>NC_082712.1:41256099-42556599 GCF_030144855.1 Hypanus sabinus | reverse complement strand
TCCATATCTGCTCTGTCTAGGCCTTTCAATATACAATGGGTTTCACTGAGGTTCCCCCTCATTCATCCAGACTCCAGTGAGTACGTGTGCAGAGCCATCAAACAGTCCTCATGCATTAACCCTTTCATTGCCAGAAACATTCGTGTGAACGTACTCTGGACCCTCTCCAATGCCAGTTTATGTTTCTCTTAAATAAGGGGCAGCAAACTGCCCTCAGTACTCCAAGTACCTTATTAAGCTTTAGTATTTTGTTAGCAAAAATACAGTGGCTGGAGAACAAGACTGAGGACCTAAGGGCAGGACTGGTGTAGCAGAAGGAAATGATGAATTGCTGATGTCTCCGTTTCACAGATACATGGCTCACTCTGGATACATCAGATACATCAGTAAGACTTGAGGGCATCTTGATACACAGGATGCACCAGACTACTAATCCAGAGAAGGCAAAAGGTGGGGGTCTATGTTTCATGATAAACTCTTTATGGTGCTAGGTGGCAATGGTCTTGCTGCACACTTCTTCCCCCGACCCAGAACATCTAATGATTACGTACCAACTTTTCTACAAAAAGTGGAGAAACCATCACAAACTCCCACAACCCCCGTTGACACTGTGATTTCAGTCTCTGAGGCCAAAATGCGAGTATGCTTCTGGAGGATGCAGCCCAGCCCATCACAGGTAAAGCTCTGTGGCAGGAAAGCAGCATCTATCAACAGGGACCCCCCACTATCCAGACCAAGCTCTCTTCTCGCTGCTGCCATCAGGAAAAACGTATGGGAGACTCAGGACCCACACCAGCAAGTTCAGGAACAGTTATTACTGCTCAACCATCAGCATCTCGAAACAGAGAGGATAACTTTGCTCAACTTCATTCGCGTCATCTCTAAACTGTTCCCACAACAATGGACTCATTTTGAAGGACTCTTTGTCTCATGAGCTGAACATTTGTTGCTTATTTATGTGTTACTATTACAGTTTTTCTCAGTTCAAGCTGGTAAAACCTGAGGTACGGGCATAGCCATTCACATTCATTTTTCAATTGCGAGGAGTTCTCGGACTATTCTAGTGGTGCTTAGTATTGTGGTTTTCTGAAGATTTGCATAAATATTGCTGTGTAGACGTAATTGTTTAATGATATTGTGTAGTGATATCAGTTTTAGATTGTACTATTGAGACAATGTTCACCTTGTTCATGTTCAACAGGCTCTCAATTTCTTCTTTTAGTTCAGTATATTTCTGGTGTTTTTCACTTACTGATTTCTGTGTGTTATGTGTGTTTGAAATGGCTGTATCTATTAAATAAGTTGCTGTTGCTTGTTTATCCTGTATTATTACAACTGGATAGTTATTATAGATTGTCCTATCTGTAATAATAGATCAGTCGTAATATTATTTGTGTGACTCTGACTCCAAATCTGGATCAGACTTGTATTTATAGTAAGGTATGGTGCCTTTCATGAGTTTGTATCTTAAAGCAAGATTTTGGTGAATGATGTTTGCCATTTGATTGTGCCTGTGGAAGTAATCAGATTGAGTTAAACTGCTGCAGGATCCTGTCATGTGTTGGATTGTTTCTGGCTTCCCTTGACATTTTCTACACTTATCATCTTGAATTTGTGGGTCCTTTATTATGTGTTTTTAATTTTTTTGTGTTAACAACCTGGTGCTGTATTGCCACAAAGAACCCTTTGTTTTTGGGAAGAGGTCACCAGCTCTGAGCCGGGTGATCAACGCTTCCTTGTCAACATCTAGTCTACTCATATCATAGGGATGTCTTCCATGGAGGGTCATGCTGTTCCACTGGTTAATTCTTTTTCCTCTACAGTGATAATTTCTCCATTTTTCTGGGTTGTGCTTTCATTTAAGTTTAGTGATCTGTACTTCTTATCAAAATTGCATAAGCTCATATGGAGTTCTGAATACTGCTTTTGTTGATGAAAGTATATCCTTAGAAATTATGTGACTGATGTTTAAATTTCTTATGTCTGTTCTCTTCCTCCTTCTGTCCTACATAGTGTAAATCTAAGCACCTTTGAGTGTACATAGTGTTTTCCAAAATTTGTCATTTCTGTCATAACGGGGAGGTGGGGCATTGGGAATGGACTCAAATACAAGACACAGACACTGAACTGCCAGGAACAGGACTAGGGATGAGAAAGAAGCAAGGGAAGTGGGGAGGAAAGGACTGGACATGATACAGCCCCTGGACAAGACAAGGATTCCAGACCGGGGCTAGGACTTGACTAGGACAGCGGAACCAGGACATGGAACTGGGAACGAGGAGCCTGGGCTTGGACTCCGAGCCAGAGACTGGACAAGGACCCAGAACCTGGGTCTTGACTCGGGCTCAGACTCCAGAACTAGGCGAGGACAAGACGTGGCTACAGGACAAGGAGAGGCAACAGGACTGGACGTGAGACTCCTGGTCAGGACAAGGGTACCCCAGCACCAGGCTGGGCAAGGTACTCCTGGGCTGAGCAAGGCACATGGACAAGAACATAAAGCCATGACTTGGACAGAACAAGGTTCTTGGACAAGGCTAGGACTGGACATGACCCCAAAGCCTTGACTTGGTCAAGGAAGAGACAGGAACGCAGAGCCTTGGTCAAGGGAGAGACAGGAACTTGGAACACAGAGCTAGGACCCCTCCTTGGAAACAGGACAAAGGGCCAGGACTCATTACACAGAATGCAGAATACAACAAGACAGTTCCCAACAAAAGGTAGCTACAGACAGTTGGACCTACCTAGCAAAGGCATGGACATAGACAGTTCCCAACAGTAGGTAGCAGCAAACAGCCAGACCTACCTAGCGAAGGCATGGACACAGAGACAGTTCAAAACAACAAAACAACAATTCCTTATCTTGCTCCAGTGGTTGAACTTGACAGCAGTGAAGGCAAGGCTCCAGGTGAAGGGAAGGGATACAGACAGGGGGTTTGGACAGGAACAATCCAGCAGCCAGAGGCTGAATCCTGAAGCTATTTATGAAGCCAGCCCAAACGAGAATCAGCTGCCACAACAGAAACTAGGGAAAACCAGAAAACCTGGAAATAAGGAGCATGGACCGGACCATGAACCAGACCGTGAAACGGAATGTGGATTTCACGGACTGGACCATGACAATTTCATTCTTATTTTTCTTTGTAAATCTTCCAGATTGGTTTCCGACCAACATATTGTGTAAAAAAAAAAACTTTAATGTGGGTATAACAAAAGTGTTCGTTGCCTTTGTTACGTTTTTACTATTGAGTTCTGTTTGGCAAATTTTCTTAATTCTTGAAGTAAATTCTGTCAGAAGTTTCCCTTTTATCACATTTTGATCTCTTTTCTTTGCTTGTTGATATCCCATATACTTATATGTTCCATATTCATCCATTGGTTGCATTGTATCCCTCTGCCCTGTTTTGTATTCTATTAGCTCCATTGCACCTTTCTTTATGCTTAATGTTCTGTATTTATCCAATCCCAAAGTTCATGTTCATATCTTTCAAAAATAGTTCTACTATTTGAATGACTGGCTTTAGCTTTACTGATGAAGGAGCATATAATTTCAAATCATCCATGTTTAGAATGTTTGTGAAGGTATAATTCATTTGGTTGTTTCTGATTTGATACCTAATTTTCATCAAATTCAGTAGAGAACAGGTTTAAAACTAGACAAGACCATAGTGGGCACAGAGAGTTGCCCTGAAAAATGCTTTGGTTCATTTTGATAATGGTGATTGGTTGTTAATAAATAGGGTGATTATAGTACGTCATTGCTTCATCAGATGTTGAAGGAATTTCACAAGTATTGGGTGTAGATTATATATATTAAGAACTGTTAACCATGAGAGTGGGACAAAATCAAATGCTTTTTGGTAGTCGATATAACAATCTGAGCTTGATTTAGAATTACAGAATTACAAAATCTTTTATCAGTTGTACTTTACATCCTTTCATACCCTTACAACATCCTTTCTGCTCTTCTGTAAGTTAATTGTGGTTATCTAAGTGAGTGGTGATCGGTTGCAAGATGAATAATGTTACAATTCAAAGGTTCAAAGATACATTTATTATCAAAGTATTCAACTCTGAAATTCTTTTTCTCCAGATAGCTACAAAACCAAGAAAGAAAAGAACAGCAGCACGATCATCAACGCCCCTCCAAAATCCCTCCTCCCCATGCAAAAAAAAACAAAAATGAAACAGACACATCAACCCTAAATCCCCTTCTCCCGCGCACAAAAGTGAGTAAGATTGGGCGAAAAACACAGAGTATAAAAGAAGCCATAAGACTGATAAAGGTCTATAGTCCAAGTCTATATCCAAAACGCAGAAAACCTGAGTAACATTTTCCAGGCACACCAGCAGCCTTTCCTCTTTCCAATAGCAGAGTGATCTCCCAGCAATCAAAATGCGGTCTCACATTTCCAATAGTAAAGTAATCTCCCAATGAACAAAGGCAGTCTCCCCTCATTGGCAGCAGAGCAATCCCACCAGTGATCAAAAGGCAGGTAGCCGGTGTTCACCTTCTGCATTCACCTCGATGTTTCAATCTCTCTCATTACTTTAACCATTGAACAACGGAGGCTTTAACCGGCAAAATGAAGGTGAACATCAGCTCAGCCACGTCCTGCAGCCTGCTTGCCATGAGCTTCACGTGTGCTGCCTCTGCCTCAAAGAACCCTCTCAGAGACTGTCGAGTACTGAAGCACCCAAGCGAGCTCCAAACTGCAAATCACAGGCTCCAACAATCCAGTATCACATTCAAGATGAAAAACAAATGTAAAAGACATAACCGAAGTGAAATAGTTTTGGTTTCATAATCTATCCAGAAAATGTTGACTGAAGGAGGGCTCTACGCAGATGCCATTTTGACCGGAACTCCTTCTGCAATTTTATATGGTGGCATCCGTCGGTCTCGAGAGACCATGGATCTGCGCCTGGGGTTTCCAGGGCGCAGGCCTGGGCAGGGTTGTATGGGAGACCGGCAGTTACCCAAGCTGCAGGCTTTCCCCTCTCCACGCCACCGATGTTGTCCAAGGGAAGGGCACTAGGACCCATGCAGCTTGGCACCGGTGACGTCGGAGAGCAATGTGTTGTTAAGTGCCTTGTTCAAGGACACAAACAGGCTGCCTCAGCTGAGGCTCGAACCAGTGACCTTCAGGTTACTAGTCTGATGCCTTTCCCACTAGGCCATGCGCCAACACTATATACAGTTTGTAAACAGTATTACAATAGTAAAGTACAGTTTTGTACAGTATATAAAATATACTTTATATAAAGTTTGTAAACAAGCAATAGGATGATATTTTAATGAGTCATTTACGATTTCTCCTTTAGATAAGAGATTTTCCTGTCAAAAAATGTGGGCAATTTTTCAGGATTTTAAGAAAATTGTTAAGAGGTACGGATGAATTATTATTATTATTATTATTATTATTATTATTATTATTATTATTTCTTTTTCTATTGTACTTGCATACTTTGTTGTCTTTTGCATGTTGATTTTTTTTGTCCATTCTACTGAGGGCTTCTTGTACTTATTGTGAATGCCACAAGAAAATGAATCTCGAAGTTCAAAGTAAATTTATTATCAATGTACATATATGTCAACATATAGAAACCCTGAGATTCATTTTCTTGTGGCATACTCAGTAATTCCAAGAACCATAATGGAATCAATCAAAAGTACCCACCAGTGTGGACAAACAGACCATGTGCAAAAGACAACAAGCTGTGCAAATACAATAGAGAAAAATAATAAATATCAAAAACATGAGGTGAAGAAGCCTTGAAAGTGAGTCCATAGGTAGTGGGAACAGTTCAGTGATAGGGCAAGTGAAGTTGAATGAAGTTACCTCCACTGGTTCAAGAGCCTGTTGGTTAATAACCCGCACAGTTGTATATGGTGATATATGCATTTTGATAATCAATTTACATTAAACATTGAACTTTCAACTTTGCATTACAGCCTTGCTTTTATATCCTAGTCCTCTTGAAATGAAGGCTAACATTGCATTTGCCTTCCTCACTGCTGACTCAACCTACAAGTTAACTTTTAGGAAATCCTGCATGTGGACTCCCAAGCCCCATTGCACTTCTGATTTTTGAACTTTCTCCCTGTTTAGAGAATAGCTTTTATTCCTTTAACCAAAGTGTACAACTATACACTTCCCTACACTATATTCCATCTGTCACTTCTTTGCTCATTCTCCCAATCTGTCTAAGTCCTTATGCGGACTTCCTGCTTTCGCAAAGCTACCTACCTTTATACTGTCTGCAAACGTTGCAACAAAACCATCAATTCCAGCATTCAAATCACTGACATATTACATAAAAAAATTCAGTCCCAACACAGACCTTGTGGAACACCACTAGTCACTGTGTGCCAAGGAGAAAAGGTTCCCTTTAAATCCCACTCTTTGCCTTCTACCTATCAGCCAGTCCTCTAACCATGTTAGCAACATCCCTGTAATACCACAGGCTCTTAACTTGGTGAGCAGCCTTATGTGTAGCACCTTGTCAAAAGCCTTCTGAACGTCCAAATTTACAACATCCACTGCATTCCATTTATCTATCCTACTTGTAATCTCCTCAAAGAATTCCAACAGGTTCGTCAGGCAAGACTTTCCCTTAAGGAAATCATTCTATTCTTACCCTCACTGGTGCATGGCTTCAGCAGCAACCCAGAGATTATTTCCCTAGAAGTCTGCATTTCAGCTTTCCGCCTAACTTCCTACGTTCTCTCTCTCAGGATTTCCTCCCTTGTCCTAACTATGGTGTTGGTAACAATATGTAACCCCAACTTCCCTCTGCTCAATCCCCCCTTCAGAATACTGTGGACCCAATTTGAAATAATCCTGACCATGGCCTATCAGAGGCAACATCTACACTGTTTGGGTGTCTCTTTCCTGTTCACAGAATCTCCTATCTGTTCATCTAACTATGAAATCCCCTCTCACTACTGCGTCCTCTTCTCCCCTTCTGCGGCACAGAGCCAAACACTGTTCCAGAGACCCGGTTGCTGCAGCTTTCTGTATTGTTTTTACGTAGTTCAGTGTAGTTTTCGTACTGTTTCATGTAGCACCGTGGTCCTGAAAAATGTCTCACTTTTACTGTGTACTGGACCAGCAGTTATGGTCAAAATGACAATAAAAAGTGACATGACTTGACTTCCTGCTGGTAATTGGTCCCCCTCAATCAACAGTATGCAAAGCAGTAACGTATTGAAACCCACTTATCCTGGGGGTGTCTGAAAAACTGGCTTGTTAGCCCCTTGCTAACAGCCACTGGATTCCATGGCAAGAAACCCACCTTTCTCTGGCTTCATAAATCTGGGGTGTATTGACTTTAGTCCCACCAATTACCTGAGGTTGTGAAGTCTCACCCACCCCGGTTTGTGTGAATGCAATGTGTTTTACTGCCCCCCGCAAGAAATAACAGATCGTACACTGCATACAATTAAAAAGAAGTATATTTAAGAATGTTAATTTAAGCAAACAGTTATTAAATGACATAAAGAAAATAACAAAGAGGGCCCATTACTCTTAAACAGTCAAATGTGCCATTAAGTTGGAGCTCATCTTGAGCTTGTCTGTAACTCATGCGCTGGACCCACAGTCTGCTTGAAAACGCACACCACCTTCGAACGTCACTCAAAGTCCATCTGGAACACGTGCATCTCCCACGGGAGTATAGGTCCTTCCTTCCTGTAGCCATTCATCTGCATAAAACACCTTGTGAAACGGGGTCAGCATGCTCTGCCTTCCTCCAGCTCCTTACAACAAAGACCTGCAACCCAGCATTCTGCAGAACCTTCTCGCAATTCCACTGTCCTGATTGGCTGACAGCACACTCCTGAGCTGAATAACAAACCTCTTATCTTAGCTCAAACCCAAACAGGCTGAAAACAGATAAGGCTGCTCTTACAGAACTGCTAAAATGAAATACCTGCAGAATAGCAGTACAAATCTTAACATGGGTGTTACGATATTATTGAGGGAAACAGCCACAGCGTACTCTACACTGGCTGCCTATTCCTTTTCTCTTTCCTGACAGTCACCAAGATACCTGTCTCCTGCAACTTCTCCCTGTAGCACCCATCTATCACCTCCTCATATCATCTATCTCAAAGGAGCTGCAGCTCAATGCACTTCATGTAGATGGGTCGGCACAATAACGTAGTGGTTAGTACAATACTTTTTAGTACCAGCGATGCAGATTCAATTCCCACCACTCCCTGTAAAGAGTTTGTACTTTCTCCCCATGAGAGTTTCCTCCGGGTGCTTCAGTTTCCTCCCACAATCCAAAGTCGTGCCAGTTGGTAGGTTAATTGGCCTTTGTAAATTGTCCTGTGAATAAGCTAGAATTAAACTGGGGGTTGCTGGGCCGAGTGGCTTGAAGGACTGGAAGGGCCTAGTCTGCACTGTACATCAATAAGTAAATAAATATAGTTATCATGGAGACTGGAGATCTCCCAGAATTCCCACATCTCACACAAACAACATACCACTGACTCCAGAGCCAGTCTCACAGCACTAGCTATGTGTGCTCCCATCTACACCCCTTAACATCTGATTGTTCTATTATGACACATTTGTTTTTGTTGTGTTATTCTCCTCCACTTTTGGAACATTGTCAACCTTGACTTTACCTATTCCACCATCAACAACTGTGTTGTTATTTGTCAAGTTCCAAAGCTCTGGAATTCCTTCCCAAACCCTCTCTGGCTCTATAGTCTCCTTTTCTACTAAGATGCCACATTAATTTATCGCTTTGACTGGCTGTCGTTCATCTATTCTAACCTCTTTAGTGTGTCTTGATGTTAAATTTTATTGGCAGCTTTCATATACTTTATCATGCTAAAGGTATTGCTGTTGTTATCCACATTTATAATCTGATTTGCCTACATAGATTTGTCAGGGTGGCTCCATGGTTACTGTTGACCACAAGCCAATTATAACAGTTGTTTATGAACTAACCCCAGTAGTGTTCTATTTTATTGTGTTCTGTGTTGCTCTGCCAAGTATGGAGGGCATTCTATGTTGGCACCAGAATGTGTGGTGACACTTGTAGGTTGCCCCAATCACATCCTCAGGTGTGTTGGTTGTTAATGCAAACAACACATCTTACTGTATATTTCGATGTACAAGTGGTAATTAAACTTGAATCTTAAATTAATTGAGCTAAGTAGGGTCAAGAGGTCAGCTGTAGTCCTGCGGACAACCTTCAACTAGTGCAGGATTACTCTGGCTAAACTGTTGGCATTGTGCAGGTGCCCTGGACCAAGACTAAAGCCAAAACCTGCACTTTATGTGCTTTAGTCTCCTGAGCTCCTCCCCAGACATGAACTTGAGTGATGGCAAATTGCAGAGAATCTGTTCATTTCAAGTGGATATCGTCCCAGATTTTTTTAACATTGCAATGTCCTGATAGCAGTAAATTTTTGAAACATTCCAGACAAATTCTCGTCTTGGCTATGTTATGTGCACCAGTCTGACCCTCAATTCTATTAATGCAAAATACCAAAATAATTAATAATATTCACACATTTTTGACCACGTCCTTAAATTCTTTGGTCTGGACTTTGAGCTCTGGCCTTAACTCATACTAGGACACACCGTAGGGTCAGGTCAGACTGAACTAGATTTGCTCCTTTCCTTCCCATTCCCATTGCAGTTTAGGCGCACTTCCTCCAGCATACTCCGTTACTTCACACCTTGCCAGGCCGTAGTCACGCAACCAGCTGCTGAATTCCTTGTAATAAGGGCTTGCACTCAACACACAAACAGCAATATGGTGTGACAGATCACATACGTCAGAAATCACTGCCCAATGATTCAGAGAAACTAGTTTTGCAGGTCCAGGGATGGATAATCTGGATTAATACCCCAAATGGACTAACATTTAAAATCTGGAAATTTTTCTGGAGAATCCGAAAGTTTAGTCAAAAGCTGTCTCCAAACACTAGTACCTGCAGTCTCTTGTGTCTCCAGGACAAAAAATTGGCCTCTCGTGACCACTCAATAGACACTTATCAGCATTCAGTATCCCATTTTCTTCTTTCAAATGATCATAGTGTCTGAATAACTAAAGTCTCTGAAGAAGTTTCTCTACACAGATGTCTGTGGATACATGAAACAATAATTTTTATTTAATTGGCTTTGAGCAATCCACGTCTGGAAGATGATTTTAAAATAATTCTCATCCAGATTACAGTAAACGAATAACTTAATTATTTGCTTTGACCTTTCTTTAATGGCATAAAAAAGGAAAAACATTTCCTCTGATGAGAGATCAGTAACAGTGGGGAATGGTTTTGTACACTGCAATGTTAGGATCTGGAATGCATCCCCTGAAAAGTTGCCAGAAGCAGATTCAATACTAATCTTCCAAATTGAATTAGAAATTTGAAAGAGCTATTGAATTAGTCTCGCTCATTTGCTCTATCCCCATAGTCCAATAATTCTATCTTCTTAAGTATATGTCCAATCTGATTTGCAAAAGAAAAATATCATCTCTTTTTGGATACTTTTGCCAGTGAAGTTAAATCCATGCCCTCCAGAAATTGACCGATGCTCCATGTGAAAGTTTCTTATGGACTCAATTAAAACAATCGTAAGAGCAACACTTACATCACCCCTAACGTTCTCTGCTGTATCTTTGTTCATTCATTCAAGATGTAGGATTCACAGGGTGAGCCAGCATTTCATTATCTATCCCTGGTTGCCCTTTACAAGATGGATGTGAGCTGTCCTTGAAGTGTGGGTATATGCACAATGCTCTTAGGGAGAGAGTTTCAGGACTTGGACCCAGTGACGGTGAAGGAACAGTGATATATTTCCAAGTCAGGATGATGTATAGTTTGGAAGGAGCTTCTAAGTAGTGCTTTTGCTGCGCTTGTCCTTTATCAGATAGAAGTTATGGATTTGGAAGATGCTAATTGGTGAGTTGCTGCAATGCACCCTATAGAAGGTGCAAACTCCTGCTACTGTGTGTTTCGGTGGATTGGGTGAATAGCTGTGGATTGGGTACATATCAAGTGGGCTGTTATGTCCTATATGGTTGAGATTTTGGATTATTATTATTGTTAAATGTTTTGAGGTACAGTGAGAAACTTGGTTTTCTACGCCATTCATTTCATCACCTAAGTTCATTGAGGGAGGGCAAGGTAAAAGCAGTAACAGAATGCAACATAAAGTGGTACAGTTCCAGGCAAACAATGTCCAAAACCATGATGAGGTAGACTGAAAGGTCAAGAGCCTACATTATTATACAAAAAGTCTGTTTAACAGTCTTATGACAAGGGGTTAGAAGCTGTCCTTGACCCTGGCTCATGTGTGTTCAGTTTTTGTATCTTCTCTCCAGTGGGAGGTGGAAGAAGAGAGAATGTCCAGGGTGGGTTGAGTCCTTAATTATGTTGGCTGATTTACCAAGCCAGTAAGATGTGTAAACAGAGTCAATAGGTTGTGGCGAGAAGAGCTGTTCTACGTGATGTGCTGAGCGCTGTGTTCATAATTCTCTGAAGTTTTTTGCAGAGATTTATCATAGTGAGCCACGATGCACCCAGTCAAGCTGCTTCCTATGGTGCATCTATAAAAATTGGTGAGGATCAACAGTGACATACCTTCTTGAGTGTGTGAGTGAAGAGATACTCCCAAATACTCCAGTATCACCTTCAACATTATGAGCACATTGGACTGGTTTAACTGTAATGGGCCTTTTTATTTTATTTTATTTTATTTTTTCAATTAACTGTTTCACAAAGTTGAAATTGGTAAATACACTTTCTTTATAATTTTATGTGGCATATAATCTATTATTTCTTGCTGGCCAACAATTGAGTGTAGGCAGTACTTACACAGCATTTGCTCAAATAGAGGTTTCTTTAATCAGACATCACGCCATTCCTGTTTGGTTTAACCCTAAATCATACAAACCCTAGATGTATATCGTTCATGAAAGGTAACCTTCTCACTGCTGGGTCACTTGGCTCTTACCAGCGTTAGCTAACAAGCCAAGTTTGTATATAAGCCTGGTGAGGGGGTTACAGTTGTAGGGGCTGGGAGTGTTCTCTGGACTCAAGCTCACACCTGATGGGGAAGAAGAATATGAGGCTTGGGCGAAGCAGACATCTCAGTTAATGGATGATTATCAGTGCTCAGATAATAAGAAAACACAGAGATTGGTAGAGCATTGGTGGCTGATAGAGTGAGGTTCCTAAAGGCAGAAACTCATTAGCCACATCAGCTAATTACCTGCAAGCACTAGAAGATGCTTTCGGCACTGCTGAAAGTGCAGCTGATCTTAAGATAAAGTTTAGTCACATTCCAAGAGGAAGGAGAGAAGCTGACTGCCTACCTTTTCAGGTTGGAGAAACTGCTACACTGTTTGTGCCACAAAGGTGGCATTTAACGGTCTGAGAGAAAGTGCTTGAGGATGGAGCAAGTTGTGAGGGGCCCGCTGACACGTGATTTGATTGCTCTGTGTATTCAAGTGACCCGCAAGGCGTCACCCTCCTCCACCTTTTACTGAGTTACTCAGAGAAGTTACAGAGGAGGAAAACATGATTGAGAAGCAGAGCATTTCCAAAAGCCGAGTCGTGTCTTCAGTGGCAGCCTCTGTTGCTAAAGTGACTCCTGATGCCACAGTGTTAGAGCTCTTTGAGGAATGAGGTGGAAAACCTTCAAGCTGAGCTGAGTCAATGGATGCTTGCTGATGTTTCAGATAAACATGACATGTCCATTGGGAAACCCAACCCATCAGTAGGTCTTACAGGCAACCAGTATTTTCTGTTACAACGGTGGAGAAGATGGACATTTCAAGCGAGACTGTGAGGGACAGGAAAATCTTCAAAAAGTAAGTCAGCAATTAATCAAACAGAAGAAAAGAGGCAAAACTACAGAGGGACCCTGCAAAGGATCAGGCTGGCGTCTCAGAGAAAATACATTCCAAACAGTGTATCAAGGGAAATACTAATGTGCTATTCCTGAAGGGTTAGTGGGACCAAGCTTGGATATATCCATGTGGATTGAGGTGTTTAAGCTAGGGGAAACAGGTTCTTGAGTTATTTTGCCTTGAAGGTCATTGCACAATTGGTATTTGACACATTTACCATTGATGCCACTCAATGCCTTTGAGATCTGGGGGCTTTGTACTGATGAGAACCCATACGATGGTTACTTGTTGAAACTGGAGTTTTTGGAAGCAGATGTTGGAGTAACTGAGACTACTAACATGCCAGTTTTGTTCTGCCTGGATCCAATTGAAAAGGGTGGAGCTTCTATTCTTGTGGGAATGAATACTTCCATTGTGAGAAGGTTTGTGGGAATATGCAAGGAGAGAAATGAAGAGAACTTTTTGAAAACTTTGTTAATTCACCCTGTGTTCAGAACTGTTTTTGAGAAGGTGCAAGTTCCTCTTAAGCAGGATGATGAGCAGCAACAAGGAACTGTGTGGTACATCCAGTCTAAATCTGTCATGTTACGCCCTAAAAGAGTGACAGGAACCCCCCCCCCCCGCCCTAAATTCACCAGAATGCCCAATGCCTCAGCCATCCAGGTAGGTGCTCCTGATGATCAGGAAGAAGAGTTACATTTACTTGCAGGAGTGCTGGTGAGAACTGAACAGCAGAAATCTTTGGCTGTCTATGCAAACAGGATGACAGTGATAATCAGGAACAGCTCAGGAAGATATATTACTCTTAGACATGAATTGCCAATGGCCCATCTTTTTCCTGTGACAGTACTGACTCGTTTTCCAGGGAAAATGGAAGAGAAACAGACTCACCTGGATTGAGAAAGTTGACATTGAAGTCAGTCGACTTTGATGATTCACCAATACCCAAGGAATGGAAGAGGAAATGAATTGAGGACACAACTTTCTGAGAGAGATCTCACTGGTTAGCACCAGTGGAGGATGAAGATGTTTGGCAGCACTTCCTTAAGGAACCTAAGTTCAGTTATGGAGCTGGGAGACCTGAGCCCCAGAAAGTACGAGGGATAGACAGGGGGAGATATCCTCCAGTGAACAGGAAAGGTCACAAGAAGTACCTGAGACCAAAGAAGCTGACAATGAGATAAGAAGGTCTCAGATTTGGAAACCTTCAGATAGGCAAGCATATAATGAAGTGGGAAATCGAGTGTTGCGTCCATCCCAATAGTGAGATACATTAGTTACATTTACAAATGGATTGGCGGTCATGAAATCATGAAACTCATTTGACTACTGTGCTATTTATAATGGTTTATTAAGTTCTAAAGTCTTTTTTTGTGGGGGGAGAGTGTAACGCCCTGGTTAAGAGTTCCACTGCTATGCTGTGAGGTAGTTTATATTAACAGTTTCCAGTAAAAGCAGTGTGCCATGCTGGAAAGTGTATTTTGGCTTTGGCTAAGATAAGGACCCGTGTTGTCCAACTTCAGAATGTGTGTCAGCCAATCAGGATTGTGGGATGTCAGAGAAGGTTCTAGAGGGCTGTGGGGAAGAGTTTTCTGAAGGACAGTAGTCTGGTTTGGGGTCTTTTTGGTGGGAGCTGCAGAGTGGGGCATAAGGGAAGGACAGAACGCCATTGGAAGGAGAGTCCCCGTTTTAAGAAATGCTTTGTGCAGATGAATGGCTCCAAGTAGGAAGGGTCAATACTCCCGAGTGAGAGCCAGTTTGTTCAAGATGGACTCCAAAGGAATTTCGGAACGTGGCAGGGTCTTTCACAAAGACTGTGGGTTATGTGCACGTTGGAGAAGATATTGGAACGTGAAGGTGGCTTTTCTGCTGATGGGTTTGATGTTGGTAATGGCCTTTTTCTTTTCATTTTCCTATTACCTGTTTCATAAAGCTGAAATTGGTAAACGTACTTTCTTAATAATTTTGTGCGGTGTATGACCTGTTATTTCTTGCCATCTGATTATTGTGTATGGGCAGTATTTACAGAGCATTTGCTCAAATCGAGGTTCCTTTATTCGGAACATCAGGTTCCTATCTGGTTGAACCCAAAATCATGGACGTATATATTTTATGAAAGGTGACCTTCTCACCACTGAGTCACGTGGCTGTTGGCAGAGTTAGCTAACAAGCAGAGTTTTGTATACTAGCGCTGTTGAGAGTGTTCCACACACATATGTGGTCCATAGCCTATCTGCAGCCCTTGGCTGGCACGTGCAGCTGCAACAGCTGCAGGAGGAGAAGATGGAAGCTGCACAATCTGAAGTGCAGACATTCTCTGCAGATGTCCTTGAAAGCCTCACTTTATTGCTTCCATTGTCACAGAGTTCAGCGCCAATGCTCGTTGCCAACACATGGCTTTTGAATTTCCAGTGTGTTGGTTGCACCAGTGTCCTGAATTGATCAGTAGACAAGTCTAGTTCCACTAGATGGCCAATGCTACCGTCAATGCCCTTTCTTCACTAACAGATATTTTCGATGCCTGTTATAAACCTCATAAATAAACTGATCATTTATCATCATTAAAGTTTTATGTTTCAAACTGAATAACAAGCTACACGTAACGTGAATTTCTTTGAGCCAGAGAATGTAAATAAGATTGCAATGTTCCACACCCCAGTTAAGTCACAAACAGGATTAAGGATGAGAATCATAGAACACTACAGCCCAGCTAGTCCATGCAAGTTCCTTTTCATGTCCTTTACCAGAACTGGAGTGTGCAAGAGTTGAAGATCATTTCAATTTACTGACTGTGTGGATGAGGGAACAGTCTCTGAACCGGTTTCTGCATTTAACTATACCCACAAAGATGCCAGAAATTCCTGTCCATCCTGGAGAGTAACAAACAGTGCTACTCTGCTTCTCACAGGGTTAGGGAATACTTAATGATAACACTAGCTAAGCTGAACTAGCTCTGGAAGTGCTTAAAACAAACTAAAGCTTATCATACCCTTCTATTCCCCCACCGCCAACAGTCCTTTTAACAAAGGCAGAATTCCTCTTCCAAAGAATTCTTTGCTTTGAAATATCACTTGGTAAGCCAAATTGTGAAATATTTTAATATGGAAACATATGATAATTATTTTAGTTACTATTGCCTGTTTTGTCAATTTACCGCTCAGTTTCTGAGTTTCTTGAGGAACGTTTCTGGCTGCATGAAGTTGTCAGGCAACCTCATCCATCATCCATCCCGAGAAACTGAACAATTTCCTCAAGTGTCTGCACAGTGGGCATAGCTCTCTACTGCCAAGACTCTCATCAAGAAACACCACTTTAAAAGCCTACTCACAGTTCTGTCAGTGAGTGTTTAGTTATGAATTCACATGTGAGAATAGGTTATTTGAATGGTTTTCCATAAAGAAGAGTAGCAGTTACTTTATTATACTTTATGATCAGCCACTCACCACTGGAGAGTTACAATTCCAGCGGGCAGCGCAGTTGCAGGGCTCTGGGATAGACGCCTTAATGTTTTCTCAGTTTTCTGAGTGGATTGATTACATGAATTAGTTGGCCTGCTGGAGGGAGACTTTCCTCTGACCTTGCTCAGTGATGTAATTGTTAATGAAATCATGTACTAATTACTCTCAAAATGGTGCCTTGCCATGTGGAGCAATGGATTAATGGTGAGGCTGGATGAAGGCCAACTCCCTACTTAAAATGTACAGAGAGCATTTTTTTTCCCAGGAACAGATTGGCAGATGCAGACTAGAACCCCCACTGCTCTCTTCAAACAATGTCTCAACTTTTATCTCCAAAGGCATTCCTTCATGGACAGTGTCAGTGGTAGCTCACTTGATGAATCACATTGATCCCTGATTTTCTACAGGCTGGCAGCTCTGAGTAACCACTAACTGTGCAGAGGTGACGACCTTTGGCAAGTAGATGGAGTAATTATTTGCTTTAGGTACCAACCAGAGCAGATTACCTATTCATTACCACACCCACTGAATTTCCATTGATTTGGAAATCTCCATTCCGTTAGGCTAACATCCACTCAGTGATAATTAAGCTGACCAAACTCAGCTTCAGAAAGCCTTATAGCTTTCAAAGAAGAAATTATGTCTCTTCAGTAAGAAATAGTTTGAAAACCATGTGTTAACCAATCCCAGGATATATTTTTACATTCACATCCATTCAGGTATTTTCTCATTTATTTTCCAGAACTTCCCGTCCAGTTTGCCAATTGAAAAAATGTCTTCTCAGTTATTATTATTTTACTGATAGTTCACAAAGAAAGCCAGTTGTTTCATTCAGCCCAAAGCCCTTCTTACTGAGTATTGCAATGATTAAAGATCTTCTGTCATTTGAAGCAAATGAAGCACTCTACTGCCAAGTATGGCGAAAATGAATAAGGATGAACATCGTAAGCTATCCCAGCTGTGAGAAAATAAGGCCCATCTCAGCTCTCCTCGCGGGCAAATTAGTCTCCAACACACTTTCCACAAAAGGCCAAACAGGTCTGAAAGTTAATTTGGGACTAATTTCTCTGGTGTTGTTGCATCCATAAGATAACCTATATTGTAGCAGGTTGTGCAACAGAACCACTCCTTCAAGTAATATCACAACATTTAAATAGTATGCACACAAAACACTGGAGCAGCTAAGCAAGCCAGGTAACATCTACAGTGGCCAATACACAGTTGACATTTCAGTCTGAGATCCTTCATCAAGACATGACTTTATTAAGCAATACAAGTATAATTGTAAATTATTCTACATTGCAGTAATCCAACTCTTTTCTGTTTTTTAAACAAGGAAATAAATGAATTGAGGAAAGTAATTGATTGGCTGACAGAGAGAGAAGTTTAAAATAACTGCTCAGATTGTTAGAACCTTATGCCTCAAGAGGCAGGCAAAGTTAATTTGATCCTGTCATATATGCATCCTATATATTAAGGAGAGATTTGTTTAATAGTACATCTCAATATAACGTAATATTTTACAGTGAGCAGTAATTGCAAAATTAATTATAACACAAGAAGTCTATTAATTTCATTCTGTGTTGGAGACATAGGTGTGATACATTACAGAAGGAATTATTTAATACATGTAATCTAAAACGCTGATGGCATAAGTGGGACGAAACTCCACCCAAATAGCTTGTTGGTGGCAGCTGCCTTTATTTTATTTTTGATTCATTTAATCCTTCTGTCTATTCCAGAGAGACTCCAGCTGCACATCAGACTTGGCTGTTCTGATTCAGACGAGTCCTCTGACTGACAGACCATTTGTCTTCTGTCTGATCTCTCCCCTGTGATTGGTCAGCAGATCGTTATCAACTAATCCACTCTAAATTTAAAGCATTTCAGACTCGGAAACCAGATGTGATTAGGTCAACACCTGCCTGTGCTGGAGCTGCAAAGGTTAATTTTGATTGATGTAGCATCACTACATTCAAGGTCTTGTTTATCACAGTGCATCCAGGGAGCGACTTGTTTTCACTGATCATCTTTGAATTTCAATTGAATCGACAAGTATGTTACAGCCCCATCCACATGAGTAAAACAAAACTGTGCTGCCTGTTCACTTCAGCTCCCATTTTAATTCTGCTTCCCTATTAACACAACTTTTAAGAATTTGTGGATGTCAAACAGTCTCTCTGTTCTTTATACCTAGTTAGCTGTAGGAGGGGCGATATGTTCCCAAACACTAATACGCATAAGTACTGAGGAGATCTCGATCAAATGTTATATTAATAAAGCAAGCTACCAGCCCATTGTATATTTCCTGCAAATTCACTGGAATTAGACATTGGGACGGATCTAAAGTGTACACCACTATCACATCCATCCATTGTCTACAACTTTGGCTCTACCAGTCTTCAGCTTTTATTGGAAACGACCCACGTCCCTTTGCATCCTGACACTTCCCTCACGAGAAAGAAAATGATTTTCAGCGGCACAAAAGAACAATGACAAATCGGTAGATCAGATTTCTGTCCGAACGGATGAGAGGTTGCTGGTGGATTATAATCCTCATCAATGAGTCCTCCTCGGATTTTGAATCTGAAATGATGGCCATGCATAGATATAACCAATGCTTCTCTTACAGCAAAGAACTGTAAATCCTGGTAACTACAGGAGTAACAAGTGTGTGAATGTAGTTTTAATTTAATAACAATTGGACAAGAGACATTTAGGGCAAATGGACAAATTGAACTAGCATAGAGGGGCATCGTGTTCAGCATTAATGCATTGGACCAAAGTGTTTGTTTCTCTGCTATATTACTCTATGGCTCCATGACATTTACTTATTTACTATTAACAGCATTTTTATGTTTTAATGTCCCTAAATATCAGAGAAATTTACTTCTATTAAAAAAAGCCTCATAGGCTTTGACAGTGAAGCTAGTCAATCATTCCTGCACCCAGAGCTTTGCCTTTTCATAGTCTCAGATTTATAGAGTTGTACAGCACAGAAAAAGACCCTTCAGTCAATGCCAACCTTTTCACCCATTTACACTAATCCTATTTGCCCACATTAGGTCTATGGCCTTTTTAAATGTCTACCTAAATAAGTCTTAAATGTAGTAATTGTATCTGATTTCATCACCTTCTCTGGCATCCCACCATCACTACCCCTTTAAAATTCCTTCCTCTCACCTCAAATTCATGCCCTCTTGTTTCTGATTTAAACCTACTATCCGGAGCCTTTGATGCCTCTTGTAAAACCTATATCAGGTCACCTGTAGCTTACTTTGCTCCAATCATTGTTCCTTTGCTGTCACTGGGTCAAATTCCTGGAACTTTATACCCACACTTCAAGAACTGCAGTTGTTCAAGAATGCAGCTCACCACCACCTTCTCAGGGGCAACTAGAGATGGCTCAGCCTGTGAAGACCACATCCATCGACTGAACATCATTCCTACAACGTGGCAACCAGAAGTGTATGCATTAATCCAAGTGTGGCCCAATCAATGATTGTCAAAGGTAGTTAGAGTGGTTAGGAGTGTTGTGTGTGGTTCTTATCTATTTATTTTGGTCACATTCAGGGAGCAATAGATCCCTCAATGCTCCTGAAGGTCCTGCCTTCTACTCTGTAATTTCCTTCTGCAGTTGACCTCCCAAATGCAACGCCTCACTCTCATCCAAATTAAACTCCATCTGCCATTTCTCCGCCCAAATTTCCAACTGATCTAAATCCTGTGGTATACTTTGACAACTTTCCTCATTATCTATGACCCCACCAATTTTCATACAATCTACAAACTTATTTATCAAATCTACGTTTCAGCTGAGGTCACAGCACTGAACCTTGCAGAACTCTGATATTCATGGAACCCCAGTAGAAATAGTTCCCCTCTACCACTGTTATCTGTCTTCTTTGATCTAGTTTACAAATTCACCATTGACTCCATCTGATTTAAACTTATGGCCAAAGATAAATGCTTTCATAGTGAAAAGTATTTCCATCTAGCCAGTTAACACCTTTTTAAAAAGTGAATTATCAATTGTTGAATTAGCAATAACTTTTATCATAGCAATGCTTCTACTGCTGTCCTCTCTGGGCACAAGTGCCAGGACAGAATTGAAATATTATCAGCTGTTACTGTAGCACACGTATGATAATTGCAACACCGGGTGATAATTCCCATTAGCAGCTGGATTCAAGACTTCAGCTAAAGAAGTTGTGAGTGTAAGTCATGCGACGATTACTGGACAATATCTCTGACATATAGCTGACCTTTGATACAGTAGGGACTTTTGTTAACCAGTCTTCTGTCGGCTGAAGTGCTAATGCTGATTTACCAGGGAAGTACTCAGGAGCCACTTAACTACTGACATATTAAATTAAATCATGTCCCAGTCTGCAGCAGAAATGTTATTCCCCAGCAGCTGATTTCATCACCTTTTGAAGAATATTTAACCTCATATAGATTCATAGAGTTATACACTGTGTGGATTCTTCGGGTTATAGATTCATAGAGTCTGAAAGTTATACAGCTTAGAAATAGACTGACTGATTTCCTACCTGAGCAAATCCCAATGGACTGTGTTAGGCCCATATTCCACTCAACCTTACCTGTCCATGTACCTATTCTTTTAAACATTGTAATTGTCTATTAATCCATGTCTTTTAAGCATTGCAATTGCATCTGCCTATACGATTCCTTTGGCAGCTCATTTCACTTTAAATCTTTCCCTTCCCACCTTAAATCTATGCTCTCTAGCTTTAGAACCCCTACCCTAGGAAAAATCCATCTTGTCACTCGCAATTTTATAAACCTCAGTGAAGCTACCATCAGCCTCTTTCACTCCAGGGAGAAAAATCCCATTCTATCCAGTCTCTCCTTATAACGCAAGCCCTTTAGCCCAGACAACGTTCCTGTGAAACTGGAGATTCTGGAATCTGGTGCAAAATTAACATGTTGCTGCAGGAACTCAGCAGGTCAATCAGCATCTGTGAAAGGAAAGGATCAGTTGACATTGCAGTGGAGATCCATCACCATGAGTCTATTTTGCTCCCCCTCAAGTTAAAACTACCAAATGTGGTTGATGCACCATCAATAACTCTCGGAGACGGGAGGCGAACGATAGGCTTTTATTAGCTGCAAGAAACCATGATTAGTAGCAAGAGACCACCACACAACATCCTGGAGACTGAGGGAGGAGCAGTGCCTCCAATCGCCTTTATACAGGGGTGTGTGGGAGGAGCCACAGGAGCGGTCAGCAGAGGGGTGTGTCCAGACAGGTATATGTAGTTCACCACAGTGATCTATCAATACTTGTTTGAAGTCTTCACAATTCTGATTTTCTTCTGATTCTTACATTAGGAGGATGTGTCCCAAGTCTAAATGTAGTGGTTTCAATAACTCAATTACTTAATCCAAGTGGTCCTTTGGTGCAGTTCTGGAGGAGTACAGCATTGTCAGATGTATTGTCCTTTCAACAAGCTGTTAAACTGAGACCCAGTTGTCCTCTTTAGTAACAGTGGAACTCCCAGAACAAGGCAGTGGGTTTGCTCAGGGTTGACTAGAACGGCCCGAAACGTCAACAGCGCTTCTCCCTATAGATGCTGCCTGGCCTGCTGTGTTCCACCAGCATTTTGTGTGTGTTGTTGATCAGAAACAGAATCTGGTTTTAATATCACTGGCAGATATCGTAAAATTTGCTGTTTTGCAGCAGCAGTGCATTGCAATACTTAATAATAAAAGGCCATAAATTGCAATAAGAAGTGCATATAAAAAATATGTAGTGCCAAAAGCGAGGGGAAAATAGTGAGGTAGTGTTCTGGGTTCATTGCCCATTCAGAAATCTGATGTCAGAGGGGAAGAAGCTGTTCCTGAAACATTACGTGTATGTCTTCAGGCTCCTGAACCTCTCCCTTGATGGTAGCAATGAGAAGAAGGCTTGTCCTGGGTGATGGGGAGGTGGGGGGATCATTAATGATGAATGCCACCTTTTTGAGACATCGCCTTTTAAAGGTGTCCTGGATACTAGCGAGTCTAGTGTCCATGATGGAGCTGGCTGAGTTTACAACTTTCTACAACTTTTTTCCAATGTTTTACAGTGGTCTCTCTAAACCAGACAGTGATGCAACCAGTAATAATGCTCTCCATGGTACATCTGTAGAAATTTGCAAGTGCCTTTGGTGACATAATAATTCTCCTCAAACTCCTAATGAAATATAGCCACTTTCATGTCTTCTTTGTAATTCCATCAATATTTTGGACCCAGGATAGATCTTCTGGAGTGTTAACACCAAAGAATTAAAGTTCCCAACCCTCTCCACCTCTGATCTGCTGATGAGGACTGGCTATTGGACGTCCAGTATCAGCTAAGAAAGATTGCTGTGATAGTCCAGAGAGATAGGTTAAAATCTGATTTTTAATTTAGCTGAAAATGAAATGGAATATTGAAAGGGAAAGATGCTGCTACTAGATGTTGTAAAGCTCTGTGGATTCACTGATAACCTTCCAAGGGGGGAAGTTGGTGTGCTCACCTGCTCTGACCTGTGAGACCCTCTGTGATTACCTCCGAAATGGCCGAGTAAACCTTTCAGTTTACTGTGCCCAGTGCTGTAATAGTCAAGAAACAAAGATAATATAAACAGAATGATCAACCAAGACTCCAAACTCAATCATCCTGGCACAAACATCTGGGGCCTGGTGTCTATATTAGGAGAGAAGTCCCATTGGTCAAGTAATAGCTGTACTCATAGGACATAGAACAACATAGTGCAGCAACAAGCACTTCAGCCGAAGATATTTGTACTGAATGTGCTACAAAATTAAACTAATAATTTTTGCTAGCACATGATTTATATGCCTCCATTCTCTGTAGATTCATGAGTTTATCTAAAAGCTTCTTGAATATCTGCTTTAACCACTAACTCAGTGATTCCAGGCAACTATAACTTGCTATGTAAAAACCTACCCCCTCACATCTCCTTTAAACTTTAAATCCCTTCTCGGCTTAAGTGTATTTAAACATAGAAACATAGAAAACCTATAGCACAATACAGGCCCTTCGGCCCACAGTGCTGTGCCAAACATTTCCTTACTTTAGAAATTACCTCGTAGCCCTCTATTTCTCTAAGCGCCATGTACCTATCCAGGAGCCTCTTAAAAGACCCTATCATATCTGCCTCCACCACCATTGCTGACAGCCCATTCCATGCACTCATCACCTTCTGCGTAAAAAACTTACCCCTGACATCTCCTCTGTACCTACTTCCAGACACCTTAAAACTGTGCCTGCTTGTGTTAGCCATTTCAGCCCTGGGAAAAAGCCTCTGACTATCCACACCATCAATGCCTCTCATCATCTTGTACACCTCTATCAGGTCACCTCTCATCCTCCATCGCTCCAAGGAGAAAAGGCCGAGTTCACTCAACTATTCTCATAAGGCATGCTCCCCAATCCAGACAACATTCTTGTAAATCTCCTCTGCACCCTTTCTATAGTTTCCACATCCTTCCTGTAGTGAGGCGACCAGAACTGAGCACAGTACTCCAAGTGGGGTCTGACCAGGGTCCTATATAGCTGTAACATTACCTCTCGGCTCCTGAACTCAATCTCAAGGTTGATGAAGGCCAATGCTCCATATGCCTTCTTAACCACAGAGTCAACCTGCGTAGCAGCTTTGAGTGTACTATGGGCTCAGACCCCAAGATCCCTCTGATCCTCCCCACTGCCAAGAGTCTTACCATTAATACTATGTTCTGCCATCATATTTGACCTGCCAAAATGAACGACTTCACACTTATCTGGGTTGAACTCCATCTGCCACTTCTCAGCCCACTTTTGCATCCTATCAATGTCCTCCAGTAACCTCTGACAGTCCTCCACACTATCCACAACACCCCCAACATTTGTGTCATCAGCATAGTTACTAAGATCATCCAGGTCATTTATAAAAATCATGAAGAGAAGGGGTTCCCAGAACAGATCCCTGAGGTACACCACTGGTCACAGACCTCCATACAGAATATGACCTGTCTACAACCACTCTTTGCCTTCTGTGGGCAAGCCAGTTCTGGATCCACAAAGGAATGTCCCCTTGGATCCTATGTCTCCTCACTTTCTCAATAAGCCTTGCACGGGGTACCTTATCAAATGACTTGCTGACATCCATACACACTATATCTACGGCTCTACCTTCATCAATGTGCTTAGTTACATTCTCAAAAAATTCAGTCAGGCTCGTAAGGCACGACCAGCCCTTGACAAAGCCATGCTGACCTAATCATATTATGCCTGTCCACTGTTCACAAATCCTGCCTGTCAGGATCTTTTCCATCAACTTACCAACCACTGAAGTAAGACTCACTGGTCTATAATTTCTTGGGCTTTCTCTACTCCCTTTCTTGAATAATGGAATAACATCCACAACCCTCCAATCCTCCGAATTCTCTCCCATCCCCATTGATGATGCAAAGATCATCGCCAGAGCTCAGCAATCTCCTCCCTTGTCTTCCAGAGTAGCCTGGGGTATATCTCATCTGGTCTCAGTGACTTGATGCTTTCCAAAAATTCCAGCACATCTTCCTTCTTAATATCTATATGTTCAAGCTTTTCAGTCTGCTGCAAGACATCCCTACAATCACCAAGATCCTTTTCTGTAGTGAATACTGAAGCAAAGTATTCATTAAGTACCTCTGCGATCTCCTCTGGTTCCATACGCACTTTTCCACTGTCACACTTGATTGGTCCTATTCTTTCACATCTTACCCTCTTGCTCTTCACATACTTGTAGAATGCTTTGGAGTTTTCCTTAATCCTGTCCACCGAGGCCTTCTCATAGTCCCTTCTGGCTCTCCTAATTTCATTCTTAAGCTCTTTCCTGTTAGCCTCTTAATCTTCTAGATCTCTATCATTACCTAGTTTTTTGAACCTTTCGTAAGCTCTTCTTTTCTTCTTGACTAGATATACAACAGCCTTTGTACACCACGGTTGCTGTACCTTACCATCCTTCCCCTGTCTCATTGGAACATATCTATGCAGAACTCCATGCAAATATCACCTGAACATTTGCCATATTTCTGCTGTACATTTCTCTGAGCACATCTGTTCCCAATTTATGCTTTCAAGTTCCTGCCAGATAGCCTAATATGTCCCCTTACTCCAATTAAACACTACTGACACAAATGATGTTGGCTACCTTGTCTTTGAGCTTTTTAAACCTCAGGCCTCCACCATCACCATTCAGGGTTCAATGTGACCAGAAACCAGATTGGAAGAGACACATAAATATTGTAGCTGTAAGGGCAGGTTAGGGGCTGCATATCCTCCTGGCTCTTAAAGGCCTGTCCACCATCACAAAGCTCAAGTTCAAAGCATGTGGAATGCTCGCCATTTGCCCGAATGTGTGCACCTCCAGTATCACTGAGAATGTTCAGCAACACCCAGGAAGAGGCAGTCTTCGAATGGTAGCCTGCCTACTTGGTAAACATTCCTCCTTCCACCACCATCATACAGTGGTTGTAAGTGTACCTTCTACAAAATATACAGCAGCTACTTTCACAGGACTGCCAAACCTGTAACCTTTGAGGCTGGGTCACCAGATATATGAATTTACCATCACCTGCACGTTCCCCTCCAAATCCCATGCTATCATACCATAACACCATTCCTTCCTTGTAGCCAGTCTAAATCCAGGGACTCCCTACCTAATGCTGTAGGGGCACTTTCTTCTCTGGAAAGATTTTGGAAGTTCTAAAGCTAAGTTATTGCCATCTTCTCAGCAGGGCTAGTTCCAACTGCATATAACAACCATGGCAAACAATGGGCACATGAATTTGATTTCACACCTGAATCCAAAGTCGCATCTGTGGGTACTGACAGTTTGAGTCCCTGTGCCCATTACAGGGACATTCTTGCTTAGTCCCCCATTACCAGCTTTGCATGTTATTCCTGCTTCTGTGACTTGGCTTTGCACAGAGTCCGGTGTGCAGCCCTAGATTTAGAAAAAGCAATAGCATTTCAAAAGCATTTTGTTCGTTATGGTGCTTGATGACAATGCTGCATGCCAAGTTGTGTAAATACTCTCTTCACCAGATTGTAGAAGGGTTTCAGTTGGACGGGTGCTCTAGAGACACAGACTAAACACGCAAAGATGTGAGTTTCAAATCCTACCATAGCAGTTTTAAATAGTTCTGGAATAAAAGACTGACATATGAAGAATTATTCAGGACATTATACAATTACCATTAAAATTCAACTGGCTCACATATGTACTCGTGAGAGGAAAATGGACAAAATTACTTATTTGTGACTCCTGTCCCACACTGAGGTAATGAACTCACTACTGTCCTCTGAGGTAAGCTGCCAATCACTTACACTCAGTAGCCACTTTATTAGGTACGCTTTCATGTCAGCCAGTATCTCAGAAACTGGTGATCCCCTGGGGTTTTCACACACAACTATCTCTAAAAATTTACAGAGAATGGTGTGAAAAACAAAAGAAGTCAGTGAACAGCAGTTCTATGAGTGAAAACACCTGGTTAATGAGAGAGGTCAGAAGAGGTACAGGACATACCTAATAAACAGGCCTCTGAGTGTATACTCAACTATCGCTAAAGTACACCAGAAGAAGGAAACTAGAGTAAATATTTATCTTCAGTCACGGCTTAGGATTCTGATGAAGACTGACCAAGCCCTCTTTACTGTTATTGCACTCTTCATTAATACATGGGATCTAGTTTGACATTTGGGGAAAAAAACGTCACAACTTAATCCAGCAACAACTAGTTGTTGTCTGAGATGCAGATTGTTTGTAAACTGAGGTCCCAGATGCTTACTTCCCCACATGATATCTGTCTCAAACAGCTCAGCAGATGTGTTGAATAGTGACTATTCCTCAACATTGGCTGCACAATCAATGTACTCCCATGACATTATACCAACTTGGGCAATGAGATTGTCTTAATTTGCAGCTGATGAATCATTAATGTTCCTGGATGGGTATAAAGTTTTTGGTGCAAGACCACAAAATGTATTCTAACTGGAGGAAGTGAACATCCTTCACAAAAAGTGGTTCAGGAATGCCTCCACTGATTCAGCTGGACCAGGGCTGAATACATAAGTGCCAGACTGGCTTCAAGGGTAAGGGTAAGGGTACCAGCATCGAGGTCTAAAGCTTCATCAGTCACCAATTCAGCACTGTAGACAACTTTTTCAGTCCAAACCAATGTACCTTTGTTGCAGGGTGCAGTGCCCATCAATTGCACTGTGTCTTCCAGGAGCTGTGCAGTAGCATTCCGGTTAGTACAATGCTTTGCAGTACTAGAAACCCGGGTTCAATTCCTGATGCTGTCTGTAAGCAGTTTGCACATTCTCCCTGTGACTGTAACAAATGAGAAAAAACGTCATGGAGCAGTAAATTTAAAGGTTTTATAAAAGGTGCCGTACTCCATTATAGATGCAGGGTTCAATCCACAACCTCAACACTTCCTTTTCTCCTGCAGTTGCTGCCTGATGCTTGAAGTCCTCCAGCACATTGCCCATTGCTCCATTATAGATGATGCCTGAGCTGCTGACTTCCGCCAGCTCCTGAACTCCACTGGCTTCTTATGGTACGTTCTTGGCCCAAGCTACTGCGGTCAACATTAGAACAGCCAGTAGCATGGACAAAAGTGAGAGAGCTTTACACCCTTTGGTGTAAGAGTATCTTTTTAAATACCTTTATGCTGCAATTAGGATTAAGCCATCATCAACCCACATCCCTGCAGAATTAATTAAAGGCCTCAGCAAAAGAGAATCAACCCTGTCAATTCAGTCCAACTCTGGCAGTGAGGATATCAAAACTCTTGGTCTGCTGGGAGATCACATAAAACGATTTCAAGGAATGAATTTTAATAAGGTCAAAGGGTTCTTCTCTGTTAGCTTAGTAAGGAAATAACGGGAAGAATCAAATAAAGTTAATGCTTTAATTATCATAAAATTTGAATTTAAAAATATATCTGAATATAAGCTAATCTCCACATTTTTTCAGCTGAATTTTGATGTTCAAATGGAATGGTACTCATATTTATGTGTGTTATATAACATGTGCTAGGGATATTACAAATAGTTCTTTTTCAACGACAGGTTCCCCAAAGCCCTAAACAAAACAAACTTCTTCCAAGCTGAGGAAGGTCCATTTGGCTAAGCACTACAAAAAAATATATAATCCTCAGAACATGTGGCTTTGAATTGATCACGATGCTGTCGTTTTAAACTCTACAAAATTCATCTCATTCCACCTTAAAACCCACCAATCTCCACTCCTTACCAACCAATGTATAATCGATGCATGAGCTATGAGTGACTTGCTTAAGTAATTTTGCTGATGATATCTCAGGAAACGCAGAAGCTGAAGAGAGACAGTACAGGTGTCTGAAGGATAACCAGCTGAGAAAATCAGAACTGCCTTCCTACCATAGCATTCACTCATGTTTTCTCCACCAACATTATGATCTTGCTTTCGAACTTTCATAAATTTAGTCAGCCCACCATCCCATGCCCGAGCTCATTGCTGTACTCACTGCAAGACAATGCATTCAATCCTGCCTCCAGCAGCACAACAGTCACTTGCTCCTGGACTTCCACTGCCTTGAAGAAGAGCAAATATTTCATTTAAACCATCTCTCAGGTGGGAAAGGCATTCAGAAATTGAATCTCCTTCCCTCAGGGCGGCATTCCAAACTCAGGGTCTGTGATTTTGGGTTATCTTCTGTTAATTTAAATTTTATCCATTTGGATATTGTTTGTTCGAAGTTTATTTTTATATTCAATTGCACTATTTACAAAGGTACATGTTTGTTTTCTCAGTTGCCTTTTCAATTAACACTGCAACATGTGAATCTTCACCCTAGATTCCCAATGTCAGGCAGCTGACTCTAAAACTTCCTAGCCTTAAAGGAGGTCGAGAGAATCCTTGAGAACTAGGTCATCACGAAACTCTTTAGAAATGAAAACTTTAATATGGCCGTGCTCCAAACCATAAGTTATATTTGTTGTCATAGAGACAATTAGAAATACTCCAGGTAGAAATGTCAGGTGTCAATTGTTTTCATCTCAGCTAACATAGATACTGCATTCATGTTGTCAGAATGTTCATCCCATATCCAGAGGTTGATGGGTTGTAGCTTCCTTCAGCTGAATACCGGGAACTAGAAAACCATCAGCCTCTCACATGGTGTAAGATGCCATATGTGTGCTACCCTCGCTGTCCACTTTCCAAGCAAATCCAGTTTGCAAATTTGGCATTCTCCCATTAAAGCACAGCCTCCTCCTTCCGCTGAAACTTGGCCTGGCTCAGCACAATCTCAGGCCATCTGTTGCTGGAAATCTAATCCATGTATTTATCTCCTGCAGGCCCCTGTGCTCTCCAGCTTGGCTTCCTATCCTCGCCAGAATCACAGCTCATCCAAATCACTTTTGGCACACCAAGGCATACTTGTCCATCATCCATACTTATGATCACCTCAGTGGTTCACATTAAATACCTCCCCATTTTTTCATCAATTTCTCTCCAACCCTTCTAACTCAATAACCACCCACAACTCTATATTCTTGTGTCCAGAATTATTTCAGTTCCTTTTTCTTTCCTCCATCAGTGAAGAGGACATTGTCTCATCCATCCTTACTGCTTCTCTGAACCTCTCTCTGGCACATTCAAATTCCCCTAAACGCCCACACTTTTTCCTTTCTCACACCCAAAGTACCCATAGCTCAGTTGTTAGTTTTTCATCACAATGCCGACAAGTGTCTTGACATGTTCTTCAGTGAGAAAAAAAGATGTTGTGATCCCTGGGAGAAATGTCACTTTATGTTGTCACTACAGTTAACAACAGTTATATGCAGCTGGCAATTGAGACAGTCTGTTGCACCTGAAATCAGTTTTGACCCAAATCACACTCCATCTGAAATATGTGATTGAAACAGATTTATCAGCTTCGCTAAGCTTGTGAAATATCAAAGGTTCAAAGATCCAATTTAATGTCAGAGAAATATATACAACATACTTCCTGAAATGCTTTTTTCTTCACAAATGTCCACGAACACAGAGGAGTGCCCAAAGAACAAATGACAGTTAAACGTGAGAACCCCAAAGTCTGCCCCCCCAGCTCCCCCCTCCCGTGTGTAAGTGGCAGCAAGCAACGACCCCCCCCCCACCCCCAGCAAAAAAAGCGCACCCGCTTCCGAGCACAAGCATGAGCTAGGCGACAGCAAAGACACAGACCTTGCAGTTATCCCAAAGATTGTCACATTTCATCCAGCATTTGACAAACCACAGGTTCTCTCTCTCCCTAGTAAGGGAGAGGGAGATGTCCTCCATTTTCACAGCGAGCGGGAGACATAACAACAACCGGCTGGAAGAAGTATGAATCCCATACATTTTAATGTAGTTTAATGTGTGAGTATCTGAGTAATATGTTAAGGTGAATGCCATAAATGGCTGAATTTCCTGACTGAGCATGTCTCTCAGGTACGCACATCAATACTTGGAGCATGACTGGAGCATTGGAGTGCAAGGCATGGAAAAGGAATGTGTTCACAGGTCTTTATCACAAAACAGGAGGTGGTCAGGTAAAGATTTCTGAAGTTACTCTCATTTAGATTGAGAAAAAAGTAGGAAAGAGACAGATGTAAAAATGCAAGGAGCCGATCAAACTGCCAAAGGCCATTTTCTTCCTATACTGGCTCTCACAGTACGTGCCAACAGCTTTAAATTCCTTGGTGTTATCATTTCAGAGGACCTATCCTGGCCCCAGCACCTAAGTGCAATTACGGCAGCACCTCTACTTCCTTAGGAGGTTGTAAAGATTCAGCATGACATCTAAAACTCGAAAAACATCAATAAATGTGTGGTGAGGAGTATATTGACTGGCTGCATCACAGCCTGGTATGGAAATACCAATGCCCTTAAATGGAAAATCTTACAAAAAGTATGGATACGGCCCAGTCAATCACTGGTAAAGCCCTCCCCACCACTGAACACATCTACATGGAGCATTGTTGCAGGAGAGCAGCATCCATCATCGGGGACCACCATCACCGAAGTCATGTAGCCTTCCTGTTGCTGCCATCAGGAAGAAGTTACAGGAGCCTCAGGGCTCACACCAGGTTCAGGAACAGTTATTACCCCTCAACCAACAGGCTCTTGAATCTTCACTTAACTTCACTTCCCCCATCACTGAAATGTTCCCACAACCTATGGACGCATCTTCAAGGACTCTTCATCTCATGATCTTGATATTTCTTTCTTTCTTTCTTTCTATTTATTTGTTTGTTTGTTATTTTCAGTTTTGCCCAGTTTGTTGTCTTTTGCACAACGGTTGTTTGCCCAGTTGGTGCAATCTTTCATTAATTCTATTCTGGTTATTGGATTTATTGAGTATGCCCATAAGAATATGAATCTCAAGATTGTATATGTTGACATATATGTACTTTGATAATAAATTTACTTTGAACTTTGTCACATGTTTAAATTGTTGTCACATGTTTATTACATTTTATAGAAGTTATTCATAAACCAGAAAGCCTGTGGAATAACAGGTTTCTACATGACTATGTTGTGATGTTGTGATTTCTCTCAGTTTGAGAGAAACCTGAAGCAGGCACTAGAACTACAGCAAAAACAAACTACTGAGGGAACTCTGCAGGTCAGGCAGCATCTATGGAGGGAAATGGACAGTTAAATTGTTACACAGTAACTTTATTACCAGGAAGATCAGGTTCTGATTTCATCTTCCATTTGCTAGAATTAAGATAATAAATTTCATTGAGTTGCTTCAAGCCTTTAGCAATTAAATTTGGTTTATATTTCCGAGACTCTTTATAAGATGGTTGAAGATTTCAAGACTAGTTCAGATTGGAGGTACAGGTGTCATCCATCATGAGGCTCCACAGCAATCGTCCTATTTAGAGGAAGAACCTCACAGCAGAAGCGCTGTGAAAATAACCTTTTCCCACAAGTTGCAATTAGTATATTTTGGCTTATTTCCCCATGGTTCATCCAGATGCCTCAATTGCCAGGCCTTCTCATCCTGTTTTCACTGGTGAATTTTAGAAAACTCAGGAAACTATGAATCTAGACTCAAGAGTTTATGTTAATCCGATCCTGAGGTAGTTGGTATTCAGGTTAGTACATGTCATTAAACACACTTAAGGTAAATTCAGATTATCTAGTCAATTTCCAGTATTTTAACACCTCACTTTTCCTGATCAAATTTTCCCAAAATGCTTCCCAGTCTCTATCAAAGACTTCTTCAAACTGTAGGAACAACAGTTCCAGTAGCCAGTCTCAATAATCACTTTGGTACTGTTCACCTGCAAAATGTTAAGAGAGGTTAGCAATTACTACACCAACCTGTAAAAGTTCATGAAACCTCTTTAATGTGAACTAAGAGCCAATTTGATTGGTTGTCAGAAGGTTAATCAAAGGGAAGCATGTTATTTATTTTTCACCAAAGTAGTTTCTTGCAATAAAATGGACTAATCTTGGTTACTTCAGAAGCTTGTTAATACTTAACATATTGATACTACAGAAAAGAAAACAGACTTCTTTCAATCAGACAGCTTTAATCTTCAAAACCCTTCCCCAAATTTTTCCAACTATTTTCCAACTCACCAATAGCTCTTTACTATAAACACATTATTTCTATAATGAATATATAGTTATATGCAGAGTAAATCACAGAACTAAACTAATACTCAAAGCTTTTGGAAGTGATGGTGTCCCAGAATGATAGACTTTATAGGATCCTTTCACTTGCATCATTTGACGACACTTTAAAACTGATAATTTAACATCCTCGTCAGATCAGCTGAATGAGAGGTAAGGCTCGAACCCAATAAGGTCCCAACTATAAATGATTCCTGTTTCATTTTTAAATCTGATGCCAATCTAACACTTAATCAGGATGAAGTCTATGATTATCTCTCAAATCTTGTAATGCCTCTCCCTGGTATTTGCTAATCTACCAGATGACATCCAGTAAACACCAGTAAGTGGACAGGGGGAAAATCATCCTTTCCATCAAAGGTGATGGAAAATAGGGTATCCAGCATTTACTTTCTTTCAATTGTATATATCGGAGATGACCAATTTCATTCCAAATGTTAAACAAAGCTTTCAAATGAGCTCAAATGTACGGATTTGACTGTATCTTCAGAGTTTCACCACATTTTAAACCTTTGAAATTGGTGGTCAAGAAACTACATGAAATGTGAAACTTCTTCATTGAAATGTAGAAATTCCCTCTGTCATTAAAAATCAAGGACTTACTTTTCTTCAGGATGGATTTTGATCTCCCGTACGATCTTCCACTGGTGGAATGCAACAACCTTGAACACTCTGTGGAGAATCGTCTAGTACAACATCATGAGACAATGAGATTCACACACAAAATGCAGGAGGATCTCAGTAGGTCAGGCAACATCTATGAAGAGAGACGATCAAGCAACGTTTCAGGGCAAAACATCAACTGTTCATTTCCCTCTATAGATGCTGTGTGACCTGTTGGATTTCTCCAGCTTTTTGTGTGTGTTGCTCAAAATATCCTGCATCTGGAGATTCTCTGTGAGACCCTGAGATGGATGTTTTCACCACTGTTCTTCAGATAGATCCATTACTACATAATATCTCTAAAGAAAACCCTGAGGTGTGTTTGCTCAATATGCAAATAATGTCATTGGTGAGATTTCCCACATTTAGGTATGGTCCACGTAGCTGTCTGCACTCTAGGAACAAAGGGTGGGAAAAGGCATTGAAATACCAAGGTCTGCCACCAACCGCTTTTTCATTGTGACCCAGATTCAGCAGGTAATGACCACAGAGAGTCTGGAAGTCCAGATGCATATATCCCCCTCACTTTCCTTCCTAGCATCACAGCTGTTGTAACCAATGAAGTGGTTTCTTCCAGATACATGCTCAGTGTTTGCCATCTGTTATCACACCCACAAACTCTTTCATTTCACAGCTTATTGACTGTGGGGAGACCGGTCTTACGATATTCTGCCCTGTTCATCACTTAATCTTTCCTTGCTGTAATAGTTCTCATTTGTGTCCCGCCACTTGACCAGTGAAGCATCAGAAACAAATGGAACTGAAAGAGTGTGCTTTATCCCAGAGGTGAAAAGTGAAGTACTGCCACTACAATCATTACTGCTATAAAGGTTACTCACGGGGCTCAAGGTCCTGAACAATGATCTGGTGCCTTTTATGCAACAGTCCACATAATAACTTCCTACCTTCTGATATTTTAATAGCATGTATTTATTATCTAATTAAAGCAGCTCATGGATCATATCTAAAGGCTGCATGAGCATGAGGGAATGAAGCAGAGGGCTTCCTTTTGTTTCTTTATCCAGATCACAGCATGGCTACCATTTAATTCCAGTATGTGTGACCTTGAGGCTGAACATGCCTTGAGCTTTGCAACTGGCTTCCTGCCTGATAAGGTAATCATAATAAGATCAGAAACAGCCAGAGCAGCTCACCGTAAGTACAATCCAAACAGGAAAGTCAATAACTGCACGACACAACATGCATCATTTGACATTGTATTGATCCAACACAAAAATAGAACCAAGTGCAGAGAGACAGCCTTAGCTCTATATTTAAATAACTGTTACTGCTGCGTCGGCCGAAGCTCATATCTTCATGCAGGCATATTTCCCTCACCTTTCAATAGCAGCTTAGTTTCTTCATTTTGGATCACAGGTCATATTGAATTCTCAGCGGGAAGAGAACCATCACACCCGTCCCCCCCCCCGTGTGAGTTTAGAACCTCCTAGCCAAAGAGCAAAAGATGAAACACTGTGGCATCACCAAGGCCCTCATCCCATTAGGGAATTTTGAAATTACATTTGGTTAAGGAATTTCAGTACAATTCTAACTCTCTTCCTGACCACCTATTTTTGTTAATTACTTAAAATCCAAAGTTAATTGAATTATTTCTTCATCTTTGAATAATATGCAAATCAGCATCACTGTAAATTTATATTTTTAGCTGCAGAAATGAAAGGGGACAAAATTCATCTTGTGATTCTTCATGTTTTTTAAATTTGCTTCAGGAAAAATATTGTTTATCAAGAATTGACTTCAGACTTTATTATATATTTTTAATAACACGGGCAAGAAGTAGATACCACAAGTATCTATGGGATCCCCTGAGAGACTTGCCAGTGCACACCACTCTGCTCCTCCAGGGAAATCAATGCAGAAACTTAAAGGAAAGAGGGCTTTTGGAATGAAACGGCCCAGTAGAGAACAATGATGGGCAGCAGGGTTTAGCAGCAGCTAGTGGAAGGTGTTGGTGGTGACAGAGAGGCTTAAGAAAAGCTCAGAATTTGGTCGGATAGCAAGATCGTTAATGAAAAATAATAAAGTTTAAAAAAGAAAGGTGGTGCCCTTTTAATTTTAAATTACTTGGAATTTATTTGAAATGATTACTATGAATGGTTGGTACCAATGAGTCAAAGCTGGAACTTCAGGCCTGTTTCGAATGCACGGATTGGAGTGTCTTTGAGGCTGCAGCTACAGATCTTCATGATCTGTCTGACACTGTGACCTCATACATCAGTTTTTGTGAAGACGTGTGCATTCCAACAAAAACCTTCTGCACGTTCAATAACAACAAGCCCTGGTTCACATCACAACTCAGACAGCTTCATTGGGAAAAGGAGGAGGTGTACAGAAGAGGGGACAGGATTCTGTACAAATGAGCCAGGAACACACTGACAAGGGAGATTAAGGCAGCGAAGAAGCGCTACATTGGAAAACTGCAAAACAGGTTTCTTAGACACTGACCCAGTGTCAGTGTGGAAGGGGCTCCAAGAGATCACCAACTACAAGAAACCATTCCCTCAAGCTGTGGAGAACCATCAACTGGCTGACGATCTTTACAAGTTTTATTGTAGATTTGACACCTTCATTCTCCCCAGCCAAAACACAGACCTACCTGCAACCACCATCATCCATCACCCTGACATCTTAGTATCTGCTTTCTCACCCCACATTACAAAAACTGCTCCCCCTACCCCCTTTCACTTCAACCCCCTTGTACATGCACTTAGGATCTGTGAGAGGGAGGTGAGTCAGCTGTTCCGGAGGCAGAAGACCAGGAAAGCGCCAGGCCCAGACAGTGTGTCACCCTCCTGCCTGAAGACCTGCGCTAATCCGCTGGCCCCCATCTATACACAGATCTTCATTAGGTCACTGGAGCTGTGTGAAGTCCTTCATTGCTTCAAGCGCTCTATTATCATTCCAGTCCCTAAGAAATGCACTGTCAAGGGACTAAATGACTACAGGCCTGTTGCTTTGACATCTGTGGTCATGAAGTCCTTTGAGAGACTAGTGTTGGCTCACCTGAAGAATATCATAGGCCCCCTGCTGGACCCCCTGCAGTTTGCTTAGCGGGCAAATAGGTCAGTGGATGATGCAGTCAACATGGGACTGCATTACATTCTACAACACCTCGACAACCCAGGAACTTCTCTGAGTGTCCTGTTTGTTGACTTCAGCTTGGTGTTTAACACCATCGTCCCAGAAATCGTCCACTCCAAACTCACCCAGTTTACTGTCTCCCCCGCCATCTGTCAGTGGATCACAAGCTTCCTGACTGACAGGGTTCAGCAAGTTAGGCTGGGGAGCATCATCTCTAGCACCTGGACAATCAGTACCGGTGCCCCCCAGGGATGTGTGCTCTCCCCACTGCTCTTCTCCCTTTACACTAGTAACTGCACCTCACAGGATCCATCTGTTAAACTCCTGAGGTTTGCAGACCACACAGCTGTCATTGGCCTTATCCGAGACGGTGATGAGTCTGCATACAGACGGGAGGTGGAACGGCTGACCCTCTGGTGTGGTCAGAACAATCTGGAGCTAAATACGCTCAAGACTGTGGAGATGACAGTGGACCTCAGGAGGAGCCCCCCAATACTCCCCCCACTCACTAAACAGTATTGTGTCTGCTGTGGAGACCTTCAGATTTCTGGATGTCACAATCTCCCAGGACCTGAGCTGGACACCCAGTGCGGACACCCTTATCAAAAAGGCTCAACAGAGGTCATATTTCCTATGAAAACTCGGGAAGTACAACCTGCCTCAGGAGCCGCTGATTCAAATCTATTCAGGAATAATCCAGTCTGGTCTCTATTCGTCCATCACTGTCTGGTTTGGATCAGTTATCAAACAAGACAAGAATAGACTCCAAAGAACCTTCAGGGCTGTGGAAAAGATTATTGGCGTGAAGCTGCCCTCGGTCCAGGACCTAGATGCATCTAGGGTCAGGAAGCGAGCAAGCAGCATTATCGTAGACCCATCACACCCTGGACATCACCTGTTCCAACTCCTTCCTTCTGGTAAATGCTTTAGATCTCTGTATGCCTGGACAAATAGGTACAAGGACAGTTTCTTTCTGTATGCCATCAGTCTTATGAACACTTGAATTTTAGTCTATTATAAATTAAGTCCACCTGTACATTCAATGAGGTGGACTTCATTGTATATAGTTTATGATTATTTGCACTATTGTTTTTGTTTGCTTTCAATTCTGTACAGAGAGAGCTCAGGGAAACCGGCATCAAATTCCCTGTATGTGTCCTCATACCTGGCGATAATAAAGGATTCTGATTCTGCTAATCAGTCACAAAAAAGAAAACCTTGATGGCTACCTCCCTCAGGACTGAACTCCAAGCCCAACATTTTGTGCCAAGACAATCACTTAAGCCGAAATCCGACAGTAATGCTGAAGACACTCGTTCTCATAAGGAAAGTGGCCTCAGGTGCCAGAATTCTGAAATCAAAATGGAGAATGCAAAGAGTTCTTAGCAGGTCAGTTAGCATCTGTGGAGAGAGAGAAAAACACAAAGTTTCAAGTCAATAACATTTCAGCCACTGTGGTGCTTTTATTTTGTCCTATGATGATTGGGATTGGGATGTTGGCGCATGGCCTAGTGGATAAGGAATTGGTCTAGTGATCTGAAGGTCACTGGTTCAGGCCTCAGCTGAGGCAGCGTGTTGTGTCCTTGAGCACATTGAACACTTAACAACACATTGCTCTGCGACGACACCGATGCCAAGCTGCTTGGGTCCTAGTGCCCTTCCCTTGGACAACATCGGTGTCATGGAGGGGGAAGGCCTGCAGCTTGGGCAACTGCCGGTCTCCCATACAACCCTGCCCAGGCCTGTCACGAGACTAACGGATGCCTAAAAAAGATTGGGATTTTGTTTCTCAAATTCACAAAACAAAGTTGACGTCTACCTGTTCAAAACAAACTTGATCCAAGGAATCTAAAGGAAATAAAGGGGTTTGATAAATATAGAAAATAACATCCACGATTTAAATGAAAGCAGACATATTGATCTTCTTTCAAAGGCTCTCATCACTGGCCTCTGACAGCAGCTACTGAAAATGTGTTACTTGTTTGAAATTACCAGAAAGTTGCAGGAAAATTTGTTCCATGTCCCATTTCCATTCTGGTATGTCTATCCATGGCTTCCTCTACTGTCAAGATGAAGCCACACTCAGGTTGGAGGAACAACACCTTGTATACCGGCTGGGTAGCCTCCAACCTGATGGCATGAACGTTGATTTCTCTAACTTCTGTTAATGCCCCTCCTCCCCTTCTTACCCCATCCCTGACATATTTAGTTTTGTTTTTTTCTCTCTCTCTGCCCATTACTCTACCTGTTCTCCATCTCCCTCTGGTGCTCCCCTCCCCCTTTCTTTCTCCCTAGGCTTCCCGACCCGTGATCCTTTCCCTTCTCCAACTCTGTATCATTTTTGCCAATCACCTTTCCAGCTCTTAGCTTCATCCCACCCCCTCCGGTCTTCTCCGATCATTTCGCATTTCCCTCTCCCCCCCACTTTCAAATCTCTTAGTATCTTTCCTTTCAGTTAATCCTGACGAAGGGTCTTAGCCCGAAACGTTGACAGCGCTTCTCCCTGTAGATGCTGCCTGGGCTGTTGCATTCCACCAGCTCTTTGTGTGTGTTGTTGTTTGAATTTCCAGCATCTGCAGATTTCCTCGTGTTTGCGCTAGGAAAATTTGAAGCCACTTTAACTTTATCATTTACATTAACGTGAGTCTAAGATGGCCTCCTTTGTTTTTATTGTGTTCTTTCTAGTAAAAGTTGTGTATAATTTATGTTTAATTTATGCTTTTCTTATGAATGCTTTCTACATGATACTATGCACCTGAGATGCTGTTGCAGGGAAGTTCGACTTTGACTTTGACTAAGGTAGAAACTTAAGAGATGCTTTGAAAATTCCACTGAAAGAAAATGACTCTTATATTCCAGAATAGAGGCTTGGGTTAGTGCTGGGTCAGTTAGGAGTGAAATTCAAAACCCCTCTACACGTATGTGCACAGGAATGTGGTCATCTCCCCCTAAATAAAGTTGAGTTTAGTCAAGGTTTCAATCAAATGATCAAAATTGACAACATATTGTTGGGTAAGGATATGTAAGTATATGGGTCAAAGACAGGTAAAAGGGATTAATATTAAATCATCCAGTAGCCTGTTAAATGGTAAAGGGCTGATTGGTTTCTTCCTGTTCCATGTAATCAGATTGCTTGCTTCAGATGTACATAAGCATTACGTTCAAACAGATAAAATGTAGTCAGATGACTTCTCGTGATGAGCCAAAAAATTGATTGTAATTCCATCTCAAGGGGGTAGTGCAGTATTCAGTGTTGGTTCTGAACTCTTCAAACTGACTGCAGACTGTGAAGGAAATCCCTAAGTTTTTTGTTTATACAAGGACAAGCCTTTCTTCTGCAACCCTGCACCATGGCAATGGCCTGAGAATAACAAGACATCGCTCAAGTAACAAAATGAACTCGGGTGTCTGGTTCTTTCCTCAATGGGCATTTGTTGATCAATATGTCATGCATACAATTTTTAATTTAATTCAGTTAGTTTATTATTGTCACATGTAACAAGATACATTGAAATCCCTCTCTTGCATTCCATCCATACACATTTCATTACCATAGTATATCGAGGTAATATAAGGTAAAACAACAAAAGAATGCAGAATAAAGTGTTAGTTACAGAGAAAGTGCATGCACAGAGACAATAAGTTGCCAAGCCATGATGAGATAGATTGAGAGGTCAAAAGCCCACCTTATCATACTAGAGGACGGTTCATTAGTCTTATAACAGTGGGATAGTAGCTGTCCTTGAGCCTGGTGGTATGTGATACCTCCTGCCTGATTGGGGGTGGAGGGTGTGGAAGGGGAGAAAAGAGTATGTCCAGTTAGGTAGGGTCTTTGATTATGTTGGCTGCTTTACCAAGGTTAGCGAGAAATGTAGATGGAGTCCATGGAGGAGAGGCTTAACTCCTGTCATGTGCTGAGCTGTATCTACAATTCTCTGCCAGTCACGGGCAGAGCAGTTGCCGTACCAAGCTGTAGTGCATCAGAATTTGATGCTTTCAATGCCACTTTAATAAACACTGGTGAGGGTCAAAGGGGATATGCCAAATTACATTAGCCTCCTAAGGAAAAAGGAAATAGAGATGCTGGCCACGGCTTCTATGTGGTTAGACCAGGACAGGTGATGTTCACTCCTTGGAACTTGAAACTTTCAACCATCATGACTTCAGACTATCGAAGTAAGCACTGACCTTCCTGCCCCCACCCCCCCCCCCCACCGTGAAGTCAGTCAGCTCTTTTGTTTTGTTGACAATGAGGGAAAGATTGTCATGATGCCTTGTCCCCAGGCTCACTATCTCCTTCCTGTACTCTGATCCATCATTGTTTGAGGTGCAGCCCGCTGGAATGGCATCATCTGCAAACTTGTTGATAGAGAATTTTTTGATGCTCAGTAAAGAGACTTCAGAGAAAGATGGGAGCAATTGTAAGGCCTATAGAGAGTGGCCACCTTAGGAGGTTCTAGATAAAGGATAACCAAGGGAAAGAGAAATAGCAGAAGTTACATTTCAGGTTTAAAGCGGTATTAGGTACAGGACACAGAGATTATATTAGAATGCAACAGTATTCTTATCTCATGCTTTTGCAATCATAGTACATGATTCATGTAACATAGAACACTAGTGACATTGGTGCAAAATGTAACAGATGAGCTGGCTTCACACTGTTCTCTATAGACACCGATAGAAATTCAAGCACGTCCTGGTATTTATATCTGACTGAAAATGATGGTTAAACTATTAGGAAATTGATAAAATGGTGTAGCTCTGATCTAGATAACATTCACAGTCTGATATTAACGCTGTACCTGTCAGAAGTTAAGGCATGTTTGCTGTCAGAAATGGGTACAGATAACCATCTGAAACTTCTACAATTAACTATTTAAAACAGATTGAGCCATCTGTCTAAATCAAGTGCAGGTACCTGTTGGATACCAGGATGATTACATAGCTGTAACTAGACATAGAATGCAGCACAATACAACAGAGGCCCTTCAGCCCATCATGTCTGTGCCAACTATGATGCCAATCAAACTAATCTCAATTACAATTATACTCTTCCTATATTGATATGTATATCCCAAAAATTCAATTATTTTTTTGAAGCTTGCACATTTAGCTGTGCCCATCAGAATGTGGCACAGATATCCAACCATCGCCTGTCCAAATCACTACTAGAAACTGTTAAAGGTGAATATCTCAGTTTGGTTCAAGTACCTGCAGATAGAAGCTTAGAACAGAAGTAGTTCATTTAACCATTCTAACCTGTTCCACCATTCATCTTGACTTCTAAGCTCAGAGGGATAAAGCAAATTTGTACAACCTCCTTTGAACTTTTCAGCCCTGTCAACCACTGTCACCAATCCAAATGTACTTTTACCAAAGATTAACTGTTCAGCCTCAACCCTAGATATTTAATTTTCCATATTATGTGGGGAATTGCTGTGATCGCAGAACTGATCCCTGGGGGATAAAACTTGTCAAATCTCAGCAAACAAGGGGCATTCCCAGTGAGATGTGAAAAGTTACATCGTGAGGGAGACAGCATGAGCAGGGTGATCCACTGCCCTGATCAAAGAATTATGAAACTAGAGCAAAGATTGAAGAAGTTTACATCAGAACAGGAAGTTCAACGTCAGTTGAGGTGTAGAAAGGGACAGGAAGTTAGCATGGAGCTACCCTTGTGCAGGATGCTGAAGATCACAGCTTCCCTGCCGGTGCATAAAACAGTGCTCTTACCAACCTGGCTGACAGAGTGGAAACGTTTCAGCCTGGAAGCACTTTTTAATATTGAATCCCACAAAAACAGATGGGATACATATATTCAGCAAAGAGAGCAATAGATTGGGGGATTTTGAGGGAATTACTGTTAGTGTGGGAAAATGATGCTGAGGGAGAAAGTTTGGCTGTGATCTGATCAAATGGCAGCAGGCATGAAATGCCACGGTCAACTCCAACTCCTTAGGTTATTTGAGAGAACCTAAATGCTGGGGGGATGTGATGTGATGGCATCCGTTAGTCTCGTGAGACCATGGATCTACACCTGGAAACTCTTGCTTCATGGAGTGTCCTCTCCAGGGTGCAGGCCTGGGCAAGGTCGTATGGAAGACCGACAGTTGCCCAAGCAGTAAGTCTCCCCTTGCCACGACACCAATGTTGTCCAAGGGAAGGGCAAGAGCCGATATAGCTTGGCACCAGTGACGTCACAGGAGTTGTCAGAGCGAGGTTGAAGGCAACGTCGGACTGCCTCAGGGACTCCAGCTCCGGATTTGATCTCAGGGTTTACTCCTGAAGCCTTTCCCATGAGTGGGTATGGCCACAAGGCAGCAGAGGTTTGAAATCAGAGTCTTCCCTCTCTTAGATGAAATGCCTTCCCAGGCTGATGAGTTCCATCTACCCGAAGCACTGGTTTTAAGGCACCAGGACCCGCCTTTGCCCCTTCTCCTGTCCGTAGAAACAGTTCCACCAGGCTTAGAGGTGTAACCCCCTGGGTCGCCTCAGGCTCGCTCAGCTTGTTCTCGTCTAGGGGGAGCAGCCTTCGGCCCCGCCAAACTGGGTAATCAGCTGGTGTGGATGCTGTGTGAGGTCCCCGCCTCACCCAAAAACAGACAGTACACCATAAGCGATTAAATGAGTACAATTTATAAAGGTTACTATAACTAAGTGATTAATAACGATACAATATATATGAAGAAAAAAATAAAGAAAAGGCGCCAAACTTATCAAAGTCCAAACCACTTCATGCACAACCGTTGGAGCTCAATTACTGAAGTCTTCTGGCCACCATTCGATTCCCTCCGAACTCCTCGACTCACAGCTTAGGACCATCCGAAGTGGTCAACCAATCTAGCTTCATCTCCTCTCCTCGGAGTACCTCCTGCCCTCGGACCCCCGCTCGGGGTCCGTTCCTCGCCCAGTTTACAACATCGCGTCCTCTCTCTCTCTCAACCCCTCGCGCCAATCTCCCCAAAAGCCCGCCAACAATAGCTTACAGAATCAGAAGAAACCCCCTTTACAGATGCTAAGGCACATGAGTAGGCCAGGAGCTGGACTTGGTTGTCAGAGGCAATTTGAGGCGCATACTGTGAGGAGAACATTTAAGTAGTGGGAGCTTGTTCCCACTACCACTCCTCGGCTTGACAACTTTGGGGGGGATGCAGACAAAAGAAAAGCTCAGAGGAAGTTTTGATCATGAGGCATAGGGATGTAATGGTAGCCAGCTGTTCAATGGAGTGTGGCAGAGATAGTGGGAGGAAAAAGGAAAACTCATTTACTGGAGAAGAATGTATGGTTGACAAGGCTGGAGAGTGGTCAGAAGTGTTGATGGTTGCCAGGAGTTCAACTTGCAGGGCTTGGACTTCCAGACTTTTCGAACACCTGAGTAACTTGGTGACATGTGTTCAAAGGCAGAACTAATTGCCATCAAGTTCCTCCGTGGAGGCTCTTTCTACTACTAAATGCCAACTGTGTATGCATGATGTGAACATCACCATACCCCAACCTGACATAAGGTTTGCAACTCTCAGCTCCCTCCTTCCCACACCACTGACCTAGGTGCAGGACATAGGCACCACCATGGGGTACAATTAACAAGAAGTCCTATTCACACAGAAAATAGACACTGACAATTTGTTCAGAAGTTGGAAACAAACCATCCCCCTATTACTGAGAAAGCTGGCACCATGAAGGGCAATTTCACTGCCAGTGAGGACAAGGTCAACAAATGACAACAGCGAAGGATGCAGCAGTTTCGACTGGCCATGTGTCCATGAAAGGGCAACTTCAATCAAAGACATTAAACCAAGATATCCTAAAAAAAAGTATTTGACTAACTCATGTTCATCACCTTCACACAGAGGGACTTCTCTGGAATTCTGGTTCTGGAGGGACTTCACCAGAGAAATCGGAGAATTCAGAGTTATAGACAAATGGCACAGAAGGTGGGTTGAGGCCTGGGGCGGTACAGCCATGATATATTCAGTTATTAAATGGCAGGATAGCCTATTCCTGCTCCTATTTTCTATTTTTACACTAGCTTTGTGAATTTTACACCTTGCGAACAAACCCAGCCCATCCAATTTCTCCTTGTAGCTTAATCATTGCATCTCGGCAACATTCTAGTAAAACTCATCCACACTGTCTCCAGAGTAATCACATTTTTCCTTTAGTGTGGCAACAAGAACTGAAATCCAATTGTGACTTAAGCAAAGTTTCATATCCCTAGACTCCTTGCTCATGATGAAGGCAAGAATGTGTGTGTTTTCTTCACCAGTCGGCCTTAGTGTGCTGCTGCTTTCAGGAATCTTTCTTCCTCAATACGGCCTTTTTAGTCTTCTCAAAATGTTTGCCTCAGTATTGTTCCCATCACTGTTCTCAGGTTTGTACATTGAACTGAGTATTCAAGCCAGACACATGCTCCATTTGGAGCCCAAGTTTTGAATAACATAGATGGAACCTCTGACACTTTGTGTGTGAGTAACAGAAATGCAGTGAAATGCTCCAAAGTGACAGCCCTGCTAAGTATTGTAGACTGGTGCATATTTTTCTTAATATCATGTGAGCAGTCCCCAGAAGAAAGAATGATGGAGCAAGGCTCCAGGACTGTGATTTATTACTCCGCAAGGCTTTGTGTGGAACCTTTTTACCCCGAGATGTCCCATGTGGAATCCTGTCAGATCCAAATTTCCATTGTAAAAGCATTGTACAAACTTTCTGCAACCTTAACACATCCCCAAAACTGTGACCAAATGAGGCTATTTTTAAGAAGAATGTGTAAGTATTTTAAAAATAGTCTTATTTTGACAGCTATGAGTGTTGTTAATATGACTCTAATCTGGCTGCTATATTGGCAGTAAAATATATCCACTTTGGGTCAAGAAGAACACAGCAGGCAAGGTGGGAAGCAGGAAAGTTGTTTTAAATCACAATATTTAAGGAGGGAAGAGAAGTTAAAAGTCTTGCTCCAAGCTAAGAGACCAAGGCTAAAGCCGAGTTATGGAAACAAAAGATGAGAGGCTCAGCAAACTTCATTCACCAACGCTGTCACTTATTACATCAGATAATGCAATGTCAGCTGGTCAGCAGAGACTACTGTCTTCTCCTATGGAGGCAAACGAGTCTTGCTTAACAGCTAATTAAAAGAGCACATAATTCGATAGATGTGTACAAGATGATGAGTCTTTGTGTTGATAGTCAGAGATTTTTTCCCAGGGTGGAAATAGCTAATACAAAGGCATATAATTTGAAGGTGATTGGAGGAAAGTATTGGGAGGATGTCAGAGATTGATGGGTACATGCCAGAAACAGTGGGAGAAGCAGATATATTTGAGACATTTTTTAAAAACTTTTAGGTAGGGGGATGGATTAGATTGGGCTAAGAGTAGGGCCTTTATTGTGCTGTAATGTTCTATGTTCTATTCTTACTGCTCCAGGGTTCAAATCTATTAGCCACTGATAACATTTCTTTCCCCAGTATGAGACAAAAACTCCACAGGTTCTTTTTCACTGCAAGTGAGGGGGAAGTCTGATTACGCAGACCCAACAGGGAGACTCTGAGTGTAATGGAGTGCATGAGCTGGGCAAAGGGGTTTCAAAAAGAACCTGGTCCCTATCCACACGCTTCCACATTTCACTCAGGATATTGGAGTGGTTAGGTGCAACTATCTTGGAAGATGCAAGTTGATTATTTACATCATCACCATCATGTGCCATGTCACATGACATGGGCGATAATGCTCTTAATCATGATTGTTCTTGGCAAGTTTTTCAACAGAAGTTGTTTTCCATTGTCTTCTTTTGGGCAAAGTCTTTACGAGATGGGTGATTCCAGCCATTATCAATACTCGTCAGTGAGCGCACAACCAGGACTTGTGATATGCACCGGCTGCCCATACGACCATCCACCACCTGCTCCCATGGCTTCACGTGACCCTAATCAGTGAATGGAGGGGTCGGGCTAAGCAAGTGCTACACCTTGCCCAATGATGACAGGCAGACTGGCGAAGGGAAGGAGCACCTTGCACCTCCTTTGGTAGAGACATATCTCCACCCCACCACCCTGATTGTGTGGTGCATGGCCAAGTGGTTGAGGCATTGGACTAGCGATCTGAAGGTCGTGAGTTCGAGCCCCAGCTGAGGCAGCGTGCTGTGTCCTTCAGCAAGGCACTTAACCAGACACTGCTCCAGTCCACCCAGCTGAAAATGGGTACTGGCAAAATACTGGGGGTTAACCTCGCGATAGACTGGTGTCCTGTCTGGGGGTGGGGGGAGTCTCGTACTCTCAGTTGCTTCACGCCATGGAAACCGGCATAAGTACTGGCCTGATGAGCCTATAAGGCTCAGCACAGACTTTAACTTTTAACTAACCACCCTGATTACATACATTGTATTCAATGCTCAGTGGAATAGTATTACAAACCAGTTTTTCAATTTTGTAATAGCACTGGTTTCCTGGGAGTTCTGGACATTTTCAATGACAGTAATGCAAGGGCCTTGAAGTTGGGAGCTGAATGAAAGCGATGGAATTACTCAGAGTTCACTGCTTGTGGCAAAAATTTCATCTGGGAAGTTACTTGCTGTCTCTTCAGGGATTCTCCATGGAAATGGATGGCACTCTGATGTTCTCAAACTGAATCACATCAGCACCAGCACCAGCTGTCTGCTTTTGAAAGACTGGCTGCCAAGCAGCAGAGAAGGAGCAGGCAGATTACAAGCATGGTGTTTTTAAGTGACATCTGCTTTGATCTCAGGAGACCCAAAATGCCTCAAGGACAATGAAGTCCCCAAAGACAACAGGATGAAGGCCTGTTCTCTGCTGACCACATAAACCTATAGCAGACAGCGTCATTTACCTCCTTCCGAGTTCAACACTGACTTCAACAATTTCAGATACTGCCTCTGGTTGTCACAGTGTGCACTGACAGACAACTCAACCCAGGTGTAGAGGAATGCAGGCTCCCATGTAGAGACAGAAAAAAAAGTTTATTCATAGGAATTCCAGTAGAATATCGGTGGCTTGACCAAGCGACACCATGAATGAATCATTCTCAAAACACAAGGACCCCGTGATAAGTGCTAATCAGGAGTCCACTTTAAATAATCAGAGTACACAGAAAACCCGTGCCAGTCAAAATAAACTTGACAAGACTATATAGAAAGTACAAAGGGTTAGTGTCTCAATTAATAACACGTGCACAGGACCACAGAGCTTATGTCAGAACCTCACTTCCTAACAGCCCAAGGAGCCCTGGGGAACTTGAAACAGAGCTGGTAAACTCGAGCCAAACCTGATGCCCTTGGGACAGGGCTGGTAAATAGAGACAGATCTGATGCTCTCATGACAGGGCTAAGAAAGGTGAGGCAGACCTAATGCACTTGAGACAGGGATGGTAAACTCAGGAACATGGCACATAACTCAGGAACAAAGAATCAAACTCGTAAACCTGGAATCAAACTCCGGAACATGGAATGGTCCTCCCAGACCTGAAATAGTCCTCAGAAATCTGAAAGGGTGTGGGAGACACAGGAAATCTTGAAGACCTTGAACATAGACTAGAGAAGTTTGGAACATGGACTTGAGAAACTCGGATAGTGGCCTTGGGAAACTTGAAATGCAACCGTGAGACAAGCACCAAGAACAGAAGGCACCCTTACCTCCAGCCAACCAATGTCCAATCCACTGTTGAACCTCTGCTGCGTCCATTTAAGGTGGTGTTCTACTGTCATGGTGTACACTGGCAAATGACTGAATACAGATGCAGGATAATGACAGACTCCCGTGTGGAGACAGAAACAGCAACATATTCATAGCAAAACCAACATGAACATTGCTATTTTGACAAAACAACACCACAAGACAAATCATTCTTGAAGCACAAAGACATCGGGAGTCTACTTTAAATAATCGCAGTACAGGGACAACCTAGGCCAATCAAAATAAACTTGACAAGATTAAACAAGGGGTTAACAAATCTAGATAAGACAACAATTAACAAATGCAGGTGTAAAGGCCCACAGGGCTCATGAAACTAGTATTCACATTCACACCCTCTCCACATTCATTCCTATTCTCATCTCCCTCCAATCCATTTCCATTCCCATTCCCATTCCCATTTAGGCCCCCTCGCACTTTTTTAGCCAAAGAGTGAAGAATCGATGGAATGCTCTGCCACAGACTATGGTGGAGGCTAAATCAATGGGTATATTTAAAGCGCAAGTTGATAGATTCCTGATTGGTCAGGGTATCAAGGGATATGGTGAGAGGGCAGGTTTATGGGGTTGAATGAGATCCAGGATAAGCCATGATGGAATGAAAGAAGGAACTTGATGGGCTGAATGGCCTAATTCTGCTCCTATATCTTATTGCCTTAGTCATATTTGCACTCATTCTGTATTCATTTACATTCAGAATCATGAAATCTATTGTTTTACAGCAGTGACATTATGCAATACATAAGATATGCTATAGATTACAATAAGAAATATATATAAATGTATTAAATAAGTAGTGCAAAAAGAGAGATAAAATAGAACCATAGAACATTACAGCACAGAAACAGGCCTTTTGGCCCTTCTTGGCTGCGCCGAACCATTTTTCTGCCAAGTCCCACTGACCTGCATCTGGGCCATATCCCTCCAAACCCCTCTCAACCATGTACCTGTCCGAGTTTTTCTTAAATGTCAAAAGTGACCCTGCATTCACCACTCCATCTGCAGCTCATTCCACACTCCCAAAACTCTCTGCGTGAAGAAGCCCCCCCACAATGTTCCCTTTAAGCTTTTCCCCCTTCACCCTTAACCCACGACCTCTGTTTTTTTTCTTCCCTGGCCTCAGTGGAAAAGGCCTGCTTGCATTCACCCTATCTATACCCATCATAATTTTATATACATCTATTAAATCACCCCTACGCTCCAGGGTGTAAAGTCCTAACCTATTCAACCTTCCTCTGTAACTCAGTTTCTCAAGTCCCGGCAACATCCTTGTAAACCTTTTCTGCACTCTTTCAACCTTATTAATATCCTTCCTGTAATTAGGTGACCAAAACTGCACACAAATAGTTAAATAAATAGTTAAATGTCCATTCAGAAATTTGATGGCAGAGGGGAAGAAACTGTTTCTAAAACATTGAGTGTGTGTCTTTGGAGTCCTGTACCTGCTCCCTGATGGTAGTAATGTGAAGAGATCATGCTCATCATGGTGGTGAGGGTCCTTAATGATGGATGCTACTTTCTTGATGAATCACCTTTTGAAGATATCCTCGCTGGTGGGGGAAGTAGTGCCCAAAATGAAACTGGCTGAGCTTATAACTCTCTGTAGCTTTTTCCAATATTGTGCATTGGCGATTCCATACCAGACAATGATGCTGCCTGTCAGAATGTTCTCCACATTAAATCTATAGAAATTTGCTGGCAGAACTCCAGTTATTAATTATTTTCTCCTTCCTATTTTCTCTTTATTTCAAATATATTCTCTAAAGCTGGGGTAAGGTTCCTATATCTAAAAATTGGCAACATAGGCATAGGCACACTTCATTTAACCTCTGGAGTTGCCACTTCAGAAAAAGAGAAAATGGCGGTGCTGTGAATTCGCTTCTGTGACCATTTGTTGACTCCATCCATGGATCTGACAGATTAACCAAAAGTATGCAGTCTCACAGTGTTATAATTATGAAATTGCCTTTGTGTGTAAGGAACATTTCTATATTCTAGCCCATAAACATTGTCCTAGATACAAATGGGAATGGCTTCTCTTTATCTACAGAAAATGCTTGGAAACACTCAATCCCTGAAGTGAGGGTAAACATTTGCCCAGTATATTCAGGTTGCTGGGAATGCTAGGCCAGACGGTCTATTACATTCCACAGACAAAAGATCTTCACTGCCCATTTGCAATGCCAACAAAATGAAGGAGGAACTCAGCCAGTCAGACAGCATCTATGGAAACGAATAAACAGTCGACGTTTTGGGTCAAAGCCCTTCATCGGGACTGGAATGGAAGTGGGAAGATGCCAGAATAAGAAGGTGGGAGGAGTGGAAGGAGTACAAGCTGGAAGGTGATAGGTGAAGCTGGGTGGGTAGAGGGCTACAAAGGGCTGGAGATAGGCAGGTGAGAGAAGAGGTAAGGGGAGCAGAATGAGAGAATGAAGGGTGAGGGGAAAAATAAAAAATACCAGAAATTGGAAAGGTCAATGTTCGTTCCATCAGGTTGGATGCTGCCGAGACAGAATATAAGGTATTGCTCATCTAACCTGAGAGTGGCCTCATCACACATGTTGGAATGGGAATGGGCATTGAAACTGAAATGGTTGGCCTTTGGGAAATGCTGCTTTTTGCAAATATAGTAAAGATGCTCGACAAAGCTGTCCCCCAATATACATCAGGTCTAACCAATGTGGTGGAAACCACGTTGGGAACACCAGATACAGTAGAAAACCCCAAGAGATTCGCAAGTAAAGTGTTGCCACACCTGGAAGGATTTTTGGGGTCCTGAATGAAGGTGAGGAAGGAGGTGAATGGGCAGATGTAGCACTTCCACCGCTTGCAGGGTAAGTGCTGGGAGGGAGATAAACATATATTTGGTGATAGGGTCCCATTGAAGATGGTGGAAGTTGTGGAGAAGTATGTATTGGATGCAGAGACTCCTGGGGTGGTAGGTGAGGACTCTGAAAAGGAAAGCCTCATCCTGGGGGCAGATGTGGTGGAGACAAAGGAATTGAGAAAAGAGAATAGCATTTTTATGGGAGATAGTGTAGGAAGATGTACAGACAAGATAGCCATGGGAATCAGTGGGTTTATAAAAGGTATCAGTAGACTGTTTGTCTCCAGAAATGGAGGCAGAGAACTTGAGAGATAGGTATGAGAAATGGACCAAGTGAGTTTAAGGGCAGGGTGGAAGTTGGAAGCAAAGTTGATGAAATTTGCAAGCTCAGCATGGGTGCATGAAGCAGCACCAATGCAGTTGTCAATGTAGTGAAGAAAGAATTGGGGAGCATTACTAGGGAAGGCTTGGTACATGGACTGTTCTACATAGCCAATGAAAAGGAAGGCATAACTGGGGCCAATGCAGATGCCTGTGGCTTCACTTTGTGTTTGGAGGAAGTGGGAGGTGCCAAAAAAGAAATTGTTGAGAGTGAGGACCAGTTCCACCAGATGGAGAAATGTGCTGGTGGAAGGGAACTGGCTGAGTCTGTTGACAAGAGAGAAGTGGAGACCTTTAAGGCCTTCTTGATGGGTTTTAGAAATATATAGGAACTGGACATCCATGACAAAAATGAGCCAATCAGGGCCAGGGAATTAAAAGTTGTTGAGGAGATGGCGAGTATGTGAAGGGTCACGGATGTAGGTGGGAAGGGACTTTTCAAGGGGTAAGTAAGAGGATATGTCTGAGAATTACCCCTGGCCTCAGCAAAGTGGAGAGCTGTATACCAGACTACAACAGCACCCCCTTTGCCGGCAAGTTTGATGGTGCAGTTGGGATTGGTATGGAGAGAACAAAGGGCAGTGCGATCAGAGGGGTGAGATTCAAAGTGGGCAGAGGAGTGCTGGAGTCGAGCCGGTTGACATCTTCTCTGCAATTGAGATGAAAAAGCAGAAAACCAGGAGGGGATGTCTAAGAAGAGGAGGAGGTTGGAGACAGGTGAAGTGGTCATCGATGCGGGGTGGCAAATCCTTGCCAAAGAAGTGGGCTCAGAGACAGAGGTGACAGAAAAAGAGCTTGGCAGCATGGCAGGAGTGGAACTCACATAGGCACAGGTGAGGGGGACAAACGTAAGGCCCTTGCTGACGATAAAATGTCCCGTGCCCAGAGACAGGAAGGTCAGACGAATGATGATGATGTGGCATGGATTAGAGCTAGGGTCAGAGGGGGGAAGAGAGCTGATGGCATCAGCGGTTTCGGGGGGCGTTGACTGACACCTTTAATGTCTGTCCATCATTCCACCCCATCTCAGGCATTCCCTCTGTCCTCCCCCGTCTTCACTGCTACCTCCTGTTGAGTATATCAGTCTGTTTGCTTAGGAGTTGCAAACGTTAAACACACTTCAGAAATGTTACATCTTAACCTACAAAATGTTGGAGACCAAATTTCATTCTTCAGGGCATTTATTTATCTTCTTTCCCCCAATCCTGCTGCATGCACATGCTTTTCAATACAGGTCTGAGAGAAATCAACCAAGTGGCATCTGCTAAAGATCAAAGCAATGAAAAGCAAGAGAAGCACCATACTCCCAGAAGGACAACTTTCAACATTTATGCATGTGTATATATGTTAACATGATTATTTACATTAGTGCCGACAAAAGTTTCCCACATCACCACCAACCCCCATCCATTCAAGATGACTGATTCAAAAGATCTCTTTGTATAGTAATACTCAAGCTTCTACTATTAAAGTGAAATTACTGATCGAAGAACTTTGAGGCTGTCTACAAGAAGGGTCAGAGCCGTCTCTATTTCCTGAGGAGACTGAGGTCCTTTAACATCTGCCGGATGATGCTGAGGATGTTCTACGAGGCTGTGGTGGCCAGTGCTATCATGTTTGCTGTTGTGTGCTGGGGCAGCAGGCTGAGGGTAGCAGACACCAACAGAATCAACAAACTCATTCGTAAGGCCAGTGATGTTGTGGGGGTGGAACTGGACACTCTCACGGTGGTGTCTGAAAAGAGGATGCTGTCCAAGTTGCATGCTATCTTGGACAATGACTCCCATCCACTCCATAATGTACTGGTTAGGCACAGGAGTACATTCAGCCAGAGACTCATTCCACCGAGATGCAACACTGAGCGTCATAGGAAGTCATTCCTGCCTGTGGCCATCAAACTTTACAACTCCTCCCTTGGAGTGTCAGACACCCTGAGCCAATAGGCTGATCCTGGACTTATTTTCGCTGGGCATGATTAACTTATTATTATTTAATTATTTAGGGTTTATATTGCTATATTTCTTCACTATTCTTGGCTGGTGCGGCTGTAATGAAACGCAATTTCCCTTGGAATCAATAAAGTATGTCTGTCTGTCTGTTACTGAATATCATGCAAGTTTTATCAATATTCCTGGCCAGTGAAGGAGACTAGCATACTATATGAAATAGTATATTGATCCCATAATAGTGCCTTTTAGGTTCAATAGGTGCCTTAAGCAGTATTGAGGGTTTCTAAATCACATTTTCCTTTATCTGCTATAATCCAAGGAAACAAAATAAGAAACCTTTCCATTCATCCCTCTTCCACACCCTCAATTTCTGATGAAATGTAATCCGACATGTAATGAAAAGATTTTGCAATCTGTATCAAATATTTATTTCTCTTCTTTAAATCAATCTTTCAAATTATCATGAAATATTATAAGAAACAAAACGTGGAATGAAGGTAAGCAGCAACCCAGAGTGCCCACAGTTTCTAAGAACTGAAAATTAATCTGCAAGGAATTTTAGTGAATAATCCAAGAGAGAACATTTCTGTAACAAATGTGTACTTTCTTTGTACAGTTTGGGTTATTCTTATACAAACGCTGGAGATGAACAAAGGTTGGTAGATCTGGATGGGTAGTAAAGTGAGATCATGTGAAGCAACCCTCAAGAATATATCTAATAAGAACTGCTAAGCTGCACTCCATTAGTTATGTCATCTTATTTCTTCCTTGAAATGCTATAAACAGTAACTAGCCATGTAAACATTACATTGCTATGTGAAACTCTGCAGACCAAAGAAGTTTAAATATCTTTGCTTTCTTTCAATACCCGTGCACTTCAGACAGAATATTTTATCAAAAACATGCGGATGGCAAATAACCCATTATCACAGCAGAGAAAACAAAGCATGATTCATCTGTGAGGATGCAATTACTAACCCACAAGCCAATACATGACACAGTAGATGAAAATCCTTCCTTGATTAAAAATAAGGGTTCTTCAAAATCAATGCAACACAAACCACAAATGGTGATTCTGGATTTAGCAGCAATATCTGCTGCCAATTACCAGGAATAAAGGAAAAGAAAATCAGAGACGTTCAGAAAGATAGAAACAACATGGAATTGAGGCAGGCACCTGACCTGTAAACTAAAAGGCCAAAAGAAATCTCTCAACAATTTACCATCAGTAATGGCGACCGGGGAAAGGCTGCAATCAGCAAGCTTTCTCTATGTGGAGTGAGGTGATTAGATCTTTAAGGAATGTCCTGAAACTGTAGAAATGTAGGAAGTTGGAAACAGGAGAGGCCATTTATCCCCTTGAACTTTTCCACCTAAATCCTCAGAGCACATAATGCCTTCAGCTGTCGAAGCTCTATCAAGCTCAGAGTTAAACATAGTTTGACATAGTTTCAACTCCCATTTGTAAAAGAGAGTTCACATTTTCCACCGTCCAGATTTCACCCCTTGCCTCTAGTATTCAGGCTCTCTCCCCGGTTGTAATTCACCCCAACCAGTAAAAAACTTAGCATTCCTTCATCCATCTAAGCAGTCCCTCTTAATACTTGAAAACTTCTATCTAAATCCCTGATCCAAATCTAATTTTAAAATCCACTGCGATTTGCCTATTGCCAAAACAGGTCTATGGTGGATACCATCTCTCCAGCCCTCCACTCATCCCTGGAACATTTGGACAATAAAGCACCTATATCAGATTATTGTTTATTGACCACAGTTTGGCCTTACTATGATTCCAAACTCACCAAACTCTGGACCTAGGGGTGAATGTCTCCCTCTGCAACTGGATCTTTGACTTCCTGACTAACAGACCACAATCAGTAAGGACAGCAGTAACACAACCACCACAATCCTCAGCTGCCTACTCTAGTTTCTGTATACGCATGACTGTCCTAACTCCATCCACTGCTTTGCAGATGATACCTTTGTAGTGGGCCACATCTCAAATAATGATAAGTCAGAGCAGAGGAAGGAAATAGTGAGCCTAGTGACATGGTTTCATGACAACTATCTTTCCCATAATGTTAACAAAACAAAACAGCTGGTTATTGACTTCAGAAAGAGGGTCAGTGCACATGCCACTGTCTACATTAAGGATGCTGAGATTGAGAGGGTTGGGAACTTCAAGGTCCTATGAGTGAACATCACCAACAGCCTGTTCTGGTCCAACCACATAGAAGTCACAGCCAAGAAAGCTCACCATGCCTCTACTTCCTCAGGAGGTTGAAGAAATTTGCCACGTCCTACTCAACTTTTACCATTTTTTATTGACGCTTCATAGAAAGATTCAGTCTGGATGCGTAATCAAAATCAGAATCAGGTTTAATTCTGTAAAATATAATGAAATTTGTTGTTTTGTGTCAGTAGTACAGTGCAATACACAAAAAAAACTATAAATCACAATAAGAATATACAGGATATACATTTCCTTTAGAAATTATTCACCTTCCCCCCCCTTGGAAGGTTTAATGTTTTATGGTTTTACAACATTGAATCACAGTAGACTTAATTTGGCTTTTTTGATAATGAGCAACAGAAAAAAAGGCTCTTTTTTGTCAAAGTAAAATAGGTCTCAATAATGTGATCTTAATTAATTACAAATATAAAACACAAAATAATTGATTACATAACTATTCACCCCCTTCAAGTCAGTATTTAGTAGATGCACCTTTAGCAGTAATTACAGCCTTGAGTCTGTGAGAATAGGTCGCTATCAGCTTTGCACATCTGGACACAGCAATTTTTCCCCATTCTTCTTTACAAAGCTGCTCAAGCTCTGTTAGATTGCATGGGGATCATAAGTGAACAGCTGTTTTCAAGTCCAGCCACAAATCTTCAATTGAATTGAGGTCTAGACTCTGACATGGTCACTCCAGGACATTAACCTTGCTATTCTTAAGCCACTCCTGTGTAGCTTTGGGTTTATGCTTAGGGTCATTGTCTTGCTGGAAATTAAATCTTCTCCCAAGTCGCAGTCTCTTGTAAACTGCATCAGGTTTTCCTCCAGGATTTCCCTGTATTTTGCTGCATTCATTTTACCCTCTACCTTCACAAGCCTTCCAGGGTCTGCTGCAGTGAAGCATCTCCACAACATGATGCAGCCACCATGCTTCATGGTAGGGAAGGTGTATTTTTGGTAGTGTTTGGCTTACGCCAAACATAGCATTTAGTCTGATGGCCAAAAAGATCGATTCTGGCTTTATCAGACCATAGCACCTTCTTCCAGCTGACTTCAGAGACACCCACAGGCCTTCTGGCACACTTTAGCTGAGATTTCTTGTGAGTTCTTTTCAACAGAGGCCTTCTCTTTGCCATTCTCCCATAAAGCTGCAACTGGTGAAGCACCCAGAAAACAATGGTTGCATGTGCAGTCTCTCCCATCTCAGCACTGAGGCTTGTAACTCCTCCAGAGTTGTCATAGTCTCTTGGTGGCCTCCTTTACTAGTCCCTTTCTTGCACGATAACTCAGTTTGGAGGACAGCCTGCTCTCAGCTGATTTACCACTGCGGCATATCCTTTCCTTTTCTTGATGATTGACTTAGCTATATTCCAAGGGATATTCAGTGACTTGGAAATGTTCTTGTATCTATCTCTTGACTTGTGCTTTTCAGTAACCTTTTGACAGAGTTGCTTGGGGTATTCTTTTTTCTTCATGGTGTAGTTTTTGCCAGAATACAGACTCACCAGCAGCTGGACCTTCCAGATACAGGTGTATTTTCACTACAATCAACTGAAACACCTTGACTGCACACAGGTCTCCAAAAACAGATCCCCATTTAACTAATTATGTGACTTCTAAAACCAATTGGCTGCCCCAGTGATGATTTGGTGTGTCAAGTTAAAGTGGGTAAATACTTATGCAATCAATTATTTTGTGTTTTATATTTGTAATTAATTTAGATCACCTTGCACAGTTTTCACTTTCACACAAACAAGTCTTTTTCTGTTGAACAGTGTCAAAAAACCAAATTAAATCCAGTGTAATTCAATGCTGTAAAACAATAAAACATGAAAATTTTCAGGGGGGTGAATACTTTTCAATAGGCCCTATATATATATCATTAAATAAACAATGCACAAAGAGAGCAAATAGAAGAGTGAGATAGTGTTCAAGGGTTGGTTCATTGTCCGTTCAGAAATCCAAAGGTAGATGGGAAGAAGCTGTTCCTAAAACATTGAGTTTATAGCTTCAGGCCCCTGTACCAGATGAGCAATGAGAAGAGGTCATATCCTGGCTGATGGGAGTCCTTAATGATGGCTGCTGCCTTCTTGAGGCACCCTGTGCTAGGGAGGGTAGTGCCCATGATGGAGCTTGCTAAGTTTGCAACTTTCTGCAGCTTTTTCTGATCCTGTGCAGTGGCCCGTCCATACCAGATAGTGATGCAACCAGTCAAAATGCTTTCCACGGTACAGCTGTAGAAATTTGCTAGAGTCTTTGATGACATACCAAATCTCCTCAAGCTCCTAATGAAATGTAGCCGCTGGCATACTTCCTTTGTAATGTCATCAATACGTTAGGCCCAAAATGCAGAAGATCTTCAGAGATGTTGACACCCAGAAATTTGAAACTGCTCACCCACTGCTGGTGCCACAATGAGGACTGGTGTGTCTGCTTCGACTTCTCCTTCCTGAAGTCTACAAGCAATTCCTTGCACTTGCTGACATTGAGTGCAAGGTTGTTGTCATGACACCATTCAGCCAGCTGATCTATCTCACCATCTGAGATTCTGCCATCAACAGCTGTGTCATCAGCAAATTGATACTGTGAATAGTGATTGAGCTGTGTCTAACACACAGTCAGCCAAGCAGTGAGATAAGCATGCATCCTTGAGCTGTGCCAGGGCTGATTGTCAGTGAGGAACAAATGTTATTTTGATACACGCTGACAGTGTTCTCCTGGTGAGGAAGTGGAGGATCTAGTTGCAGAGGAAGGCCCAGGTTTTGAAGCTGGTGTTGAATGCTGAGTCACAATCAATAACAGCAGCCTGACATACAGTAGGTATTTCTGTTGCCCAGGTGGTCTAAGGCCAAATAGAGAGCCACTAAGACTGAATCCACTGTAAACCTACTGTGCATAATGATTTGGTATGGTAACTGCTCTGCATATGACTGCAACAAACTGCAGAGAGTTACGGACACAGATCAGCACATCACAGGAGCTAACATCTCCTCCATGGACACTGACCATATTTCTTGCTGCCTCAGTAAAGCAGCCAGCATAATTAAGGACCCCACTCACCCAGACATCTCTCTTCTCTCCTCTCCCATCAGGCAGAGAATTCAAAATCCTGTAAGCATGTACCAACAGGCTCAAGGACATATTCTATTCCACTATTTTCAGACTCTTGAACAGACCTCTTGTAGGATAAACAGCACTCTGGACTTCAAAATATATCTCATTATAATCTTGTACTTTATCATTTACCTGCACTGTTCTTTTTAGCCGCTTTTACACTTGATTCTGCTTTATTACTTTAACCTTTTTCTATCTCAATGCATCGTTTGATCTGAATAAACAGTGTGCAAGAAAAGCTTTTCACTGTATCTTGGAACTGGTGACAATAATAAACCAATATTAGTAGCGATAAGTTTCTACAATTCTCCCCATACTTTAATCCTTGCAGTCTAAATATACTTACAGCAATACTAGAGTTATATTGACCTACTCTACGAAGAATCAATATAGGTTTTTAGCCAAGGTATCCAAAGCTGTTCTCGTTAATCATGTATGGACTAACCAGAGCTTATATAGCTGGAGATGTAACAAATTTGAAGGTGAAAGGGAAGTGGGGCAAGTTTTGAGAACTGGGTACAAGGTGCTGATGGAGAGAAGGACAAAAAAGGAAAGTCTGTGCTTGGTGGAAAACAAGAGAGATTCCTAAGATAAAAGAAAGTACAATAGCTGGTAATGGCGCAAACAAATGGGCCAAGAGGACGAGCAAGAGCAAAATTTACATCTAAAACAGCTTAATCCAGAAGACTGTAATGCATGTCATTAAAAGACTAAGTGAAATCTATTTATAAATATTTTTAGACGCTCTTTATTTAGAGTTGTGTGCAAGTATAAGAGGTTGAATTCAGCAAGGCCATTGTGGAAAAGTAGAATGACAGTGTAGGACAGGTGGAAACTCAGGGTCATACTGTAGAACGAGTGGAGATGTTTCACATGAGCTGCATGGAGCCTCCCTGATGTGAAACAGAAACAGCCTAACCTGTGAACACAGAATATTCTTTTCTGGGGGCTTGTTGTAGGTTTGGAGAACCGTCCATGGGTGTGGATGGGAGGGAAGGAGCTTGTTTTGCTGTTGTTGTTCTGTTGATTGTTGTGTTCTAGGTTGCTCTGTTGTGCATTGAGGGCATGTTGACACCAGAATGTGTGGCTATACTTGCAGGCTGCCCCCAGCACTTCCCTAGGGTTTGTTGGTTGACACAAGCTACACATTTCACTGTATGCTTTGATGTGCATGTCGTAAGTAGATAGGAATGTGAATCTGAATCCTGCACTGAAGGCAAGCTGGCAAATTTCCATCTCATCCAGTAAGAGTAGCTGAGCTGTGGCTCTGGAAGGGCAGAAGCGAGAGGCTGGATAATTGCTTGGGAAGCAGAGTGAGTGAATGAAAGTACCATCAGCAGCAGTGGTCATTGAGAACTGAATCAAAGTTTCATGGAGGGGGCAGCTTCTCAGAAAAGGGTAGGTATACTGGGTGGACACTGGAGGCTCTGGATAACTGGCCCAATGTGCAGGTCAGCTGAACATTCTGGACATGGGGAACACCACTCTGCTTCTTTTTGGGAGGGAACGGAATGGGTGAGAACAGAAGTGCAGAGAATAGCACAATCCCAGTGAACTATTCTCAATCACAGTGACTGGGATACAGGGAACTACTGGCGTAGAACGGGGATTAGCATTAGAACCTATGCCACAGTCGACACTGGGTGATGTCGATGAGGTCCCAAGGGAAGTGAGGTGGAATATGGTGGGGAATATTTCCCAAATGTAGATGAACGTCTTTGTGTTTGCACATACGTTCTATTAAATTGTGATTATTTATTCAGATAAATTCTTGCGATTTTTACTAATCCACAAGACAATGCTTTTTATTCTCCTTACCTGAATTGGAAAATGTCATCAGTTCAGTGACTAATTTACATTCAACCTTACCCAGTCTGTCTCTAATACTTCCCTCCCTCCATGTCCCTCACCACTTCTCAAGATTACCAGTTGACAATTCTGCACTTGCAGCCCACAGCTACACTGACTACACTTTTCCCCCGATAGCATGAGCAGGGTCGTGTTGTGAGTGTACTAGGAAGAGATAAGAAGTGGGACACTAGAACACATGATGTATGGGAATGCCTAAAGTGTAATAGATAACCCAAGACATTAATGAGCACAGGCAACTAATGAAAACATTACCACAATGAACAGCCTTTGAACAGAATCTAACACTGTATTTTAGCTGCATTTGTCCTACATAATTAAACCTACAAAGAATACAACATGTTGGAGAACCCTGGGGACTCAACTTTGTCTTGCTGAGGCCAAGATAAACAGTCAAAAGAATGCGCAACATCCTGAAGAGTTTTACTGAGCATGCATATTTGAGTTGTTTGGCTCTCCAACCATAGCCCAGAGGTTCTTCTGGGAAAATGGGGCGACTTTTGCAGTGACTGAAATTTGAAGGCAGATGCATTGAGAGAAACCGGTCAAGGAGTCAGCGCTGCAGCTTCAGGAACCCAGAGGATTCTTGGAATCAGACCACAACAGAAGGAAGTTCATTAACATCAGAAAACAGCATTGTCTTGTGGATTAACAAAGATTGCAAGGATTATCTGAATAAGTAATTAAAATTTTATCATAGCATATGTATAAACACCAATATCCCTCTGTGCATGCACACACATTGAAGCATTTCACAAGGACGATGAGCTAATGAAAAGAACCTGTAATATTAATTGAATTATACATCCTTGAACACCACAGGAAAATGTTAATACTTAAAATAAAATTAACAAGACATGTTGTACTGTTTCATAACTGTTTGCTTTGTAAACCCAAGGACCCAGTGGAGTGAGGTACAGAAATCAGCGACAATATCAGGAAGACACTTCCTCTCTTTGCTGCCCATCAGAGGAATTAGATAAATTGAAGGATTTGAGATTAAAACATACACTGTTCATACTGTTATATCACGATGCAATGAGTTAGAACCCATGGGATCTAAGACAAGTTGGCAAATCGGATCCAAAATTGGCTTGGTATTAGAAGACAGGGTGCAGATGGAGAGTTGTTTTATGACTGAGAGCCTGTGACCAGGGTCTATCACAGGAGTTTCTGTTTGTTATTTACATAACAATTTGGATTTGAATGAAGGAATATGATAATATGTTTGCAGATGATACAAAAATTAACGATATTGTTGACAAGAGAACAGCCGTAGCTACAGGATGATTTTCATCAGTTGGTAAATTGGGAGAACCATTAAGGCAAGTGAATAAGTCAGGCCCTGAGGTCTATTGTGGAATGGAAAGACATTCATGCACAAAGGCTGAATATCCCTGAAAGTGGTAGCATGGGGCCCTACAATAGTGTAGTGTTGGCATGACGCTATTGCAGCTCAGGGCATCGGATTCCAGCGCCATCTTTAAAGAGTCTGTACATTCCCCCATGACCGTGAGTTTTCTCCGAGTACTCTGGTTTCCTCCCACGATCCAAAGATGTACCCGTTAGTAGGTTAATTGGTCATTGTCAATTGTCAATTGTCCAGTGATTAGGCTGATATCAAATAGGTGGATGGGGCGGTTCATTGGGACAGAAGGGCCTGTTCCATGCCATATCTCTAAATGAAATAAAATAATTAAAATAAGGCAGTGAAGAAGGCAGTCATGAATCGTGCCTTTTTTAGAAAGGGCAGCACAGTAGTGTAGAGGCTAGTGTAAAGCTGGTTCTATTCCTGTCACTGTCTGTAAGAAGTTTGTACAATCGCCCTATGACCACGTGGATTTCCCCCAGGTGCTCTGATTTCCTCCCACATTCCAAAGGTGTACGGGTCAATAGATTAATTGGTCATGTGGGTGTAATTGGGAGGTGTGGGCTCATTCGGCTGAAAGAGCTTGTTACTCTACTGTATCTCTAAATATTAGACCAATTAAAGGGACATAGAGTATAAGAAATTGAGAGTGTTGTGGATAGTCTGGAGAGTTGTCAGAGGTTACAGCGGGACATTGATAGAATGCAGAGCTGGGCTGAGAAGTGGCAGATGGAAGTGTGAAGTGGTTCATTGTGGTAGGTCCACAGAATATAATATTAATGGTAAGACTCCTGGCAGTGTGGAGGATCTGAGAGATCTTGGAGTCTGTGTCCACAGGACCTTCAAAGTTGCTGAGCAGGTTGGCAGTGTTGTTAAGAAAGTGTATGACATGCTGGCATTCATCAAGAGCCACGAGGTAATGTTACAGCTATATGAGACCTTGGTCAGACCCCTCTTGGAGTACCGTGTTCAGTTCTGGTCACCTCACTACAGGAAGGATATGGATACTATAGAGTGCAGGGGAGATTTACAAAGATGTCGCCTGGATTGGAGGGTGTACCTTATAAGAATAGGTTGAGTGAACTTGGCCTTTTGTCCTTGGAGCTACGGAGGATGAGAGGTAACCTGATAGAGGTGCATAAGATGATGAGGGACATTGATCATGTGGATAGCCTGAGGCTTTTTCCCAGGGCTGAAATGGCTAACACGAGGGACCATAGTTTTAAGGTGCTTGGAAATAGGTACCAAGGGGATGTCAGGGGTAAGTTTCTCACACAGAGAGTGGTAAGTGTGTGGAATGCACTACGGCTGCTGGTGGTGGAAGCGGATACAATAGGGTCTTTTAGGAGCCTCTTAGACAGGAACACGGAGCTTAGAAATCTAGAGAACTATGTGGTAGGGAAATTCTAGGCAGTTTCTAGAGTTACATAGTTGGCACAATATTGTGAACCAAAGGGCCTGTAATGTGCTGTAGATTTCTATGTTCTATATTCCAAGTATGAACAAATGGTACAGTGTTACAGAACATTGGTTAAGCCATAGCTAGAGTACTGGGTATATTTCTGATTACTGCACTGGAGAGAATGAGGTGAGGAGATTCACCAGGATGATACCTAGAATGGAGTGTATTATTTATGCAGAAAAGTTGGATTTGTTTTCAGTGGAATGAGGAGGCTGAATGGGAATCTGACTGACCTGTAGACACCTGAGGACAAATACAGGATCATAGTAGGATTCCCCCACCCCCACCCCAGTAGTAGGATTTTTTTCTCCTAAAACAGAAGTAACTAAAACTAGATGGCATAGACTTAGGGCAAGGGATGGAAGGTTTAGAGGGGATTGGAGGAATTATTCTTTTTTTAATCCAGAGATTGGTAAGAATCTGGAACACACTGCCGGAGGGAGTGGTGAAGCAGAAACTCTCACAGTGTTTAAGAATTGAGACAAACAGTAAATTACCAAGGCATTGAGGTCTGCTGACCAAGAGCTGGTAAGTTTGATTCACCCAGACAGGTTCGTATAAGTATAGACCATAGCTTTAGTTTAACCAGATCAACATTTCTTATGCCATGAACCCCTACCATTACCGAGTAGTCTGTGGACCCCAGACTGGGAACCTCTGAACTAGATGAACAATTTAGCATGAACAAGATGGGCTGAAGAGCCTGTGTACTTCTTGACTCAGTGATCCTAAACCACAAAAACAGGGTGGATGCAGTGAGCCATGGGTACCCAAGGAAGAAACTTTACAACAAGAATGTTAAAGTTAATTTCTGGTGTTGGTCGAGACTCCTGAAGGTAATTTATGTTTGCCATAATCTGAACATCCTTAGGTTAAACTGGCATCAAAAAATGTGGTACTCAATAAGTGGCCTTGGGCAAATTTCTCTGAAGAGTACACTGAGGTTTAGTGTATACTCCCTGGCCTTTGAGGCTGTGGGATGCAACACACACAAAGTGTTGGAGGAACTCAGCAGGCCACGCAGCATCTATGGAGAGGAATAAACAGTCAGTGTTCAGGCCGAGGCTCTTTATCAGGACTGGAAAGGAATGGGGAATAAGACAGAATTTAGAAGGTGGTGAAGGGGGAATGAGTATAAGCTGGTAGGTGATAGGTGAAATCAGCTGTGGGGAAAGATGCGTGAATGGGGGAGGGTATTAAAGCTAGAAGCTGGGAGGTAGGTTGGAAGGAATCTGATAGGAGAGGACTGTGGACCATGGGAGAAAGGGAAGGAGGATGGACGCCAAAAGAGATAAAGGGCAGGTGAGAAGAGAAGGGTGAGGGGTAGAAGGAGAACAGAATGAAAAATGGAAAAAGGAGAAAAGAGGGAGGGTGAGAAATAACTGGAAGTTAAAGAAATCTCTAATCTCCCAAAGCTGTTACTCACAGGCTCTTTATGGTTTCATTGCACAGCTCTAGGAATCCACACACAATGCACATTTACCTTTCCTGCCTTCCGCTCGTGGATCACAGATAATAAATGAACCCCACCTGCCCTTCTCTGCCAGCTGAGACCATCCACACTGCTTCAACAATCTTTGGGACATCCTTCAGGTCCGGGTGTATCTTGTTCCACTCTGCTGTCCTGGGCTCGGGGGTGGGTGTTGGTGAAGTGACTGATAAGGCCAATGTGGAAAATGAAGATTCCTCTACTACCGACAGGTATATGAGGAGGTGAGCTCCTCTCACTGTTTAATCTGGGTTCTATAAACATGGATTCGAGGTTCTCGGAGCCATTCCAAGTACTCTTTCCCCACTTCAAGCGGTACACACACAAAATGCAGGAGGAACTCAGGAGGTCAGACAGCATCAATGGAAAGAACTAAATGTTTCAGCCAGAAACATCCTCTTGGCCAGCCTCAGCCTGAGATGGCGACTGGTTATTTCCCTTAAAAGATGCTGCCTTATACGTTGAGCTCCTCCACCATTTTGTATGGGTTGCTCAAAATCTCCAGCACGTACAGTAGCTCTCGTGTCTCCACTTTCAGTGGTTGTGGTTGGGGACTCCCAGCAGTCAGTAGGAGATGCTGTATTTTATCTAGGAAATTTTGAAAATATATTTACAGTATATCTTCTTCTCTCTCTACCTGATAATGTCTTTCCCTGACAGAGCCAAGAATAGAGTGTACATCTGGGAGTTTGGTGTTTGTCATGTGAGCAATGCAGACAGTCTAACGTGATTGATCAGCAGTCCAGCTGGTCATCAGAAAGAAAAATGGAGGGTTATGGGGTAGTGTGGGTTTAGTATTTCTTTTTTAAGGATAATATGAGTCAGCACAACATGGAGGGCTGAAGGGCCTGTACTGTGCTGTAGTGTTCTATGGTTCTATGGTTAAACAGAAAACCCAATATATTAATTTTGGAACTGGGAAGCAGGCATCTCTGCTTCTTCCCTCAGCATTCCCCTGTAGTCCTTATGGTTCCTTATTGGCCAACTGCCCAGTATTCTGTCAAAGTTGAATTTACTGTCATACGCAGAAGTATGTGTAAGGTGCAATGAAAAACTTACTTGCAGCATCATCACTGGAACATACCATCTCACAAGGAAAACATCAATTAAATTGAAACTATATACAATTGTTACAAGAATGACAATTAAAACCAAAAGGAATTCCAATTTTAGTGCAAAGTGATCAAAGTGGTCATGGTGTAGCTGTGCTAAGATAGTGTGTAGGATTATACTGGTTGGTTCAAGGACCGAATGGTCGAAGGGAAATAGCTGTTCTTGAACCTGCTTGTGTAGGACTTCAGGCTCCTGTACCTCCTGCCCAATGGAACTGTGAGAAGATGCAATGCTCCAGATGATGGAGATCTTTAATGATGAAAGTACTGATTGTGGACTTCATAAAGGGTAGGATGAGGGAACACATACCAGTCTTCAAAGGGGGGATCAGAAGTGGAAAGAGTGAGCAACTTCAAGTACCTGGTGTCAATATCTCTGAGGATCTAACCTGGACCCAACATATCGATGCCGCTCCAAAGTAAGTTTGAGAGTGGCTGTATTTCATTAGGAGTTTGAGGAAATTTGGTATGTCACCAAAGACAAATTTCTGCAGATGTATGTAGAGAGCATTCTAAGTGCCTGCATCGCCGATTGGTATGGGAAGCAGCGGGGTTGGGATGGGGTGTGAAGCACTGCACAGGATCGAAATAAGCTGCAGAGAATTGTAAGCTCATTCAGCTCCATCATGGCCACCAACCTCCACAGTATCCAGGGCATCTTCAAGCAGCGATGCTTCAAAAATGTGGTGTCCGTAATTAAGGAAACACATCACCCAGGAATCTGAAATGCTCTGGCTAGTGAGGAGGGTGGGAGAAGACGATGACACTACATTTAATAAGTATTAGACAGGCTGTGTAATCATCAAGACATCGAAGGCAATGGACCTAAAGCACGTAACTGGGATTAATATAGATATCTACAATAGTCAGCATGAACATGGTGGGCCAAAGGCCCAAGTTTTGTGCAGAAGAGCCTATAACAAAGAACAATAGTGATTGAATTAGTGACCTTTCATTTTATGATCATCATGGGGACAGAATAGAAAAGAATAGTCTGAATCTTAGACTGCCAATCTTAAGACGCAGGTGTCTGGTTGGCACTTTAGAGTCTGATCTGTAAAGTGTTTCACAATTGGAACCAGAATAACAGACTTAGTAAATATTTCATTTACCAGTAAACAAAAAATAATGTTACAAGAGTTGAGCTTACATATTTAGTCCTTTCTTAGTTTGGCGTGACTACTTTCTGTGATGCTTGCTACGCTCACCATGTGCCATGAGTTCATTACCTGGAAGCAGTCTCACATACACCAAAATTATTGACCATACAAAATGTGCTCAAATACATAGAGTAAATCGCTCCCCTCACTTTTACAAAAGCAGCAGCCTGATCAACATGGGAATGTGGTTTAGAACAGGCAATATAGGCAGCTCATGAAGTCATCAGTTTTTTAGGTCAGCAGTAGCAAATGGTGATAGACATTTCTCAGCAGAAAATTCCCCTGAAGAGTTGGTATTTTCCCAACTCCATCTTAATGTGTTCAATGCAGCTTGCTGACTTGGTAAATTCCCAGGTTGCATTTTTAATTTTATCGTATTGGTTTGAATGAATCATTGAAAGGTGTTATTACAATTTGCCATTTTCATTAATGGGGTAATGTCAGACTTGTTTAGTATTTCAATCTGTTCCTGAGTCTAACAGCCTAAAATTCAGCAGCTAAGGAGAATGTCACCCGTCTAATCTCTTTTCTAGCAAATAGAAACCCTGGAGCACCTTCTACAGGTTCTCAGGTACAGAGGGAACTGATACTGTTCAATTTGATCAGGAAGAAGATAAACATGAAGAATAAAGAAGCTGATGATAGTTCCAACCTGTCAGTCATTTTGAGCTGCTAGAAGAGGAGAAACTATGTTATAAAATTAGGCAAATGCCGTGGTCTCAGGGCTACGCAATGATAGCAGGTGACCTACCAAAACTTCCTAAATTCAAAGTCCAAAGTAAAAAGTAATTTATTACCTAAGTAAGTATATGTCACCAAATACTACTCTGAGATTCATTTTCTTGCAGGCATTCACAGTAGCACAAAGACATTCAATAGAATCAATGAAAAAAATACATAGAGACTGACAAACAACCAATGTGCAAAAGAAGACAAGCCACAAATACAAAAAAATAAATATATGATACTGAGAACATGATTTGCAATTCAGTGCAGACTCCCTAATTTAGTATCATCAGCAAATTTGGTAATTATGCCTTGTGCATTCACATTTAATCAATTATATAAATAATGAATAACAGCAGTCCAATCACTGCCCCCAGAGCCAGCTCAGACAGCACTCCAGTCGGAGAATTGACTTTCAACCATCTCCCTTTGGTTCCTATCATCGAGCTAATTCTTAAACCACCTTACTACCTCCCACTGAATCACATGTGACCTAACCTTCCAGATCAACTTGTCATGTGGGATCACGTCAAAGGCCATACTAAAGTTCATATAGACAACATCCACTGTCCTAGGTTCATCTGTCCCCTTAGTTACATCTTCAAAAATCTCCTAAAGATTCATCAGATATAGACAATAGACAATAGACAATAGGTGCAGAAGTAGACCATTCGGCCCCTCGAGTCTGCACTGCCATTCTGAGATCATGGCTGATCATTCACTATCAATACCCAGTCCCTGCCTTGTCCCCATATCCCTTGATTCCCCTATCCATCAGATATATATCTAGCTCCTTCTTGAAAGCATCCAGAGAATTGGCCTCCACCGTCTTCCAAGGCAGTGCACTCCACACCTCCACAACTCTCTGGGAGAAGAAGTTTTTCCTCAACTCTGTTTTAAATAACTGACCTCTTATTCTCAATCCGTGCCCTCTGGTACTGGACTCTCCCAACATCTGGAACATATTTCCTGCCTCAATCCTATCAAATCCTTTAATTATCTTAAACGTTTCAATCAGATCCCCTCTCAATCTCCTCAATTCCAGCATGTACAAACCCAATCTCTCCAATCTCTCTGCGTAAGACAGCCCTGCCATCCCAGGAATCAACCTAGTGAATCTACGCTGCACTTCCTCAATTGCCAGAATGTCCTTCCTTAAACCTGGAGACCAAAACTGTACACAATACTCCAGGTGTGGTCTCACCAGGGCCCTGTACAAATGCAAAAGGACATCCTTGCTCTTGTACTCAATTCCCCTTGTAACAAAGGCCAACATTCCATTTGCCCTCTTCACTGCCTGTTGTACCTCTTGTTTCACTGAGGTACAGTGAAAACTTTTGTTTTACATGCCATCCTTATAGTTCATTTATCACATCAGCACCGTTTGGTAGTACAAGGGAAAAAATTAACAGAATGCAGAATGAAGTGTGAAAGTTACAGGCAAAGTACAGGAAGACAAAGCATAACGAGGTAGATTAGTGGTCACCATCCTTTTTAAGCCAAAGATCCCCTAACTCAGCCTTAGTGAAAGGCAAGATTGACCCCAGATCGATTAGTTACATGCATGTGCACCAGGGCAGAAAAGACCGGAAGTAAACCCCGCAACCTGGAATTAGAAATAATGTAAAAGCACCAGGGGTACCCACACTTTTTTGCACCGCAGATCGGTTTAATATTGACAATATTCTTGCGGACCCACCGACGGCGGGGGGTGGTGGTGGGGTGTTAAACACAACCGGAATACAGCAATACCTGAAGCAGGTTCCTTATGTCCAGTCTATTCTGCAATTTAGTTTTCGCGGCTCTCGGCTCTCAGCTGCTGTCCCGCTTGCTTACGTTTTTTCCGCTGAAAAAACTCAATGGGCTTGTCTTTAAGTGCAGGGTGCTTGGACTCAAGGTGCCGAAGCAGTTTTGAGGGCTTCATTGCCTCATTAGATAGCCTCCCGGCCTGAACTGCAGCCTCCCACCCGCCCACTGCCAGACGTCTTGGCCAGGTGCAGCTGGTTGTGGGTGGGGTGATAGGACAAGCTCAGGCCAGAGGTCCCCATGCCAGGGCCGCGTCGGTCGCAATCCGAAGAGAGTGACTGACTGAGTAAGGAGCGTGACAGGACATGCGCCCGCCCCCCTTGTAGGATCTATCAGCCGACAGAAGTTTGTTTCAGTAGATCGCAGTGAGGTAGCTGCTCTGTTACTTATGAAACACTGAGCCCGAATTAGGTCATCTGCGAATATTTTAGCACCGGGTTCCCCACGAACATTCAGTGTGCTGAACAGGTTTAGAGGCGGCGCCCATCTGACCACGCTCCAGGCCAACAGCAACCGCACTTCTCGCCGGCCACATGAAGCGGCCGGTTACCCATGGCCAACCAGTGATCCCTGACGCGCTTGGGTAATGACCTCGTGTGGGTTCAAGTTCAACAGTGGGCGTGACAGGGAATGAGGAAAGGTGCAACTGACTCATATCGTTTCCTCGCAGCCCAGTGGTTGGGGACCACTGAGTTACACTGTGTAGTGCCGGGGAGCTACACTCATGCACACTGAGCAGAAAGAACGGAACTGAAACCTCGCAACCGGGAAGCAATCTCTCAACAGTATCTGTGTATTTATTTTTCTTTCTTTTTTTTCTGGGATCTACTGGGAAAGTCTCAAAGATCGACCAGACGATCGCGATCGATGGGTTGGCGACCACTAAGGTAGATGATGAGGTCAAGAGGCCAACCTATCATACAAGAGGCTTTTCAATAGACTAACAACAGCAAGATAAAAGCTGTGCTTGAGCCAGCTAGTACATGTTATCTTGGTCTCAGTAAAGACAAACAGCATAGGTAAACACTAGAACATTTTATTTTCAAAAACAGATTTAGCTCCATACTGAGTGCATGCGACCAGTTCACCGACATCACTTCCGGTTCCAGGGTGAACAATCCGCTATGCCCACTGGGAACTGAAGTTCTTCCTTACGTACACACATAATAGCATATGCTTTAATGCTTTTCTATGTTCTGCCCAAGAGGAGGGAGAAGGGAGAATGTCTGGAGTAGGAAGGCATTCTCAATTTGAGGAGTTCATTATATTGATTGCTTTGCCAAGGCAGTGAAGAGTATAGACAAATCCTGTGGAGAGGAGGGTGGTTCTGTGATGTACTGAGCTGTCCACAACTCCAAAGCATCCTGCAGTCGCAGGCAGGACAGCTGTTGTACCAAGGCACAGTGCATCAAATAAGGTGTTTTCTATGGTGTATCCAATAAAAATGTTGAGGGTCAAAGGAGTCATGCGAAATTTCCTTAACCTCCTGAGGAAGCAAAGGAGCCGGTAAGCTTTCTAGGCCATGGGATCTACATGTTTGGACCAGTATAGGCTATTGATGTTATTCACTCCAAGCAACATAGCTCTCAGCCCACTTGATCTCAGCATCATTGATGTAAGCAGGAGCATGTGCACTATCTTCCACCCTGAAATCCAGGCGCCAGGGTATGGGATGTCTCAGATTGGGTGAAGAGTATTCTGAAGGGAGAAGGTGAACAGCCAGAAGTCTGGGTACATGTTGGTACCAATGACATAGGTAGAAAAAGGGAGGAGGCCCTGAAGAGAGAATACAAAGAGTTGGGTAGGAAGCTGAAAAGCAGGACCTCCAGGGTAGTAATCTCAGGATTGCTGCCTGTGTCAAGTGCCAACAAGCTCAAGAATAGCATGATCAGGCATATTAATGCATGGCTGAGAGACTGGTGTAGGGGGCAGGGCTTTGGGTTCCTGGATCATTGGGGCCTCTTCTAGGGCAGGTACGACCTGTACAAAAAGGATGGTTTACACCTGAACCCAAAGGGGTCCAATATCCTAGTAGGCAGGTTTAATAGAGCTGTTAGGGAGGGTTTAAACTGATTTGGCAGAGGGATGGGAACCGGAGTGATAGGGCTGAGGAAGGGGAAAACAGAAATAAATCAAAGGTAGCATGCAACAGAGATGATAGAAAGGACAGGCAGGAGATGAGGCTTAATCACAGCCAGTGGCATGAGTTACAGGGCAATAGAGGCATTGAGCAGTTAAAACAGAAAGCAACAAGTCCTGGACTGAAAGTGTTATATTTGAATGCACGTAGCACAAGAAATAAAATGAACGATCTTGAAATTTAGCTACAGATTGGCAAATATGACATTGGGGCCATCTGTGAAACTTGGCTAAAGGATGACTATCATTGGGAGCTGAATGTCCAGGGATAGACAGTATAGTGGAAAGATAGAGTAGTAGGCAGAGGGAATGGTGTGGCCCTGTGTATAAGAAACAATATTAAATCAGTAGAAAGGGATGACATAGGATCAGAAGATGTAGAGTTCTATGGGTTGAGTTAAGAAATGACAAGGGTAAAAGGACCCTAATGGCAGTTGTATACAGGCCTCCAAACAGCAGCCAGGTTGTGGATTACAAATTACAGCAGGAGATAGAAAAGGCGTGTCGGAAGGGCAATGTCATGATAATCGTTGGAAATTTTAACATGCAAGTGGATTGGGAAAACCAGGCCAGTACTGGACCTTATGAGAGAGAATCTGTAGAATGTCTAAGTGACAGCTTTTTAGAACAGCTTGTTGTTGAGCCCACTAGGGGATTGGCTGTGCTGGATTGGGTGTTGTGCAATGATTCGGAGGTGATAAGAGAGTTTACAGTTAAGGAACCCTTAGGGCACATTGATCACAATATTATCGATTTCACTTTGAAATTTGAGAAGGAGAAACTAAATTCCAATATGACAGTATTTCCGTGGAATTAAACGAAATTACAATGGCATGAGAGGGGAACTGACCAAGGTTGATTGGAAAGGGACACTGGCAGGGACAGCAGAGCAGCAATGTCTGGAGTTTCTGCAAAAAATGAGGGAAGTGCAAGACAGATATATTCCAAATAGGAAGAAATTTTCAAAGGGAAGAAGGACACAACCGTGGCTGACAAGTGAAGTCAGAGCCAAAGTAAAAGCAAAAGCAAGGAAGCCAAAGCTAGTGGGAAGATAGAGGATTGGGAAACTTTTAAAAACTTACAGAAGGAATCTAAGAGATTCATTAGGAAGGAAAAGATGGATTATGAAAGAAAGCTGGTGACTAATATCAAAGAAGATGCTAAAAGGTTTTTTAAGTGTATAAAGGGTAAAAGAGAGTAAGCACTTTTCTTGCTTAGTAGGGTTTTTTTCCATTCACAAAAATTTTCAATCCTTAAGATAATTTCTTCTTTTTTGAGGCATTGTAAGTGTTGTTACTTTGATGCTATTTTTGAATAATAATAATAATAATATAAAGATAAAAAGATTTGAAAAGAGAGTTGAAGGTAGATATAGGAACAATAGAAAATTATGCTGGAGATATTGTAATGAGAGACGCAGAGATGGCAGAGGAACTGGATGCATATTTTGCATCAGTCTTCACAGTGGGAGACATCTGCAGTATACTGGACATTCAAGAGTGTCAGGGAAGTGTCAGTATGTGCAGTGAAAGTAATGACTGAGAAGGTGCTCAGGAAGCTTAATGGTCTGAGGGTGGATAAATCTCCTGGGCCTGATGGAATGCACCCTTGGGTTCTGAAGGAAGTAGCTGGAGAGATTGCGGAAGCATTAACAATAATGTTTCAAGAATCAATTGATTCTGGCATTGTACCAGATGACTGGAAAACTGCAAATATTACTCTGCTATTTAAGAATGGGAGGCAGCAGAAAGGAAACTATAGACCTGCCAGCCTGACACCAGTGGTTGGGAAGTTGTTGGAACTGATTGTTAGGGATGAGATTACGGAGTACCTGGAGGCACATGACAAGATAGACCAAAGCCAGCATGGTTTCCTGAAAGGAAAATCCTGCCTGACAAACCTACTGCAATTTTTTGAGGAAATTACAAACAGGATAGACAAAGGAGATGCAGTAGATGTGGTGAACTTGGATTTTCAGAAGGCCTTTGACAAGGTGCCGCACATGAGGCTGCTTAGCAAGATAAGAGACCATGGAATTACAGGGAAGTTACTAACATGGGTGGAGCATTGGCTGATCAGCAGAAAACAGAGAGTGGGAATAAAGGAATCCTATTCTGGCTAGCTGCCGGTTACCAGTGGAGTTGCACAGGGGTCGGTATTGGGACTGCTGCTTTTTACGATGTATGTCAATGACTTGGACTATGGGATTAATGGATGTGTTGCTAAGTTTGCTGATGATAGAAAGATAGGTGGTGGAGTGGGTAGTGTTGAGGAAACAGAAAGCCTGTACAGAGACTTAGATAGTTTAGGGGAATGAGCAAAGAAGTGGCAAATGAAATACGATGTGGGAAAGTGTATGGTCATGCACTTTGGTGGAAGAAATAAATGGGCAGACTATTAAGATGGGGAGACAATTCAAAATGCAGAGATGCAAAGGGACTTGGGAATCCTTGTGCAGGATACTGTAAAGGTTAACCTTTAGATTGAGTCAGTGGTGAAGAAGCCGAATGCAATGTTGGCATTCATTTCTAGAGATATAGAATATAAGAGCAGGGATGTGATGTTGAGGCTCTATAAGACACTCGTGAGACCACACTTGGAGTATTGTGTGCAGTTTTGGGCTCCTTATTTTAGAAAGGACATACTGACATTGGAGAGGGTTCAGAGTAGGTTCACAAGAATGATTCCAGGAATGAAAGGGTTACCATATGAGGAGCGTCTGGCAGCTCTTGGGTTGTATTCCCTGGAGTTCAGGAGAATGAGGGATCCCTTAGAAACATTCCGAGCGTTAAAAGACCTGAACAGATTAAATGTGGCAAAGTTATTTCCCATGGTAGGGGACTCCAGGACAAGAGGGCACAACTTCAGGATTGAAGGGTGTCCATTTAGAGCAGAGATGCAGAGAAATTACTTCAGTCAAAGGGTGGTAAATCTGTGGAATCTGTTGCCACGGGTGGCTGTAGAGGCCAAGTCATTGGGTGTATTTAAGGCAGAGATAGATGGGTTCTTGATTAGCCAGGGTATCAAAGGTATGGAAAGAAGGCAGGGGAGTGGGGATGACTGGAAGAATTGGATCAGCCATGATTGAATGACAGAGCAGACTCGATGGGCAGAATGGCTTCTTCTGCTCCTACACCTAATGGTCTTGTGGTCTTAAATCAATGATGAACTCTCTTGTTTTGCTGATATTGAGGGAAAAAGTGTTGCCATGATACCATGCCACTGTTCAGAGTTACAGATCCCATTTTGGAACAATCCATCACGCCCCAAAAACCCGTTGTATCGACCTTAACTCACCAACAACTGGGCCCACCCTCCAACAATTGAGCAGCTACATGTTTACATGTTTTTTTCAGTTTAACACACTCATCAAATAAAAATAAACTGTATTAGGCTCTCTTCCAGGTAAGGAATCTGTCTAAAAAATTGCAACGACATAGATCTAGTGCTCCACAAGAACAAGAGCTCCTCATCACCACATGAAAATCCCACCACACTAAGTATCAGGAGCCATATCTGAATCAAGTTGACTTGCACTCGCATTGTTGACTGCCTCTGTCCTGGTGCTTTGGACCTGCCATCTCATAAATCTTCAGTGATAATCTACCTCTCTCTGGCTCACGGAGCCCTCTCTTTGGCAGAGTATCTGATGAGACACTTTCAGACTCAGGGAACTGAGAGCTTCGGAAACTTTCAGCTCCGGTGTCTGAGGGGAGAATTAAAGAAAGTGGAGACAGTTTCCCGTTAACCTCTGAGCCACAACTCGACAAACACTTTGCGGAACATAATGGGGGTAAATTGTAGCTGATGGCAATCTGAGGACAACCTGCAGATATGCTTGGCTTTTCTTTATTACAAGTTGACAGGATGGAGCCATTTATTTCCCTTGACTAAGCTCTCATGGTTGTACTTGAGCTTTGATGGAACAGCCCTAACAATCATTCCCCTCTGGATTTCCCTGTCCTTGTTCTTTTCCATCAATTTGCTAGACATCAATGAAAATGCAGTTAAATCTCCTCAGGCTTATGTCACTGCAAAGATTGATAGGTGTCCTTGGCCCAGCCTTTAGTAGGACACGAGGCAGCAACAACGTTTTTGTCATCGCGATCATCAACACCTTGTCATTATTTTCTGGCTCAATTAATCTACAGCACCAGACTGTCTGGTCCTAAATAATTACTGACTTCTAGGAAACTGAACCAATTGTCTAACTTGTTTTAACGGGACAGAACCTCATCAACATTTCCTGACTGAGCAGGTGAATAGGATCACATGCTATATAAGTTAGGTGGGTGAGGTGCAATCTGTGAAAGGAATGGAGGCAAAGGTCAAAAGTTGTTTTTTAAAATAATTAATGAAAAGCCTAGGTAAAGTGGACGTGGAGAGGACGTTTCCTATAATGGGGAACTTACGACCAGAAGGCACAGCCTCAGTATGTAAGGTTGCCTGTTTGGAATGGAGATGAGGAGGAATTTCTTTAGGCAGAGGGTGGTGAGTCTGTGGAATTCGTTGCCACGGGCAGCTGTGGGGACCAAGCTTTCGGGGATATTTAAAGCAGAGGTTGATAGGTTCTTGATTAGGAAGAGTGTCAAAAATTACAGAACTTAAAGAAGGTGTGTGAAATCAGGTTCACAGGTTCTGTGAATCAGTACAGAAGACACTGACAACCACTAAGTAAGTTAACTTTACTTATAGGACAAGACAGGCACTAAATATTCATTAAACCCTTCAATTAACACTTACAGACACTTATCTAAGCTAAGTGCTCAAAGTGGCAGGACAGCAGCAAATGTTTATCAGAGGGGTGTACCTGGGCACTCTTTACTACAGCACATCTCCACCATTTACCATGGTGCTGGCCTCCATGTCTAGCCCTTTTTTCACTTAGATAGTTTAGGGGAATTTGAAAACCCCCAAAAACAAATTTCAAATTCCCAAATAGAGAGTGAAAAGAGAGCACGTGGTTTCCATACACTAGATTTAAACTCTGTCAGCACTGTGATTTCAGCAGCCAAACAGTAGCTAGTGGGAAAGGCTGCAATGCTCCTTAAATGGGTCAATCACTTGCTAGCATGGGAGAGTGGCTTTCTATGAACAGGTAAGATGAACATGTACTGTAGCATTCAAGCCCTCAAAAGTTACATCTGCAGGATAGTATAATCCCCAAGGTTGCCCCACTATGCCCCATAATACTTTGATACTCAGCATTATTAGCCTCCCAGTTCTTATCAGTGTACTGCAGTAGTTGAGTAATCTCCTAGCACCCCATTATCTTACCGTTTGGCTGATACATATGTGAACAACTTAAAATTTGCAAGTTACAGTCGACATTAAGAACTTAAGACTGATTCTTTCTTGAATCTGCTATATTCACATAACTCCAGAATACTCCCTAACATATCTTCTTCTTGGCCCCTGGACAGAAATCTGTCCCAGGAAGGTTAAGCTTTAAGAAGGATCTGACTAAGCATGGCAGTGAAAATGCCCTTCACTTTGGATCCTTTCCCCCGTTACTAACCTTCAGATGTTATGTGCAGTTACTTCTCTTTCTCAGTCTATCTTTTTTTCCCAAAGTTTTTGAATGAATGAGGTTTAGAACCTGATGTCTCTGTCATAACTCAAATCATTCCCATCTGTTTTCCCAATATCTTTCTATTCTGATCAACATACTAATCACCTACCTTCAAGAACCACCCTTCATTACAGAGTACAGTTACCATTATATTTCATGCATTATTTGTGCCCTGCTGTTGCGCTCTCTGTATCTTCTGCATTGCCATTACTTCTCTTCTTCAATCAGGTTGATGGTTGGTATTTAAGTTTCCTGTAATGAGTTGTTAATGGGCTGACTTACCTAGTCTGCCTCCTCCCTCTGGTTCTCTATGGTCAGCATTGGTGAATGCTCATTTACACTTTATCTGACACAGGCTGTGTCTCAACTTTGCAAAGTTCCTACTAAAAGAACGAAAACTTAATCAGTGCACTGATAACGCCCAATATATATATATATAATATATTTTTTAACCTTATGGAACATTCTTGTTAAGAAAAGCAATTTTTCTGTTCATTCCCCAAGTATTGCAATTCTCTCCAAAAACAAATTTCAAATTCCCAAATAGAGTACTGTAAACACAAGTCACCAATATCCCAAAATGCCAGTTCAGAGTTCCTAACCTTTTTTTATGTCAAGGATCCCAACCATTAACCCAGGGGTCTGTGGCCCATAGCTTTAGAACCTCTGAGCCAATTTCTTTCTAGAATGTGGCAATTTCATATCCAGAATAGAGAACTCACATTTTCTTCATCTTCATCAGGATTCCACGTAACTGGTGTGGGATGCAGGCTTCTCTCTCTCTCCATTCCACTCCAAAGCAAAGAAATAAATATACACACATTTAAAATACAAACAAAACAAAAATCGATGCTTGCACTTCTCATCCATCTGAAGCTTCGCAGATCAATTGAAAAATACTTAGAACAAGCAATTAATACACAATAAACACCTTCCAAAGAACAGAGGGGAAAATGGGTGGATGGTGCCCCCACACACGCACATTCACAAAACTTCTTAAAGTGACTTCCTCTTAAGATGAGACATCTTGTAAATTTATTTCACATCAAGTTACACAATCTTGAATTAATTCAAACAACCTTCCTTCACAGATTTAACAAACACATGACAGACTTTGCACTCCTTTGCACATCCACATATACACACACTCTCACATAAGTGAACTCGTGAGTGGCCACACTTCACAAAACATTTTTCAAACTCCAAACCATTCACATTTTATTATAGGGGGGTACAGGGCAAATGCTCCCCTCCCCAAAGAGTGGGGCAGGAAGGAGCCACCCACTGCTGGACCCCTGCTGCCATAGAAGGCCTGCCAGTGCCTTTAGCAGAGCCTGCAGTGAATCCTAAACATGATGCGAGGAATCCTGCGGAGAACAGAAGGAGCCTTCAGTGGGGGAGAGCTCGGAGAATAACCCTTCACCCTGAATGGTTATTCCCTCCACATGTCACAGGGGATGGGAGTGAGAACACCCCCCTACCAGGTCTCCCGGGATCATTAGGCTGAGCAACGCCAAACAGATTTCTTTACCGGACGTGCAGGACCTTCCACCCCTGCATTACTTGTCTAACTAGACAGCAAGGCCCACCCCCCATGTACTATAATCCCTCCAATAATCTGACAGTAGTGTCTTTGGTAACCCCTATCACTGGAAATAATGAGGACAGCATCACTCCCTATAAACAGGGAGCTGCTGATTAAACCTGTTACCGTCTGATGGGTCACCGCCACCATCGTACACACCAGTGACTAAGGTCCTCTGGTGGAAGGGTTTGTTCCTTTCCTCCACTGTGCTCCAGTCCTCCTCGGGCTGCAAGTCCCTTGGAGAGTGAGGGATACCTGACATTAACCACCACTATTACACTGCCCATAGCAATTTATCTCTGTTCTTCCCCCCCCCCCACACCCCACTGAGGGAAGTGATTGGCACTCTCAGGGCATTGTTAATCATATGAGGGGATGACAGCACCCAACCCTCTAGGACACGCATCTCCCTGTTGGATAAACTCACTCCAGTACTCCCTGCATCCCAGATCTTCAGAAACCAGGCAGGTAGAGGCTCTCCTGCCTTCTGTCTATACCTGTTCCTCAGCTCCGGCTCAGAGTTGAATAACTCTGAGATGGTGGTCGTCTGTGTAACCTCTCCAGGTCCCTCTCCTTCACGGTGCTCCTCCCCTCCCCCTACACTCCGGCCTGCTGCCCTTCTTCACCCTGTTCCATGGAGGCTGGCGAATCTATGGGCCGGTGGCCCCTTTGGCCGGTCTAGGACTGTATGACCACTGCTCTGGCCTGTACTGGTTTGTACACAAGGGGAAGGGGAATCCTGAGACTCTCTTCCCTATCCTAACTATCTAACCAAATGTCCCCAACCCCCATCCACATGCCTGGATAACCTTCCTGCAACATCAGAGCTCGGACCTTAATGGAGTCCAGTTGCTAGTTAGCCCTGTGGGAAGCCTCTAACTACTGCACCTTTACCACTAGATAGGATATCTCTATTCTCTTATCCTCTAACTCTTTAGCCCAGATCTCAATTAACTGGGCAACCTCCCTCATGGCAACACTTCACTGGTTTAGCATTTCTATTTCATTTCTCGAACTATCTACCTCTATCTCCTTCTGTGGGAAGGTCACATACTGTTGTTTTATTGTGGCTGCCAGCTTCCCTTTGCCTTGGGAACCCTACCTCGTCAAGTACAGACAAAATGTTGTGTCCCATTTTCACCCCACAGGATTCCAATTAGTATGACCACTCAGTCTCTCTCTCTCTCTCTCTCTCTCCCCCATTCATTTCATTAACTCCTAGATGACAATCTACTATGAAGTTTTGTAGGCAGTTCACAAAACTACCAGATACATTACCACGTAGATGTACTTCTTCTGAACTACGATCGCTGCAATCTGTAACCAGTAATTTCCCTTTAAGAAACATACTTTTGAGCCATTTAAACAAACTAGCAATTTTATGACCTCGTGGAAGGATTCAGCAAACTTCACTCTCAGGAATACAGTTTTAGCATCTTCAAGCAAATAAAGTTCAGCCATTGCTGGAAGAGACGATGCTGGGGTGGACTTCAAACTAGACTAAGACATTGGGGTATGCTACTACCTCGCTGCCACAAGAAAGCAGCATCCATCGTCAAGGACCCCTACCATCCAGGCCATGCTCTCATCTTGCTGCTGCAATCAGGGAGGAGGTACTGGGGCCTCAGGTCCTACACCACAAGTTTCAGGAACAATTATTATCCTTCAAACATCAAGCTCCCGAACTAGCATGGATAACTTCAATTACTTCAACACTGAACTGACTGCACAACCTATGGAATTATTTTCAAATACTCTACAACTCATGTTTTCAGTATAATTTATTTATTATCAATATTTGAATTTTTATATTTGCACAGTTTGTCTTCTTTTTCACATTGGTACATTGGTTGCTTGCCAGAATATATGCGTAGTTTTTCATTGATTATATTGTATTTCTTTGTTTTCCTGTGAATGCCTGCAAGAAAATGAATCCCAGGGTAGTATATGGTGACATGTTCAGTACATACTTTGGTTATAAATTTACCATAAACCATCTCAGTTCATTGCATCTTACAATCTGTTGGTCTCCAACTTTCTTACTGTTCTGAAGCACATCCTTGTGATGTTCACCCTATTTTACAGTTTCTGCCTGCCCTTGGAATATATCCAGCATTTTCTATTTTTATTAACGTTCACTTGGTAACCCACCAGGGAAAATCAGTAGCATTCTCCCAGCTAATGTTTGTTGCTCATTCAGCATGAGGAGAAGCAGGTCCTCTGGGCATGCTGCTTGATGAGTGGAAGTGGCTGCTCCACTTCCCTCTATGCAACAGTGAAAGCACATCCAAACTACCGCACTGGGTGTAAAACACCTTGGAACATCTGCCATCCTCAAACAGACCTCATGCTTAATCTTTTCAGAAAGAATTAGTATAGCGTTACTTTAAATACAAAGTATTTTTGAAGCAGAGACAATTCAGACAAGATTACAACATAGCTGTGATAATAGCTAATTATTGACAATATACCTAATTATTACCATTCTGCTGGGGAAATGATACCTTTACAGACTATAAGAACAAATGAGACTCAAACACAGACATAACATTCATGGGGACTCAATGATTCAGGTGGAAGGAGCATTGAGAGAAAGTAGAATACAGGAAGGAGACATTAGTTAAAGTTTAATTGAAGTCATGCAAGGAACCCATTGGTGTGGCAGGGTAGTATGTTCACTATTTTTGTTGTTTTACACAAACGCCAGGTATATCCATTATACTAAAGAAGTCCAGTCATTGCTAATGCATTGTTTCTGCCTGCTCCAAAACAGAGGAGTTCAGTGATTTATACTGAGCCCCTTCTCATCCAACAGTTGCTCAATCTGCCTTCTGTGAGATTGAAGCAACACACATGAAAACTGGAAAGACTTACATCCATATAACAGTTTTCCTGCCCTAAGTCATCCTGAAGAGCTTTATGGATAATGAAATGCTATTTGAAGAGCAGTCACTGTTGTGATACAGACAACACATAGCAACCTCGTGCAGCAGCTTTAAATTACCAGGTAATTTATTGTAGAGTTGGCACTGGATGGGGAATTCACATACACCAGGATGTTAGACTTAACTACTTCTCTTCATTGGAATCTTCTGCACCCACCTGAGGCAATCCTGGAGTTAACGATCTATCCTAAAGTTTATACGTATGGCAGAGCAGTGCAAGCCTAGAATTGGAAACTCTGGAGAGGCATCTGAACACCAGCCTTCGATCCCAGCTGTGAGATCATAATAATCCAAACCACAACTTAGATGCACTCAGTGGCCACTTTATTAGATACACCTGCTCATTAATGCAACTTTCTAATCAGCCAGTTACATGGCAGCAACTCGAAGCATTAAAGCATGGTCAAGAGGTTTAGTTATTGTTCAGACCAAACATTAGAGTGGGGAAGAAATGTGATCTAAGTGACGTTGACCATGGAATGATTGTTGGCACCAGATGGGGTGGTTTGAGTATCTCAGAAGCTACTGATCTCCTGCAATTTTCATGCCCAACTGACTCTAAATTTTACAGAGAGGTGAGTGGCAGTTCTGTAGGTAATGTCTTGTTAATGAGAGAGGTCAGAGGAGAACAGCCAGATTGGTTCAAGCTAACAGGAAGATGATAGTAATTCAAATAACCACATTGCAACAGTGTTGTGCAGAAGAGGATATCTGAACTCACAACACATCAAACCTTAAAATGGATGGGTTACAGCGGCAGAAGATCACAAACGTAAACTCAGTGGCCACTTTATTAGGTACGGGGTACTTCATATGGTGGCCATTGAGTGCATGTACAATCTGGTGTAAATTTATGGAAGAAGAGATAAACCGAGACAGGCTAAAACTCCAAAAAAGAGATGAAATTGTTTTCCCAGATTGAAGAAATGTACTCTAGGGAAAGTTTAAGATAAAAATGAGGAGGAGTAAAGTGGACAGTGAAATCTGAGTGAATGCAGACAGAAATAAATTATATAGACCTAGCTGAAGTGGCTCACATCACCAGTTTGGGAACTGCAGAGTTAACAATACTGCTAAAACCTTTAAGTTACTAGAGTACCCAATTGCAGGAGTGCCCAGAACTAATTTCCCTGGCAAATGTGTGCTGTCTGGGGAGGTACATCATCAGGTGCACATCTGTCACAGAGAATATATCATTAACATAAGGGCAAAGAAAAATTTCCAGTTGAATTTCTGGAGTGTGGAATTCATTATGATTGTATTCCAATCCGGAAAATAAAGAAAATAATCAGCTTTGAATCAAACTGCAGCAAGAGCAAAAGAGTTTCCATCTTGGTCACTACGGCAACTCCAATGAAACTCTCAGATTAAAGGCCTGGTCATTCAGCCTGGTCTGCCATTCAGTAAAATCATGGGAAGTCTGACTATAACCTCAAATCTTAATTCCTGCCTCCTCATAGTAACTTTCGCCCCTATTCATTAAATACTTATGAAAACATAAACAATAGGATCAGGAGAAAGCCGACTGGCACAACAGAGAGAGAGAGAGAGAGAGAGAGAGAGAGAGAAATCACAGCTGATATGATTGTTACTCTGTCTGTGCACAGATACATATGAGAGGTGTTTGATAAGTTCATAGCCTAAGGTAGAAGGAGTCAATTTTAGAAAACCTAGCACATTTATTTTTCAACATAGTCCCCTCCTACATGTATACACTTAGTCCAGCGGTCGTGGAGCATATGGATCCCTTCTTTGTAGAAGAGGTCCAAAGCAGAGGTGATTGATAAGTTCATGGCCTAAAGTAGAAGGACATGAGTTATACAGCTGTTGTTACATGCACATGCAGTTCAACTCTTTGAGTGAAAATGCAGAAAGTTTGAAGTTAATAACTCATCTCCCTCTACCTAAGGACACGAACTGATCAATCACCCCTACTGTGGACCACTTCTGGAGGTCCAAGACGCCAACTTCTACAAAGAAGGGATCCTTATGCTCTATGACCGCTGGACTAAGTGTGTAAATGTAGGAAAAATAAATGTGCTAGGTTTTCTAAAATTGACTCCTACCTTAGGCCACGAACTTATCAATCACCGCTCGTATATATTAAATAAAAGCATGCATACGGGGGGGGGGGAGTCTTTAATAGGTGCATTCACATTGCAGCAAGAGAGAGAAAAAAAAGCACTGTGTGTGCACAGTCACTTGTGGACTCAGTTCCACCTACTGCCTTTTCCCCATCATTCTTAATTCTTCTACTATGCAAAAATCTATCTAACTGTTTCTTAAATATATAATTAATAAGGTAGGTTCTATTTTTTTTCTGGGCAGAGAATCACACAGATTTCACTACTGTCTAGGGAAACCACTTCCTCCTTATCTCCGTCCAAAATCTACTCCCATGAATCTTGAGACTACATTCCATTCCCACTGACCAGTGAAAACAATTTTTCTGCCTTATCTGTCCCTTTCATAATCTTATATGTTTCTATAAAGGTCCCCACTCATTCTTTTGAATTCTAGCAAGTATAGTCCCAAGCAATTCAATCTCGTCTTGGAGATTAACCCCCTCATTTCTGGAATCAGTCGGGTGAACCTCCACTGCACTCCTCAAAAGCCATTGTATCTTCCTCAAGGAGGGAGACCAAAAATGCACACAGTACTCCAGATGTGACCTCACCAGTACCCTGAACAGATGCAGCATAACATTCCAGCTCTTAAATTCAATCCCTCTTTCAATGAATGCCAATATTCCATTTACCCTCTTTGATAGCCCGTTTCACCTACAAACCATCTTTTGTGATTCATGCACAAGCATTCCCAGGTGCCTCTGCATAACAGCATGCTCTAATATCTCACCAATTAATAATCACCTTCTATTTTTCTTTCCAAAGTAGGTGACCTTGTATTTACCAGTTTTGTTCTCCATCTGCCCACTCAATTAACCTATCTATATCTTTCTGCAGCATCTGCACAATTTGCTTTTCTACTCAACTTAGTGTCATCAGCAACTTAGATTTGTTACATTGGTCACTTATTCAAAATCTTTAATGTATATGATGAACAGTTGTGGGCCCAGCACCAACCCCTGTGACACTTCACTCACCACTGATTGCCAGCCAGAGAAACTCCCATTTATCCCTACCTTCTGCCTGCTATTGGTTAACCAATCCTCTATCCCTGCTAATACATTGCCCCAACTCCATGTGTCCTTATCAATACGTTTTTATGAACGCATATTATTGAATTCCTTCTGCAAATCCAAGCATGCAAAACCCACTTGTTCCCTTCTATTCACAGCCATTATTATATCCTCAAAGAACTCCAGTACTTTTGCCAAACAGTGCCTGCCTTTGCTGAATCCATGTTGCATCTGCCTGATAGAACCAGTTCTAGCCAGATCTCTCACTATTTTTTCCTTAATGATTGCTTCAAGCATTCTCCAGACTACAGACAATAAACTAATCAATCTACATTCTGCCTTCTGCCTACATTCTTTTCAAAACAGTGGTATGGCATTCTATGTCTTCTAATCCACCAAGACCTGCCTAGAGTCCGGAGAATTTTGGTATATTATCACAATGTGTCTACCATAACTTTTGCCTTTTTTCCGTTTCCTGGGATGCATCTGATCAGGACCAAGGGATTTATCAACGCTTAAACCCGCTACTGTACTCAGCATTACCTTTTTAATGATAGTGATTGTATTAAGATCCTCACTTTCTGTCACACCCAGAATATCTCTTTGGCACGTTAGATGTATCCTACACTATAAAGGCCAACATAAAATAGTGACCATACTATGATAAGTTTTTATCTGCAATTTGAGAAGGATAAGGGCAGATCGGAGGTGTCAGTGTTGCAGTTGAACAAAGGAGACTATGGAGCCATGAGGGAGGAGCTGGCCAAAGTTAAATGGACGGATATCCTAGCAGAAAAGACAGTGGAACAGCAAAGGCAGGTATTCTTGGGAATAATGCACAAGGTGCAAACTCAATTCATCCCCCGGATAAGGAAGGATTCAAAGGGGGGAAAGGGGCCACAGTGGTTGACAAAGGAAGGCAGAGATTGCATAGCATTAAAAAAAAAGAAGTATGACAGAGCTAAGGTGAGTGGGAAGACAGATGGTTGGGAAATTTTTAAGGAACAACAGAACTTAACTAAAAAGGCAACACGGGGAGAAAAAATGAGGTACGAACGCAAGCTAGCCAGGAATATAAAGGAAGATAGCAAAAGCTTTTTTAGGTATGTGAAGAGAAAGAAGATAGTTAAGAATAATGTTGGGCCCTTGAAGAATGAATTGGGTGAAATTGTTATGGGAAACAGAGAAATGGCAGAAGAATTTAATAAGTACTTTAGATCTGTCTTCACTAGGGAGACACAAGCAATCTCCCAGATGTATGGATGGGCCAAGGACATAGGGTAACAGCGGAAATGAAACAGATTGACATTAGGAAGGAAACGGTGATGAGTAGACTAATGGGACTGAAGGCTAACAAATCCCTAGGTCCAGATGGTCTGTATCCTAGGGTACTAAAGGAGGTGGCTCTGGAAATTGCGGATACACTGGTAATCATTTTCCAATGTTCCTTAGATTCAGGATCAGTTCCTGAGGTTTGGAGAATGGATAATGTTATCCCACTTTTTAAGAAAGGAGGGAGGGAGAAAACAGAGAACTACCATCCTGTCAGCCTAACATAGTGGGGAAGATGCTAGAGTCCATTATTAAAGATGAAATAGTAGCAAATCTAGATAGCAGTGATAGGATTGGGCCGAGCCAGCATGGAGTTACCAAGGGCAAATCATGCTTGACTAATCTATTGGATTTTTTCGAGGATGTAACCAGGAAGTTAGACAAGGGAGATCCAGTAGATGTAGGGTACCTCGATTTTCAGAAGCCATTTGATAAGGTCCCAATTAGGAGATTGGTGGGTAAAATCAGAGCTCACGGCATTGGGGGGAAGATATTGACATGGATAGAAAACTGGTTGGCAGATAGAAAGCAAAGGGTAGCAGTGAATGGGTGTTTCTCAGAATGGCAGGTGGTGACTAGTGGGGTTCCACAGGGCTCAGTATTGGGACCACAGCTGTTTACAATTTACATCAACGATTTAGATGAAGGCATTGAGAATAACAACAGCAAGTTTGCTGATGATAGTAAGCTGGGTGGCAGTGTGACATGTGATGAGGATGTTAGGAGAATTCAGGGTGACTTGGATAGGCTGGGTGAGTGGGCAGATACTTGGCAGATGAAGTTTAATGTGAATAAGTGTGAGGTTATCCACTTTGGGAGTAAGAACAGGAAAGCAGATTATTATCTGAATGGTGTAGAGTTAGGTAAGGGAGAAATACAAAGAGATCTAGGAGTCCTTGTTCATCAGTCACTGAAGGTGAGTGAGCAAGTGCAGCAGGCAGTGAAGAAGGCTAATGGAATGTTGGCCTTTATTACAAAGGGAATTGAGTACAAGAGCAAAGAAATCCTTTTGCATTTGTACAGGGCCCTGGTGAGACCACACCTGGAGTATTGTGTACAGTTTTGGTCTCCAGGGTTAAGGAAGGACATCCTAGCTGTAGAGGAAGTGCAGCGTAGATTCACAAGGTTAATTCCTGGGATGTCCGGACTGTCTTACGCAGAGAGGGTAGAGAGACTGGGCTTGTACACACTGGAATTAAGGAGATTGAGAGGGGATCTGATTGCAACATATAAGATTATTAAGGGATTGGACAAGATAGAGGCAGGAAATATGTTCCAGATGCTGGGAGAGTCCAGTACCAGAGGGTATGGTTTGAGAATAAGGGGTAGGTCATTTAGGACAGAATTAAGGAAAAACTTCTCCTCCCAGAGAGTTGTTGGGGTCTGGAATGCACTACCTCCAAAGGCAGTGGAGGCCAATTCTCTGGATGCTTTCAAGAAGGAGCTAGATAGGTATCTTATGGATAGCGGAATCAAGGGATATGGGGACAAGGCAGGAATCGGGTATTGATAGTAGATGATTAGCCATGATCTCAGAATGGCGGTGCAGGCTCGAAGGGCCGAATGGTCCACTTCTGCACCTATTGCCTATTGTCTATTGTTCAAAGCCTCAGCCATTTCCATGTTACCCAACATTAATTCCCCCTTCTCATCTTTCAATTTCATTTTAGCCACCCTTTTCCAATTTCCCTCTATTCTTGGCAATTTTGTATGTCTGAGATTTTAGTTTGATGCCTTCCTGTATTTCCTTAATAAGTCAAGACTGGTTCTCCCCACCCTACTCTCCTTACTTTTAACTGGAATGTACTTTAGTTGAACACTGTGAAAAATGTCATCCACTGATCCTCCACTGTCCCATCACAGAACCTGTGCTCCCAGTCTTTGGTAACCAGTTCCTCGCTTATCCCATTTAGTCTTCCTTGTTTCAGCATAACATGTTGACTTTAGATCTAATTATTACACCTATTTGTATGAGAAATTCAGTTGCACTGTGATCACTCTTTCAAAGAGGACCCACAAATAATAAATTTTACCTGCCTCATTGCACAATACCAGATCTAAGATAACATGTACTCTTGTAGATTCAGTAACATGCTCCTCAAGAAAGCTATCACCAATGCATTCCATGAACCCCTCCTCAAGACTGCCTCAATCAACTTGATTCATCCAATCTATGTGCAAGCTAAAGTCCCCCATGACAACTGCTGCTCCAATCTTACATTCTTCAGAGATTTCTTGGTTTATAATCCATTCCACTGTAACCTTACTATTTGATGGCTATTCCTAATCTCTACCCAGATGGAGTCAGCGTTCTTCTCCTTAGATCTTACGTTATCTTTCACTATCACCCTGATCTCATTCTTAACTAGGACCTCTACCCCACTTCTCATGTCTTCTTTCCTATCCTTCTGTATTACCTGGTACCATCTATTCAGGTAATTTAATGCCAGCTATCTCCATGCTGCATCCACGACTCTGTAAAGGCCACTAAATTATACCTGTTTGTACTAATTTGTGCCATAATTTCACTGACCTTGTTTCAAATACTAGGGATATTCAGATAAAATGTCCTTACACTCATTGTCCTTTAGGATCTATTCATCTTTGTGTCTTCTGCATTTTACTTTTCTATACTTTTTCATTTCCCTTTTCAAACTTTTGCATTGGTATCAACATTGCATTCCTCTATCATTCTGCCTTCTCCCTTTCTCCTAAAGGCCTTAAAAGTCCCACATCAAGGTTTAGTAATAGTTATTATCTTTCAACCAACAGGCTCCTGAACCAGTGTGGATAAATTCACTGACCTCAACATTAAATTGATCACTGAACTTAACCTATGGACTTACTTTCAAAGATTCTGCAACCATTGTTCCCAATATTGTCTATTTATTGTTACTTTTTTCTAAAGCAATATTTCTTCATTTTTCAGTGTTGTGTTTTCATTTAAGTTTAGTGTTTTGTACTTCTTAACAAAATTATATATGCTCGTCTGGAGTGCTGAATCCTGTTTTTGTTGAAAAAAATAAATTCTAAGAATGTTTACCTGATTGTTGTGTAAATTTTTTATGTCTGGTGCTCCTCTTTCTCCTTCTGTCCTTGGTTTTGTTAATCTAAGTACCTTCGAGTGTACAGACTGTTTTCTGAAGTGTGTCATTTCAGTTACTATTTTTGTTTGTAAGTTTTCCAAATCAGTTTGAGACCAAGATATTATACTAAAAGAATATGGATATGGCAAAAGTGGTTATTTCCTTTGTTATCTTTTTACCTTGTGAACTCTGGTAGATTTTCTTAAGCCTTGAAGTAAATTCTGTAAGAAGTTTTCCCTTTATCACGCTATGATCTATTTTCTTTGCTTGTTGATATCCCAGATACTTACATGTTTCATATTCATCTATCGGTTATATTGTATCCTGCTGCTCTGTTTTATATTCTACTTGTCTGAGCTCTATACACCTTTCAACATGTTTAATGTTCTGCTCTTCTGCAAGTATAGGTCATCAACCCATTGAATCTGCTCCACCATTCCATCATGGCTAATCCTGGATCCTACTCAACCCCATACATCTGCCTTCTCCCGTCTCCCTTCATCAATCAAGAATTTATCAACCTCTGCCATAAATATACATCAAGAGTTGGCCTACACAGCTGCCTGTGGCAAAGAATTCCACAAGTTCACCACCATTTGGCTAAAGAAATTCTTCCTCATCTCCGTTCTAAAAAGACACCCCTCTATTCTGAGGCTGTGCCCTCTGGCCTTAGACTGTCCAACCATAGGAAACATTCTCTCCACATCCACTCTATCAAAGCCTTTCACCATTCAATAGGTCACCCCTCATTCTTCTGAATTCTAGTGAATACATGCCTAGAGCTATCAAACATTCTTCATCTGACAAGCCATCTAAACCTGGAATCATTTCCATGAACCTCCTTTGAACCTTCTCCAGTTTTAGCACATCTTTTCTAAGATAAGGGGCTGAAAACTGCTCACAATACTTCAAGTGAGACCTCACCAGTGTCTTGTAAAGACTCAACGTTACATCCTTTGCTTCTATATTCTAGTCCTCTTGAAATGAATGCTAACATTGTATTTGGCTTCCTCACCACAGGATCAACTTGCAAATTAACCTTTAGAGGATCCTGCACAAGGACACCCAAATCCCTTTGCACATCAGTTTTTTTGTATTTTCTCTTCATTGTGGTTATCTAAGTAAGTGGTGATTAGTTGCAAGATGCAAGATGCTCCAATTTTATTTATAGTTTGTAAACAAGGAAGAGGACAATATTTTGATGGGACATTTGTGATTTCACCTTTAGGTAAGAGATATATTTTACATTATTGTTATTATTATTATTTTAATTTTTCTTCTCAGCTCAAAACTGGTAAAACCTGAGGTACAGGAATAGAAAAGCCTGCTCATTTGTCCATTTCTAGGAACTTTCGGACTATTCTAGTGGTGTTGTGGCTTTCTGAAGATTTACATAGATATTACTGTGTAGCCCTAATTGTTTAATGCTACTGTGTAGTGCCTTCGGGATGACACCACTTGTAGATATTACTATCAGGACAATGCGTACCATGTTCATGTTCCATTGTCTTTCAATTTCTTCTTTTAATTCAGAATATATTTCATGTTTTACTGAAAATTTATTAATTTCTGTATGTTATGTGTGTTTGGAATGGCCATATCTATTAAATAATTTGTTCTTGCTTGTTAATCCTGTATGATTATATCTGGATTGTTATTATGGATTGTCCTATCTGTAATAATGGATTGTTCATAATATAATTTGTGGTATTCTGACTCTAAAACTGAATCAGGCTTATATTTATATACAGGTATGGTATCTTTTATAAGTTTGTATTTTAAAGCAAGATTTTGAGGAATGAGGTTTGCTGCTTCTTTGTGCCTGTGTAAGTAATCAGATTGTGTTAAATTGCTACAGGATCCTATAATGTGTTGAATTGTTTTTATTTTTTTCTCAGCATTTTCTACATTTATCATCTTGAATTTGTTGGTCTTTTATTAAATATTTTTGATATTTTTTGTGTTAACGACCTGGTCCTATATTGCCACAAAGAGCCCTTCTGTTTCTGGGACGAGGTCTCCAACTCTGAGCCAGGCATTTGTCAATATCTAGTCTACTCAGATCAAGGGGATTTCTTCCATGAAGGGTCATGCTCTTCTATTGCTTAAATTTTTCTTGAATAGTGATAATGTCTTCATTTTCCTGGGCTGTGCTCTCATTTAAGTTTAGTGATGTATATCTCTGATCAGAATTGCATATGCTTGTATTGAGAGCTGATTCCTGTGTTCATTGATGAAAGTATATCCTCAGAACTTTTATCTAACTGTTGCGTAGATTTTTTATGTCTGTTATTCCCCTTCCCCCTTCTGTCTTTGGTAGTGTTAATCTAAGCATGTTCAAATGTACGTCATGTTTTCAGAAATCTGTCATTTCAGTTCTTACTTTTCTTTGTAAATTTTCCAGATCAGGTTCAGACCTTGATATCTTGCCAAAAGAAAACATTAATATAGGTATAGCAAAAGTGTTTGTTGCCTTTGTTATCTTTGACAGATTTTCTTAAGCCTTGAAGTAAATTCTGTCAGAAGTTTCCCCTTTATCACACTATGATCTATTTTCTTTCCTTGTTGATATCCCAGATACTTACATGTTTCATTTTCATCCATCGGTTGTATTGTATCCTGCTGCTCTGTTTTGTATTCTATTAGCTCTATTGCACCTTTCCTTATGTTTAATGTTCTGTATTTATCCAGTCCAAAGTTCATGTTCATATCTTTGAATAATTGTTCTATTATTTGAATGAATAACTTTATTGATGGAGCATATAATTTAAAATCATCCACATATAGAATAATATGTTTAGTTGTTTCTGATTTGATACCCAAGTTTCATCTAATTCAGTAGAGAGCGGGTTTAAAACTAGTCAAAACCATAGCGAACTTAGTTAGTTAGCTTGGAAAATGCATCGATTTATTTTGATTACAGTGGTTGCTTTTATTTGGTTGTTCACGGATAAAGTGAATGAATAAATAATAAACACCAATGCTTCATCAGATGTTGCAGGAATTTCACAAATATTGGTTGCAGCTTATATATATTAGGAATTTCTATTAACCATCAGTGTGGGCCTTTTGGTAGTCAATATAGCAACATGAAAGATGTCTGTTTTTCTGCCGGGTTTGATTTAGAATTATGGAATCTATCATCAGTTGTTCTTTCTCAGTTGGTGATTAGCTGTGAGATACACAATGTTACTATTTTATATATAGTCTGTAAACAAATAATAGAATGATATTTTGATGGATCATTTGTGATTTCCCCTTTGGGTAAAAGATATGTCTTATCCTCTGTCAAAAATTCAGGCACTTTTTCAGGATTTTTAAGAAAATTGATGATATGCATTAAGATGAAGGCAAAGGCAAGTAAATTTTACACCAAAAATTATGGATATCATCACTTCCAGTATTTTTCCCATTTAAGGTATTTTTATAACCTCTTTCAATATATCCATTGTAACTTCAGGTATCTGTATTTCTTCAATCATGTGTGTGCATTCTTTTTCCTCTCTAATCCAGCTTGCTTCTTGATTGTGCATCACCATGTTTGACCAAATATTAGACCAAAGTTCATTATCTCTGTGTTTGTTGGTGATTCTGTGCTGGGGTGACATTTTGGTGTGTTGAAATTAGTTTCAATGTTCTATATGAACCTTTTTCATTATTTCTGAACTGATCATTCTGTATTCTTTGTCTGGTGCATTCATGTATCTATTTCGTCCGGCTTTGTATACACCAAGCTTTTGTTTTAATGTATCTATAAACTTTACAATGCTTTTGTTAGGTTGATCATACCTTGTATTTCCTTATTACTTCCTTAGCTTTTCTTTTAACTTTCTTGTTCAACTTTCTTATCCTTATTATACTCCATTAGGAGGGCTATTTCTGTTCCTAAAGTTTCAAATTTGTTTTTTAATCTCTGCTGCCATTTTGGTGTTCTCATTTCATTACTCAGTTTTGAGTTTCTATTAATGAGGGATCCTATCTTAGAGCCATTACACTGCAGTGCTTTTAATGCTGCACAGTATGTTATTGTGTGTAGTTCTTCAAACGTTTCAAGTTTTCCTAAATATTGTGGTAACATAATATTGTTGAGAGTATTAATAATTTTTGCAAATTTTGATTAATTATTTTGTTTCGGTGTGTAGGGGTTTTTGGTTGGGTCGATGCCCATATATTCTGTTAGTGTGGTGTTAAATATTAGGATAATTTTGTCTGAAAACTCAGCTTCATCATCAGCAGTCTACAAAGGCTCTACATCTGTGCTGTTGCTGTTAACATCTGATTGTGAAGCAGTTGATATTATCATATTTCTATCAGTGTTTCATGGGTCGCAGCATCATTATTTTCTTGTCATGATCTTTAGGTTGGTTCCTATCTAGCTCTTGTGCAACTTCATGTTCTATTTGGTTTAACATGTCTATAGGGTTTAAATTATTTTTTAGTATCACTCTGTGTTGATCAGCTTTTTGTTGTGCATTTACTTGCATGAAGGGATATTGCACTATAAACTGTTGATGAAGTTTGTCCTTGTATGCTGTCATGTCAGTCTCAAGTTCGGTCACTTGGTAATATACACACATTATGAATGTGCTTACTTCTAATGACCATTTCATGCATGTCTTTCTTCTCTTAACTGCTTAAGTGGCCTCATTTGTAAGTGGACTGCTCCCCTGAGAAACACCTGCACCAGTCAGACCCTGTGATGTCTATTGGCTATGTTGAGTGCTGGCTATACCTTCCTCTGGTTTGCAGGTGCTTGCCAACCTATTCAGCAGTACACCATTAGTGGTCCGCATACTGTCACACCGAGAGCTAGCTTTAGGCATGCCCTGGCGATCCCCAGGCAGCAGCCATATTACTCTATTCCACAGACATCTCTCCATTTCTAAAGTGAAAGGGTATTGCTTTTTATACCTAGAACCAGGTTTCAGTTTCAACCAGAGAACAGACGTTGACCAGAGCACTGCGGAATATCTGGGTATGGGCGTGTCTGGATTTGTTTTGGGATTGGGAGGGTGGCGGGGGCTAACTTTACGCTGTTGGATGTTTTCGCCCCAGATCTCAAACTGGTCCTGCAGAATCCAAAACCGATCCCTGGCACCTCACCTGTCTCTCTGAGTCTACACGGCTAAGCAACTCACTGTCCGGCAAGTTCTCTAAAGCCTGCCTCCTGCTACCAGAGGTCGGTGCTGCCGTCTCGTCCCATCCACAGGGGACTACTGCTGGCCATCCCCACTTCCAGTGCTGCAGATTATTATTATTATTATATTTTTATTCTTTCTCAGCTCAAGCTGGTAAAACCTGAGCTGCGGCTTAGCCAAGCACACTCATTTCTCAGTTGCTAGGAACTTCCAGACAATTCTAGTGATGTTTAGTATTGTGACTTTCTGGAGGTAAATATTACTCTGTGGGAGTAATTGTTTAATGTTATTGTTTAGTGACTTAGTTGCAGAGATTACTATCGGGACAATGTATACCCTGTTCATAGTCTTTCAATTTCCTCTTTTAACTCAACATATCTCCGGTGCTTTTCAGTTACTGATTTCTGTATGGTGTGTGTGCTTGGAATGGCTATATTTATTAAGTAAGTCATTCTTGTTTGTTTATCCTGTATAAATATATCCAGTGGGTTATTGTGGATTACCCTATCAGTAATAATGGATCAGTCATAATATAATTTGTAGAACTCTGTCTCTAAAACTGTTTCAGGCTTGTATTTATATAAAGGTACGGTGTCTTTTATGAGTTTGTATTTTAAAGCTTGGATGTACCAATGCGGAGTCTTGCCAAGGCTACTCTGGCCCTTTCTAGTCTACGAGGTGCCAATGTCAACAGTGGAGGCTCTAGAGAAGACCATCAGTCTGTTTCTCCAGAGGTGGTTGGGGTTCCCCCGGACCTTAAGCAGCATTGCCCCGTATGGGCATTCCACCAAGCTGCAGCTCCCCATCAGCGGCCTAACAGAGGAATACAAAGTCATTCGAGCCAGGGAGGTTATGATGTACCGAGACTCCTCTAAAGTCGCTTCGGCAGGAATCTGCGTAAAAACCGGAAGGAAGTGAGAGGCACAGGAAGCTGCCGACAGAGCGGAGGCACGGTTACGGCACAACAGTTTGGTGGGTTCTGTGACGGCGGGGCGGACAGGACTGGGCTGTTTTCCCAAACCACGCTACGACAAAACCCACGGAAAGGAGAAGCGACAGCTGGTTCAGGACGAGATACGAGCAGAAGTGAAGGAAGAGCAATACAGCAAGATGGTCGGCAAGTACAAACAAGGTGCCTGGACTAGGTGGGAGCATGCGGAACCTCGCAATTTCACCCGGACAGAGCCCAACCATTGTGCATCAAGTTTCTCATCCAATCAGTCTGTGACATTCCCCCAAGCCCAGCCAACCTGCACAGGTGGGGCATGGCAAACACTCCAGCATGCCAACTGTGCCAGAAGAGGGGCACTTTGGAGCACATGCTCAGTTGCTGCCCAAAGGCAGTGGGGGAAGGGTGAGGGCGTTCGCAATCAGCACAGCGATTCAAGACAGCAAAAATCAGCATGCTCCCAAACAGTCCATCACCTTTATTAGAGCAGGGCAAGAAGGCTCAACATCGGCCTAGCTCCTCGGGAGGGCTTCTTGCCACTGCACGAGGCTGACAGCTCCAAGTCGACCTAGGAAGGTAGCTCAAGTCCCCAGAGATCATTGCAGCAACTCTGCTTCACCTGGACATGTTGTTGATATCAGAGTCTACAAAGCACGTGGTCCTGCTGGAACTTACTGTCCCGTGGGGAGACCAGATTGAAGAGGCCAACGAGCACAAGAGGGCTAAATACACAGATCTTGTTACAAAATGCTGGAGCGATGGCTGGAGAGCTCGCTGTGAGCCAGTCAAAGCTGGTGCCAGAGCTTTGCTGGCCATTTTTTAAAGCGGACTCTTAAACTCCTTGGAGCAAAAGGACTGCAGTGCAGAAGAGCCACCAAGAACATTCTGGAGGCTGCTGAAAAGGCCTCGCGGTGCCTGTGGATCCAGCGAGGGGATCCGTGGACTAGTACGCCACTTGGACACAAGTCGGGGGCTGGTCACCCCCGGCTGGGTCACCTGGGTGAGGGTGTCTGATGGTTAAAGACCCAAAACATCTTACGACTCCAGGTTCGTCACTGAAGACATGTCCAAATAGCACCAGAAGGTGTATTCTTCAACAAAGCAAGGTTTTGGTGAATGTTTGCCTCCTGATTGTGCCTGTGTATGTAATCAGATCGTGTTAAACTGCTGCAGGGTCCTGTAATATGTTGGATTGTTTCTGGTTTCTCTTGGCATTTTCTGCATTTATCATCTTAAAATTGTTAATCTTTTATTATGTATTTTTGATAATTTTTGCATTAACCTGTATTGGCTCAAAGAACGCCTCTGTTCCTGGGAAAAGGTCTTCAGCTCTGAGCAAAGCGTTCAATGTTTCTTTGTCAACATCTAGTCTGTTCAGTTCATGGGATGTCTCTTCCATGGAGAGTCAAGGTCTTCCATTGGATAACTTTTTTCTTCTATGGTAATAACTTTTTCATTTTTCTGGGTTGTGCTTACATTTAAGTCTAGTGGTGTGTACTTCTTATCAGAATTGCACGTGCTTGCCTGCAGTGCTGAATCCTGTTTTTGATGATGAAAGTTAGAAGTTCTTTAGAAGTTCTATCTGACTTTTGTGTAATTTTTCTATGTCTATTACTCCTCTTCCTCCGAGGAGGTGTTAATCTAAGTGTGGTCGAGTGCACATGATGTTTTCTAAAATTTGTTACTTTAGTTCTTAATTTTCTTTGAAAATATTCCAGATCAGTTTTGGACAAAGATATTATGTCAAAAGAATATGTGAATGTGGGTATAGCAAAAGTGTTTATTGTCTTTGTTATAATTTTGCTATTGAGCTCTGTTTGGCAGATTTTCTTAAGCCTTGAAGTAAATTCTGTCATAGGTTTTCCCTTTATCATGCTATGATCTATTTCCTTTGCTTGTTGATATCCCAGATACTTGTATGTTTCATATTGATCCATCGTATCTGCTGCTCTGCTACTCTATTGCACCCATCTTTATGTTTGACGTTTTGTACCTCTCTAGTCCAAAGTTTGTGCTTATATCTTTTGAAAATAGTTCTATTATTTGAATAAATTACTTCAGCTTTACTGATGAAGGAGCATATAATTGCAAATCATCCATGTATAGAAGGTTTGTCAATGTATAATAATAATAAATATTATGATGATTTTTTTTGTATTTGCATATTGAGGGCTAGTCAGTCTTTGTTTATGTGTAGTTTTTCATTGATTCAATTGTGCTTCTTTGTACCGACCATGAATGCCCACAAGAAACTCTACCTCAGGGTTAACTATGGTGACATATACATACTCTGATAATAAATTTACCTTGAACTTTGAGCAGCTTTCCATGAGTTGAAAAGAAATGCGGTACACGGTGCTCCAGAAGTGATCTCACAAATACTCTGTGTAACTGAAATATACTCTAACTTCCTTACTTTTGTATTCAATTCACTCGCAATGATTAATATTATTCAACAGATATGCAAAACCTGCATGCAAGCTTTAGGAAACAGTTCTTTCTGTATCTGTAATCTCTCACCATTTAAATAAAAAGTACAATGTTGACAGGAGATGGTAATCCCAGCAAGCTGCCTACAGCAGCCCCAGTTATTTCACATGCATTAACAATTATTTTTACGGCTGTTTCATTTTTAGCACAACCTGGATTGCTTTCAAGGTATCCTATTAAATGAATATATGCAGAGCCATGAAGGGGGTAAAAAAAGTCATTCTTGAAAATCAGAGTCTCAGCTTCTGATTGTGCTTAACCCCATGATAGAAGCAATCATAGCAATGAGCTCAGGACTGTTGAGCTAGTGATATCCAGAGAGAACAGTGCATCAGCAAACTGTCCATTCAAGCGGCTACTTATAATCAAAACCTTTTGTACACATTTAAAGGTTTTGTCAGGTCACTGTAATGCCATTTTCTCACTGTTTTATCATTCCCAAATGATACAGATCAAAGGGTAACACCTGGGTGATAGATCAGCCATGATTGAATGGCTGGTCACATGAAGACATGGCTTTTGGCCAGTACTGAGTGGAACTCAGAAGAATGAGAGGTGACCTCATTGAGACCTATCGGTTGTTGAAAGGCCTCAAAAGAGTGGATGTGGAGAGGTTGCTTCCTATGATGGGGGGGTCTAAGGCCAGAGAACACAACCTCAGAATAGAGAGGCATCCTTTTAGAACGTAGATGAGGAGGAATTTCTTTAGCCAGAGAGTGCTGAATCTATGGAATGCATTGACACAGGTGGCTGTGGAGGCCAAGTCTTTACATATACCTAAGGCAGAGGTTGATAGATTCTTGATTGGTCAGCGCATGAAGGGATCTGGGCAGAAGGCAGGAGAGAAAAAGTAGAACAGCCAAGATGAAATGGTGGAGCAGACTCGATGGACCAAATGGCCTAATTCTGCTCCTATATCTTATGATCTTACAGAATGGAGCTGGGCTCAAGGAACTGAGTGAGATTCTCCTTTACATCTAAATATCTGTCACAGTTTAGTCTGATGTACCCATCAGAGGGAACATTGCAAAACTCGTTCTGTAACAGCAAAGCACAGCCGACAACTTTCTCGCCAAAAATACTAACTACACAGGGAGCAAGATGAGACACACCGGGAGCAAGAGCAACGTGGAAATGGTGAAGATTGCTCGGGGAAAGGTGAAGTGAAGCAAGGGTGGGTGCCAGAGGACTCACATCTGCCAGCAGTGAACCTCAGCACTTGCATGGAAAATGCAACAGCATGTGACATCACAGATACAGAGGGTGACACAGCTTGGATACAGGCTATTCGGCCCAACTGCTTCATGCTGACCAAAATGCCCCATAGTCTCATTTGCTGCATTTGAGCCAAATCTAAACCTTTCCTGTGGATCTACCTTTCCAAATGTTTTTTAAATGTGGTTATTAACGGGCCAATAAGTTGCATTCGAGATGTCACATGCAAGGAAAACCCTCAGATAACAGCATCAGATTGTCACTCTTTAGCTCCAGGAAAGAGACAGGAAGGTTAAGGCCCTGTGATGCCTCAGACCTCTGCCACCGATGGTTTGGTGCAAGATAACCACGATTCGAGATGAGAAATCCCCAGCTTTGTCCTCTCCACAGTCGAAGCTTGTTCAGCTTGGACAGTCACAGGAGGACGTGCCTGGGCCTTTCTGTACTGCTGTTGCAACTGTGGACTGCTAATCCTACCTTCACCCTTGAAAACCAGACAACATTGTAGCTTACACAAAATGCTGGAGGATCTGAGCAGGTCAGGCAGCATGCATGGAAATGAAGAAACAGTCGATGTTTCGAGCTAAGATCCTGCAGGACAAACAATGTGCTGGGAGTACTTGGCTCTCTCTTGCTCCATCTGAGCAGGCTCTACTTTCAACAGTAAAAGGGCAGTGGAAACAGTACGAAGCAAAACATAAATGAAAATGCCCTGATTTTTTTAAGAACTCCTTTATAAATAAAATTACAGAGCACAGAACATAAACTTGTCTTAAACATGGCTTTAATTACATTACATTGTGATTGCATGTGTGAAAATTACTTTTACCACTTAAATGAAGCAGGTATCATCCAAGAGCAATTTAGTTATTTCAACTAATACTACTTGTAATGCTCAAGCAGGGACGGCTTGAGGAACTGTACCAATGTTTTTGAAGAGATAAAGGATCACCTTACATCGGTGGGTAACAGGTCAAAATTCACAAGTTTAGAAGAGTTTGTCAATCATTCTGCTTGAAGGAGTGGACAAGTAACTATAAATCACTGAAGCAATAAGTTGTCCCTGAGTTCAATAAAATGGATCCAGAAATTACTGACAAAAAAGTGGGGGAGTTCCCAGAGCAACATTGTATTCGTGAACAAGAATTCAGTCTTCTTTGCTTTGCAGCTTTAATGATATTTATCAGTCACTTCTCTCAAAGGTCTTCAGCCTACACTCTCTTTCACATTAGATCCACAGACTATGAACCAGTTTATGGCAGGAACATTACTTAACTGAAGCTAAGACAAGACAATTTCACAGCACATTAGAGTGCATTGTAATTGTGCAAAGTGTGCAAGGGCAAGCTTTACATGACAGACTGTCCACATATTGTTCCTTTTAGCTAAAACAAACACCAGAAATAAAGCAGAGTCTATCGGCGCATGGATCAAGTTATCAGCCATAAACTTGGTTAATCTGTCAAGCTCAACGATGTGGTCCATTTGATGAAAGTGTAGAAGGGAAATGACATCAACTGACATGGTCAATCAGAGTGACTGGTCCTGCTGCTGAATAGACAGAAAAATAAATGCTTATTTATATGATGCTTAAATTAATTTCAAGAATTGCAGTTTGGTGAACTATCAGGTCCCAAATATCGGATTTCATGTGTGTGCAATTATTTTAATTATTTCTAGCAGTCATAGAGTCAGAGTACAGGACAGAAACAAACCATTTGGCGCAGCTATTCCAAACTGACCAAGCTCCCTATCTGACCTGTTTCTGATCCCTGTCCTAGTGATTTGTAGTCAACAAATCTTTTCAGTCCTTTCCACTCAAGAAATATCCTCAGATGAATATCCTGAAATGTTAGCTGGACCCTGGATGTTCTCTTTATATGTCCATTAATAGAGCAGCATGCAACAGACCAGTCAGCCAAAATAACATCAGTCGTGCAAGATCCCAAAGCACAGCACAGCGCTGAATTGCCCTGAACACTGAGACAACTTTTCCTCATTGAAGAAATTTGGTGTATCCAGCTCTGTGGCACAGAGATGATGTGTCATGGTGCACACTCGCAGGACTGGACCCAAGTGTGCAGGAACAGCAGACTCTCTCCGTCACAGTGGTCACTGGTGCCAGGTCACCCCAGGACCAGAGGATGGCAGACTTTGTCGTAGTGAGATCTGGTGACGACTCGACCCAGGAGCTGAGGAGAAGCAGGCTCCCCATGAAGAAACGAAAACAAGAGGTTCAACACAGAAACACCAACAGAGCATCCAGGAGATTGGTAGGGATATGGTCTGGGAAGATATGGAAGAGTGTAAGGTGACAGATCAGTAGCCAGAGATCAGATTTGCAATGTCCAGTGTCACAAGCTGGAAAAATCATGACTGGGGGAGGCGGAATGGATGGCCACTCTCAGGGAGGGTCAGTCATGTGTATTATTTAGAAAGGAGTTCTTTCAAATTTTGCCCTGGCCCCAGACTTTGTGTCCAGCAACCTCTGGTTATGATAAAGCTAGCTTTGCTCTGTGTGAATAGTCAGTGCTGACTTTAGCCACACATTTCATCAAAAATCCAACAAATGGAATTGCATGCTGGTGCTCATCGCTACTCCCCGTACATTAATGTACAATGTACAAGACTCACAAACGTCCAAAAGGACAATAGCAGACTCCATGACTTCCCTTCCAAGCAGAGAATCATAAAGTTTGACTCCCATTCACACAGACAGTTTCAGCAATCCAGTTTCTAGACAAAGAATTGAACAGGATTTAAATAGGTATGTGGGGAGTGGAGGTAGGAGGAAAATCTACTTGTTTCTCCATCTAACATCTCTGCACTAGATGCACGGGGAATCTTGTCTGGGCATTATTCTGAGAGGTGCTGGGGCCTTGCATGGTGTTACATTCATAATGTTATACATGTGGTGATATCACGTGCAATGATGTGCCAGTACATGACTGGACAGAGCACTGAGCATGTGCAGGATTGCTAGACTGTTCCAGCACGTAGCTGGGTTAAGATGTGTTTGTTTATTACTGTAAATAAGTTATTTAATTCTTCCAGAATATGATTCGTCACTGTTAACCCATGGTACGTTTAAACAGAAGTAACATAACATGGTGTCAGAAGTGGTTCTGGAAGAATAATATGGGAGAATCGAGAATTGACAATCGAAGATAATTGGAAAAAAAGGAAGAAAAAAAAGTTTGAACCGTAAACGGTAAAATTGAAGGTTTGCAACCCCCACCAGAACTTCAGCTGACTGGCAATGTAGCTGAGAACTGGAGGATATTCAAGCAACAGTTTGAATTGTACTTAATGGTCATCGATTATGAAGAAAAATCGGGAAAAAACAAAGCTGCCATGTAATTGGGAATGACGCAGTAGAGGAATTTAATAATTTTGTCTTTGAAGATGGAGATAATTTCAGCTTAACGTCAATAATGGACAGATTTGAAGTATTTTGTATACCTAAGTGTAACTTAACATATAAGCGATATAAATTCTTCACATGTGTGCAGAGAGCTGCTGAAGCAATTGATCCGTATGTTACTAAGTTAAGAAAGCATAGTGGAACATGCGAGTTTGGATTGCTCACGGACTCTCTCATTAAAGACAGAATTATTTGTGGCATTCGGGTAATGCTCTGAGGGAAAGACTGTTGAGAGAGCAAGGTTTAAATTTTGAAAAAGCTTTGGCGCTTTGCAAAGCTTCTGAGTCCATGACACTGCAGGCTGAAGAGCTTTTTGTCAAAAACTGCAATCTAAACACTGCACAAAAGCACAAATATATCAAGAAATATAATAATACATTGACAAAACCGACAGAGAGAAAGATGTCATCTGAAAGAAAAAATCTTTGTGATCTCTGTGGGTGGAAGCACCACCTTAAAATGTGTCCAGTGTATCGGAAAGTGTGCAACAACTGTGGTAAGAGCAATCATTTTTCATGCTGTTGCAGAAGCAGAAACAAAATAAAACACGTAAATGCAGTGCTTGAAGATGAGCGTGAAGAGTTTTATATCAATGTGCTTTGTGAAAACAAAGTAAGACTGACTGGACTATTCCATTGCAAGTGAACTAGAACATTATTCTGTTTAAACTGGATACTGGAGCACGAGTGAATGTTCTTGCAGAATCTGAATTCAATATATTAAAGCCAAGACCAAAGTTACATCTGACAAATATAAAAGTGACTGGGTATTCAGGTGCAGACGTTCCAGTTAAACTAGGAACATGCATGGCAAAGGTATCACCCAAAAATATTGTGCATACGCTTTCATTTGTGGTCATGCCAGAAAATGTACAGACAATTCTGGGTTTATCTGCCTGTGAGAGTCTTAATTTGGTGAAAAGAGTTTTAGTCTTGGATAGTGACAGAGCTGAAGAGACAGAATGTTGCATTACAGTCGGCAGGAGGTAAAGTAACTCGACTGCAGGTCCAGCTCATGGAGGCAAATGCTGACACAGAGAATATAAAAGCAGTAGCTGCAGTGTCTGAGATGACCAAACAGGAGGCAATTGATTATATGAAAAAGCAATGGCAGGAGGAGGTTGCTTCAATGCAAGCCATAATGAAAGAGACACTGAGAGAATGAGATTCATTTTCATCATCACCGTCCAGAGTAAGAACGCTCACAGTGGGCACAGTATAAGGAAGAAGTGAAAGCACAAGTGAAGGAATTGAGAAGTTTTATTGAAATGATGAAGTTTCAACATAAAAAAGAGATTACACAGTTAATGAATGAATTAGATGAAGAAAAGAAGATTGATATTCCATTACAAATGGAAGTGGAATGTGAATTGACTGATCTACAGAGACATTTGTCTGAAGGACGAGGAGACAAAGAAGATACAAGATAAAATTATCACATGGACACAGACCAGATCATACATGGTCCAAACAGAGGAGGGAGCGGTGTTCAGAAGAAATCGCAAAGACCTTAAGAAAGAGCCAACTTCAGAGTTTCAGTTATCTGATATAGATATGTTTTGATTAACGTTGTTAATTGTTTTTCTTTTTAAGGAAAGGAAGATGTGGAGAGATCATGTGCAATGATGTGCCAGAACATGATTGGACAGAGCACTGAGCATGTGCAGGATTGCTAGAATGTTCCATCATGTGGCTGGGTTAAGATTATTAAGTTTATTACTGTAAATAAAAGTTATCTAATTCTTCCAGAATATGATTCTTCACTGTTAACCCACAGTACGTTTAAACAGAAGTAATGTAACAATATATATAAATGCAAGCCGTCATCCTCTGGTCTTTAATACACTGTCATAGGCCATTTACCTTGGCAATTCAGTTTCAGGAACTGATTAGACAGCTGACTCCGCCAAAACATTGCTGAGAAAATTGTGCAAGCAGATGATATTGATTCTCTTCAATAAAAATAATAAAAACTGCAGATGCTGTAAATCTAAAATAAAAGAATAAAAGGCTAAAAACTGAAAGCGAATCTGGCTATATTAGCATTTTCTTTTTTTTAAGATTATTGAATCTCATCACATTGTCTGGTGTTTTTATGGCAATTAATTTAATTGACTTTTTCCTTTTCTGGTTCATTAAATTCATAGAGTAGGCCATTCTGTGGTTAAGAGGATGTGAAGGAGAAGTTTTGAACCTGTTTGTAGCACTGCTCTGGAATGAATACAGTGTAGTTGAGTTGCTGAGTCTGCAGGATTGCCTCAATTTCTCAGGATGCAGATTAGGTTCCTGCTGCAAGTGGCACCGGAGAAAGTTCACGGAAACATTAGAAAAGTTGATACCATTAAAGGAAATTATCTCTTCGCAGCATGGGGCAAGTCATGTGATGAAAAATCCGAACATATGTTCCATCAAAGCACAGCAAACCTGATTGGCAGCTAAAGTAATCTGAAATCTGACATGACTCCCTATCTCTGTTCAGAACTGACAGCATTCCATTTTGTCTTTCCTTAAAAGTTCTGAAGGCCTGAAATCTCATTGACACAACTATCACAGCCCTTGCGACCCCCGATCCCCAGTGTACCCCAAAATCCCACTGACACAACTACCACAGTCCTTGTGATCCTCGATCCCCCAGTGTACCCCAAAATCCCACTGACACAACTATCACAGCCCTTGTGACCCCCGATCCCCCAGTGTACCCCAAAATCCCACTGACACAACTATCACAGTCCTTGTGATCCCTGATCCCCCAGTGTACCCCAAAATCCCACTGACACAACTACCACAGCCCTTGCGACCCCCGATCCCCAGTGTACCCCAAAATCACACTGACACAACTACCACAGCCCTTGCGACCCACAGTGTAACTTGCCTCTCCTTAACTTCAGGGTTATTTGTCAGCTGGAGAGCGTGTGGAGGTTTATAGGTTTAAGCGTGTGGTTTAAGCAGCAGCTTAAAACACTGGGATCCACCAAGCACCTCCGATTCAGGAAAAGGTTCCATCATTCATACCACAACCAACAAAACTAGAAACAGGTTCTGATTAGTACACATTAAATGCTGGAGGAACTCAGCAGGCAAGACAGTATCTATGGAAAGGAGTAAACAGTCAACGTCCTGATTAAAGGTCTTTGCCCGAACATCAAGACATCTCTATGAAGGGTCTTGACTTGAAACATCGAGTTTGCTCGATGCCTGGCCTGCTCAGTTCCTCCAGCATTTTGAGTGCATGGCTTTGACTTCCAGCATCTCAGAATCAGTATTATTATCACTGGCGTGTGTCGTGAAATTTGTTAACTTAGCAGCACTTAGCACTTCTATATTATGTGTTGTTCAATGCAATACATAATATAGAAGAAAATAAATAATAAGTAAATCAATTACAGTATACGTATATTGAATAGATAAAAAATCGCGCAAAGAACAGAAATAATATATATTTTAAAAAGTGAGGTAGTGTTCAATGTCCATTTAGGAATTGGATGGCAGAGGGGAAGAAGCTGTTCCTGAATCACTGAGTCTGTGCCTTCAGGCTTCTGTACCTCCTAATTGATGGTAACAGTGAGAAAAGGGCATGCTCTGGGTGCTGGAGGTCCTTAATAATGGATGCTGCCTGTCTGAGACACCGCTCCCTAAAGATGTCCTGGGTACTTTGTAGGCTAGTACCCAAGATGGAGCCAACTAAGTTTACAACCCTCTGCAGCTTCTTTCAGTCTTATACAGTAGTCCCTCCGTACCAGACAGTGATGCATTTGCAGATTTTCTCTAGTTTGTGAACAGATTCTGATTGGTTGCCATGTATGTGATCTTTCTATGCTTAAATTGGCTGCCATACTTTTCCTGAATAAACCATAAGATCATATGATATAGGAGCAAATTAGGCCATTCGACCCATCGAGTCTGCTCTGTCATTCCATCATGGCTGATCTGTATTCCCTCTCAGCCCAATCTACCTTCTCCCGCGTCCTTTCATGCCCTGACTAATCCACAATTCTAATATTGATTTCATCTGAAGAATTTCCATCTGGTTATAGAGAACTATACCACAGCACAGAAACTAGCCTTTCAGCCCATCTAGCCTTTATACGGGACAGTCTTATTATATTATCTCAGAAACAGTAAAGCGCAGACAAGCATGAGGAAATCTGCAGATGTTATAAACACTAGAATAATTCTGATCATAGGAGTCTTGACCCCGAGTTCAATAATACGAGAAGGGAAATCACATCCAGCATCCCTTGTTGAACACCTTTCCATGGGTTTGCTTCACCTGACAAGCTGAATTATGTGAGTACACAATGCCTCACTTGGAGGGGAAACATATTTATTTGTAGGAAAATGCACAGGAGAAACTGAATTCCTAGTTAGATCTCCTACTTATTTGCCTCAAGCCTTGATAACACAATTAAAGTGAGTTAGCAGCAATAACGCTTCGCAAAGTAGAATCGACACCTCCTCACAGGGACATTACCAGAGTAATAACAGCGACACATGGGAGTCCATTACTGAGGCACTGGGTCACATATCCATGTTCCCAGATGGCTCTTAAAGCAATTCCTTTTAAATGTCATTCAATATCTTCAGGAGCAGAGCAGATTTTTTTTAAACACCCACCATCCAATAGATTACTTAAAGACTTTTCCCAGGCAGAAACAAAGCAGTTGCAAAAAACACATGGTAGAGAGCAGTTGAGGTACATCTCCTTGGGTATCTATTGCATGTCTAGTAAATGGATACTGATCTTTATCGCTATTGGCATCTAAAGCAGGTGAGCTGAGGCATTCTCAGAGCTCCCTCATTTTCTCAGTGTTTGACTAATGCTTCAGTTTGTATTACAAGCACACATCACTCATCTATCATCCTGGCAGCTGACTGCTGTGGAGAGGTGACATTGGTCTCGGACAGCACAGCTGGCTTTCCCATCAGTCAGTCGTAATTACCTTGGCTTTCACAGGTACCTGGTACATGAACAGGCAGACTTCATCTTTATTGAAATAACTGGAAGTAAATAGGCAAAAAAAAAGCAGGCTGTTTTTTAGGGAAGTTTAGCTCACGCTGCTAGTTAGGGTCACTGAGCAACACAGACAGGAAGAGCTAGGAGACTGGTGGGGAGCAGGTTTGGTTTCCACAGCTGGGGGCCAGGTCTCGGCAGCATCCTTGACCAATAAAGGGCACTCCTGAAAAGCTAGAGCTTTAACTCAGCCCGACTAGCTGCTCGGCTGCAGAACGGGATAAAGTCAGGCTGGGAAATGAGCGGTGGTCATACCTTGATCAACAAACAGGACGCTGGAGGAAATGAGAGGGTCAGGCAGCATCTGCGGGTGAAATTGCCATTGTTGAGACCTTTCATCTGAACTGCAAGACCTCATTGCTTGCTGCTCCTTTCACCTCACGCCAGGCAGTCACCTTATCCGTTTCTGAGAGCATGGAGCCCAGAGAGATGTAAAGAATGTTAAAGCTCCTCAAACTTCTTATTCAGGCATTCTCCTCCCGCCTACAAGTGCAACAAGCAAAATCAGTGTGCAGGCAATGATTGTGTGACTGGGGGCAGCACAGTAAGTTAGGAAATGCTCTAAGTACTTATTCTGGGGCAGCAAAAACTCTGCTACCATTACACTCAGCACTGTTGCCCCACAAGTCTACATCCTCAGCCCCCCTCCCCACTCTACTCCCTATACACTCAGTACTGTCAGATTCTGCCCCAAGTCCATCTGCAGGTTTGTAGCTGACTCTCCAGCAGTGGGCCAAATCACAGATAACAATGGGTCAGAGTACAAGAAGGAGAGAAGCGGGCCTGGTGACATGATATCATGACAACAACCTTTCCCTCAGTGTCATCACATTTAAAAAGCCAGTCATTGACCTCAGGAAGCTGGCTGATGCACATGCTTATCTTTACAATAGTGCTCAGGTCATGAGGGTTGAAAGCTTCAAGATCCTAGAAGATCACAAGTAGGAGGAGATAAAGATTGTGCCAGAGGTTTTTGCAGGCCTGGACAACTTCTTCCAGTTCATCTGTGAAACAGTTCAATTTCTTCTCTTCTACTGTCTCTTTTTTCCCTTTCAAGGCAGCTAAGGTCCTGTTGGAGTCCGTGATCTACAGCTACACACAAACTGTGGTGGGTTCTTGCTCTCAGAACTCACTGAGCCCTCGGCGTTTTCGAGATCTCCAGGTGCAGCCCTGTGGACTACTTAATTCCTCGCTGGTGTTGCTGACTTGAAGCGTTGTGGGAGATTGAAACATCAAGAGAGCAGTGTACACCAATGTGGAAAACAGGCCCTCGAGTTAGGGGAGCTCAAGTAAGCAGCATTGCAGACTGTAACATCAAAACAGCGTCTGTCGGTCTCCCTCTTGTCTGTTGCAGGAGCGATACCTCTCTCTTCCTCACTAGTGAGAGAGGACAGCCTGTCTGAGATGTCAAAGTGTTGGGATGACAGTAGCTTTTGACGGAGTCTAGATCATGGTCTTTGGGGGGGCTTTGCTATTTCTAGCGTGGTGGGTGGTGGGGGGGGGTCGATGCTTTTGATGGAGCAAGTGGGGGCAGTGGGAGGGCAGAGGGTTGACACTTTTGCTGCTGCTGGTGTAGGTGGGGGGATGGGGCTTTGACGTTTTCCGTCATTCATTCTTTGGGGTTTTTCTGTTTCGCGGATGTCTGGGAAGAGTGAGAATTTCAGGTTGCATACTTTCTCTGACATTAATCTGAACCATTGCAACACACACAAAATGCTGGGGGGGCCAGGCAGCATCTACGGAAAAAAGTACCATCGACATTTCAGGCTGAAACCCTTCAGCAGGACTGAGGCAAGAAAGCTGAGTAGTAGATTCAAAAGCTGGTGGGGGGGGGAGAGGAGAGAGAGAAACACCATGTGATAAGTGAAACCTGGAGGGGGAGGGATGAAGTAAAGAGCTGGGAAGTCTATTGGTGAAAGAGGCAGAAGGCCATGGGAGAAAGTAAAAGGGGGGGGAGGTGCGCCAGAGGGAGGCGATGGGCAGGCAAGGAGACAATATGAGAGAGGAAAAGGGAGATAGGAAATGATAAAGTGGGGTGGGGGCATTACCAGAAGTCTGAGAAATTGATGTTCATGCCATCTGGTTGGAGACTACCCAGACGGAATATAAGGTGTTGTTCCTCCAACCTGAGTGTGGTCTCATCACGACAATAGGGGAGGCCATAGTTGAACATATCAGAATGGGAATGGGAAGTGGAATTAAAGTGGGTGGCCACGGGGAGATCCCACCTCTTCTGGCAGACAGAACGTAGCTGCTCGGTGAAGCGATCTCCCAATCTATGTCAGGTCTCACTGATATACAACAGGCCGCACTGGAAGCACTGGACACAGTATATGACCCCAACAGACTCACAGGTGAAGTGTCGCCTCACCTGGAAGGACTGTTTAGGCCTGAATGGTAGTGAGGGAGAAAGTGTAGGGGCAGGTGTAGCATTTGTTCCGCTATCAAGGATAAGTACCAGGAGGGAGATCAGTGGGGAGGGATGAATGAACAAGGGAGTCGCATAGGGAGTGATCTCTGCGGAAAGCAGAAAGTGGGGGGGGGGGAGGGAAAGATGTGTTTGGTGGTGGGATCCATTTGGAGGTGCTGGAATTTCTCACTAATATACAGGAGGCCAACTGGAAGCACCGAATGCACTAAATATCTCACCATTGAATAGCCTATCCTAGTCCAAACATGCTGATGCCATGGCCAAGAATGTACACTAGCTCCTCTACCTCATCAGGGGTGTGAAGAAATTTAGATGTCCCCTGTGACCCACAGTAATTTTGATCAATGCATCACATCTGGATGCATCATGGGTTGTTATGGCAACTGCACTGCCCACGACAACAGCAAACTGCAGAGTTTTGTAGCCATGACTTAGCACATGATGGAAAACAGCTATCCCTCCATGGAGTAGGCAAGTGCTTCTCACTGCCTCAGTAAAGCAACCATCATGATGAAAGACCCTACCCACCTCAAACAGAATCGTTCTCGCCCCACCCATCGGGCAGAAGATACAAAAGCCTGGAAGCACATACTACAGGCACAAGGAGAGCTTTCAACCTGCGGTTATAAAACTATTGAACCATACCCTGCTCTGATAAGATCGACTCTTGACCTCACAATGTAGTTCATTGTTTCCTTGAACCTTATTGCCTGCCTGCACTGCACTTTTGCTGTGACTATAACAACATATTCTGCATGCTGTTATTGTTTTGTCTTGTACGACCTCATTGTCTGTTGTTATGAAATTATCTGTATGGAATACACACTAAAGAATTTTTTGCTGTACTTTGGTACAAGAAGCGATAATAAACCAAATTACTAATTATTAAATGCACTAAAAACTCACAGTCAAGCAGCATATGTGGAAAGAAACTAATCAACAGTTCAGGTTGAAGAAACCATTGGGAGTCAGATCTGAGGGTGTTTGATATAAATCACAGCCTTACATTAAATATTCCTGTCACAGAGTGACTTGAATAGTGAAAGAAAAATCAAGACTCCTTCTGATGTCTTGGCCAGTGTCAGATTTTCTGAACATCTATCTCATTATAGTCAGGGAAGGTTGTGTGAGTGCAAAAACAGATACTTCTTTGGCGGTATCTCAATTCATGATTACTTACACGCAGTGCCTAACGACTGTCTGTCTGCTCTCGGGAAGGCTCATTTTGCTATCTCTGATCAATACATCATTACTTAAAGGATTGCCAATGAAGACAAAGTGTTGGACACAGCTTGGAAATAAAAAGGCATTGCTTAGGTTGTCAGCTTGTTAAAGGTCTACTAAATAAAGACCAAATCTCTGAACTCATTAAAAGCTACAAGAGTGGTTCTTGTAATCATTATGGAACTGATATCAACAACAATGAGGGTACTGCCTAATCAAATCTACACATTAGTTGAATAATAGCAACTTCCTTAATCAAAGCAGCACAACTAAGAGTCAGTGAAATGTTCAGTTAGTCCCACAGGTCACAGATCTCATTAGATACGTGGGATTATTACCATCACATGTAACAAGGTACAGTGAAAAACTTTGTATTGCATTCCGCCCATACAGATCACCTCATCACATCAGGTAGTACAAAGGAAAAGCAATCACAGAATGCAGAATAAAGTTTAACAGCTACAGAGAACGCGCAGTGCAAGGAAACAATGTTTATGCTCATAAAGCAGGAGATTGTGAGGTCAAGATTTCATCCAATCAGATAAGAGAACTCATATAAACTTATATAGAAACAGCTACATTTGTAATAATCATCTATAACAGATGCATTTCCATTATCTATTTCTGTTTTGACAGGTATTTGGGGACAATGGTTGTGTTCATTAATTTTGATTGTTTTTAAGCTTGTTTATGCTGCTACACCCTCATATGAGATGCTATCCATCACTAAATCTATCACGATATGCGCTGACAGACAACTGAACGCAGGTGTGGAGGAACAAAAGACTCCCATGTAGAGACAAAAACAAGAGTTATCCATAGGAATTCCAAGTGAACATCGATGGCTTGATTGAGAGACACCGTGAGCCAAATCGTTCTCCAAACACACAACGAGCATGCGACCTGCGCTAACCGGGAATCTGCTTTAAACAAGTGCAGTGTGCTGAAATCCCGCGCCAGTCAAAATAAACTTGACAAGATTAAACAAAAAACAGAAGGGCTTAACAGCTCTTAGATAAGATAGCTCATGCCAATATCTGAATAAACATAGGTGTATTTACAAAAAGGTGGGTGTCTGCGCAGGGTCCTTTCTCCCTGGATGCAGTGTTGTTCCAGGGAAAATCAGACCCACTCTGACATGTCCTTGGTTGGGAAATATTCGGGTGTTCACAGACATGTGACTGCTTTCACATCCCTCTCTATCAAGGCCAAACTCTGACCTTCATAGTTTGAGTACCATCAACAGGGTCAAATGGAGATGGTGCAGAATACATTAAAGGGAGCAGAGGTAAGCAGTTCAAAGAGGCACCAAAATACTTGATGCTCAGATGAAGCTCTGGCTTCCGACTTAGTCATTCATCCCACTCTGGGATGTAAAGTTATATCTCTGTCATAAGGCTGACACTACAAATGACAGCATAAATAGGTTCAGTATCTTATATTCATTACTCCTTTCTAGATATTGGACTTTATATCCCTGCTTCCTTCTGTATTCAAGCTCATTTTATATACGTACCCTTCTCACACACTGGTAATTGCAGTAAGATTTTGGCACAAGCTGAATAGCCTTCTGCTTGGTCTTTTTTTTAACGAAGATTCACTTTATTGTCAAAGTATGCATGTACAATACAATTCTGATAAGTGTCTTCTCCAGATAGCCATTAAATACAGAAAGACCATGGGTGCTGATGAAAGAAAGGACATCAACTCCTCCCCAAGAGGCACCAAAATGAAAAGGAACAGAACTTGCAGACCCCAAGATACCCCCTCACCTGCAGCAAAGACAGCCACAATAACAATCAACAATCCTCCACACATACCAATCCGACCCCCCCCACTCGCAGAAAAGAACAGCGACAGCAGCACCAAACCCTCAACGCTCCCCCTGCACACAAAAAATTAACAGATCACCCCCACACCAATTGTCCACAAGTAAAAACTGAAAAACTGAAGGAAACCGATATACAGTCCAATAATCAGATAAATCTCAGAATATGGGAAACATCATTTCGTCTGCGTACGTGGAGAGCAGCTGCGTAAATTCAGTGTTTCCATAAAGAGCGACCACTGACCTGGGTCCAAAAGCCACCAATCCAGGTCAATCTGGGGCTCGCTACTGACTGTCTCATGCCAAACCATCACTGACAACCTGCGTATTCATCTCAATGCTTCGATCTTCCTCACCGCTTCAAGATGGAGTTGTTCATGACCCTGTGCCTTGTCTCTGGTCTTTTCCAGCTTGTGGTCTCGGACCTCTTTGCCGCCCCCCCCCCCCCCCCATCTCTAAGGTAGCTCTCCAGGTGCAGCACAGTGCTGGATCCCTCGATCAAGATTCAAACTGTCACGTCACAGGCTGCAACAGTTTCCATAACACAAGCAAGACAAAAAGAACAAGCAGACAGTGTAGAAAAAGTAAAATAATTGGAAAGATTTGCTATCTGAGAGAGTCACCTGAAGAATCATTATTTGCTGGCACTTTCTTGACCCTGAAGGAAAGCTGTTTCAGTGAAGATATAGTAATGGAAGGATTAAAACAGGGAAGGAAATGCTGCAATATTCAACAGATTAGCTCTGTACTACATGAAGAGGTATGGTCAGAGAGCCTTAGTCATACAGCATAGAAACAGACTCTTTGACCTAACTGGCCCTGGCTGATCAAGATGCCCACTTAAGCTAGTTCCACTTGGCCATGTTTAGCCCATATCCCTCTAAACCTTTCCTATCCATGTACCTGTCCAAATGCCTTTTAAATGTTGTTAATGTACCTGGTTGAGGCAACTACTTCATCGGGCAGCTCATTCCATTTACTGACCACCTTTTGGGTGAAAAAGTTATCTCTCGAGTTCCTATTAACCCTCTCCCCCTCACCTTAAACTTCTAGTTCTTGATTCCCCTGCTCTGGGAAAAAGACTGTGTACATTCACTTTGTCAATGCCCCTCAGAATGACATAATGAAAGAGGATCTAGTGCTTTCCCAGCATATATGATGAATAAACTCTTCTCGGGCTTCCAGCCAGGTACAGGTATTGCTTATAACTGAAATTTTGATGATAAACTCTACCATCTTCTTCAGAATTGATGTCTGGGCATGTCTGGTCCAGTGTTATTTAGACCCCTGTAGTCCGTCCTGATTGGTTAGTCCTCGTCCAATCAGGATTCCACTCTCCCACCATGTTTACAGTTGAATTCCAGTTCTTACTTGGAGTGAAACTTCCATCTTTTGTTAAAATTCCTTTCCTCTAGTTTTACTCCAATAGCTTCTTTTACCAGGCAGTCCCAACAGCCAATGGCTGGGAACAGTAGTTTTGTCCCGTCAAAGTTGATCCTATGGCCATTGTGAATGCAATGTTCTGCTATGGCCGATTTCTATGGGTAACCCAAATGGATACACTTCCTATGCCCCTTGATGTACTGATCTATAACATCACCCCTCATTCTCTGTGACCATTGTAACATGTTTCAAAGCCTTCAATAAAATCCTTGAGCAATCACATCGTCATTGACACAACAGTATCGGGGCTCAAGCCCAACAATGATAAGGCAGCCTATAGAGAGGAGGTGGAAGAGCTCGAGGCCTGGTACCCATCACAAAATGTTAACAGGACAAAGGAGATGGTTATTGACTTCAAGAGAACTTATCCCCTTATATCAAAGGCAAGCAGTTTCAAACTCTTGGAAGTCCACATCACACACAACCTCTCATGGTCCCAGAACACATCCTACACAGTCAAGAAAGCTCACCAAAGCCTCTACTTTCTGAGAGGCTAAAGAGCTGAACTATGCACATGTATACTCAAGCTCTTCTACAGATGCCCAGTAGAGAGCATCCTGACAAGCTGCACCACTGCTTGGCACAGAAACTACACTGTGGCAGACAAGAAGGCTCTACAATGAGTAGTCAAACCTGTGCAAAGTATCACTGGCACCAGCCTACCCACCATCAAAGGTATAAATACAGAAAGGTGCTGGAAAAAGGCCAGTAACATCATGAAGGATCCCACCCAAGGACTGTCTTGTGCTCATGGACTGTTTGTCCCACTCCCATCAGGGAGATCGTTACATAGAAGCCATGCCAGGATCACCAGACTCAAAAAAAGTTATTTTCCCCAAGTAGTAAGGCTGATCAACACCTCCACGCACAACTCCACTACTACTTTATTATTTCCTGTCAGTCACCTTCTCTACAGCCTAGTGTCACTTTATGGACATTCAATAAGCTATCTTACCTATTTATAGTCTTTATTATTAATATTCTGTTCTTTATCTTTTGTCTGTTTTTTTGTGCTGCCTCGGAATTATTTGGTTCTCCTTTACACCTGTGTACAGGAAGTGACATTAAACCATCATGAATCTTGAATCTATATACTATATGTTAAGATACTTGCTAAAAAATACACAGCACAATTATTGTTAACAGATAAATCAGATAGTGCCTAATTCCTGATAAAACTGCAAAGAAAGAGTTAAAAAAGAAGTTGTGCAGAGTTTTGGGAGAATGCATTTTAAGTAGTGTTGACAGTTGCCACAAATGGGAGAAGACAAGCGCCTTCTGAAGAGAAAAGATTCCATCAAATTTCAACAACAAATGTAGGAATTCAGCCTTGTGGCTGATCAATAGTTCTTCCTTGAAGAATGTCTAAAATGTATTATTGGATGTATATTAACTTAAGGGTTTTCATAAAACTGTCAACACAATAATGTCTCGCTGAAAATGTACTGAAAATCTATGCTTCAAAAATGCTCATTGACATCAAAGTGACTTGAGGTCCATTTCATTAAGAAAATATATTTTGATGAATGTATATATTTGTTTGAAGTGTTTTCATTGAAACTGACCAAAAAAAAAGTCCTGATGCGACATAAGTTAGTGGAGGTATCAGAGTCGATTGTGAAGGAGGAAGTCTACCAGTGAGATTAAATACTGACCTTTGCTGCCCTCTAGTGGGAAAGGAGGAACTACAAATTGATGGATCAGTGTTATATGAAGTACAACTTGATGATGGGAACCTCAGAAGCAAGCCCTTCGGCCCATGTTGTCCATATTGCCCATCAGTGCCCATCATGATCATCTTGAGTATTAAAACTAAGAGTCAACCAATCAGCTTCTTCAGTTTTATGTCTCCCACCAATGCCTTTCTTACCATGTGTACATGCTGACATATCAAAAGTATATGCTCTCAGTACTCTTTATTGCATCTAATCAAGAGGCCACGGAGTGTATGATTGTGGTCTGTTGTTGTAGCCTATCCATTTCAAGGTTTAATGTTCAGATGTATTCAGAGATGTTCTTCTGCACACCACCACTGCAGAGAACGGCTAGTTGACTTATTGTCGCCTTCCTGTCAGCTTTAACCAGTCAAGCCATTCTCCCCTGACCTCTCTCATTAACAAGGCATTTTCACTTACAGAAATGCTGCTCTTTAGATGTGTTTTGCACCATTCTCTGTAAACTCTAGAGACTGTTGTATGTGAAAATCCCTGCAGTTTCTGAGATACTCAAACCACCCCATCTGGCACCAAAAATCATTCCATGGTCGAAGTCACTTAGAACACATTTCTTCCCCATTCTGATGTTCATCTGAACAACAAATGACCCTCCTGACCATATCTGCAAGCTTTTATTGAGTTGCTGCCACATGATTGGCTGATTAGGTATTTGTATTAATGAGCAGGTGTACATGTGTACCTAATAAAATGGCCACTGTGTAAATCTTATTTGTCAAAATTTGACCCAGTGTCCTCAACCTGTGAGGGAAAGAGACATAGTTTTCCATTACCTTTTATGTGCTCATGTTACGAACCCTGTAACTGGGTGTCTTACCAGCAAAGATAGGAGTATCCGTTGGAGTCTGGTGATACTATTTTCAACAGTATTTATTAGTAAAAATACACAAAAATAATATCAATGCAAATATACAGATAATATACGTCATCAATACTAAACCTGAAAGTGCGGGTATAATAATGATCAATAAGAAATAAGCTCTATCGTTGTCTAGGGGATAATGAATTGTCAGATGGAAATATAAAGTTCAGTTCAGTTCATGCAGGCTGTGGTAGTTGTTGGTCGCTGTGTTGCAATTGTTGGAGAGAGAGAGAGAGAGAGAGAGAGAGAGAGAACAGTAACAGCTATTGACTTGCCGACTTTCCTTTATGATCTTGATCCGTTGATGCGTTGTTGTTGTGGCCATTCACGAATGACCCTTCCATCCTTTAGCTAGACTGTTCTGTGGTGGATTCATCACCCAGGCAAGGGTGGACACACACACAAGCCCCCACCGGTCTCGTAGCGTCTTTCCTGGTGCGTCTGAGGGGTGTTGCTCCAGACTCTACATTTATCCCCACTCACAGTGTCTCAGGTGTCAATCAGGTTGGGATGATGTAATCCATCAAACCAGCCCACTCTGGTTGCCCCTTGAGGGGTTTCAATGAATAGAACAGTACTCAATAAACAATCCTTCTCCAAGAGACAATAGCAGTAATCAGTGGTTCCATTCCGCTTTTGTTAGGAGGAGACATTCCACTTGGTGTATCTCTGTTGTCTCTCTCTCATTAACTGACATGAGCTGTTTATCAATAACAACTGTCTTGGCAGCTTTCCTGTGTCTCTCTCATCTCCCTTGATAACAGCCTTGAAATAGCAGCGATTTGCGATTTCTCCAAAAAGGGGGGGGGGGGCGATTTTGCACCCTTCTGCCCATCAGAGTTGCTCCTCATTCGTAACACTCAAAATTACTTCAGACTTCCCTGTGCGTGACTGAAACGTTAACATTACCCCTCTCACATCTGATTCATTATCAACCCATGAAATTGTTCCTCTCGAGCTACCAATTGAATTCTTATATAAGTTTAGTTTCTTGTTCAGGTCGCTCCTCAAATTGTTGTGCTCAAATGGATGCAGCATATAAATGTATTTGAGAAATGAGAAGAATCGTGATCTACTTTTCTCTTCTCTGACTCTCAAACTCTTAATATGGATTTAGATAAACGGAATTTTGCACCATACAAAAAATTACTTTACACAAATTCAACATTCTTGATAGAAATAGGATCCTTAATACCAATAATCTTTTCCTCTGCTCCATTTCTGTAAAGATCAGATTAACACTTAGAGCACGTTTCTTTACCGGTTTTTGTCCAGTACTGGTAGAAGATTCCTGGAATTGAACACAATCATTTCCCTCCCCCATTAGATTTGCCCTAGGCTGTTTAATTTCTGCAACTCTGGTGGAAATACCAGATGGAAGCAGTCAGTGTACAAGGGATCTGGGATGCAAGTGAAGAGGGCAGGCAACAATACATCTCCCTGACCAAACCAGGTGAATGTAGAAGAATCAAGAAGTACAAGTTAGAAGGAGTTTGGCATGATGTAAAGTTTCAATTAGGCACCATGGGCACCATATTTGTTCCAACATGGTGACTGGTGTGAGAATGTGCAGCGAATTCCAAATCATTGAGGTACCTTGTGACGCAGGTCACAAACTGGGTATCTCCAGATTACGAGTTAAGATGAGCACATTGCCTGAGGTCACGATGTAAGTTGCACTAAAGTAATGGTCGGCATATTACTTCAACATTAACTTTTGGGTTAATTTCTTAAAAATAGTTTCTATGAATATTGTTTTCTTTTGTCCATCAACCAAAGAGGGACAAAACTTTCATGGATTCAGTGGGATATAAAGTCAAATAGCTAAGGTTTAAATAACTGAATGGATTCCTTAGCTTGTTTTAAAACTTTTACAATATTAATTCAGATGGCACAACAACAGAATGAGAAGGGATTTTTACCTGGAACCCATGTTTCTCTGTTTGTGAGATTATTTCTTTATTCAGTCCTCTGATTTGTTTGACAAAGTGGAAAATTCCTTCCCCCACCCTCATCACTTCTTCCCATCTTGCTCAACGTCTTTACTTTTTAGAATGTTGCCTTTTGACCAATTAATATTTTTCTTCCTTCCTTTACCTTTGTTTTTTTAAAGTTCCATGGGCTATTATTTCTCTTAAACAGGTAAAACTCCTTCTAGATCTTCAGAAATGCCAGTGGGCAAGTGCACAGACTTGTACAACAACAGTGAGAGAGACATTTGATTCAGCACAGCCTCAGAGCCCAGTTCTGCATTGTGACCAGTGGTGTGTTTACACTGTGCCTTTATACCATGACCTTCGCAGGATAGAAATTAACAAAGTGACCATAAACTTGGGTAAAGAGAAACATTTTAAAGAGACTTAAAGGCAGGAGAAAGGTGCTTGTGGGGGCATTTTCAGAGATGAGGTCCAAGTGGCTGAAGGCCGTTAGAATTGACAGTGAGGAAAGAGGTGTGATATGAGAGTGCAGGGCACAATGAAGCTGGTGTTGAAGGAATGCCAGATTCTCAGTGAATTGTAACATAGATACAGTGGATTGGAACACAGTGGTCACTGTGCATGAACAATTGAGATGACTGGGATGTTACCAGAACAAGGGGCAAACACAATCAGCAAGCACAAGGATGCCAGGTACGTAGGATCACTATACAGATATCTGTATTATGGATAAAATCAGATTGACAGTGGAGACTCTCCAGAAGGGCATCAGAATTGTCAAAGCCAGAGGTATCAAATGGTCAAATGATGTTACATCAGCACCAGAGAGAATCAGAGATAAATAAGGGCAATAGTATGCAGCTGGGAGCTGGCAGCCGGTGACAGGATGGGGGTTTATCTCAAGAATAATCTCCAACCCCAAGGCTCAGAACTTGTGAGCAAGGGAAAGGGATGGAGTCAGCAGCCAACCAGCAGAATGTGCAGCAGGAATTGACGGAATCGGCTTTGCTCCTCCCAGTACCTAATGGGACAAAATTTGGGATCATTCAGCATTATAAATTAACAGAAATAAATGGGCCATGAAATATGACATTGGAGTAAAGGCGTGGTTTCTGACTATGCAGCATCAATGTCTATGATGTAAGTCAACGTGCTCTCTGCTCGTCCAGAGTCACATCAGTGAGTTGTAACATTTAGCATAACATTCTTCAAAACATGTAAAACCAGAGGAAAGTGACATTATCCATAATCAATATTGGCAGGAACTGAGTAGCTTCTAATTTGACATCATTGGAGGGAGACATTTTAGAATTCCATCCCCAGAATAAATGCAATGTTATTGATCAGCAAATGGCTTCCTCATGGTGGGAAGTGGATACTTCTTGGTCTGTCTAAAATTGGTATTTTCGTAATCAAGCCTCCAATTCTAAGCTTTCTCCAGCTTTGTTTTTAGCTTCCATTGATTCAGTCTAAGTTGGTCAATTGTTAGTATTGAACTCTGTACTTCTGTTTAATCAATAACTAGAAATTAGCAAAAGGGCTCCTTGCACTAATCGTGTTAATAGTGTTCTAACTCAGGACTCTAACCAAAAAGGAAGAAAGAGCAGTCTAAGTTTGAATCTCAAATTATTTTGCTTGTTCAATCAGGACAAAAAAACCATAAGAACACAAGAGAATGGGAGGAGGAGTTGTTTACCTGCTCTTTCATTGCTGTCCCACCATTCAATAAGACCATGGCTGATCTACCCTGGGCCTCGGTTCCTCTTCTGTACCAGCTCCTCACGGTCCTCATTTCCCTGATTTTGTTAAACATTTTCCATCTCTTCTTCAAATACTTCCAGTGATCCATCCTTGACAATACTCTGGCATAGCTGATTCCTGAGATTCACCACCGTCAGAGAGGAGATATTCCTACAAACCACCTACTTTTTGGATCTTCTTACCAAAGTGCACAACCTCACACTTTCCCACATCAGGATTCTAGATTCAAGACTGTTTAATGCCATTTCCAGACGCAGGTCTAAAGGAGAACAAATGGATCAGATGCAGCATAAAAAGCCACAACAAGATAAAGAATATAACAATAAAAAGCATAATAAGTATAAACCACATATGACCATGTAAAGGGGGCTATATTACAGTTTGAGGGATTTAGAGGAAGAAATTTGTAAAGAGTTTTCAGACTGTTGTGGTACTGTTGTGTAACTGGGTGTCTGACCAGCAGAGAAAGAAGAATCTGTCGGAGTCTGGTGGTACCAAACTAAAGGTGTTTATTAGTAAACTACACAATACAATATCAAAAATGCAAATATACATATAAAACAAGTTAGCAGTAATAAACCTAAAAGTGTAGGAATAATTATAATCAATAATAAACAAGCTCTATCGATATCTAGGGGTAAATGAATTGTCATAGGAAAGTATAGAGTTCAGTTCATAAATGCTTAAGTAGTTATGGTTGTTGTGTTGAAATCGTTGGAGAGAGAGAGAGAGAGAGCAAGCGAGAGGTAACAGCTACAGCAGCCAAACTTTCCTTTGCTTTCTTAACCCGTCATATCGTTGTGGTCATTTAGTTATGACCCCTCTGGTCTTCAGCTAGACCATTCTTCTGTGGTGGACTCATCACTCTAGCATGAGGGGACACACATACACAAGTCCCCACCGGCCCTGCTGTAACACTGTGAGCTTTACTGACCGATCTCCTGGTTCAGTCTCCGAAGCCCCCACCTTTCTGTGGGTTCCCAACACTCAGTCAATGTCCATGGGTGTGTCTGAAGGGTGTCTCTCCAGACCTGTCTTTTATCCCCACTCACAGGGTCTCAGCTGTCCATCAACTCTGAATGACCGTGTCCATCAAATCAGGCCACTCCTGTTATCTCCTGAAGAATGTTAACAAGCAAAGTAAAGTCCTTGTAGTGGAAGGTAAATAATCCAGGAAGAGTCAAAATACAGTAAATCAACAGTCTCTCTCCCCCTCTTATCTGTAGCAGATGTTCTTGCCTGTGTTTCATCTCTCTCTCTCATGAGCGGCATAGCAACAGCAATAGTTCATGATTCTCAGGGAGGGGGGTTGGGTAACTCTGCACCCCATCGTCTATCAGGTCTGTCCATCACTCATAACAGTTGCATGAAACATAAGGTTGTTATTGTAGGTGATTCTAACTTTCCACATATAGACTGGGACTCCCACACTGTAAAAGGACTAGAAGCAACTGATTCAGGAAATTTTCCTTCATCATCACATAGAAGTCCTAACAAAGCAGCATCCAATACTGGACCTACTATTAGGGAATGACACAGGGCAGGTGACAGAAATTTGTATAGAAAAGTTTGTATCCAGTGACACAATGCCGTTAGTTTCAAAGTAAATATGCAAAGAGATAGGCCTGGTCCACTGGCTGAGACTCTCAGTTGAAGAAAGGCCAGTTTTGATGGTATCAGAAATGATCTAGCATGTGTAGATTGGGACAGGCTGTTTTCTGACAAAGGTGTACTTGGAAAGTGGAAGGCCATCAAAAACAAAATTTTGAGAGTACAAAGCTTGCATGTGTCTGTTAGAATAAAAGGTAAAGATACCAAGTATAGGGAACCTTAGTTTTCAAGAGGTGTTGAGGTCCTGGCTAAGAAAAAAAAAGGAGATGCATAGCAGGAATAGGCAAATGAGGTGCTTATAGGGTATAAGAAATGCAAGAGACCACTTAAGAAAGAAATCAAAAAGACTAAAAGAAGACTTAGTGTTGCTCTAGCAGACAAGGTGAAGGAGAATCTGTAGGGATTCTACAGTTAAGAGCAAAGGGATTGCAAATTGCAAAGAGCAAATTGGTTGACTGGAAGACCAGAATGGTAATCTATCTGTGGAGCCAAAACAAATCCAGGAGATCTGAAAAGCATCCTTTGTCCACAAAAGTTAGGCAAAGCGGCATAAACTTTATGGACCCTGTATAAATTACAGAGGAAGAGGTGCTTGCTACCTTGAGGCTAATCAAGGTGGATAAATCACCAAGGCCTGACAAGGTCTTCCTTCAGACCCTGTGAGAGGCAAGTGAAGAAATTGCCAGGACACTAGCAGAGATATTTATAATAACCTTAGCAACAGCAGAGGTGCCAGAGCATTGGAAGATAGCCAATTTTGTTCTGATGTTTCAAAAAGGCTCTAAACAGAAACCAGGAAATTATAGGCTGATGAGTCTGACATCAGCTGTGGGAAAGTTATTGAAAGGTATTCGAAGAGACTTGATATGTTTGGATAGGCATGGACTGATTCAGGATGGTCAGCATGGCTTTGTGTGTGGTAGATCATGTCTTAGAAGGTCTTTCAAGGAAGTTACCAGGAATATGGATGAAGGCAAGGCAGTGAATGTTGTCTACATGGACTTCAGTAAGGCATTTGACAAGATCCTGTTTGAGAGATTAGTCAAGAAGGTTCAATTGCTCGGCGTTCAATATGAGGTAGTAAATTGGATTAGACATTGGGCTTTTTGGGAGAAGCCAGAGAGTAGTAGTAGAGGGCTGCCTCTCTAACTGGAGGCTTGTGACTAGTGGAGTGCTACAGGGATTGAGGCGGTCATCTGTATCAATGACCTGGATGATAATGTGATTAACTGGATCAGCAAATTTGCAGATGACATCAAGGTTGGGTGTGTGGTGGACAGTGAGGAAGACTATCATGACCCATAGATTGAACTACATCAGCTGGAAAAATGGGCTCAAAAATGGCAGATGGAATTTAATGCAGGCAAGTGTGAGATTTTGCACTTTGGTAGGACCAACTGGGGTAGGTCTTACACATTGAACAGTAGAAAACTAAGGAGTGTGGTAGGTCAAAGGGATCTGGGAACACAGGCACATAATTCATTGAAAGTGGTACCACAGGACATAGAGTCATAAAGAAAGCTTTGGGCACACTGGCCTTCAGAGATCAATTTGTTGAGTACAGAAAATGGGACGTCATGTTGAAGTTGTGTAAGATGTTGGTGAAACCTAATTTGGAGTATCGTGTGCAGTTTTGGTCATCTACCTAAAGGAAAGATGTAAACAAGGTTGAAAGGTTGAAAGAGTACAGAGAAAATTCATAAGGATAGTGCCAGGTCTGGAGGACCTGAATTATAAGGAAATACTGAAAAGGTTAGGACTGTATTCTTTAGAACGTAGAAGATTGAGAGGAGATTTGATAGAGGTATACAAAATTATGAGGGGTATTGATAGAGTAAATATAAGCAGGCTTTTTTCACTGAGGTTGGATGGGACTACAACCAGAGGTCATGAATTAAGGGTGAAAGGTGAAAAGGTTAACAAGAGGGGAAACTTCTTCATTCAGAGAGTCATGAGAGTGTGGAATGAGCTGCCAGCACAAGTGGTCCATGCGAGTTTGATTTGAACATTTAAGAGAAGTTTGGATAGGTAGCTGGAGAGTAGACATATGGAGGATTACGGTCCTGGTGCAGGTCTTTGGGAGTAAGCTGTTGTGGTGAACTACATATACCTGTCTGGACACGCCCCTCTGCTGACTGCTCCTGTGGCTCCTCCCACAGACCCCTGTATAAAGGCAGTTGGAGGCACTGCTCTTCCTTCAGTCTCCAGGATGTTGTGTGGTGGTCTCTTGCTGCTAATTGTGGTCTCTTGCAGCTAACAAAAGCCTATTGTTCGCCTCCCATCTCCAAGAGTTATTGATGGTGCATTAGCCATTTAAATGGTTTTGGCATGGACTAGATGGGCTGAAAGGCCTGTTTCTGTACCGTACTTCTCCCTAACTGTATGACTAATATAGAGAATAAGTAATGAAGGGCCAAGAGCTGATCCTTGGGACTAGTTATATCCTTCCAGCCTGACCCATTTATTTGGACTGTCTGCTATGTGATAACTGATCTTCAATCCATGTTAATAACTCCCTGCAGTACTGTGACCTGTAACCTTGAGCACGAGCATTTTTTTGGCATTCTAAATATGACCCATATTGAAACTCTTTAAATTATGCCCAAAGCTCTAATAATAGTGAGTAATCTTATCACAGTACATTGAATTTATACAATATATTGTATACATTCTCTGATATTAAATGGAACCAGTGTACCATGTATCCACCCTGACAAATCCATCCATTCCCTTTGTAAACTTCCTAATACAGCTACATGTCTTCCTGTCTGATTTGCTTTCCTTGCCTGCAGCCCACTTTCAAGTGAGTACTTTCTGGTAACTTGTTCAGATGCTGGATTCCTCCTGCATTGGATTATCCAACACTGAAAAAGCTCTCTCCACCACCGAGCACATCTACAAGGAGCACTGCCACAAGGAAGGAGCATTCATCATCAAGGACCCCATCATCTCGGCCAGGCACTCTCCTCACTGCACTGATTAGGAAAGAGGTATAGAAGCCTTGGGTCCCACACAGTCAGGTTCAGGAGCAGCTATTAACCTTCAATTATGAGGCTCCTGTAGCAGTGTGATTGACTTTTCTCATCTCGACACTGTCTATGGAGTCACTTTCAGGGACTCCACAACTCATGGTCTCATTTTTATTTATTGATTGATTGATTGCCTTTACACACTTTGACTTTTCCACATTGGTTGTTTGTCAGTCTCTGTGCATAGATTTTCATTGATTCTACTGTCGTTCTACAGTGAAGGCTTCCAATAAAATGAATCTCAGGGTAGTATTCAGTGACACATACATACTTTGATAAAAAATTTACTTTGAACTTTGGTGAAATGCCCATTTCTACAGAGGAGTAAGAAAGGCCAATGGGAATTTAGTCACTGACAGTCAGCAACATTAGAAAGCAACCAAGTCTTGTGAAGGGTCTTGGCCCAAAACATCAACTGCTTACTCCTTTGCTGCCTGACCCGTGGAGTTCCTCCAGCGTTTTGTGTGTGTTGCTTGGATTTGCAGCATCTGCGCATTTTCTCTTGTTTTAGAAAGCAATAAGACATTTGTGTATGCACAATATCTTTCATTTTCACAAAGAATCCAAAGAAAGTTTATATCCAGCCAAATCACTTTGAAAAGCATTCAGTAAGGTAAATTTGGTGGCTAGTATTTGTACAGCATGCTGCTTGCAAACTTTTCAATGACCTGCTCTGCACCCAATGGCAGTAACAATGGGACTGAATTGGTTAGCAGACACAATGCCCCTGCTCTTTTGAATAATAGTTCTGCAATGAAGTGTCACTGAGATAACGTACTCAAGTCCCCCCAGTGGCTTGAGCCCACCATATTGTGCGAATGTCTCCACTGGTCACCGATGGGTCAAAGCCTTCCTATGTCTGGGAGCTGGAGCTGGAAGGTGCAGGTGGATTTCCCAGTCCTCACATTCTCCAGCAAGATCCTCTACTCTCCCTTCGAACAGCCTTCAGTACAATGGACTACAGATGCCAGAGTTCGGAGCAACTCACAAAACGCTGGAGCGACTCGATGTGTCAAGCAGCATCAGTGGGGGTAATGGAATTATCAATGTAGTCCTGATGTCAGGTTTTGGCCCAAGACACTGACAACCCCTTTCCCCTCTGAGACGCTGCTTGTCCAGAGTTCCCCCATCTGATCCTTCAGTACAAAGTGGAATCAGTTATAATTCCTAAATATTCATCAAACTGCAGTACATCAAAGAGTAAACATTCCCAAAATGAAGTGTAAAGCCCAAGCAGTACCGACAGAAATACCTGTGGGAACAAGAAAATTAGGTCCAAAACTCACCAGGCTGCTCATGTGTTAGTAGCCGTAATAGCACTGAATCCATCAAAGCACCAGACGCAAAGCAAGCCCGCTACAGACAGGAACAATACAACGTGGGATACACTAGCAAACTGGTTTTGCCAGAGGAGGTACTGTACCAGGGGTGATTGATTAGATTGTGGCCTAAGGTAGAAGGAGTCAATTTTAGAAAACCTAACACATTTATTTTTCAACATGGTCCCCTCCTACATGTACACACTTTGTCCAGCAGTCGTGAAGCATACAGATCGTGGACCTCCAGAAAGTGTCCACAGCAGGGGTGATTGAGTTGCCTGCATGTGCATGTATAACTCATCTCCTTCTACCTTCACCCCTGCTGTGGACACTTTCTGGAGGTCCAAGATCCGTATGCACCACAACCGCTGGACTAAGTGTGTAAATGTAGGAGGGGCCTATATTGAAAAATAAATGTGCTAGGTTTTGTAAAATTGACTCCTTCTACCTTAGGCCACGAACATTATCAATCACCCCTTGTACAGGAGTCAGAAGACATGCATTCAACATTTTAGGAACAACTTCTTCCATCAGATTTCTGAACTGCCCATGAACCCATGAACACTACCTTACTGTTTTGTTCTCTTTTTACACTAAAATTATTTGATATATATTTCTTAGTATAACCTATAGCAATTTGCCACTAAATAACTAATTTCCTGATACCTGTCAGTGATAATAACCCTAATTCTGATTCTGGTTACATTATTGGGCTTGTATCCATAACACTGACCCGCATTCAGCATAAGAGTTGGAATTCACTGACGTGGTAACTCGGTCAGCAAGGGTTACAACAGGGTGTTTGGATTGTTGATTCAGTGCTGACCATAGAGAAGGACATCTGCTGTCAGTTCCTTGTCAAGAAACCAGGGACGTGTAATAAATACCTTGATGGTCACATTCTCAAATCAAAACATCTGAAAAATGATGGTGAACAGAATATTTAATCTGTACTATATTGTGATATAGCAAAAGAAATTATACCTTTCCACTATTTTTGATAAACATATCCACAGATGGGTTTGAAAATTACTATGCCAACTTGATCAATTCATTAATGACACTAAAGATTGTCTGTGATGCAAACACAAAAATCTAAAGGACAGTTTAAGTGAATCCTAGATCCAGACCTCATTCCACACAGTGCCATTTCTTACAAGGGATAGATTTTAGTATGCGCCGTGTGATGCCACACCACCTGTGTAATTATACCAAGTAATCATCCTTCACAAATCTCATCCTTTCAGACTATCAGTGGGAATAGGAATCCATCCTTTGTACCCTGTCCCGTTTTGCACCTTTTCAGACTCTATAATTAGTCCCCCTTCATGGCTTATTTTTACATTTGTTTTACTTAATTAATCCCGTAGCTGATTCTATTCAACCTCAGAAAGTGTGTCAGATTGACAGTTGCTTCAGTCTGTGAAAATGTAGCTGGGTAAAATGCAGACTAACACACTGCATGATCTTTTACAGATTGGCTAGCACCGTACACTACCGTTATTACATCTCCAATATTTTAAGATTTTGTGAGAATGTTCCTCTGGCTGATTTGTAACTCCATATAGCTGAATTCCTAAAGCAAATGCTACATGATATATAAATGCAGTGAATAATGATCCTATCACAATTGATCTAACACAAATATCCTATCGTAACATTAATAATAATCACAATCAGACTGTCAATAATATTTCATCATAGCGTTAATGCGGATGGAATACTACACCATTTATTAACAACTCCTGTAAAGTGCAATAGCAGTTTACATCTCCACTTTTGAATTTTTTCCAACATTCCACCTTCATTTGTTCTAATCCACATCTCCTTCTTTGTGAACTCACCTCAAGTCACTCACTTTTAGTCATCACTCCCTGACAGCAACCTCTCTTGTTTTCCAATTTATCTGTTACTCAGTTTTAAGAGTGTCAGGTCCCTGTGTTCAAGTCCGTGTGTGTCACGTTGTCCTTTCCCATCTCCTTGACCTGAATGGTTCTCTCTCTACAGGTGTTACCTGACCAGCTAAGAGTTTCCAACATTTTGTATTGTTATTTCAGAGTTTAACAGGCATTATTATTTACACTACTCAATCAAAATGGGGCAATATTAAGTACTTCCAATAAATACTATGAAGATTATTAACTACCTCAAGATTGTTATAAACACATATAAATTTTGTTTAATTCAGAAATTTGGTTTGGTAACCAGGCTCAAGCCCACACTGCCCAGTTTTACCCATATGACCAGTTAATCTACTAACCCATGTCTTTGAAATGTGAGAGGAAACTGGAGCACCCAGAAGAAACCCATGCAGTCTCAATATAGAACATATGGCCTTCTTAGACAAAGGCAGGAATTGAACCCTGGGTGCTAGCACTGTAAAACCACGAGCTAACTACTACACTATTATGCCACCCCAGAAAGAAATCATTAGTGGGGATTTATGGAGAAGGCCTGGGAGTGAGGCTAGTTGGATCACTCTACATGGAGCCAGTGCAGACTGAATGAGCTGCATGATCTACCCCCATGATGCAACCATTCCACAACTCTGCTCAGCTCTTTGAACTAAGTGAATGGAGAAATAGCTGATGGAACTGAAGATATGAAAATTGTCACAATCAATGGTTCTATTTTGTGAACTATTGACAAAATAGGAAAAGGAAATCAATTTGGAAGAGAATATTGATCTTTTGCTGGAAATATCCAATCAATGCAAAGTTCTCGTCATAAGCGGACTAATGTCAAGATGCATCTTAAGAACATTCAGCAATGTCAAAATAGATTGTTTTAACCTAGTGGAACTCGTAAGTAAAGCCAATTTGGAACAATGCTTGCAGCCTTAGACATCAAAGGTTTTGATAAGTTGATAAATTAGTTTATTATTATTGGAAGTACCAAAGTAGAGTGTAAAACTTTGTTTAGTATGCCATGCAAACAGATCAATTTAGCACTTCAGTACATTGAGGGATAAGTAATAACAGGATCCAGAATATAGTGCTACAGGTACAGAGAAATGAGCACAGATGGGCAACAAGGTGTAAGAAAATGATAAGGGAGATTGTGAGTCATTTGGTTATCAGAATTGAGAAAGAATCGCAACAAGAAGCTTGAAATCCTATGGTGTATAATTCACCAACTAACACCTGCCACCATCTGCAAAGCTCAAGTCAGAAGCATGATGGGATACTCTTCACTTGCCTGGGTAAGTGCAGCTTTAAAGCACTCAGAAAGCTCAACACAGTGGAGGATAGAGCAGCCAGCTAGATGGGCACCTCATTCACAGCCATTCACTTGCTCCACCAGCAATACATAGAAACAAAAGTTTGTACCATCCACACCCAACTCACCAAGACTCCTTAGGCAGCCAACACCTTCTAATCCCATGATCTCTACCAGCTAGAAGGATGAGGGCAGCACAAGCACAGGAACAGTCCTCTGGAAGTTGTCCTCCAAGTCACACACACTATCCTGACTTGGAAATATAGGTATATCGCCGATTCCTTTACCATCTCTAGATCAAAGTCCCTCACTCACAGCATTTTGATTATACCCACACCTCAAGGACTTTTCAGGAAGGCAGCTCATCACCACCTTCTCAAAGGCAACTAGAGATGGACAATTATACACTGGCTCAGTCTGAAAAGCCACATCTCCTGAATGAATAAGGTAATGGAACATAGTACCTCCACTTTCTTTGAAGTTTGCCAAGATTCAGCACATCATCCACAACTTCGACAAACTCCTATAGATTAGCGGTGGAGTGTATACTGGCTAGTTGCATCATAGCCGGGTGTGGAAACCCCAATGCCCTTGAATGGAAAAGACTACAAAATTAGTGGATACAGCACAGTGCATCAGGGGTAAACATCTACTAAGGGCCGCTGTCACAGGAAAGCGGCATCATGCTCTCTTCTCACTGCTACCATCAGGAAGGAAATACAGGGGCCTCATGTGCCAATCCACCAGGTTCTGGAACAATTCCTACCCTTCAACCATCAGGTTCTCAAACCAGAGGGAATATCTTCACTCATACCAACACAACCAATGGACTCGCTATCAAGGGCTCTACATCTCATGTTCTTGATATTTATTGCTTATATATTTATTACTTTTTTTTGTTATTGCAGTTTGCTGTCTTTTGCACTTTGGTTGGCCATCTTTGTTGTGTGCAGTGTGTGCTTTTTCATTTATTCTCTTGTGTTTCTTTATATTTACTGTGAGTGCTCACAAGAATATTAATCTCAGGGTAGTATATGGTAATATAAATGCACTTTGATAATAAATTTACTTTGAAGTTAAATGAGCCAAGTTACAAATTTATTACAATCTAATGATTGGGTCAGGATGGTCAATTTCCATTCCTAATATTCCCATCAGGTTATGTTAAACTTTTCCTCTTTTAGTAGTTTTAATACTCAAAGTATTTCAAAAAGAGAAACTTTGGTTGAAAAGGTGAACCACTGCTAAAAATGTAATGCAGAGGAGTTCTTGGTTTGCCGACCATGAACTAGATATCTCCAGTTCTCATGAGCTGACATCCTCAGATTATCACCATTTTTGTTAAGGATACCAAAATTCCTCTGATTAGATATGTGTTACTCTGACCAACAACAATGGAGTTGGTTTAAAATGCGGTGACAATTACCCAATAATTTATGATTCAGCCACTTCATGTCTGCAACTTTTACAGAGGTGTAAAGAAAGAAACAGATTGTACAAACCTCAAGAACATGTACCAAGGTGCCTCTTTCCAGCTCACGTCACCAACATAAATCATTGGCTGTCAGCCGAGCTCCAGCTGCCCTTACTGGAGGCCACAATGTATGGTCACATAATGAATAAGTTGATGAATGCACCATTTTCCAAACACATCCCCACTGATCCAGAGAAACAATGACCTTGAGGTTTCTCTCAGCTAATGCCTTTAATCCAACCCAAATATATGGAGTGTAGATGAGCAGTAGACAGAGATTTATATAATTTGAAGCACTTTCCTGGGCACTTTTCTGAAAGTAACTTCCTGCAGGACCTTAAGCAGAAATTTCTTTTTCATATTGTAGCACACTTAGCATAAAATATTGAACTAATCTTACACCAGAATTCTTTATTGGAATCAGTATTCCAACACAGTTATCCAACAGAGTTAGCTAGGCTCAGTAACTCCATCTTACAAAGTTCATTTGACATAAGCCTACACATTACACAAAAGTAAACTGGTAGCATTCTTACTTCCAGGTTGTATTTAGCAATGAGTGAAATTAAATAGATTTTTGAAAATTGATTATTGGAGTTAGCTTTAGTCGTATAGGATGGAATTTCATGTTTGAATGCAATGTTTGGATCACAAGTAACACTGAAGGTGGTTTTGATACGTTAAGTTGTAACCCTAAGCCTCTCTGAGGAAAGTGCAAGTGTATGATCCCTTTAAACAATACAGGCATGAGGAATCACCTGCCTGTTGAGAGCTAATATGCAGCAGGAGATTTGCACTATGTAACTGGCCCAGTGTGTTAGGGCAGGCATCAAGTAAGCATTGCACAAGATAGATATCAGCTGTCCATGCTGCTCAACAGGGACTGAACAGGGAGTATCAATTTCACAACTTGTTTAAGTGCAAAAACACCTACAGCACCTAAACAAATTGCCTGTGTACACAAAGCTCTTGGCCCCCTGCTTTCCTCCACTATACTGCAGGAATAAAGGCAATGAATCCTGCTACACTGCCAAGCCACAGGGGTTCCTTTCTTTTCTTTATGTGAAGTGGAAGCTGTTTTTGTTTTTGCTAAAGTATAGGTGCTGTAAGTTGTACAGCCAGGAGCTAAGTCTGAAGGGTGGGACTGAAGGCCTTGTCCATTTGATTTTATCCTGACTCCAACAGGAACCGTTCCGCCATCTCCACATGTCCTGACAGGAAGCAAAGACTTCAAAGACAAAACATTAATCAGAATTTCTATCATGCCCATGTGTCTGGAGTGGTCTGCCCATGGAAGTGAAGCCCCTGAATATCTCAGTTCTAAATCACTGAGTTCCAGGCTGTGAAATAAGTTCTGTCAGGAACAGCTGTGTATTGGTCAGATATGGAGAGGAGTGATTAAACTCAAGAGATTCTGTAGATGCTGAAAATCCAAAGCAAAATGCACAAAATGCTGGAGGAACTCTGCAGGTCAAGCAGCATCTATTGAAATGTATAAGTGTTTTCCAGACTAGAAAGAAAGGGGGAAGACACCAGAATAAAAAGGTGAGGGTAGGGGAAGGAGGATAGTTGGAAGGTAACAGGTGAAACCAAGTGGGTGGGAAAGGTAAAGAGCTAGAGAATTGTGTTAGGTTTGGAGCCCATGGGGTAGTAGGTAAGGACAAGAGGAACTCTATCCCTGTTAAGGCAGCAGGAAGATGGGGTGAGCGTAGATGTCCAGGAAATGAAGGAGATGCAGGTGAGGGCAGCATGAATGGTGGAGGAAGGGAAACTCCATTCTTTGAAGAAGGAGAACATCAATGATGCCCTGGAAAGGAAAGCTTCATCCTGGGAACAGATGCAGTGGAGAGAAAAGGGAATAGCATTCATAAAAGGTGTCAGTAGACCATTGTCTCCAGAGATAGAGACAGAGAGGTTGAGAAAGTGGAGGAGTGTGTCTGAAATTGTCCAAGAAAACTTAAAGAAAGCGTGGATGTTGGAGGCAAAATTGATAAAATTGACAAGCTCAGCTTGGGTGCAAGCAGCAGCACCAATGCAGTCATCAATGTAGCGAAGGAAGAGTTGGGGAGCAATACCAGGGACGGCTTGGAACATGGACTGTTCTACATAGCCAACAAAAAAGCAGGCAGAGCTGGAGCCCATGCAGGTGCCCATGGCTACCCCTTGAGTCTGGAGAAAGAGAAAGGAGCCGAAGAAGAAATTGTTGAGGGTGAGGACCAGTTCTGCTAGATGGAGGAGTGTGGTGGTGGCTGGGAACTAGTTGGATCTTTTGTTGAGAAAGGGAGGACTGAGTCCTTTACAGTTCCATACCAACTTGTGTTTCTCTTAGCCTCATAGGATTTTAAAATCTTCTCAAATATCTGGAATAAGGAATAAATATTCACTCATATATTTATGTAAAAAACATAAATAAGTAAACGCAATTTTATTTCAAATCACATTTCTTGACATAACATTATGGAAAACCATGACATGGTCTACTTTCAAGAACCATAAATACCCCTCACAACATGAGAGCCACCTGTATATAAAATAGAACTGCAAAATATGTAAATATGATATATAACTCTGCACTTTAATTCATGGGCAAAATCACAAGAGCTTTTTACATTCTATATTTTGAACATATTACAGATTGAATAACTATTGGACTGCCACCGTCCATACTCCAAAGCATCCCAGTCTCATAAACCCCACGGCACTGGCTGTCCTGTTCATTTCCCATGACAGTGATGATGCAGAAAGTCTGTGCTGTTCCTATGTATCTTTTATAAATTATCTCTGGAATTTCCACTGCTCTACTGAAGGATATTATGGACATTTATTTTTCATTTCTTGACTGCACATTCAACTGCTAAAATATATGCTGCAAAAGGCATTTTCCTTGTAGCAACAAGCAGCATACATTTTCCATCTTGCTATACTTCGTATTGAATGTTCTCCTTGACACAGTTTAGAGAAACTTGCATTTTAAACCTGGACAATTGACAAAATCCATGTACTTGATAATTGGAAGCTAATAGTGATCTTCCATCACTGGACAAGTCCATGAATAGGAAAGGTTTGGAGAAATATGAACCAGTCAATAGTAAATACAGTTGGCCATCCTTATTTGCTGGGGATTGGTTCTGGGACCCCCTGCAGATAACAAAAAATGTGGATGCTCAAGTCCCTTATATAAACTGGTGTAGTATTTGCATATAACCTACGCACATCCTCCCGTATACTTTAAATCATCTCTAGATTACTTATAATACCTGATACAATGTAAATTCTATGTCAATAGTTGCTATACTGTATTGTTTAGGTCAGGGAATAATGACAAGAAAAAGAAGTCTGTACCTGTTCAGTACAGACGCAACCATCGTAGCTCTTCTGGGAACACTGATGCTGCCTCGGCATCAGCCGATCCCGATTCCCCCACGATTTTTAAGTTCTTCAGGCTGTAGCGCTTTACATAGCTAGCAAACCATCCCTTACTAGCCTTAAACTCCTTCCCCTCACTCACAACACAAGATTCGAGGCGAACAATGCTCCAACGATGAGTGCTGGAGAGAGATCTTCCGGGTTTTCCCGATCCGCCGTTGGTTGAATTCGCGCATGTGGAACCCGTGGATAAGGAGGGCCGATTGTATAACTAGTTTGGATGGGCATCTTAGTTGCCATGGACCAGTTAGGCTGTCGATCCTGTTTCCATGCTGTATGAATCCATGATTCTAAAAATGCCCCTACACAATGGTTTCTGTTAAATTGTTTTCAGATAGAAATACTTCACATGAAAGGGAAAGGTATCACTAAATTTATATCCACCCTGTGACCAGGAATGGTCAATCAAGGAGGAAATCTGGTAACTCGGATGGTAGCATCTTCCACTCTGCCATCCAATTTCTGAACTTACATTGAATCCATGAAAGCTAACTCACTACTTTTTTAAAACTTTGATTTTTACACTACTTATTTAATTTAACAATTTTATCTAGTGTATATACTTAGTGAAATTCACAGTTTTTTCTCTATATTATTATGTATTGCATTGTACTGCTGCTGCAAATTCAACAAATTTCACGTCATTTGCTGGTGATACTAAACCTGATTCTAATTCATTGGGTGGGTGGTTGATGCACAAGCCAGCATTGACTGCAATACGCACCTCACTGAAGTTTGAAAACTGTGACTATTTCCCAATGACTTGCCCACACACCTTCTCAAGCAAGGAAAATGCTACAGAATGTTGAGATTTATTTTAAAAAATACTATATTGTGAATTAAACCCAAATGCTCCCTGGTATTTTACTATACATCTGACCACTTTCACCTTGCCTAATAAGTCAATGTCAACAGCTCCACGAGTCAACATGTTTACATTTTTCTTCACTGAAACACCATCCTTTTATTGTAATCCCAAGTGGAAGTTTTATGCCTGCATTGTCACAAGGAACCACAAAGCACAATGGTTAACTTAAATTTCATGTTCACTTGAGAGTAACCATAAAAGAACAGAAATTCTATAGTCACTATCTTGCGGGGGAAACGTGTCCTTGTGCTGTATCCTCTGTTTGATTAACGGATCCCCAAAGGAGTACCAGAAAACCGCTGGGAAGATGAAGGAGAACAAGCAGCAGCCTCCAGCTCAGAGGCAGAGACTTCCAGTGATAACAATTGGTTCCGTGTTACAATGTACATTTTACCACTGATTGTGGGTGTGGAAGGAGTTCAGGACATCGCTTCCAACAGGAGTAATTACACTCTGCCAAACTACAAGGCATTTGTCAGTCTTGTCAAAGTCCCCTGCTGATGCAGTCTCATACGGCCACCAGGGAAACCTTCACAAGCATGTACCAGTGAGGCTCAGAATCACAAATAGCAGCCTTGCAGGCATCCCACTTCCACTTGGATTGGGAATACGTAAGAAAGAACGTGATGCGTTTCTATTCCACAACATGATGCAGGAGAACAAGTGGGTAACACAGTAGTACACTGAAACCTTTGACCCTCATCTCAATAACATTTCTTGGCAAGTAGCCACATTAATTGAGTATCCATGTTCAATGACAGACTGCCTCAGGCACCGTCAGGAGCTGCTGGCTGGATCCGCTGCAATAGCATTTACTGTAGTTTCCTCGGCATTTTGGACTCCCTCGGTCACCACAAATCAGACACCACCGAGGCGTCATAGCTGACGATATGACCAGACTGACCGACCCCACGCCTGGGTTTAACTGCAGTGCATTTAGCTGTAGTGACAATTGATCGATAATTAGCTGCTTGGCTGGCTGCTGCAGACTTCGTTTAAGCTCATAATTAAATGGCAATATAGAGATTTTCAATTCACTTTAGTATGGCTCAAAGTCATTCTGGGGCAGCAGGAGATAACGAACAAACCAAGATAGATTTCAGTGACAACAAATCCAACCGAACCTCAATATTAGATATTTCGGTAAAGGCAGCGTCCTTCCAAAGCTTTGTCACATCCCACAATTTAAACCTGAGTGACACAGCATATCTTGTTCCTCACCCTACAACCCACCCTCTCACCTATGACAGCATCCCACACCCAACTCCCTCACTCGCTGCCCCATCCCACACCCAACTCCCTCACTCGCTGCCCCATCCCACACCCAACTCCCTCACTCGCTGCCCCATCCCACACCCAACTCCCTCATTCGCTGTCCCATCCCACACCCAACTCCCTCACTCGCTGCCTCATCCCACACCCAACTCACTCACTCACTGCTCCATCCCACATCCAACTCCCTCACTCGCTGCCCCATCCCACACCCAACTCCCTCACTTGCTGCCCCATCCCACACCCAACTCCCTCACTCGCTGCCTCATCCCACACCCAACTCACTCACTCACTGCTCCATCCCACATCCAACTCCCTCACTCGCTGCCCCATCCCACACCCAACTCCCTCATTCACTGTCCCATCCCACACCCAACTCCCTCACTCGCTGCCCCATCCCACACCCAACTCCCTCACTCGCTGCCTCATCCCACACCCAACTCACTCACTCACTGCTCCATCCCACATCCAACTCCCTCACTCACTGCTCCATCCCACACCCAACTCCCTCACTCACTGCCCCATCCCACACCCAACTCCCTCACTCGCTTCCCCGTCCCACACCCAACTCCCTCACTCGCTGCCCCATCCCACACCCAACTCCCTCACTCGCTGCCCCATCCCACACCCTCATTCGCTGCCCATCCCACACCCAACTCCCTCATTTGCTGTCTCATCCCACACCCAACTCCCTCACTCGCTGCCCCATCCCACACCCAACTCCCTCATTCGCTGTCCCATCCCACACACAACTCCCTCACTCGCTGCCCCATCCCACACCCAACTCCCTCACTCGCTGTCCCATCCCACACCCAACTCCCTCACTCGCTGCCCCATCCCACACCCAACTCCCTCACTCGCTGCCCCATCCCACACCCAACTCCCTCACTCGCTGCCCCATTCCACACCCAACTCCCTCATTCGCTGCCCCATCCCACACCCAACTCCCTCACTCGCTGCCCCATCCCACACCCAATTCCCTCATTCGCTGCCCCATCCCACACCCAACTCCCTCACTCACTGCCCCATCTCACACCCAATTCCCTCATTCGCTGCCCCATCCCACACCCAACTCCCTCACTCGCTGCCCCATCCCACACCCAATTCCCTTATTTGCTGCCCCATCCCACACCCAACTCCCTCACTCGCTGCCCCATCCCACACCCAACTCCCTCACTCGCTGCCCAATTCCCTCATTTGCTGCCCCATCCCACACCCAACTCCCTCACTCGCTGCCCCATCCCACACCCAACTCCCTCACTCGCTGCCCCATCCCACACCCAACTCTCTCACTCGCTGCCCCATCCCACACCCTCACTCGCTGCCCCATCCTACACCCAACTCCCTCACTCGCTGCCCCATCCCACACCCAACTCCCTCATTCGCTGCCCCATCCCACACCCTACTCCCTCACTCACTGCCCCATCCCACACCCAACTCACTCACTCACTGCCCCATCCCACACCCAACTCCCTCACTCGCTGCCCCATCCCACACCCAACTCCCTCACTCGCTGCCCCATCCCACACCCAACTCCCTCACTCGCTGCCCCATCCCACACCCAACTCCCTCACTCCCTGCCCCATCCCACACCCAACTCCCTCACTCACTGCCGCATCCCACACCCAACTCACTCACTCGCTGCCTCATCCCACACCCAACTCACTCACTCGCTGCCCCATCCCTCACCCAACTCCCTCACTCACTGTCCCATCCTATACCCAACTCACTCACTCACTGCCCGTCCTACACCCAACTCCCTCACTCACTGTCCCATCCTATACCCAACCCCCTCACTGCCCCATCTCACACCCAACCCCCTCACTCGCTACCCCACTCTACACACAATTTGCTGCCCCATAGCCTGCAACATTTGAGAGTACACCAGATGACAGACAGCTGTGGGCAACGGAATATTAAATTTCTTTTGCAGCACATCTGTTGACTTGCCTCATGATTAAATGGTGAAAATTTTTGCTTTTTAGTTGAAACTCAAAGACATTTCTGTACAGCTTTTTCAGCCACCCCATCCATGTCTGCTAGATAGTAAATACTTTCAAAGTTGTTTATAAGGAGTCGCTGTCAAGGGTGCCCGAACCCCATGAAGACCAATGTAAGCCATGATTGGGCATTTATTGAACTGGTTGTGTCTTTCATATTGTGAAGCCAGTTCGTGGAAAGTATAGTTCTTACTTTCTGTTGATCCTTTGGTGGGATCAGCGTGTCCCTAGCAACTAAAACCCAGGCTGGTATCCAAGCAATTTTATAACCTATGATGTTGCATTATATTCCTCATCCTCATCTTTCTGCTCTCAACACTGGCACAGTGGATCAGCTAAGGAGGTGGTGTTAAACACTCTGATCTTTCCACTGTTCCAAGCTTCACTGATGTGCACAGTGCAGCATACACCAACACTCTGTGCATAGGGTGTACTGAAGGGTGCATCTCCATCCAGAAGAAATATGTTTAGATGGACTGCTGAAGCAGGTTTGAAGGGAAGGGGTAATTCCAGGCTTATAGCTTAGCACAGTCAAAGACATTGCCATTAATGCAGGCATGCTGGGAAAATGGAGGCTCCACAGAAGTCGGGAGTGGACCTGAAAGGAGCTGACGATAGTTGTAGAGGCCAGGCAGGGTGAAAGTTGTGTATTAATGGGATTCGTGTGGTGGGAAAGGCTCATTGGTTTACAGGCGGAAGAGTTTCTGTTTTCAGGAGAAGGAAGGTGGGAAAGTGTCCTTGTCTTACTGGTAGAGGGAGGGCTTGGTTCCTGCTTTACAGGTTGGACCTCTGGGTTCTCCAGTTTGCTCCCACATTCCAAAGACGTACCTGTTGGTAGGTTAGTTGGTCACATAGGTGTAACTGTGCAGCGCGGGTCTGTTATATCTAAATAACTGGAAACCATTGCCTTAGTCGGCAGAAACAGCAACACTGGCTCATACAGAGCTTTTACATACTGGACACAACTGAAGAATTTTTGTTTTGGTAAAGTGCCATGGAGTTCATGTTGCTCCTGGGGTTTGGCACAGGTCATCATGACAGAAACAACCTGTGAAGAATATTCTGTAAAAGGGGTTTCTGAACATGAACTGGGTGACGTTTGCCCAACGGGAGGCTAACCCACCAAGAGTCTATTCAAGAGGAACACTCCTCCTCCACAACAATAACGAGAAGAAGATGCCTCTCTCTATTGGGCAGTATCAGAATACTTGGTTCGCAAAGAGAAATCTCCTTTTTTCTGCACCTCACTTGTGGTTTGCTGAGAGAGAAGATTCTTCAAAAACATAGAAGTATCCGTTAACAAATAGATTATAAGGAACGTCATGGTGAGGGGCATTGGATAGTCTCCTCCCTGAAACTTAATTTTAATTATAACTACCATTAATTAATTGGAGCAAACCTGGCATGCAATTAATCAATATATCCAAATAGAGGCCTGTTAAGGGCAAGAAAAGAGTGTGTCTAAGCTTCTGGAATACAGACAAACATGCACATTGCTGAGAACATTGATTAAATATTGCAGTGATTTCTTTCTTGTGGAAAGTTATTTTTGAACAATGGCTTCTGTACTCCGCCTAAAAATTAGACAAATTCCCAAAAAGACCCCTTCAAAATGGAAACACAGGTGTGGTCCAAAGTCCTTCTCTTCCCCAAACTCATTCAAATACCTGTACTTGTCAGGATGTTCAAATATGGCCCAAGTGCGGAGAGAGAGAGACAGAAACTGAAGAGGGTCAACAGTTCACTGGTTTTAATGAGAACTGTTGCATAATTTAAAGGAAAAGAAAAACAATATGTGCCAGGCCAACAGGACCATTAACTGAAACTCTCAAACTGGAAGTTAATGCCAACACTGCAGGGGAAACTAAATACTAATCCAGTACTGCTCCTTTACAGCGTCTGTCCAAACAGTCGTCTTCTTTCCCAGACCAGGACAAGGGTAAGCAGAGAATATAAATATTGCTGTTCTTCTGGTCAAGTCTCAACAAGACCAAAATGAAAAGAAGGGAGTTAAATACCACCTTCATGAAACAGTAATTAGTTGGAAAATGCACACTTGTGATCAAAATTGCCCAACTTGTTGTGCAGCCTGACTGCACGGGTCATAGACCCTGCAGCAAAGTCCATAGTTGTGACAGTTGTGACTGGGCTCTCTCTGTTACTGTAACACTCTATTCTGCATTCTGCTTGTTCTTGTTCTGTCTCGATATACTTACATATGGAATGATCTGTCTGTATGGCATGCAAATAAAAGCCTTTCTCTGTATCTCAGTAAATGTAACAATAATAAGCCAATTCAGAATTCAGAAACATCATATACAACAAGGTACTGTTGTTCCTCCTCAAGGACTAAGTGAAAAATATGAAGTCAAACTTCCAAAGCACATGAAGGTCTTGTTACCAACACTTACTACATCTTGAATACTTAAAAAAGATAAACAACCATGATTTATGAAAAGTCTGAAAACTAAATCCCTTGGTATTCTCTCAAACCAGGAGAGGCTTAAAATAGAGAAAGACATCACCAATGGAGATGTTGCATATTCTTGGGTTATACACACACCAGAACCCAGAGGGAAAGCCCACCAGCGCAGCACAATATTATAAATGTGAGTAGATGTTTAAATTGTAACGGGAGCACAGCCCAGCTCAGGGAGCAGGACTGGAGGAAACCAAAATATCTGCACCACAGACTAACAAACAGAACATGAAGTGAGAAAGGCAAACAGCTAAACAATTAGCTGAAAACACAAGCATTCCCTGAAAGAACCAAAACCAAATGAATCCTGAGACTTAAATCATGTGAACAGAATTAAAAGAGGCACAAATTCTTTGGTGTCGCTGGACCACGGAGATAGCAGAGATTGGATGTGATGTAGTATTCAACAAGATGTTAAAAAAGACACAACATCCCCTTAATTTGCCCAAAATGTCAACTGTACTTTTATCCATAGATGTTGCCTGGCATTTTGTGTGTGTTGGTTGGATTTCCAACATCTGCAGATTTTCTCTTTTTTGTGATCCCCTTACATTCTATCAAGGATGAAAAAGTTGGAGAGAGAGTCACCGTCAGAGGAGCAGGAAGTTCTCAAATGTACTGACCAGCATCAAAGAAAGTCACTCAAGGCTCCTGCCAGGAATGAAGAGATTACTCGCTGCTGGAAGAAGCAGTCTGAACCTAACTGCCATTATGAACTTATCATGAATCCTTTTCTTCAGTGTCAAATGGGAAAGGTCTACGAAAGCTGACCATAGAACCACAGCAGTTCACACCAACCTTCTGACCCTCTTTGTCTGTGCTTATCATGATACCTATCTATACTAATGCCATTATCTGTGTCTCCTGCTAACATCCAGTGTCAGAATAACCCTCACTGGCTGTACCCAATCATTCCATTCTTGATCCATTTTTCAGTTCTCTACATGGTTTGGTTACTGCTAAGGCCTCCAGAATAAATTGATGGATATCTAGACATTCGTGATTTCAGCCTGTAAGTACACATTTACCAAATATGTCACACTACTCGAAGATCAGACTTGAGGCACCAGAGTGATAACATTGACCGCCTTTTAGTAGCAGGGAGAAGCATGAGTAGATTGTCACCCTTTTTTGAGAAAATATGAACCGTGGAAGCATAAAATCCACATGAGGTGTGCATGAGAATGATTGGAAGCCCTTTGATAAACATTACAGCCTGTGTAGTGGAGTCACTTGTACAGAGCTAGGTGGACTTCATGTGCTTGAGTTTTATCGATGCCTCATAGAAAGCATTCTATCTAGATACGTCACACCCTGGCATGCCAACTGCTCCGACCATTGCTGCAAGAAATTGCAGAGACTTGTGGACAAAACTTAGCCCAGGCATCCTTCCATGGGCTCTGCCTCGGTAGAACAGCCAGCTTCATCAATGATTCCACCCACTCCAGCATTCTCTAAGATAACCCCCTCCACTGGGCAGAACAGACAAAAGCCAGAAGGCACAATACCACCAGGCTCAAGGAGAGCTTCTATCCTGTTGAGATAAGATTTGTGATATATATGATTATACGATATATATGTACAATGTCTGAAATACATCTTATGGAAATGTTTGTTTGATGATGAACTTCAATAAAAAAAATTACAAAAAAAATTATAAAGTGGCTCCCTAATGCAATAAAATGGACTCTTGAACTCACAATCTACCCCGTTGTGACCTTGTACTGCACTCTTTCTGTACTGTAACACTTTATTCTGCTCTCTTATTGCTTTATCTTACACCACTCAATACACTGGTGTAATGAATTTATCAGCAAAAGCTATGTTTTTCACTGTACCTTGCTACATGTGACAATAATAAACCAATTTACCAATTTAACCTTTGCTGTGATTCCATGAGCTCTACAGCTTATTCTATCAGATGACACTATAATGCTGATTTGCATAACAATTAATTTTCCAATTAAGATTGCAAAAGTGCTTTCTAATTATCTTAATGGTATTAGCCCTTCCCTGTCAATTGCTTTCATAGACTGGCGATGTCACTACTTGCAATCAGGATTAAGATACAGATAGTACACGTTGGCCCAAAACAATCTGTGCCCAGGGGAGGTGCTCAGGTTAGTGAGCAGAAGCCTGAGAACCTCAGTTTGTGTGAACAGGGAGCTGCAGAAACACGCTGCAAATGTTCAGGCAGCTCATTCAATGAAGAGCATTCAGAAATAACCTTCAGGCAAGCCCTGGAAGGTGGCAAGCAATCACAATCACGGAAATGGGGAAGTGACTGAGGCAGGACCTAGAAACAGGCTCTTGGGTTGTGGTATTATTGAGGGAACTACTCCTGGATCAAGATATAGGGAAGTTAAACAACTTTCCCATTTGGAGACAGAACCTTTTGCTCTGATTAGTAACCACCCTGACAAAGCTTTCTTTCATGGGAAGCAGGGGCATAAACTTCTTAGATTACGATGTGCTGTTGGTATTGCTGACATGGCCAATTTAACCCATGTTACTGACTGCATGTGGCACCTTCCTACTGGGACATAATACTCTGGGAAGATAAAGCTCACCTCTGAAGGTAGTCCAGAAGTGTAACGGGAATCAGATTGGTGCTAGGTCCTACTTCACTGTGTAAGGAATTGCTTGCTGGTGCAGCCACAGATCAACAATTTTGTTTTCTCTGCTTTAATCAAGCAGGGACGGACAATTCTGTTACAGATCCTCCTTCACCACCCTGGATGCTTGATGCCACTCTTAGCCCTGAAGAATCTACACAGAACCATTACATTTCTATGCATAATCTCTTCAAGTTTACTGATAAAAGCAGTAATTTTATTTAGTTCAGTAATAGGCTCTGATTTAGGAATTAACTATCCATTGCCACATTTAAACAATACATCTTACAGAGCAGTCACTGGTCTCCGGAGATGAGAGCTGTCTGTTCCATTGACACAGCAACATGAAATGTTAATGACAATAAATTTGAGCTAACAAGCTGAATGAAGGCAAGGATCACTTCACAATGTATGAGAGGAAAGCATTTGCTTCTCTTTCAGTTTTAACATTGCACAGGTGGTTTTGCATCGTCAATCTGAGGCCTAGAGATGGTATAGGACCAAAAATTGGGAAGGAATGAGGGCTAATTAGTATTACAACCACTGGGACATGTTCAGACAAAGTGGTATCTCCAACAGCGCCACATTTTTCCTTGGAGCTGCATTGAACTGAAAGGATAAAATCCATGTCCAGGTCCTCTGGTAGTGCTTCAGCCCAAGGCCTAGAATGCTACCAGCTGAGACAAATCAACTGCAAAACATCATTGAACCAATCGAGAAACTGTGAATGTTAGTGGCAGTCAGTCTGAGTATTGAAACACAACAGTTGTATGACTTAACTGGAAAGTCTGACAGCTCATCAAAAAAAAAGATGGGAATGTTAACTACCAATTAAGAAGCCAGTCCAGGGGACCAACACCAAATGGGCCAGTCTCTAGGCTTCAGGACTGTTCTGAATAGACAACTGGCAGATGTTTAAAGAAGCTGCCACAAACAGAGAAGACACAGACCTTGAGGAATATACCTCATCTGTCACCAGCTACATCAGTAAGTATGTTGTCAATGTTGTTACATCAAGAACAGTCATCTCATGACCTTCCAGAGGCCCTGGCTAAACACTGAGCTGTGCTCCCTAATAAAAGCATGGGATGCTGCCTTCAAGTCTGGTGACAGAACAACTGTTAGCGCAGCCACATCTAAAGCACAAGCGGGCAAAGACCACTTATGCTCAAAACTTCAGCAACACCTGTCCAATAGCGATCCTCAGCGTATGTGCCTGGGCATCAAGGGCCTACTGTCCAGGCAAGGAGAAACAGCGTCGACTGTACAGTGACGGCTCTCTCCCTGACACCTCTAAGCAGCCGTTAATGCTTCGAAGCATGCAACCACAATGCCAGCCACAAAAGCTAACCCCCTCCCAGCTGTGCAGCCATTGTCTGTAACAGCAGCAGATATGAGAAGGACTTTGCAGGAAATCAACCCCCGTAAGGCAGACATTCCAAACAACATCCCAGGCTGAGTACTTAGGGAATGTGTATCCCAGCTCACTGACGTCTTCACTGACATCTTCAACAGATCACTCATCCAGGCTGCTGTCCCCACATGTTTCAAATCTGTACCAAAGAACTCGACGTCTTGAGAACCAAACAACTATTGCCTGGTGGCACAGACACTAATCATCCTGAAGTGCCTTGAATAGCTGGTAACGGCACATATCAGAAACTCTGTTCTTGCCACAATGGACACTCTCCACGTTTACCAACAGAACTATCATGCACCTGGCCCTGACACACCTGGAAAACAGGGACACTTATTTCAGAATGCTGTTTCTCAATTTTATTTCAGCATTCAACACTATTGTCACTTAGACCTTGGCGAACAAACCCCTACACCTCCGCCTAAATACACCACTGTGCAACTGTGTGTTCAACTTCCTAACCAACAGACCTAACAAGCTGCATCACTGCATGGTGCAAAAACTGCACTATGGTGGACTGGAAAGCTCTGCAATGGGTAGTCAAAACTACCAAATGTGTCATGGCATCTGCCTAATTGCCATCAGGAACATAGATTATGTACAGAAAGGTGCTGGAAAAGGCCAGTAGAATCATGAAGGATCCCATCCACCCTGCTCATGGACTGTTTATCCCACTCTCGTCAGGGAGGAGGCTGCTTAGCATTTATGCTGGGACAACCAGCCTCAAAACAGTTGCTTTCCACAAGCTGTAAGGCTGATCAACACCTCCATCTAATAAATCCACCGCTCCACAACCTGGCCCCCCCCCCCACCTCCTCCATCACCACTACTTTATCATTCCCTGTAATCACTTTATGTGCAGGCACTCCTGTGCATAGCATCACTTTATGGACATACAATCAATCTATGTATATAAGCTAACTGATGTACTATTTATATATATTGCGTTTACTTATTATTGTGCTTTTTATCTTATTGTATTTTTTTTTGTGCTGTATTGGATCTGGTGTAAATTATTTTGTTCTCCTTTACATTTGCATACTGGAAATGACATTAAGCAATCTTGAATTTTTATTGCAGATAATGAGGTATTTCCAATGGAGTGATTTGCTTGAGAAATTACTTTTCTATAACTAACCCAAAAGTTACACTGGAGTTTGAAGAATCAAACTGTGCCTATCTGGGGAAGAATATTTTTGCCGTGAATACAATTGACGAGTTACATCAAACTTTAAAAAACTGCAAGCCAGCAGATCTCAGAACACATCAGCATCACAGTTGTTTCATTAAATTAATCTACAACAAGAATAATTGAACCAGTCTAAAATTCTTCATTCCATTGTCCCCCGTAAGGAAATCCTCAGCCTTCCCAGCTCTGTTCTGGAAGCCTACTCCCAATTGACTGACTTACCAGTCTGTAACATTATATTTAAAAAATAGGTACAAAAGATGTACAGCTTTAGCATTACCCAATTAGAGTTAATAATTATGTTGTTAGAAGAACTATTACCACATTTTTCTCTCTGACCTTAAGCTGTGATCTATGCACCACTATTCCCTTATTACTGAGAGCACTGAAATGTAATTTAGCCATACCAGTACTTTCATGAACGGTGAAAAAGTAGGTCATTTGCTACAGGTTAAATAACAGTTATCTGTCTGAGTCACTGAACTATGGGGCATCAGTGTGCGCAAATTCCCATTTTTATTTGCTCAGTTATTAAAGTTATTTACAAAGCTGACGTGTTACTCTGGCTTCCCATTGTATTTCAAAAGCAAAGACTGTAAGTTAAGGAGAGTGGACATCTTTAAAATGAAATTGAAATTAAGTCAGAAAATAGCGGCTGACAGCCCCAACTGCTCCCAATCTGTGGCTGTGTAAAGCGTTGAAACTGCATTGATTCCAAGCCAAATTGCAGAAACTTAAAACGGTCCATGGTCTCTATCAGCAACTCAGCTGCGGGAACCAAATATCATGTTTTCAAGTTTGCTGATGATGCTAAACTCAATGGGATTGTGAATGGAGAGGAGGATGTGGAGAAGCTGTTAAGAATATAGAGAAGCTGAGTGAATGTAAATCTCCACTGAGAAGGGAACTTACAGAACTAAACACACCTCAGTACACCCAGGGAGTTTCTGGTTTGGTGCCAGCTTGTGATTGCAATTATCTATCTATCTGAATACCAACAGCACTCCAACTGGTGTGCTCCATCTGTTAAAAATTCACCAAGCTTGATCCAATGACAAAAATCACATCAAAGCAGCAACACTATCTTCTCTCAGTATCTACCTCTGATACCTCTAAGCTGAGGCCCATTCCAGAGACAACCAGGCTGACACTTCAGTGTCCAGGTGCTGTGTAAACTTTGCTCCTCTCCAGGTGATTTGCTGGACCTACAGCCTGTTATCAGGTAGACAGGAAGGATTGCAAGATACCACGATGAAAGGCAGGGTGGTTCTCCTTAGGAATGCAACACATACATCATTGAGTCGTACATTAAGGGAACAGGCCTTTCAGCCCATCCAGTCAATGTCAACCATAAGACACACATGAAACTTATTTGTCTATTCTCCATAAATACCCTCAGAGTCTACCGCTCACCTAAAGGGGTCAATACCTTGGGTTTCTGAGGAGAAAGGGGGCTCTGTCTGTTGTGCAATGCTAAAGCCTGGTGCAGATGCAATTGTTGGTATTTCCACAGGGTTCATAGGGTGCAATGGACAAGATGATTTTGCTTAACTTCATTGACCATTCAATCCTTTGATCTCAAAAATATTATCAATTAGTTTCTGAATCAACTGCTAAAACACTGGAACTTGCAGAACCTCTGTCTCTTTGTTCACTTCAACCCATGCCGAACTCCTCCACCAATGCCAAATCCTTGGAGCTCAGTCTGTGCATTATCTGGCGGGGTATCTTGGGGAATGAATTGCTTGAAATTTTGTTCAGATGGAAGGATCTCACCTGGTTTCTGAAGTAAATGTCCTGTTCTGCCACTTGAACCGACAAGTTAACAAAATCTTAAGTGTTTATCCTTCATTTGTTAATCACAGAAGCAAACCTGTGAAAATTTAATCCTCCAGCATTTTTCTAATTTCAATGGACAAGATTCAGAAAGCATACTCTCTATGTTAACAGTGGTTATAGCATTGGTATAGGGAGTTAGTGTAGGAAAGTGGTACAGAGAGAGGAGATCAGCAACGGTTTTATTGTCTGGAGGAGCAAGGCACTTGTAATATTGCTGTATCTATTTCTGATGATTTGCAAACACTAAAGATTTTAAAATCACAACAGAATCCTGTTTTGGCACAGGTCCCAACTGCTATTGTGCCATTGGCAATGATGATGCTAAAAATAATTTCAAGCAAAAACATAATTCAATGCAATTTAAATAAAGAATCATTTGACTCAATATTGTTTGGTTACAATCCTATTCAGACCAGAATGCAATGCAAATCCTTCGCTCATGTGAAATTCCACTGGAATACAAAAGTAGGCTGGCAATAAGTTTGAGTACTTCTGCCTTCAATAATGGATTAAAATATTAGTACCTGGTTGTGTGCTATTAAAAATGAAGCATTTCAACTGAGCAGATTTGGAAGTTATTTGAATTTGAAATCTACTTGAAGTGTGCATTACTATTGTGCCAGAGTCATCTGGTAGCTTGGTGACTATGCCCTTGAGATTTTCTGAGGTTACAGTGGTCTTTTGAGAGCAACTCATGTAAAATTGGTCAAACTAGCAAAAACTAATTGAAGAATTTCAAACATTAATTTGATCCTGTCCAAACTGAACAGTGGCAGTTGAAGTTTTCTCTGCAAACAAAACTGTTCACAACCTACATTAACTTCTCTGTGCCTATTTGTTGACATTTAAAATTCAGCTCTTTTAGTATGTAATAAACGATGAAAAGCAATAAATTTACTGAAAAATTTACCAATAGATCAGCAAACCCAATAAATAATTCTGTAACTTCTCAAAGTAACTTCTGTTTATAATATACCGTCAAAGTCATTGGTCAAAACAGATTAAGTTGCTACTTTAAAGTAAAGATGTTTTATGTCTTGTTTATTAAACTGACCAAGCAGCCAAAATTAAATATTGTTTAATAAACGATGTGTAAAATACTGCCCAGTTGCGCTGGGTCATAGACAATTCCACACCACATAACAAGCTTCAGAATCAATGCACAAAATTTTCTATTTGAAAATCTTGTGCCATTTCAGCTTAGTTTGCTTTAAATTGTCCACAATCTACAGTCTGATATGTGTGGTTAGTTTATAATGTCATCAGAGGGGTGGTATTTTGATAAAACTGCTCTGCAAAATTGGCTGGTTAATAGTTATTTTTTTCCTTTCTTAGAACTTAATGTATGAAAAATATAAAGATATAAAATAGTCAATGTAAAAATTTCTCTCAGAACAGAGTATGTAAGATGAAGATTTCCGTTCTCTACCAGCTGGAAGGGTACCAAATAAAATAAGCTTGAGACAATCAACCCAATTTTTTTTATAGGCATGGGACCACATTGCAAATGAGTTTATAATTGAGCACTAATTGACTACACTAGAACTCTTGCTTGGAGGGGTGCTATAAAGGCCTGGTGTGGGAAACACCACTGGTGGTATGGGCTAGGTGGTATTCTTCTAAACCTGATTCTGATAAGCTCTGTGAAGGCAGGGCTGAAGTTTTAATTCTGCGTGTGACTGTTCCTTCACTGAGCTGGGAATGTTTGACGTTGGTGCGAAGTGGGAAATCTGTACAGACTATTCCATTCCATAAAGACGTTCTTCATAATGCTGAGGACAGAGGACTGCCCAATGTCATCACATCATTCACACTACACCCCAACACTCTCTCCACTTAACTTAAAGAATTTACAGACTTCAGAAAGGAGCTCTAGAGATACAGTTACAAAGGGTCATCACACAGAAAGGGGACCTTCAGCCTACTAGATCCATGTTCACTATCAAGCACTCATTTACACTAATCCTACCCAAACCCATTTTGCTCTCCCCATATGATGCACCATCAATAACTCTCTCTCTGAGACGTAAAGGCGAGATATCGGCTTTTATTGACTGGAAGAAGGAACAAGCAGTGGTTGACCACCATACTACATTCTGGAGACTGAGAGGCCGGGCTCAGACCTCAATCGCCTTTATACTGGGGTCTATGGGAGGAGCCACAGGAGCAGTCAGCAAGGGGCGTGTCCAGATAGGTATATGTAGTTCACCACACCATATTCCTGTTAACTTCCTGCAGAAACTACCAGTCACTTACCTTCTAAAGCCAATTTACATCTGTAAATTAACCTACCAGCCCAAAGGTTTTTGAAATGTGGGAAGAAACTGGATCACAAAAAGGAAATCCACGTGGTCAAAGGAATAATTTACAGACTGAGATCAGGATTGAATCCGGGTTACAGGAACTGAGAGGCAGCAGCTCTCTCAGCTGAGTCACTGTACTGCTGCCAGAATCCGAATCCAAAGCAAGGCAAAGCATTGCAAAATAGTGACATTGATTGAGCACCGGTTCATCATATTTGGATTGTGAAGCTGTGAATAATGGAGTACTGAATCCCTGGCTGTTCACAATCATCGATTTGGATGAGAAGATCAAGTTATAATTGGCAACAAGATACAGAGAGGCCTCAAGGTGATATATAGTAGACAGGCTGAGTGAATGGGCTACCATGTGGCAGATGGAAATTAATGTGGAAAGCATGAAGATTTCACTTTGCTGGAAGGCAGAATGCTTTTTAAATGCGGAGAGATTGAAAGGTTTTGCTGGGATCAGAAAGTCCTGGTACACAGAAGTTAATTTGCAGATATGGCAGACAATTAGGAAAACAATTGAGGTGTTGGATTTTACTGTCACAGGGGCTGAGTACAAGACCAGAGATACCTTACTTCAGTTATGTAGGGCCGGGAACACTGTGCACAGGTCTGCTCTCCCCTCTGCGAGAGGAATTTATTTGTGTTCGAGTGAGCAGGGCAAAGGTTCATCTGGACAAAATCCAGGGTGGCAGCTTTGTCCAGTGCGAGGAGGTTAAACAAATTGGCCCTGTATTCTCTTGACTTTAGAAAAACAAAGGGTGACCTGACCGAAACATGAAAATATACAGAAAATGAGAGTCGATGCAGGAATGACATTTCGTATGGCTGCAGTATCCAGAGCAAAGTGTCACAGTCTCAAGATTAGGGATTGGCCATTCAGGAGGGTGATACACCTTTGTAATTCTCTGCACATGGGTCTCTGGAACCTCAGTCTTTGAGTACATTTATGACAGATAAGGATGGATTTTGAATTCCAAAGGAATCAAGGAGTAAAGATTAGTGCAATAAAATGACGCAAAGGTGAAAGGTGAAAATACCAGGCAGAGAAGATGCAAAGGAACAACTGGCCTTCTCCTGATCCTGGAGGAATTCCTGTGGAACGTTGAAGCTTATTGTCCACTTACCATAAAACCCATGACATTAATTTCAATAAACTGAAGGAAGGTGGATTTGATGATAAAGGTCTTCCTGGTAATGAACAAGTTCTGTTCTTGTAGATGTCCAGAAGTTGATTTTGTCCATAAGTTAGAAAGTACAGAAAAATCCCTCGCTATGCTAAACATGCATTCACAGTCTGGTAATGAACTGCATCAGAAATGCTGAAAAGTGATAAGAAAGAACTATTACTCCAAGTGGAGAGAAAGAAAGAGAGAGGAAACTAGTTGTGCCATCCGTATGAACAAGCGTTCAGTGTATAGTTACATCAAGCTTTTGAATTTAATACTATGGGACTATGAGCCTAATGTAGGGGAGGCATTAAATTAGATATTCCTGACCTAGGGATGGGCTGTACCAATGTTCATTGTCATCTTATCGCAAATGTAGAAGACTGGATATTAACCCCTGTGATTGGCCTGTACCTCAAAGTGAATGATGATGCATATGGAAGCATTTATCAGAAGAATTACACAAACTGCATGCTCTGGAAATGCTCAAATTGCTGCTACTGCACCATTCTAACTTTATCCCATGTTCACTATTTAATTCAGCAATTTCACCTCTCTCTTTCAGAAGCTGGTTGGTATATGGTCTGTTGTGTATTTTTGTTTCATAAAGCATACCAAACAAAAACACTCAGATAGAGTGAATGTAGCCCAATAAATGATTGCTCATTCTTAATGGTCCATTTCCTGTAAATGCAAGACAACTTATGTTTAAGCATATTTAGCATGGTTGAAAATACCCATAACAGGTAAGAAGAATATAATCACGTGGGATTCACCAGTAGCTCCTAAAATTCTGCTCTCCATGAGACAGTCAGTTTTCAATCTATTCTAATGCCACAGGCTTTTAATTTATGTACCAACCTCTTATAATGTGCCATGGCAAATGTTTTTTTGGAAATCTAAATACACTACCTCTGCAGATTCCCCTCTGTCATCCTGCTCTGTTAAAACCTAAAAGAATTTAAAAATATTTGTCAAACATGTATTCGATTTATTTAGCATTACAGCAGAGAGCAGCCCCTTCGAGTCACACTACTCCAGCAACACACAACTCCAATTAACCCCAAACTAATCACAGGACAATTTACCATGACCAGTAAACCTACCCATTACGTCTTTGGACTGTGGGAGGAAACTAGAGTACCTGGGGGAAACCTTTGCATTCCACAGGGAGGACATACAGAGACCACCACCAGAATTAAACTCTAAACTCTGGAGTTCCCCTGGCTTAATAGCGTCACACTAACCTTTATGCTACCATGGTACCCCATGATTTACCTTTCATAAAATCATGCTGACCACACTTAATTTTATTCAGCTTTCCTAAAGTTTTAGTTAGTTCTTCTTTAATTATTGACTCTAGAGTCTTGCCACTCTAGACTCCAGAGTCTTTTCAAAGCCAAAGTCAAGTTTATTGGTATATGAACAAGTACACAATGTATAAGCACAAGTGCAAGGAAAAAAATTACTTCTAGCACACAACAGGCATATTGCACATAAGCAGTATTCACAAGAAAAATATAAATTAAATGTAACTTTTTTAAGAACTGGCCTGTAGTTCCCTTCCTTCTGCACTTCTTTTTTAGAACAGAATTATAAGGAATTAGTGGTCTTGGGTTTAATTTAAATTGACAGATGCAGGGCTGAGAGCTGATGGGTAAGATCTATACTTAATGGGAACAGATTTGTGATGGACACTGAAGATAATGACCTTCCTAGTGTCTCAGTGGAGGAGCTTTCGGTACCTTAAAATCAGCTTGTCTGCACAGTGGAACCAGCAGAGTGGCTGGAGATTGAAGTGGGGGTTGATAAGTTGAACCTCACCTCAGAAGAGTAAGATAATAAAAAAAAAGGATGACTGCATTTTATTCTTAACCCTGGGAAACAGATCACTAGGTGATTGCCTGCACTGTCCCCAGGACCATTTCACTAACTGTTGCTTAGCCGAGCACCTCCAAAAGAAAAGAAGAATGGAAACCAAGCTGATTTTCAAATGCTTGGCACTAGATTCGATACCAGCAGAAAACTGGCAAAGATCCAACTGAGAGTCAACTCATCATTGACTGAATTGAAAAATGGGCTATCTGCGAGTGGTAGGATCATTAAATTCAATGAAAGGTCATTTATCAAGAGGCACAAGAGGTGTCAAATGAGATTACCTGGTCGCTGCCTCACTTTCAAAAGGATTGATGAAAGTCCTAACTGCTTTTACAAAATAAAGTTATATCAAGAGACGCCATGCAAACAGACAACTGGCAATGTTTATTTTTATCAATATTTTCTACACTAACATCAAACAATTGAAGGAATGACTGAGCTATAAAGAACAACCACCATCTCCTTAAAAAAAAGTTGGAACATTTTTGTTTTTGAAAATGTGTTGATCTTTTCACAGCAATTAGTAATTTGTGTGCACCCTCCTTTATCCTTGCAGCCAATTTTTTGAACAAGTGAGAGGTAGTCTTTCCTAGTTGCCAGTGATTCTTGTTACAGATGTTAAATCGAAGTCTTTAATCTGAGGTGAATTTAACCCTGCAAAGAGTTCACACTGCCTTCTCACATGTTCAGTCTTTATCGTGCAACTCCATTGCTGTAGACTGCACCAGGGCATCTCCTGAAGGTCCAGGTAAGTAAGTAAAGAGTCCAGAGTCAAATCTTGATTCAAAAGCTTAGCCTGAGTTACCATTCTCAGTCAGTGCAGTGAAAATACCCAAAGGGAACAGAAACAGTCTATTCAGCCCATCAAACCCCATTCAATTTGATTGTGGCTACACTACTGTTAACCCCATTGGCTCTGTAACACTTAATCATGCAGCATAACAAAAACCCATGTGCTTTATACCTACAGAACTGAGTTTTGAAATTCATAGTTATGCCGCATTGTTTAGCGGTGAGACTTTCAGATTTCTGCCACCATCTGTGTGAGTAACATGATCTGATTTTAACAATAAACAGCCATTTTCGCTGGAAAAATAACTACAGCTCCATCCTGACGTTGGCTCTGTCCGTGTAGAGTTTGTACCTACTCCCTATAACCATGTGGATTTCTTTGGATGATCTAGTTCCCTCCCACATTACAAAGGTGTCAGGGAGTGTGGTAAGTTTGTAAGAAACATTGGATTGTAGGGAAATCAATGGAGAATAGAATTGGTGGAATTGCTGATTTACTATCATTTGAAGGAGGAGCTGCTTTTTATCATTTTAAGTCTCATCTCGATATTAAAGATGGAAAGGCTTAAATGTTCCCATGTCTGATTGCTCTGCGAAATTGCCTTCTCCTCGAGCACCAGCAGTATTTTAAATGATGGTGTTCCCCACTCCAGGCTCCTGATCCAGCCACAACTATACACATAGTGGTCAAGGCAACATTAAACTTTTCTTTGTTGAGATTCCCACAACTCTCTGATCAAGCTTTAAGAGATGGATCAGTGAGCAGGCTTCAGTGATTTCAAAGGTTAAACTGTCGAGAATTCCTGCTCTTCATTGCAAACCTAGGAAGTCCCATGAGGATTATATTCCCCAGCCATCACACCTTCCCCGTTCAGCTGGATAGTATGTCATTGTTCCTGTTCAGCTTCCAATTTCAGCATGATTTGTGAAGAACACTGGCCTAAATGTATGTTAGTTAACAGTCTCATTGGAAGGTTAAAATTATGAGGAAAGAGGCAGTGCTTATTCTGAAAGGGACCAGAGAAGTAGAAAGGAAAGCAGACCAAATTCTCAACATTATTTTGGTCCAGTTCCCATGCCTTTTTTACTTTATTCAGCATCGTGGACAAGCCAGCCCAAAGTTGGCCATGAGCACTGACTAATTACAGCCAATTCTTTTGATTTTTAATCAAAGTGGACTTTGTTAAACCATCATTATTGCTGTGGAACTGAAACATTAGCCGAAGTTGATAACCCGTGTGAGGGTTTACGGCAGCAAGCCATGGTGTCAAATTTGATGCCATCTGCAATCGGTGATTCAGACATTGGGCTTGCTGATGGGGAGAGATTGTAATTGCAAGGCATACAATCTGTTTTTCAGAATGTTGAGTATCCACACTCACACACATTCCTTCAACAGAGGAATGTCTCTCTGACATCTTGTAACAGATTTCGATGGTTCCCTTTTCATGTTTCAGCTTTCATCATAGTTCTTTCTAATTTTTTAAATGGAAAAATTATGTAGCTCCTTTTGCCACATGTAGTCAGTGTACTGTACTTATAAAAGAACATACAAATCTCATAAACAAACAATTCAGTGTCTGAAATAGAAAAAAATCTTTAGTAAATTCCCGTCCCACCTGGCTCAAGGTCCAAAGCAGATTTAGCATCAGCTGTTATCCTCCCGTTGGTGTGAAATGCAGGTAGTAAGTAAGTACGCTGATGCTGTATCCAGCTAGCCCATCCTTAGATTACTAATGGAAGAGCTGATGAGGAGCTTGCTTGAAGGATGCAAAGGGAAACCTGGAGTGTCAGGTCACAGGGAATCCTTGCGCTGCCAGAAGGTGTAAAGCTGGTCTTTTAAAAGTTGGCTTCCTGTCACTCAGTAAGCATCTGATATAATTGCGTGCAGCCTACAGAAAACCATTTGGCAAACAGTACCCTGATTGGGATGGAACAGCTGCCTTTAGTAATTTTCTTAAGTACAGCTTGCTCATCAATTTACAAGTCCATCTGACTGTGCCAGAAAGAAGGCCTTCTTTTCTCAGGGTTCAGAGACCACCTCAAACCTTCTGGCTACAATAATTAATGTACCTTAGTCCGGAATTACCAGGAAGGAATTCCAAACTTCTTTCAACTACTGTGGTTGTGCAGTTTTATTGAGTTGACTGAAACATTACAGTAAGTTTAAATATAGCTTTAGTTTCCACCAGTCAACATGGAATATAGAGCAGTACAGGCCCTTCTGCCTGGTTTGTAAATATTAATGCCCAGGAATGTAACAGCCTACATAAAGTAGTGGATGCAGTCCAGTCCATCACAAGAAAAGCCCTCCCCACCATTGAGCACATCTACAAAGGATCGATACCACAAGAAAGCACCATCTATCATCAAGGACCCCAACTATCCAGGCCATGTTCTCTTCTCACTGCTGCCTTTGGGAAACAGGTTGCTGTGATTTTACTGTTTCAGTATTATTGCAAGTATATTGTTTGATTATTCTTGTGAATTTAAGTAATTCATTATGGATTGTGTGCAGAAGTATGTAAATAGCATACATCATCACTCAGGCATATGCCTGTTTAAAGTAAAAACAAAACAAGATTCATATTCTTGGGCTCCCATCTTTCTCTTGCAAATAGTTTAATGCTTTTGAGTTTGCAAAATCTAATAGTAGCAACGAGGTATTTTTAAAATGAACCCAAGTTATCTAAATACCCTGTTGAAAAACAGCAAGACAATCAAGTTTAAAAAAAGCACAGCAAGAAACTGTTGAGTTTTTAAAAAATCACAACACATCTCTTTTCTTCAGAGCAGCATATTTTCTTCACAAAAGGAAAGATGATCAAGCTTAAAAGAAAGGCAGAGAATGGACAAATTCATGGGCTCATAAACAGTGACAACCAGATGATAATAAGAATAAATTTTTAAAAAGAGCAGAAATACCTGGCTACTTTGGAAAGATTGACACATTCATTTGCACAAGAGATAACTGGAATATTCAAAGGATCCAAAGGTTCATTTATTATCGAAGTATACAATTCTGATACTCTTCTTCTCCAGATATGTATACTGAGCTAATTGAATAGTATTTTAAAAATGAAACAGCCAATGGAAAACAAGTACTAGTGCATTGGATTTAAAGACATACAGTTTGCTTAGAAGTTTAATGGCTCCAATCAAACCAGCTGGAATGAGCATTGCTGATAGAGTGAATGTAATACAGGAGCATTTAGATCTGACACCAATATTGGTTGCAAAATGCTTTAGGTTTCATAGGCAGAATCTAAAGGAAGAATCTAAAAAAATGTTCAACATTTGTGGCTGAATTGAAGCGATTGTCTGAGCATTGTCACTTCAATGATGGACTTAATAATGCACTGAGAAATCATTTAGTTTATGTAATCTTATAAGAAGGGCCCCATAGACCCATTATCTATTTTCATTGGAGAGAATCTGGAGGAGGATCACAAGGATGATTCCAGGAATGAAGGGGTTAACATGTGAGGATCATTTAGCAGTTTTGGGCTTGTAGTCACTGGAATTTAGAAGAATGTACGGGGATCTCATTGAAACCTAACAAATGTTGAAAGGACTAGATAAGGAGGAAATGGAGAGGACATTCCCTCTGGTAGTGGCATCCAGAACTAGAGGACACAGCCTCAAAATTGAGGAGTGACCTTTTACAACAGAAGTAGGGAGAATGTTTTTAGTTAAAGAGTGGTGAATCTGTGGAATGTTGTTCCACAGACTGTGGTGGAGGCCAAGTCTGTGGGTATGTCTAATAGGGAAGTTGAAAGATTCCTGATTGCTCAGGGCATCAAGAGATATGGTGAGAGGACAGGTATATGGGGTTGAATGGGATCCGGGATCAGCCATGATGAAATGGCAAAGTGGACTCAATGGGTTGAATGGCCTAAATCTGCTCCTATGTCTTATGGTCTTACAGTCTAGGAAAGCATAAAAAAACTCCTAACTGAAGCACACCTCTCATTTAAAATAGCAGTGGAAACAACTGTGTCAATGGAAACAGCAGAGACATGACTGAGTTGCAGTCAGGAATGGAAGTGAGTATGAACAAAGGTGCAATAGCCAAACCAAAACCAAAGTGGACGTAGCTGAGACCTACCTACAGATGGGAGATGGAAGAAGAGTCCAAAGTGTTTCTCACCATAAACACTCACAAAAATAGCTTTATTGCTATAATTAACTTATTTTTGGAGTAGCATCTGCACCTGCACTCTGGCAGAAAGCTATGGGCCAGGTGCTGCAAGGCTGCCCAGGCTCTCAGTGAACCTGGATGACATCATTGTTACTGGCAAGGATGACAACGGACATCGCCAAAATCTCCAAGACAGTGTTAAAAAGATTAAAAGAATATGGGCTTAGAGCACAATGCAACAAGTATGAACTCTTAAACCAAACATCACTTTCTGTGGTCACAGCTCTGATGTGCCAGGATTACACAAGTGTGCTGAGAAAATTCAGCAAACAGTGGTGGATGCCCCAAGGCCAAAATGTGTTACAGTTGCAATCCTTTTTAGGATTTGTCAGTTACTATAACAGGTTCCTGTCAAACCTGGCGACTGTGCTCCACCCCTTGAACTCATTAGTACAGATCAGTAAGAACTGGCAATGGACAAAGCAGTGTGGGGTATTTTCAAAAAGGTAAAGACACTGTGCTCAGTAACAGATTTAATATCACTGAAATATGTTGAGAAATGCTATAACTTTACAGCAACAGTACAATGAAATACATGATCAATAAGTATGGAGGAAAAAACTGGGTTACATTAAATATATATACACACACACAGAGATATATATATATAATAGTTAAAATAAGTAGTGCAAAATAACAGAAATAAAAAAGCAGTGAGGCAGTGTTCATGGGTTCAATGTCCATTTAGAAAATGGATGGCAGAGGGGGAAGATGCTGCTCCCAAATCGTTGAGTGTGTGCCTTTGACACACACAGACATACTTTATTGATCCCGAGGGAAATTGGGTTTTGTTACAGCCGCACCAACCAAGAATAGTGTAGAAATATAGCAACATAAAACCATAAATAATAATAAATTAATCATGCCAGGTGGAAATAAGTCCAGGAACAGCCCAGGGTGTCTGACACTCCGAGGGAGGAATTGTAAAGTTTGATGGCCACAGGCAGGAAGGACTTCTGTACCTCTTTCCTGAGGGTAACAGTGAGAAGAGGGCACGTCCTAAGTGGTGGGGATCCTCAATGATGGATACGCCATCCTAAGGCACCGCTCCTTGAAGATATCTTGGGTACTATGGAGGCTGGTACCCAAGATCTGACTGATTTTACAAGTTTCTGCAACTTATTTTGATCATGTGCCATATTCCCCCCCCCCCCACCCCCCCAACATACCAGACATGATGAAGCCAGTCAGAATGTACTCCCTGGTACATTTGCGGAAGTTTTCAAGTGTTTTAGTTGACAAATCAAATCTTCTCAAACTCTTAATGAAATATAGCCACTGTCTTTTCTTCTTTATACCTGCATCAATATGTTGCTTCCAGTTTAAGTCCTCTGAGATACTGACATCCAGGAATGTGAAACTGCAATTATGATCCATATCGTGAAGCTTGCCATGTGCTGTTCGAGATGCCAAAACATACAGAAGGAAGGGGTCCAAGATCAGTTCCTGAGCTGTCGGAAGGACTTTCTTCAGTCTCAGAGCCTACGCCCACAACCAACACTGAGGTGCCTGCAAAAACCTGAGGTTGTTTCACAGGCACAAGTCTGACCTGCCAAGTAGAGTGATCCCCGCACCATCAACCCCTTGTCAGGAAGGACATCACCACACAAGAGTAAGAAAGCCTCCACAGCAATTAAATATTTAGGCCTGAATGGGGCAATTTAAAATTTACTCTGCTGTGGATGTCTGTATATAGTAGGTGTATTATAAAATATACTGTGTATATCCAGGTTAGTCCTATTTCACAGTTCTTTTCCCATACCCTACAATCTCTTCTTCCCACGGATACTGAACTCTCCTTTGAGCCTCATGACCAAATCCGGTTTCAGGAAGTAAGTCCCAGATCATGACTAAACTCTGAGTGAATCTGGACTCTGATTTCATATAATCATCCAAAATTCTCTATTCTAAGGAAGGTAGTCCCATCTTTTCCCTTTGTATCCACATAATGGAGGTTTCTCATGCCCATGGACATTCACCACCGTTTTCCTGCACCTTCACATCCCTGATACAGTAACTGGACACAGTTCTCTTTTTCTGACTGGGTGTTTCTAGAGATTCAACAGAACTTTATTGTTCCGTATCATTCCCCACAAGTTATAAAGTGCAGAAGTCTGTGTTTTCTGAACCACTCTCTGAACCAGTCCTACCATCTTCAAAAATTTGCTCATCTAATGCACCCAAATTGTTTTGTACATTTGTAGAATATAAATTATTTTCTTACTTTTCCTATAATATCTTTTCACTTATCTATGCTAAAGTTCAACTGGCATGTACTTTTTCATTCCATCTGCCTTCTGATATCTTCTTAAAATCATAATCCTACAGCTGTTTTATTTAATAGCCTTGCCCAGCATCAACACCAAGAGAGTTTGAATGTTCTGCTGACATTAATACTCTCTTTGGGCAGGGCTAATAAGACAGGAAAAAAAGCATTGTTTTTCAAGGCACATTTCACAACCTCAGAAAACTCTGAAGGTTTATGTCCACAGATCTATGCAACTTGATTTGAGAATAAGAATTACATCATTCCACTAAGAATGACACACTGGGCAAAAAGACATCTGGTTTGAAAAAACTGATTTGGAAAATTTCCTTTAAATCTGAAATTAAAGCAGAAAATGCTGGGAACACACACTGCAGATCAGGAAGCATTTGTTGAAAGAGAAATAAAGTTAATGCTTCAGATCAAAGCCTTTTCAAAGATGAAGAGTCTTCAACCTGATTCACTCTGTTTTTAAAATTTCTTTCCACAGCTGCTAAAACTGCTGTGTTTCCTGTGTGTTTTGGTTTACATTCATCTGGTGCCAGTGGGCACATTCTGGGGAACGGTTAGCATTCACCACAGGTTGGAAATCTCTTCCTCATTTTTTATTTAGATCCATGAATAGTAGGAACACCAGAGCAGGTCTCCTGGCATGCTTGTTACCTGCTGAAAGTGGAGATCCTCCCTGCCATTTCTCAGGTGGCTCTAGAATTTTGTGATTTGAAGAATTTATTTGGAACACATGAAATATTATAAGATAAAAGAACAAATCCATCAAACTCCAACATCTACAATACCATTAGGATGATGTGGTAATACAGAAATAGGTTCAAACTAAGTTGTATACTGGGAATTTGAAAACGCAGACACGAGGAAATCTGCGGATACTGGAAATTCAAGCAACACACGCAAAATGCTGGTGTTACGCAGCAGGCCAGGCAGCATCTATAGGAAGAAGTACAGTCAATATTTTGGGCCGAGACCCTTCGTCAGGATTCACTGAAAGAAAAAGTTAGTCCTGTCTCGGCCCGAAACGTTGACTGTGCTTCTTCCTTTAGATGCTGCCTGGCCTGCTGCATTCCACCAGCATTTTGTGTGTGTTGCTTGTATACTGGGAATGTTGTAGTGAGCAACTCTCCTCCTAACACAAGACTTTTGACTACCTACACAGCACACCAGGAGTAAGAAGCAGTGCCCTGTTACCTGGAGGAGTACAGCTCCAATATCACTCATCTAGACGCCAACTAGAATAGAGCACCTCAACTGACTGACACTTCATCCACAACCCTCACATTCAGTGTGTACCATCTACAAACTACACTGCTATTACTCACTCAGGCCTGATCAATCATTCCCAAAACCTGGCAATTATGCCACCAAGAACAAGCATCATCCAAAGTTTCCCTCCAATTTGTGCACCATCCTGACTTGAAAAATCATCAGTAGTCCTTAATCCTCAAGCTTCCCCCCCCCCCCCCAATCGTGACAGTGTCTTCACTTTAAGGATTACATTGACTGACTACAGATATGGAATCAAATATGGAGCTTGTGTGAAACACACAGAGCCTGAGAAATGAATAAATACTGTGTCCTTACTGCTATCAGCATTGAGAAGAAGGAGCATTGAATCATCAGCTGGAGGAGGAAGTTCCTTTGTTTATGTCAGAATGAGGTTTATCACCACCAGCATGTGACGTGAAATTTGTTAACCTAGCAGCAGCAGTTCAATGCATTACATAATATAGAAGAGAAAAAATAATAATAAAAATAAATAAAATAATAAGTAAATCAATTTCAGTGTGTGTATATTGAATAATTTTTTAAAACATGCAAAAAAACAGAAATACCATATATTAAAAAAAGTGAGGTAATGTTCAAGGGTTCAATGTCCATTTAGGAATCGGCTGGCAGAGGGGAAGAAGCTGTTCCTGAATCACCGAGTGTGTTCCTTCATGTTTCTGTACCACCTACCTGATGGTTACAGTGAGAAAAGGACTTGCCCTAGTTTCTGGAGGTCCTTTATAATGGACATTTATGTTTAAACTCATAGTATGAGACTTCATTTAGTCTGGAGTCAATGTTGAAGACTCCAACGGCAATCATCTTGTTCCTGTATACCACAATACCACCACCTCTGGTAGATTTGCCCAGCTGTAGGAGAAAACAGATTTAGTTGCCTGGTGTTTTGTCTGTGGGTATAAATTGATCAATTTTGTTTGACTTGTTTGTTGAATGGGTCTCTGAATGTAGACATCAGTCTCCAGATACTTATGAGGAGAACTCAGTAAGGGCTGTAAGTTTGCTGGTAGCGTCAGAATACAGAGTCAGTTTGATACAGAGTGGTTATATCCTTTTTCTGCATAACATGGTGGTTATGGTAACTAGCATCTTACTAGGCCAATTACTGTACCACTGTTTAAGAAGGGTGACAGGAACAAGCAAAGCATGCCAGTCAGTCTGACATTAGTAGTAAGGAAGTTACTGGAGGGACAGAATCTACCAGGACTTAGGTAGTCTGACTAGGAGGAGTCACCATAGCTTTGTGCATGAGAAATCATGTTTAACTAATCTTTTAGAGTTCTTTGAAAAGGGTAAATGAAGGTAGGGCAGCAGATGTTGTTTATTTGGACTTTAACAAGCTAGTCTGGAATGTTAGGTCCCATAGAATCCATGAAAGTGTGTTAGGTTGACTCAAAATTGCATTGGAAGTAGACAGCAGAGGACGGTGTTTGAAAGTTGTTTCTTAGAATGGAGACCAGTGACTAGTGGTGTGCCACAGGAGTTGGCACTGGGTTCCTTGTTATTTGCTTAAATGATTCAGATGTGAATACGTAGGCTTGATCAGTAAGTTCGTAGATGACACAAAATTAGCAGGTGTTGTTGATCGTGAAGAAGCTACTCATAGATTTTAGGGGGATCTTGATTAATTAGGTAGGTGGGCTAAGGAGTAGCAAATGGATTTCAATACAGCTAAGTGAGAGGTGGTGCATTTTGTAAAGTCAAACCTGTGTACAACTTTAACTATGAATGGTAGCACACTAGAAAGTGCGGTGGAACAGAGGAATTGAGGAGTACAATTGCATAGATCATTGAATGTTGTGTCACAAATGGTGAAAAGCTGCTTAGAATGGCTACTTTCACCAGTCAGGGACTAAGTACAGGTTTTGGACATTATGTTGCAATGGTATAAGTAATTGTTGAGGGCACGCTTGAGTACTGTGTACAGTTTTGGTCAGCCTGTAATAGGAATGAAGACTGAAAAGAGTACAGGAAGGATTTACAAGAATGTTGCCAGGACTAGACAGCCTAAGTTATAGGGAGAGGTTGGACAGAAGTGGCCTTTATTCTTTGTAATTAATATAGGAAGGTGATTTTATAAAAGTATTTAAAAGTATGAGTGGCACAGATAAGGTGGACAGTTACAATTTTTTCCCAGGGTAGGCAAGTCTAAAAGTAGAGGGCATAGATTTAGGGAGAAAGGTGCAAGACTTAAAAGAGACCTGAGGAGTAACTATTGCACACAGATGGAACGAGCTGCCAGAGGAAGTGGTTAAGCCAGGTACAATAATATTATTTATGAAGCACTTAGATAGGTAAATGGAGGGGAGAGGCCAGGAGGGAAATAGGCTGGAGACTGGTAATTGAGACTAGCTATGAGGACAACATGTCTTCACAGGGCCAAAGAACCTCATTGTTCTATGACACTAGGAATCTCTGAGTCAACCTCATAGCTACAATGTGAAATCAAATGTTGGTGAGACTGGGGAAGGATGGCAGCTTTCCTTCCCTGTAAAATGGAATGGTTAATGTTTTTCATGGACACGGTAGGCTGAAGGGTCAGCTTCTGGTGGTGTCACTCTATAATTTGTCATTGCACCAACCACCCGTCGTCCGCTCACTGCTCAGGATTTCAACTGACATAGACGGGAGAAGAATGTGGGGGGTGGCAGAAATCTTCACGCTAATAAAGCACAGAGAATAATCTAAGGAGCAGACAAACTGCAATACAGTTCCTACCTGAACCATCTCTAAAAATGAGGTGAGAACAGATCTCTCTCCCACAAGACACCATCATGGTGCTTAAGCAAGGGATGAAATAATTTGAAGGGCAATTTTACCAGAGAAGTAAAAAGTTTATTAGAAATTAAGGCCCCTTGCAAAGCCTGTGAAAATTAATTCCAAGCTTCTGGACATACCAGGCCAAGATTATGAATATTTGCCATTCAATATATATTTAGACAGCAAAATGAGCTTTGCAATCAACCAGTATGAATTGTAAATTATCATTTTGTATGCTTAAAGGAATCAGATTTTGTTATAATTCAAATTAAACTCATAACCATGTAATTATCACAGCGTAATTGCAAACCCTGAAACCTTACCTCTTTATAACTGCAAAAAGCATTTTGCTGATATGGGGTTTTCAGAAGTGACATTCATTGCATAACCAATGCCCACATATAAGTGAATAGTAGCATCAAATTACTCAGCTAACATGTAATTACAGGTTGTTTCACTGCTGCAAAATCACAACTGTATTTTAAAGGAAATTATCTACTCAAAGAAATATCCAGAGGTACATGAATAATTAGTCCAAGAACAAGCTGAGTTATTCATTGAAACATTGTTCTCCAAACTAATCCTCTCGAGTACTTTGACAGACCAACAAAGTTTCAGGTTCAAGTAGTTTCTGAGCCATCTTCTTTGAATTTGTAATGTAGTTTTATTGTGTACTCCCTCCTCCACCTATTGTTGAATTTGATCCCCAGTCTGTCACAGAGGGAAAGAAGACATTTATTGTAATGGTCCCAGAGATGAAGGACATCAGTTATTCAGAGGGAACAAAGAAAATGGGCATATCTTTCTTAGGAGAGAGCATGTTTAGAGGAGGTTCAAGAGCAATGTTCAAAATCATAAAAAGCTTTCATTAGTTATCACCTGATAGGTAACCTAGCACAGAAAAACAGAAGGAAGATGAGGATTTTTTAATGCAGTTATGATCTGATTTGCATTGACTGGAGGTAGAAACAAATTCATTTTAGAAGGGACTCATGTATATTTGAAAGGAACTTTCAGAACAATGGAAAAACATTAGAGAGGTGGGAATAACTGGATAACTCATTCAAAGAGCACTCACAGAACAAATGAGAGGAATGGTTTCCTCTCGAATGGTATAATTCCACAATGACTTTGAGCTACTATATCCCATATTCTCTTTAAAATCAAATAAACATAAATAGCTAGACAAAGCAGAAATTGTTCCACCAGAAGGTCTACTTGTGGTATTGTGCAGCAGTAAACTCACTCACCCTGTTATTTCTTACTCAGATATCAATTGAGGAATCAATACTTGCTGTTTCGTGAAGTGCTAGAGAGCGTAGAGAAACCCACCATCCTCTCTTCACCTTCCTGATAAAAGTCTGAAAACACACATACCACTAGGCTTAAGGACAGCTTCTACCCCACTGAAGTATTAAACAGTCTCCTAAAATAATATGACATTCCTCACAAACTATCTTATTATAGCCTTGCACCTTATTTACTGTCTTCACTGCTCTTTCCACTGTCATACTTTATTCTATATTTTTTTTTCCCTTATACTACCTCAATGGTGTCAAAATTGCTGTTGTGATGCGTCTAGTATGGTGGGGTAGTGGGGAGTGCTTGTCATTATCACTTTCAGCTTCCACTGCTGGTTAGTAGTCTTGCGAAAAGGGGAGCTGAATGCGTAGGTCTCTCCCTGCCAGAACATAGCCTACCCAACAGCAAGCCTCATGTAGTGCCTCCTCACTGGTGACACACAGAAACTAAACTCCTTTCAGACCCGGGCTGAATTAGAGAGAATGGGGAGGAGGTCTGGCTTCTGCGCAAGTAGCACACAGGCCCATCGGTGTCATGAGCCCTAGTGCTCATGAACTAGACCCCGCCTATGGGTAAATAGCCCGAATGCCTTGTGGGCAACCTTGGGATAGATGAAGGCTACGGGAGTAAACACAGACAGCAAATCTGGAGTGGAGCACCTAAGGCGGCTGGACGTTATTGAACATCCTTCCAGCAGCCAAGCTGATGCCAAACGTATTGCTTCATAAGCTTTCCTTTGGACTACACTGGTGAGGTTGAGAGGGAGATCTTGACAACTGGGCATCTCAGGATCTCCAGACATTCGCCCAGGCTTGTAATGATGATCACCATCACCTTTTGTCATTCAGGCCAGACAGATGCCAACCAGCACCTCAATGCATTTTTGTAATGAAATGATGGGTTTGAATGGCATGCAAAGACGAAGTATGTGACAATGTACTCTACCACAGTATATGTGACAATAATAAACCAATTTACCAATAAGTGGAAAGCTCACAAAAAAAAAACACCAGAATGAGCCTTATGACATTATTCAGGAAAAGGGCTAGGTTCCATCATTTCCTCCATTTTCAAATCAGTGCAAACAGGTCATAGATGTCCTGGTACCATTTGTTTGATAGAAACGTGAGAACGCAGACTGTAGGCACGTGGAAGAGAAGTGGAAGTGAAGCAATCTAACCTCACCATGAATGATGGATGCATATCTATACACACCCCTCACCAATGGTGCTAAATAAAAGTGAATGGGATTATTTTAACTCAGCCAGGCACTCACAAATCCAATGTCCACTCCAGGAAGTAGAGAAGACAAGGGATCAGTTAAGTCCAACAAAGAGGTGTTTTCAGGAGACAGAGGAGCAACTAAGCTACTGCTTGGAGATGATGGACTGGGCTATGTCAAGGACTCATCAGAAGACCTGAATGAAAACACCACAGTTGTCATGGACCTTCTAAAGATACACATAGGCGAGTGTATCCTCACTTTATTGATCCCAAAGATACTTCATTTTGATAGATACACAGATAGATGATAGATACTTTATTGATCCCAAAGTTAATTACAGTGTCACAGCAGCATTACAAATGCACAGATATACAAATATTAGAAGAAAAGTGAAAAAGAATAAAAACATACTTTAGCTTAAAAATAAGATGCACAAGACTTACAAGTCAAAGATTACAAGATTTACAAGAATTCCAAGTTCACACTGGTAAGATGGTAGTACAAGAACGGCTGCAATATTATGCCGTAATGGGTGCACATTCACACCATCCAGGTAAGAAGTGATGATGGTAGCATTGAGGAGGTTGTCCACAATAGCAGGATGTGGTAAACAGAGCTATTCAGAGCTTTAACAGAGCTCCTGGTAGACAAACTGCAGTGGATCAAGGGCTGACATCACCAGGGGTTGGAGGTGAGCCAGGACCAGCCTCTCTAGGGTCTTCATGATGTTTGAGGTCAGGGAGTCATTCAAGACTTTCGGTTGGCCCTTCTTGGGTACTGGGACCACACATGATGTTTTCCACACAGCCGGGACCCTTTCCAGACTGAGACTCATTGAAAGCGTGCTGCAGAACTCTTCACAGCTGCTCAGCACACTCCTTCAGGTCCTTGGGGTTCACACCAGGCAGTCCCAATGCTTTGCAGCATCTGAGTTTCCCCAGAGCCCTTCTCACCTGCTCAGCAGTGAAGGTGAGTCCATGACGACTGGGGAGTTCATGGAAGATGGTGGCTGGGGGAGGTGAAGATCGGGACAATAGCAGTTGGTATGTGGAGGTGTGGATGGTAAGAGGGGGCATAGACAGTGATAGCCTGTGTTGTTCATCCACATGTTGAACTGGAGAGGAGAGGAGGGAAGAGGGGAAGATTTGGTGCTGAGGGAGCATTGGGTGCCTTGGCACCTGAGCTGGTGTGCTGAGGGGAGTGTAACAGGAGGGCAATTGTCAAACCTAATGAAGAATTGGTTTAACTCATTAGCTCATTCACGGCTGCATTCCGAGGCTCTGCAGCTAGACTGATTGAAGCCAGTGATGTTCTTCATGTCACTCCACACCTCCCGTGTGCTACTCTGCCCAAACTTGTTCTCCAGCTCTCTCCTGTATTCCTCTTCAGCTACCTTGATCTTCTCCTTTAGTTCCCTCCGCACATGTTTCAATTTTTCCCTGTCTTCTGATCTAACGGCTCTCTTTTTGTGATTGAAAAGAACCGTTAGATCACTGGTGACCCATGGTTTGTTGTTATGGAAGCAGTGAACAGTCCTTGATGGTATTACAGTGTCCTCACAGAAGTTGATGTAGCCAGTGATGCAATCAGCAAGTTCATTAATGTCATCCCTACATGGTTCACAAAGCACATTCCAGTCAGTAACTTCAATGCAGCCCCTCAATGCCTTGTTGGCCTCTGGAGACCATTCCTTTACTAACTAGTGCTAACTAGTTGTTGCTGTACTTTGGGCTTATACAAGGGCATGAGGTGAACCAGGTTGTGATCTGATCTTCCAAGTGGAGGAAGAGTTGTGGAACTTATGCATCTTTAATATTTGCATACAAGAGTTTCAGTGCTTTGTTTTCTTTTGTATGACACTTGACAAACTGATCAAAAATGGGTAGGGTTGTTGAGAGAAAAACATGATTGAAGTCTCCTGATACTGCCATGAACGCATTGGGGTGTGATTCTGGAATCTTGCGATGATGTCACATGCAGTATCAGGACTGAATCAGGAAGGTGCGATGTAAACAACAAGTAATATGGCGTAGCCGAATTCACAAGATAGATAATACGGAAGTAAACTCATAGCAAGCAGTTCAATGTCTGGACTGCAGATTTGTTCTTCTACAGAATTGTGACCAGGATTACATCATCTGTTGTTCACAAGCATAGCAAACCCAGTTCCTTTCCTCTTACCACACAGTAGATAAACTCTGTCTGCTCGTAGCATTGAAAACCCATTCACGGTAACATTGCAATCCAGGATTTGCTCATGTAGCCATGTCTCGGTGAAACATGTAACACTGTGCTCCCAGTATTTGTTCTATGACCTTGTGAGTATTGCTAGTTCCTCCATTTTATTTGCCAGCAATCTTACATTCCCCATAATGATTGACAGAAGATATGGTTTATATCTCTGTCTCTTGTTGCGTCATTTTTTACCTGATCTACAGCCTTGGTATCTCCATCTCAGCTCATCTGGAATATCAAGCTTCTGCTGGGCAAACAAAGGCTGCTTCCCGGCTGCTCCCTCATATATACAATCATTCAGTCTTCTGCAACCAAAGCACTGTATGAACCAACAGATTCAAAATATGCTGAGCACTAGATTGGTAGTGTTTAGGGCTGGAGATCTAGGAAAGTACAAGTCCAGGTATAACTTCTGGAAAACCTCGTCATGTGCAAAGTGGCATATAGAAAGGAGACTGAAAATCTGGCTCAGTGATGCCAAAACAACCTCTCACTCAAAGACAGCAAAACCAAAGAGCTTATTATCAACTATCGGACAAAGAAGTCAAAGGTCCATAAACCAATCCTTGGTAGGGGAATAGAGCTGGAGAGATTAGTGTCTTTAAACTCTTTGTCGTTAACTTATCATTGGATCCATCCTGAGACCAGTACATAAGATTAAAGTATCATAACTGGTTGATTCATGGCCTGGTATGGAAACACAAATCACCATGAATGGAAAAGCCTACAAAAAGTAGTTGATTTCAGCCTGCCCACCACGGAGCATATTTACACGAAGTTCAGCCAGGAGAAAGCAGCATCATCATCAAAGACCCTCATCATCTAGGCCATAGCCTCTTCTTGCTACTACTATCATACAGGAGCCTTGGGTCCCACATTACCAGGTTCGGGAACAGATTAATCTCCTGAATTGGCATGCATAACTTCAATCACCACTACTTTGAATTTATTCTACAACCTGTAGACTCATTTTCGAGAAATTATTACAACTCATTTTCTTATTATTATATTTTATATTTGCACAATTTGTTTTTCTTGCACATTGGTTGTTTGATAGTCTTTGTTTATGTATAGCTTTTTTCATAAATTCTATTATATTTCTTTTTTGCTGCCACAAATGCCTGCAAGAAAATGAATCTCAAGATAGAATATATTAACATGCTGCATACATACCTTAATAACTTTGATGTACTGAAGAAATCCTGTTCTTAATTTGTCATATTCTCTGAGGTGTTTATGATTACTTTGCCTGCTTGATACCGATGCTCTGAATCTGCCAGATTCTGTGCTTTTCAAATGCCAGGAAAGGTGATTTTTGAAGTAAATGAGTAACTATAAAAAAAATCTAGAGCACCCATGAAAACATCAATGGAGAAACTGCAAATACATGAATTTACCGTTCCTTTTTTAAACTGAGATTACTTAACTATTTCATAACTCAACACCATTACAGTCGAGGGTGTCAGAGTTCAATTCTGAAACCCTCTATAAGCAAGTGTGTACGTTCCTTCCTGTGTGTGCACATGTGTTTCCTCCAGGTGCTACAGTTTCATCTCACAGTCCAAAAGCATATTGGTTAGTCGGTTTATTGGTCATTATAAATTTTCCTGTGATTAGGCTATAGGGCTAAAATCAATGGGTTTCTGGGCAGCCTGGCTCAGTGACCCAGTAGGGCCTGTTCTGGGCTGTATCTCTAAGTAAAATAAGTATTTCCTTTTCAGGCACCATAGGATGAAAAGCATTTTCCTCTTGTTAAAGTACATTACATAGTGATAAGCACAATCAGCCCAAGGCATATATAATATATAGTAAAGAACACTACACCGACAATGTTACAACGAATCCCAAGTCAGAATTCACCTCTCATTTCATTTAAAAAAATGCTGGAGTCTCCCCATTGAGTAGCAGGTAATTTTTCAACCCTTGGCATTCCTCTTTAATTATTGTCTGTCTTTAATTGCCTTTTTAAGAGCATCTCAGCTACATTGCATTTCACGATTCCACTGGTACTCTAGGGTCCGCTCAGTGGAGCCAGCTGTTTCAGAGCACAGTTCACTACTTTGTTGGAAACGTTCACAATTCTGCAGGTTACATTTTTCTGAGCAGCACTTAGCATTCATGAAAGATTGCAGTTCATTTCTATTACTCAGTTTACAGGTGATTTTCCACATTTTCATAATAATTTCTGTATGCCATACAATGTAAATGATTGTTAACTGCCCTTTGCAGGCTCTGTCATCATTTATATAACACCATTTGAGCCATACAGCACAGAAACAGGCTCTTTGGCTTTGCACACCATGTCTGCATTGAGGACCTATATTACTAATTCTAATCACATTTAACATCACGTAGCCTTCACCTTCCATACTTCACCAATTCAAACGTCATATAGATACTTCTTAACTGTTGTGAGAGATGTTACGTTGAGAGTAATTTATATAACTGTAAGTTATTGTAAGAACAATATGGCACTGAGGGATGAGTGTCATTCTCAGGTAACACCGTTGAAATTTATCTGCATCGGGAAATTTCCACTGACCTCTCCTGAATGACTAATCCTTTGTGTTAAGGTTCTGGCTATTGAAGCCAGAGCCACAAGGGATATTAACTTCACACCTAACCTATTAGCTCCATAAGATGGTTGTATATTTCAGTAAGATCACCTTCCCTTGTTCCAAATTCAAGGCAGAAGAATACTCAGTCTATTCTTCCCAGTTATCAGTCAGGTGAATCTTCACTCCAGCCCTCTATTACAGGTATGTCTATTCGTTGGGAGGAGGGTCAGATCTACATACAATATTCCAAATCCATTCTCACCAGAGCCTTTTTTCATTGACACAAGGCTGTTCTTTTCCTGTACTCAGGTTTTTTAAGCAATAATGGCAAAATAAGGCTTGCTGGTCCTGCAAGTTAACTTTCAATGATTTGTATATGGGAAACACAGGTTTCCTCACCATGTGAAAAAAACTTACATCTTCCTATGTTTTCTGCCAAAGTAGTTGAACTCACAATTTTCCACAATGTATTCCATATGCCATGTCCCTGTCCATTCATTTAATATGTCTATATTCTTCTGAAACTTTGATATATCCTTCCTCCTTACAGTTCATACTGTGACCCCAATTTGAACCATCAACAAACTTGGATCTACTACAACTGATACTTCCATCAAATTATTGATCAAATTACATCCAGGTTCCAGCACCAGAACCTCTGGCACTGTACTCTTTAAAGCCTTCAAACTTAAATGTGGTTTACTCCTACTCTCTAATTTATGTTATTAATCAATCCTCTATGCATGATCTGCCATACTGCACACTCTTAATTTTAAATAATCTCTTATGCAATATTTTATTAAAGGAACAAACATACAGTTGGCTCACTGTATACTGTCAGTTATAATATCAAACAAACCCTGATTTTCCTTTTATGAACCAATGCTAATATGCTCAATCCTATTTTTTAAAGTCTACCATTATCAGTTGTAGGCAATAATTTGCAGCATTTTTCCAACTACTAATGTCAGGTTTTCTGATCTACAGATGCTACTTCTCACTTTCTGGCATTTCCTAAGTGATGGAGTTAACATTTGCCCTTCCCACATACTAGCAGCAATACCAAGGTCCAGAAATCCATATTGATCACAATGTTTCAATGCTGTTCCACTGCTCTCCCTTTTATATTCCGCTCAAAACTTACCTTGCTGACCTAGCTTTTGGTCACCTGTCCAATATCTCTTCCTTTGGCTCAGTGTCAATTTTTATCTAATTACACTCCTGAGTCTATGGTCAGTTTGTCAATCGATTTTAGTTTGTGGTCAGTTTGCAAAAAAGGTTGCTGACATAGAACATGTTTTGATACATCTGACTACATTGTTTGTTATATTAAGTTTGATACACAGAATTTTTCAAGTTATTCTTGCATTTTATCATATAAAACTGTTAAATTAGTACATTGACAATCATTTTGTGTTATGGTGGGTTGTGAGAATTAAAACCCACAAAACTAACTGGATGTTCCAACATTTTTCATACCTGTTAACACATCCCTTATAATGTAAATTTTAGGATATTAAGGGCACAATATTAATTCAAACTGCCCAAATGCTCCACGTCAGCTTTGTTCATACTGCCACCTGCTGACCACCATTGGATCCTTCAACAATTTCTGCAGAATATATCCAACTAGCTATGGCAGTTCATCTGTGTTAAACAACTGCCTGCAGGATGCATCTTTCATCAGATTCTGGGCTTTATATGCATTATTTTGAGATAAATTGAGAGAGAATAGAAGGATGGCGATATTCCCTAATATTAACCTTCTATCCACAAAGATTTCAGTCTATGGTCAGTTTGTCAATCGATTTTAGTTTGTGGTCAGTTTGCAAAAAAGGTTGCTGACATAGAACATGTTTTGATACATCTGACTACATTGTTTGTTATATTAAGTTTGATACACAGAATTTTTCAAGTTATTCTTGCATTTTATCATATAAAACTGTTAATTAGTACATTGACAATCATTTTGTGTTATGGTGGGTTGTGAGAATTAAAACCCACAAAACTAACTGGATGTTCCAACATTTTTCATACCTGTTAACACATCCCTTATAATGTAAAGGAAAGCAGACTTCTGAGAGAGGACTTCAGCAATTTCTACGAATAGAGTACACATACAATATTTAATTATTAGGCTACTGCAGGCTTGAGTTAAATAAAAGACTAAGATTGCTTGAAATTATTCAACAGCACAGCTGTACAAATTAAAAGAAAATCTTAAGCACAGACTAATGATATATTTTCCAAATTACCATGCTGTTAAAGGTTACACTGCTAAATTCCATGGCATATGAATTCTGAATATAAAATATGCTATTTGTGTGACTGCTTTTAGTCATATTTGTCTATCAGTATCAATGAAGAGGACCACAAAGATATGGTTAGGGGAGACTGAGGAACATTTACAGGATTGTTTTGAATTAATAGATTGGGATTAATATTCAAGGATTCACCTTTGGGTGTGAATGAATGTGCCACAGTTGTCACCCACTTCCTCAAGATCCAAGTGAAGAGTGTGAGAACTTACCAGACATACCCAAAACCAGAAGGCTCATAAGGCATCGGGACCCGATTGTGTATGTGGTAGGGCTCTGAAAATCTGTGCCCAACAACTGGTGGGACTGTTCAAGGTCATCTTCAGTCTCTCACTGCGACAGTCAGAGGTTTACACCTACTTTAAAAGGCATCAATCATATCAGTGCCCAAGAAGAGTAGAGTGCGCTGTTACGACTCAGACAGTTGCACACATATACTGTGATGAACTGCTTTGAGAGGTTGATCATGACTAAAATTAACTTCTAAGTAAGGGCCTGGACCCACTGCAATTTGCCTACCACAACATTAGGTCTACAGTGGACACCATCTCACTGGCTCACCACTCAGTCTTGGACCACCCAGGCAACAGCAACACTTACACTCCGCAGCCACTTTATTAGTAACCTGTACATCTGCTCAATAATGCAAATATCCAAGCTGACAATCACGTGGCATCAAATCAATGCATAAAAATACGCAGACATGGTCAATTGTTGTTCAGACCAAGCCTCAGAATGGGGAAAAAATGTGATCTAAATGACTTTAACCATGGAATGATTGTTGGTGCCAGAAATGGCGGATCTCCAGAGATTTTCAAGCACAACAGTCACTAGAGTTTACAGAGGATGGTGCAAAAAGCAGAAAATATCAGTGGATGAAAACACCTAGTTAATGAGAGATCAGAGGAGAATGACAGGAAGACAACAGCAACTTAAATAACCATGCATTACAATAGTGGTATGCACAGAGCATCTCTAAATGTACATGTACCCTAAAGTGGATAGGCTACAGCAGCACGAGACCACACTAAGTTCCACTTCTACACCCAATAATAAAGTGGCCACTGAGCGTATAGCTCCATTCTTTCACTGTTGCTAGAACAGGTTTTCCCACAGAATTAATGAATAGAATGGCAGCACTTCAAAAAGGCAGTTTACCAACACCTTCTCAATGTAAGATTGGGGATAAACACCAAATATTAGTCTTTCTAGCAATGCCCCTATGGCACAAAAAAACATTAAATCCAGCTCCACCTTAATAAGAGTCAGTTTTCTTCACACTGACCCCACTCCTTTTAAAATAGCTGCAGAACACACCAGAAACAAGCATGTATGTGGAATATAAAAGTATAGATAAACTTACTTTGAATAGTGTATTAAAGATTCATTAGTATCGCAAAGGTAACTTTATTTTAGCAAAACATTATTGTCTCTCGCTTTTGTCCTGAGAAGACAACTTCCAGTGGGCTATGTGTTTTTCAAAGGAAGCTAAACTGTTTCAGTTGTGATGAAAGGTCACTGATCTGAATCATTAACCTGCTTTCTCCCTCAACAAATGCTTCCTTTGCTGGATAATTTGAAAATTCTGCTTTTATTTAACTGATTAACCTTTCTTTTGTTTCTAGAAACTTGCCTTTGCTTGCTAAACATAATCTTCATCTCTAATTATGTCAGAGATCTGACAAAGCTATAACTTGTACCCTTTGCAAAGTGCCTGAGGCTGTAGCCTAAGAACATATCGCAACAGCACTAGTTATACTGAAGAAAAAAATAATTTATGGTGCAAATGCTACAGAAATGGTTCAACAAATATTTCAATTTATATAGGTCTTTCACTAGGGCATCTCAAATCATTTCACTGTCAAATCTTCTTTTAAAAGGTGCTGGTGATTTAGGAATAAATACTAGAAATAACATCTTGGAATGCATTCTTATTTCTCTCCCAGTACAGCTAAAGGGACTGTCAGTTTAATCTTTTCAGAAAGCATTGCACTTTCTCAGAAACACCAGACTGTATTATTTGATTCTATATTTGGAAATATGAAATGTCCACGTTACTTAAAGTTGTTAGATTATGAAGCCACCTTTTTATGCCTTTTAACTTACACTTATAAAAATTGATCATCTCAAGGATGTCACCTTTGTCTATAAACGTTTATGTCAGGAATCTTATAAAGTGATAAACTGAGAATAATAACAAAGCTGGCTGCTTTGATACTTTCTCTTTTAAGTTGGTGTTCAATTTCCAGAGCTGTTGTTGCCCTCCAAAGGTTTACTTTGGAACAACATCTGACTTTCTGAGGAAAAAGCAGTGAACTGCAATAATTAGTTAAATGCTCCACCTGATGGCGAGTTGAAGTAACAACTTATCTTACGAGTATAAAAGGAGTGAAATCTGAAGTTCAATTCAAATCAATGTTGGATTCATCAGTCCAGATGAAGGATCTCAACACAAAATGATGACTGCCCATTTCCTCCACTGATGCTGTCTGACCTACTGAGCTCTTCAGGCAGTTTTGTTTTGTTTCAAAACAATATTCTTTGGTTGAGGCAGAGAGGACCTAATGCTGAATAATTTGGTAAGTTTGTTTTTAATTATCTCACTCACACTATTTTGTTTACAATCACTGACCGCTCTGCTTTATTTGACTTTTCCTAGCATTTTATACTTTAATTCATTTTATGATGTTTTGATAATTTTTTTCTTGCTGTGTTCTGCAGCACTGTTCTCCACTGAGAGAACCGCCAACAACAGGAGAAATCAGTTATCTAATTTCTTTGAGAAAGAAATAAAGATATCTATGCAGAGAAAAGGATCAACTCCAATAATGGGTTCGTATGCATTTAAAGCATTAAGCTTACTTCATTCAAAACAACACAACAAATTAAAGCGCACTATCACTGAACTCCAACAACCTTTGGTCAAGAACATTAACCAGTTTATTCAAATATGCCTGGTCTATTCTAATATTGTTCTATAAAATTCTGACTAAAACAGTTGATTATAATTTAACAAACTGATACAAAAATTATGTAATCTAAGTTTTCCTGTTCAGTTTTGGGAATTCAACAGTGCAAATGCATGGTGGCTCATCTTTTCAGAATTCAACACCAAAAATATGCATTGGACAAGAACCAAGAGATTCAATGACAGGGTTAAGGGCACTGTTCTAAAAAGACTAAAGTAATAGAATACTTTTGTATTTCCACTGCTCAGCAATCAAATACAGGGGAGTTGAGGTAGGGGTGTTGAGGAAGACGTGTTTGAGGACTATATATAAAAGATAATCCAAATGTTCCCAAACTGAAAAGCATGGAGATCCACTCTCTATTGGTCTAGGGCAGCACGTTTCAAATCGGGCACCCTGACATTTGCACAAAATAGAGATACATCCTTTGTAAAGCTAACAGGGATGGCAAGAGTTAATACCATTGCAAAGCCAAGTCCCGGACCAACTGTCATCTGTGGCAGGGCTTACATGTTATAATGGGCTACAGAACGAAATCTGGCAGCATTGACAACAACACTGCACCCCTTACTATCCATATTTTGAATAGAAGAGTATTGGAATGTCATCAGTAACCTCTACAGCCTCCACAGCACCTGAACCCAGTCACCACTGCAGACCCAAGACCAGTCTTCCAGAGAGTGAACCAGCCTGGACAGTGTCCCTGGCTAGATCAGCTGGCAGGGATAATTGCAGACATCTTTTAACCTCTCCTGGTTCAATCTGAGTCTTCCACCAGGTTTAAGACCACCATCATCCTTGTACCTAAGAAATACAAGGTAACATATCTCTGATTTAGATGGCGCAATATGGTAAGAAACATTTTGTGTGAAAGAATGGTAATATTTAAAATTCATGCAGCCAATTTTATTTCAGACTTGAAGCTATAGGCATTCCTTGCCTATTGAATTCCATCTCCTAACAAGAACCCTTATTTTCAAATTCCTTTTTTTAAATATGTGAGTCACTCATTCAAGTTAAATATATCTTTTCAAATTTATTTCAAAATGAAATAATCACAAAATTAATGTCATTGCATCCAGCCCACTTCCTACAGGGAATTGTTTTCTAAGCCCTGGAAAATTAACAGCATAATTAAAGGAAAACAAGATATTTAATGAATTGTTATGTAGAATCAAGTAACACCCTTATTTATTTGTTCTATGGATCTATCAAGAGTTGATTGCCAGTTGTGGATGATGGATAATGGGTCAGGCACACCCCAATATTACTAAAAGCCTCAGAAGTACCTTGAAAAAATAAGATTGTATGTTTTAAATTAAAATAAACTGAAATGGAAAGTTTTTCACCTTCTTACTATTATCAAAATCAATGAGCTCACAGATCCTCTTTCAGACTTAAGTTAAGACCAAAAATTCCAAGAGACTTCTCAGCAAGTAGGGCAGCGTGCGGAAGGAGCAGTTAATGTTTCAGGCCTGGGATCCTTTATCAGATTTCCATTTTTATTTACTGCTCCTCATTTAATCTGATGTAGGATCCAAATGCCAATTCACCTCTAGAAACATGTAGCACAGCACACGGAAAGACATGGACCCAATTATCACTAAGTAAACATGGAACTTCCATATTTTACTCTAAACATACATAAACCAGACTTGCAGATATTGAAATGGGTAATTTTACCAGTTAAATAAAGGTAAAAATTCATTGTGGAATTAGTTTTTTGGAAAATATCTTCTGTTACGAAATCCCGTAACTGGATTACTTACCAACAAAGATAGAGAGGTCCGTTGAAGTCTGATGGTACTATTTTTAAAAGTCTTTATTTATGAAAGGGGCACAAAAATAAGATTAATACAAACATTCAGATGATATACGTAGTCACTCCTCAATCTAAAAGCGCGGGTCTAATAATAACCATCAATAAGAAACAGCTCGATCGTTTGTCTAGGGCGGGGGTCGGCAACCCGCGGCTCCGGAGCCACATGTGGCTCTTTTACGTCTGTGCTGCGGCTCCCTGTTGCTTTGAGAAATAATTGGTTGTGGCGACCCTTTTCCTGGCACATCCGAACCGACTCACAATTAGATAGCCTACGGGGTTTGCGAGCACAGAGCTTTGGAGCCTCTGCTCCATGGGGGGCCGGTTGAGGGAGGCTTAAAAGTGAGGCTGAAGATTTCGAATAAAGTTTTTTCCTTCGACGGCAGTTACCGACTCCGTGTCGTAATTTTAGCGCTGCGTGTGGCACACCGCTACATGGTCAGTATTTAATTAAAATGTATTTTATGTTAGTTTGTTAGTTTTTGAAATGTAAATCTAAATTTGAAGATTATGGTGATCTTGTACAATCTAATTAAGACGTTGTGGCGACCCATTTCCTGACACATCCGAACTGGCTCACAATTAGCCAGCGTTCAGGCTAAGGGAGATAGCCTACGGGGGTTTGTGAGTACGTGTCTTTTGCAGCATCCGCGCCCATGGGGGGCGGGTTGAGGGAGGCTGAAAAGCAAGGCTGTTTAGTTCGAATAAAGCTATCTTTGACTGCAGTTTACTGACTGCGTGTAGCAACCGCTACAACGTGTTTTTATCACTGGCTGTCCAGAGGGAAGGTGCTGAAACGCTTTGTCGCGTGTCTGGAACAAGTAAAAACTTTCCTGGGCAGCAAAGGGCTCAACTTTCCTGAGCTGGAACAGCCAGAGTGGCTGGAAAAGCTACACTTCATGGTAGACATGACAGCGCACCTGAACACAGCTTTTCAGGGGAAAGGACGTACAGCCCTGCACATGTTGGAGAATGTTTTGGCATTCGAGCACAAGTTGACGGTGCTTGCCAGAGATTTACAGAAAGGCACATTGTCTCACTTCCCCAATTTGAGAGAGTTCAAACAATGTCACGACATGATAAATTCGGAGTATTTACATTTTGCAATCATCGCAATGCAAACATCGTTTGGGAAACTCTTCTGTGAGTTCAGAGAGGAAAAAAACACATTATCCTTCCCGGTCACTCCCCTAAGCATCGATCCATCCCTACTGAATACGACTGCATTGTCAGGTGTGAGTCAACCTGAACAAGTATGATAAATATTTTAATTGCCTATTATTTTAAGTATATTCATATGTTTTCATTGTTCAGTGAAATAGTCCTTTTATTTTTCAGGTTGACAGCTGGCTGACGTTATTTTTGGTTTGCTGCTGGCGGCAAATTTAAGTTTGGCGTTTTTCATAAATACAAGAAGGACTCAAATAGACATTGAGTATTTTACTTAAAAGTAACCTTCAACCCAACGTCTTTTTTTCGGAGTTCAAAATGTTTTTGTTGCATGCAGAAATGTAATTTCGTTTTCTCTGCAGGAGTTCATCAATTTCATAAATGCAACACATTATAGTTTGTTTATACATAGCATAAAGGCAAAACAAAACGTTGTATGCAGTGTTATTTCATTTTAAATGTCAAACGGGTTTTGCGGCTCCCAGTGTTTTCTTTTCTGTGGGAAATGGGTCCAAGTGGCTCTTTCAGTGGTAAAGGTTGCTGACCCCTGGTCTAGGGGATAATATATTGTCCAATGGAAATACAAAAGTCACTCAATTCCTGAAGGCTTCTGGCTTTCTGGGCGGGGGCCGCTGGGTTTTCACTTGTTGGAGAGAGAGAAAGGAGAGAGAGATTGGTGAGAAAAGAAACTTGCCCGGGTCTTTATGAAGCAAATCCGTTGAATCAGGGGAGCGGGCTTCCCCGTTGTTAGCTAAAAGCAGTTATCCGTGATTCCAGGCACGGAATTCAATGCATGTGGCTTCCCGCTACTACGGGATCATTACCATTTCTTCTGGTGCGGCTGAAGGGGTTGTTCCCCCAGACCCTCTTTTATACTTCCTCACGGGGTCTCAGATGTCAATCAGGATGGGATGATGCAATCCCTCTCTCAACCAGCCCACTTTGCCCGAGGGCTTGCACATAGCATAGTCCCCAATCCACAAACGTGGTCTCCAGGAAACAATGGCCAGGTCTCTCTCATTTCTCTGAGCCAGCCCAATAATGCTCTTGCGATTCTCACAAAGGAGGGGGCTCCCCCCACCCCTTCGGCCCCTCAGAGCTGTGGTGCATTCATAACACTTCATTCTACATCCTCTAATTACCAATTATCCTGCAATTGTAAACAGGACATTCATGCAGCAGCTATATGCAATAGCTGAACTAACGGCATGAGACCTAATCTGATTATATGACAATAAACTTAAGCACTGCTCAATATAGCTGGAAAATTTAAATTCAAATAATTAAACAAAATCTTATAAATTTCAAATACTGGTAATGGCAAATGTATCAGATAATTACAAAAGTTCTTCTAATCTATAAATGTCTTTTATGGAATGAAACCTGCCACCCTATGATGATCCAGTTATGTTTCTCAAGACTCTTAATTATCCTTTGAACAGGAGGCATTTTAGACTACATCCAGAACTCATGGATAATTTATGCCAACCAAAAACGTACTTGCCTTTTGCGCAAGATGCTTCTCATAAGTCTAAGCATATATTACTTCTGCACCTGCACACTTCACCGTGAAATTATAGCACATGAAGTCAGATGTCCACTGCATTGACCATGCATTTCGCTGCTAGACTTGCTTCAGATCCAATCTGTCAGCTTTTCAATATATAGCATAGCCTAGACGGACAAGGTAACTGAAAGTAAGCGATTTGCTTTATTTCTTTTGTTTTAATTAGTAATCTTTTTAAATAAATGCCTCAGCAGAGATCTAGGTTATAATAATCTGTGTTCCGGTTATGAGTGAGATTTAAAATAAACAAACATTGGAAAAAATTGGGAACAAAGTTGAGGAAAAAAAAGATCAAAATATTTTCAAAATGGATTCTTAGATGCAGCATGCCATTGTGCCGAAGAATAATTCCCAGTTGTAGGAGTTGTTAATGACCCATTTCTGGACACCAACAGTCACTCCATGCACAAAACCACTGTAATACAACGATCAGAAGAAAAATAATAACATTTTAAGACAGAATGCAAATTTAGTGAAATAATTAAACAGCTCAAATTGAATTTGAGGAAATATTTTTAGCTAGCCAGTGTAAATACAATTAAAAAATGTTAATGAAGGATGGCATGCTTCATGAGATGTAACTGGATAAATCCTGAGCAGACAGTAGGCCTGTCATTGGAGATAAAGCTGCAAATGGTGGAAACCACTTAACAGATTTGAGTTTGTCAGTTTTATCCAAGGAAATGAACAACAATGTTAGATGAGAGCAAGAAATGGGGGTAGAAGTTCCATGACAAAATCCCATAATGATGCAAAATAACAAATTAATGAAAGTACCTCCAGAGTACAGCATGTGATGAACCCCAAAGTTTATCTTGCCGTGGAGTCATTCTTAAGAGAGTGCCTGAGTGACATCAGCCCGTGGCTTTCTCGGCTCCTGTTTGATTTTTACTAAGAAAGATTGAGGGGCCCTTATTTACAAAAGACAGGATTAAATATATAGGTGCTCCGAAGATAAAATAATTGGTTATTTGGGGAAAGAAATAAATACATATACTAAAGTTATTACGAACTCCGTGGAGCATGTGGGGATCTTCTGATATCCAGGCACTCTTTCTTACTTTTTTTTTTCTTTTTTTCCTATAGGGATGTTAGGGGGAGGGGGGTAAGGGTATATATTTTTTTCTTTCTGTAATCATTTGAAAACTCAATAAAAAAAAGTTTAAAAAAAATTAAAAAAAGATAGAGGGGCGGGCAGAACTGTTTGACTCTGCAGCTTGGTTTGATTTAAGCAAGGACACTCAGTCAGTCAGTCGCAGTTGGAGTCGGACAATGGAAGGAAGCCGGTAACTAAGGGGTCACGGGTAACTTTGGCTCACAATATGCCTTTAGTTGGACACTTTGGGGTGAATAAAACTGTAAACAGGATTAGAAAAGAATTTTACTGGCCTAATCTGAGGAAAGATGTTGTGGCCTTTTGCAGAACCAGTCACTTGTCAAGTTGTGGGTAAACTTAATCAGGCCATCCCAGTGGCCCCACTTCGGCCTATACCTGCATTCAGAGAACCTTTTTCCGAAGTTATAGTGGATTGTGTTGGCCCATTGCCAAAGACAACATCTGGCCATCAGTATTTGTTAACCATTATGTGCACTGCATCCAGATTCCCAGAGGTGATCCCTCTCAGAAATATTAAAGCTAAAACTGTGGTGAAAGCTCTCAGCAAGTTTTTTTACTTTGTTCGGTTTGCCTAAATAAATTCAATCTGATAAGGCAGTAACTTTACATCAGGATTATTCCAGCAGGTGGATTGTGAACTGGGAACTAAACAAATTACATCATCTACGTACCATCCAGAATCACAAGCTTTAGAAAGATTCCATTCTACCCTCAAAACAAAGATTAAGACATACTGTATTGCAAATGGAAAAGACTGGGATGAGGGGGCACATTTGTTCCTATTTGCTGTAAGAGAATCGGTGCAGGAATTGCTGGGTTTCAGTCCATTTGAACTAATATTTGGTCACAGAGAAAGGGGGCCTTTGACCTTGCTGAGGGAACAGTGGACTGATGAAAAATGCATGTTAGCTTGTTAAGCTATGTTTTGGAGCTCAAAAATAAATTACACCAAGTCTGTAGCCTCACAAGACAAAACCTACAGAATTCTCAAAACAAAATGAAATCTTGGTACAATAAGTGAGCTTGAGAAAGGACATATCAGGTGGGAGACAAAGTATTGGTGTTATTTCCAATGTTGACAAATCTGCTCCAAGAAAAGTTTATCAGGCCGTACAAAATAATCTCTAAAACGGATTGATTTTTGCTATTAAAACACCCAACTGAAGAAAACCCACAGTGGTACATGTAAATATGATAAGGCGTTATTTTGACCCAGAGATGCCATCTGTGAGCACGTGAAACTAGAGGGCCTGAGAATGGGGTAACTGACTCATCTGAGAATTTTAACAAGCCAAACATAGTCTCAGTGAGGCTTATGAACTCAGTTATTTTGGAAAACATTGATAACAAATTGGTCCATTTGCAGCCAAAGCAATGACAACAACTGAAAGAATTAATTCTGAAGTTTGACGATTTGCTTCCCAATGTACCCAAACAAACTTCGGTCGCTGTGCATGACATAGATGTTGGTCAAGCTGACTCAGTTAAGCAGCACCTCTACCGCATGCACATAGAAAAGAGTAAATTGGCTGAGCTGGAGATCGAATACATGCTGAAAAATGTATTATCAGGCCATCAACATCAGATTAGGCCACACCCTGTGTTATTGTGCCCAAACCTGGTGGTAGCATTAAATTTTGTACTGATTATAGGAAGGTAAATGTAGTAATAAAGACAGCTGCTTACCCTATCCCCCAGGGTGGATGTTTGCATATACATGGTTAAAGAAAATGGTTAATCAGACTCCAGTTCAACCAGAGTCTGATTTTGCAGGAATATGATATGGTAATACAGCATTTGAAAGGCACAGACAACATCATCGCAGATTGTCTCTCCAAATGCTAAACTAAGTTCAAAAGTGAAAAAAATGGTATTTGTATACGCTTCTGCAATGTGTTACATGATCATCACATATATATTGTTTTACATTTAGTTTGCAGTTAAAATTTTGCTCTTTGATCAAAATTTTCTCTTTGGGGCGTAAGTGTGATGAACCCCTAGGTTTACCTTGCTGTGGACTGTCATTTTTAAGAGATAGAGTGTCTGAGTGACGTCAGCCACTGGCTTTCTCAGCTCCTGTTTAATTCTGACTAAGAGATAGAGGGACGGAACTATTTGACTCTGCAACTTGTTTTAATTTAAGCAAGGACACTCACTCACACAGTCAGTCACAGTTGGAGTCAGACAATGGAAGAAAGCCAGTGACTGCTTGGAAAATCAGACACTGGTTGGAACTTCTAAGTGTCCACAGGGGTGGGTTGAGCATTGACCCAGCACATTGATAAGTGGCTATTACATTGTATGATTGGGGCAACCTTGTGGAATCTACCTATGTGTTAACCTTTGCCTGGGTGGTAGTTCCCTTTGAAGATGGTACCCCTGTGATAAGCTACTATTGGTGATAACTCGTAAGCGGATTTGGAATGACGACAGATAAAACCTACGGCAATTGTTATCCTGTTTTACCACAGTGGAACCTGTGGAATACAACATAAATGTCTTCACTCGACATTCATCTTGGATTACAAATCTCTCTCTCACATCATTTAATCTGTGGATGAACTGAACTTTCATATGAACCTTAACATCTCAAGATTTTAAACCTCGTGCCCCCAAGCTCAATAGTTTGGGAGTTATATTTACACACATGTATACTCATAACACTGATAACTTTTGATTATTCTTGTTTAAGTTGCTATATTAAGTAGATACTAGTAAAGAGAGTGGTTTCAACATCAAAACCAGACTTCAGGCGTGGTCTATTGCTGCTGGTTCATTTGAACTGTTATGAGTATGTAACAAGCGGCAAAAGAAAAAAACATTATCTGTTCATTCTAAACACAAGATTTTTTTCAAAGCACCAAAATTGTTTTCTCTGCAAATATTCTCTACTGGAATGAAGCATTATTTTATACATATATACTTCGGCATCTTTTAACTTCCCCAGGTTTTTGAAAGTCAATTTTTTTGGAAAAACTAATGAGTTGTTACAAGTACAGTTCAGTTTACAAAATATTCCACTCATTTACAATAGTTGAAAATAGAAAAATATTTAAATTAATTTGTTTACTGTACAGAGAATTAGAAAGGGGAGAGTAGTTTTAATTCTAAGAATTATAAACAGTCAAGATTCTCAGTTACATTAATATCATTATGACAAATAAGTAAAAATGGGAACACTTTCTTTCATTAATTATTTCACTACATCCTTTTTCTTAACTAAATAATTCATCTACAGTATACAAGTACCAATCTCACAACATTATGTATTATTCAAAATAGGAATTTCCTCTGCCCCTTAACTGAAAAAAAATAAAAATTATCTTGGACAATCTCAACAAAAAGAACAAAAAGAACCCAGAAAAATAATAGCTTGTTGAATATATTTCCTCAGCATTGACGTAACTAAATATACTTCTGCAGAGATGATTTTGTTTAAATTATTTTACTGAGTGTGGGCCTATTTTGGATTCCTATCACCTTTCATTTCTCTACAGAAATTCAGAGCACTAAGATGTTGACTTACAGGTTTTAGTTACTGATATTTTACAATAAATCCCACTGCATATTTGAAAAAAATTCATCTTTGGTTGTTAAAACTAAATTTCTGTAAATAAACCACAGATTGCACTTACCTCCTAAAAATTTGTTTAAAATTCTACCCTAATTACAATATTTATCAGTCCTTATTCCAAAGGGTATCATGCAGATAAAAAATTGCAAAGTCTATGTAGTACTGGTATATTTCAAAGCAGACAATGATTCAAAATTCCATAAATACTCAATTATTCTAATAAATGACTCAAGCTATTTGCTTTTATTACAAATGATGAGTTTTTTACATCAGCTTCATTGTGTACAAATTTTTTAAGCAAAAATGCTCACAAACTATTATGAAATACAGTCCAAATGTACAAAATAATTACAGGCGACAAAACTTGTTCTTTGACTACATTATTTACATCATTGTGGCTCCTTTCAATTGTGTAAAAAGCAGAACAGCCTCAGTATCCTGAAGATTTGTAACATTGTAAGTGTTACCTATGAAAGAGAAATAAGGTCTCAGTAAATAAGACAAGATAATTTTCATACATAAATTGAAAATTTATTTGATAACTAACTGGATGGGTTGACAACCACTTTCCAGTATATCAAACTTATTGGCAATATAATCATATTAGTAAATATCTTTTGAAATATCTTTCACTAGTATATGTAATACACATACTGATAATGCTGATAGTCTCAGTTAACTTAGCTATTGATTTGGAATGCACTTACAATTATATAATCAAGAGGGTAGCCAGGGAAAGGAATAATTCATTTATGGAGACAGAGAATGTGTACAATACATGAATTGAACAATTTACATCTGCATTCACAAAAGGAAGGGGTTCTCAACGTTTTTTATGCAATGGACCCATTCTATTAACTGAGGGGGTCTGTGGACCTCAGGTTGGGAAACCTAACCAAAGGGAAGGCCATTCAAAAAGGGTGACAGGGACAAGCCAGATAACTACAGGCTAGTGAGCCTTAAATCAGTGGCAGTTAAATTATTGGAGAAATTTCTAAAGGATAGGATTCATATATAGCATGGTGGTGAATACTAGTAGCTCGGGTTGAGGCGTTTGATGTTGCAGTGCTTGCCAAACTTGGCAATTAGTTGCAGATGTTTCACTACCAGTCAAGGTGACATCCTCAACGCACAGTTGTTGGTGTTTCTCTCTGAGTGTTTGCATTTATATTACCCACCCCGCCTCATTCGCTTGCTGTCCATTCAATTAACTTTATATATTATTGGATCAATTTTCTTTGGCTCCAAGGGGTTCACAGATGGCATCTACTTAAATATGTTTGTTTACAGAGTTATCAGAAGAGAACCATGCTTCTAAAAATTCTCATGCCTGCATCATGTTTGTCTGAGCTAGAACCGCTACAGTGTTCCAGCTAAAGTGGCAGCCTTCTTGACCTTCATGTACCAAGATCAGTGACAGTAGATCATGTCTCTGTACCACCAGTTTGTGTTCCCATAAACGAATTACATAGAAATACAGAAAACCTATGGCACAATACAGGCTCTTCGGTCCACAAAGCTGGCCGAACATGTCCCTACCTTAGAAATTACTAGGCTTACCCAAAGACCTCTATTTCACTAAGCTCCATGTACCTATCTAAAAGTCTCCTAAAAGACCCTGTCGTATGCGCCTCCACCACAGTTGCCAGCAGCCCATTCCATGCACTCACCACTCTCTGTGTAAAAAACTTACCCGTGACATCTCCTCTGTACCTACTCCCCAGCACCTTAAAACTTGTGTCCTCTTGTGGCAACCATTTCAGCCTTGGGAAAAAGCCTCTAACTATCCACACGATCGATGCCTCTCATCATCTTATACACCTCTATCAGGTTGCCTCTCATCCTCCGTCGCTCCAAGGAGAAAAGCCAAAGTTCACTTGACCTATTCTCATTATGAATGCTCCCCAATCCAGGCAACATCCTTGTAAATTTCCTCTGCACCTTTTCTATGGCTTCCACATCCTTCCTGTAGTGAGGCAACCAGAACTGAGCACAGTACTCCAAGTGGGGTCTGACCAGGGTCTATATAGCTGCAACATACCTCTCAGCTTCCAAATTCAATTCCATGATTGATGAAGGCCAATAAAGTAGATGAGCTTGAGGCTCAGTTGGAAAATGGCAAGTACGATGTTGTGGGAATAACTGAGACATGGCTTCAAGCGGACAGGGCCTGGGAAATGAATATTCAAGGATATACATCTTATCGAAAGGACAGACTGACTGGCAGAGGGGGTGGGGTGGCTCTGTTGGTGAGGAATGATATTCAGTCCCTTGCGAGGGGGGACATAGAATCTGGGGATATACAGTTAGTATGGATAGAACTGAGAAATTCTAAGGGTAGAAAGACCCTAATGGGAGTTACCTACAGGCCCCCAAACAGCAGTCTGGATGTAGGGTGTAAGTTGAATGAAGAGTTAAAATTGGCATGTTGCAAAGGTAATGATACAGTTGTCATGGGGGATTTCAACATGCTGGTAGACTGGGAGAATCAGAATGGTACTGGACCCCAAGAAAGGGAGTTTGTGGAGTGCCTCCGAGATGGATTCTTAGAACAGCTTGTACTGGAGCCTACCAGGGAGAAGGCAATTCTAGATTTAGTGTTGTGCAATGAACCGCATTTGATCAGGGACCTCGAGGTAAAGGAACCTTTAGGAGGTAGTGACCATAATATGATATACTTTAACCTACAATTTGAGAAGGAAAAGGGAAAATCGGAAGTGTCAGTATTACAGTTGAACAAAGGGAACTATGGAGCAATGAGGGAGGAGCTGGCCAAAGTTCAATGGAACAATACCCTAGCAGGGAAGACAGTGGAACAAAAATGGCAGGTATTTCTGGGAATAATGCAGAAGGTGCAGGATCGGTTCATTCCAAAGAGGAAGAAAGATCCTAAGGGGAGTAAAGGGTGGCCGTGGCTGACGAGGGAAGTAAAGGGCAGTATAAAAATAAAAGAGAAGTATAACATAGCAAAGATGAATGGGAAACCAGAGGACTGGGAAGCTTTTAAAGAGCAACAGAAGATAACAGAAAAGGCAAAAGGTCAAGAAAAAATGAGTTACCAAGGTAAACTAGCCAAGAATATAAAGGAGGATAGTAAAAGCTTCTTTAGGTATGTGAATAGCAAAAAAAATAGTTAAGACCAAAATTGGGCCATTGAAGACAGAAACGGGTGAATTTATTATGGGGAACAAGGAAATGGCAGATGAATTGAACAGGTACTTTGGATCTGTCTTCACTAGGGAAGACACAAACAATCTCCCAGATGTAATAGTGGCCAAAGGAACTAGGGTAAAGGATGAATTGAAGGAAATTTATATTAGGCAAGAAACGGTGTTGGATAGACTGTTGAGTCTGAAGGCTGATAAGTTCCTAAGACCTGATGGTCTGCATCCCAGGGTACTTAAAGAGGTGGCTCTAGAAATCGTGGACGCATTGGTAATCATTTTCCAATGTTCTATAGATTCAGGAACAGTTCTTGCTGATTGGAGGGTGGCTAATGTTGTCCCACTTTTCAAGAAAGGAGGGAGAGAGAAAACAGGGAATTATAGACTGGTTAGCCTGACGTCAGTGGTGGGAAAGATGCTGGAGTCAATTATAAAAGATGAAATTACGACACATTTGGATAGCAGTAGAAGGATCAGTCCGAGTCAGCATGGATTTATGAAGGGAAAATCATGCTTGGCTAATCTTCTGGAGTATTTGAGGATGTAACTATGAAAATGGACAAGGGACAGCCGTGGATGTAGTGTACCTGGACTTCCAGAAAGCTTTTGATAAAGTCCCACATAGGAGATTAGTGGGCAAGATTAGGGCACATGGTATTGGGGGCAGAGTACTGACATGGATTGAAAATTAGCTGGCTGACAGGAAACAAAGATAGCGATTAACGGGTCCCTTTTGGAATGGCAGGCTGTTACCAGTGGGGTACTGCAAGGTTCAGTGCTGGGACCGCAGCTGTTTACAATATACATTAATGATTTAGATGAAGGGATTAAAAGTAACATTAGCAAATTTGCTGATGACACAAAGCTGGGTGGCAGTGTGAAATGTCAGGAGGATGTTATGAGAATGCAGGGTGACTTGGACAGGTTGGGTGAATGGGCAAATGTACGGCAGATGCAGTTTAATGTGGCAAGAACAGGAAGGCAGATTACTATCTAAATGGAGTCAACTTAGGAAAAGGGGAAGTACAACGAGATCTAGGTGTTCTTGTACATCAGTCAATGAAAGCAAGCATGCAGGTACAGCAGGCAGTGAAGAGAGCTAATGGCAGGCTGGCTTTTATAACAAGAGGAATTGAATATAGGAGTAAAGAGGTCCTTCTGCAGCTGTGCAGGGCCCTGGTGAGACCCCACCTGGAGTATTGTGTGCAGTTTTGATCTCCAAATTTGAGGAAAGACATTCTTGCTATTGAGGGAGTGCAGCGTAGGTACACAAGGTTAATTCCCGGAATGGTGGGACTGTCATATGTTGAAAGATTGGAGCGACTGGGCTTGTATACACTGGAATTTAGAAGGATGAGAGGGGATCTGATTGAAACATATAAGATTATTAGGGGATTGGACACACTGGAGGCAGGAAGCATGTTCCCGCTGATGGGTGAGTCCAGAACTAGAGGCCACAGTTTAAGAATAAGGGGTAGGCCATTTAGAACAGAGATGCGGAAAAACTTTTTCACCCAGAGAGTGGTGGATACGTGGAATGCTCTTCCCCAGAAGGCAGTGGAGGCCAAGTCTCTGGATGCATTCAAGAGAGAGTTAGATAGAGCTCTTATAGATAGCGGGGTCAAGGGATATGGGGAGAGGGCAGGAACGGGGTACTGATTGTGTATGATCAGCCATGATCACAGTGAATGGCGGTGCTGGCTAGAAGGGCTGAATGGCCTACTCCTGCACCTATTGTCTATTGTCATCAGCAAACTTACTATCCCATCCCTCCACTTTCTCATCCAGGTCATTTATAAAAGTCACGAAGAGTAAGGGTCCCAGAACAGATCCCTGAGGCACACCACTGGTGGCCAACCTCCATGCAGAATATGACCCATCTACAACCACTCTTTGCCTTCTGTGGGCAAGCCAGTTCTGGATCCACAAAGCAATGTCCCCTTGGATCCCATGCCTCTTACTTTCTCAATAATCCTTGCATGGGGTACCTTATCAAATACCTTGCTGAAATCCATATACACTACATCTACTGCTCTTTCTTCATCAATGTGTTTAGTCACACCCTCAAGAAATTTAATCAGGCTCATAAGGCACGACCTGCCCTTGACAAAGCCAGGCTGACTACTCCTAATCATATTATACCTCTCCAAATGTTCATAAGTGTTGCCTCTCAGGACCTTCTCCATCAACTTATCAACCACTGAGGTAAGACTCCCTGGTCTATAATTTCCTGGGCTATCTCTACTCCCTTTCTTGAATAAAGGAACAACATTCGCAACCCTCCAATCCTCCAGAACCTCTACTGTCCCCATTGATGATGCAAAGATCATCGCCAGAGGCTCAGCAATCTCCTCCCTCGCCGCCCACAGTAGCCTGGGGTACATCTCATCTGGTCCTGGCGATTTATCCAACTTGATGCCTTCCAAAAGCTCCAGCGATTCCTCTTTCTTAATATCTACAAGCTCAAGCTTTTCAGTCTGCTGGAAGTCAATACTACAATCACCAAGATCCTTTTCCATAGTGAATACCGAAGTAAAGTATTCATTAATACCTCCGCTATTTCCTCCGGTTCCACACACATTTTCCTACTGTCACACTTGATAGGTCTTATTCTTTCTCGTCTTCTCCTCTTGCTCTTCACATACACGTAGAACGCCTTGGGGTTTTCCTTAACCCTGTCCACAAAGGCCTTCTCATGGCCCCTTCTGGCTCTCCTAATTTCCTTCTTAAGTTCCTTTCTATTAGCCTTATAACCTTCTAGATCCCTAACATTACCTAGTTCACTGAAGCTTTTGTAAGCTTTTCTTTTCTTCTTGACTAGATTTATTACAGCCACAGTTCCTGTACCCTACCATAACTTCCCTGTCTCATTGGAGTGTACCAATACAGAACTCCACATAAAGATCCCCTGAATATTTGCCACATTTATTCCATACTTTTCCCTGAGAACATCTGTTTCCAATTTAAGCCTCATAATTCCCCTTAATTCAGTTAAACGCTTTTCTAACTTGTCTGTTCCTATCTCTCCCCAACAGTATTGTAAAGGAGACAGAATTATGATCACTATCTCCAAAATGCTCACCCACTGAGAGATCTGACCCCTGACTAGGTTCACTTCCCAATACCAGATCAATTACAGCCTCTCCTCTTGTAGGCTTATCTACATATTGTGTCAAGAAACCTTCCTGAACACACCTAATGAATTCCATCCCATCTAAACCCCTTGCTCTAGGGAGATGCCAATCGATATTTGGGAAATTAACATCTATCACCACAACTATTATTATTGTACCTTTCCAGGATTTGGTTCCCTATCTGCTCCTCGATATCCCTGTTATTATTGGGCGGCCTATCAAAAACACCCAGTAAAGTTATTGACCCCTTCATGTCCCTAACCTCCACCCACAGAGACTCCGGAGACGCCCTCCATGGCGTCCACCTTTTCTGCAGCCATGACACTATCTCTGATCAACAATGCCATGCCCCCACCTCTTTTGTCTCCCTCTCTGTCCTTTCTGAAACATCTAAAACCCGGCACTTGAAGTAACCATTCCTGTCCCTGAGCCATCCAAATCTCTGTAATGGCCACCACATCATAGCTCCAAGTACTGATCCACGGTCTAAGCTCATCTGCTTTGTTCACAACACTTATTGCGTTAAAATAGACACATCTCAACCCTTCGATCTGAGCGCATCCCTTCTCTGTCACCTGGCCATCCTCCCTCTCACACTGTCTACAAGCTTTCTCTTTTTGTGAGCCAACCTCCTCTTCCCCAGTCTCTTCCGTTCCGTTCCTACTCCCCAACAATTTTAGTTTAAACTCTCCCCAGTAGTCTTAGCAAACCTTCCCGCCAGGATATTGGTCCCCCTGGGATTGAAGTGCAATCCGTCCTTTTTGTACAGATCACACCTGCCACAAAAGAGGTCCCAGTGATCCTGAAATCTGAATCCCTGCCCTCTGCTCCAATCCCTCAGCCATGCATTTATCCTCCACTTCATCCTATTCCTATTCTCACTGTCGCGTGGCACAGGAGTAATCCCGAGATTACTATCTTTGCAGTCCTGCTTCTCAACTTCCTTCCTAACTCCCTGTCGTCTTTTTACAGGACCTCTTCCCTTTTCCTACCTATGTCATTGGTACCAATATGTACCACGACCTCTGACTGTTCTCCCCCCCACCGCAGGATATCTTGGACCCTGGTAACTGGGAGCCAAACTACCATCCAAGATTTTTTCCTGCATCCACAGAATCGCCTGTCTGACCCCTTTATAGTCCCCGATCACTACTGCCTTCCTCTTCCCTTCCCTACCCTTCTGAACCACAGGGCCAGACTCTGTGCCAGGGGCATGGCCACTGCCGTTTCCCCCAGGTAGTCTGTCCCAACAATAGTACTCAAACAGGAATACTTATCGTCAAGGGGTACAACCACAGGGGTACTCTCTAGTACCCGACTCTTTCCCTTCCTCCTCCTGTGACCCACTTGTCTGTTTCCCATGGCGCCAGTGTGACCACCTGCCTTTAACTCCTCTCTAGCACCTCCTTGCTCTCCCTGACCAGGCGAAGGTCATTGAGATACATCTCCAGTTCCCTAATTCAGTCTCTCAGCAGCCGCAGCTCGACACACTGGGTGCAGATATGGCCATCCGGGAGGCTGGGAGACTCCAGGAACCCCCCTCCCCCCACATCTGACACTGAGCACAGAAAACTGGCCTCACACACATACTACTTCCTTTCCGCAATTAACACCAGTAAACTTACCTCGCCTTGTCCCGGTATCGCCTAAGCCCTATCATTCAGCTGCTGGCTGGATACAGTGGTCTTCTTTTTAAACCTTTTGCGCATTATTGGCTGATGCCATGTGCCTGCGCAGTCTCGCCTTTTACCCAAGCAGTAAAAAACTCCCTTCGCTCCTGAAATCAGCCATCACTTGCAGCCTTCTTGCTCCGAATTGTGAGTTTACATCCTGTCTGGCCAAGGTAGTTCTTCCTGCAGTCTTCACAGGTGATTCTGTACACCATGCTGCTTGTCATTTGTCTTTACTGGTAACTTGGTTCTAGAGTCAAGCTTCCTTAAATTTGCTGTAAGTTTTTGAGCGACTGTGATGCCATGAAGTTTGAACAGTCAAGCTGTCATTTCTGAGATATTCTTAATGTAAGGCACGGTCACATGTTCCAATGTGTGTTGAGTAAGGTCTGACCAAACATCTCTCCTTAGTAAGTATCTCCTGATGAAATTCCATAGGTAACTGTTGTTATGGAGCACTCTGAATCAGTGCTTCTCTTCCCTGGTCTGAAGTTGAGTGGTCCTGCAGTGTCTTATGCAGCTGTTCTTGTGGCACCCTGGGTGGTTGCTGTGGTAGTTCAATACTTGGTCCATGTGTGTACCCTTCTTGTAGTTAAATGTCTCCAGTGTATCTTCTGCCCTTGTCATGACAGGGGGACTATATAAACGCAAACACTCCAAGAGAGAAACACCAACTGTGAATGTCACCTCAACTGGTGATGAACCATCTGCAAGCTAATTGCCAAGCCTGATGAACACTGCAACATCAAAGGATTTACCTATATTTGGAAAGACAGAAGCTAATAGGGATAATCAGCATGGCTTTGCAGGAAGAATCCTGCATTACTGATTTGAGTTTCAGATATCTAAAAAGAATACATGCTTGTATATGGACTTAGAGAGGCATTTGACAAGAACCTGCACAGTAGGCTGGTCCAGAAGATTAGGGCACATTGGATTCAAATTGAATTGGTTAATTAGATCCAAAACTAGACAAAATACCTGGCATGACAGTGAGCCGAAGGGCTCATATCTGTGCAGTAAAACTCTATAATAGTAGAAAATTAATTTTCTGTTTTAGTTACTGATATTTTACTCACTGGTGACTGATACATCCACTTAGTTTATAGAAATAGAAATTAACACAATATGTTTCATTTTGTAGGGATTACAGGAAAGAGTGTGCACACTGGGTATGTGTATATTTTGTTTGCCTGAAACTTCGATGACTCTAGTATTACACAAAACAGCTTCTTGTGAGACTTGCATTGAGACAAGTTAAAAGAACAAAAGACCAATTACCTGAAGGCACAAAGAAGTAATCGCCTTCTTTGAGATAGTATGTTGTACGGTATATAGTAATACGTAGATCACCCTTTAGGATGTGAAATACCTGTAATATAATTAATGTGCATCAAAAACCAAGTTGACAGGCAAAAAGACAAAGTTTTTCTTTAAATCCAATTGATATAGAGGCTTAGTCAATCAGACAAGCATGAATCTGCAATTCCAGAAACATCAATGCAGAGATCATGAAAGTTTACAATCTAGAAAGCACGTACTGAATCACACTATGGTCCAGTTTTGCTATTTTACAGTTTAAATATTCAATGCTTTCATAAGTATCATTAGAAATCTTTAGAAGATTTGACATCAAAAAACTGGAAAGAAACTATTAAAATAACCACAGGCGCTAATTAAACACCTACACTCTGTCCGCCAGAGAAAGCAGGACTTCCCAGTGGCCACACTTTTTAATTCCATGTGCCATTCCCATTCAGATATGTCTATCCATGGCCTCCTCTACTGTCAAGATGAAGCCACACTCAGGCTGGAGGAACAACACCTGATATTCCTTCTGGGTAGCCTCTAACCTGATGGCATGAACATTAATTTCTCTAACTTCCGTTAATGCCCCTCCTCCCCTTCTTACCCCATCCTTTATTTATCCCCCCTTCTTTTTCTCTCTCTGCCCCTCTCACAATCATCTTTGCCTGTTCTCCATCTCCCTCTGGTGCTCCCTCCCCCTTTCTTTCTCCCTAGGCTTCCCGCTCCATGATCCTTTCCATTCTCCAGCCGTGGATCCCTTTTGCCAATTAACTTTCTAGCCCTTAGCTTTATCCCTCCCCCTCCTGTCTTCTATCATTTTGGATTTCCCCCTCCCACTTTCATATCTCTTACTATCTTTTCTTTCAGTTAGTCCTGACGAAGGGTCTCAGCCCGAAACATCGACTGTACTTCTTTCTATAGATGCTGCCTGGCCTGCTGTGTTCCACCAGCATTTTGTATGTGTTAGGGCAGTTTGCACTAATTAAATGCTGGATTTAGAATGGAAAATTGGAACGTTCAAACACTGGATCATAAAACATAGGCAGGACCTCAGTTTTGGATAGGCAAGGCAGTTTTCAATGTCATACTAATGTCATATTAAAACACATTAAAACATATTAAAACATATTAAATCTTAAGGCCTTATATGCTTCAGCAAAATGACTTGTCCTGTGCCCAGAGCATAAATGCAATCACAAGAAAGCCGCACTGGGAACTCTACTTTCGTAGAAAAGTGGGAGGACTGGCCTATCGCCATACACAAACAAACCTCTACAGACGCACTGTTGAAAGTATCCTGACTGGTTGCATCATTGTGTTCAAATGCACAGGTAATTAAGAAGCTGCAGAGAGTAGTGGACACAGCCCAATACATTATGGCCACATCTCTCCCCACCATCAAAAATATCTACACGAGGGCCTTAAGAGGGCAATAACTATCAAAGATACCCACCATCCAGACTATAACACCTTTGCATGCTACCAATGGGCAAGTGGTACAGAAGCCTGAAGTCCTACACCACCAGGATCAAGCATTTGTACAACCTCTATAACCCTAATCACTAGCTCAGCAACATCATGACTTTTATCATCTTGTATTACAATGAATTGTTATTTTTGTTTTAGTTGTGCCTTTCTTATATAAATTTGTATAATTTATGTTTAATTTGTATTTTCTTGTGAGCATTGTATTGCTAATGCTATGTGCCTGTGATGTTCCTGCAAGTAAGTTTTTCATATGCACAATATATGATAGATTTCAGGGCAGTTCTAACACTTTGTGCACTGTGTTACTTCAATTACTTTGAAGTAAATGGCAACTTGCAGTTAATGAAGAAAAGCCATCTTGCAAATCCTTGAAACCATCAATGCTGATTTTACTGCATCAAGACTGATGAAGATAATAGGGCAGATTTGATCATGTGTATGTCCAATCATCATTGGTACTACTCATGACACAACTGAGATGACTATCTTTGCAATTTTTTTTATATAAAGCCAAGTATCCCTCTATTTGGGAAAACAAAGTATTCTTAATTTGTCTATCAACCTTTAAAAAAAATCACCATTTCAAGAAAATGTACCTCTTCATTCTTCCTAACAAAACGCATCATAGCAGAATATCAACGAATTTAACCTTCCTTACTTCAGGACAGATTACCCATCAGAAAATGTTCTATCTCTCACTTTAGTATCTTATATTACCTGCAACCATAGTTATTAATAACCACACAAAGTTTCAAATGGAAAAACTAACTTACCATGGTGTCTTTATAAACCATCTGACAACCCTTTTCTTTGTATGGTCCCAATACAAGTTTCCCACAAGAAAATGCTTTCATATTTAAACTCTTGCAGATTGCAATGGACCTATTATCATCATATTCAGTCCTTAATGGATAAAAGAAGTTGCACATTTCAGAAGTTTTAACACAATCTGAAAAAGAAGGGGAAAAAAAGTTAAACTATTAACATCAAATTCTAAGTGATTATTCCTGGGCATAATAGAATAAACACTGATCTATCATTCATATTTAAATCCTTTTGTTGTACATTTTGCTATCAAAAACTCTTTGATTTATTTTTCCATTCTGTGTATAACTTTTCGCATTAATACAAATGACCAAAGCCTATGACAAAGGATGATAGTCAAAGTGAAAACAAAAGGTAATGCATGTCTCAAACCAATTGTCTTAAGCAATAATATTATCCACTCTACAAATAGCAGCCAATATTCTGAACACTGCTAAAATAAGTGTATATTTTAGGTATATTAAAAAGATGTTAAAAAGCATTGGAATGAATCTGTTAATAAGCCACCAGCCTGAGGTTCTACACTGAAAAATACTTAGAAGCATAAATGATGAAATAATATTACTAATCTGAGTTTATCTAAATTCCACGAAGGAAGAAGTATTGCAAAGAACTGGGTTGAATAATATAACTGTTGAAAAATTAGAAACAGGATCAACCAACTATATAAAAGCTAATCAGATTAATACCAGCAAAATGGGGATAAGTGCAATTCACAGTAATAATGCAGGAAAAAATATTTTTAAGTGCCTGGTAGTTAGAATTTCAAAATATATATTAATGCCCGATAAAATAAACCAGTTCAAACTTTTAAGACAATTTACATTTACGTTCCAGTGACAAGACAAAGTAACTGAATAGAGAACAGGAATAAATTCCTACTTCTTAGCTTGGCAAGATTCAGCTAACGGTGAACAACGGATATGTACTGGAACCTCAATTTTTTTTACATTTGACTGGACCATGGGGGGGGGGAATCAACATTTACTGACAGTATGAAAGATTAGGTTTCCTGGTTATTAGGATGCAGAAATTGCAAGTGACCTTTGAAACAGTGACATGTAAAAAGCATCTGTCTAAAAAGGGCACATAAGAAGAGCAATGAAATCAGATCGAATACTCTGATGAAAAGCTGGTACAGGCATATCGGACCAAATTGCCTTCCTCTGTGCTGTGATTATAATCTTATCACAATTAATATTATCCTTGTAACTTAAATGAGCAGAACTATAAAGGTTTCTATGCACTTAGATATGCAATTGGTACATGACAAATGCAGGTCATAATTTAAATTTTTATATGTTCCCATTATGGCTGCTGTTTTAGTGATGACCAATGCATTTTTGTGTGAAGATTAAATTAATTGTGTGAAGAATGTGTAAAGGTAAAGCTTTCATTATGTATAAAGTAGCACTTTAATAACTACTTGCCTAACTTCATCAAACCCAAATACAAATCAAGGAAACTAGAATAACAAACTCAGCTACTACTGTACTTCCAATTACAATTTTATCCCATTTCTCTTCATGCAAATTAAAGAGCATCTTCTTAAATGTACTAGAACCAGTAAGTTCAACATACTACCTAACAGACTTTAATTAAGGATACCAACCCATAAATATTTCACTGCTTTCCTTTTCGCTCCACACACGGGTTGATTTCAAACTTCCCTCTCCTTCAGGTGGCTTCTTCTCATTGTTGTCAACTACTCAAATCATAAAACAGAACAAAATCTTTAAGAAAGTTGAAATCTACTATCATTAACATGACTTTGCTTTTATGAGATGGCTTTGTAAAACAGATGATTTCCATGTTATAATTTATACTCAATTTTGTGATCTGTTTAAAGCAGAATTCAAACTACTCGCAAAAAGAAATAACGTCAAAAAAATTGATCCTCCTTGAACAATATAGAAGAAAAAAATATACAAATTTTGCATACTTTCAGAATAAAATCAAAAGATGAAGAAGCAACCAGTTAGAAAGTTAGTCAATATGACAGTAAAATTGAACATCATTAATATACTTGCCCTATAGTACTTAGAAAGACTAAGAATTGTATTTCCAGTTCAAAGGAAAAGATTGATACGGAACTACCATGTTATTTGTACTTATTCTTAATTGTGCCCACTCAAAACAGAACAGCATATACTGATCTTAGCTCAGAATGCTTCAGCAACTGCTAAGTTAACTCATGTAGTAATCCACGCCCAGACTTGAATCCTGGTTAGGCTACATTTGGAGCATAGTGTGCAGTTCTTCTCACCACATTACAGAAAGGCTTTGGAAAGGTTACAGATGACATTCACCAGGATCTTGCCGGATTGGAGAATATCAGATAAAAGAGTAGGTTGGACAATCCTGGATTGTTTGCTTTTGGTGTGTTTGTATAGAAGTATGTGGAACTATGACAGGTATACATAGGGTAGTCTTTTACTCAGGATGGAAAAGTCTAACACTATAGGGCAGAGATTTAAGGTGAGGGGGGAGACATTTAAAGAAAATTTACATAGCAAGTGTTTTTATTAATATATTCAGAGTGTTAGTTAGTTGCCTGGAATGCACAACCAGGGGAAGTTGCGGTAGCAAGGCTTAAGAGACATTTAGTCAGGCACATGAATAGGCAGGGAATGGAGGCACGTGGGATTAGTTCGCGTGATGGTTTATGGGTCAAATTTTCATAATGCTGGGGTAGGTTCTTCCAGAAGATTATATGACAAAGTTAGAAGGGGGTCTAAATACAGCAGCAGCAACACAGTATTCAATGGGTTGGAATTTCCTATTCCACCAGACTTGCCACTTGAACACCTTATTTTCTGGAAAGCTGATTTCACTGTCTGGAAAGTCTCAGTGTCAAACTACAAACCCTGAGAGACAACAAGGCTTCAAACAACATACTCAGAGTGGCACAGGAAACCAGAACAAGATCTGCACACAAAATCTTACTGGAAACCTCCAAAGACTTGCCCCAGGCTTTGTTGTCCATTAAAGCTCTCTTATGTTTTCAGAATCTCTGTATGTGCTTAATTGGGCCTAGGACTAGCAAACCCATCCTGCAAAAAAAAAGAGCTACAGAAACACCAACAGAAGCTTCAAAGACACACCCCAGGGAGAGGAGAGATTTGAAAATGGGCGATACTTAGATACAACTTGAAAGAGTGGCCAAGGACAAAGGATGCTGGAGAGTTACTGTTGGCATCCTATGCCCCAGTAGGGGTAATGGGCTAAGAAGTTTGTGCTTAAGATTTCAAAACTATTAAATTGAAATAAAACAATTAAAATATTATTGAAAAATCAACAAAATACCACTAAACACCTTTAAATTACTTAAAGAGTTAAAAACAAAAATTAAGGAAAAACACCTATATCTGGCTCAGGATTCAAAAACTGATTCCCCAACATTAGCAATGATAAATAAGGTACAACCACAGAATTAAGACCCTGGCTGGTTATTTAATAACATTATGGCTGATCTGACAGCCACCTCAACTCTGAATTCCTTCTTCCACAGTAACCTTTCACTTGTTTGCTCAAAAAAGAAGCCTTAAAAATTACATTAAAAATATTTAAACATACTATTAATATTGGCCTTCAAGAAAAAGAATTTCAATGATTCAAGACTGCTGAAGAAAATAAAACAGTAAAACGCTAACTTCAGATTCTCCCAAAACAGGAAATATCCTCTCCACATCTTACACATGACCATCAATTCAGTTCCACTTTTCCAAATACCAGCAGGTACAAACCTCACCTTCCCTATCCTTATAACAACTAAATCATTCCACGTATTAAAGACTAGCAAACTTTCTGTTCAACTAACATCCTTGTTCAACACTACACAGCATTCCAGATGTCATCTCCTAATATCTTATATAACTGAAGCATAAACTCCCAATTTTTGCATTGAACTTCTCTATCAATAGTAAATTTGCTGATGACTCAAAAGTTGGGGGTGTTGTGGATAGTGTGGATGGCTGTCAGAGATTACAGCAGGACATCGATAGGATGTAAAACTGGGCTGAGAAGTGGCAAATGGAGTTCAACCCAGATAAGTGTGAGGTGGTTCATGCTGGTAGGTCAAATATGATGGCAGAATACAACATTAATGGTAAGACTCTTGGTAGCATAGATGATCAGAGGGATCTTGGGGTCCCGAGTCCAAAGGACACTCAAAGCTGCTGCACAGGTTGACTCTGCGGTTAAGAAGGCATATGATGCATTGGCCTTCATCAGCCATGGGATTGAGTTCAAGAGCGGAGAGGTAATGTTGCAGCTATATAAGACCCTGGTCAGACCCCACTTGGAGTGCTGTGCTCAATTCTGGTCATCTCACTACAGGAAGGATGTGGAAACTACAGGAAGGATGTGGAAACTACAGAAAGGGTGCAGAGGAGATTTACAAGGATATTGCCTGGATTGGGAGCATGCCTTATGAGAATAGGCTGAGTGAACTTGGCCTTTTCTCCTTGGAGCAACGGAGGATGAGAGGTGACCTGTTAGAAGTGTACAAGATAATGAGAGACATTGGTCGTGTGGATAGTCAGAGGCTTTTTTCCAGGGCTGAAATGGCTAGCACGAGAGGGCATAGTTTTAAGGTGCTTGGATGCAGGTACAGAGGAGATGTCAGGGGTAATTTTTTTTTTTAAACGCAGAGAGTAGTGAGTGTATGGAGTGGACTGCCGGTGGCGACAGTGGAGGAGGAAACAACAGGATCGTTTAAGAGACTCCTGGATAGGTACATGTAGCTTTGAAAAATAGAGGGCTTTGGGTAAGCCTAGGTAGTTCTGAGTAAGGACATGTCCGGCACAGTTTTGTGGGCCGATGGGCCTGTATTCTGCTGTAGGTTTTCTATGTTTCTACTAGCAAAGCACATGCATTTACTAATCTGAATAGAGAAATAGCTAAAAATATAAAGATATTAGATAACACAAACACAAGAAAACATGCTGATGCTGGAAACCCAAAGCAACACACACAAAGTGCTGGAGGAACTCAGCGGGCCAGGCAGCATCTATGAAAAAGAGTAAACGGTCAACGTTTTGGGCTGAGGCCTTTCATCAGGAATGATGAAGCATCTTGGCTCAGAACATCAACTGTTTTACTCTTTTCCATAGATGCTGCCCGGCACGGAGTTCCTACAAGATGTCAGATAACACTTTTTAATTAAATGTGTTAGTTTGTTTTCTGTAATGTGTTCATATTCTTAATATTCAATTAGCAAAATTCATCAAAAGTGCTTGACTAGCCTTTTCTAGATTTGGACATTCAGAAACATTTCAAATTTTGACAGATTTGACTGTAGTTTGCCAGGTTCTTTTTCCAATTATTTTGTGAATAAAGCTTATTCTGCCTCCCAATTTATCAACACAAGACCTGCTCACCACTCTAAGAACCTCACCACTGAGCAGTTCATTACTTACTAGGAGACCTCCAAAAAGCAAAAGAAACTGACAGAGGTGGAGCTATAGCCAATTTTTGAGGTAGAGTCAAATTTTTGCACAATGGTTTTAAAGGTTCACAAGAACATTGTGCTGAATGTGGTTTATACAAAAAAAAGTGCATTATTTTTGTTCACTCAGTTGCAGGTAAACTGTAAGAAAATGACTGGTCTTCAAGGGCAACACAGTAGCATGATGGATAGCACAACCCTTTACAGTACCAGCGACCTGTGTTCAATTCCCACCCTGCCTGTAAGAAGTTTATACCACGTGACCGTGACCATGACCATGTGGGTTTCCTCCAGGTGCTCTAGGGTTCTGTTGTTTCAGATGTGATAGAACAGGAGGGATTAAAGGGGGAGGGGGTAACATTATTAGTCAGGGAAATTGTCCCACTATGTGCAATCATTCAATTCCTGACTTAGTCTTAGGCTTAACACCATCTTTTCCCACAACCACACCACTATATGCTTTGGCACTCTGGTTCCCATTCCCCAGCAACTCTAGTATAAACCCCCTCAACCCCATGCAGCACAAGCCAATCTTCCTGCAAGAATATCAGACCCCTTCCAGTTCAGGTACAAGCCACCCCGCATGTACAGCTGCCAACTTCCTTGGAAGAGAGCTCAATGATCTCTTTAGCCTCCCTCCTGCACCATCTCCTTAGCCATACTTTTAAATGGATTATCTGACTACTTCTGGCATCACTAGAACATGGCATGGGTTGCGATCTTAAGATCACAACCTTGGAGGTCCTTGCCTTTAGACTTTCAGCACTTAACTCCCTGAACTCACTTTGCAGGATATCATCATTCTCCTTACCTATGTCATTTGTATCGACATGGACCACAACCTTACCCTCCCACTTAAAAATTATGTGGAGTCATCCAAGATGTCCCTGACCTTAACAATCGGGAGGCAACACACCATCCAGGGAAATCTTGTTCTTGGCCATAGAATCTCTTGGCTGCTCCCCCAACCACTGAATCCCCTATCACTATCGCTCATCTCTTCTTCTCCCTTCCCTCCTGAGCCACAGAAACCAAAAATGCCAGAGACCTGACTGCTGTGGCTTTCCTCTGCTAGGTCATCCCACCCAATCCACAATGGTATCCAAAGTGATATGTCTATTGTTCAGGGGAACGGCCACAGGGGTACTCTTCAAGGCTGCCTATCCCCTTTCCTCTCCTGATGGTCACTGAGTTACCTTTGTCCCACACCTTGGGTGTAACTACCTCCCTGTATGTCCTATCGAACAATCCCCTCAGCCTTCCAAATGATCCAGAGTTCATCCAGCTCCAATTCCTTAACATGGTCTCTAAGAAACTGCAGCTGGATGCACCTCTTGCAGCTGTAGTCCTCATGAGGTCTCCCTGCCTTCCCACATCACACAAGAAGAGCATTCCGCTGTCCTGCCTCGCATCCTCACTAACTGCACAATACAAAAGAAAGAAACATTTAATGAAAAAAATCTATGTGCAGCCTCCGCCTCTTCTCGTCAAAGCCTCTATGAACCAAAGTCTTAACTCATCACTCCATGAAGAGGGAAGGGTAGAAACAGCAACAGACTGGGAGGTGACAAGTGAGGCCATCAAAGGGTTGTAGATGATGGAATCTGATAGGAAAGAAAAGTAGATTTAAATTGGTAAACTGCTTTATTATTGACACATGTACCAAGGTCAGCAGAAAAACTGTCATGTCATCCATACAGATCATTTCATTACAATAGCAATAACATAGTACAAGGAACAATTGGACTAAATCCGGAGATGTGATGGGCTAATGGATTTGGAGAAATATGTGAGTAATAGTAGGTGGGAAAGGTTAAAGAAACCTGGTGATAAAGGACTGAAATGTACAAAGGCCTGGGGAAGAGGACGATGTCTTCACATTCAGATACAAAGATTTAATATTTTGGCGCAGAGCCGGAAAATAATTACTTAAAGAAAAATGTAACATTGGTAACAAATTTCTTTGAAAGGATTCTTTTAAGTTACATTAAACCATATTTTCCTCAGCATATTTCAACTTTTAACTATCATACCTTCATGCTCAATATGTCTACTTTCTCCTGCATCTGATGATTCTTGATAGTTCACAGTGGGCCCTGGGCCACTCTTATTAAAAACAGGCCTAAAAGTAAAGAAAAATATACAATTTGAAACTTCTAAAATTATGAACAGACTGAAATCTGTTTTAACACAAGATGGATTAATAACATTTTGTAGCTCTCAGGCATTCTGCCTTCATTCCTTTAACAGCTAAAGAAATGTTGAATAAGTTGGACAATTAAGCTGTATTCATTATAACATTGAAGTCCTTGAAAGGGTTTGCCTACTTACAATTCGCTACAGAGCTGTCCTCGCTCTAAAGTTCTCTTCCCTTTTAGAGGGGTAGTGCATTCATCACCCTCCTCATTCTCGTCTAATGTCTTTTGAGAAGGAATGGTCTTATTTTGATATCTTCCTGTGCTCACTGCAACACCATGTGGAGTAAATGAAGAAACCTGTGGACTCATACAAGGTTGATTAGCCAGTCTAGTATTGGACTTTCTGGGACTCATTATGGCCCCTGAGGAAACACTGATAGTTTCTGGAGATTCATGAGCAGGTTTTTGTGGAATCTTCACAACAGAAGTAGTGCTGAAAGATTCTAAAGATTTTTGGAAGGGTTTTTGTTTAGTTGGTTTTGATGATAAAGAGGTAAGGTGCTTAGTTTCCCTTGAAGTTGGAGAAACATGAGCAGAGTCTGTAAGTTCATCAGAATTCTCATTTTGTTCCATTCCAGTTTTATCATGTACATTGATATCATGAACTTTTTGTTTCTGAAGGAATTTTTGCTTTTTGCGCTGGTGCCTATCAGAGGATTTGGCCTTTTCTTCTTCGGCCTCTGAAAACAATCGTTTTTTTGGTTTGGTTGAGGCTGAAGTGTACTTTTGCTTTCTACCTTGCTTCTTATTTGATATATTATGAACATGATCTCCCGGTGGACTATCTGGATAATAAACATCTTCAGAAACATCCTTCTCAGAGGTGTATTCCTCTGAAATATGTTCTTCTGTATCCAATTGAGCAAATGAAGGTGTTTTCATAACCATCTTTTTCTTCATTTGTGACTTTGCAAACTTTAACGTCGCCGACCTTCCTTGTAAATTAGCCTCCCGTTCTGGTGAGTAATTTGTGTTCAACTCTGTTTGCAAATCATTGTCAGAATGCTGTACCACCCACCACTTTGATGGTGGTCTGATAAGGCGTCGGCTCCTTAAATGTACATTGAAAGCATTATCTTGTGTAGGGTTCTCTTCAGGTTCATGGTAAGAAGGAAGACTTTTCTTGGAAGAGCCATGTTTCATTGGCTGAGTTCCCTTCTTTGCCATTTCTTTGTTAACTGAAATAAAATAACAATAATTAATGAAAATAACATTAAAGAGCAAGAATTGCCGTCTTTGTACCAATTTCATCTCAGGATGTTCAAAGTGCTTATTGAAAATTTATCTTTTAAGTTGTTTTCTCTATTGTAATAGAAAATAAACTCAATTTGAGTACTTATCTATTATCCAACATGGACTGAAAAGGGTTAGGCAAAATATACATCAGAAATTATCATCTTCAACAAAAAAAACTGTCCTACTACTTACTCCTGGCAGCCCTCCACAATGAGCTGTGGGTAATTCTTTGCTGCAGGACCACCAGTAGGGTTCATAGCCCAAAGAAATGTCTCTCTTAAAATGGAGTTTGTACCTATAAACATTCAGATTGCAGGACCAAGAACCAATGCTCTGTGAGGTAGTGACAGAGTACCAGTGATAAGTTAAACCAAGAGCAGAGACAAATGTTAAAAATATAAAACTGATGACTTGGAATGTGTGTGGTAGTCAGGGCAATAATGGCACAATTAGAAATTAACCATTATAATCTCAGAGCTATTTTTGAGACAAGGTTGCAAAATAACCAAGGTTTGGAACAGAAGATTGGCAAAAAGGAAAAAGGAATGAAGCAACACACACAAAGTGCTGGAGGAACTCAGCAGGCCAGGCAGCATCTATGGAAAAAACTAGTCGATGTTTTAGGCCGAGACCTTTCAGCAGGACTGAAGGGTCTCTACCGGAAACATTGATTCTACTTTTCTCCATAGATGCTTCCTGCCCTGACTTACTCCAGCATTGTGTGTTTTCCTTGACTTTCCAGCACCTGAAAATTTTCCTTTGTTTGTGAAAGGAATGAAGCAGCCTTGATATTAAAGAACGAAATAAAGGCAATGGAGATAAAGGATCTTTGCTCAGAAAATCAAGAAATAAAATAATTTGTATGTAAGAACAACATCAAAAGGAAGTAAGCATAGTTGGAGTTAACTATAAACCTTGAAACAGTATTAACAATATGGGGAATAGTATAAATAAAAAAATTAAAATGGGATGCAACAAAGATAACATAGTCTTAAAGGACTTACTGTATATATATACATATTTAAAATCCAGGCGAACCAAATTAACAGCAATTGTATGGAAGAACTCAAGAAATGAAGGGTGCTTTTACAATGATCATAAAATGATAGAACTTCAGCTAAAAGATTGAAACTGATTTAGTTCAACTCAAAATAAGAGACCCTAAAATTATACAAACCAAACAATGAAGGCATTAGACAATGAAGTGCAACATCTCAGGAGATTAATATTTTTTAAAATGTTATATACAGTATTAATAAATAGATAATGTGATAGGGCTAATATGACAGTGAGATATAACATCAGCCATGATCATGCTAAACTGCAGAGAAGCCTATTTGTGCCTTTATTTCTTATGCTTTCTGTTTGCAAATTTGTAAGTTGACTTATTTTTCCAGAAATTTGTTGTTATGTGATAAATTACATGGAATTTAAATCACAGAAACAGGTATTTTAGTCCAGGAAGTCTGTGCTTAGTCTTTATGTAATACATGAGGCTTCCCCCACTCTTACAGAATGCCTTTGAGCAATGCTATTAACAGCTATTCACAATAAATGTCATCACTAATTAATACTGGAGTGGGGCATTAGCTATATTTAGCATTTGTAAAAGATTGCTAAAATACCAATGTGTTAATCAGATGCATTGATCATGTAGGAACTCCAAACTTAAATGACTCATTCAACATTAATTTTAAAGCTTTAACGAGCAACAACTTGGAGGGGAATAAAAGCCTCACATAAGTTTTTTAACAGAGTACCATAAAATGTTGTTATTCCTCAAGAGTGCAGAATCTTTGAAAAAATTACAGTTCACAACAGACCCTAGGACTTAATATTCCACCCTCTGTTGTTTGGCATTACCGTATCAAGAAATTTGGCAGGTACTGGAGGTTTCGAATTAACACGAGGTTCAACAAAGGCTTGTGGAGATATTGTAAAACACATGACTTAATTCTCAAACACGTACAAATATACCCCACCCAAAAATAAATCAACCAGTTGTCATGCAAATACACGAGTAATTCAGTTTCAGTGTCAGGGTACACCTAATTTCCAGCAGCATAATTCAAGCAAAAAACCATGCATTTTACATGTCCTTCACTAGATGCAAAATATCCATTACTCAGCTTTTGAATTTCCATCTAATCTGCTAATCTATTAGGAAAACAATTACTTAAACTACCAGGACTACTTGAAGAAACTGAGCTTTTGGGCAGAAGCCGTGCTTGTCAATTGACACAAGTTGGTTTCAGAATCCTAGATTCTGGCAAACAGCACAGTCGCAGCGAATTGGATTTTCTAACTGAATTCGGTCGAAAGTAATGTTTAACATATGCATTAGGATGTTTTGCAGATGGCGTACAAATTGGGAATGTATAAATCCTGATTGATTAACCGCATCACTCAAACAGTTTTACTTATGTCTACTGACCATCAGAAATGAACACCTTGCACCAACAGGAAACAAGTAAAATGATCACCAAGTTTCTATGTGATTGACAGGTCGATTGCTTGCTGAGTGGCAGAGTGCCTATCAACTTTACGAAAGTGTGATTTACAAATTGTTTTCAAACAAATTACCAAACTAAGTCGAAGGATTTTGTTTGTTTTTCTTATTTGAACTCCTATTAAAATATGCTCACATTCATTTATTTTTAGTATTATTAGATAGCATATTTGGAAGTAGCATTTTAATTACAGTCAGCCCTCCTTTTTCGCGGGGGATTGGACCCGAGTACCAAAAAACGTGGATGCTCAAGTCTCTTATTTAACCTGTCTCAGTACAGTGGTCTTTAGGACCCAGCAGAACCCCAGACCTAATTTAACCTGTCTCAATGCGGTGGGCATTAGGACCTGGTGGTACAGCTCTGAATCCGCAGTGTTTCTGTTCATGAAAATAATCACGATCACAATTGAAAATAAAGTCAAGTCACTTTTATTGTCATTTTGATCATAACTGCTGGTACAGTACATAGTAAAGATTAGAATGTTTTTCAGGACCATGGTGTTACATGACAGTACAAAAACTAGACTGAACTACATTAAAAAAAAACAACACAGAGAAAGCTACACTAGACTACAGACCTACACAGAAGCGCATAAAGTGCACAAAAACAGTGCAGGCATTACAATAAATAATAAACAGGACAATAGGGCAAGGTGTCAGTCCAGGCTTCGGGTATTGAGGAGTCTGATAGCTTGGGGTAAGAAATTGTGGAAGAAAAATGGAAGTAATAAAGTGATCAGAAAAAGGTGAAACGCCATCGGTCAGTGGAAAAGCGTTAGGCTACAGTTGGTCAACTATTGGAACAATTTTAATGGAGCATGTGAAAGGCCCTGCCCTGATGAAAGCTACAATTATTACTGAGCAATGCAGTGGTTTAATTATTGAAATACATACATTTCTTAAGTGTTTTATATGCATAGAAAGGTAAAATATGTACTATATACTAAGAAAAACGTTTGACTAACTGATGCTAAATAATACCGGATATACTTGTTCCAACTTCAAATCTGACAGACAGACTCAGAAACGGTACTCATTCATAACCCGAGGACTGCCTGTACTTATAAGTCATTTCTAGATTACTTATAATACCTAATACAATGTAAATGCTATGTAAATAGTTGCAACACTGCATTGTTTAGGGAATAATGACAAGAAAAAAATAGTCTGTACATGCTCAAACAATGAGTGCTGGAGAGAGAACTTCTGGGCTTTCCCGATCTGCGGTTGGTTGAATCCGTGCATGAGGAATCAGCGGATAAGGAGGGCCGATTGTACAGCCTTTCTCAAACTTTTTTGCTCTGGAGGAACTCTTGAAATAATTTTCAGGGCTCAGGGAACCCCTGCATAAAAATTATTATATCTAGAACTCACGGCACATTAGCATGATTAGTAAATTGTGGATATAAGAATCCAAAAACAACTGTCAATGCTCTTTTGACTAGAGAATGAATTTTCAGCCTACCTTTCTTTAAAAAAATGTTGATAAGCTTAGCTTACCTTTCTTGAAATTACTCTTTCCTTTTTATAAATTATAAAAACACATAAGGCAAACATAATAAATTTCTCAATTCTGGGTCGAACGAGGTAAGCCCACACGGATTTCACCTTCAAATGGAATGAAACGATTTCTGTCTCTGTTCCTGATGCTTGTTAAACAAGAAAAAGCTTGCTCACACATGTAAGAAGTTGAAAGCTGCAGCAACATGTTCATTGCTTTCCTATGAATGGCAGGATACACTTCTCTCACAGAAATCCAGAACTTGTCCAGGTCAGTAGTCTCATCTTGAGTACACGATCAGCATGCAGCTCACAAAGTTCTTCCTCGTCTCTCAAAGTTTTCAGGCCAAACAGAAGATTCAGATAAAGGATCCCTCACCCAGTCATACACTCGTGTTGAAAGGGGGGAAAAATACTGTTCAATTTTGTTCTGCAGTTCTTCCAGTTGGTTTTCAATAAGACTCAAGACCTTCTGATATTCATGCTCTCTCTCAAGCCCAAACAGCAGTGGAAAAATTTCAAGATTTCCTTTTGCAGCACACTTTTTCCAAAGATTCAGTTTCCTTTTAAATCCAGGAATCTTGTTACTTGAAGTCAAAACATTTTCTCCAGGGCCTTGCAGAGACTTGTTAAACTGGCTCATATGATGAAAAATGTCTGTTAAGTTGACTAATTTTTGCATGGATTCTTCATCTTCGAAGCACTTAGCAAAATCTGGCCTACTATAGTCTTTAAAGTACTCCTGCAATTCACCTTTCAGCTCAAACATCTTTTGAGAACTCTTCCCTTGTTAAGCCACTGGATTTCTGTGTGTAGGAGATTGGTGCGCTTTTTGTCTAGGTTTTCACACAGCTTTTTAACATTCTCAAGTGAACTGGTCTTGAAGCTACTCATTTACTTGCTTCCCAAGGCTTTTTACTGTCTGTGACTTTATTTTCATAAGCTTTAATCTGTTTGTTTTGAGATTTCAATAGTCATTTAGAATAATCATACATGTCATATGGCTGTGATTTATAGATAAGTATCTTTTCAATTTTGCTGGAGCCATTGCTACATTTCTAAGTTGTTTGCCATAGGCTAGGCACAATAGAATGGGACAACTTGGATCACCAGTCCAAGTAAAACCCATTGATAAGCAGCTTTCATTGTAAAGATATGGTACCAGCTGATTATTTCAGTCCCACCCACAGCTTTTGTCTCCAGGACCCAGAATAAGCTGGTGGACTTCTGGGGCAACAGGAAGCATAGGATTTCTGCTATGGAACTGAGTCACAGAGAGCAGTCGGTCCTCAATGATTGGAAGTGACCACTCTCAGAAATGGCATGTGCTGACAGCACACTTTCGCCACTGGGGACACTACCTGCACGAGGGCATACGGCTTCCAGCGGACAGCATCAGCTGCACCACTTTGAGGGAACTGTCATGCTCTTACCGAAAGCTGTTGAGGGTATGGAGTCTTATCCAGACAGGGTGCTCCCATGCCGGTAGGGGTTGGTGCTCTCACTATGAAGGGGCTCAGGGAAGTGGAAAAGATCCGGCTGCACCATCACCTGATTGACCGGAATTGCCTGTTCGACCCAGGCGGATACCACGTGGGAGAGAGCCCTACATTTGGTACATCTCACAGGGATGCCTGCCTTGCCCTTCCATGATGCTCCATATCATTTCTTGTACAGGCTGCTGTGTACACCTTTCACTTCCTTACCTTGGCAGCCTGTTTTACTATTTGGCAGTGGAGGAGGTCCACAGCAGAAATCTCTTTATCCAGGGGTCCTTCCGATATACAATGGGGACCTGGCGTGGAAAGTGTTGCATAGGGCAGCACCATGCAACAGGTTTTTAAGTAGTTTCACTGACACCCCGTCCACTTGTCCAATCTGTTGCTGGAAGGAGACAGTACACCACTCTTATATGGAATATGAGAGTTTGCAGCCCCTGTTTAAGTATATGAAAGGGCTGCTCCTCAGGTTCTGGCTGCACTTCAGCCCCACACTCCTTATGTATGGGCACTCAGTACAGAAGGAGGCAGGAGTGAGGAGGATCCACTGGTGGGCTTGCTCCTGGGCCTGGCTAAGATGGCCATTCACAGGTTTAGGCGGTGGACTGACTGCCTACTCCTCTTCCAAGGATATGTTTGTGCCCGGCTGTCCTTGGAGGGGGACCCACACAGTCACAGTGGGTACAGTGGGAGATTTCTAAAAGCAATGGATCCGAGGGAATTGACTGTTTTATAGACAGCGGTAATTGTATTTTCGTTTGAACTTACTCAGTTTTGTAAATACTTAATGTTTGTGCTTTGTGTATTTGGTGTGTATATAAACTTAAACAGTTTTGTAATAAAAAAATACAGACTTTTTGTGTCCACTGTTGCACTAATACAGTGAAATGACTCAGAAGATTGCAATTCTTCATAATTAACTATATTAGAATTGTCCATAAGCCTAGGCCTAGATTCCTCCTTTTTCATCTCACACCTCCTCTTCAAATATTACCACACTGAACCGTCTTTAGGATTAAAAAATCCCTTCAATTTTCTACGACACTGATAGTTTGTTCGCTCCCATCTACAGTCGGCGGTGTGTACAGGGAAGTTGGTGTAGGTAATTCAGAAGGGAGAGGCTGACTTCACAGCCTAAGTTGAACAAGTCCATTCAATGTTCGGAAAACACACCACGCTCCTCATCAGCCTACCATCCTCCCTCTGTGCAATACAGAGCTCACCATTTATCAGCCTACTGTCCTCTCCTCCATGCATCACAGTGCTCACCAATTATCTCATGATAAAAACTGAGAATGGACTTAAGCAAATAAACACAGACCTACTACACATTGCCATACTGCTGAGACCTCAAGATTGCTAACAGGGCTGTTCAATCACTGCCCACCACTGCAAGAGCTAGTATCGCACGTCACGCAAAGTTCAAAAAATGAAGTTTTTTTTAAATCACAATCTCTCACGGAAGCCCAGTTGAGAAACTTTGACCTAATATCTATGCAGAGGAAAGAATGCCTGTCCACGGAGGGAACATTCCACATCAGAGGGATTGCCAGGGATGGTCTCAGCTGGAACTGATTCAGAAATTAAGCTGCTGATAGGGATGAATGTGCCTACAGTATCGGAGTCATTGCAAGTGATTCACAGTGTTAATAATGGACGTTATGCAATTAGAATAATGTTGGGTTGGACTGTGAATGGACCACTGAAAGGAGACAATGGTGATGGAAGAGACTGTGTGCAACCAGAGCTGACAATTTACAAGCTATCAAAATCTCTCCTTTGAACATGGATGAGCTTTGGCAGTGGCGGTTTAAGGCAGACTTCCATGAATGCATTCAGGGTCAACAAACTGGTTTTTCAAAAGAAAACAAGTTCATGAAGCTGGTTACAAATTCTGCAAAACTGGTGGACGACCACCACCAGATAAGTTTACCTTTGAGAAAGGAGGAGGTTAATGTGCCAAATAACAGGAAGGCTGCAGAACAGTGTGATGCACCATCAATAACTCTCGGAGACGGGAGGCGAACGATAGGCTTTTATTAGCAGCAGAAGTGACCACAACATCCTGGAGACTGAGGGAGGAGCAGTGCCTCCAATCATTTTTTTTTACAGGGGTCTGTGGGAGGAGCCACAGGAGCAGTCAGCAGAGGGACGTGTCCAGACAGGTATACACATAGTTTACCACACAGTGTGCTCTAAATCCAAGGAAGAATTTTAAGAAGGATTTGTCATTTCACACTGACTAAAGTTCAAAGTAAATTTTATTATCAAAGTACATATGTCACTACATACAACCCTGAGATTCTAGCAGCCCATTCCACACACTCACCACTCCCTGCATAAAAAAAACTTGCCTCTGACGTCTCCTCTGTACCTACTTCCAAGCACCTTAAAACTGTGCACTCTCGTACTCGCCATTTCAGCCCTGCGAAAAAAGCCTGACCATCCACACAATCAATGCCTCTCATCATCTTGTACACCTCTATCAGGTCACCTCTCATCCTCCATCGCTCCAAGGAGAAAAGGCCGAGTTAATTCAACCTATTCTCATAAGGCATGCTCCCCAATCCAGGCAATATCCTTGTGAATCTCCTCTGCACCCTTTCTATGGTTTTCACATCCATCCTATAGTGAGGTGACCAGAACTGAGCACAGTACTCCAAGTGCGGACTCACCAGGGTCCTACATAGCTGCAACATTACCTCTCGGCTCCTAAACTCAAACCCACAATTGATGAAGGTCAATGCACCATATGCTTTCTTAACCACACAGTCAACCTACTTTGTAGGCTAGTACCCAAGATGGAGCTGACTAAATTTATGACCCTCTGCAGCTTCTTTCGGTCCTGTGCAGTAACTCCCCCATACTAGACAGTGACGTAGCCTGTCAGAACACTGCACGGTACATCTATAGAAGTTTTTGAGTGTTTTTGTTGACATACCAAATCTCTTCAAATTCCTAATAAAGTATAGCCACTGTCTTGCCTTCTTTGTAGCTGCCGTGATATGTTGGGATCAGGTTAGGTCCTCAGAGATCTTGACACCTAGGAACTTGAAACTGCTCACTCTCTCCACTTCTGATCCCTCTATGAGAATTGGTATCTGTTCCTTCGTCTTACCCTTCCTGAAGTCCACAATCAGCTCTTTTGTCTTTCTGACATTGAGTGCAAGGTTGTTGCTGCAACTCCACTCCACTAGTTGGCATATCTTGCTCCTGTACACTGTTTCGTCTCCATCAGAGATTCTATCAAAAATGGTTTTATCATCAGCAAATTTATAGGTGGTATTCAAACTATGCCTAGACACACAGTCATGGGCTAAGCATACACTCCTGAGGTGCACCAGTGTTGTTTGTCAGCAAGGCGAAGATATTGTCACCAATCCGCACAGAATGTGGTCTCCGGTTAGGAAATCAAGGATCCAATTGCAGAGGGAGGTACAGAAGCAAAGGTTCTGTAACTTCTCAATCAGGATTGTGCGAATAATGGTGTTAAATGCTAAGCTATAGTCGAAGAACATACTTTCATTCTTTCTGAAAGAGTAACACCTTGGAATTTAAAGTTACTGGCCCTTTCCAACTCTGATCATCCGTTGAGAACTGGCACATGGACCTCGGATTTCTTTCTCCTGGTCTATAATTAGTTCCTTGGTCTTGCTGACATTGAGTGAGAAGTTGTTGTTATGATACCTCTCAGCCAAATTTTTAATCTCCCTCCTATATGTTGATTCATCACTACCTTTGATTTGGCCTACGACAGTGGTGTCATAAGCAAACTTGAATATAGCAGTGAAGCTATGCTTAGCCACAGTCATAAGTGTAAAGCAAATAGGGCAGGGGATTAAGCACATAGCCTTGTGGTATACCTGTGCTGATGAAGATCACGGAGGAGATGCTGCCAATCTGAACTAACTGGGGTCTACAAGTGAGGAAATCCATGATCCAATTGCACAAGGTAGTATTTAGACCAAGGTCTTGGAGCTTATTGATTAGTTCTGAATGATTTAGTGGGGATACACTCATCTGCAGCTGTTTTTAATAAAGTCTGTAACCATGGTGCATTCACTGAGATCCCCAGTTGAATGCTTGACCACAGCTCAATTCATTGACTCAAAGCAATCCAGTAACAAAACTATCACATTGGAGCACCAACGAGAGGTTATCATAAAACACACACCTCCACCTTTTGCTTTCCTGAATCCGTAGCTTAGTTCATTCTGTAAATTGAGAAGCCTTCAGGGTTGATCACCATATCTGACATACCCAGAGAAAGCCATGTTTCAATCAAGCATACTTTCAGTTGTCTCTGACACAGCAGTCTTGCCCTCAGGTCCTCAACTTTGTTCTCCAGTAACTGTACATTTGCCAACAAAATGCTGGGTAAAGGAGGACTCATCCCTCTTTGTTTCACCATGGCTTGGAGTACCCCCGCCTTGCTTTCATCCATAGCGATGAACCTTCAACCTCTTAAAGGTGTCGTTCATGTCTGGTTTGCCAAGCCCTTCAAATGATCGTGAGATATGAAGATCATTGAGTTACTTTTAAAGTCCATTGCTTAGAGGCAAATTACATGTTACATATTGCAGTGAAAGTAAGTCAAGAGGTATATTTAAAAGAATTTTTAGAACTATTTTCTGCAGCTCACAGAATGTTACCAATGGTCATCAGCGCCACCTTGAACTACTACATCTGTCACGAAGGATGTCATCCCTGAAGGTTATACTGAAAGAGTGCCAGTAGAGGATCTGACGTGCACTGATGGGAATGTCTGATATATTCCACATCATGGTGTTTACCACACCAGAAAAAGCAGCTTCATGTTTTGTGTGACAGTGGAGCATCTTTTCAGTGTGACTTTTATGCAACTTAATGCTCAGCTTTTACAGGGAGCAGATCTTACTAGCTCACTGAATGGAGTCATTATCAGATTTTGAAAAGAACCAGTGGTGATCATGGCAAATACTCAATCATTTTTCCCCAGGTTACAATACCAGCAGAAGATGCAGATCTGCTAAGATTTCTCTGGTGGCCTGATGGTGACCTCAGCCAAGGACTTCAGAATAGTGGTACATCTATTTGGAGCAACTTCTTCACTGAGTTGTGCCAACTTCACTCTGAGGAAGTGCACAGAATATAATGAAGGACGGTTCATCTGCGAGACAATGGATTAGGTTTTGCATTGCTTCTATGTGACTGCCTTGTGTCAATGACCTTTGTGAGTCTGACACTGTCAAGTTTAAAATCATGATCCAAGATGGATTACTCACCAGAATAGGGATCCTCTCCACAGTTAGTTACATCAATGATTTTTGAGGAATCTTGAGTGTGGCTGTGCTATCTGCTAAGAAGATCCTACAAGATCTATGTAAGAAAGAGCTTGGCTAGAATGGCACTATACCAACATGAGTTGCTCATGAGTGGACAAACTGCCTGAAATAACTCTACCAGTTGGAAATCTTCAAGGTTGTTAGATATTTGAAACACCTGGATTTTGCAGAAGTTACTGATGCACAGTAACACCACTTTACAGATGTGAGCAAAGCAAACTTTTGTTGGACCACTGCTGTAGTGAATATTTAGGGTAAATGAGATGGGATGCCAGTTAATCATGATGCATTGTCCTAGTCACTGGCTATATAATGAGAGCTCCAGCAGTTACATTCATGTGAGCAAAATTGCTTGTAGATGGTGGAGATATTTTGGCAAATCACTTGTCACAGAAAATACAGCTCTTAACCTGCACTTGTAGCCACAGTATTTATCTGGCTGGCCCATTTAAATTTTGGGAATTTTGATAACTGGAGATTAAGGGATGGTGAAGTCATTGAATATTGAGATAGATAGGTTGTCTCTCAATGACAATGATAACTGACCAACACTTAGCAGAACTCTGATTGTTTTCTGGGTCATGTTGCACGTGGGTACATGCTCAAAACTCAGAAATGCAAACTGAAACTAAACAATCTCAATCACTAACAATGGTATGACTTTACAACAGAGCCAAGATTATCCCTGAAACAACTGATGTTTGATCAATAATACTGACCTAATGAACTGCAGTTATATTCAACGGCTGATATGATTGGTTTGCAACAATCATAACTATCTTGGAGAGAGTCAATGAATGGTTTTCCACCCAGTTCCCACTGACTTCCATTTTCTCCAAGCACTTATATATTGCATTTGATCATATAGTGACCCTTAATTAAGGATAAGCACTGCCACTGAAGCTTTGAAATTCACTTATTTCTTCTATACTTTAAAGCATGCTAATGGACCAAGGTTACAATGAGGTCTCGAATAGTGAGATCCCAAAACCCAAGTCTTACGGGTGAATGTATGTTGCTTTATAACCCCATTGATGACACCTTACATTACTATGTTTAAAACTGAATCTACCAAAAATAGTGGTTTTATTATCCAGGTGAATTTGAATTGATTTGACAGGAAATATCTGAGGGATTTTCCGCATCTTGATATTCAATCCTTGATATTCAATCCTGCTGCTGACGCTGGAGCGCTACGTTTGAACACTGCAGCTGGGATGTTATTAGGGCCTGTACATTTGCCCTCAATTGATTTCACACAGGTCAGAGATAGTCCATTCACCTGCTTCTTAACACCATAAGATATAGGAGCAGAAGTAGGCCATTTGGCCCATCGAGTCTGCTCTGCCATTCAATCATGATTGATATAATTCTTCCAGTCATCCCAACTACCCTGCCTTCTCCCCATACCCTTTGATGCCCTGGTTAATCAAGAACCTACCAATCTCTGCCTTAAATGCACCCAATGTCTTGGCCTCCACAGCCACTCGTGGCAACAAATTCCAGATTTACCATCCTCTGACTAAAGTAATTTCACAGTCTTTCCGTTCTAAATGGACATCCTTCAATCCTGAAGTCATACCCTCTTGTCCTAGACAAGACAGAGGCTTCAGCCGTCTCATCTGTGTTCATGCTGGGCTGAAACAACAATGAAGAAGGGTATGTTTATGGAAACCCCTCTTTATATAGTCATAGAGTAATATGCCATGGATGTCAGAGGTAAGTTTTTCCACAAAGAGAGTGATGGGTGCATGGATGCACTGCCTGCAAAAGTGGTAGATGCAGATACAATAAGGTCTTTTAAGAGACTCTGAGATAGGTACATAGAGCTTAAAAAAACAGATGGCTATGCGGTAGGGAAACTCTAGGCAGCGTGTAGAGTAGATTACAATGGTCAGCACACCATTGTGGTCCAAAGAGCCTGTAATGTGCTATAGATTTCATCAGCCCAATTCATGCATACCAACCAAGATGCCCATCTAAGCTATTCCTATTTGCCTATGTTGGGCCCATTTCCTTCAAAGAATTTCCTAACTATGTACTTTTCCAAATATCTTATAAATGATTAAGTATTGTCAAACACTTCCTCTGGCAGCTCATCATCTTTTATTTATAGTTCTGTTCCTGATTCTACTAACACACACTATAGTACTGGTCTGATAAACTTATGTCCTTCGAAGTCTCAACCAACTTTACTAACGACAGTTTTACTAACCATTTGGTGAGGAATACTGAAGTCCCTCATCCAGCAATGATACGTGACCTTGCTTTGAGCAAGTAGTATTTAACAGGATTTAACATAAGACAGGAAGATCTGACACCATGTGAGCCTTTTCCTCCCAACTGTATATCTCAGTGCAGCACACTGATAAATTTGTCGTGACATATGGTACAGTTTATTTCTACATATCTTGATGGAGGAATCTGCAAGTTAAATGTAAAGAAGGATTTTCTTTGACTTATCAGCATATTATGTGATTTGGCCATTTGGCAGTTCTCCCATTTTAGGCACATGTTTAGATATTCATAAGATGGACTTTACTGACAAGTGTATGATGTCCAAATCTGATATCCAGAGGTCTGCTCAGTTTTAGTGCCAGCTGGCTATGGAAATGCAAACTTCAATCAGTATTTCAACAGATCACAAAACAGGCATAGTCAAAGTATAACAATTTTGAAACAATCTGCAGAAAAGATGCCTGTACGTATGACCTCCTGTGTCTTCAGCTGGACTCACCACTGGGCATAGTATCAAAGCAATGATGCATTGAGCAGATGTGCTGGATGTACAGTTCATCATATTCCTCAGTTTATAAAAGGTACTTATTGAATACTTACTCTTACATTAGGCAGCAACAGAATCAGATTCTGAGCCTAATAAAACTTATCTTTGCCAGTTTACCTTTTTACAGAGAGTTATTTGACATTTTATGGTGTTTCATTTATTTTTATATCGCATTTATAGTCATTCCTATATTAATTGGTTATTTAATTGACCCTATTTGAACAGTTTTAAAATATCTGACCAGATACATTTGAAACAATTCCACAAACATTTAAAACAGTCCCAAAGGTCTATGATAGCAATGCAACAAACATAGAGCCTGGTCCACCTTGCATAATACCTCTCAGCCAAGTCACCTTAATCAACCCTGTGTATACGAAAACAATAGTGTGGATAAGCAATATGTTAAGACATCTACAGCAGCAGGTCGCATCCACAACAATATAGACCACACTATTTTGAGATAGCCATTTGACAGAAATTAGATATTGCAGACAGCAATTGAAAGAGTCAGCACATTACTAAGGACAATACCAGAAAGACCCATGCAAACTCTCATTTAGAGAATGCAAATGTTTCCCATAGCAACAGATACAGTATACACCACTGTGCAACTGGGTGTTGGAGTTCCAAACAAACAGACCTCAGGTAGGCAGGATGCACAACCCTTCCTCCCTCCCCATTATCCTCAGCATGGGTGACTCCCAGGGCTGTGAGCCAAGCCCACTGTACTCTCTGCTGTTATGAATGCACCACAGCTCTGAGGGGCCGAAGGGGCAGGGGAGCCCCCTCCTTTGTGAGAATTGCAAGAGCATTATTGGGTTGGCTCAGAGGACCCAGGAAATGAGAGAGACCTGGCCATTGTCTCCTGAAGACCACGTTTGTGGATTGGGGACTAGGCTATGTGCAAGCCCTCGGGCAAAGTGGGCTGGTTGAGAGAGGGATTGCATCATCCCAACCTGATTGACATCTGAGACCCCGTGAGGAAGTATAAAAGAGGGTCTGGGGGAACAACCCCTTTCAGACGCACCAGAAGAAACACTAGCGATCCCGCAATAGCGGGAAGCTATTTGAAGGAAGCCACGTGTATTCGGTTCCCTTGCCTGGGGGCTGGTGGCTGGTCCCACGGAAAACGACCTGGAACTAACAATGAGGAGCCCACTCCCCCGACGCAATGGATTGGCCTAATAAAAGTCCCAGGCAAGTTTAAAACAGTCTCTCTTAAACCCAAAAAGCTGCAGCTTGAAAGGACAGTGACTTTTATCTTTCCATCAGACAATACATTATCCCCTAGACAAATGATAGAGCTATTGCTTAATTGATGATTATTATTATACCCGCGTTTTTCGATTGTATTGACGACGTATTTTATCTGAATGTCTGTATTAATCTTATTTTTGTGCCTCTTTATAAATAAAGACTTTTAAAAATAGTACCATCAGACTTCAATGGGCCTATTTATCTTTGCTGGTAAGTGACCCAGTTACGGGGTTCGTAGCACTGCTCACAATTGACTGCACCTGAGTAATCACACTGTCAGATTTGCCGATGACACAGCAATAGTGGAGCTCATCACTAACAATGATCAGACAGCCTACAGAGAGGATGTGGAAGAGCTCGTGGCCTAGTGACTGGTTCACCTGTACTGTAAAGCATTGTGCTAGCCATACACTACCGTACTGTCCCATATACAGAGAAGTGCCAGAAAAGGGCCAATAACATCATGAAAGATCCCACCCACTCTGCTCATGGACTGTCTGCCACTCTCCCTTCAGAGAGGAGGCTACACAGCATCAATGCCAGACTCAAAAACAGTTACTTTCTCCAAGCAGTAAGGCTGATCAACACCTACTCCCACTAACCCACCACTCCATACTCCTGTACCTAACGTTACTTAATGGGCATACAGTCAATATAAAATAAGCTAGCGTACGTAGTTATATTTATTGTGCTTTTTAAATCATTATTATTATGTTTATCTTTATGTGTTTTTTGTGCTGCATCTGATCCAGAGTAATAATTATTTTGTTCTCCTTTACACTTGTGTACTGGAAATTACATTAAACAATCTTGAACTTGAATTTGATAATGCTGCAATTTTGGTCAATGCTTCTTATGCTTATGAACTGGACTGTATGTTATCAATGACTGTCATTCAGCAAAGTTTGTTCATTAGTTTAAAAAAAGGCTTTATAGGTCAAATGGCATTCTCTAATTCAAAAAAACTTTCTTGGGATTTGATAATCTGTATCAATATAGAGACATAATGTTCCCTAAGAAGAAAAACACATTAAAGCATTTCAAACAGGCATACAGAAAATAAAAAACTAAGCCAAGGAAGACTAATACCTCACTTGACAGTGCCTTGAAAATATAAAGTTCCAAAAAATAACAGGCAAGAGATTTTTCCCAAGAATCTTATTTTCATACAATTATGCAATTTTCTGAAGTAAATGGAAACAGCCTGAAGCAAGCTAAGCTGCTGCATGCTAGCAGCCTGAAGCAAACTAAACATGCATGCAAACATAAGATGGGAAAATTCTGTTTCATATTGTTCTTGTGTTAAAAATTTGTGATAGTCACTGATCATTTTGGATTTCAGAAAAGCCACTTTTCTTTGACTAAATACTAATGAATATTGGCCAACTATTAAAACTACAATATTAAACAGCAATGTACTGGATATTTTCATAAGGCTGAAATGACAATTTTTCTAAATAAATTGTTACCTGTTCGGTTCTGTTTTTGTTTCTTTTTGGTTCTCTTTTTGCTCTCAGAGCCTGATTTTGCAAATAAAGGCAGCTTTGATTTCTTTTCATTGTAATCCTTTACTGAATATCCATATTCTGAGGGATTCTTTGGAATTGTATTCTGCTTAGACATTCCGGACTCTTCCATTCCATTTTCATTTTCCTGAACACAAAATCTGGCCTTAATTTCTTCTTGTTCTTTGGCTCTTTTAGACTTGGCCACAAACTTCTTTCTTTGTCTTCCTTTTTTGCCTTCTAACTTTGTTTTATCAGAAGGCAACAAGTGTTTTGAATGGGATGAAGCCAAATTTATTGAGTTTGATTCTAAAAACTTATTATAAGCACTTGTACTTTGATCAAAAAGTTCAGCCTTTTCAGTTCTGTTCTTAGATCCCGTAACATAGAAATGAGGTTCTTGGTGTAATTCCTCTTGTAACTTTTTCTGATTTTTGTCTCTATCAGATTCAACTATAGATTTTTTCCTTGGCCTTGCAGATTTCAATTTTTTTTGTCTGGGAGGGGAGTGGAATGAAGATTCATTGTGTACTTCCTTTTGCTCCTTCTCAGTAGTACTTTTTAATGGATATGCAGGACGTTTCCGAGATTGATTTTCATATTTTGCTTTGTTTTTTATATTCTGAGCTAACTGATTTTTATCACTTATCTTTGATTGAATAGTGAATGTTTTCTCTTTTGTCGCCTTCTGCTTTCTTTCCTTGTTTTTTGTTGTCTTTGCATCCACAATACGTTCCTTCTCTAATTCAACAGGATCCTGCTTTTGCACAAAGGCTTTCTTTGGTATTGTAATCCATGACTTAAAACAGAAGTTTTCTTCTTCTTCCGATTCAAATACAAATTCAGTGTTGGGTGCTGGAGTAACAGGAGTAAATTGTGTAACAGGGTGTGGTAATGCAGATAAAGCAGACCTGCAAGAGAAAAAAGAAAATCACATTCTTCTCTGGCATCAAGACATTAAACATTAAACATCTGGCATTAAACCTAATGTATGACAATAGACACTACTTATTATAACACATGAGGTACATTAAGACTAAGCCAGCTCCCAGCATCAAAATCCCAGTCTCATACACACTCTTATTTTATTCTCTCATGTTCTCACATAAACCTCCCTTTGATTATTTGGCCACTTATCTACAGCAAGTAGTAATTTACTACGGCCAATTAACCCATTGTCAGGTCTTTGAAATGTAGAAGGTACAAGGAACACCCATCAGCAAAAATCATGGTATCGTAGCGGTGTGCTACACACAGCGCTGGAATAACGACATGCAGACAGTGAGTTGCAGTTGCGTTAAAGCTTTATTCCAAATTCGCGGCCTTGCTTTTAAGCCTTCCCGTTTCCGCCCTCCCCAGGCAGGAATGCTGTAAGGACACATATTCACAGACCCTTCCCGCGCGTGGGCTTTTCTCCTTGCTGGTGAAGAAGGCCTGGCACCCTTTTTGGGGCCGGCCTCCCTGCCGGCGCGCACCATTTTGTGAGCCGGTTCAAGTGTGCTGTAAAGTGGGTCGCCACAGTATTAAGAATCTGAAATGTCCACATTGACAATCCTCAGTCAGGATCAAATTTGGTCTCTGCAGCTTTGAGGGAATTCCTCCGCTGCCATCAGTTGCTTGACGTTACATGTCCAATAGAAGGCCAGCTGTCCTTAAACACTTAACAGTTCCACCAAATGTCTGAACGTAAGAAAACCGTTTATGGCTATGCATTATTTAGAATGCAGTTAAGTTTCCACAAAAGCTAATGGTTTCACATCTTACAATCTATAACAGTACATGAGAGTGAGAAACGTAGAATCATTTTGATTTTTGTATGTTTGTAAATTTTGCTTCATCATGCTGCTTCTGTAAGAAAATTAATCATAAAAATAACACCTTGAGTTAGTAAAGGCACTAGATTATCAGGGAACTTTTTGGCTCAGCAACATTGCCCAAATAAGACCTACTTGCCCAACTAAATTAAATCAAGGCAGCTAATTAATAGTCCCATGCTATTTCAGAAATGTCAATGACAGAACAATTCAACATTGAAGCCATACGGTTCTCCTTTCAGCAGTAACAGAAAATCCACATGCTGTTCATAAATCACATTTGTTGATGATAAAATAGCTTTCAAGGATTGAAGTTACATCACTAGTGTACATCAGTAAATAATATATGCATAGAAATTGCAAACAAAATTTGAAAATTTATAGATGACATTAAATTTAGATATAGTTAAAATTAAGGAAGACAGCAATAATTGTAGAATAATATTGTCTACAATAATAATTGTAGACAGCAATAATATTGTAGAATAACCTAATTGGGAGAAATGTACATAATTCACAACCACTGACACTGAGTTGGGATTTCATTCTAAGAGGCTGGTCTTACATAACGATGTTGTTATGTAAAACGTTTTACGCACAATTTTGTTGTGTAGTTTTTGAAGTTCAATAAAATGTGTTCCTTAAGGTTGTTATAGCCTGGGGTGCTAATGGGGACAAGCTCCCACTACTTATTTAATGCTGTGAATGGTGCGCCACAAATAGTCTCCGACAACCAGGCCCAGCTCCTGGCCTTCATGTGTGGCTTCGCTATTAAGCCCAGCAAAACCATTTGTACTGACAGAAGAAGGGGCAAAGGCAGATTACTGGCACCTTAAAACCAGTTGCTTCGGGTAGATGGGGCTCATTAGCCATGTCTGGCAGATCATCTTGGAGAAGGAAAGCTCTGATCTCAAGCCTCCGCTGCCTTGCAGCTATACCCCCTCATAGGGAAGGCTTTGTGAGTAAACCCCAAGGGAAAAATCCAAAGCTGGAGTCCTGACAACAGTCCTACATCGAGTTCAAGACAACAGAGATCTGTGAAAACGATGGATTCCAGCTGCCAGGATCATCTACTGTCTATCACAGCCTGGGCACCGCTTCCTGTGCGTCACAGGTACTCAGCTGTGCATTGCCTATTAATTAAAAAACAAAGAGTGATGAAGCCTCACTGGAGGCCGCCAATGATTGCAAGATCCAGACTTATGGGACACAATGGGTGATGTTCTGCTTCAGTGGGCGACGTTACACATGGGACTTCATCCTGGCTAAAGTGCTCCAAAGTCGATCTAATTAGGGGCTCTACGCCCAATGGTGTTTGCCACTCACGTTGTGATTACATACACTTTAACAAGGCCACCACCCCTTATCATTACCTGGTCCCACACATTCAAGACATTTCTACAGTTAATTTTTTCCAAAGTTGATCTAGTTAGGGGCTATCATCAGGTGCCTATGTGTTTGGAGGACATTCCCAAAACAACTGTGATAACCTCATTTGGCCTTTTTGAGTTTCTGCACATGCCATTTAGACTGACTGAAAAATGCAGCAGACTTTCCAATGGCTGATGAACTGTGTACTAAAAGCTTAAATTTTCTTTCTGTTTACCTGGATAACATACTTGTCACCAGTGCTTCCAAATCCGCTTAAGCCAACACAGGTTGATTATTAACCTTGCTAAATCCTAGTTTGGGTTGTCAACCATTGGCTTTCTCTGCCATCACATCCCTGCAGAAGGTGAGAAACCCCTCCCATCAAAGGTAGCTGCTATTATGGATTACTACTAAAAACTTAGTACCTCCCACTAATTTTCCCTCTACGGGACCAGATATATGAGTATTTGGATAGACAAGGACTGATCAGGGATAGTCAGCATGGCTTTGTGCATGGTAGGTTGCATCTAACTAATTTTATAAAGTTTTTCAAAGAAGTTACCAGGAAAGTTGACGAAGACACGGTAGTGAATGTTGGCTACATGGATTTCAGCAAGTCAGTTGATAAGGTTGCACACAGGCAGTTGCTTGGCATTCATTATGAAGTAGTAAACTGGATTAGACATTGGCTTTGCAGGAGAAGCCAGAAAGTGGGTTGTAGATAGTTGCCTCTCTGACTGGAGGCCTGTGACTAGTGGAGTACCACAGGGATCGGTGCTGGATCCATTGCTGTTTGCTATCTATCAATGATCTGGATGATATGGTTAACTGGAGCAGCAAATTTGCGGATGACACCAAGATTGGGGGTGTAGTGAACAGAGAAGAAGGCTACCAAAGCTTGCAGCAGGACCTGGACCAGCTGAAAATTAGCAGATTGAATTTAATGCAAGCACTTGTGAGGTGTTGCACTTTGGGAGAAAACCAGGGTAGGTCATACATAGGGAGCAGTAAAACACTGAGGAATGTGATAGATCAAAGGGATCAGGGAATACAGGTCCATAACATAATGCAAGTGGCTGCAGGTTGATAGGGTCATAAAGAAACCATTTGGCACATTGGCCTTCATAGGTCAAAGTACTGAGTACAGGAATTGGGATGCTATGTGAAAGTCATGCAGGACATTGGTAACTCCCACTTTAGAATACTGTGTGCATCTTTGGTCATCTACCTACAGGAAAGATGTAAATAAGATTGAAAGAGTACAGAGAAAATTTACAAGGATGTTGTTGAGACTGGAGGACCTGAGTTATAAGGAAAGATTGAATAGGATAGAACTTTATTCCCTACATAGAAGATTGAAGGAAGATTTGATAGAGGTGTACAAAATTATGAAGTAAGTGCAAGCAGACTTTTTCCACTGAGCTTGGGTGAGACTGCAACTAGAGGTATGGATTAAGGGTGAAAGGTGAAATGTTTAAGGAAAACACGAGGGGTAACTTCTTCACTCAGAGGATGGAGAGAGTGTGGAACAAGCTGCCAGCACAACGAATGGATGTGATTTCGATTTCAAAGTTTAAAAGAAGTTTGTACAGGTTCATGAATGGGAGGGCTATGGTCTGAGTGCAGGTTGTAGTGATTTGGCAGTTTAAATTGTTTGGCGCATGCTAGATGGACCAAAGGCCTGTTTTTATGCTGTAGTTTTCTATGACTGTGTATTTTCCATAATACTTTCCTTCATGATTTTTTTTCCAGGTTCACTCTTATCAAGGAAGATACTATGGTCACAGGATCTCTACTGGAGAAATAAATTCTTTGCCTTCTCAGATGGAATAAAGGTTAGATTATTATCTCAGAAGTACTTCCCCAAGTGTAAAAATATCAAAAGTAAGCCAATTGAAAGCCATGATTGTTCCTGGTTTTAAAATGTCATAATAATTATCTGTCACAATGTTCTGGAAAATAAGATGAAAACTTACTTTATCCCAAATCTTGCTTGAGGAATAAGTGGTGCTTCTTTCTGTTGTTTTTCAAGTCCAGATGTAGATGGGACAACGTTCTCAGATGGAACAAAGTTCTCAGATGGATATCCCTTTTGTTGACTCACAAAAAAGTTGCTCAAGACCCCAGGTGTTTTACTTGTATTTAAGCTTCAATTGCAATAAAAAATAATGAGTAACACTTAAACAAAGCATTTAGGAAATGTGGCAACTTGCAAGACTAATGTGCAATCCTAATTTCTTAAGTAGAAGTTGCTGCAGCTTTCTATAGTAACATGACCCATCAAGAACCAATGGAATTTAAGTATATAACAACATAATATTACGCCAAATGCCATCATCAATGTATTAATCATACAGTAGGAAAACAAATTTTTTTCTGCATAATCTGTCAGATCCTATCAGGATTTTAAAAATTTAAATGAGATATCCTTTTTATTCTTCTAAATTCTAAACAAAGATAAATGTAACAGTATTACAGTGGAATAAAGGGGAATTACAGAGGTATGTGGTCAGCTGTCTACTGCCCATTACACCACTGGCGTTTAGGGCTGCAGTGAAGGTCCTCCATCTCTGGCGGTGCTCAGGGCTTCCTTCATCATGTCAGTAGCTCGATTTTCATTACCGTCAGGCATGCAAGTTCTGGGTTGAGATCAGACGTAGAAGGATTTTTCATTGCTGTTTCATTAGTTTTGTTCTATCAGTCAGGCTTTGTTAGCCCTGCGCTGAAACCCTGAAACTGGAGGACCAGTGGACTACTCTTACTCTGGCCTCTACCCTTTGACCTATTTGCATGGATGACCCTATCAGGAGCATAATGTTCTCACTATAGCCAACATAGCACTCTGGGTTATTGAGGCATGTGAGCCTCCAAACCCTATGACAAAGTCATGATCCTCTTGGAGGATGAGGCCAGCTGCTGTGAGAGTAAAAGCCTGACGAGTTGAAGGAGAGTGGTAGGCTGGATCCAAATGGGTTTGGTGACAAGAAGCAAAGCGTAAAAATTGACAGGTGGTTTTGAGACAGGTTAGTAGACAAATACAATCTGCCTAAACGAATAGCACACAAACAATTGTACTTTTCATGCTTTTACTCAACACATTGTTTAATTATTCACTGTCCAGGCTGGCAAAAGTATGTGAACCCTTGTATTTAATAATAGTATAACCTTATAAGAATTATAGCACAGAAACAGGCCATCTCAGCCCTTCTAGTCCATGCCAAATGCTTACTCTCACCTAGTCCCACTGACCCGCACTCAGCCCATAACCCCCCATTCCTTTCCTGTCCATATACCTACCCAACTTTACTTTAAATGACAATACTGAACCTGCCTCTACCACTTCTACTGGAACCTCCTAAAGCAGTAATAATCTCCAGCAGGTGTTTCAATTGGGTTAAGGTCTAGACTCTGACTTGGCATTCCAAAACATGAATTTTCTTCTTTTTAAACTATTCTACTGTTAATTTACTCTTGTGTTTTGGATCATTGTCTTGTTGCATCATCCAGTCCAGGATGTTGCCTGGATTGGGGAGCATGCCTTATGAGAATAAGTTTAATGAACTTGGCCTTTTCTCCTTGGAATGACAGAGGATGAGAGCTGACCTGACAGAGGTGTATAAGATGATGAAAGGCATTGATTGTGTGGATAGTCAGAGGCTTTTTCTCAGGGCTGAAATGGCTAACACGAGAGGGCACAGTAGGTAGGTGCAGAGGGGATGTCAGGAATAAGTTTTTTTTTTACCCAGAGAGTAGTGAGTGTGTGGATGACGAGCAGCAATAGCTGGATTTTCTGAGAGCAATATGGAAGGTGCAGCATAGATAGTGTTATGAGAGATGAATAGACCTGATGGACAATGGGGTGCAGAGTTAACTATTTCCCCCCCCCCCCGAGAACTACGAACTATTGCTGTTGCTATGCCGCTCATGAGGGAGAGAGATGAAACACAGGCAAGAACATCTGCTACAGATAAGAGGGGGAGAGAGACTGTTGATTTACTGTATTTTGACTCTTCCTGGATTATTTACCTTCCACTACAAGGACTTTACTTTGCTTGTTAACATTCTTCAGGAGATAGCAGGAGTGGCCTAATTTGATGAACACGGTCATTCAGAGTTGATGGACAGCTGAGACCCCACGAGTGGGGATAAAAGACAGGTCTGGAGAGACGCCCTTCAGACACACCAGTGGACACTGACTGAGTGTTGAGAACCCACAGAAAGGTGGGGGCTTCGGAAACCGAATCAGGAGATCGGTCAGTAAAGCACACAGTGTTACAGCAGGGCTGGTGGGGACTTGTGTGTGTGTGTCCACTCACGCCAAAGTGACGAGTCCACCACAGAAGAACGGTCTAGCTGAAGAACAGAGGGGTCATAACTGTATGATCACAACGACACGACGGATTAAGAAAGCCACAAAAGGTTTGCCTGCCGCAACTGTTGCTGTTACATCTCGCTCGCTTGCTCTCTCTCTCTCTCTCTCTCCAATGATTTCAATACAACAACCATAACCACCTCAGCATTTATGAACTGAACTCTATACTTTCCTATGACAATTCATTTACCCCTAGACATCAATAGAGCTTGTTTATTATTATTATTATTCCTACACTTTTAGGTTTATTACTGCTAACTTGTTTTATATGTATATTTGCATTTTTGATATTGTATTGTGTAGTTTACTAATAAACACCTTTAGTTTGGTACCACCAGACTCCAACAGATTCTTCTTTCTCTGCTGCTCAGACACCCAGTTATGGGGTACGTAACAATAGATACATCCCAAAGAAGTAGTAGACTTCTAAAGGCAGAATGATGCAATCATGGCTAATGAGAAGTCAAAGCCAACATGAAATCCAAAAAGAGGACATATAATAGAGCAAAAATTAGTAGGAAGTTAGAAACTTCGGAAGCTTTTAAAAAAAAACCAACAGAAAGCAATTAAAAACGGTCATAAAGAAGGAAAACATGGAATACAAAGATAAAGCACGCCAATAATATTAAAGAGGATTCAAAAAGTTTATTCAGATATATAAAGTGTAAAAGAGAGGAGAGGGGAGATATAGGACCATTGAAATATGATGCTTGAAAGGTGGTAATGGGGGACAAGGATACAGCAGATGAACTAAATAAGTATCTTGTATCAGTCTTCACTGTGGAAGACAACAAGCAATTATGACAGAAGTTTGAGAGTGTCAAGGGGAAGTGTGGGCGGTTGCTCTTATTAGGGAGAAGATGCTTAGGAAACTGAAAGGTCTGAAGGTAGATAAGTCACCTGGACTAGATGGTCTACACCCCAGGGTTCTGAAAGAGCTAGCTGAAGAGATTGTGGAGGCATCAGTAGTGATCTTTCAAGAATCAATGGATTAGGACATGGTTCCAGAGAACTAGATAATTACAAACGTCACAGCACGCTTCAAGAAGGGAAGAAGGCAAAAGAATGGAAATTATAGGCCAGTTAGTCTGACCACAGTGGTTGGGAAGACGTTGAAGTTGATTGTTCAGGATGTTGTTTCAGGGTACCTGGGGGCACTTGATAAAATAGATTGCAGTCAGCATGGTTTCCTTAAAGGAAAGTCCTGCCTGACAAATTTGTTGGAATTCTTTGAAGAAATAACAAGCAGGATAGACAAAGGAGAATCGGTACATGTAGTGTACTTGGATTTTCAGAAGGTCTTTGAAAAGGTGCCACACATGAGGCTGCTTCACAACTTAAGAGCTCACTATATTACATGGATAGAGCACTGATTGATTGGCAGGAGGCAAAATGTTGGAATAAAAGGGCTGCCATAGACCATAGTGTTCCACAGGGGTCCGTGTTAGGTCCATTTCCTTTCACATTATATGTCAATGAATTGGAATTGATGGATTTTTGGCCAAGTTTGCGGGCAAAACAATGGTAGGTGGAGGGGCAGGTAGCATTGAGGAAGCAGAGGGGCTACAGAAGAACTTAAACAGATTAGAAAAATGAGCAAAGAAATGGCAGATGGAATACAGTGCCAGGAACTGTATGGCCATGCACTTTGGTAGAGAAATAAAAGCATATTATTTTCTAAATGGAGAAAAATTCAAAATTCTGATGTGCAAAGGACTTGGGAGTCTTTGTGTAGAATTCCCTGAAGGTTAATTCACAAGTTGAGTAGGTGTTGGGGAAGGCAAATATGATGTTAACATTCATTTCGAGAGAACTAGCATATACAAACTAGGATGTGATGTTGAGGCTTTATAATGTATTTATTTATTGAGATAAAATGAGGAATTTACACTACACGCTGCATCCACAAAGGAAACAACATTATGAAGGACCCCATGCACCCCTTATACAATCTCTTCTCCCTCCTGCCATCTGGGAAAATGCTCCGAAGCATTTGGGCTCTTACGACCAGACTATATAACAGTTTCTTCCCCCAAGCTATCAGACTCCTCAATACCCGAAGCCTGGACTGACACCTTGCCCTACTGTCCTGTTTATTATTTATTGTAATGTCTGCACTGTTTTTGTGCACTTTATGCAGTCCAGAGTAGGTCTGTAGTATAGCTTTCTCTGTTTTTTTTATTACGTAGTTCAGTCTAGTTTTTTGTACTGTGTCATGTAAACCATGGTCCTGAAAAACGTTGTCTAATTTTTACTATGCACTGTACCAGCAGTTATGGTCGAAATGACAATAAATGTTGACTTGACTTGACTAGAATAGACCTTTCTGGCCCTTCAAGCCACATTACTCAGCAATCCCCAATTTAATCCAAGCCTAATCATGGGATAATTTATAATGACCAATTAACCTACCAACTAGTACATCTTTGCACTGTGGGAGGAAACCAGAGCACCCAGAGGAAACCCACACAATTATGGGGAGAACGTACAAACTCCTTGCAGGCAGAGGCAGGACCAAAGGACACTGGTTCAGAATAGAGGGACGACCATTTAAAATAGAGATGAGGAGGAATTTCTTTAGCCAGAGAGTGTGAACGTGTGGAATTCATTGCCATAGACAGCTGTGGAGGCCATGTTATTGGGTACATTTAAGGCAGTGGTTGATAAATTCTTGATAAGTCAGGGCATGAAACGGTATGGGGAGAAAGGAGGCAGGAGTTTAGGACTGAGAGAGAAATTGATCAGCCATGATGAAATGACAGAGCAGACTCAATGGGCCTAATTCTGCTCCTATATCTTATCTGATAGTCTTATATGATCTAGTCATTCGTTTAACAAATCCATGCTCAATATCCCAAATTAAGCCTTCAGAAGCTTTTTTAGTAACTTCTCCAATAATCGCTAGAAATATTCAGGAGGGAAAGGTGTGGAAAGAGAAATAGCCAATACTTCAGGTCCAGGACCTCTCATCAGAACTTTTCATTTACTGATATTTTAAGTCATTTATGATTTAATACATTTTAGCACAACTTCGTTCTCACCCTCTACATATAAACAATCCTTTTAAGTTTGCTTTTCTTCTGATTCATTGATCTGCATTTCTTGTCTTGCAGCCAAATAACTATCCCTGATTCTTTATGCTTCTTTCTTATTCATTGATTCCAGCTGGTCTATTATTTAATAATCCTGTTACATCTCCCTTCTTACAAATAACTATAATTTTAGCAATTTCACAATACTCTTGCAATGTACCTTATTTTAATTAGTTATTAAGCATATCCAGTCGTGCTTCTTCTCTTTAGGGGAATTCAAAATTCACAGATGGAATCAATTAACTAGCATTTTATCACCCTTAATCTTGCCTAATTAAAAATTCTCCTGTTTTAGAGTTAGTTCTGTTGTGCCCAACTTTCTTGGCAGTAAATACTTATACAATCATTTCCTGAATCATGGCTCAGTTTTTATAATTTGTTTAGCTTCATGAGGATTGATTTGGGGACAGAAAGTTGGGAGACAGATTAGGGTTTATGTGCAATGATGAGAGGGAATTAAAAATCAGGCCACTGATGTGGTTGTGGGACATTCATGGTCAGATGCTGGGCAGTTGAAGGTGGACAAGAGCCTCCTCCCAGCTCACTGAATTGTCAGTGGGTTCTGGAATTGGAGTTTTGTGCTGGCAGGATTTCCGACGGTCCCCTGGGCCCACAAATCAATGGGATCAGAGTTCAAGAACAAATATCCAATGACTGAGGCCCAAGAGTCAAATCAGAAATGCAGAAGTCGACCCATTGGCGGGAACCAATGCTGTGAATCTCTGCAAGTCCATTGGGGAAGGCAAAGCCCATGTCTGCAGGCCTTAGTCCAAGTCCACTAAATGCGTGTGTTGATTGTAAACGCAAACAGCAAAATTAACTATATATTTCAAGTTCAATTATCATTCAACCATACATGAGTATATCCACATTTGAATATAGCGTTCCTGTGAGCTCAAGATGAATAAACATAAATCTTGAATGTATAACTGCTTATGAGTTTTTCCTAACAGTTTCTTAGTGACTCAATTTTTAAACAGATTTATTTAATATTTTGTAGGTTTATGTTCCATATAGGTCCACAACTGAACAGATTCAAGTAAGGTGCACACCAGTTTGTAGAAAACAAGCACAGTAATATTCCGTGTGAAAATCAGGAATTCAAATAAATACCATTTTCATTGCCAACAAAAATTATGCATGAGGAATGGTCAAGCTCAGTCCACATACTGGAACTTATTTATTCAGCTTACAAATACAGAAAGTTGCTTGTGTAAAAGAGTGAAAATCTATCGTACTTATAGAACCATGCTTCAGCAAGAGGGAATTAGCTTTAAGCAGAAGCAATGGAAAACTATAAAGGGAATTATATATTGATTTTACCTTTTTGATTTAATTTTCTGTGGGAGTTTTGAAAGAGCTGGAGATCCATTCACAATGGTAGTTTCTTTATTCTTCCCACTATACACGCTTTTTCTTAGCTGATATGTTTCAAATCCAGCTGATTCATCAATATCATTATTATCTGCTGTGGTCTGAGCTAATGGCATAGATTCCAGATCCACACATTTAGTGTACGGGTCTGTAACGAAAGTAGGGCAGAAAATAAGTTACATCGTTTTATCTCAAACAAGAGAAATTCTCCACATGGCAGAGATCCAAGCAACACACACAAAATACTGGAGGAACTCAGCAGGACAGGCAGCATCTATGGAAAAGAGTAAACAGTCGACGTTTTGGGTCAAGACCCTTCATCAGGACTTGGTTCTGACATAATGTCATTATCAAGAGGGCTCCAAATAAATCTTTCCACAATAGTGATAAGCAATAAAACATTGACAATTTAAAATAACATAATTGTTCAAACAGTTCCTGCTGAAAATATAAAACATTACTTTGGAAAAGTAAATTTGTTCTTTTAAAAGGAAGTCAGCAAATTAATACAAGGAAGTAGCTAACCAAAGTTACGTCAGTCAGTAATACAACTTTTTATGGGGCCAGAAAAGAGAAGGACTATTGGAGTAATGGATGCAAGCTTTTCCCTTTTTGAAAAGAAGTGTACCCCCCTCGTTTCACTGAGACTCTCCATTGGCAATACGCAAGCCAGAGCAGTACGATATGGAGACCAAGCTGTTACCCACGTAGCAGGCTTCCCCTCTCCAAGCAGCTGATGAATCCAAAGGAACGGCAGAGACCGATATAGATTGGCACTAGTGACATTGCAGGAGTTGCCAATCAGCGTTGGACTCATAGTACTACTTTAGGGACTCTATCTCCAGATTTTTCCTTACGGTTTAGTCCAGAAGCCTTCTTCATGAGTGGGTATAGCTGCAAGGCAGCAGAGGGTTGAGTTCAGTCTTCCTTCTCCTAGATGAGCTGCCAACCATGACTAATGAGCCCTATCTGCCTAAAGCCATTGGTTTTAAAGTGTCGGTAACCCACCTTTGTCCCTTCTCCTATCAGTAGAAACTATTCTGCCAGGCTTAGTAGCTACACCACATGTGAAGGTCACAAGGCTATTTGGAGGCATTTAATAGGTATTGGAAGCATATCCCCACTACCACCTCCTGGCAATAACAAACCTTAAGGAACCATAAGGTGCCTCCTTCATCCTCAAAAGGACTGAACACCCTTGTTTCAGGACAGACATTCAGTCTCAAGAATCTACTTTTGATCCTGTACATGAACATTAAACCAGTGGTTGCAACTAAATGAACTTATACCAATTTGGACACTTACCTAACGAATACATGAGAACACTTAATATGAAGTAATACAATTCTCTCAAGAATTTTCTGATCAAAAGTTTTTTTAAAGGATGACCTGCTTTTTAAAAGGCATTTGGAGAATACCACACTGAATTTCCACTGTGATTAAAAACTAGCACTGAGTAGAGCCAGGCAGTCTCAATTTATCAAAAATTTCCTATTCATTTCACCAACATTTTAACTCTAAAGGAACTTCTCAGATATCAAGACATTCCCTTTGAGTTAAAACAAGAAAATCCACAATGAGCAAATTAGCTTCCTGTACTAAATTTCCAAGATTCAATGAAAAGACAGTCTAACCAACTCCTCCTCCAAAGTTATGTGATTTGTATGATTTTCAATTAATATTCCTCATTCAACTGTAACATTTAACTGTTAAAAACTACAATACATCTACAAGAATTAAAGTAACTCCCTCAGACCACAAGATTCAAATGTTAGTAATTCTGTACTTCCAAATGCAAGAGATCATAGCAACTCAGTGCAAACCCTGCATCCTAACTGTGCTCACTGCTTAAAAGTAATCTTTGATTTTAATGAGAAATAACTGTAGAATTTCGCTTTAAAATTTTTAGCTGTAAGGTCACTGAGCCCTCAGTTGATTTTCATAAAGAAATTAAGATCTGGTAACAAGCAAATAATATCAATTTCCTTAAGCAGAAAATCAGAAAGGTATCGGAGGGTTCACAAATGTGGTAGATAAAATGAACACGGAAAGTTATATAAAACCTGAATGGAAATTAGTGTTTTTTGTTAATTTATTTTAAGACTACATCCAGTGACAGATCACAGGAAGCTGCATCTCAAGAATCACCTCTCAGCAAAGGCAGATACCAATGATGCACTACAGCCTTAATGAATGAGCACAGCCTTTGGTTAATTGTGGAAAAGGGGTATTTAAAGATGAAGATATTAGATCTAGAGCAAAATTCATGGTTTGCCAGGTTTTTATCCTCATATAGGCCTCTGAGACTGGAAGTATCAAAATCAGGCTTATTAAAGCACTAGAAAAATAACTTCAAACCATCTCTGCTAAATTTACCAATTCACTGGAAGGCCAAGCAAACATATTTACATATCCTCACCTAAGCCACCACCACCAGTATTAAGATCCCCTGGTTAGATCTTATTTACAATATTGAGCAATAAACATTATTCACATACTCAACACTGGACTATTCCAAATAAGAGATTACCATGCAGAGGGGCAAAATTTTCAGACTGTATTCAAAACATCAATGAAGAAATAGATCCCCAGTGACTCCAGGGAATCTCTGGCCCACAAATATAGGAGAAATGATCAAGATGGATTTGAGAACCGCACACTGGGAGCAAAGGCTCTATACAAGCAGCTGAAAAGCAGACCATCTCACTACTCAGTTGCCCGGCCTTTACCCATCTGCAATTCCCACAATGGACTCATTATCCACTTCAGAACAGAAAAAAACTTCTAGAATTGAACAAGATCATCCTCAATCCCAAGGGACTGCCCAGGGGAGGAGATACCAACATCCTATAGTTATTAGCCCTTCAAGTTTATTCAAAAAGATTGCTGCAAAGTGGCTTATTACTACTAAAGTATGAATTTTGTGTGGAAAGTCATACCCATCTCTGCTTCTATTTGCAACATAGCTGTAAAGCTCAAAAGGATATTAATGCACACAATATCCAGAAAAATATGAGCACAAAACATGATTCAAAGCTTTAAAGTAATCCTAGGTAGTTTGACTGACATACCACAAATGAATCAATTTTAGTAGGAAAAGTAGAACTAATCACATGCTACTTTAGGAAATACATACTATACCTGATATTGGTCTTTTAGCCAAAGACTGCTTGCTTGGAGTGTCAATTCTAGAGCAAAGTCTTTTACTAGGCATTTTTCTGTTATTTTCATCTGCTTTGGCTAAATTGGTTGAACTGCCAGCTTCTGCAGAGTTCTTACAACTTAAAGCACCCTGCTCAAGTGCATTAGAATCCATTTTATTAGTCTTCTTTACAAGGCATAAAAGTGAATCTTCCTGGAATGCCTCACAATCATCTCTGTTCTCCTGAGACTTGACACACACTTCTCTTGACTTTCTTTGTTTTGCATATCCCAATTCTGTTCTTTTCTTGGAGGTCAAAGACCATCTAGAGGCAGCTGAAGGTTCATTTTGTAACTCTCTCTCAGTATTATTCTTTGCAGTACATACAGAGCTTTTGCTAGATCCCTGCTTGTTTTGTTGGCAAGATTTTGCATCCTCTGATTGTTTAAGGGGCAAATGCTCATTTGCTGGTTCCCTTTGTTTTACATCTGAGGCAGCAACTTGGTTTCCATCTGCTTTCTGGTGCTTTTCTTTCTTTGTTATATTCTTCACATCTAAGATAGATTTCTTTTCTTGTGCAATGGGTTTCTGACTCAGTGCCTTCCTTGGTCTGGAAGTCCATGATTCAAAACAGAAGCTCCCTTCTTCCACCAATTCAAATTCAAAGTCATTACACTTTGGTGTAAGAACAAGTGGCTCAACTTGTGGTGGCTGTGTCAATCCTAAAACAGTTGGTCTGTAAAACAAATGTGATTAACTTTATTAATTATTTTTAAACATTGACTTGATTGCTCAAATAAAGATCTGCTGAGGTACAAAATTAAAACTTAACCACAGCCAATATAAATCCAACCAGGGCACTTTGAAATTTCTTTAGACATACTTGCCTGACCAATGTGAAATTGCATCATCTGGTACCTGGACATTAAATCTGAAACAGACTTCGCATCCACACCCGTAAAGTCAAATCCCAATCATCTTTCATCCACAAGCTATAGCCAATGGATCTGCCTGACCACGATAAACTTAAAACCAGTGCATGATTAAAAATACTGGAGCAACAAACAAGATGATTGACTAATTCAGCATGTCAATCAGCATCTGTGGAGAGTTCAGATTGAGACCCTTCATTCAGTGATCCTCAGAGAGAATCAATGGACAAGAGCTCTTCTTCACCTCCTTCCATGAGAAAAAAATGTATGTTTACCCTGTTTTAGTTCCTTTTTCTTGTATCTGTAGTTTATGCTCAAAACAAGGTGGTTTACTGTAGAACCCATGCAGAGAAATTAAATGGAGAAATAATGCTGCATCTTGCACTCAAAAGTCAAAATTTTACCTATTCAGCCTGTTAAATTCATGGTGTAAACTAGAATAACAACCAAGTTTTTATAGTGCTACTTTGAAGAACTGGTATATTTTTCCACTCTGTACTGAAAATACGACCAAATTTCAGCTCCAATATGAAGCATTTATTTTTTCTGCTGCCAGCACATCTAGAGTATGTCAACATTTCATATCATCATGTTCTCCTTTCGGTCATAGCAAGTGTTTTATGCTTATTTGATCCCTGGTTCCTTGCAATTTTATTTTTTTTTGTTTCTTCTACAATGAAAATGCACTAAATATTTGTTAAACATCATTGCCATTTACATATCTTCTATAATAATTCATCTTTTTCCTGTTTATGGAACTCACATTTATAGTTGTGATTTTTGCATACTTGTAGAAACTTATACATCGTTCATAATTCTTGCTCATTTTCATTCACGTTCTATTTCATTTCAATTTTCAAATCAATTGCACTATTTTGGAATATGATGAAACTTACCAGTACTTTTGATTTATACAAGCAGACTGAATAGCATTAAAAAAAAAGGATGCCATTCTGGTCAGCTTTAGGTCCCAACCTGCTTGGTTTTATGTAAGATTCGGAGAGCCTCTCCTGAACAGTCTTGTGGACAATTCTAACAATCCAACTTAAATTTTGAAACAAATCACAATCTCTCCTACAGACTGGAAAATACTGTAGCAGTGCGCTACACACAGCGCTGAAATAACGACACGCAGTCGGTGAGTTGCAGTTGCAAAAAAGATTTATTCAAACTTCACGGCCTTGCTTTAAAGCCTTCCTGTTCCCGCCCTCCCTGGGCAGGAATGCTGTGGGGGCGCATATTCACAGTCCTGTCCCGTGCGCGGGCTTTTTCCCTTGCTGGTGAAGTAAGCCTGGCGCCCTTTTTGGGGCCGGCCTCAATGCCGGCACACGCCACTTTGTGAGCCGGTTCGAGTGCACTGGGAAGTGGGTCGCCACAACACTGCAATTTCTGTTCATGCTGCAGGTGTTAAAATACAAGTTGTTTGCTGTTTAGTCATTCAAACCTCAGCTCGGTGAGAGAAAGATGAATTTCCCAGATTCACTTGAAGCATCTGTTGATCCATTTCTCCAGACTTAGTAAGGAATCCAGCAGCAAAGTTCTGACATGCTGAAAAGTTCTCTACACTAAGAAATGGCAACTGATCATTACACTCATCCTTACACTTTCTGCAATCCCATAGGAAGTCTAGTATCCAGCTGCACAAGGCGGGATGAAAGCCGAGGTCCCTAAGTTTCCTGTCAAGTCTGGAGGGAATTAAGGTGCTCAATGCTGAATTGTATTCCAGCAAAAGCATTCAAATATATGTGTCCCTCTAAGCCAGGTGAGTGAGGATGGCGACATCAGTAGACTGGTTCCGTCAGTAGGTGAACTGTAGGGGGTCCAGTGTAAGTAGTAGCGTGCTGTAAATGTAGTCTTTAACCAGCCTTGCAAAGTATTTTGTTTGTAATTGCGGTAAGTACAACAGGGCACCAATCATTCAGGCATGCAACCTTGGTTTTCTTAGGTACAGGGACAATGATGGGCGATTTGAGGGCACTACAACATTGCAGAGGGAGAGATTAAAAATGTCCATAAACACACCAGCCAGCTGTTCCGCATACACTTTGAGGGCTCTCCTGGAATGCCATCCGTCCCTGCTACCGTGCGGCTGGTTACATGTTGGAATGCTCTACGTATTTCAGCCTTGGAGATGAGCAAGGGGCAGGTCTCATCGGCGGCTCTCCTCAGAGGTCCAGTCTTATCAACCTCGAATAGAGCATAAAAAACATTTAGTTCATCCAGGAGTAAGGCTGCAATGATGGCTGTACTGCCGCGTTTCCTCTTGAAGTCCTAATGATGTGCAGTCCTTGCCATACGCTACATGTGTCATTGTTGCAGAGTTGTGACGGCATTTTATCACTGTCTTGCCATTTTGCCACCTTGACGGCTCTATGTAAATCATAGTGGCATCTCTTGAGCAACCACTGGTCTCTGGAGGTGAAGGCTTTATCCCTTGTGCTGAAAACAACAGGCACTTAACTATTTATCCAAGGCTTCTGGTTTGGGTAGATCAAACCAACTTTGGGAAACAATGTCTTCAATGCACTTCCAAATGAAGCTCGTGACCACTTCTGTATATTCAGGGATGTTCTCAGCTTGAAATACCTCTCAGGTGAAGTGCTCAAAGCAGTCCTGTAACATTGAGTCTGATTGGTTGGACTAGCAGTGGATGGTTTTCACTATGGCTGTTTCCTGTTTCAGTTTCTGCCTGTAGACGGGCAGGAGCAAGATGGAGGAATGATCAGATTTTCCAAACGGAGGGTGGAGAAGTGCTTTGTAGTGGTTGCAGAAGGGAGAGCAGCAGTGGTCGAGTATGCTTCCTCCTCGTGTGTTCACCTCAGTGTGTTGGTAGAACGTCAGGTAAGTTCTAGTCAACGACGCTTGGTTGAAGTCTCCAGCGACGATGAAAGCAGCCACTGGATGTGTGGTTTCATGGACATTGGTGGTTTTTCATAGTTCATTGACAGCCAGGTTGGTATCGGCCTGTGGTGGGATATACACAGTTGTCATAATAACAGAAGTGAGTTCTCTAGGTAGCCAGCAAGGTTGACATAGCAGCAAAGTACTCCAGATCCAGGGAGCAAAAGGATTTGAGGGTGTGCATGAGGATTTGGGTCGCACCAAGCATGGTTCACCATGAAGCATACTCCCCCACCTTTACATTTCCCAGAGAGGTCTTTGGACCTGTTCACTCGGAACACAGAGAACCTGATAGGTTTGTTGGCTTCGTCTGTTATCTCCTCCATTATAACCCATGTCCTGATCTCTCTTTTATCTTTAATAGCTGTAGTAGGCTTTTTACTCTCCATCTTAATAACTTAAGATAGCAGCTCTGGATTTAGACTAATTTCTGTATGAATAAAAACATAAAATAAATATTAAAATATGCAGCCATATTTAAAAGTTACAGTTAAAAAAATCTATAGCTCATTTGTGAATGAATAGTTCACTGCCACAAAACATGAATCACTGAAATACATTGGAAGCTTTATTGCTAGCCTGTGCCTCCGACTTAACTGACCTCAAGCAGTGGTGCTGACCATGGTTTCAAAATCTCTGGGTTAAGGCAGAGATTTCCTATCTTCACAAATTTCCAGCAAGCTCTGCACATGTCAGAGAAGTAAAGACCTAGGGTTAAATGCAATGGTCCTGAAAGACGAAACATCCATTGACAATCCACAGTTAAGCAATTCAGCCTAAAGCTAAGAGAACATTGGTGTGCATTAAATATCTAAATATATACATACTTCTTTCTAAAACAGCTTGACAAAGTCTTGGGTTCTTCAACTCCTAAAGCGTTTGAGACAATCTTCTGTTGAGCTCTTATGTTAGGACTCTTCACAGCTATGGGCGTTACACTTGTATTAAAACATAACCTATGAAAAGTAATTTTATAAAATAAGCTCAGTAGTAATGTCAAAACCTGCATATGAAAGATATAAACTATACATCAAAATATCTGGTACTAAAACACTGGAAATGGAATTTAGAAAAATTAAAATGAACAATAATGTTGGCAAATATGTCACAGACAATGAACAGGAAACACGAGTGTATACCTTGGGAAAAATACACTCCGCCAAAAACACAATAAACAATGACAGCACATCATGAATGATTAAAGATACAAAGGAAAAATTAGTATGTGGATTTTATATGGTCAGCCCCTCAGCCTCCTATGCTCCAGGAAAAGAAAAGTCCATGCCTATCTGGCCTCTTCTTGTAATAATTCAAGTCCTCCAGTCCTGACAACATCCTCAAGAATCTTTTTGCAACCTTTTCAGCTGAATGATATCCTTCCTTGCGACTGGCTGACCGAACCTGAACATAATACTCAAAAGTGGTCTCAATAAAGACTTGTACTGTTGTAACATTAGCAAGGATTTCAGAAGATTAAGCCCACAGCAGATAAAGCACAGGAATAGGCCATTCAGCCCGTAATGACTGTGCCGATCCTAATGCCATTTTAAACAGTACACCTTCTTGTGCAAAGCCTATATCCCTCTATTCCCTACAAGTTCATGTGTCTGTCAAATTGTCTCAAAAACAATGCTATAGTATTTGCTTCCAACTCTTCTCAGTTCTGTGAAAGATAACAGAGAGAGGAGATATAATAATAAAGTAAACAATTTACAAGGTTGCCACAACTGCACAATTGCATCTCTCATTTCTCAGGAAAGGATGATCAATCTGGTCTCCTTTAGCTTGAAAACTAACATGCTGGTGTTGGCTAATGGACAAGGCATATGAGGGAAGGTGATCAATCAGAGGAGTTTAAAACATTTCAATAAGTATACTCAGTGTTTGTACTTATGGGAAAATGCAAAATTAAAGTTCATCAATGTAAGATTATCATACCAAAAAAAGTGAATTCAAATGAAGTGTTTTTTACCAAAAGAAGGAGATGATAGGAACAGCCTACAACAAGCTGAAGTTAATAGCATCCGTGCATTTAAGAGAAAATTGTATTAACATATTAGGGAGAAGAAAACAAGATTAGGCTGATGGTTAGATTAAAAAGAATAGGAGGCTCAAATGAAGCCTCCTCTACCACACGATGGTTTATTTCTGTGCTGTAAAGTCTATATATTACATTTAGATTTTTTAAGGAGGGATTGTGCTTTACAAGTTGCCAGCAACTGTTTTCTTAAACTGTGAATTCCGCAAGTTATTTGTATTTTTAACATGTAATTTTTTTAAGCATCCTTGTCAAAAGAATGAGTGGTTCTGGAAAAGTTGGAAAATTTGCTACCATTAATATTTTCCCCAAGTCTGTATACTATCACCCAACTCTTATTATATTAAGACACTAGATTCATACCTCATGTTTGGTTTAGAATTTTGCGAAGGTTTTGAGGGATATGGAGTTGAGTTGACGACTGAAGTTTCTACATCATAAGTGGTCCCAAACTTTTCTGGAGATGCATCAGCCTCCAATACTAGTGCCTCTACATCAATGAGGAGCGATCTTTCTGGTTCATCAAAATCTTTTCCATCTTGATTAGCGTCAGAGATGAAAACACCATCACCATTGTCACCTGCATTGGCTTTGTCAGAAACAATAGCTACTGGTTCTACCCGAAGTGCAGTCTGCTTTTTTGAACTGCTTGAGCCTTTAAAAGAATACATAAAATGATCATCCCATTAAAATTCTGGAAACAGTAATTTTAAAAAACAATTTTCATTTTAATTGATATGCAGACACAAACACTAAATGGCAAAGTGCAAAGGTTGCTTGTCATCGGAAGTCACTAAAGACAAAACTTCAGCAAACTGCTTCATAAACACCAATGCTAGCAATAGCTGTAAATACCATTTAATGAAGATGATGAACAACAAATAGCATGGTCTACGGAGAATAATTCGCCCTTCAAAGGATCAGCCTCCATATTTGCCCTTATATAATCTGCCTTCTCAATTCACACCCAAGTTGACTTGAAGCTTATCATGTTGAATTCACCAGATATTTATCTGATTTATTTGAAATAATCTGTTGTACCATACCTGAAAAAAATGTATACTTGGTGTAACCAACAAAACATAGGGAGTCATGTAGCACAGCATAAGATATTCAGGTAAATAAGGTAACAGCTGCTAAGGTTCTATGTATTAGGCTGTGAATTTTACAGGTCTTAAAGTTAGAATGGTAGGTGATAAATAATATGAAATTCAGTCAACATTACAAAGAGTTGACAGCATGTTATTTTAAACATTTTAATCCCTGTGGAGGACTTCTATAGATTTCACAATGAAGATACCAGTGCTTCCTGGACTCTGAATTTCTGACAAAGTTAAAAAAGAATGTTCAGCTATGTGCAAGCTGTTCCAACGGCGTGCTGTCTTTCTCATCATTCTGCATGAAACAAAATGTATATTAAAATAACAGGGACACAGAGACTGAAGATGATGAAATGAAGCAACACACTAAAAGTGTTGCTGGAACTCAGCAGCTCAGACAGCATGGAACAATCATGAAGTTGGGTCGAAACCTTTCATCAGGACTGGACAGGAGGAGGACAGAAATCAAAAGAAAAGGCTGGGGAAGAGAGGGTGGTGAGGAACATGAGCTGGCGGCAGATATGTGAATCTAGGTGAGAGGAGGAAGATCGGTAGGGAGGGGAGGGGTAGAAGTGGGAATGATGTGAGTAGTTGAAAAGTAATAGGTGGAAGAAGCAAAGGGCTGAAAAAAGATTAAATCTGAGGAAAGGACAGTGGACCATGGAATAAATGGAAGAAGGCAGGGACCAGAGGGAGGAAGGCGTGACTGATAAACAGGTTGTAAGTCCTGGTCACCAAATTATAGGAAAGATGTCAACAAAATAGAGAGAGTACAGAGCAGATTTACTAGAATGTTACCTGGGTTTCAGCACCGAAGTTACAAAGAAAGATTGAACAAGTTAGGTCTATATTTGGAACGTAGAAGGTTGAGGGAGGACTTGATAGAGGTATTTAAAATTATGAGGGGGATAGATAGAGTTGACGTTGATAAGCTTTTTCCATTGAGAGTAGGGGAGATTCAAACAAGAGGACATGAGTTGAGAGTTAAGGGGCAAAAGTTTAGGGGTAACACGAAGGGGAATTTCTTTACTCAGAGAGTGGTAGCTGTGTGGAACGAGCTTCCAGTAGAAGTGGTAGAGGCAGGTTCCATATTGTCATTTAAAGTAAAATTGGATAGGTATATGGACAGGAAAGGAATGGAGGGTTATGGGCTGAGTGCAGGTCAGTGGGTCTAGGTGAGAGTAAGTGTTCGGCATGGACTAGAAGGGCCGAGATGGCCTGTTTCCATGCTGTAATTGTTATATGGTTATGGTAAGGGAAAAGAGAAAGGATAATGAGTCAGAAGGATAAGGGAAAACAAAAGGTAGGGTTAGGAAACAGAGTAGTTACTGGAAATAGCAAAATTTATGTTGATGCCATCAGGTTGAAGATTACCAAGATGGAATGAGATATTGTTCTTCTAATCTACACCTAGACTCAACCTGGCAGTAGGGGAGGCCATGGACAGACATCTCATTGTGGGAATAGGTCATGGAATTAAAATGGCTTGAGAACGGCAGTTCCAGACAGAGCAACATGCTTGACAAAGTGAACCCCCTACATGCACTAAGTCTCGCTGATGTAGAGCCCATACCTAAAGCGTCAGATGCAATAAATGACACAGATAAGATTCATACATGAAATGTTACCTTGCCTGAAAGAACTGTTCAGGGCAAATACTGCTGAGAAGAACTGAACATACAAAGACCAAATTAAATAGTACAAACCATTATTTTCTCCCTCCTTGACTGTGTAATATTCTGGTGCCTGATGAGATTGACTACTTTCAGGTGGCTGCAATTGTGTTCTGATAATAGACTGTTCCTCGGTGCAAAAAGAAATATTTTTTCAGTATTTTTAAAAATTTTCCCTGGACTTTGAAAATTAAAAATAAACTGTTACAATCACTGTTCTGCTGCTTAGCAAAAATGGGTACGCTAATAGAAGATGGCTCGCAATGTATCTGTGCTAAAATAACAAGGAATGGCAGAGCTCCTTTCAACTTTAGGATCTGGCCAGAAGGCAATCCAAAGCTGATGGATCACTGCTAAATTAAATAGGTCACATTCTCCCTGTGATCACATGGGTTTTCCCCCTACCTTGTCCAACATCTCAAATTCGACTGCTTTGGTAAATTAATTAGCTGCAGTACGCTGCCCCCAGACTAGACTGGCGGCAGAAACTTGGGGATGGGTTTGATGGGAATGTGGAACAAATGGTTAAAAGGAAAATTAGTGGAGAACTTGGTGACCCAACTGTTATAATGAAATATGGCAATATGAGTATTATGGCCGATATCTAGCATGCAATATTTAATTACATGAGCACTTAGTAAGAAGAATCCAGCAGTAAACGAACCTCAAAACCATAGCTCATGCACAAAAGCAGCTTACATACAATCCTTAACCACAGGCATTGAGCTTAGCTCCAAAACCCTGGGTATCGGTGTACCTTATACTGTATTCATTCCTGAACAGTTAAAAATAGTTTCCATTACCCAAGAATAAAATCTATAACATTATTCACAATGGAGATGCATTCATTCGTTATGTGTCATGTCATATGACGTAGGCATCCATGACCTTTCCACGACCAGGGATGTTCTCGGCAAATACTTCTATAGATTATTTCGATAGAAATGGTTTGCCATTGCCTTCTTCTGGGCAGTGTCTTTACAAGACTGGTGACCCCAGCCATTATCAATACCCTTCAGAGATTGCCTGCCTGGCGTCAGTGGTCGCATAACCAGGAATTGTTATATGCACCAGCTGTTCATGCGACCAACCACTACCTGCTCCCATGGCTTCACTTGACCACATCGGGGGCTAAGCAGGTGCTACACCTTGCCCAAGGGTGACCTGCAGGTTAGTGGAAGGAAGGAGCATCTTACACCTCCTTTGGTAAACGCATCTTCTCCCCACCACCCAAACGGAAATGTATCACAAAAAATTACATCTTCAGATGAATTTCCACCAGCGCTCTGGTTTCCTTCCACATCCCAAGTGTGTGAATTGTTGGATTAACTGGCTGCTATAAATTGTGCGAACTGTGAATAAGTGGTAAAATCTAGAGGTATTGGATGGGAATGTGGGAAAATTAATTATTAAAGTATTAGCATAAATGGGTTTTTGGTCGGTATAAGCTTGGTGGGCCAAAAGGCCTGTTTCCCTGATGTATCAGTCCACCACTAATATCAAATTTCAGTAAAAGACAAGGAAAAAGATAAAACAAAAACTAGAAACTACTTAAGATAAAATATTTAACCACCTTTTTATATTGAAGATCCTTTGGAGGTTCATTCATTGGGTTTTTCCCTTCTGAAAATTGAACTTCAAAATGGGATGTAGAATCTAGCTGTGGCCCAGTATTATTAATACTATCTGGAAAAATAATTGAGAATTAATATCTGTCAAACACTCCATGTGTCATTTTCTCCACAAGGTGACAATTTCAACAAATTAGCCAAACGGATTTCAGCAATGCAGATAGAGAACAACATCAAGATTTCTCAATCTGATGTTAGAATGAAGAGCAGTTTGCATATACTGTTATTTGTCTAGTAACCGCTTTAGGACTTCTTAGTATTGGGTGGTCATTACAGGAATTTGCCATATATCTCTATTACAGGTACAAATGTATTTCTACACATACATCTACAACTTTAAAAAAAAACAATCCTCTCTTATAAAAGTAGCTTTCTTCCTGCATCAGATTTCAAGATTATTCAGTTTTGTTCTTTAGGTGTATTTGGCAATTCCAGAGGTTGAGTGGTCTCTTTCTGAATTTCAAGATGGGAGTCTGGAAGTCAACTGTAAGATCAAAGCAAATTCTTTCAGCTAAAAATAGCCTATGTAAATAATCTTAGCCATCCAAAATTATTACCCAAATACTATTGGATTATACATCCACAAATGTGAATTTCTCATTCAGAAAGCAACTGAGACAAAAAGGAGGTAATGGTATACCTTTTAATAATCTTTTATTGATAAGATGCCAAAGTCAATATTCAAGGGAGAAATGTTCATATTGAGAAGCTTAATGCAATTACAGCATGTCAACATGGTTTTGTGGAAGGAATACTTTTGACAAATTTGCAGTACATCTTTGAAGAGGTAAATAGCAGAGTAAATAGTAGGGAAATTTGATGTAGTATATTTGGATTTCAAAAAGGTATTTGATAAGGTATCACATGAAAGGTTTATGTACAAGACAAGATGCTCAGGATTCTGTTAGAAATTTGTTAACACACATTGGTGACTGATTATCCCAAAGAGGATTGGAAGAAATAGATCTTTTTCATACTTTAAGTACATAAGCAGCTTGGAAGGGGCAGGTACAGGTCAAATTAAGGTGGCAGGGCTTGGGCCCAAGAGCTTATCGAAGCAGCAGGGTCCGGTCCAAGAGCAAGTAACTACACAAGGTTTGGCTGATTTACGAGTCGGGTCAGGCTGAAAAGGTCAAGGCGTCAGGGCTGGAAGAGAGGTACGGGCTAATGTTCAGATCGCTGCTCCATGAGGTTTACTCGGCTGTGCGCTGAACTGATGCCTGCAACTAACAGGCCCCTTGATCAGCTGCAGTGATGATTGGCTTTTTGACAGTGGACTCACTTCTGTGAACTTCAGTTCTGAATGTTATTTGCTTACTTTTGTTATTTGCATGATTTGTTTTTTTTTTAACCTCTGCACATTCGGTGTTGGACAGTTGTTTTTAAATGGGTTCCATTGGGTTTCTTTGTTTTGTCACTGTCTGTAAGGAGATGAATCTTAAGGTTGAATATGGTATACCTACATTCATAATAAATGTAGCTTGACTCGAAGTGCTATGAAGATTGATTCTTGGCCTTCAATTATTTACTATCTTTAGTAGGAACTACCGGAAAGAAATCAAAGTTTGCTGATGATATAAGAAATTGTAGACAATAGACAATAGGTGCAGAAGTAGACCATTCGGCCCCTCGAGTCTGCACCGCCATTCTGAGATCACGGCTGATCATTCACTATCAATACCCAGTCCCTGCCTTGTCTCCATATCCCTTGATTCCCCTATCCATCAGATATCTATCTAGCTCCTTCTTGAAAGCATCCAGAGAATTGGCCTCCACCGTCTTCCGAGGCAGTGCATTCCACACCTCCACAACTCTCTGGGAGAAGAAGCTCTTCCTCAACTCTGTTTTAAATAACTGACCTCTTATTCTCAATCCATGCCCTCTGGTACTGGACTCTCCCAACATCTGGAACATATTTCCTGCCTCAATCCTATCAAATCCTTTAATTATCCTAAACGTTTCAATCAGATCCCCCCTCAATCTCCTCAATTCCAGCGTGTACAAGCCCAATCTCTCTGCGTAAGACAGCCCTGCCATCCCAGGAATCAACCTAGTGAATCTACGCTGCACTTCCTCAATTGCCAGAATGTCTTTCCTTAAACCTGGGGACCAAAACTGTACACAATATTCCAGGTGTGGTCTCACCAGGGCCCTGTACAAATGCAAAAGGACATCCTTGCTCTTGTACTCAATTCCCCTTGTAATATAGGCCAACATTCCATCTGCCCTCTTCACTGCCTGTTGCACTTGCTCATTCACCTTCATTGACTGGTGAACTAGGACTCCTAGGTCTCTTTGCATTTCTCCCTTACCTAACTCTACACCATTCAGACAATACTCTGCCCTCTTGTTCCTGCTTCCAAAGTGGATAACTTCACATTTATTGACATTGAATGACATCTGCCAAGTATCTGCCCACTCACCCAGCCTATCCAAGTCTCCCTATATTCTCCTAACGTCCTCTTCGCATGTCACACTGCCACCCAGTTTAGTATCATCAGCAAACTTGCTGATATAGTTTTCAATGCCCTCATTTAAATCATTGACATAAATCGTAAAGAGCTGTGGTCCCAATACAGAGCCCTGTGGTACCCCACTAGTCACCTCCAGCCAGTCCGAGAAACACCCATTCACTGCTACCCTTTGCTTTCTATCTGCCAACCAGTTTTCTATCCATGTTGAAACCCTGCCCCCAATGCCATGAGCTCTGATTTTACTCACCAATCTCCTATGTGGCACCTTATCGAATGCCTTCTGAAAATCTAGGTACACAGCATCCACTGGCTTACCCTCATCTAACATCCTTGTTACACCCTTAAAAAACTCCAACAGATTAGTCAAGCATGATTTGCCCTTGGTAAATCCATGCTGGCTCGGCCTAATCCTATTACTGCCATCCAGATGTGCCACTATTTCGTCCTTAATAATGGACTCAAGCATCTTCCCCACGACTGACGTTAGGCTAACAGGGCGATAGTTCTCCGTTTTCTCCTTCCCTCCCTTCTTGAAAAGTGGGATAACATTAGCCACTCTCCAATCTTCAGGAACTGATCCTGAATCTAAGGAACATTGGAAAATGATTACCAATGCATCCGCAATTTCCTGAGCCACCTCTTTTAGAACCCTCGGATGCAGACCATCTGGACCCGGGGATTTATTAGCCTTCAGTCCTACCAGTCTACTCATCACAGTTTCTTTCCTAATGTCAATCTATCTCAATTCCACTGATATCTTATGACCCTGGCCCATCCATACATCTGGGAGATTGCTTGTGTCCTCCCTGGTGAAGACAGATCTAAAGTATGCATTAAATTCTGTTGCCATTTCCCTGTTTCCCATAACAATTTCTCCCAATTCATTCTTCAAGGGGCCAACATTTTTCTTAACTATCTTCTTTCTCTTCACATAGCTAAAAAAGCTTTTGCTATCCCCTTTTATATTCCTGGCTAGACTGAGCTCATACCTGATTTTTTCTCTCCGTATTGCTTTTTTAGTTAAGATCTGCTGTTCCTTAAAACTTTCCCAATCATCTGTATTCCCACTCATCTTAGCCCTGTCATACTTCTTTTTCTTTAATGCTATAATTGTAGGAAGGATATATTGCAATTGGGATATCTAAACCATGCAAAATTGAAAGACAGGTTGAGTGGTGAGTGAAAACTTGGAAAATGGAGTCTAATATAGAAAAAGTACAAAATCAAGCACTTCAGTAAAGGAACCAAAAACATAACTATTTAAATAGAAAAAGAACGTTGAGAACTATTGATTTATAGATCCTTGGTCATGAAACACAGAGTTAACATGAAAATGCAGCAAGTCATTGGAAGACAAATAATAGTTTGTGCTTCAATGCAAAGGAATTTGTTGTTTAAAAATAGCTGAAGTTTTATTACAATTTAAAGGATGTTGGTAAGGCTGAAGTGTTGTTGCAGCTTTAAAGCCCTTATTTAAAAATAGTGTACTAGCAAAAGAGCATATCAATTTCTAACTCACTTAACTAATTTTTGGGATGATCAGGTTATTTATGAGGTGGTGATCATATTAAACAATAAAAGATCAAAGTGGGGCACAATAGAGTAGATGTTAAGATGGGAGGATTTTAAACTGTGGGTGATCATTTAAAACTGAAGAACACACGACGTTCTTCTCCATAAGAATGGTGAATAACCGTTATCTAATATTGGCACAGAGGTTTATAGGGCTGTGGCAGATCAGCCATGATCAAATTGAAAGGCAAGGCAGGCAGGTTTGTGGGCCCAGGTGGTCTACTTCTGCTCTTATTTTCTTGTGCTTGTGTTCAGAGAGAGATGCAAGGAGGCTCACCTACCATCTCATCTATCCTTATAGGTTTAATAAACAAAATGTCCAAAGAATAACCACAAACATTTATTTCCTATTTCCCTTTACTATCACATGGTCAACATAAGGAGTATTAACCTTTTATCCTCAATTAATTTGTCAAAGATCTGTTCTCGGAAATATTTTTGAAAATAACATTATCATCATGCATGAACAAAATGATTACTAGAACGTGAGGCGGCAGAAGAAGAAAAGAGCATTTATCTTTATCTTTAATCTACCTTGCATTTTACCCACCCTTACAAATTTTCTCTTGCCACTTCTTCAGCACATGCCTCAAACATTAGATGAGCAAACTGCAACACTGCTAATCATTCCCCTGACCAATGCTGAGTAATTTCTAAATAACTTTTCCTTCCAAATCCATCAGATGCAGGCAAAATCAGACTTATTGTTGCAAAATAGTTCAGTACATTTTGCTTAACCATTTATATTGCTTAATGGATTGCATTTAAATTGAGTACTTAAGTTCACCTAGTCCAGCCAAGAAGTTGTTAACAATCGATGATGGATTTGCATTTTTCTGCAAAACAATGTTCATTGGCTTTCCCGTCAGTCTAGAAAGTTTGAAAGAAATTAAAATAAAACATTACTTTTTTCTGACACAAATCCAAATAATTCAGCATATTTTGTGAAACCTAAAGATTTAGTTATAAAACTCAGTATACAAGATTGCAGCTTTATAAAATAAATGCAGATTATCAATTGTCACCTCATAGGGCTATTAACCAAAATTGGCAACTTAAATTTTAGCATGTTATAGTATGTAATATTTTACTGTTGTTATTGATAATTTAAATAGTCAATACAATCTATATTCATGAACTAGTTTCAAGTAATTATATACTATAAAATAATTTGACCTGGGATTATTTTTGACAAAAAAAACAATGCAAAAAGATGATAGATAGATACTTTACTAATCCCACAGGAAATTACAGAGTCACAGTAGTATTAAAAGTGCACAGGTATACAAATGTTAGAAGAGAAGAAGAAAAAAATAAGAACTCAATCGTTCAAGCAGCATTCTTCAGGGCAAAGGTGTATGCCCATGTTTCAGACTAGAACCTTACAACAGGATTTTTAGCCATCATGTAACATGCCTCCCACTACAGATCAGCCACAATACTGCTACACCTAATGTTTCTTGCAAAAGAGAGAATTTTCAAATATTTCCAAGACTACAGAACCATTCAACTGCAGCTCTTTAGAAAGCAAATACTTGGTTTTATACCTGAATCACTTTCTTAAGGAGAATCTGAGAGAATAGGTTCAAAGTGGAGGTATCTCTGTGACACCTTGGATCAGAGGAATTGTGCAAGCTGAACAAAACATAACATCAATGCATTTCCAAAATTAAATTAAATGCCAGGGTTCAGAAAGGCTGTATCCCAATCACATACCTACACTTCAGAATGGATGTGGATATATACTTGAAAAGGAAGTATTTTAAAAGCTATTAGGAAAGACCATGAGAGGGGAATAATTCTTTCAAATACTACAGGCTAAAAGCCTAAAAGGCTTCTTTCCATGCATTAAAGAGTTATTTTTTTCATATTTCACATGAAACTATAAGCAAAATATTCATTAACTGTGTAAAATGCAATGGAAATACCGTGCACTCATTAATAATTCAGCGTGACAACTATATTGTGGCTCAGAAGAATAGGCAAGCTGTAGTTATAGGGGGATCATAGTGGAACAAACAAAAGGTTCTGTGGGCAAGAACAAAATTTCCAGATGATATGTTAACTCCTGAGTGCCAGGGTCAGGGACATCTTGGATCAAGTCTATAGTATTCTTAAGTGGAAGGGTGAGACCCAGAGGTAGTGGCCCACGTTGGTAGCACTGACATGAGTACGAAGAGTGATAAGGTCCTGCAAAGTAAGTGTAAAGTTAGGTGCCAAATTAATGAACAGGATCTCCAAGGCTGTGATCTCAGGTTGCTTCCTACGCCACATATCAGGCCAGAAATAGGAAGATAGTACAGTTTAACACATGCCTAAAGAGACGAAGCTTCCGATTTTTGGATCATTGGTCTCTCTTCCAGGGAAGGGTAACTCCTATACAGAATGGACAGTTTACACTTGAACTAGAGAACTAATATCCTTTCACAAAGGTTTGCTAGTGTTGCACGACCCCCTTTGGGGGAGGGGAGGGGATTTGGTTTAAACTAGACTTATAGTGGGGTGGGAAACCAGAGCAGGTAATAGAGAGGCTGCAAGGAAAGACATTGTTAAGCCTACATACAAAGTCAGGAATCAAAAGATTGAGCAAAGTGGGACTAATGTTCTGAGTTGTGTATATTTCAAAGCAAGTACTGTAGGAAAGGCAGATGAACATAGGGCATGGATCAGCACATCAAATTATGACTTTGTGGCTATTAATGAGACTTGGTTGCAGGAGCAGCAACATTGGCAGCTCAGTGTTTCGGGCCTCCTTTGCTTTAGACATGATAGAGGAGGAGAGTTTAAACAGGCAGGGGTGGCAATACTAGTTAGGGAAAATGTTATGGCAGTGTACACACAGTACAGAGTGGAGAGTTCATCTACTGAGGTTATATGGGTGGAATTGAGGAATAAAAAAAGGGATGATTACGGTAATGGGTTTACAAGAGATTCTCGTTAATTAGGACATCAGTTAGTTGCGACAGTCACTTACTTGGGATAACTCTTATAGAGAAACTAATCGTGAAAATAGATGGGATCTACTTCATTTATTTGGGACGCTTTGCTGGTTAATTAGGGAAGGGGACTGTTGCCGAACAACTTCCTACTATCATCAGACAAATGCACTTGTGTGGCCATTGTGCTACACTGTGCTAACAGAGAACAGTTTTTAAAATAGTGTCAGTTTCATGTTTGTGTTCAAAAACTGGTGATTTTTGTCAATAATAGTTGGAGAGAAATAAGCAATACAATTCAGAACAGCTTTGATAACTGCAGCTTCAAGCATTCAGGCTTGGAGATGTCAGAAATGACCCAGTAAAAATGAAACAATCTCACCAATTCAACAAGTTAGGACCTATAAAGAATTTGAAGATATTGACAGTGATCAAAGCTTGCCAAATTCCTATTCACATAGTGTGTTGAAATAATTATAGAGTTTAGATTTGAAAGTTGCTAAGGTACTACTCTCAACTAGGTAGTTTGTTCCTTGTGTCCACAACTTGTTGTGTCAAGAAATGCTTCCTGATGTTAGTCTGAAATCTCTCTTTAACCAGTTTCCACCTATGGCCCCGTATACTTGCTGATAGATTAATTTTGAAGTAGCAGCTGGCATCCACCTTACATATACCCTCAATGACTTTGATTTTTCTATTGTGTTGCCTCTCATTCTACATCTACTTAGGCTAAAAAGATTTAATATTCTCGACCTTTCTTCATAGCTCATGCCCTGCAGACCTGGAATGAGTCTCGTCACCCTTCTATGAATTCTCTCCAGTGCCTTCACATCCAACACAAAATACAAAGACCAAAATTGTACACAGCATTTAAAGTGTGGCCTCACAAGCACATTATACAGCTTAAGGAGAATGGCTTTAGACTTGAACTCCACATTCTATCAGCCTTCTTAATTGCTTCTGTGCATTGTCTAGATGTTGATAGTGATGAGCCTACCAGGATACCCAACTACTTCTCATACTTTCTAACTCAAGACCCCCCCCCCCCATCATTGTATGTTTACATATAATATTTCTACTTCCTAAAATGTAATTCTTTCTAAATGTAGTATTTTACATTTATTACATTAACTTTCATGTACCATTTTTTCTACCCAGATCTGGATTTTGTTTAGATCTAACTGTATCGATTCTGCTGCCTGAACATTATCAGCCCATCCCCCTAACTTTGTGTCATCTGCAAACTTAATTAGTTTATTTGTTTTGTGCTTATCCACATCGTTAATGTAAATTAGAAATAGATGTGGCCCAAATCTGATCCCTACACAACCCCATTTTAACACCTCCGAGGTGTGAAAATGATCCTCTCACCATAAATCATTGTTTTCTGTTTTTGAGCCAATTCTGCACACATTTGCACAGCTTCCCTGAATCCCTACCTCTTGTAATATGATTATTTGCCTTTTTTGGGATACCTTGTCAAAAACCTTCTGAAAGTCCAAATAAATAATATCAACCACTCGATTGCTATCACAAATTTTAGTTGCCTCTTCATAGAACTCCAGCACATTAGTAAAACATGATTTCCCCTTTCTGAACCCATGCCAGCTTTCTGCTAACATGCTTATTCTTATCAGCTACTTTTCCTTCTTATTCTTTATTAATATTTCCATTATCTTACCAACAATACAAATTAAGCTTACTGGTCTATAACTACCAGGGTCAGTGTGGTCACCTTTCTTGTATACTGGGACAACATTAGCCCATAGTGTTTGACAGTGTTCTAATTTGTTCTGTATTTCATTTAAATACACAATTTGTTACACTATTAAATGGTAGTTTGTCTTTTATACCTTTTAACTATTTCCATGAAATTTTGGGTAATTGGGGCAGCAGCTTAATTGGGCAAAAATGTACTGGTCCCTGTGTGTCCCAGTTAACAGGAGTCCACTGTATATTATAGACCACCCAATAGTCAGCAGGATTTAGAGGAGCAAATTTGTAGAGATTGCAGACTGTTGCAAGAAACAAAAGGTTGTGATAGTGGATGATTTTATTTTTCCATATATTGACTGGGATACCTATATAGTAAAAGGGCTAAATGGGATAGAGTTTATCAAGTATCTTCAGAAAAATTTCCTCAGAGGGAGTGCAATACTAGATCTCCTGTAAGAGAATAAGGCAGTGCAAGTGACAGAACTTCAAATCATTGAACACTCTACATCTATGATCACAATGCCAATAGTTTCAATATAATTATGGAAAGGATAGGTCTGGTCCTCAGGTTGAGATTCTAAATTGGAGAAAGGCCAATTTTGATGGTATCAGAAAGGATCTGGCAAGTGTAGATGGGACAGGTTGTTTTCAGGTAATGGTGTACCTAGTAAGTGGGAGGCCTTAAAAAGTGAAATGCTGAGAGTACAGTTTATGTTCCTGTCAGAATAAAGAGCAAGGATAACAGGTTTAGGGAACTTTGGTTTTCAAAAAGTACTGAAGACCTGGATGAGGGAAAAGAAAAGGAGATGCATAGCAGGTATTGACAGGAAGGAGCAAATGAGGTACTTGAGGAATACAACAAATGCATGGGAATCAGAATCAGGTTTATTATCACCAGCATGTGATGTGAAATTTGTTAACTTAGCAGCAGCAGTTCAATGCAATACATAATCTAGCGGAGAGAAATAATAATAATAAAAAATAAAACAAGTAAATCAACTATGTATATTGAATAGATTATTTAAAAATGTGCAAAAACAGAAATACTGTATATTAAAAAGGGAGGTAGTGTCCAAAGCTTCAAAGTCCATTTAGGAATTGGATGGCAGAAGGGAAGAAGCTTTTTCTGAATTGCAAAGTGTGTGCCTTCAGGCTTCTGTATCTCCTATCTGATGGTAACAGTGAGAAAAGGGCATGCCCTGGGTGCTGGAGGTCTTTAATAATGGACACTGTGTGTCTGAGACACCACTTCCTATAGATGTCCTGGGTACTTTGTAAGCTAGTGCCCAAGATGGAGCGGACTAGATTTACAACCTTCTGCAGCTTCTTTTGGTCCAGTGCAATAGCCCGTCCATACCAGACAGTGATGTAGCCTGTCAGAATGCTCTCCATGGTACAACTACAGAAGATTTTGAGCATATTTGTTATGTGCCAAATCGCTTCAAACTCCTAATAAAGTATAGCCACTGTATTGCCTTCTTTATGACTACATCAATATGTTGGGACCAGGTTAGATCCTCAGAGATCGTGACACCCAGGAACTTGAAGCTGCTCACTCTCTCCACTTCTGAACCCTCTGTGAGGATTGGTGCATGTTCCTTTGCCTTACCCTTCCTAAAGTCCACAATCACACACTTAAGGAGGAAATCAGGATGGCTAAAGGAATGCACAAGGTTGCACTACCAAACAAGGTGAATGAGAATCCCAAGGGCTTCAACAGATATATTAAAAATAAATGGATAGTAATGGACAAAATTGAAGACCTATGTGGTCTTCTTTGCAGAGCCAAAAGAGATGGGGGGAAATCGTAAATAGAATTTTTGCATCTGTATTTACTCAGGAGATGGACATAGAGTCTATGGAAGTAAGGCAAAACAACAGTGAGGTTACGGACCACGTACAGATTAAAGAGGAGGGAGTGCTTGTAGTCTTGAGTCAAATCAGTTTGGATAAATCCCCAGATCCTGACAGGCTGTTCCCTTCAGAGACTAATACAGAAATTGCAAGGACCCTACAGAGATATTTAACACGTCCTTCGCATCAGGTTGAGGTGCCAGAGAATTCGAGGATAGCTAATGTTGATCCACTGTCTAAAAATAAGCCAGGAAACTATAGGCCAGTAAGTCTGACATCAGTAGTGGGCAAGATGTGGGAAGGTATTCTAAGGGACTAGATATACAGTACATGTATTTGGATAGACAAGGACTGATTAGGGATAATCAACATAGTCTTGTGCATAGTAGATTGTGTCTAACCAATCTTTTTCGAGGAAGTTACCAGTTACCAGGAAAGTTGATGAAGGCAAGGCAGTGGATGTTGTCTACGTTGTCTTTCGCACAACACAAGATTGCGCATGGAAGGTTAGTCAAAAAGGTTCAGTTCATTGGCATTCAGGACAAGGTAGTAAATTGGATTAGACATTAGCTTGATGGGAGTAACCAGACAGTGGTAGTAGATGGTTGCCTCTCTGACTGAAGACCTGTGACATGTGGTGTGCCACAGGGATTGGTGCTGAGTCTATTGTTGTTTGTCATCTATAATTAAAGATCTAGAAAATAACTGAAATAGCAAATTTGTGGATGACACTAATATTGGGTACATAGTGGACAGAGAGGAAAGCTATCAAGGCTTGCAGTGGGAGCTGGACCAGCCAAAAAAAAGGGCAGAAATATAGCAAATGCAGACAAGATTGGAGGGCGGAGCTTAGTCAAGATGGCACTAAACGGCAACTCCTTTGTTTCCATCTTCAGAAATAACTTTAATAAACAACTTCCATCTTTAATATCTCCATTTTTCCCTTTCAGGGTTCTTTGGAAGACCCTGACCTGGAGTTACTTGCTGACTTCAGTTCTTTGCAGGAATGGGACCCACTCTCGGGATTTTATGAATGGCCATTATCCATCATGGGAGCTGGAAGATCTTTGGCTGTGTTCCCCGGAGACCTGAGATCTTACGGCACAGAGTTCGGAAAAATCGACACAACGGACTTTTAACATCATAAACCAGCAAGTTGTTTGTTATTTCTCCCCTCTCACTGTGAAATTGAGACATCTCTTTCCTCCTTATTAGAGAGAGAGAGAACGTGTGGTATGTCGAATACCGGGTGAACGTGTACTCTTTGGAGTACTGCAAGTCTGTGTCTTTGCTGTTGTTTTGGCTACAGGCTTGAGTGTTTCGGTGATGAGTGCTGATGCAATTTTTTCTGGTGGGGGGGAGGAGGGATAGTGCTTGCTGCCATTTATGTGCAAGAGGGAGGGGAGCTGAGGGGGTACATTGGGGTTCTAACACTTAACTGTCATTCATTCTTTGGGGCACTCCTCTGTTTTCATGGATGGTTGCAAAGAAAAACCATTTCAGGATGTATATTCTATACATTTCTCTGACATTAAATGCACCTTTGAAACAAGTTTGAGGTATTACACTTTGGGAGGACAAACCAGGGTAGAATTTAAATGGTGACCAGAAGGGCACTGAGGAATGCAGTAAAAGAGAGGATTCTAGGAATACATAGATAACATTTGTAAAGAGCTTTAAACACACTGGTCTTCATAAATAAAGTATTGAGTACTGATGTTGGCATGTTATTTTGAAGTTGTATAAGATGTTGGTGAGACCCAATTTGAAGTATTGTGTGCAATTCTGATCACCTGCACACAGGAAAGACATCAATAAGATTGAAAGAGCGCAGAGAAAATATACAGGAATGCTGCCAGGACTTGAGTTATAGGGAAAGGCTGAATAACTTAGAACCTTATTCGCTAAAACATATGAGAATGAGAGGAAATTTGATAGAGGTTTACAAAATTATGAAGGGTATAGATTGGGTAAATGCAAGCATGTTTTTTCCACTAAGATTGCGTGAGTACAACTAGAGGTCATGGGTTAAAAATAAAAGGTGAAATGTTCAGAGGAACATGAGGGGGGAATGTCTTCACTAAGAGGGTGGTGTGAGTGTGAAACAAACTGAGAGTGTAAGTGGTAGATTCAGGTCCAATTTCAACATTTTAGAGAAATTTCAACAGGAATTTGGAAGCAAGTGGGCTATGGTCCAGGTGCAGATCGATGGGACTAGGCACATTAGTAGTCCAAAAGAGACAAAATGGGCCAAAGGGCCTGTTTTGGTGCTGCGGTTCTGTGATTCTAAATTACGCAACATTTACTCAAATGTAGATATTCCAGTAAACATTACAATTCATCTGCAAAGAATCCAGGGTGTTTTTCCCCTTCACTTTTCTAATTATTGTAAAACTATAAATGCAAAAGACACCTACTCAGCTATTCATATGCCAGGAGGAAAAACAAAAAAGTGGACAATTTTCCAGGAAATCCAATTGAATTATATTTAACTTTACTTGCCCCATCAATGAACTTCTCACAACCTGTGGACTCACTTTCAAGGATTCTTCATCTCATATACTCAATATTTGTTGCTTATTTATTATTAATGTATATTTTTTCTTCTGTATTTGCAGTATGTTGTCTTTTGAACATTGGTCGTGTGTCCTTGTTGGGTGTGGTCTTTCACTGATACTATTATGTTTTTGGATTTACTGTGTATGTAATTTACTATTTGAAAACCAATCTCAGGGTTGTGGATGGTGATAAATATGTACTTTGGTAATACATTTATTTTGAACTTTAATCACTAGTTTTGTAAATACATGCAGACAAATGAAATTTTACTTAGTACCAGCATAAGTCTTCACAAATCATTCATCTATTCCAATCAGAAATCATTCAATGGCCTTTTACCTCCCAAATGCATTGTCTCTGTAGAATCTACTTCTGTATGGCTGCTTAGGCAATTCCTGAAAAACAAAAAGTAGTATAAAGTGTCAACAATTTATCATGGTAACACCGATTTTCTAAAGCACGTAGACGACCTATGATCACAAGAGATTCTGCAGATTCTGGAAATCCAGAGCAACACACACAAAATGCTGGAGGAACTCAGTAGGTCAGGCAACAGCGATGGAAATGGACAGCTGATGTTTTGGGCTGGAATAGAAGGGGGAGGAAACCAGAATAAGATGGGTGGGAAGGAGAACGAGTACAAGCTAAAAGGTGACTGGTAAAGCCAGGCTGGTGGGGAAGGAGGGGTTGTATGAAGTGTTACGGACTCAACAACAATAAATATATGAGTGAGGCAGGGGTTTTTATAACAAATAACACGTTTATTAAACACTGAAAACAAACCCCCCCAAAAGTAAACAAACCACTCACGTAACCGGAAATCAGCTGCTGTGCGGCAGCTTAAACAGTTCTTAAAGCAATGAAGCTTAAACAGTTCTTAAATCGAAGTTGCAAAAACAGTTCTTCAAAGTGGTATTGCAAAAGTTCAAAATGCTCACAGTCCATTTAAGAGAGAGACTTTTTTAAGACGACTTAAATTCTCTTTCACGTCGTGTTGCTTCGGTTCCCAAATTGAACTTTTCCCACGAAGAATTTACGTAGATGGACAAATGGAACGGCTTAAAGGAACTGACCTTTCCTTCACAGAACTGTTCCCAATCCTTTCTGCTATTTCACAGGGATTAACACGAGAACAGTCAATGAATTCCTTCCGAATGAGGATCAAACAAGGTCGAACCAGTTTCACCGTCGAAATCAATTCTCCTCGATCTTTTAACTCCCAAACTCCGACCTTCACTCTCCACTGAATCTCAACTAGCAGTATTATAAAGAAACTGCTGGCAATGACATTTTAAACTTTAGGCATTAGATAAAACTTCATCTTTCAACTAAACTGCGTCATAACATTAAATCACACAGTGGCATGAAGTCAACATGGCAAAACCAGCCACTAACTGCCCCTCCTCATAGGGAGGGGTCCTCCTTTTATACCCTGTAAAAAAAAACCTGTCACATGACCTCTACTGGCGGGAAAATGACATCACTCCACCATCACAAGACCATTACCTCAAGTCCAGTATAGCTTCAACCCCAGTCATGTGACAAGGGTACTTAATACCTCCCTCCAAAAAAAAATTTTTTGTCTGTCAAGAACAAAAATTTTAACAATTATTTACAAGAAAAACAAATGTATAAATTTTATAACATACACAATATACAATACAGTATCATCATATAACATCTTACAATACAGTAGGAGTGTTACAATTGTAAAAAAAAAACCACTCCATAAAAAAAAATTACATTGGACATTCAACATCAAGATAGACAATCAGCAACCACATTATCTTTACCTTTAATATGAGTTATCACAATATTGTACTCTTATAACATCAAACTCCAATTTAATAACCTTCTGTTTTTGTTTTTCATCTTACTCAGAAACACTAACGGATTATGATCAGTATAAACAATAAGTGGTTTTTGAGTTGTACCAACATATACCTCAAAATATTTTAAAGCTAAAACAAGAGATAACAATTCCTTCTCTATTGTCAAATAGTTTCTTTGATGCTGATCAAATTTCTTAGAAAAGTAAGCTACTGGATGATCAACCTCATCACCCTCATTCCTTTGCATTAATACTGCTCCTGCAGCCTCATCACTAGCACCTACAGCTAATGAAAAAGGTTTTTCAAAGTCAGGTGCCCTAAGCACAGGTTGTTGACATATCATTGTTTTCAATTTTTCAAATGCTTCTTGACAAGGCACTGTCCACACAAACTTCACATTCTTCTGCAAAAGGTTAGTTAATGGAAGGGCAACATTAGCAAAATTCTTACAAAATTTTCGATAATATCCTACCATTCCCAAGAATCTTCTGAGAGTTTTTCCCCCGTTGGAGTGGGAATCTCTAAAATTGCCCGAACTTTTGCCTGAACAGGAGCTACCTTACCTGACTCACAACATAACCAAGGTAAGTCACAGTGGCATGTCCAAATTCACTCTTAGCTAAATTAATAGTTAAGTTAGCTTTTGAAAGCCTTTCAAACAATTTCTCCACCGCAATAATGTGTGCTTCCCAAGTATCATTTCCTGTCGCTAAATCATCAATATAAGCATCAGTATCTTTCAATCCCTGAATCACAGAGTTATTCATCCTCTGGAAAGTACCTGGGGCATGCTTCATCCCAAATGGAAGAACATTATATTCATATAACCCAGATGGAGTTACCAATGCAGAAATCTCTCTACCTCTGTCTGTTAATGGAACACACCTATACCCTTTCAATAAATCAATCTTTGTAAGGAACTTTGTTTTCGTTACAGCATTCACCTTTCTATAGTCCGTACAAAACCTAATACTACCATCTGGTTTTGGCACCATAACACAGGGTGAACTCCAATTCGAGTTAGAATGCCTAATAATATTATTCTCTAACATATATTTAATTTCTTTCTCAGCAAGTTCACATTTTTCTATGTTCATCCTATATGGGTGTCGTTTGATAGGTTTGGCATATCCAACATCTACATCATGTGAAGCTATAGTAGTCCTTCTCGGAACATCTGGAAACAAATCCTTATATTTAAAAATTAATTCCTTCATCTGTTGTTTCTGCTCTAGCTGTAAATGTGCTAGTTTCTCATCAATATTTTCCAGAATGGTTGAATTTGGTAACCTAACAGAAACAATGTTTGATTTAGAATGAAATTCAGATGAATCATCTATCATGTTCCTAGTTAAACTCATTCTCACTAACCACAACAGTCACAGTATCAGATTGTTTCCCAAAATATGGTTTTATCATATTTATATGGCAAAGTTATGTTGACCTTCTACGATCTGGAGTTTTTATCACGTAATCCACATCATTGATTTTAGACACAATCTCATAAGGACCATGAAATCTAGCTTGTAAAGGATTCGTTTGCACTGGGAAAAGAACCAACACCTTATCTCCAGGCTTAAACATTCTCATCCTAGCTTCTTTATCATACCAAGTTTTCATTTTCTCCTGAGCCAATTTTAAATTTTCCTTGGCTAAGTTACAAGCTTTATGTAACCTGTCCCTAAATTTCAAAACATAGTCCAATAAGTTAGTGTGCATTTCCTTACTAATCCACTGTTCTTTTAATAAAGCTAAAGGTCCTCTAACTCTATGCCCAAATACAAGTTCAAATGGACTAAAACTTAAAGATTCTTGTACCGATTCCCTTACTGCAAATAAAAGTAAATTTATACCCTCATCCCAATCACTTTCATTTTCCACACAATACGTTCTAATCATATTCTTGAGGGTAGAATGAAACCTCTCCAAGGCACCTTGCGATTCTGGATGGTATGCAGATGAAGTGATTTGCTTAGCTCCTAATTTATAAACTATCTGTTGAAACAATCCAGACATAAAATTATTGCCTTGATCAGTTTGTATTTCCTTAGGTAATCCAAAATAAGTAAAGAATTTTATAAGGGCCTTTGTCACAGTTTTAGCTGTTATATTCCTAAGTGGTACTGCCTCTGGAAACCTAGACGAAGTACACATAATAGTCAACAAGTACTGATAACCAGTTTTTGTCTTTGGTAATGGACCAACACAATCTACAATAACTTTAGAAAACTGTCAACCAAATGCTTGAATAGGTTGTAATGGAGCCACTGGTATAACTTGATTTGGTTTACCCATAATTTGACAAGTATGGCATGTTTTACAAAACATCACCACATCTTTTCTTAGACCAGGCCAGTAAAAATGTTTTAAAATCTTGTCCACAGTTTTACTTACCCCTTGATGTCCACCTAAAGGCACACTATGAGCTAAAGTCAAAATCTCATTTCGATAAACTTTAGGGACAACCACCTGGTAAACAATATTCCATTCCCCACTTGCAGGAATTGTAGGTGATCTCCACTTCCTCATCAACACTCCTTTTTCCAAATAATATCCTACTGGCACCTTCTCAATTTCACTATCTAGTAGAGCTTGTTCCCTTGATTTTATAATCTCAGGGTCCCTATTCTGCTCTGCTATCATCTCCTTCCGAGACAGAGATAAATCTTCATAGTCAGACTTACTCCAAGAATCTTGTTCAAACAACGAAGGTAAGAAAGTCTCTGACACATCCTCAAAATTCAAATCCTGAGTTGAACAGTCATGACTAACAACCTCATTCTGCACATCAATCTTTTTAGCCATAGCTCCAGTCACAACACAGGAAAAATCTGTGTTAGAATTCATCTCTGGTTCCTCTGACTCCATTGTCAAAAGCACTTCAGGAAAAACTTGTCCACCTGCCAAGTCATTACCTAACAATAAAGAAATATCCTTCACAGGTAAGCTATGCTGTAATCCTACTTTAACAAATCCTGTAACTAACCCTGACTTTAAATTTACTTTATGCACATGTACAGGCATAAAATCACTCCCAACACCTCTTATATAATTTACCTCACCAGTATCAGACTCTTCATTAAACTTCAATACACTGTCTAACATCAATGATTGAGAAGCTCCAGTATCCCTGAGGATTTTTATTGGCACCAGAGTAGATCCTTCTTTCAAGGATACAAACCCTTCAGTTATAAAATGATCATATCCCTTTCTAACTTGGTCAGACTCTAACAAAACCTCATTTGTGTTTGTCGAACCCTGTAATTTTACAGGTGCTTCAGTGTGTTGCACACAAGCATCTGGAACTGCTTCCTTCTCTTTCTTTTTCAATCTGAAACAGTTAGCTATTACATGGCCAGGTTTCTTACAATAGTTACAAATAAGACCAAACTGTCTTTGCTTCACAGGTTTTCCTTCCTCCTTACCTTTCTCATTAACTTCTGATTTATTTTCTGATTTACTTTGAGTCTCCGTGTTATTTTTCATCTTAAAAATTCTGCCCTGAGGAAATTTATTCTTATGGATTAAAGCATACTCATCAGCTAATCTAGCACAGTCCTGCAATTTAGTAGGTCCTTACTTCAACAGGGATGCTTCTTTTAAATTCCTCCATTAAAATGTATCATAGTCCTCATTTACATTTTTAGAAGAAACCCATCTCTCAAAACACATAGCTTTATCATAGGCAAATTCCACATTAAGTTTTTTCCACAGACTTCTTCAAACTTCTGAATCTTTCTCTATATGCTTCTGGGACCAATTCATATGATTTTAAAATATGCATTTTCACATTATAATCTAATGCTTGTGCAGCTGTTAAAGCTGTATAAACTTGTTGTGCTTTTCCTTTAATTACACTCTGTAACAACACTGACCATTTACCTTTCGGCCACTCTGAAATCTGAGCAATCGTTTCAAAATGTTGGAAATATCTTTCCACTTCTGTTTCACTAAATGAAGGGATCAATTTAATTTCTTGACTAGCAACAAACTGTTTTCTAGAACCAGAAGACTGATTACCTCAAGTCCGGTATAGCTTCAACCCCAGTCACGTGATAAGGGTACGTAACAGAAGTAAGAAGCTGAGAAGTACAGGATAGAAAAGGTAAAGGATTGGAGAAGGAATCTGATAGGAGAAAAAAAGTGGACCATAGGAGAAAGGGAAGGAGGAAAGGCACCGGGGGAGGTGACAGACAGGCAAGTAGGTGAGAAGAGAATAGTTAAGGGACAGCCAAAGTGGGGAATCGAAGATGGGGGGGGGGGGGGCGGAATTACTGGAAGCTAGTAAAATCAATGTTCATGCCAGCAGGTTGGAGGCTACCCAGAAGGAATTTGAGATGTTGCTCCACCAATCTGAGAGTGGCCTCATCATGGCAGTAGAGGCAACCATGGATTGACATGTCAAAATGGGAATGGGGATTTGAATTCAAATGGTTGGATCTTGCTTTCTGCAGATGGAGCAAATGTGCTCAACAAAGCAGTCCCACAATCTACATCTATATAGTTGGCTCAATTGGATAGGATCCACAACTCTGGATTTTTTAAATGAGGCATGGAAAGTGAAGTGTGTCCTGGTTTCCTCCTACTTTCCAAATCATACCGGTTACCATGTTCATTGGGCTGGAAGGATGTGTTCTGCGCTCTATCTCTACATAATAAATAAAACAGAATGACAAGTGACTGAAGTGTCAGTGGAGGAGCATTGTGGGTGCAGTGATAATAATTCTGTTAGTTTTACAAACAGTTGTGGAAAAGAACTGGCCCAAAAATTAAAGTGGGGAAGCAGATTTTGAAGGAATTTCCAAAGCTCGATTAGGAGAGGCTGTTGGCAGGTAATTGGATATCTGGCAAGTGGGAGGCTTTTAAAAGTAAGATGGGGAGTTCAGTTACAATATGTTCCTGTAAGAGTGAAGGTCAAAGTTGGCAAGATTAGGGAACCCTGGTTCACAAAGAATGCTTAGGGTCTGGTCAGGAAAAAGGAGGCATACAGCAGCTGGGAAATAGTGAAATCCTTAAGTATAAGACATGTAGGAGTACACTTAAGTGGGAATTCACCAGGGCAAAAAGAGGAAATGAGATAACTCTGGCAAATAAGATAGAAGAGAATCCAACAGATTCTACAAGTATTCTAAAAGCAAAAGACTATCTATAGGGAGGAAGTCCTCTTCAATGTGTAGAACGACAGGTGGGCAAGGTCTTAAATGAATATTTTTACCTGTATTAAATAAGCAAAAGATGACACTTAAGAGAAATTGATAATACTTTGGATATATCTACATTATAAAAGAAAGTAGTATACGACATGAGCGCATCCTTCAGGAGGGTGAACCCACAGAAAGCATCAGACCCAGATTGGATACCTGATCGAAGCTAAACACCTGTGCTGATCAACTGGCTGGAGTGCTCACTGATATGTTTAACCTCTTGTTTCAGCAGTCTGAGAGACTCAACTGCTTCAAGGGTGGAAGATGGAGGCAAAGTTCCATTCTGCCCTTAAATTTACTTGGTCCATTTCTGACCTCTCTCTCCTTTCTCTCTCCCCACTTCTTCAATCTCTGTCTCCATGTCTGGGGTCAGTCTATCTATTGATATCTTTCATAAAACCTCTGATTCTCACATCTATCTGGACTATAACTCTTCTCACCCTATCACCTGTAAATATTCCACCCCTTTCTCTCAGTTCCTCCATCGCTGCTGCATCTGCTCTCAGGATGAGGCATTTCACTCCAGAACAACTGAAATGTCCTCCTCCTTAAAAGAAAGGGTTCTTGGGAAACTGAAAGGTCTGAAGGTAGATAAGACACCTGGATCAGATGGTGTACACCCCAGAGTTCTGAAAGAGGTAGCTGAAGATATTGTGGAGGCATTATGGAATGGTTCCAGAAGAATGGAAAATTGTAAATGTCACTCCATTCTTCAAGAAGAGAGAGAGGCGGAAGAAAGAAAACTATAGACCAGTTAGTCTGACCTCAGTGGTTGGAAAAGCTGTTGGAGTCAATTATTAAGGATGAGGTCCTGGGCACATGATAAAATAGGCTATAGTCAGCATGATTTTCTCAAGGCAAAATCTTGCCTGACAAATTTGTTGAAATTCTTTGAAGAAATAACTGCAGAATAGATAAAGGAGAATCGGCTGATGTTATGTACTTGGATTTTCAGAAGGCCTTTGACAAGGAGCCAGGCATGAGGCTGCTTAACAAGAGCCTACAGTATTACAGATAAGATTCTAGCATGGATAAAACAGAGGCTGATTGCCAAGAGGCAAATAGTGGGAATAAAGGAAGCCATTTCTGGCTGGCTGCCAGTGACTAAAGGTGTTTCACAGGAGTCGGTGTTAGGACTAATTCTTTTTTACATTATATGTCAATGATTTGGATGATGGAATTGATGGCTCTGTTCCAAAGTTTGCAGGCAATATGAAGATAACTGGAGGGTCAGGTAGTTTTGAGGAAGTAGAAGGACTTAAAACAGATTAAGAGAATGGGCAAGGAAATGGCAGATGAAATAAAGTGTCAGGAAATCATGCCTTTGGTAGATGAAATGAAGAGGTTGATCATTTCCTAAATAGAGAGAAAATGCCAAAAAACTGTGGTGCAAAGGGACTTGGGAGTCCTTGTGCAGGATTCCCTAAAGGTTAATTTGCAGGTTAAGTCTGTGGTAAGGAAGGCAAATGCAATGTTAGCATTAATTTCAAGAGGACTAGAATATAAAAGCAAGGATATAATGTTGAGACATTATAAAGCACTGGTGTGGCTTCACTTGGAGTATTGTGAGCAGTTTTGGGCCCCTTATCTTGGAAAGTATGTGCTGAAACTGGAGAAGGTTCAAAGGAGGTTCATGAAAATGATTGCAGGATTGAATGGCATTTGATAATGCAAAAACAAAAGAAAGGGCATACAAAATTCCCACTCCCCATCCTCACCGCATTCTACAAAGGTTGTATTGAGAGCACCCTAAGCAGCTGCATCACTGCCTGGTTCGGAAATTGCACCATCTTGGATCACAAGACCCTGCAGTGGATAGTGAGGTCAGCCAAGAAGATCATCAGGGTCTCTCTTCCCGCCATTACAGATATTTACACCACATGCTGCATCCGCAAAGCAAACAGCATTATGAAAGACCCCACGCACCCCTCATACAAACTATTCTCCCTCCTGCCATCTGGGAAAAGGCACCGAAACATTCGGACTCTCATGACCAGACTTTGTAACAGTTTCTTCCCCTAAGCCATCAGACTCTACATTATCGAGTCTGGATTGACACCAACTTACTGCCCTCTACTGTGTCTATTGTCTTTTTCATTAATTATTGTAATGCCTGCACTGTTTTGTGCTCTTTATGCAGTCCTGAGTAGGTCAGTAGTCAAGTGTAGTTTTTTGTGTTGTTTTACATAGTTCAGTGTAGTTTTTGTATTGTTTCATGCAGCACCATGGTCCTGAAAAACATTGTCTCGTTTTTACTGTGTATTGTACCAACAGTTATGGTTGAAAGGACAATAAAATGTGACTTGACGTGACTTGACTAGAGATTGTGGTGGCATTAGAAATTATCTTTCAAATGTCATTGGACTGTGCCATGATGCCAGAGAACTGGAAAATTGCAAATGTTACTCTATTCTTTAAGAAAGCAAGAAGGCTGCAGAAATTATAGACCAATTAGCCTGACCTCAGTGGTTGGGAAGATGTTGGGAATCAATTGTTAAGGATGAGGTGATGGAGTACTTGGTGACACAGGACAAGACAGTACAAAGTCAGCATGGTTTCCTTCAGGGAAAATCCTGCCTGACAAACCTGTTGGAATTCTTTGAGGAGATTACAAGTAGGATAGATATAGGGGATGCAGTGGATGTTGTCAGAAGGCCTCTAACAAGGTGCCACACAAGAGGCTGTTTACCAAGTTAAGAGCCCATGGTATTACAGGAAAGTTACTAACAAGGTTACAGCATTGGCTGATTGGTCAGAGGCAATGAGTGGGAATAAAAGGATCTTCTTCTGGTTGGCTGCCAATGACTAGTGGTGTTCCACAGTGGTCGGTGTTGGGACTGCTGCTTCTTTTTATGCTGTATATCAACGACTTAGATAATGGAATAGATGGCTTTGTTGCCAAGTTTTCATATGATACGAAGATTGGTGGAGGGGGAGATAGTGTTGAGGAAACAGGTAGGATGCAGAAGGACTTAGACAGATTAGGAGAAAGGGCAAGAAAGTGGCAAATGAAATACAATGTTGGAAAATGCAGTAGAAATAAACGTGCAGACTATTTTCTAAACAGGGAGAAAATCCAAGAATCTGAGATGCAAAGGGACTTGGGAGTCCTTGTGCAGAACACCCTAAAGGTTAGCTTTAGATATCTAGAATCAGTGGTAAGAAAAGCAAATGCAATGTTATCATTCATTTCAAAAGGTCTAGAATACAACAGCAGGGATGTGATGTTGAAGCTTTATAAGGCACTGATAAGGTCTAACCTTGAGTATCTGGAACAGTTTTGGGCTCCTCATCTATGGAAAGATGTGCTGGTATTGGAGGGTTCAGCATAGATTCACAAGGATGATTCTAGGAATGAAAGAGTAATCATACAAGAGACGTTTGACAGCTCTGGCTCTGTACTTGCTGGAATTCTCATTGATGGATGAGAAGGGATTCTCACTGAAACCTTTCAAATGTTGCAAGGCCTAGACAGTGTAGATGTGAAAAGGATGTTTCCCATAGTGAGGGCACAGCCTCAGGATAGAGGAGTCTCCATTTAAAACAGAGTTAATGAGTAATTTCTTTAGCCAGAGGGTGCTGATTTTCTGGAATTTATTACCACAGGCAGCTATGGAGTCCATAGCTTTTAAATTGGTGCATTTAAGGCAGAGCTTGAGAGGTTCTTGATTGGATACGGCATCGAAGGTTACGGCTCTGAAGATCCCTGCTGCACCCAGTGACCATGTGATCTCTGTCTCGGAGGCCAATGTTATGCTGTCTTTAAAGAGCGTGAACCTTCACAAGGTGGAAGGTCCCGACAGAATACCTGTGCCAACTAACAGGCAGGAGTACTCAAGGACATTTTCATCCTCTCACTGCTGCGGGTGGAAGTTCCCACTTGCTTCAAAAAGGCAACAATTATATCAATGCCCAAGATAGATAGATAGATAGATACTTTATTCATCCCCAAGGGGAAATTCAACATTTTTCCAGTGTCCCATACACTTATTGTAGCAAAACTAATTACATACAGTATTTAACTCAGTATAAATATGATATGCATCTAAAATCACCCTCCCAAAAAGCATTAATAAATAGCTTTTAAAAAGTTCTTAAATAGTTTACTAAAAAAGAATAATGTGAGCTGCCATAATGGCTATCTCCCAGTAGCACTCAAATCTATGGTGATGAAATGCTTTCAGAGATTGGTCATGACTAGACTGAACTCCTGCTTCAGCAAAGACCTGGACCCACCGCAATTTGCCTATCGCCAATATAGGCCTCAGACCACCTGGACAATACAAATACATATTTCATTGACTATAGCTCAGCATTTAACACCATCATTCCCAAAATCCTGATTGAGAATTTACAGAACCTGGGTCTCTGTAACTCCCTCTGCAATTGAATCCTCAGCTTCCTAACCAGAAGGGCACAATCTGTGCGGATTGATGATAGTACCTACTCCTCGCTGACTATCAACACTGGTGCATTTCAGGGATATGTGCTTAGCCCACTGCTCTACTCTCTCTATACCCATGACTGTGTGGCTAGGCATAGCTCAAATACCATCTATAAATTTGCTGATGATACAACCATTGTTGTTAGAATCTCAGATGGAGACGAGAGGGTGTACAGGAGCAATATACCAACTAGTGGAGTGGTGTCGCAGCAACAACCTTGCACTCAATGTCAGTAAGATGAAAGAGCTGATTGTGGACTTCTGGAAGGGTAAGATGAAGAAACACATACCAATCCTCATAGAGGGGTCAGAAGCGGAGAGAGTGAGCAGTTTCAAGTTTCTGGGTGTCAAGATCTCTGAGGACCTAACCTGGTCCCAACATATCAATGCAACTGCAAATAAGGCAAGACAGCATCTATACTTCATTACGACTTTGTAGAAATTTGATGTATCAACAAAAACATTCAAAAACTTCTATAGATATACCATAGGAGAGCATGCTGACAGGCTCCCTCACTGTCTGGTATGGGGGGCTGGGGGGGTGGCAACTGTAAAGGACTGAAAGAAGCTGTAGAGGGTCATAAATTTAGTCAGCTCCATCTTGGGTACTAGCCTACAAAGTATCCAGACATCTTCAAGGAGCAGTGTCTCAGACAGGCAGCGTCCATTATTAAGGACCCAGGGCCCAGGGTCCTTTTCTCACTGTTACCATCAGGTACAAGGTACAGAAGCCTGACAGCACACACTCAGCAATTCAGGACCAGCTTCTTCCCCTCTTGCCATTCGTTCCTAAATGGATATTGATCCCATGAATACTATCTCACTTTTTTAAAATATATATAATAATTGTTTTTGCAGGAATTTTAATCTAATCATTATACATATACTATAATTGATTTACTTATTTATTTTTCTTCTTCTATATTATGTACTGCATTGAACTGCTGCTGTTAAGTTAACAAATTTCACAACACATGCTGGTGATAATAAACCTAATTCTGATTCTGAGAAGGCCAGGAAGTGGGGCTGAGGAGGGGTGAAAAAGGATCAGCTATGATTGAATGATGGAGCAGATGCAATGGGCCAAATTGCCTAATTTTGCTCTTAAGTCTTATGGTCTAAATAAATGCCAACGTTGTATTTGCCTTTTTTTTTTACCACAGACTCAACCTGTAAATTAACTTTCTGGGAGTCTTGCATGAGGACTCAGACTCTATAACCTCTGATGTTTGAATTTTCTCCCCATTTAGATAATACTCTGCACTATTGTTCCTTTTATCAAAATGCATCATCATACATTTCCCAACACTGTATTTCATCTGCCATTTTTTTTGTCCATTCTTCCAATTTGCCCAAGTCCTGCTGCAATTGCATTGCTTCCTCAACATACCTACCCTTCCACTTATCTTCGTATCATCCACAAACTTTGCCACAAAGACATCAATTCCATTATCTAATTCACTGACAGTGTAAAAAGTAGCGATCCCAATACTGACCCCTGAAGAACACCACTAGTCACTGGCAACCAACCAGAAAAGGCCCCTTTTATTCCCGCTTGCTGTCTCCAGCCTCTATCCACACCAGTATCTTTCCTGTAACACCACAGCATTTTATCTTGTTAAGCAGCTTCATGTGTGGCATTTTATCAAATACTTTATGAAAATCTGAGTAAATGACATCAACTGCCTCTCCTTTGTCCACCCTGCTGGTTACTTCCTCAAAGAATTCTTAACAGTTTTGCCAAGGAAGATATCCCTTTACTGAAACCATGCCGGCTGATGTATTTTATCATTTGTCTCCAAATACCCCAAAACCTCATCCTCAATAGACTCGAACACTTTCCCAACCATGGAGGTTCGACTAACTGGCCTATAATTTCCTTTCTTTTGCCTTCCTCCCTTCTTAAAGAGTGAAGTGGCATTTGGAATTTCCCAGTCCTCCGGGACCACATCAGACTCAATGCCAGGCTTAAAATTATGTCGCCAATTTAACTGGATGAAAAATTATGCAAATGGTACTGGCACTTTTTAACATTAGTTACTGTATAGGAACAGATAAAATATTTCCAGTCAAAAGACAAAGAACTATGATCTCTGTCAAGATCATGGATCAGACTTGGTTGTTTTTTAAAAAAGGATGGTTATGCAATGCAGAGTTAAGGGTCAGGTTGGATTCTAGGCCTCTAATTTAGACAATAGACAATAGGTGCAGGAGTAGGCCATTCGGCCCTTCTAGCCAGCACCACCATTCACTGTGATCATGGCTGATCATACACAATCAGTACCCTGTTCCTGCCCTCTCCCCATATCCCTTGACCCCGCTATCTATAAGAGCTCTATCTAACTCTCTCTTGAATGCATCCAGAGACTTGGCCTCCACTGCCTTCTGGGGCAGAGCATTCCAAATATCCACCACTGTCTGGGTAAAAGTTTTTCAGCATCTCTGTTCTAAATGGCCTAACCTTTATTCTTAAACTGTGACCTCTAGTTCTGGACTCACCCATCAGCGGGAACATGCTTCCTGCCTCCAGCGTGTCCAATCCCTTAATAATCTTATATGTCTCAATCAGATCCCCTCTCATCCTTCTAAATTCCAGTGTATACAAGCCCAGTCGCTCCAATCTCTCAACATATGACAGTCACGCCATTCCGCGAATTAACTTTGTGAACCTACGCTGCACTCCCTCAATAGCAAGAATGTCCTTCCTCAAATTGGAGACCAAAACTGCACACAATGCTCCAGGTGGGGTCTCACCAGGGCCCTGTACAGCTGCAGAAGGACCTCTTTACTCCTATACTCAATTCCTCTTGTTATAAAGGCCAGCATGCCATTAGCTTTCTTCACTGCCTGTTGTGCCTGCATGCTTGCTTTCATTGACTGATGTACAAGAACAGCTAGATCTCGTTGTACTTCCCCTTTTCCTAACTTGACTCCATTTAGATAGCAATCTGCCTTCCTGTTCTTGCCACCAAAGTGGATAACCTCACGTTTATCCACATTAAACTGCATCTGCCATACATTTGCCCACTCACCCAATCTGTCCAAGTCACCCCGTATTCTCATAACATCCTCCTGACATTTCACACTGCCACCTAGCTTTGTGTCATCAGCAAATTTGCTAATGTTACTTTTAATCCCTTCATCTAAATCATTAATGTATATTGTAAACAGCTGCGGTCCCAGCAACGAACCTTGCGGTACCCCACTGGTCACAGCCTGCCATTCCAAAAGGGACCCGTTAATCGCTACTCTGTTTCCTGTCAGCCAGCCAATTTTCAATCCATGTCAGTACTCTGCCCCCAATACCATGTGCCCTAATTTTGCCCACTAATCTCCTATGTGGGACTTTATCAAAAGCTTTCTGGAAGTCCATGTACACTACATCCACTGGCTCTCCCTTGTCCATTTTCATGGTTACATCCTCAAAAAACTCTAATCCAGAAGATTAGTCAAGACTGATTTTCCCTTCATAAATCCATACTGACTTGGACTGATCCTTCTACTGCTATCCAAATGTGTCGTAATTTCATCTTTTATAATTGACTCCAGCATCTTTCCCACCACTGATGTCAGGCTAACCGGTCTATAACTCCCTGTTTTCTCTCTCCCTCCTTTCTTGAAAAGTGGGACAACATTAGCCACCCTCCAGTCAGCAGGAACTGTTCCTGAATCTATAGAACATTGGAAAATGATTACCAATGCGTTCACGATTTCTAGAGCTACCTCTTTAAGTACCCTGGGATGCAGACCATCAGGTCTCAGGGACTTATCAGCCTTCAGACTCAACAGTCTATCCAACACCGTTTCTTGCCTAATATAAATTTCCTTCAGTTCATCCTTTACCCTAGTTCCTTTGACCACTATTACATCTGGGAGATTGTTTGTGTTTTCCCTAGTGAAGACAGATCCAAAGTACTTGTTCAACTCATCTGCCATGTCCTTGTTCCCCATAATAAATTCACCCGTTTCTGTCTTCAATGGTCCAATTTTGGTCTTAACTATTTTTTTGCTATTCACATACCTAAAGAAGCTTTTACTATCCTCCTTTATATTCTTGGTTAGTTTACCATCGTACCTCATTTTGCCTTTTTTGTTATTTTCTGTTGCTCTTTAAAAGCTTCCCAGTCCTCCGGTTTCCCACTCATCTTTGCTATGTTATACTTCTCTTTTATTTTTATACTGCCCTTTACTTCTCTCGTCAGCCACGACCACCCTTTACTCCCCTTAGGATCTTTCTTCCTATTTGGAATGAACCGATCCTGCACCTTCTGCATTATTCCCAGAAATACCTGCCATTGTTGTTCCACTGTCTTCCCTGCTAGGGTATTGTTCCATTGAACTTTGGCCAGCTCCTCCCTCATAGCTCCATAGTTCCCTTTGTTCAACTGTAATACTGACACGTCCGATTTTCCCTTCTCCTTCGCAAATTGTAAGTTAAAACATATCATATTATGGTCACTACCTCCTAATGGTTCCTTTACCTCCAGGTCCCTGATCAAATCCGGTTCATTGCACAACACTAAATCTAGAATTGCCTTCTCCCTGGTAGGCTCCAGTACAAGCTGTTCTAAGAATCCATCTCGGAGGCACTCCACAAACTCCCTTTCTTGGGGTCCAGTACCATTCTGATTCTCCCAGTCTACCTGCATGTTGAAATCCCCCATGACAACTGTATCATTACCTTGGTGACATGCCAATTTTAACTTTTCATTCAACTTACACCCTACATCCAGACTGCTGCTTGGGGGCTTGTAGATAACTCCCATTAGGGTCTTTCTACCCTTAGAATTTCTCAGTTCTATCCATACTGACTCTACATCCCCTGATTCTATGTCCCCCCTCGCAAGGGACTGAATACCATTCCTCACCAAGAGCCACCCCACTCCCTCTGCCAGTCAGTCTGTCCTTTTGATAAGATGTATATCCTTGAATATTCATTTCCCAGGCCCTGTCCGCTTGAAGCCATGTCTCTGTTATTCCCACAACATCGTACTTGCACATTTCCAACTGAGCCTCAAGCTCATCTACTTTATTCCTTATACTTCGTGCATTCATATATAATACTTTTAATTTGTTACCCCGCTCTCCTTTCATATCAATTCCTATTTCACTTGGCCATACTGTATGATCTCTTCTTGAGCTTTCTACTCCATTGATTCTGTTGTCCTTTTTAACTTTTCTTATTTTCACTTTCCCTTTAACTCAGGCATGGGCAAACTACGGCCCAGGGGCCATATGCGGCCCGTTAAGCTTTTTAATCCGGCCCGCAGAACTTGATGAAATTATATTAATAAACCTTATTAGTGTTTCTTCACTGCAATTCTGGCGTTTTCCCAATAGACTTATGACGCACTCTATATACATTGACCTTTGTTGAGGTGCAGTGTATTACTCCACATTTGCGCTTTACTCTTTGTTCGGCGCAACCTATTTGTGTGAACAGGCGTTCAACGTCATGAACATCAACAAAGCCAGCCACAGATCCAAGTTAACTGACCAACACCTCAGATCCATCCTGAGAATCGCCACAACAAAACTAAATCCAGACTTTGATGCGCTGGCTAAAAAGGGAGACCAACAACACTGTTCCCACTGAAATTAAAAATAAGTTTCTTCGTTGTGTTATGTAAAAAATGCATTTGAAAATATTTTTTTCAATAAGCCTTACATGTTACATGTCATTTCTGTTAAGTGATGGACATGAGTAGTGCGCAGGTGCACATACGTTCTCAAAATAAAAAATGCGCTCCAGATCAAATAACGCGCTCCGCATACTGGCGCGCTGTCCCTGTTCTGTCTTTGTGCTGGTCGTTGTTGAGTTTTGGTACAGGGGACAATTGAATAAGAAGGAGCAGGACAAGTAGACCTGCATCTCTACCGTTTTTGAAATAAAGACAGTCAGGAGGAGAGTGATGATGATAATAATATCTTGAAGGATAACAGAATTTTCAGTGCTTTAAAATAATAACTGTTACTATTAAAAAAGCTGTATTTTATTCATTTAATTTTCAGTGTTTTAACAGTCATTTCAATAAATAGCTAAATACCATGGGACTTCAAAGACAGATATTTTGTTGTAATGCATTTGTTCATTTTCAATTGAAATTAAAAGCACATGTTTTCTACATATACCATGAAATTTTATTTTCTCTTATGAGGTGTATTACCAAAACACTCCGTCCATCTGCTCCTGGTCCGGCCCCCCTGTCAAATTTTAGAACCCTTTGTGGCCCACAAGTCAAAAAGTTTGCCCACCCCTGCTTTAACTCCATCCTTATATTTCCAGTTCATCCCCTCCCCCCCACTACTTAGTTTAAACACATCCGTATATCTCTGACCAGTGACTTGGACACGGAGTAAAGGACATCCATGGTTGGATGTCAATCCAGCAGATCAGTGTTGGCAAAGGCTAGTGGCAACCCCAAACCCCAGCACAATGTCAGTGGGTTCCAGGATTGGATTTCCATGCAGGCACCCCAGATGAGCAGCTAGGTGTGTGAACCAGCATTTGAGGCCTATAGTCCATAAGCCAGGACCCCAAATTTGGGCCACCGGTACCATCTGGGGGGAATAATTCTTATAGTGGTTTTTGGCAAGCTATACACCCCTAGTGCTAGAAAATATGTGATAGCATTGTAGCGGTGGTAGCTTTCTGACGTGAAAGATAGTGCTCATTCCTCCTTACCAGATCAACTAGAGCAGCTTCTTGTTGAACTGCTCACTGGAAATCCTGACACCAAGGCTCAAACACAGAGGGTCACTGCTCTGGTTCAGTCATTTAGTCAGGACATAATATATGCTGTGACATGTGGTCAACATAAACCACCAAGGCACCTTCTACTACCTTATGCAGTAAAAACACTGACAGGTAACACTGAGCTCATCCAAACACTGAACCGGCTTGGGCATGGGGTGTCTTACTCCCAACTTGACGAAAACCACACTGCCTTGTGTCTCCAAAAGCTAGCAACAGACTCCAACCAGAGAGTTGTACTTCCAGCCTCCATCAAGCCTCATGTCTTCACCAATCTTACATGGGACAATATCAACAGACTTGAGGAAACTCCCACTGGAAAGGGTACATCTACATAGGGTTAATGGCATAGTGGTACAGGCCAATGTCTATGGACCACATCTGCCAAGAGCTGAGCTTCCACATGTTGAGAAACTGAAGCAGAGATCAGTCACCATTGAGAACCAAGAACTGGAAGTATATACAGCAGGTGCACGTGTGGGCCCACAGCCTCTCCCAACCAGGAAACAGTGTGTCCAGGAAACCAAGGAAGCTGCTGTTCTTGCCTGCAACAGCCTAGTGTGGACACTTGCAAGGCAAACAGATCCAGAGAATCAGACAATCCCAAGCTAGACTGGTTTTAATATCAGCACCAGGGGCCAAGAATCAATCTCACAAGATATTGTTGGGTATCAGGTACCACTGGTGCAATGCTATCACATATTTTCTAACTCTAGAGATGTATACATTGCCAAAAATCACAAGCATTATTCCCCTCAGGTGGTACTGACCAACCCTACTGGTTCACAGAACACTAGTGTTCAGGGTCTCGGTCATCAGAGAGTTCAGGTCAGGGACCGTTTGGAGTCCTGTCATCAAATAGTACAGCGTTTGAGGTCTAGATCCCCATATAGGGTCATCCAAAGCCCGGAGGCTGGCACTTGATGACTGGAGCCCTGAGTTCACTGAGGAAGTTGAAACCCAATGTCTGTGAATCTGCAAGTCCATCAGAGGCTGGGGGCCAAAATGGCTTGTTCTGGGATTGGAGGACTGTGTGTGTGCCTAGGTGGGGAGAAGAAACAAGGCTTGTTTTGCTGTTCTGCTCTTCAAATAAATCATGGTTGATCTGTACGTTAACTCCATCTATTGTAAAATCTGATAATCCAGCACCATCACGAGTTTTATATTCCTGGATAGACAGATACTGATGTATGTAATTAATACTGTTACCCAATACACATTCAAGACTTTATACACAAAATTTTCCAGTGAATCACGTGTTTAAAGGGACAAAGGAAAACAAGACCTTGATTAGATTAAACAGAACGCTGTAATGGGGTTCCAATGAGCTTAAAGTGAACACAAGAAACAAAATCAAATGAACCAGATCTCAAGCCACTGAGATTTCCAAAGAGGTGACACAGCAGATCAGCCTAGTTCTACAGCTCTCATCATTGCTCTGTAAACCTGAACACACTGTACTACAAAAGTTTAAACATGTCATATTTTGATATGTTCTACTGAGCCAGCCTCAATCAGCATTTTCATGCATCAGCATCATCATGAGGCATATCAATACCCTGCTGCCCCCCTCACTGCACCCCCTGCAGTTTGCGTACCGTCCCAACCGCTCAACAGATGACGCCATTACCACCACCCTCCACCTGGCCCTAACCCACCTGGACAAAAAAGACACGTACGTTCGGATGCTGTTCATAGACTTCAGTTCAGCATTCAACACAATCATCCCTCAGCAACTGACTGGAAAGCTGAGCCTACTGGGCCTGAACACCTCTCTCTGCAACTGGATCCTAGACTTCCTGAGTGGGAGACCTCAGTCAGTCCGGAACCATCGCACTGAGCACGGGGGCTCCCCAGGGTGTGTGCTCAGTCCACTGCTGTTCACTCTGCTGACCCACGACTGTGCTGCAACACACAGCTTGAACCATATCATCAAGTTCACCGATGACACGACCGTGGTGGGTCTCATCAGCAAGAACAACGAGTCAGCTTACAGAGAGGAGGTGCAGCAGCTAACGGACTGGTGCAGAGCCAACAACCTGTCTCTGAATGTGAACAAAACAAAAGAGATGGTTGTTGACTTCAGGAGGGCATGGAGCGACCACTCCCTGCTGAACATCGACGGCTCCTTGGTAGAGATAGTAAACAGCACCAAATTTCTTGGTGTTAACCTGACGGAGAATCTCACCTGGTCTCTCAACACCAGCTCTATAGCAAAGAAAGCCCAGCAGCGTCTCTACTTTTTGCGAAGGCTGAGGAAAGTCCATCTCCCACCCCCCATCCTCATCACATTCTACAGGGGTTGTATTGAGAGCATTCTGAGCAGCTGCATCACTGCCTGGTTCAGAAATTGCACCACCTCAGATTGCAAGACCCTACAGCATAGTGAGATCAGCTGAGAAGATCATCGGGGTCTCTCTTCCTGCCATCACGGACATTTACACTACACGCTACATCCGCAAAAGAAACAGCATTATGAAGGACCCCATGCACCCCTCATACAATTTCTTCCCCCTCCTGCCGAAGGTTCTGAAGCATTCGGGCTCTCATGACCAGACTATGTAACAGTTTCTTCCCCCAAGCTATCAGACTCTTCAATACCCGAAGCCTGGACTGACACCTTGCCCTACTGTCCTGTTTATTATTTATTGTAATGTCTGTACTGTTTTTGTGCACTTTATGCAGTCCAGTGTATGTCTGTAGTCTAGTGTAGCTTTCTCTATGTTGTTTTTTTTTATATTACGTAGTTCAGTCTAGTTTTTTGTACTGTGTTATGTAACACCATGGTCCTGAAAAATACTGTCTCATTTCTACTATGCACTGTACCAGCAGTTATGGTCGAAATGACAATAAAAGTTGACTTGATTTGATTTTAGGATAAAGATTCTGAATTTTTTAAAGGTTGTTTTAAACCACAACTGCCGAATGGCCAATCTAAGGGCCCTAAATTCTCTATTCTTGTAATTCAAAAAATCTTAAAAGAATCAGTGCTTTATGGTGATTAACCAAAATAGTAATAATTTAAATCCCATAAATTTGCCACCCCTCTCAGATACTTTTTTTTAATCTGAGCTACACGGTAATACAACGTTCCAAATCACTTCAAAACATAGTTCTCTCCAATTGTTATTTATCTTACAACATGCAATTATCTTGAGAGCTCACCATTTGCTATTTTCATAGTTCATCTGATTGTAGATACTTCAGACACCCCATACAATAAAGATTATTGTACAACTCCATACAATAAAGATCGGCAACAATATCCTGGAGTATCAAAGAACATGCAGTAAACCCTATGCCCCAACTCATCCAAGATGTCAGTCTTAGCTTGTTCCATTTCCCCACGATTAGCCCGTATCCCTCTAAACCTTTCCTATGTGCAGTACTGTAGTAATTTTATGTATTGCACAGTACTGCTACCACAACAACAAAAAAAAATCAAGATATGTGAGTGATGACAAATCTGATTTTAATATGGGTCTCTATTGTAAACTGACAGCAGGAAGAGGGCAGGGAGAAGGGAATAATGGAGCTGAGAAACAGGAAAGGTATGACCACATTAATAGGGTTGTATTATAGACTACCCAATAGTCAGCGAGAATTGGAGGAGCAAATCTGCAGAGAGATAACAGACAACTGTAGGAGACAGAAAGTTGTGACTGTAGGGGATTTTAATTTTCCACACATTGATTGGGACTCCTATACTGTTAAAGGTCTAGATGAGTTAGAGTTTGTAAAATGTGTCCAGGAAAGTTTTCTAAATCAATACATAGATGTACCAACTAGGGAGGATGCAATATTAGATCTCCTATTAGGAAATGAGTTACGGCAGGTGACAGAAGTGTGTGTAGGGGAACACTTTGGTTCCAGTGATCATAACGCCATTAGTTTCAACTTGATCATGGATAAAGATAGATCTGGTCCTCGGGTTGAAGTTCTAAATTGGAAAAAGACCAAATTTGAAGAAATGAGAAAGGATCTGAAAAGCATAAATTGGGACAGGTTGTTCTATGGCAAGGATGTGATTGGTAAGTGGGAGGCCTTCAAAGGAGAAATTTTGAGAGTGCAGAGTTTGTATGTTCCTGTCAGGGTTAAAGGCAAAATGAATAAGAATAAGGAATCTAGGTTCTCTAGGGATATTGGAACTCTGATAAAGAAGAGAGAGATGTATAACATGTATAGGCAACAGGGAGGAAATAAGATGCCTGAGGAGTATAAAAAGAGTAAGAAAATACTTAAGAAAGAAATCAGGAGGGCTAAAAGAAGACATGAGGTTGCTTTGGCAGTCAGGGTGAAGGATAATCCTAAGAGCTTCTACAGGTAGGTTAAGAGCAAAAGGATAGTAAGGGATAAAATTGGTCCTCTTGAAGATCAGAGTGGTTGGCTATGTATGGAACCAAAAGAAATGGGAGAGATATTAAATGGGTTTTTTGTATCTGTATTTACTAAAGAAACTGGAATGGAGTCTATGGAAACAAGGCAAACAAGTAGTGAGTTCATGGAACTTATACAGATTAAAGAGGAGGAGGTGCTTACTGTCTTGAAGCAAATCAGAGTAGATAAATCCCCAGGACCTGACAGGGTATTCCCTCAGACCTTGAAGGAGACTAGTGTTGAATTGCAGGGGCCCTGGCAGAAATATTTAAAATATCGATATCCATGGGTCAGGTGCCGGAGGATTGGTGGATAGCTCATGTAGTTTCGTTGTTTAAAAAAGGCTCAAAAAGTAAGCCAGGAAATTATAGGCCAGTAAGTTTGACATCGGTAGTAGGTAAATTATTGGAAGGAATACTAAGATAGGATCTACAAGTATTTGGATGGACAGGGAGTTTAATGCGGACAAGTGTGAGGTATTGCACTTCTGAAGGTCAAACCAAGGTAGAACATACTAGGTAAATGGTAGGACACTAAGGAGTGCAGTAGAACAGAGGGATCTGGGAGTACAGATACATAATTCCCTAAAAGTGGTGTCACAAGTAGATAGGGTTGTAAAGAGAGCATTTGGTACATTGGTCTTTATAAATCAAAGTACTGAGTATAAGAGTTGGAATATAATGGTGAAGTTGTAGAAGACATTGGTGAGACCGAATTTGGAGTATTGTGTGCAGTTTTGGTCAACTAACTACAGGAAGGATATTAATAAGGTTGAAAGAGTGCAAAGAAGGTTTACAAGGATGTTGCCAGGACTTGAGAAACAGAGTTACAGAGAAAGATTGAATAGGTTAGGACTTTATCCCCTGGAGCGTAGGAGAATGAGGGGTGATTTGACAGAGGTGTATAAAATTATGATGGGTATAGACAGAGTGAATGCAAGCAGGCTTTTTCCACTGAGGCTAAGGGAGAAAAAAACCAGAGGTCATGGGTTAATGGTGAAAAGTTTAAAGGGAACATTAGGGGGGGCTTCTTCACACAGAGAGTGGTGGGAGTGTGGAATGAGCTGCCAGATGAAGTGGTGAATGCGGGCTCACTTTTGACATTTAAGAAAAACTCGGACAGGTACATGGATGAGAGGGGTTTGGAGGGATATGGCCCAGGTGCAGGTCAGTGGGACTAGACAGAAAAATGGTTCGGCACAGCCAAGAAGGGCCAAAAGGTCTGTTTCTGTGCTGTAATGTTCTATGGTTCTATGCACTCTAGTTTTAAGATTGCTTTAGCTTAGGAAAAAGACTATGACCATTCACCTCATCTACATTTCTCGTGATTTTATAAACCTCCAGGAGGTCATCCTTCAGCCTCCTATATTCCAGAAAGTCCCAGACTAATCACAGTCTCGAAGCAGCCTAATATGTACCTCAAACCCTCCAGTCCCAGTAACATCCTCATGAATAGTTCCTGCATCTTTCCTATACCCAGGCAAATAGAACCATACACAATATTCCAAATGCAGTCTTATCAACATCTTATACAACTGAAACACGGCATCCCAATGCCTTTTTCTTTAACACAGTGGATTCTGGTTAATTGGGTCATCAGTTAATCAGGGCAGCAACTTATTTGGGACAATTCTTAAAGACAAAAACAAATAGAGAAAATAGCCAGGATTCCCTACATTTATTTGGGACATTATGCCCTTTAATTGGGATAGATTCTAACTACTCTCAGTTGTGTGCCCTTCTGTGGCCACTAGATACTACACTGTGCTTACATTGAACAGTTTTTAAATAGTGTCAGTTGCACGCATTCAAAAGACAGTATTTTTTTTTAAACTGATCATTGGTGAGAAATAAGCAGCAAGACAATTCAGAACTGTTTTGCTCACTGCAGTTTCAAGCTTTCAGGCTTAGAGATGCCAGAAATGGTCAGGAGTGAAAATAAAACAATTTCACTAATTCAACAAGCTAGGAACTACGAAGAATTATGGTATCAATAATTATCTTGAAAGTTACAATGAAAATGAAGATTTGGAGGCTGGAACTGTCTAAAGCACGATATGAAGGCAGTCCATTATCTGGACTAGATAATGCTGCACTGATTTTGTTCATTTACAGTCAAAACAACAGATGTACACTGGATGAATTCCAATGCTGGTAACTATTAGGAATTAATACAGTTTTATAGTGCTGTAGTAATATTAGTTCTGTATTTCATTTAACTACATGATTTACTCAGCTAAACAGCTGTTCGTCTTTTTTATACATTTTAATTATTTCCATGAAACTTTGGCTAACTTAGATAGCCAGTTAATTGGGCTAAAATATATTGGTCTGGGTGTGGTCCAAGTAACTGAAATCCATTGTTCCAGAAACAGACATTATTCAGAATAAAAATATATATACAAAAGGAAAAGAGCAAAAAAGCTTGCCTTCACAGTCATTGCATTCAGTATTGTAAACTTTTAAAGGAAAAAAAAGCACCACAGCCACATACATGGCTCACTGAGATGATACCCCTTTCATTGCTTGACATGCTTTCCTACCCAACTCCACTCCTCCATATGCGGTAGCAGAAGGACCTTAGACTGTGATCCTTCCCAGAGCCTTAAGCAATGGTTGCACCAAGCTTCAGTGCACCCCTCAGCACCTGCTCCTGTTGCCTGGAACATGCCAATCTACAATATTCACAAACAGACATCTTACACTGTTGGAAGAACAGTAAGTTTCAGAGACCAAAGGTGTCTTTCACCAAGTTCATGTCCTTCTAGCAGCAATGATGAAAGCAAACATGCCAAACACCTTCTTCATCAACCTGTCTACCTTTGTCTCCACTTATGGACCACTTCTCTATACATCAATAAGGAATATCAGCATTAGCATCAGTGCAATAACACAGCCTTTAGCTGTAAATGCATGAATATTTGAAGATCAACATCTCAAAATCAGCACAATTCTTATGGTTGAACAAGTAGCAATGAAGACCAGCCTCCTCTACACTTCTGAATCAAAGCTCAAAGTAAATTTATTATCTAAGTATGTACAGCATATGAAGCACTGAGATTCACTTCCTTGCAGCACTATCAGGAAAATAGAAAAATACAACAGAATCCATGAAAACCATACACAACACAGCAGAATCCCTGAGAATGAGTCTACAGGGTGTGTAGTTAGTTCAGCATTGAAGCAAATGAAATCTGATGGTTATAGGGCAGCAACTATTCCTGATCCTTACAGTACAGGACCCAAGACTCCTACATCACCCACCAGATGGCAGTAAAGGCAGGGGGAAAGAGGGTAGGGGAAAAGGGGAGGGGGAATAGGGGCAAGATGGGTTTAGGTGGGTCATCTTGGCTGGCAGAGTGGTGAAGCTGAACATTAGTTCATTTTCTACTCTCAGGCCTCGACGGTTTAATTTGGCTCTTCTAGCAACAGCCAACCTTGGTCCACTGCAAGTGCAAAACATGCATTCTTGAAAGTCAAGTTCACTGAATCCTTCAAAATTGCTAGGTTGTTGAGACTGTTCTTAAAGTAGGTTTCTTAAAGGGAAATTACAGGCCGTGGATTGCAGCGATCTAAGTTCAGAAGCACATCAACTGCAGCTTGAGTACCTCTTATCCAAAATGCTTGGGTCTGAAAAAGTTTTGGGTTTTAGAATATACAGTATAATGACATAGTTTGGGTTCCAACTCGAAATCTGTATGTTACCAGTAAGCAGTCTTTGTCTTAAACTTGTTTATCACACATATGTACTGATGCAACAGCGTGTTGGATTTCCATCAACAACAATCATGGAAAACTCAATGAATTTCTCTGCTGCTTTCAGATCAGCAAAAGATTTATCACCACAAATCTTTAAAAAGTTAATACTTTGCCTTTTCTTAAATTTCTGCAACCAGCCTCCTGAATATTCACAATTACTTTCAATTTTCAGTTCAATATGATAGATCTTTGTGTTTTTCATGATTAGCATATTTTTAATCAGCATATTTACTCCAATGCTGATAATCAGCATATATTTACTTAAATGCTTTATCAAGATCTTTGTTTTTCACTTTATTCGATGTTTCTCAAAGTTTCATCAACTTCAATTTCGGATAAAGGATACTCAACCTGACGTCTCTCCAGCAAGATGGCGCCAGTGACCATGGATACATATTGCAGCAAGCTTAGAAAACTACTGGATACTCTTCTTCTAATATACTTCTGAACTGCGATCAATTGCAGCATGTAATTTCCCTTTTAACAATGTATTCTTGGTCTACTGAACAACCTGGCACTCTTGTGATCTTCTGGAGGATTTTCTACAGTTATGTGCAGCTACGGCCATCGTTTTATGGCGGAACATGAACCTGTGGTTGGCTCCATTGCTCTGTACCGATTAAGGCATCAAACAGGATTAAAATCATCAAGGACGAGAATAGAAAATGAACTGGTGTTCAGCACTGTCTCCCAATATGCAGAAAATGCAGAAGCATCAGGGTCAGGTGTGGCTGTCGCCCTGCAGTCGTCAGGCTGCTAGATAGCTTCCACTCGCCTCATAGAGTCATAGAGAAGTACAGCACAGAAAAAGGCCTTTTGGCCCATCTAGCCCATGCTGAAACCATTGAAACTGCCAACTCCGATCAACCCACACTGGGACCATAGTCCTCCGTATTGCTACCATCCATGTCCCTATCCAAGCTCGCATGCAGCACTTGTGTTGGCAGCTCAAGTCAAGTCACTTTTTATTGTCATTTTGACCATAACTGCTGGTTCAGTACACAGTAAAAACAAGACGATGTTTTTCAGGACAAAAAACAATACAAAAACTACACTGAACTACGTGAAAACAACACAGAAAAAAAAATACATTAGACAACAGACCTACCCAGGACTGTATAAAGCGCACAAAACAGTGCAGGCATTACAATAAATAATAGACAATAAGCACAGTAGAGGGCAGTAAGTTGGTGTCATCAGTCTCTGGGTATTGAGGAGTCTGATAGCTTGGGGGGAAGAAACTGTTACATAGTCTGGATGTGAGAGCCCAAATGCTTCGGTACCTTTTCCCGGACGGCAGGAGGAGAAGAGATTGTATGACTGGTGCATGGGGTCCTTCATAATGCTGTTTGCCTTGTGGATGCAGCAGGTAGTGTAAATGTCTGTAATGGCGGGAAGAGAGCTCCCGATGATCTTCTCAGCTGACCTCACTATCTGCTGCAGGGTCTTGCAATCAGAGATGATGCAACTTCCGTACCAGATAGTGCTGCAGCTGCTCAGGATGCTCTCAATATAATCTCTGTAGAATGTGATGAGGATGGGGGTGGGGGGGTGGGGGAGATGGACTTTCCTCAGCCTTTGCAGAAAGTAGATATGTTGCTGGGCTTTCTTTGCTATGGAGCTGGTGTTGACGGACCAGGTGAGATTCTCCACCAGGTGAAAACCAAGAAATTTGGTGCTCTTAACAATCTCTACAGAGGAGACATCGATGTTCAGTGGGGAGTGGTCACTCTGTGCCCTCCTGAAGTTAACAACCATCTCTTTTGTTTTGTTCACATTCAGAGACAGGTTGTTGGCCCTCCACCAGTCCGTTAGCCGCTGCACCTCCTCTCTGTATGCTGACTCGTCGTTCTTGCTGGTGAGACTCATCACGGTCATGTCATCGGCGAACTTGATGATGTGATTCGAGCTGTGTGTTGCAGCACAGTCATGGTCAGCAAACAGCAATGGACTGAGTACACAGCCCTGGGGGGCTCCCATGAAGCATGTTGGAACGGTGGCGTTGCTCAGGGAGATGTTAAAGGTGTCAGTGAGAACATCTGCTAGCTGGTCTGCACATCCTCTAGGCACCCTACCGGGAATATTGTCCAGTCCAGCAGCCTTCTGTGGGTTGACTCTGCACAGGGTTCTTCTCACATCAGCCATGGTGATACACAGCACCCAGTCATTTGGAGGAGGGGTGGATTTCCTCGCCACCACATCATTTTCCACCTCAAAACAAGCGTAAAAGTTATTCAGTGCATCTGGGAGGGAGGCATCCCCCACAGTCGGGTGATTTTGTCCTGTAGTTGGTGATGTCCTGAATGCCCTTCCACATTTGCTGTGTGTCACCGCTGTCCCGTTAATAGCTGTGGATTCGCTGGGCGTGTGCACACTTTGCCTCTCTGATGACCCGGGACAGTTTGGCCCTTGCTGTTGTTAGGGTTGCCTTATCGCCTGTTCTGAAGGCGGAGCCACGGGTCCTCAACAGCGCACGCACCTCCGCTGTCATCCATGGCTTCTGGTTAGTGTGTGTAGTGATGGTCTTGGACAAAGTGAAGTCGTTGATGCGCTTGCTGATGTAGCCAGTCACTGATGCCGTGTACTCCTCTAAGTTGGTAGAGTCACCATCAGTTGCAGCCTCCCTGAATATGTCCCAGTCAGTGTGCTCAAAACAGTCTTGAAGAGCAGAGTCCTGCAGAAACTGACATCTTCAGCATAAAGGCTCTGATAAACTCAGTTGGTGCCACGATGGGCAGACTATAATATTCACACACCAGATTTCAAACTGCTTAAAAAGCCACTCTACTCTGGGCTTTGTTGCAACAAAAGTTTACCAGATGGACAAAGCAAGAAATTCAAGGATGTTCTCTTAGCTTCACTGAAACTTTTTTCATCTCCACTACTCCTGAGAATCATTAGAGCCTCAGTGCCCAGATTGAAGCAGGACAGCAAAATGGTGCCTGGTGTTCCCATCATGGAGAGATAATGGTTTTCCCAATTCAAAGAAATAATTTCTCAAGTGACATTATTTTTGAAACTGGAATAAAAGATTAGCAAATGCATCCTTTTCTTTTAAATACCCTGTACTGTGAAGCAGAAAGTTTGAAATAAGTTGAAATACAGTTCTAATTTTTACACATAAGACCATAAGATACAGGGGTCATTCAGCACACTGCGTCTACTCCACCATTCAATCATGGCTGATTTTTTTTAAAAATTCCATTGTTTTCTCTTCATAACCTTAAACAATTTTACCAATCGTTTTCTGCCTTAAGCACATCCATTGACCCGGCCTCCACAGCCCTCTGAAGCAATAACTCCACCCTCTGGTTGAAGAAATTCCTGACCTATATTAGATGGATGTCCCTTTATTCTGAGGCTGTGCTCTCAGACCTCACACACTTACAGTTCCACCAGCATTGTGTTGCTTGAATTTCCAGCATCTACAGATTTCTTCGTGTTTACACTTACAGTCTAACTGCTCTGCTTCATTTACATTGAGCCTTTCTTATTCCAGTGATACATTATTTTCATTCTGCATCATAAAATTTGATACCAGGTACCTATTCCAACTTGTTTGCCAACTCATTGCCTGCTTCCACCTCTTCCATTGCTCTGAAAGAACCTTTAAATTACAGTATTTTTGGAAGCCTCAGTGCAGTCTTTCAGATTCAGACTTTAATCAAGCTTTTATTTGGTAATTCGCTGCAACTCTGATCACCTTCCTTACAGTTTTCTATCCCTATAATCACTGAATTGCATACTGTTCTTTGTCTTTGTATAAGGTCTTTCTCATGTCCCTTAATAATTATACATACAGGGGTCTCCAAGGCTACGACAAAGATACTTGTATGAACATCTCACATTAATCATCTATCATAGGTCAAGCCAATCTGCTGCACCAATAAATACTTGAGTAACTTTCAAGTTACGGGGACTGCTCCGAGTTTAATATTACCTCCCATTCTATTAGGGAAACAGACTTTGTTTTCATCACTTTTAACAACAACCCTATAGCTATTACGATTTCGATTAACATCCCCCTTTTTATTCACTCGAGGCCCTCATCATCCTTTCAGCTATACTTGAACTGTGTTGTTGGGACTGTCTGTCAGTCCGAGAGTCCGGAGAACGGGTGGATAGTCAACTTTCACAACGAAGCTAAACACATTTTGCACACCCTCCCCTCCCTCAACCTCCGATTCACTTCCTTCCTTGCCACTAAAGTTGACAACTTAATACTTCATTACGCTTCCCCAACCCAGACCCCAGGCCGCCGAAGACCCACCAGCCGAGGCAGTGCCGCCTGTTCGTTCATCGTGAGCCGGAGCCGCCGCCGCCAGCCGTTACTCTGCCCCTTTCGCGGTTTTTTCCTTCTCCGTTCAAACGTCGGTCGCGCGCCCAGTACGAGTTCAGACCGTGCCGCGGGGCCCGCGCGCCAAAACAAACGCAGCTACGTCATCGGCAGCAGTGGGAGCGGCCGAATTTCCTTCCAAGGACTTACGCCATTGGCCAGGCCGATGAGTGGAAAAGTTGGCCGAAAGGGGACAACCGGCCTTTCGAGTGCGTGCAGACCCCAACTACCCGTTTACATCCGGCTGGCATCTAGTCACGGAAATAGGCTCTTCGGCCCTACTCCTCTATGCCAACCAAGATTCTCATGTAAGCAGGTACCATTTGCCCGCGTTTGACCTGTCTTCCTTCAAACCTTTCTTATCCATGTGTCCTTTAAATATCGTTAATGCCTCAACCACTTCCACTGGAAGCTCGTTCCATGTACTGAACACATTCCGTGTGAAGAAGTTCGAGTCGTCCGTACATTGCGATGTGCAGACGTATGGTGAGGTTCAGCATAATGAAAACTTGCGTGCAGCAGAGTCACGGGCACATAGATTTCGACAAACACACTAACAAATTATAAAAGTTAAAAATGCAAAACAAGACACCAGTGTCGAGACAATTCGATAGTAGTACGAGATAATTGCTGAGGTAAGATTAGGACAGTGCAGGAGGATTCAAGAACCTGACTGTTGCAGGAAAGTAACAGGTAACAAAATATTTGCTTCCCATGGTCTTAATCTTACCCCTCTCACCTTAAACCTATGTCCTCTAGTTTTTCATTTTGTTTCCCTGGGAAAAAGACTACATATATTTAATACACTTCCTGTAAAGTTAACCATCAGACTCCGCACCTTAAACCTATTCATGAAACACGTTTCTCACTGTCCACCCTATTAACGACTCATAACTTTGTGTATCTCCATCAGGTTTCCCCTAAACCTCTGCGACTCCAAGGAAAACATCCAAACTCCCTAGACTCTCCTCATAACTAAAATGTTCCATCCCAGGAAACATCCATTTCAGTCTGTCTGGTGTTCTTATAGAGCAGGAGTTCCCAATTTTAAGTCATGGACCTGTACCATTAACTGAGGGGTCTGTGGAGCCCAGATGGGAACCCCTGCTAAAGAGTGACAACCAGAACTGCACACAGTACTCCGCCAAACTAAAGTGTTACAAAGCTGTACCAAGACTTCATACTGTTATATTCTGTGCCCCTACTGTTACAGGCTAGCATTCGATAAGCATTCTACACCACCCCTGTTCAGGGTCAAATAACTTGAGAACTAATATCCCTTTGTTCTCCAGTAACTCAAGAGCCCTATCCTACTTTCTCTACTTCCTACTCTGATTAGATCTCCAAACTGCATCACCTCACATTTATTGGAATTTAAATTCTATCTGCCATTGCACCATCAGATGCACCAGCTGATCAAAATTCAGAGTAAATTTATTATCAAACTACATATATGTCACTGTATACAACACTGAGATTCATTTACTTGCAGGCATACTCAGTAAATCCACAGAATAATAACCATAACAGAATCAATGAAAGACCACACAAACTTGGGTGTTCAACCAATGCACAAAAGACTGTGCTAATGCAAACAGAAACGAGTAATAATAATAAATAAGCCATAAATATTGAGAACATGAGTTAAAGAGCCCCTGAATGTGAGTCCATAGGTTGTGGCAACATTTTAATGATGGGACAAGTGAAGTTATCTCCTTTGGTTCAAAGAGCTTGATGGTTGAGCAGTAATAACTGTTTCTGAACCTAGTGGTGTGAGTTTTGAGGCTCCTGTACCTTCTTCCTGATGGCAGCAGCAAGAGAGTATGCCCTGGGTGGTAGGGGGTCCCTGATGATCGTTGTTGCTTTCCTGCTATAGTGTTTCATGTATTTGGGAGGGCTAATAAATTGATGACTCAATGGGAGGGCTGTTTGTAGGATTTTCTGTTCAAAGGAATTGGTGTGTGGCCACACCAGAGTGTGGTGCTGCCAGTCAATATACTCTTCACCACACATCTATAGAAGTTTGAAAAAGTTTTAGAGGTCATACGGGATCTTTGCAAACTCCTAGGCCCTGCTGTGTTTTCTTTGTAATTGCACTTTCTTGCTGGATGCAGGACAAGTTCTCCAAAATACTAACACCAAGGAATTTAAAGTTGGTGACCCTCTCCATCTGTGATCCTTCGATGAAGACTGACTCATGGACCTCTGGTTTCTTCCTCCTGAAGTCAACAATCAGTCTCTTGAGCTTGCTGGAATTGAGTGAGAGGTTGTTGTTATGGTACCACTCAGCCAGATTTTCAATTTCTCTCCTATATGCTGATTCGTCACCATATTTGATTTAGTTTACAAATGGTAGTGTCATCAGAAAACTTGAATATGGCATTGTAGCTGAGCTGAGCCTCACAATCATATGTGTAAAACGAGTAGAGCAGGGGGTTAGCAAACAGCCTTGTGGGACACTTGTGCTGATGGAGATCTTGGATGAGATGTTGTTGCCAATCTGAACTGACTGAGGTCTATAAGTTAGGAAATCAAGGATCCAGTTGCACAAGGAGTATTGAGGCTAAGGTCATAGAGCTTATTGATTAGTTTTGAATGGATTATGATATTGAATGCTGAGCTACAGTTGATAAAGAGCATCTTGATGTATGCATCTTTGCTGTCCAGATGTTCCTTGGTTGAGAGAAGTACCAATGAGATGGCATCATGTGGACCTATTGCTCCGGAAGGCAAGTTGGAGCAGATCCAAGTCATTTCTCATTCAGGAGCTGATATGTTTCACCACCAACCTCTCAAAACACATCATCACTGTGCTACTAGACAATGGTCATTGAGGCACATTATCACATTCTTCTTAGGTACCAGTATAACTGAAGCCTGATTGAAGCAGGTGGGTATCTCAGACTGCTGAAGCAGGAGGTTAGAGATCACAGTGAACACTCCAGAAAGCTTATCAGCACAGATCTTTTGTACTTGGCTTACACAATATCCTTGTATAGTCCGACATCACCATCCTCACTTTCAACAACACCTATTTTCCTGGCATCTGTAGAATTACTAATTCTAAGATATTAATGTGTATAACAAACAACAAGGGACCCATTTCCTATGATGCACCACTGGTAACAGGCTTCCAATCACAAAAGTAAGCTTTCAGCATCTGTCTCTTACTCTGAAGCCAAAATGACCTCTTTCTTTAACCTTTTGGCCCAGTCTCCTATGTAAACTTTGTCAAAGTCCTTACTGAAGTCCATGTTGACCCTATCAACTACACTGCCCTCATCAATATATTTTGTTTTACTGCAAAAAACTTTGTCAAATTAGTCAAGACAGGATCACTCACCAACCCTTGATGAACCTCTGCCTTTCCAATACAGATTAATCTCAACTCTCAGAAATTCTTTCAGTCACTTCTTCATCACTAATGTTAGACTGATGCGCTTGTAATAACCTGGCTTATCCCTGCTGCTGCTTCTAGTTATGTGCCACCTCACCTGCGCTAATGATTTAAAAATCTTTTTCAGGGTCCTAGCAATCTCCTCTTTTGTCTCAAATGACAGTGTGAGACACCATCAATATGAACTCTCATCATCCCCTGGTGATTTATCCACATTTTTTTATCCAATGAGACATCCAAAACACCCATCTTCAAAAGTGTACAGATTCTCTCAATGTCAACTGAACAAAAATAAATGTGAATAGTAATTTTCACTAAAGAAAGAACATGTATTTTTTATAACTCCATTGTATCCCAAACTCATTGATAATTAATACTGTACATTATTTTTTGAATTTTTTTTACAAAAAAAGTGCAAATTTGTACAAACCTGCGCTGCATTAACAGTACAATGAACAAATGACCAGATATTAACATTTCAGTTCAGAAAATTCATTGGAAAATTAAAAGAAAACAACCCTCAGATTTAATCTTTTATTTGAGGCATTAACGCCCCGATGATGTTGCTGGTAATATACTGAAGTATTACCAAAGGTGACTGAAGAAATTGAGTTCTGATTTAACTGAGAGCTCTACAAAAGAAGCCAAACCACCCAGCACACACACACTTGTATATTTTCACAATTCTTTAAGGAAAATCAATGAAGTGAAATTTTTCGCTGTTAGACTGTTAGGGACCATTTTAGGGTTATGAAATTATGGATAACATAATTATGGAATACTAACATGAGAACCAGACTTCAGAAAATTAAACTTGTATACCATTTAACTTTGAAGCTAGTGAAACCAATCACCTGGGTCATAGTGCACCACAGAACAAAAACAGGTCCTCTGGCCCATTTAGTCCATACCAAATTATTATTCTGCCTAGTCCCATCATCCTGCACCCACAAGCGCACATACCCCTCACATCCACGTACTTATCCAAATCTCTCTCAAAAGCTGAACTTGAAGCCGCATCCACTACTTCTGATGGCAGCTCCTTCCATACTCTCATCTTCCTGAGTAGTTTTCCTTCATATTTCGCCCTTAACCTATGATCTCTTGTTCAAGTCCCACCAAACCTCAGTTGGAAAAGCCTGTTTGCATCGATCCTATCAACACCACTCATAATTTTGTATATATCTATCAAATAGGCAATAGAGAGTAGATGCAGGAGTGGGCCATTCAGCCCTTCTAGCCAGCACCGCCATTCACTGTGACCATGGCTGATCATACACAATCAGTACCCCGTTCCTGCCCTCTCCCCATATCCCTTGACCCCGCTATCTATAAGAGCTCTATCTAACTCTCTCTTGAATGCATCCAGAGACTTGGCCTCCACTGCCTTGTGGGGCAAAGCATTCCACATATCCACCACCCTCTGGGTGAAAAAGTTTTTCCGCATCTCTGTTCTATATGGCCTACCCCTTAATTCTTAAACTGTGGCCTCTAGTTCTGGACTCATCCATCACCGGGAACATGCTTCTTGCCTCCAGTGTGTCCATTCCCTTAATAATCTTATATGTTTCAATCAGATCCCCTCTCATCCTTCTAAATTCCAGTGTATACAAGCCCAGTCGCTCCAATCTTTCAACATATGACAGTCCCGCCATTCTGGGAATTAACCTTGTGAACCTATGCTGCACTCCCTCAATAGCAAGAATGTCCTTCCTTAGATTTGGAGACTAAAACTGCACACAATGCTCCAGGTGGGGTCTCACCAGGGCCCTGTACAGTTGCAGAAGGACCTCTTTACTCCTATACTCAATTCTTCTTGTTATAAAGGCCAGCCTGCCATTAGCTTTCTTCACTGCCTACTGTACCTGCATGCTTACTTTCATTGACTGATGTACAAGAACACCGAGATCTTGTTGTACTTCCCCTTTTCCTAATTTGACTCCATTTAGATAGTAATCTGCCTTCCTGGTCTTGCCACCAAAGTGGATAACCTCTCATTTATCCACAGTAAACTGCATCTGCCATACATTTGCCCACTCACCCAACCTGTCCGTCACCCTGCATTCTCATAACATCCTCCTGACATTTCACACTGCCACCCAGCTTTGTGTCATCAGCAGATTTGCTAATGTTACTTTTAATCCCTTCGTCTAAATCATTAATGTATATTGTAAACAGCTGCAGTCCCAGCACCGAACCTTGCCAAACCCCACTGGTCACAGCCTGCCATTCCGAAAGGGACCCGTTAATCGCTACTCTCTGTTTCCTGTCAGCCAGCCAATTCTCAATCCATGTCAGTAATCTGCCCCCAATACCATGTGCCCTAATTTTGCCCATTAATCCCCTATGTGGGACTTTATCAAAAGCTTTCTGCAAGTCCGGGTACACTACATCCACTGGCTCTCCCTTGTCCATTTTCATATTTAAATCCTCAAAAAACCAGAAGATTAATCCAGCATGATTTTCCCTTCATAATCGGACTGATCCTTCTACTGCTATCCAAATGTGTCGTAATTTCATCTTTTATAATTGACTCCAGCATCTTTCCCACCACTGACGTCAGGCTAACCGGTCTATAATTCCCTGTTTTCTCTCTCCCTCCTTTCTTGAAAAGTGGGACAACATTAGCCACCCTCCAATCAGCAGGAACTGTTCCTGAATCTATAGAACATTGGAAAATGATTACCAATGCGTCCACGATTTCCAGAGCCACCTTTTTAAGTACCCTGGGATGCAAACCATCGGGTCCCGGGGACTTAGCAGCTTTCAGACTCAACAGTCTATCCAACACCATTTCTTGCCTAATATAAATTTCCTTCAGTTCATCCCTTACCCTAGTTCCTTTGACCACTATTACATCTGGGAGATTGTTTGTGTCTTCCCTAGTGAAGACAGATCCAAAGTACCTGTTCAACTCATCTGCCATTTCCTTGTTCCCCATAATAAATTCACCCGTTTCTGTCTTCAGTGGCCCAATTTTGGTCTTAACTTTTTTTTTGCTATTCACATACCTAAAAAAGCTTTTACTATCCTCCTTTATATTCTTGGCTAGTTTACCTTCGTACCTCATTTTTTCTTGGCGTATTGCCTTTTTTGTTATCTTCTATTGCTCTTTAAAAGCTTCCCAGTCCTCCGGTTTCCGGCTCATCTTTGCTATGTTATACTTCTTCTCTTTTATTTTTATACTGCCCTTTACTTCCCTCGTCAGCCACGGCCGCCCCTTACTCCCCTTAGGATCTTTCTTCCTATTTAGAATGAACCGATCCTGCACCTTCTGCATTATTCCCAGAAATACCTGCCATTGTTGTTCCACTGTCTTCCCTGCTAGGGTATTGTTCCATTGAACTTTGGCCAGCTCCTCCCTCATAGCTCCATAGTTCCCTTTGTTCAACTGTAATACTGACACATCCGATTTTCCCTTCTCCTTCTCAAATTGTAGGTTAAAACATATCATATTATGGTCACTACCTCCTAATGGTTCCTTTACCTCCAGGTCCCTGATCAAATCTGGTTCATGGCACAACACTAAATCTAGAATTGCCTTATCCCTGGTAGGCTCCAGTACAAGCTGTTCTAAGAATCCATCTCGGAGGCACTCCACAAACTCCCTTTCTTGGGGTCCAGTACCATTCTGATTCTCCCAGTCTACCTGCATGTTGAAATCCCCCATGACAACTGTATCATTACCTTTGTGACATGCCAATTTTAACTCTTCATTCAACTTACACCCTACATCCAGACTGCTGCTTGGGGGCCTGTAGATAACTCCCAACAGGGTCTTTCTACCCTTAGAATTTCTCAGTTCTATCCATACTGACTCTACATCCCGATTCTATGTCCCCCCTCGCAAGGGACTGAATATCATTCCTCACCAAGAGCCACCCCACTCCCTCTGCCAGTCAGTCTGTCCTTTTGATAAGATGTATATCCTTGAATATTCATTTCCCAGGCCCTGTCCGCTTGAAGCCATGTCTCAGTTATTCCCACATCATTGTACTTGCCAATTTCCAACTGAGCCTCAAGCTCATCTACTTTATTCCTTATACTTCGTGCATTCATATATAATACTTTTAATTCGGTACTCCCCTCTCCTTTCATATCAATTCCTATTTCACTTGGCAATACTGTATGATCCCTTCTTGAGCTTTCTACTCCATTGATTCTGTTGTCCTTTTTAACTTCTCTTATTTTTACTTTCCCTTTAACTCCATCCTTATATTTCCAGTTCTTCCCCTCCCCCCCACTACTTAGTTTAAACACATCCCTGTTGCAGTGGCAAACCTGTCTGCCAGAATGCTGGTCCCCCACCTATTAAGGTGCAACCCGTCCCTTTTGTACAATTCATCCCTACCCCAAAACAGATCCCAGTGGTCCAAGAATGTAAATCTTTGCTTCCTGCACCAGTTCCTCAGCCACACATTCAGATCCGTTATCTCCCTGTTCCTGCCCTCTCCAGCACGAGGAACTGGAAGCAAACCAGAGATAACCACCCTGGAAGTCCTGCTTTTCAGCCTTCTTCTGAGTTCTCTTTAGTCCCGCTGCAGAATGTCCTTCCTCTTCTTCCCGATGTCATTTGTGCCGACATGCACTACCACTTCCGGCTGTTCACCTTCACCCTTGACGATTCCCTGCAATCGGTCCGTGATGTCCTGGATCCTAGCACCAGGGAGGCAACACACCATCCTTAAATCTCGCCTATTGCCACAGAAACCCCTTTCCGTACCTCTTACTATGGAGTCCCCTACTACCATGGCTCTTCCTGATGTCTGACTCTTATTGCAGGTCAGCTCCATCAGCAATTTGTGTGGTGGCAGAGAAACTGTAGGATCTGCAGATTGTGATGCTGCCTAAGAATGGCATTGATGCGCAAAGGAGGTGTGCAGTGTAACAGCAAGTGATCGACTTACTTTCTTCTGATCGCAAGACCCTGTTGGACATTGGCGGTTTGGCTTATTGGAAATTGGCGGGGAACTGCGTGGCCTTGGTTGTAGCAAGGACTAGGCCTCAAGCCACGGCGTTGCCTATTTGCAGCCACCCAGGGGCAGGCATTGGAGTCTGGCACTCTACTGGAGTGCTGAAGGTGGCGTGGCGTGGTATAGCGTCCATCATGGAGTTGGTGCTTCCTCCCTCCCCTCACCCTGTGTTCGCTCTGCAGAAGACAAGCTGTATTGTTTATTCCACTGCAACATTCATGGACTAAGGGACTTGGACTATATTTTTTTGTGTGACTGTATTTTACTGCCATCTTACATAAACTTGCTATCTTATAGGTGCTATATGTACCTTGTACTGTGTATGACTATTGCTACTGTGTTTTGTACCTTGGATCCAAAGTAATGCTGTTTCGTTCGTTTGTACAGTATTCATGGATATTCATGTATGGTTGATTGACAATTAAATTGAACTTAAAATAGGAAAAGGTCTGAGCATGTTACTACAATGCACGTAAAAACAAACCATGTCACACCCTATGTAAAATTAATCTGAAGTGATGAAATTATTCACTTTCAATAAAGTGAGGCCATTAACGATGGAATAAATCAATCTCATTTTATTAGCCATTAATGTCATTCACAAATAAGACACTTATTTCAGATAAAGTATGTGACTAAATTAACAAAGTCTCCATTATGTTTCTTACACAAACCCCTTCTTACAATGTTTGAGGCATCGATTCTGTTTGTTCTATATATACATATAGGGTGTTGTACAATTTATAGATAATACAATATTTCCATGTTAAAAATTCACCTTGTGTAACATTTTCTGATAACTGTCCAAAATAAGATTTTATGTAATCCCTTCAATATATCCCCTAAGAATTACACACATGAAGACAATATTAGATTTAAAAAGTAATTGTGCAATCAAATTTTTCCCATAAGTTAAGGTAAATAGAAGCACAAACATTTTTCATTTTGCACTTGGAATTTGCTCCTAAACTATAAAATGGCTGCAGTGCTCTATATCTGCTATTTAAGGAGTGTCCATCTAGTAACGCAAGGCTCCTGCTATTTATCACTTGCTATTTAACTTTTTGTTCCCAGAGAAAAAAAATTACATAATGTATCCTTCATTAAACAATGCCAAGATATATAAACTTGTGAAAATTTTAGATCTTGCTTCTGCATGCTGTGTACTCTCAGGAAGCATTTCAGCCACACTCTTTCAAATTAATACCAAAAAAGATGCTGTACCTGCTTGGTTCAGTTGTAGTGTTTATTGCACGTAAACTGCTCAGCTTTGACATCATCTTGTATGCCACTCCATTATCTTGGTTCATTATTATTCTCAGTTACGTGATAAACAGCTGCCTGTCTGAAAAACTCCTTCAAACTACACGTGGTCTCATAACGTTAAAGTTCTTCAGCACAGCAGTATCAGAAATGTGGCTTTCTGTTAAATACTTAGTGGTCTAACATCATATTGTCAGGATATGCACTGGACATCGCTTGTTGAATATGTGGGTTTGAATTCCCAATACAAGATGACACTTAAAATTCAAATTGTGGATGTTGGATCATGTTATCCTCGCTCTTCTTGGTTGCCAATCAAAGCAGACCGGTGAAAATATATCAAATGGCAGATGTACTTCTCTAATACACAACTCCACTATTGGTGGATAAGTAGTTGTATGACCTACATCTTTCTTCCCTCTTGGCTGAAATATAATGTATGGAGTCATCAAAATACAAACAAACAACAGTGAGTCACATTAGAACACCATGGACTATTGGGAGTAACGCATTAAAGAACAATATGTCAATATGCCATATTAGAAAATATTTGCAATACAGATTCTCACTTTTTCTTCATTAACTAACAATCAAGTAATTAACTCTTATTTTATGTAAACAGATAGATCAATAACTCATTTTTTAAAAGAAATTTGTGCCTAATTGATTCAGATTTATAAATGTGATTTCTGTCACGTTGCAATAATTCTAGGACAAGATAACTCCATTCTACAGAAACTGTTAGTTCCCACAGTATAAATTAAAACAGTGCATCAAATCCACTAAAATGCAAATCACTTCAGTTCAAAATACCTTATTGAGATGAATTCAAACCAACTTTAAAATCAGAAAACAGATAATGGACCTTTAATCCTGTAATTCATTATCAACTCTGAATTACATCGGCACTTTTCATTTAGAATTACATTTAGAATTTTTCCCCATAACAGAAAACTGCTCAAGTACTTCTCGAAAAAAAAAGGACCGTGTGAGACAAGATACTTGAATAGAAAGTACAGCAAACAGTCTCCTTTCCATACACAAATGAAAAATCTTCCTAAATTTCACCTCCTGGAAAGTGGTGCTCAATGGACACTAACGATGGTTGGAATGCAAAATAGAAACACTCAAATTTTAATAAGATAAATCTAACATTCACTTCACTTTAATGCAAATCATTTCCCACAACCGTAGGTCAACACTTGACCTCATTCACCAGCTGAAGTTACAGCATTGATGTGCTGTACCTTAGAATGTGGTCATTGACCTCTCAGCTTTAAGCTTCAAAGTATGGTAACATAATAATTCACAACACATAAAAGAATCACAAACAGTAAATTTACATTATTACATAAATCAATAAATGAGTAAGCAAGGACTTGCTCACAGAAATCTAATTTCCAAAAGATAAATTATTGCCGATATAAACAAAGAAAATGAACATAATTTCTAGTCAAGCCTTTTGGGTGGAAATTAAACAAAACAAACTGAAGACTGGCATGATAAACAGACATAGTAAACATATAAACAAAGGCTGGAGAAGATGAGAAGAGGCGTGCTGTATGTCAACTGGAATGCTTCCTTTCCAATTTTTTAAGGTAAAGGATTGTTGACTATCTCACCTAAGTCTACAACGATATATTTTTAGAACTGGACCTCACATCATTCAATTCTTCTACTTATGACTTGAAACATTTTCACCTCGGTATCAAACTAGACTTTCACATAGCTCTCAAAAGCCAATTTACTGCAATAGCTTAAAAATTAAAAATGTGGTTTTCTGACCCCGGCCATCATCCTGTAGCAGTGTAGGATTGTCTTCATGATGCAGGAAGTGCATCAAAAAACAATTGTGAAAAGAACTGGGTGTGTTTTAAACTGCAATCTGCAGTAAACATTCCATGAGCATGAAGTCTGAAGACACCTGAAGATATGATCCTTCGCAGTGTTGTTCCTAGTGAAGGGAATACTGACCAGCACTTTGATCAGCATCATTCATCATTTCTAGAAGTTCAGGATTTCAGAAGAGTGCCTTTGACCCCTGGTTTTCAAATTCTGACCAAGCATCATTCAGCTCCATGAAGATCATTTTGGCATACTGTTCATACGGCTCACCTGTGGCCTTAAAGAAAAACAAAAGTGTTCAATATCATATCCACAACAGCTTAAGTGCTATTTTCTAACTTATGTTTGAAATTTTAAAATGTTAATCACACTGCATGCAGAATTTTACACCTGAAATATAGGCTAAAAATCCCTTAAGGATTTAGTAATCATTTAGCCATATATAGTGTTATGAGTGACTAACAGACCTGATGGTCAATGGGGTGCAGAGTTAACCATTCCCAACACCCCTCCTGAGAACTACGAACTATTGCTGTTGCTATGCTACTCATGAGAGAGAGATGCAACACAGGCAAGAACATCTGCTACAGATAAGAGGGGGAGAAAGACTGTTGATTTACTGTATTTTGACTCTTCCTGGATTATTTACCTTCCACTACAAGGACTTTGCTCGTTAACATTCTTCAGGAGACAGCAGGAGTGGCCTGATTTGATGGACACGGTCATGCAGAGTTGATGGATAGCTGAGACCCGGTGAGTGGGGATAAAAGACAGGTCTGGAGAGACACCCTTCAGACACACCAGTGGACACTGACTGAGTGTTGGGAACCCACAGAAAGGTGGGAGCTTCGGAGACCGAACCAGGAGATCGGTCAGTAAAGCTCACGGTGTTACAGCAGGGTCGGTGGGGACTTGTGTGTGTGTCCACTCATGCCAGAGTGACGAGTCCACCACAGAAGGACGATCTAGCTGAAGACCAGAGGGGTCATAACTGAATGACCACAACGATACGACGAATTAAGAAAGCAACGGAAGGTTTGCCTGCTGTAGCTGTTACCTCTCGCTCGCTCTCTCTCTCTCCCCAACGATTTCAATACAACAACCATAACTACATCAGCATTTATGAAATGAGCTCTATACTTTCCTATGACAATTCATTTAATCCTAGACATCAATAGAGCTTGTTTATTATTATTATTATTCCTACACTTTTAGGTTTATTACTGCTAACATGTTTTATATGTATATTTGCATTTTTGATATTGTATTGTGTAGTTTACTAATAAACACCTTTAGTTTGGTACCACCAGACTCCAACGGATTCTTCTTTCTCTGCTGGTCAGACACCCAGTTACGGGGTACGTAACAATAGATAAAGACAGACAAATAGTTTGGATTGACATCTTGGTTGCATGGTCAAATTGGGCCTATTTTCAAGCTGTATAACTCTATCACTCTATTAAAACCGATATATGTAATAATTTGAACTAGACATTTTCCTATTGTGTTCAAAATTTAAATACATTTAAATTTAATTGCAATATTTCTCTTCCTTCTAAATATTTAAAAAATACCATGTATCTTCCATAATGTTATATGTGGACTAATTCTCCAAACTTTCACCTTTATCCTTTTGGTTTTTCTGACAATGCCATGCTGTTAAACTTACCTTGTCAGGATGAACCACAAGTATTGCTTTCCTATAGACTTTCTTCACCTGGTCTGGGTGTACTATATCTGCCATGCTGACAGGTTTCCATTTGGTTTCTCCTTCCCATAGTACTGTATGCAGAGTTGACAATAATGCTCTTATGTTTCTCTCTTTTCCTTCAATCCAGTCAAAGATCTAGCAAAACAATTAATATTTTAGTTCATGGTTCAATAATCTATGAAAATTCATAAAAAACTAAGGTTAAGCCTCATGCGTGCTGACTAAAGAATAGCACCATACATTGAGAAGGCCAAAGAACATGCCCTGGATAGGCTGGCAACATCCTCAAGTATCCCAAAAATGGAAGCAGGCATAGACTTCCAATGTGTCTCACAGAAAAGCAAACAAATTAATATCATTTTATAACTTTTAAAATAAAAATTTTGGATCAGTATTTTGAATACTGTGGATTAGTACTTAGAGCTATGATGTTGTGGCCATTACAGAAACTTGGATGGCTCAGGGGCAGGAATGGTTACTTGGAGTGCCAAGCTTTAGATGTTTCAGAAAGGACAGGGAGAAAGGCAAAAGAGGTGGGGGTGTGGTACTGTTGATCAGAGATAGTGTCACGGCTGCAGAAAAGGAGGAAATCATGGAGGGATTGTCTACGGTGTCTCTGTGGTGGAAGTTAGGAACAGGAAGGGGTCAATAACTCCACTGGATGTTTTTTATAGACCACCCAATTGTAATAGGAACATCGCGGAGCAGACAGGGAGACAAATTCTGGAACAGTGTAATAATAACAGCGTTATTATGGCGGGAGATTTTAATTTCCCAAATACCGATTGGCATCTCCCTAGAGCAAGGGGTTTAGATGGGGTAGAGGTAGTTAGGTGTGTTCAGGAAGGTTTCTTGACATAATACGTAGATAAGCCTACAAGAGGAGAGGCTATACTTGATCTGGTATTGGGAAATGAACCTGGTCAGGTCTCTCAGTGGGGGAACATTGTAGAGATAGTGATCACAATTCTATCTCCTTTACCATAGCATTGGAGAGGAATACGAACAGACAAGTTAGGGAAGCATTTAACTGGAGTAAGGGGAAATATCTGGCTATCAGGCAGGAACTTGGAAGCATAAATTGGAAACAGATGTTCTCAGGGAAACGCACAGAAGAACAGCTCCTGCGCAGGTTGACTCTGTGGTTAAGAACAGGGACCACCAGCCTTTTTTTTTACACCACAGAACGGTTTAACATTGATAATATTCTTGCGGACCGGCCCCAACCAGGGGAGGGGGGGGGAGGGTGTTAATCGCGACCGGAATATAGGTGTCAACTATAAGTTTATCTAACAAATTTAACATTAAACACACAGCACATATATTCCTCGCATGAACATAGTGATAAGTCAATTATAACTCACTTATAAGTCAATAGCATCATAATATTTTAAGTAATATTTGGATATTAAAACACAGTGCATATTTGCCACATATGAACATATAAAGTCATTGCAACACACTAGTGAGAGGACAAGGTAAGGGCCGGAGGTCCCCATGCCGGAGCCACAGCGGTCACAGTCCCAAGACAGCAACCAAGCGAGGAGTGCGACAGGGTGCATGCCTGCCCCCCTTGTCGGTAGGTAGGATCTATCGGCCGACAAAAGTTTGGCTCGAGGGATGACTTTCAGTAGATAATAGGCAATAGACAATAGGTGCAGAAGTAGACCATTCGGCCCCTCGAGTCTGCACCGCCATTCTGAGATCATGGCTGATCATTCACTATCAATACCCAGTCCCTGCCTTGTCCCCATATCCCTTGATTCCCCTATCCATCAGATATCTATCTAGCTCCTTCTTGAAAGCATCCAGAGAATTGGCCTCCACCGTCTTCCGAGGCAGTGCATTCCACACCTCCACAACTCTCTAGGAGAAGAAGCTCTTCCTCAACTCTGTTTTAAATAACTGACCTCTTATTCTCAAAATAACTGACCTCTTATTCTCAAGCAAGATCACAGCGAGGTAGCTGCTCTGCTACTTACGAAACCCCAAGCCCACATTAGGTCGTCTGCAAATATTTTAGCACCAGGTTCCCTATGAACATTCAGTGTGGTAAACAGGTTTAGAGGCGCAGCCCATTTGTCCATGCTCCGGGCCAGTAGCATTGGCACTTCTCGCCGGCCAGGTGAGGCGGCTGGTTACCTGAGGCCAACCAGTGATCCCTGGCATGAGGGTATCACTGCGTTTAGGCGACTGATGACCTCGCGTGGGTAATGAATTCACGTGCATAATGACCTCGCGTGCATTCAAGTTCAACAGTGGGTGTGACAGGGAATGAGGAAAGGTGCAGCTGACTCATATTGTTTCATATCAACAAATCATATCGTTTCCTTGTGGCCCGGTAGCACATGCTTTGCCGCCCGGTGGTTGGAGACCACTGGTTAAGAAGGCATACAGTGCATTGGCCTTCATCAATCATGGAATTGAGTTTAGGAGCTGAGAGGCAATGTTGCAGCTATACAAGGCCCTGGTCAGACCCCACTTGGAGTACTGTGCTCAGTTCTGGTTGCCTCACTACAAGAAGGATGTGGAAACCATAGAAAGGGTGCAGAGGAGATTTACAAGGATGTTGATTGGATTGGGGAGCATGCCTTATGAGAATAGATTGAGTGAACTCAGCCTTTTTTCCTTGGAGCAACAGAGGATGAGAGGTAACCTGATGGAAGTGTATAAGATTTTAAGAGGCATTAATCATGTGGATAGAACCATAGAACACTACAGCACAGTACAGGCCCTTCAGGCCTCCATGTTGTGCCGACCCATATAATCCTTAAAAAAAAGTAATAAACCCACACTACCCCATAACCCTCCATTTTTCTTTCATCCATGTGCCTGTCCAAGAGGCTCTTAAATACCCCTAATGTTTTAGCCTCCACCACCATCCCTGGCAAGTCATTCCAGGCACTCACAACCCTCTGTGAAAAAAAACTTAACCCTGACGTCTCCCCTAAACTTCCCTCCCTTAATTTTGTACATATGCCCTCTGGTGTCCCACCACTATCACTCTGGTGGTGATAGTCAGAGGCTTTTTCTCAGCACTGTAATGGCTAGCACAAGAGGGCACAGTTTTAAGGTGCTTGGAAGTAGGTATAGAGGAGATGTCAGGGGTAAGTTTTTTTTTTTACGCTGAGAGTGGTGAGTGCATGGAATGGACTGCAGGTGACGATGGTGGAGGCAGATACGATAAGGTCTTTTAAGAGACTCCTGGATAGGTACATGGAGCTTAGAAAAATAGTTATGGGTAACCCTAGGTAATTTCTGAGGTAAGGACATGTTCAGCACAGCTTTGTGGGCTGAAGGGCCTGGATTGTGCTGGAGGTTTTCTATGTTTCTAAAAAAGTAATTCACTGTAAAACTACAGTGGCAATGTTTACAAAGCTTCATCATAGCACAAGAAAATAGAATATACAGAAGGTTGTAATAGAATTAAGCAACAAATAAATCATAATTAGATTGAATGCCAGAACAAATTCAAATAAATGAGCATCTCACTTTACTTTCACCCTTTCCCTGGGTGAAGCAAAAGTTTCATGTCTGCTGGTGCTCAGTGATACAATCATGTAACATCAGTATCATCACTGAACGGTAAACCATTTCAAAAGTCCCAGTTCGAACTCTCGACAGTAAGCAAAGCAAAGTACTGTGGCGACCCATTTCCTGGCACATCCGAACCGACTCACAATTAGATAGCCTACGGGGGTTTGCGAGCACAGAGCTTTGGAGCCTCTGCGCCATGGGGGGCAGGTTGAGGGAGGCTTAAAAGTGAGGCTGAAGATTTCGAATAAAGTTTTTTCCTTCGACTGCAGTTACCAACTCCGTGTCGTAATTTTAGCGCTGTGTGTAGCACACCACTACAATTGGTGACCCCGACGGTCCAAACGATTTTTGGACCAGAAATGACCGACGCCGCCTCTGTTCATGCGGTTTCGTTGAAACTGCCGGGTTTCTGGACACAGCACCCGAACCTATGGTTCCAGCAAGCCGAAGCCCAATTCCACGTTCGCCAGATCACCTCAGAAGACACCCGCTACTACTACGTGGTGAGCTCCCTCGACCAGGACACAGCGGCCCAGGTCGCGGAGTTCGTACAGTCGCCCCCAGCAGACGGCAAGTACACGGAATTCAAAGCCCTGCTCCTCAGGACTTTCGGACTCTCACGGCGCGAGCGGGCTGCCCGTTTACTGCACCTGGATGGCTTGGGCGACAGACCTCCATCGGCTTTAATGAATGAGATGTTGTCTCTCGCCGACGGACACACACCCTGCCTCATGTTTGAGCAGGCATTCCTGGAGCAGCTGCCCGAGGACATACGCCTGCTGCTGTCCGACGCGGATTTCAGTGACCCCCGGAAGGTGGCAGCCCGGGCGGACTTGCTGTGGAACGCCAAAAAGGTGAGCGGGGCGTCCATCGCACAGATCTCCCAGCCACGCTCCCGGCAGCAAACCAGCCCAGGCCCAGCCGCAGAGCCCGCCAACCCCCGGCCCAATGAACACTGGTGCTTCTACCACCAGCGGTGGGGCGCAGAAGCCCGCCGTTGTCGCCCGGCCTGCAAGTTCCCGGGAAACGCCAGGGCCAGCCGCCGCTGATGGCTACGGCGGCTGGCCATCGGGATAGCCTCCTGTATGTGTGGGATAGCAGGTCGGGACGCCGGTTTTTGGTCGATACTGGAGCTGAGATCAGCGTTTTACCCCCGACGAATTACGACACCCGCAGCAGGGCACCGGGTCCCCCCCGAGGGCCGTGAATGGCAGCACAGTAAGGACCTATGGCACCCATCAGGTGCAGCTACAGTTCGGCTCCAGCCAGTTCACGTGGGACTTCACACTGGCCGCCGTAGCCCAACCGCTTCTGGGTGCGGATTTTTTGCGGGCTCACAGCCTACTGGTCGACCTGCCCAGGAAGAGACTGGTCCACGCCGAGACCTTTCAGACGTTCTCCCTGGGTGCAGCCCAGTTGCCAGCCCCTCACCTCGGCTCCATCACGCTGTCCGACAACGACTTCACCAGGGTCCTGGCGGATTTCCCATCGGTTCTGGCACCGCAGTTCACAGCGGCCATGCCCAGGCACGGCGTACAGCACCACATCCTGACCCAGGGACCACCCCTCCACGCCCGCGCTCGGCGGCTTCCCCCGGACAAGCTCCGACTGGCGAAGGAGGAGTTCCAGAGGATGGAGGAATTGGGGATCATCCGGCGGTCCGACAGCCCATGGGCCTCCCCCCTGCACATGGTGCCCAAAGCGACGGGGGGCTGGAGACCGTGCGGCGACTACCGCAGGCTGAACGAGGCTACCACACCGGACCGCTACCCTGTGCCGCACATTCAGGACTTTGCAGCAAACCTGCACGGCGCACGGATCTTCTCCAAGGTAGACCTCGTCCGAGGGTACCATCAAATCCCGATGCATCCTGACGACGTCCCCAAAACGGCTCTCATCACCCCGTTTGGCCTTTTCGAGTTCCTCCGCATGCCGTTTGGCCTGAAGAATGCCGCACAGACGTTCCAGCGGTTAATGGACGCGGTGGGACGGGACCTGGACTTCGCGTTCATCTATTTGGATGACATCCTCATAGCCAGCAGCAGTCATCAGGAGCATCTGTCCCACCTCCATCAACTCTGCGCCCGACTGAGTGAGTACAGTCTTACAATCAACCCCGCCAAATGCCAGTTCGGACTCGATACCATTGACTTCCTGGGCCACAGGATTACTAAAGACGGGGCAACCCTCTGCCCGCTAAGGTAGATGCGGTCCGCCTCTTTCCCCGACCCACCACGATCAAAGGCCTTCAGGAATTCGTAGGTATGGTCAATTTCTACCGCCGCTTCCTCCCTTCAGCTGCCCGGATCATGCGCCCCCTGTTCGCCCTGATGTCGGGTCCGAGCAAGGACATTACCTGGGACGAGGAGTCCGCCGCCGCTTTCGTTCAAACGAAGGAAGCTTTGGCGAACGCCGCAATGCTAGTACATCCCAGAATGGACGCCCCTACCGCCCTCACAGTGGACGCATCAAACACGGCAGTCGGTGGGGTGCTGGAGCAACTCACCGCAGGTCACTGGCAACCCCTGGCGTTTTTCAGCAAACACCTGCGACCACCCGAGCTCAAATACAGTGCTTTCGACCGGGAACTGTTGGCGCTCTACCTGGCAATCCGGCATTTCAGGTACTTCCTAGAAGGTCGGCCCTTCACCGCGTTCACGGACCACAAACCGCTTACCTTTGCATTTACGAAAGCGTCCGACCCCTGGTCGTCCCGCCAGCAACGCCACCTGTCCTACATCTCTGAATACACGACGGATGTCCGGCACGTCTCGGGTAAGGACAATGTCGTGGCGGATGCGCTCTCTCGCCCTACCGTTCATGCCCTTTCCCAAGGGGTAGACTTTGAGGCACTGACAGAGGCGCAGCAGACGGATGAGGAGATTCCGAGTTACAGAACCGCAGTCTCCAGTTTGCAGCTCCAGGACCTCCCTGTGGGCCCGGGTGAGAGGACCCTACTCTGTGACGTCGCCACCGGCCAGCCCCGTCCCGTCGTCCCAACAGCCTGGCGGCGCCGTGTTTTCGACTCCATTCATAACTTGGTGCATCCCTCCATCCAGACAACTGTCCGGATGGTTTCCAGCAGGTTCGTTTGGCACGGACTCCGCAAACAGGTCAGTGAATGGGCCAAAACGTGCATGCACTGCCAGACGGCCAAGGTGCAGCGGCACACCAAAGCCCCACCGCAGCAGTTCCATCCCGCCCACCGGCGTTTCGACCACATTCACGTGGATATTGTGGGCCTCCTGCCAGTGTCACCTCCTGACTATTGTGGACCAGTTCACAAGATGGCCAGAGGCGGTCCCGCTCACCGACACCACCTCCGAATCTTGCGCCCGAGCCCTGATCGCCACCTGGATATCTCGCTTTGGTGTACCAGCCCACATTACCTCCAACAGAGGCGCCCAGTTCACTTCCAGCCTGTGGTCAGCTATGGCCAGCCTTTTGGGGACTCAGCTGCACCACACCACTGCCTACCACCCACAGTCGAACGGGCTAGTGGAGCGTTTCCACCGTCACCTGAAGTCGGCCCTCATGGACCGCCTACGAGGAGCCAACTGGGCAGACGAGCTTCCCTGGGTCCTACTCGGCATCCGCACAGTGCCCAAGGACGGCCTGCACACCTCGTCGGCCGAGTTGGTATACGGCGCGCCCCTGGTCGTCCCCGGGGAGTTCCTACCAGCCCCAAGGGGGCAAGAGGAAGATCCCGCAGCAGTCCTGGGCAGACTACGCGAGAAGCTCGGTAACCTGGCCCCCATACCCACTTCACAGCACGGGCGGCACCCGACCTGCGTACCCACAGACCTACAGAACTGTAAGTTTGTGTTTGTACGAAAGGGCGGGCATCGGCCACTGCTGCAGTGGCCATACGAGGGGCCGTTTATGGAGCTCCGGAACAATGGGTCCACGTTCGTGCTGGACGTTGGGGGGAAAGAGGAGGTTTTCACGGTGGACCGCCTCAAACCGGCCCATGTGGACCTGGCGCAACCGGCTGAGTTTCCGGCACCTCGGCGCAGAGGCCGACCTCCCAAGCAGGTTCTGGCCCAGACTGTGGACTTTGGGGGGTGTATCGCCGGTTCTGGGGGGAGGTTATGTGGCGACCCATTTCCTGGCACATCCGAACCGACTCACAATTAGATAGCCTACGGGGCTTTGCGAGCACAGAGCTTTGGAGCCTCTGCGCCATGGGGGGGCAGGTTGAGGGAGGCTTAAAAGTGAGGCTGAAGATTTCGAATAAAGTTTTTTCCTTCGACTGCAGTTACCGACTCCGTGTCGTAATTTTAGCGCTGCGTGTAGCACACCGCTACAGTACCACCTATTACTGTGTTGCTTGAGACTTCAATCAAATTAAAGTTCATACATCCAAACCAATGTATTAGGATTTGAAAATACTGCTTTTGTATGCTGGCAGCTGAAGAATTCAAAATGAGGAATAATTTGCGGACTTCAGATGAAAATACCAAAGAGACAACAGATCAACCTTAAGCTAACATTTTCAGAATAGGATGTCACTATGATGTCAGGCTTTGAAATGACAATTAAAGCCATGAAGAATTTAAGCACCTCATTAAGGTACAACCAGACACACCAAACAAACGAATGGACAATTCTCTCAAACAAAAGAAAATATTTTTCCTCAGATGTTTTATCTACTATTTTAAATCGACCAAGAAAATTAAGATGATTTTCAACAAACATGCAATAATTCATATTTAATATATCAATGGTACACCTCTCCCTTTCAATTCATACATTTTAGAAAACTGTAACTATGCCAATTCTTTGAAAAGCTATGTAATTTGATCCATTTTCCTGTTTCTTATTCCCAACACTGCATTGTTTCTCTTTTAGATATACATCCTATCCTTCTCTTTATAGCTTACTATATAATTGCCTCAATCACGTTCAGATTGGTAATGCAGGTCATCTCAAAACAACATGTTGAGCCAAAAGGACCGTTCCCATGCTGTACTGTTCTATGTTCTAAAACAATCGGGTAATTAAATCAATGATAAACTAGATCACAATTCTAGCAAGAGTGGGAACAAACCTGACTAGTATAAGCTAGAATTTGTGAGTATCTCTAAACTCCACTTTAACAGTTACAAACTCAATATACAACTGAATTTATACTACATGAAATCCCCTGGTTTCCTCAGCTGCATAAATCTAGGGAAGACAACCTCCGGCCCCGCCAAACTCGTGAGATTGAGGTGCTCTCCCACCCCAAATCTGTTTACATGGATGCTATGTAATTCATGACCCTGTTACATATTAGTGCTACGAAATAACAGACAGCACACCACATACGATTAAAAGATTATCTTCATGATTCTTAATTTGACTAAAGGGTCAGTAAAGAAAAGAACAAAAGAAGGGAAAAGGGCCCATTTTAATGAAACCATCTAATGTGCACAAGTTGGAGTTCACAGGTTCTCAATAGTCACCGATCCTCAATCAATCTCACCCTGGCTTCGTCAAATCACAGTCCCACTCCAGGTCGAATCCTACGACCTCTTTTCTCCTATGTCTTCCCTCTTCATCTCCTCTCGAACCAAAGCCCCGAGCCCAACCTTAGTGTCCCTCACCAGAGAAACCTGCCCTTAATTCAACCATCCTAATCAGATGGCACACATTTCTCCGTATCTCTTATCTTCAACAATAACCCAAACAAGCTGAAAATGGAGCCAGCTGAAAACAAGCTGTTCTTACAGAACTGCCAAAATGAAATACATACAGCATAAAAATATGAACCAGGGCATTATATACACTTTATAAAACACCAATTTAAGATTCAGATATACAAAGTCTGAACATATTTTCCAAACCTTTAGTTTTAGAGGATCCATTTCTTTCGTCATCTCTTCTCTCCGCATTTCTGCAATAGTTTTTGGTCCTTTTTTATCTGATGTACTGGAAAAACCCTGATCTGATAACAGATCCTGAAAATCATTTGCAGATACTTTTGGTTTTGGTCCTGAAATGTTAGAATAAAACTTCATTAATAGGAATTGACTAAGTTTATTCATGACCATTAATCATTAAAAAGAAAACATTTTCCAAAAATTTGGTGATTTTCATCAGGATGGAGATGAAATCGTGATTTGATGGAGGCAAGTTAAAACAAATAACAATAGTTTTGGAGGATAGGCTTAAATGAAGGGACATAGATTCTAGATTAAAGCAAGGAGCATGAAGATTCAAGGACTTATACATTACGGAAACAGATCCTTTGGCCCAATGTCCATGCCGAACAAGTTTTCCATCTAAACTAATCCAATTGCCCCCTCAAACCATTCCTGTTGCTATTTACCTGTCCAAATGTCTTTTCAATGTTGTATCTGTGCCTGCCTATATCAGTTCCTCAGGCTTGTAAATATGTCCCATAATTCTTTAAATTCTTCCTCTCTCAAATCCATGCTAATAGAATGTATAATTGTTACTTGTGCTTGTCCTTGTATAATTATCTACGTACATGTAATTGTTCAGTGTGGTTTTTTTTTTAATAGTGGTTGCAGATGCAGGTATTGCTTTAATTGAATGGGGCTATCTGCTAGGCTAATTGTTATCTATGGAAATGCAATGAAATTAGCAATATGGTATAAGATGACCAAATCATGTTGGTTCAGTCTTTTTGGCTCTGTTCTTTCCTCTGCCACTTGGGTCTCTTTCCCTCTCCCTCTCTCACATCACCTTCCTTCCCTCATGTTTCACTCTTGCAATGCTTAATAAAGACAGCCATAAGCAGCCATTTTTAAGACTCATTCTTGACTTCCAAAGAACCTCAGATCGGAAACTTCAGCACCCAACAATGCCTTCCAGTTTAAGATTACACTACTCAGAGGGGGAAAAGCTGACTTTGTATGCCCCTGATAATAATAAAATGCAAATAAAATCCGTTTGTTTTTAAAAACTGGTAGTAAAAATGTTTTTAAAAGTCACATGGAAAAATAACATATTAAAACCTACCAAATCCAGGCACTCGAATACCTCGTTCCTCCCGGCTTCCAATCACACTAAAATTGACATTGTAGTTGGGTTTGTTTTGGGCTGCTGGTTTTGGATGTGGTATCTGTTGGCGTGACGGTGTATTGCTTCCCAATGTTCTACCAGGTTGCCATGGACCACTGCCCTTTGTTGGCTGGGCAGACTTCTGAGTGCTCGTCCCTCCAGATGTGAAACTTCCACTCACAGAACCTGACAGAGGATGATACACAGACATTAAGACAAGAGCAGGACAACTGTACTGCTTGTATTTCATCTGTAGACATGCCTAGGATCTTCTCATGTGATAAATATAATAAATCATGTAGCAAAGTCATAACAACAAATTATTTCATTATGACAGTAGGAAGTTTTTGACAAGAATAGGCCATTCAGCCCAACAAAGCTCGCCAAACTCCTATTCACGTAGTGTTGAAGTAACTATTGAGTTTCGATTTGAAAGTTTCTAAGGTACTACTCTAACTACACAACTAAGTAGTTTGTTCCATCTGTCCACAGTTTGCTGTGTAAAGAAATGCTTCCTGATGTTAGTCTAAAATCCCCCTTTAACCAGTCTATACCTCTGGCCCCATGTCCTTGATGATGGATTAGTTTTGAAGAAGCAGCTGGCATCCACCTTACTTATACCCTTAATGATTTTGAACACTTCTATCAAGTCTCCTCTCATTCTATGTCTACTTAAGCTAAGAAGATTTAATACTTTCAATCTTTTTTCATAGCTCATACCCTGCAGACCTGGAGTGAGTCTAATTGCCCTTCTCTGAATTTTCTCTAGTGCCTTCACATCCCTCACAAAATATGAAGACCAAAGTTATACATATTAAGCATTCTCACATCAAACTGTGCATTCCTCACATAAATCCAAGCTCAGTTAAACCCTGCTGTTTGCTTCTGAATGGCGTCTCTTTAATCATCATCTCCATGCTCACTCTCTTGCAATCCATCCAGGTCCACGGACTAGTTGAACAAATAGCATCAATATCTTGGATAAAAGTATGTGGAGCAGAGAGAAGAGAGAAAGGAATGGAGGATTACAGGGAAAGCTGAAAAAATATACATGGAGTGGAGGAAGCCCCAAATGGAGTAAAAACAGTGGCAGACTAAATCAGCCCCAGGAACCCTATTCTGTGTGGATATAAAAATATAATCAATTAGCTTTGGTCATACTATCAAATTGCAGAGCCATTGAGTTGAATCAGCAGAAGTTTGGACATCCCTTTTAAAGCAATATAAAAAGTGAGGTGACGGAATAATAATCTGTGATCATCCAATGAACAGAACAGCTCATTTTAACTGGTAACTCCTGACACATCAATGTAGGATCAATGATAAGTAAATTTGTAGTTATCTGTTCTCCTTCCCATTCCTACACTGACCTGTCTGTCCTCAGCCTTCTCCACTGCCAGGGTGAGACTAAGCACAAGCTAGAAGAACAGCTTCTCATGTCCCCTCTGGGTAGCCTACAGCCTGGCAGCATGAACACTGTATACTCCATTTTCAGGTGAAATGCTGCTCTTTTTCTCTTCTCTTTATCCATCCAATTCCTCCCACACCCACCCAACCCCCAAAACCTTGTTACTTCCCCCCTCCCCCTCCATCACTCACATATACCTCCCACTGTGCCATCTGTCCTCCCCATATCTATCATTTGATCCCATGTTCCAACTTCTCTCTCATCTGTTTCCACCACCTACAGTTCTTTGTCACCTGTATCTTTCACCTCCCAGCCTCTGTAACTATTTCCACTCTCCATTCCTCCAACTGCAAAGGATTTGCCTTCCCAAAGTGTAAGACTTCTCACTTGTCCAGATTAAACTCCATCTTTCATTACTTTCCCCATATTTCAAACTCACTTATATTTCTGCTGAAACCTTTGACAACACAACTCCAACAATTTTTGTGGCCTCAGCAAACTTATAAATCTGCCTTACTCATTTTCATCCAAATCATTTCTATATATCTCAAACAGAGGTCCCAGAACTAACCCTTAAAGAACACCACAGGTCACAGACGCTCAGTAAGAATTACAGCCCTCCACCACTACCCTGTCTTCTATAATCAAGTCAATTCTACCAGGACTCCATGGATCCCCTGTATCAGCACAGAGCAGCACACCATTAGGTACCTTGTGGAAAGCTTTACAAGTTCATACACACAAAATTAACTGCTCTATCCTCATCAATCAACTTTATTATTTCTTCAAAAAAAAATTAATCAAGTTAATAGAAATGAGTTGAGGGAATCTTAAAATCAAGGCACAGATATGATTAGCGAATGAGATTTATACAAGTTTGTGCAAGTTATCAATTATCTCAGACTTATAGAATGTAGAACATGACTGTTTGGTTAGACATCCATTGGAATACTAATGGCATGAATGAGGAATTCATCAGCAGAGGAGCTGAAGCCAGGTATTATCTGCTATTATTAGCAAGGTTGAAATAGTTGGTTTAAGCAATGACCTGCTTGTAGTCAAAACCTCAACTCAATATCAAATATGACATCAAAAATTAGAACCACCTGGTTCTGTTACAGAAAATAGTGAGAAATGCATGAAGTTGTTGTTTTATAACATAATTCGTGATGGGCTCCAAAAATGTCTTCAAAATATTTACTTGGGGGGATTTTCTTTCCATTAGTGTCAAGAGAAGTTTTGGTGAAGCAGATATGTGTATCTTCAAAATAAATGAAAAACGTGCTCATCCAAAAGTATAAGATACATAAGATCCATGAATTCTTGGTACAATGGATTCAAAACTGGCTTGGCCATAGAAAAGTGAGGTCCTGTGTTTATCAATGATACTGCTAAGGCAACACTTGAAGCTGGGAAATACAAGGGGCCCAAGTGTAGATATTTGACAGAAACAGAACTGAATGGGCTTGGGAAGAGAAACAAATGTTGGTGATTCTCAGCTAACAATGGAAATAGTAAAAAAGGTAGTGGCAAGATTCTAGAAGAATGGTGTCAAAGTTACACCATGGTTACAGCCCTGTCAAAGGCTGTAATCTTGGTCAAATTAAGACAAATCACTTTTAAAAATTTCAGTCTATCATTGGAGATTGGGACCACAGGTGTGTATATACCATTGCTGAGACAAAAACCTACCAGGTAGGATTGAAGTTGTGGGTAAGATGGGTATGAACCTGGAAGACTGTAATGCATTCAAAAATTAAAAAGTAGAAATTAAAAAATAGGTGGTATTTGCAAGAAAGAAGAGCTGAGTGTGGTAGATTCCAAGGAGGAAGTTACCTGATAAACTTGAACCAAGGTTACCGATATCAGCAAATGGATCAAAGCTCTGCGACTTAGATTGACTAAACGATGTACTTGATGAAGAATCAGGTGCAGAGGTTGAAGTAAAATCTGAACCAAGAACAGACACAACCCAATAGATCATTTACAGGTGAGCAATAACATATTGTACAAGATGAACAATACTGGCACAACCTATAGAACATTACTCTAGGAATTGGCAAGTTATGTTGCAGTTTTATAAAACGCTGAGAGTATTGCAATCTGGTCACCCCATTACAGGAAAGATGTGGAGGCTTTGGAGAGGATGAAGAGGTTTATCAGGAAGTTGCTTAGATTGAAGGGCATGTGCTGGAAGGACAAACTTGGTATGTTTTCTCTGGAAATGTGGAAGCTGAAGGGAGACCTGACAGAAGTTTATAAAATTATGAACAGCATATATAGACAGCTAATATCTTTATCCCAGGGGGTAAATATCTAATACTAGAAGGCACATGCTTAAAGTGAGAAGGGGTAAGTTCAAAGGAGATGTACGGGCCACGTTTGTTACACAGGGAGCGGTGGATGCCTGAAATGTGCTGCCAGGAGTAGTAGAAGTATCCAAGAGGTTCCTAGATAGGCACATGAACATACAGAAAATAGAAGGATATGGACATTATGTAAAGGATTAGTTTACTTACACATTTTTAAAAATTTGTCCTTCAATAATTAGTGTAGTTGTATAATTAAAATTAACACACTAACTACATCAGTATACTAGCAAAGAAGCTTTGTAAACAAAGTGGTTATGCTATAATAAAAACAAAATATGCTGGAAACACTCAGCAGGTCAGGCAGCATCTGTATCTGCAGTTTCCTTGAATTTCAGATACCACGTCATTTCATTTAGTTTTAATTACGAGCCACACATTCAGGAAGCATTTTTACTGAGCAAATACTTTTATACCATACATTACTTTGTACAGTAGTACCAAAATCCTTTATCAAAACAGAGCATTTCCAGTATTTTTTGTTTTTATTTCAGATTTCCAGAGATGACATTCATTTATCATCTTGATTATTATTTCAGCATTCTCAAAATTTTAATTTCCACACCCTGAAAAAGAGGGGTATATTTCTAATTCTAAAATTAAAGAGGAAAAGATCGATGTACATATAGATAATGGTGATTTACCCTCTACCCTATTACTTAACAGACAGAACACTGTCCGCATATTTGCATTATCTGTATTTTGAATTCTAAATTGAATTCTCGGATTGAAATATAAAGTTGTTGTTGTTGTTCCTTTTCATGCCTTGTGGCACACTGGGCGGCATTTTTGTCATTTCCATAACATTTGATTTTTCTTTATGAAGCCGAGTTGCAAGCTTGACACTCAACCCAACACAGATGGAAAGTGTGCAAGGAGCGGCTAGACTCAAATTCGGAACCATTCGCCTCGAAGTCCGATGCTAATGCCACTACACCAACAGCCAGCATGAAATATAAAGTCCCAGGACAAAATTTAAAAATAGCCAGGGAATTCTCCATCAACTAACCATCAGTGAAATGGATTGGTCATTTATTGCATTGAGGTTTGTGGGACATCCCTGTTTGAAATTAACTGTGTGATTCCTACATCTCAAATAATTACAATGCTTCTGAAGTACCTCAGCTGGCTATAAAGTATTTTGAGTGCTCCAGAGCTCAGAAAGCCAGTCGATGTTTATTTTTCCCCCCAGTAATAAATAGTCCAGTTAATTATGAGATCATCAGACTGGTGTACTCAGTTTAGGGCTCTAAGGCTCAAAATTTTTGTGCCCAAGGCTGACAACTGTTTTGTCATTCTAAAAGTTAAGTTCCAATCAAGCTACAAGGTTTCAATCAATGACACCAAATCTCATAGAAACTTTTAAAAAAAGTCAGTCATCCTCTGTAGAAAGAGAAACAGGTCTGCAATACTTCCTCAGAAAGTTTCTGATGAAGAATATCAGTCCTGAACCACTTAACTTTCCCTCTTCATAGATGCTGCCTGTTTTAGTATTCTGTTCAGTTTCAGACTCTCAATACTTGCAGTTTCACTGATTTTCAGATACCACATCTCACTTCATTTAGTTTTAATTAAGAGCCCTCCAAACCGGGAAGCATTTTTATTGAGAAAATAACTTTTAAACCATGTATTACTTTGTACAGTAGTACCAAAGGCAACTTTGTTATTCTGCTGTGGAACTGTGTTAATGCTGGTGGTCCACATATCCCAGCCACTCATCAAGTCCGGCTGACTGGCAGAAGATGATACTTTTGAAGTCCCTGCTGGTGCTGCAGCCCCTGGAAGTAGGCACAGTTGGTTAAAATGAGCCAGCTCAAGTATTTTCCCATTAGCATTATTTATAAGGCCCCTGAGAAACATGATGAATATTTCTTTGAGATTTCAACTTCACAAGGTGAATGATGAATGGGGAACCATTGGAACTCTCCCACTCAAAGGGTAACAGAAGTTCACACATCAAGTTTATTCAAAATAGAGGTAATAGAATTCTGAATGTTAAAGGAAGGATACGTGACACTGGGGTATGGACACATAACACCAGAGTATGCACAGGTGACACTGAAGAATGGATGAGACACTGGATATGCGACACTAAGGTAGATCAGTCCTGATGACTGCTAAACCCCTGTTCCTACTCCTAATTCTCATGTTCTAGTGTAAGATAATAAGGGTCACTTTAGTTAACCCAAGAATTATTTAAATACTAATATATTAAGGGAAATAAAAGACTAAATGGTAAAAGTAAGATTTAGTAAAGAACAAATAAAAGTGGACTGTGATATGAATTTACAGTATGTACATACATGCAACTTAGAAATATGACTCTTAAGTGGCCGCAAGGAATTGTGCAAGTTAAAAATGAAAACTAAAATAATGAGAATAAGTCATTTGAATGCCTTTGGGAATAAAAGAAACTGAGCAGTGATTGTATTAAGATTTTAAAATGATTTGATAGAGTTGTAACAGGAGGACATAATGAAATTAGAATCAGGCTGTGGTGTAATAAAATGCTGAAACTCACGCACACCGGCATCAATAGATTTATACGGGGTACCACAGATATGATTCAAAAAGGGAGTTTGAAACACAAGCCATTCATGGTCAACTGAAGTGTGATACAGACATTCATTCCTATGTTCAGGGAGAATATATCAAGATGATTGTACATTATGGTGATAAAATAAGTGAAATGTTTGCTGTCTGAAAAGTAAGTTCAAGCAAACACATTAACTTAATTTTAAATCAATAAAGTAAACTATCTACATTATACTCTGTAAGTTTTGCAAATATGCTTCCTATGCTACCCAAGAAACAGAACAATAATTGCTCTTTATATTTTTCAAGTGAGAGCATATTATATAACATGTTTAGTGAAGCCTTTCCTTTTGTATAGTGAAGATTTAATTCACAAGAATTTCCACTGTTGTTTTCCCAGTGAAAGGAGAAAGGAAAACATGTTTTCACACTGAGCAGCACGAGGACAAGAAACATAACTCAGAGAAGATATATCTGGACAGAGATATTCAGCAGGTATGATCTCTGAGGATATTCCCTGATATTGAATAAATTCAAATAGAAAATACACAAAAGTGGAAGAAAGAATTAAGAATCCGAGAGTTAACTTTACCCATACTGAAGAAATCTGAGCTGGACGATGGATGAGGCAGACCATTTGGGGCTGAAAAAGCTGGAGGATTCGGACTGAAAAACTGCCCAAATAAATCTGGCTCGGGTTGATCTGGCTTGGCTGTTGACAATCCAGTAGCAAATGGATCAAAGGAGTCTGCTGATGAAAAGTAAATGAAAAGTGTTTAATCCCTTTTTTTGCCTTTATCAGTGAAAAGGACACGAGTAACTTAAGTCAGGACACATTAGTTGCTCTAAGGTCTAAAACTGAGAGCGGGTGACTAGGGAGGAACATCGAAGCTATGCATGTATTTGGGCATATTTAAAATATAATCCACTAAATTCATTCAGCACGTCTAATACTTCAGATTAGTATCTCAGGTGAAAAACTGCAAGATGCCAAATGCTTTAGCCTCGCTTGTTGATTTAAGGAGATATAAAATGGATTGCAGTCTTGTAATGGTTGTAAATGTTGTGGACTTGTGCCTATATTCCAAATTAGGCAGATATTAATGTAAAAGGAATGGGAGATACAAAAGGATACAGAAAACCTTCATCTATTGATTCATATTTAAATCAGTTAAATACATTGAAACGTAATAAAATTCTTAAGAGTTTCCCATGGCTGAAGAGTTTTAGAACCAAGGGTCAAAGTTTCAGAATAAAGGATAGGTCAACGTGGACTGGGATGAAGAGAAATTGGTTCATTCAGTATGGTGAATGTTCACTGGCCTCTAGCACAGATGGTTGTGGAGGATCAGTCAATGATTTCAAAAGACAATAAGTGCAGGAGTAGGCCATTCAGCCCTTCGAGCCAGCACCACCATTCGCTGTGATCATGGCTGATCATCCACAATCAGTACCCCATTCCTGCCTTCTCCGCTATCTTTAAAAGCTCTATCTAACTCTTTCTTGAAAGCATCCAGAGAATTGGCCTCCACTGCCTTCTGAGGCAGAGCATTCCACAGATCCACAACTCTCTGGGTGAAAAAGTTTTTCCTCAACTCCGTTCTAAATGATCTATCCCTTATTCTGAAACTGTGGCCTCTGGTTCTGGACTTCCCCAACATCGGGAACATGTTTCCTGCCTCTAGCGTGTCCAATCCCTTAATAATCTTATATGTTTCAATCAGATCCCCTCTCACCCTTCTAAATTCCAGTGTATACAAGTCCAGTCACTCACTCCAATCTTTCAACATATGATAGTCCCACCATCCCAGGAATTAACCTTGTGAACCTACGCTGCACTCCCTCAATAGCAAGAATGTCCTTCCTCAAATTTGGAGACCAAAACTGCACACAATACTCCATGTGTGGTCTTACCAGGGCCCTGTACAACTGCAGAAGGACTTCTTTGCTCCTATACTCAACTCCCCTTGTTGTGAAAGCCAACATGCCATCAGCTTTCTTCATTGCCTGCTGTACCTGCATGCTTACTTTCAGTTACTGATGAACAAGGACACCTAGATCTCGTTGTACTTCCCCTTTTCCTAACTTGACACCATTCAGATAGTAATCTGCCCTCCTGTTCTTGCCACCAAAGTGGATAAACTCACATTTATCCACATTAAACTGCATCTGCCCACTTACCCAACCTGTCCAACATCTTCCTCACATTTCACACTGCCACCCAGCTTTGTGTCATCTGCAAATTTGCTAATGTTACTTTTAATCCCTTCATCTAAATCATTAGTGTAGATTGTAAATAGCTGCAGTCCCAGCACCAAGCCTTATGGTACCCCACTAGTCACTACCTGACATTCTGAAAGGGACCCATTAATCCCTACTCTTTGTTTCTTGTCTGCCAACCAATTTTCTACCCATGTCAGTACCCTACCCCCAATACCATGTGCTCTAATTTTGCCCACTAATCTCCTATGTGGGACCTTTCTAAAGTCCAGGTACACTACATCCACTGGCTCTCCCTTGTCCATTTTCTTAAATTCCAGAAGATTAGTCAAGCATGATTTCCCCTTTGTAAACCAATACTGACTTGGACCGATCCTGTTATTACTATCCAAATGTGCTGCTATTTCATCTTTTATAATTGACTCCAGCATCATCCCCACCACTGATGTCAGACTAACTGGTCTATAATTCCCTGTTTTCTCTCTCCCTCCTTACTTAAAAAGTGGGATAACATTAGCTACCCTCCAATCAGCAGGAACTGTTCCTGACTCCATAGAACATCGGAAAATGATTACCAATGGGTCCACAATTTCTAGAGCCACCTCCTTAAGTACCCTGGGAAGCAGACCATCAGGCCCTGGGGATTTATCAGCCTTCAGTCCCATCAGTCTACCCAACACCATTTTCTGCCTAATGTGAATTTCCTTCAGTTCCTTCGTTACCCTTGGTCCTCTGGCCACTATTACATCTGGGAGATTGTTTGTGTCTTCCCTAGTGAAGACAGATCCAAAGTACCTGTTCAACTCGTCTGCCATTTCCTTGTTCTCCATAATTAATTCACCCGTTTCTGTCTTCAAGGGCCCAACTTCGGTCTTAACTAATTTTTTCCTCTTTACATAACTAAAGAAGCTTTTACTATCCTTTATATTCTTGGCTAGCTTACCTTCGTACCTCATCTTTTCTCCCCATATTGCCTTTTTAATTATCTTCCGTTGCTCTTTAAAAGTTTCCCAATCCTCTGGGTTCCTGCTCATCTTTGCTATGTTATACTTCTCTTTTATTTTTCTACTGTCTTTGACTTCACTTGTCTGCCATGGTCGCCCTTTACTCCCCTTAGGATCTTTCTTCGTCTTTGGAATGAACTGATCCTGAACCTTCTGCATTATTCCCACAAATACCTGCCATTGTTGTTCCACTGTCATCCCTGCTAGGGTATCTTACCAGTCAACTTTGGCCAGCTCCTCCCTCATAGCTCCATAGTCCCTTTTGATCAATTATAATACTGACACTTTCAATTTTCCCTTCTCCCTGTCAAATTGTAGATTAAAACTTATATTATGGTCACTACCTCCTAATGGCTCCTTTACCTCAAGTTCCCTTATCAAATCCGGTTCATTACACAACACTAAATCCAGGACTGCCTTCTCCCTGGTAGGCTCCAGTAGAAGCTGTTCTAAGAATCCATCTCAGAGGCACTCCACAAACTCCCTTTCTTGGGGTCCACTACCAACCTGATTTTCCCCTCTACCTACATGTTGAAATCCCCCATAACAACAGTAGCATTACCTTTGCGACATACCAATTTTAACTCTTGATTCAACTTGCACCCTATATCCAGGCTACTGTGTGGGGGCCTGAAGATAACTCCCATTAGGGTCCTTTTGCCCTTACAATTTCTCAGTTCTATCCATACTGACTCTACATCTCTTGATTTTGTCACCCCTCACAAGGGACTGAATTTCATTCCTCACCAACAGAGCCACCCCAACCCCTCTGCCCACCTGTCTGTCCTTTCGATAAGACGTATACCTTTGAATATTCATTTCCCAGTCCTGGTCCTCTTGCAGCCGTGTCTCTGTTATTCCTACAACATTCATACTTGCCAATTTCCAACTGAGCCTCAAGTTCATCCACTTTATTTCTTATACTTCGTCTATTCATATACAGTTGACCCTCCTTATCTGCAAGGGATTGGGTTCGGGACCCCTCGCGGATACCAAAAAATGCTGATGCTCAAGCCCCTTTTTCAACCAGTCTCAATGCAGTGGACCTTGGGACCCAGCGGAACCCCAGACCTTATTTAACCTGTCTCAGTGCGGTGGACTTTAGGACCCGGTGGCGGAGCTCTGAATCCGCGGTGTTTCTGTTCACGAAAATAATCACGATCACAATTGAAAATAAAGTGGAAATAATAAAGCGATCGGAAAGAAGTGAAACACCATCGGTCATTGGAAAAGCGTTAGGCTACAGTCGGTCAACGATCAGAACAATTTTAAAGGATAAAGAGAGAAAGGCCCTGCCCCGATGAAAGCTACAATTATTACTAAGCAACGCAGTGTTTTCATTATTGAGTTTTGGTTTCTTGATCCTCCACATCAACCAGGCACGGATGGAGAGCGCTCTTGGGAGCGATTTGTCACTGGATCAAACTCAGGTACTTTCGTTCCCGAGCCTGGCGCTGAAACGTATGTTCTTAGGTGTTTTATATGCACAAAAAGGTCAAATATATACTATATACTAAGACAAATGTTTGACTAACTGAAACTAAATAATACCGGATGTACCTGATCTGACTTACTTAGTAAAAGAACTTCCAATTTTTTTCGATGCTGATCCGTGATAACCTACGCACATCTTCCCATATACTTTAAATCATCTCTAGATTATTTATAATACCTAATACAATGTAAATGCTATACTGCATTGTGAATGTTATACTGCATTGTTTAGGAAATGATGACAAGAAAAATAGTCTGTATGTGCACAAGCAACAAGTGCTGGAAGAGAACTTCTGGGTTTTCGATTCCGGGTTGGTTGAACTTGTGCATGCGGAACTCACGGATAAGAAGGGCCGACTATATAATACTTTTAATCCATCACTCCCCTCACCTCTCACATCGATTCCTATTACACTTGGCCATGCTCTCCGATCCCTTCCTGAGCTTTCTGCCCCATTAATTGTTGTCTTTCTTAACTTTTCTTATTCTCTCCTTCCCTTTAACTCCATCCTTATATTCCCAGTTCGCCTCCTCCCCACAATATTTCATATGGAAAACATATGGATATTGTGGGAAACGGAGCTGATGAGCCATGATCTCAATGACTGGTAGAGCAGACTCGAAGGAACAAGTGGTTAACTCCTGCTCCTCATACTTATGTCTCAGAATGAACATCCTTAATCAACATACAGAATCATTTTCTATACCTCTGGTCTGAGGGGAATGTCACTACTTTGTTCACATTATTATCTGCTTCACTTTTAATCATGAGAACAATGAGGAAAATAGCAGCTACTAGTAAAAGGTTCCCTCCATGGCTTGGAGACTTGCATGCCTCAAGGATCCGGAAGGCTATGTTGGCTGCAGTCAGGGCTTCACTGCTGTGACCCTTGGTAGGGTCATTGATGCCAAAGAGGTCAAAGGGTAGAGGCCAGACTAAAAGTAGTCCACCATTTCTCTGGGTTCAGGGGTTCAGCTCAGGGTTAACAACCCTGACTGGTCTAACAAACTATTAGGGAAACAGCAATGAAGAATCCTTCTGCATCTCTTTGCGACAGGATTCCTGAGTCTTCAAACAGGACTTGCACAAAACCATAAGGCATGGGAGCAGAATTAGACCATTCAGCCCATCGAGTCTGCTCTGTCATTGCATCATGGCTGATCCCATATCTCACTCAACCCTATACACTTGCCTTCTCGCCATGTCCTTTGATGCCTTGACCGATCAGGAAACAATCAACTTCCGGCTGAAATATACCCATGGATTTGGCCTCCACTGCAGTCTGTGGCAGAGCATTCCACACATTTACTACTCTCTGGCTGAAAAAAAAAGACCTGTTCTAAAGAGTCACCCTTCAATTTTGAGGCTGGGCCTTCTAGTTCTGGATACGACCATCATAGCAAACATCCACCCTATCTAGTCCTTTCAACATTCAGTAGGTTTCATTGAGGTCCCCATTCATTCTTCTAAATTCCAGTGATTACAGGGCCAAAGCTGCCAAACGCTCCTCATATGCTAACCCCGCCATTTCCAGAATCAGCCTCGTGAACCTCCTCTGGACTCTCTCCTATGACAATAATACAGGACCCATAATATTCCAAGTGCGGCCTGACTAGTGTCTTATAAAGGCTCAGCATTATCTCCTTGCTTTTATATTCTATTCCCTTTGAAATAAATACCAACATTGCATTTGTCTTCTTTACCACAGACTCAACCTGTAATCAACCTTCTGGGAGTCTTTCACGAGGATTCCCAAGTCCCTTTGCATCTCTGATGTTTGAACCTTCTCCCTATTTGGATAATAGCCTGCGCTATTGTTTCTTTAACAAAATGCATTATCATACATTTCTCAACAATGCATTCCATCTGCCACTTTTCCCCCCATTCTTCCAATTTGTCTAAGTCTTGCTGCAATCGCATTGCTTCCTCAGCACTACCTACAATTCCAGCTGCATTCATATCATCTACAAACTTTGCCACAAAGCCATCAATTCCATTATCCAAATCATTGACAAACATTGCGAAAACCAGCAGTCTCAATACTAACCTCTCAGGAACACCACTAGTCGCTGGAGACCAACCAGAAAAGGCCCCTTTTATTCCCACTCGCTGCCTCCTGCCTGTCAGCCATTCCTCTATCCATGCCAGTATCTTTCCTGTAACGCCATAGGATTTCATCTTGTTACACAGCCTCATGTGTGGCACCTTATCAAACACCTTCTGAAAATCCAAGTAAGTAACATTCTCTGCCTCTCCTTTCCATGACTGACAGTAAAGCAAACAAAGAGGAAGCCACAGGCACGATGAGGGAAACCCTGAACACCACCGGTCAGAGAGAGATAGAGGACCTTCACTGCTGCCCTAAATGCCAGTAGTGTAAACGGCAGGAACAGAACACTAAAAAGTTCATCTTTACCCATAAAAAGATGGGTAAAAACAATAAATTAGGATGTTAAACTATTCTCTTCCCTTAAAGAAATAAAGATCAATAGCTTTGCACTATCATCTGTAGCTCAGTTGATAGCACACATGCCTCTGCAACTTAAGATTCTAGATTCAAAATCAGCAGAACAAATCAGAGAGAGTGCAGCACTGAACACCATCTTTCAGAGCTATCTGCGCTCTGAGTAGATATCATTAAGTAGCGTAGGGGTGTTATCAAGCCTAATATTCCCATATCATCAAAGAAACAGATCTGTCATTATCATAAACACAAGAGATTCGCAGTTGCTGGAAATCCAGAGCAACAAATGCACAATGCTAGAGAAACTCAGCCAGACAGCATTTATGGAAATGAAAAGTCAATGTTTCGGGCTGAGACCTTTCATCAGGACTGGATAGGAAGGGGGATGATGCCAGAATAAAAAGGCAGGGGGAAGGGAAGGAGGAGAAGCTAGAAGGTAATGGGTGAAGCCAGGTGGGTGGGGAAGGAAGGATTAAGTAAGAAACTGGGAGATGATAGGTGGGAAAGTCAAAAGACTGGAGAAGAAGGAATCTTTCAGAAGAGGAAAATGGGCCATGGGAGAAATGGAAGGAGGAAGAGGTGATAGGCAAGTCAAAAGATGAGGTAGGAGGCCAGAGTGAGGAGCAAAAGAAGAGAGAAGGGGGAGGGAAAAATTATCCAAAGGAGAAAACCACAAGACCATAAGAGATAGGAGAAGAATTAGGCAATTTGGCCAATTGAACCTGCTCCATCATTTCATTATGGCTGATCCATTTTCCCTCTCAACCCCATTCTCCTGCTCTGTAACCTTTCACACCCTGACTAATCAAGAACCTATCAACCTCTGATTTAAATAAACCCAATGACTTGGACTCCACAACTGCCTGTGGAAATGAATTGAACACTCTCTGGCTATAGAAACACCTCCTCATCTCCATTCTAAATGGACATCCATCTATTCAGAGGCTGTATCCCTTGGTCCTAAACTCCACCAGTATGGGAAACATCCTCACCACATTCACTCTATCTAGGCCTTTCAACATTTGATAGATTTCAATGAGATTCCCCCCTCGCTTTTCTAAATTCCAGCGAGTACAGGCCCAGAGCCATCAGAGCCACTCAATCTTGAAATCATTTGCATGAAACTGCTCTGAACCCTCTCCAGTGTCAGCACATTCTTTCTCAGATAAGGAACCCACAACTGTTCATAATACACCAAGGAAGGCCTCACCTTATAAACCCCTCACATTACATCCTTGCTGTTATATTCCAGTTCTCTCAAAATGATTGCTAACATTGCATTTCTCTTCCTCACCATTGACTCAACCTGCAAGTTAACATTCAGGGGATCCTGTACGAGGACTTTCAAGCCCCCTTGCACCTTGTTTTTTTGAATTTTCTGCACTTTTAGAAAACTCTACATTTTTGCTCCTTCTACCAAAGTGCATGACCATACACTTCCCAACACTGTATTCTATCTGCCACTTATTTGCCCATTCTCCTAATCTGTCCAAGACTTTCTGTAGCCTCTCTGTTTCCTCAACACTACCTGCCTATCTACCTAGCATCCATCTTGGGAACAAAGCCATCAATTTCATCATCCAAATCATTGACATATAACGTTAAAAAAAAGTGGCCCAACACTGATTCCTACGGACACCACTGGTCACCAGCAGCCAAGCTGAAAAGGCTCCCTTTATTCCTACTCTTTGCCTCCTGCCAATCAGTCAATCCTCTATGCAAAGGTCAAAATAAATTTATTATCAATGTACTTATATGTCAACATATACAACCCTGAGATTAATTTTCTTGCAGGCATACTCAATAAATCCATAATAGAATCAATGAAAGACTGCACCACCTGGGTGTTCAAAAGACAATAAACTGACCAAATACAAAAACAATGGAAGAATAATAATAAAAAAATAAATAAGCAATAAGTATCAAGAACATGAGATGAAAAGTCCTTGAAAGCGGATCTATAGGTTGTGGGAACATTTCAATGATGAAGTGAAGTTCAGTGAAGTTATCCCAGTACTAACAGTTCCTAAACCTGGTGGTATGAGTCCTGAGGCTCCTGTACCCTCTTTCTGATGGCAGTAGCAAGAAGAGAGCATGACCTGGGAGGTGGGGGTTCCTGATGATGGATGCTGCTTTCCTGTAACAAAGCTCCCTTTTGATGTGCTCTATAATGGGGGGGGGGGGGCTTTACATATGATGGATTGGACCATATCCACTACTTCACAACATCCATCAATTCTCCTTTGTCTATCCTGCTTGTTATTTTCTCAAAGAACTCCAATAGATTTTGTCAGGCAACATTTCCCCTTAAGGAAACCATGCAGACTTTGGCCTATTTTCCATTCAATAACATTAGCGTTTCCCTACTAGGCTGTGAGGCAGCTAGTATTTTTCTTGTAATACCATGGGCTCCTGTCTTATTAAGCAGCCTCATGAGTGCCACTTTGTCAAATGCCTTCGGAAATTCAAAGTTCACAACATCCATTAATTCTCCTTTGTCTAGCCTTCTTGTTATTTCCTCAAAAAATTCCAACAGATTTTGTCGGGAAACATTTCCCCTGAAGGAAACCATGCAGACTTTGGCCTATTTTATCATGTGCCTTCAAGGATGAGACCTCATCCTTAATAATCAACTCCAAAATCTTCTCAACCATTGAGGTTAGGATAACTGGTCTGTTAATTTCCATTCTTCTGCATCCCTCCCTTCCTGAAGAATGGAGTGATATTTGCAATTTTCCAATCTTCCAGAGCCATGTCTGAATCTAGTGATTCTTGAAAATTCATCATCAATGTCTCCACAATCTCCTTAACCACTCTTTCAGAACCCAGGGACATAGTCCTTCTGGTCTCAGTGACCTATCCACCTTCAGATCTTTCAGTTTCCCAAGCACTTGCTCACCCATGACACTCTTGAAATTGCAGTATACTGCTAGTGTCCTCCACAGTGAAGATGGATGCAAAATTTTCCAGGGCGGCTTCAAAAGGCTGAACTCACGGCAGAGCAGATCGTTGGATACAATTAAATATTCCCATTTTAGGCTGCTACAGCTGAGAATAACAACAGCATCCAAGGTCTATAGAGTTAGTAAAGAGGTTTCAAGGTGATTGAATAATCTAGTGCTGCTTAAAACCAATGGAAATAATACCAACTGTAGCAATAAGATTCTAGTTGTCTCTCGAACCTATAATTTGTTTGGAAAAAGAAGAGGTTTTTGACTACCATTACCATATCTTGCTGGCAAACATACAGCCTCTGGTAAATAAAACCAATAATCTCAGAGGTAAGGTGCTGAATTAGAGAAATATTAGGACAGCATGCATCCTCTGTTTTACGTAATGCTGGTTAACCCCTTGTTCACTGAACGCAGCGATTCAGTTTGATGGGTTCACTATACACGGTCAAGATAGGACTGTTGAGTCTCTCAAAAGCAGAGGTGGGGTATGCCTCATGATCAACTCGTCTTAGTGCACAAATGTCTCAGTGATGTCCCAATTCTGTTCACCAGACCTAGAATGTATTGCAATTAAGTGCCTGCCGCAGGAGATTTCAGTAATCTTTTGGTAGCGGTGTACATTCCATTTCAGGCAATATCAAACATGCTCTAGATGATCAACATGCAAGAAACAGCACACTCACGATTATTTGGGGGGATTTTAAGGCCAGCTTGAAAAAAAATCACCAATCATCAACAAATCACTTGTAGTACCAGAGGAAACAACACACTGGACCACTGTTACACAAAGATAATGTTACACTGCTACACTAAGGGTGCTTACTGTGCTATTCAACACGCAGACTTTGGAAAGTCTGATCACCTTGCTGTACTTCTTCTCCAAGTACAGATAGCACCAATAGTGAGGACCAAGAAAGTATGGACAAGAGAAGGAAAGGAGCATTTATAGGACTGCTTTGAAACGGTGGACTGGACTGTTTTCAGGGATTCATCTTCGAATCTGGCTGAGTATGCCGCAGTTGTTACACAATTCATTAAAACCTGTGTGGATGAGTGCACCTACAAAACTTGTGGCATATTCCCAAACCAAAAGCCATAGAAGAACAGGAGGTTGATCATCTGCTGAGGGTTACATCAGTGACATTTACGTCTGTGATCCAGGCCTGTACAAGAAAGCCAGGTGTGTCTTGTAGAGGACTATTTCAAGAGCAAAGAAACAATTCCGAGCAAAGTTGGAGGTAACATTGGATGCACGTCAACTCTGGCAGGGTTTGCAGGACATTACTTTCTACATTGGAAGCACTTCCTACTCTTTAGTTGCCTTCTGTCAGTTTTTAAAATCTTCCCAATCCTCTAACTTCCCAATAATTTTTGCTCTATTACATGTCCTCACTTCTGCTCTTATGTTGTTTTTGACTCCCTTTGCCAGTAATGGTTGCATCATCTTGCATTTAGAATAATACTTCTTCGGAATATAACTATCCTGCGCCTTTGAATTTCTCCCAGAAATTCCAGTCAATGCTGCTCTTTCATTTTCCTTGCTAGTGTCCCCTTCCAATCAACTTTGTCTAGTTCCTCTCTCATACCTTTGAATAATTTCCTTTGCTCTTCTGTCAACCCACCCCCTCTACCTACCTGCCTGTCTTTTCAATGCAATGTGTGCCTTTGGAAGTTAAGCTCCCAACTACAATCTTCTTTCAGCCATGTCTCAGTGACGTTCACAAGATCATACCTAACAATCTCTAACTGCACTACAGCAGTTATTCAGTATACAGCACGCATTCAAGTATAACAGCTTCAGTCCTGTATTCATCATCCTTTGATTTTATCTCCATCTTACACTTCAACTCATCCCTCTTGACTTCAATTTTGCTCTATCATCTGCCTGTCTTTCCAGGCAGTCTCACCACACACTGTATCCAGTTGTATACCAACTGTCCACTCTGGTTCCCATTCCCCTGCCAAATTAATTTAAACTCTCCACAACAGCTCCAGCAAACCTACCCACAAAGATATTGGTTCCCCTCGGGTTCAGCAGCAATCCATCCCTTTTGTGCCAGTCATACCATCCCCAGAAGAGATCCCAATGATCCAAAAATCTGAAGCCCTGCTCCCTGCAACTGTTCCTCAGCCATGCATACATCTGTCAAATCATTATTCAATATTCTTAACCTCACTGGCATGTGGCACAGGCAGCAAACCAGAGATCGTTACCCTGGAGGTCCTGCTTTTCAGCTTTTTACCTAACTCTGTATATTCTCTCTTTTCCTATTCCCTTTTCCTACCTATGTTGTTGGTGCCAATATGTACCAAGACTTCTGGATACCAACCCTCTCCCTTTAGAATACCGTGGACACAATCCGAGACATCCCTTACGGTGGAATCTGGGAGGCAAAATACCATCTGGAATCTCATCTCCATTGCTCTAACTATGGAATTCCCCGTCAGTACTGCAGTCCTCTTTGCCCCCCCCCCACCCCTACCTACCTTCCCTTCTGAGCCACACCACCACTCTCAGTGCCACAGATCCAGTCATTGTGGCTCCTCCCCAGTAGGTTGTGCCCCCAGCAGTATCCAAAGCAGTATGCTTATTATTGAGGGGAACAGTCACAAGGATACTCTGCACTGGCTGTCCATTTCCTTTCCCTCTCCTGAAGGCCACCCAGGTACCTGCCTCCTGCAACTTAGGGGTGACTACCTTCCTGCAGCTCCGATCTATCACCTCCTCATTTTCCCCTACAAGTCAAATGTCATTGAGTTGCAACTCCATTTTCTTAACATGTTCTCTGAGGAGCTGCACCTCAGTTCACCAGGTGCAAATGTGGTTATCCGGGAGGCTAGAGAATTTGATGTTCATGCCATCAGGTAGGAGTCAGTATCAAGTTTGATATTACTGGCATATGCCGTGAAATTTGTTGACATAGCGCAGCAATACAATGCAATACATGATAAATATAGAAAAAATAAATAAAATGAATTACATGAAGTATTAATATGTATTTTTAATAGCTAAATTAAAAATAGTAGCGCAAACACAGAAATAATAAAAAAGTGAGGTAGTGTTCATGGGTCTAATGTCCATTTAGAAATCCGATGGCAGAGGGGAAGAAACTGTTTCTGAATTGCTGAGTGTGTGCCTTCAGCTTCTGTACTGCCTTCCTGAAGGCAACAATGAGAAGAGGGCAGGCCCTGCATGATGGGGGTCCTTAATAATGGACACTGCCTTTCTGAGGTACCGCTCCTCGAAGATGTCTTGGATACTATGGAGGCTAGTATCCATGATGGAGCTGATTAATTTTACAACTTTCTGCAACTTACTTCAACCCTGTGCAGTAGCACCCCACCCACACCAGACAGTGTTGCAGCCCGTCAGAATGCTCTCCAGGGTACATCTGTGGAAGTTTTTTAATGTTTTAGGTGACAAACGAAGTATCCTCAAACTCCTAATGAAATATAGCCGCTGTCTTGCCTTCTTTATAGCTGCATTGATATGTTAACACCAGGTTAACATATCTTCAGATACTGACACACATGAGATTACTCCCTCTATCCTCTCCCAATCCCTCTATGAGGAATAGTTTGTGTTCCCTCATCTCTCGTAGGAGGTTACCCATGAGATTTTGCTCCTCCACCTTGATTGTGGCCTCATGGTGGCAGAAGAGAAGGACATGGACCAACATGTCGTAACAAGAATGGGAACGTGAGTTCCTTTCCAATCCTGATAAAGAGTCTCAGTCTGAAACATCGACTGTTTATTCATTTCCAAAGATGCTGCCTGACCTGCTGAGTCCCCCCAGTATTTTGTGTGCTGTCGTTATCATAGCCCCAATGAAGAGCCTCAACCTAAAATGGCAACTGTCCATCATGAGGTGGTGCCTGACCCGCTGAGTTCCTCCAACTCCTTCGTGAATTGCTGTCATTATCACATTGCTGCTTTCTGGGAGCTTACTGTGCATAATACAATTACCATTGAGCCTATCGTAAATCAGTGACTACACTTCATTAGTTACTTCATTGAGTCAAATACTTTGGGATACCCTGAAAGAGGCAATTTAAGTGCAAGTTTTTTTTTCTCTCTCTCTCTCTGTTGTCAGGCATCTATAGCTCTGACATCAAGTACACTGCTGCCCCATTACCCATTTTGCTGCAGAGAAATGCAAGTTTCTAATACCTTACATTTTTTTGAATGGTTAGAATTCACAAGCATAACCAATTCATTTGAGAGTTTAAGATAAAAACAGAAAATACTAAAATATTCAGTGGGTGAAGCAGCGTCTAATGCCAGAGGAACAGAGTCAAAATTTCAGATCAAGTCATCAGAGCTGATGAACTGCACTGTTTCCAAGAGATTGCAGAACTGAGGGCCATTTTTTTTTTCCAGATCTGGATGCTAGATAGAAGAGAAGCAACACAGTTCTTCTTGTGTCCTGGCTGCTGCCTGACCTGCTGACTACTCCCAGTATTTTGTGTTTGCTTCAGATTTCCAGCATCTCCATTTTTTTATTTCCTTGATCAGACAGTTCACTGCACTGAACAATACCAAATGACTTGCATGACTAACATACCTTCTGGTCATTACTTATTGTGCAATGTCACATCATTTTAACATTCTGCTAATCTTAAACTGAAGCCAGAATGAACATCAGACCTATATCCAAAACAGACATGACGTTTGGAATTACAGTAGTCAGACAACTTAATTCACACACTATTCTCAATCAATTAAACTCTGAACTGTGTGATCTCTTAACCTGGGTGGTGTCAGTTCTCAAGCAAGTATCTGTAGCAGCAGATGCAGTGTCACCTGAAGGCAAAGTAAGTGAAGGTGTAGAGGCAAAAAGAGGAGCAGCTACACCAGGTGAATTCTACCCTCATGACAGTTAAAAATTAAAACTCCCCAACACATCACCAGCACCAACTTACCTGCCATCAAGGGCCTACAGTACGTACTGAAAGGTGCTGGAAAAAGGCCAACAATATCACAAAAGATCTCACCTACCCTGCTTATGGACTTTGTCTTACCTCAGGACTACGACACTCAAAAACCGGTCGATCAACACCTCTACCCACTAACCTACTGTGTAGGCTTCCATTAGTCTCGACAGACCATGGATTTACACCTTGGAAAGTTCCCAGGGCACAAGCTTGGGCAAGTTTTTTTTATGGAAGACCAGCAGTTGCCCAAGCTGCAAGTCTCCCCTCTCCACGCCACCAATGTTATCCAAAGGAAGGGCATTAGATTAAACACACACACACACTAGCATCACTTAATGTGCATACAATCAATCTATTTATATAACAGTTATTTGTATATTGTGTTTTATAGGATTGCTTTTGTATTGTGGTTTTTTAAGTTGTGCTTTTATGCTTATTGTGTTTTTTTATGCTGCACAAGATCCAGAGTAATAATTATTTCACTCCTTTACACTGATGTCAATAAACAATCTTCAATGAAACATCTGGTGAGCCAAAATCGTGTGCTGCACTACCTGAAGGGGAAAAAGATTTGATGTGAAAAACTTTACACAATCTCTAAACCTATCGATACATTTAATCTCCAGATCAATCAAAATGACCCAATTTAGCAGGAAGGGCGTCCACTCTTGATGGATTAAGTAGCCAGCTGTGCTATCCAGCTGCCACATACCTGCTGAAGTGTGCAGCAGAGGGGCTGCAGGAACTGGTTCCACTGGCGGTGGGGGTGCTGCACTGAAGAAGAAATCTTCATCTCCTCCAATGAGGTCGGTTGAGCTTTCTTGAGGCGCTGCAGGGGTGCCGGAAAACAAATCATTCAGCAGATCAGCATTGCTGGATATACTCTTCATTTCTGTTGCTGGAGGAGGCACGTCTGGCTGCACATCCCTATTCAGCCCCAGTAAATCCACATTATCCTCAGGAGGTAATCCTGAACTGTGCTCTGCTGCTCCATCAATGTCTACTTCGAAGAAAAAACTGACATTGTTTGTTTGTTCTGGCTGACTTGGACTTTCAGGGTCATCAATCCTGGCTGATCCACGCTCACTGGAGAAAGCTGCAAACTCTTCATCTGAAGGACCATCTTCTTCCACCAAGCCTGGATCGTCTTCATCTGGAGAGTGTCCTTCAGCTGTCCTGGAGTCATCTCTTCCCTCTAATAAATAAAAAAGAGTTAGGTCTAAAGTGACTCAGTCATACAACTCAATAAAATCTCCACCACTTCACTTTGTCACTGTCTTTCAATGCTAACTTGTAACACATTGAAGTTTCAAGGGCATTAAGTCTACTTCTCGTCTTACTTCTCATCAGCATCTGTGAATCAATGAGCCACATGACCATGAATAGTTAAATTTATCTTTAGCTGGTTATGAAACAATGGAACTTCCCAACAATGATAGTTCCCGAGGAGACACTGGATTGCATAGCAGGAGAGTGACTTCAAAAGAAGCAAACAGGGACAGCTGGGATATCCCACATGCCACAGTTCCTGAGGAGACATTGGATTGTGCATTAATTAAGCACTTGGCAATGACTACCAAAAATTAGATTTAAGCAGAGCGGCCATTGTACGAGTGGGCCAGTGATAAAGTGGGGAGCTCTGGCATTGACTCATAGAGGCTTCAGCAAGGAGAGCCAAAGGCTGTAGGTAGATTTTCAACATTTAATTTTTCTTTCAGTGGGGCAGCAGACAGGATAGTGGAATGCTCCTCTTGTGAGATGTGGGAAGGCAGGGAGACTTCCAACATCCCTGACGACTATACCTGCAAGAACTGCATCCAGCTGCAGCTACTTTCAGACCATTAAGGAATTGGAACTGGAACTTAATGAACTCCGGATCATTCAGGAGGCTGAGGGGGTTGATCAACAGGAGATACAGTCAGGCCGTTACATTTAAGGTGCCAGACACAGATAACTGAGTGACCATCTGAAGGGGGAAAAGGGATAGGCAACCATTGCAGAGTACCCCAGTGGCAGTTCCCTTCAACAACAGATATACCATTTTGGATACCGTTGGGGGCTGACCTAGCAAAGGAATGCCTTACCGGTCTGGTCTCAGGCACCGAGTCTGAACCTGTGGCTCGGAAGGGAAGGGGAAAGAAGAGGAATGCTGTAATGATGGGGATTCATTCATCAGGGAATGGATAGGAGGTTCTGTGGATGAGAATACTATGTTGCCTCCTCCCAGATGCCAGGGTCTGGGACATCTTGGATTGAGTCCACAGGATTCTTAAGTTGGGAGAGTGAGCAGCCAGAGATCACAGTCCATGTCAGCATCAATAACATGGGTAAGAAGGGTGATGAGATCCTGCAAAGTGATTTCAGGAGTTAGGTGCTAAGTTAAAGGACAGACTCCAGGGTTGTGATCTCAGGATTGCTACCCATGCTACATGATAGTGAGACCAGAAATAGGTAACATATTGCTAAGGAGATGGTGCAAGAGGGAGGGCTTCAGATTTTGGATCATTGAGCTCTCTTCCAAGGAAGATGGGACCTGTACAGAAGGGACTGTTTGCACCTGAACTGGAGGGGGACTAATATTCTTGCAGGAAGGTTTGCTACTGCTACACCGAGTGCGGGGATCGGGGGGGGTGGGGGTGGGGGTGGAGGGTTTTAGAGAGTGCTGATGGATGAGAACCAGAGCTCCTGAGCAGATAGTGGAGATTGTGGGGAAAGTTGTTGTTAAGCCTAAATGCAAAGTCAGGAAGTGAATGGTTGAGCATGCTGGGAATAATGTTCTGAGATGTGTATGTTTCAGTGTAAAGAGTACTGCAGGGAAGGTACATGAGCTTAGGGCATAGATCAGTATGTGGAATTATGACATTGTAGCCACTAGTGAGACTGGTTGCAGGAGTGGCAAGGGCAGCTCAATGTTCCAGTTTACCCTTGCTTTACATGTGATAGAGTGGGATAACATTAATAGTCAGCAAAAATGTCTTGCCAGTGTTCAGACAGGACAGTCTGGAGAGCTTGTCTACTGAAGCTGAAGAATAAGAAAGGGATGACCACATTAATGGGATTATATTATAGGTCACCGAACAGTCTGTGGAATTAGAGGAGCAAATTTGTAGAGATCACACACTATTGCAAGCAGTACACGGATATGATTTTAACTTTCCACATACTGACTGGGACTCCCATACTATAAAAGGACTAGATAGGATAGTTTATCAAATGTGTTCAGGAAAGTTTCTGTAATCAGTACTTAGAGATCCCAACTATAGAGAGTGCAACACTAGATCTCCTATTAAGGAATGTGATATGGCAAGTGACAGCTTGTGTAGGGGAACACTTCGCATCTAGTGATCATATTACCATTAGTTTCAAGCTAATTATGGGGAAGGATATGTCTGGTCCTCAGGTTGAGATTCATAATTGGAGAAAGGCCAATTTTGAAGGTATCAGAAAGGATCTGGCAGGTGTGGATTGAGACAGTTTGATTTCTGGCAAAGGTGACCTGGTAAACAGAAGGCCTTCAAAAGTGAAATTGAGAGTATAGAGTTTGTATGTTCCTGGCAGATGAAAAGGTAAGAATAACAGGTTTAGGGAACCTGGGTTTTCGAGAGATATTGAAACCCTATTTAAAAAAAGGTATAGGTAGGAAGGAGCAAATAATGTACTTGAGGAGCATAAGAAGTACAAGAAAACACTTAAGAAAGAAATTAGGAGAGCAAAAAGAAGGCATGAGATTGCTCTAGTAGACAAGGTGAAGAAGAATCCCCAAATGCTTCAACAGATATATTAAGACACTCTAAATCCTTATTAGTTTATCATTTCTTCACAAAGTACTTGCCTTCATTTTTCCACCAAAGATTCTGTGTAACAGCACAGTTATTGACAGGTATATTTGATTTCACATATACAAAATCATATATGTTTTATGTTAGCTAACTGACTGGAATTACTTAAGAGTAGAGATTCAGAGAAGACTAGCTTAATGTTCATAATGAAGATGTAAAACTAACCAAATAGTAGGTAACACTTTGTGAATTTGATACCAAGGAAACTTAGCTCTTAATGAGCTCTTTAGTAATTCCACTAACCTCCTTTTCATAGTTTTAAGTCACAACTCATGTGGAAAAAATATTAAAGTTTTGTTAATGAAGTGAAATCACCATTTACTGGTCCAGCTAAGATTTAAACAATTCATCAAAGTCGACCATCACTTACCTTCCCAATTTAGTGTTTCAAAAAAGCTATTGGAGGTCTCACTGTTTGGATGGGAAGTCTCATCTTCACTTGTATTCTCTGAAGCATGGTCGGATTTAGGTGTTTCTGCATCATACTGTGCTGTTGACCCTGGCTGTCTGGGCAACTCTGGCTTTCCTTTATTAGTCAGAAAAAATATTCATGAATCTCAGAATTCTCTGAAGTTATAACTATTTTAGCATTTTTTAAATATTAGGTAAAGCAAAATAATTCTCACATTTCATCATTACTTAAGAATAAATACTGAATAATGAAAGTAAACAAAGAATGTGGAACAAGAACAGGACAGGAACTGAGCCTTCAGATGTCATTCTAATTATTCCCAAACACCTACACAAGGTCCGTATCCATATCCCTCCTTTCTCTGCCTGTTCACGCATGCCTGAATCTCTTATATGTTATTGTATCTGATTTTGCCACCTTCCGTGGCAGCATGATCCACTCTCCATGTAAATAAAACTTCCCTCGTAAATCTCCTTTAAGCTTTAACACTTCACCTTAAATCTAAGCTCTCTAGTCCATGACATTTCCACCTGGGAAAAGGGTTCTAACTATTCTACCTGATCTATGTCTTTCATAGTTTTCTACACTTCTATCATCTCTCCTCTCAGCATACAACACTCCAGTGAAATTCAGTAAAATCCAGCAACAAAATCCCAACTTGATGTCTTTACTAAACAAATTTTATGTATAATATATATCTAATGCAATAAAATTACCAGCCCCACGTAATTGTTTTGACTTGCTAAGAAACATGAAAAGTGCATTTGTGTATCATGCCAAGAAACACTGCTAGAATAGTACTCACAAAACTTTCTACACTCTACCTTAAGTATTTCCTTTCACATGTATAGCAACTCAAATTTCACGATCTAGAATTCTTGTTTAAAACAAATTGTAAAAAGTTATATGATTAATGCATCAGTGATAGGTGGAATAAATGCAAAGGTGAGTTCTAATGCTCTCTAGAGAACAGCATGAATGAGCAAGAGACCAGAAAACACTTGAAATTCTTTAGCAGGGCCACACTGCTGAACTTTGAAACCAATTCGCCTACTACAGTGATCAGATTCATATGACACAGCTGATCTGCAATTGGCCCATGATGCTCTGCCAAATATTTAATGAAATCTCTTTTTTTGCTCATTCCCCAAAGCCCTATGTGCTCTTCCCCTTCAATTACAGACAATTCTTTGAGTAGTACATCTTTATTGGTTTCTTTCATCCTTGTGACAGTGGATTCTATAAAAGTCAAAGAAATAAAATGGGCGAGCCACATGTTCACCTGTTCCTTCTTGCTCTGCCATTCCAAACCATGATGACCAATCCTGTACTCCAACTCTGTCTTCCTGCAGCCCTCACCTCTTCAAATCCAAGTATCTATCAATCTCAGTCGTAAATATACTCAACAAGTAAACATTGCAGTCTTCACAGGATTTTCAACCTTCTGTAAATGAAATTTCTCTTCATAGGTCTCAAATTCTAGGATGGTGCTCCTACTTAGCATTTGCTAACATTTCCTCCCAGAATGTTGCAAGTATCCATGAGAGCATTTTATTTTTTCTAAATTCTGATGAGAATATATTGATACCTATGCACTGATTTGAAGGCATAAATATGCTAACTTTAGCGCAGGTTCTGAAACTGTACTCAGCACTCCAAATTACTTATCACCGAATCCTTGTACAATCCCAGCAAACAGCCCCACATCTCTATTCCAATTGACTTGTACCAAAGGGCAACAGAGCTGCTTAACTGTGCTATATTGGAGATTGTTTTCTGTATCTCATAACTCAGAACACCACATCACCGTCCTCACCGGGATTTAATATTTTTCAACATTTAATGGATATTGATTTTCTGTGTTCCATAAAGAAAATAAAAATCTTCGCATTATACTGTACCATGTTATACTATACCTACTATCTTCTCTTCCCTTTATTTGCCCATCTTCCTTTGTATAAGTCCTTGCAACTGTCACAAATCATTCATCAAACTCAGAGAGATTACACTTTTCCTTTACTGAACTGTTGCAGAATTTAGGAAGTTTTGGAAATCTGAGGTGAGTTGGCAAACAGGATCCAAAATTGGCTGGGTAAAGGCAGAGAGAAGTGCTGGGTCTCAATCTGTACTCTTTTTTATAAAAGAAAAAACCTATCTGCTAGCTCTCCTACCATGGAACCTTTGCGTACATCCTCACACTTGCTAAAGGTCTCTCAATGCAAGTTAAACATTCATAAACTTAATGTAATTTTTTCAATGCTCCCTACACAGAAAGAATTTAAAAGCATACTACTCTTACCAAGCAGCAATATCCCTTTTGTTGACAGCTCTGAGACTGTTTGGAATCTCTAATATGAATGCAAACAAGAAACCACTGTGCCTGACAATCTGAATCATGCCTTTTGTGTTACAATTAGATCTGAACTGCAGCTAACAATATTCCACCCACATGTTTAATCCATGATCTATTCATGTTTTTTTCTGCTCCCTATATCTCAGTTCTATCTAATAGTAGATAAAATATACTGCAAAAGTAGTGGGATTTTTATTCACTTGATTGAGGGGATATCTGATTTAGTTTATTTCATACCAGTGAACTTTGAACCTTTAAGTTAACTTCAAAGGGCTAATTAATTCCTGAAGGTCCAGCATTAACTTCTCTCTTACTAGTTAAAATAAATCTATAGTTGTTTAATACTGGCTGGTGGAAATACTCACATCTTCCAAAGAGGAGAAGTGAGACTGTCAGTAGAAGCATTTACTTTGACAAATGCTTTAATTTTGAACATACAAACTTGACTCCTGGGGCGAGAATGGGTAGTCACACAATACTGCCAATGGAAAGGATGGATACTCACACAACACATCCAATGTACAGTATTAGTTTCAATTTACCAGCGCTATGGCTGCCAGCTGCTCCCTCAAACAATTTCTCAAGCAATTTTAACACTGGCAAACTAACCTTCCAGAGATTAGAAAAGGAGTCAAGGAATTGCTCCAGGGACCATGAATCAACTTGAATAGTCTTATTTTCCCTCCAATCAGTGAGGGAAGCCATTCAATCCAAAATCTAAGACATGAGCATTTTTAACCTGAGAAATGAAATAATGGCTATCGTTTTCAGAATCACTGTAAAGTGAGAGCAGTGTATGATTACACAGAGTTATACGTTGGTTATCCATCAAGAAGAGAGGGACAAAGAGAAATGAAGAATTATCATAGAAGTATCCCATTTTTTGCAAAGGTTAATACATATGTAACCACTCTTAGGGGAAAAACACAATCTGAGATCTAGAGATTTACAAATTAAATCAATCACTTAATTAAATTCTATTTGAACTACTCCGAATTGCTTTGTATCATTAATTTCCAATATGCATTCATCTACCTGCCTGTCTCCTTTATCATCTATTTTGACATGCTTTTGTATGTATTCTTGGTGTTGCATGCCAGGCAATTTTCACACTTGTTTTCTCATATTATATTCTCCAGATAATAGAATTCCAGAAATCTTCCATCCTTCATTCATCCCTCACATTTTTGCCATTAGCTACATAGACAGGCAGCCTGGATTGAGATTCCAGCATATGCAGATTTTCTCTTGTCTGGACTGAGATTTGGTGCTTAAACATACCGAATTTAGAAAGCATCTCTTGTTGTTCTTCACGACTAGAGAAGAGGATTTTGGGATTGAGACCCTTTGTCATGAAGTTTTCCCATGGTGGATTGTTACTTCTGGAATTTTCTTGAGGCTCCACCTCTACTTCCAGAGTTACTTGGAAGAGATCTGGGTATTTCTCCTGGATGTCACATGCATCAAGATCATACCTGAAACACAGAATTGTCAAAGCCATTTCAAAACTAACCAAACCCATGAGCTAGCTTGGTCCTGATGTGCTTCCATGAGGTTGGCTTATTAAACCTACTTTTCCAATTGACACACACCTACAGAGTTGTTAGGAAGAAGATTTCAGGATTAAATGCAGAGGCTATGAAGGAACAGGAGTCAAAATAGTGAGTGAGCTGTAGATTGTGGTACTTTCATGTGACAAATGCCAATGTACGCCTTGGGATAAGGACTGTGAGCTTGTGAATTGCTTATACTCTAACATAGACTCAATTACAACAAAACACCAATTTCCTTCAATTTTATAAATTATATTAAGATAGATGAGTAGCCATAATCTGTGAATTTTGCATATAGCTGTTATTTTAAACAGCAGTGACACCTCAGAATTCTGTTCCTTGAGGTCAACATTTAAACCTAAGCAGCAACAGAAATAAGTCTTTGTTCTGAACATCAACAACCACCACCAAAATATATGATCAGATTCACTTAGGAAAAATAAAGATTGTAGAATCATCTATCAAATGGTTTGATTTAATTGTGCACTCCAGTGGCAGGAATGATTCAGCTTGAGAGATTACACCATTTGCTCTTGGCTGTAAATGTTTTCCTGCTAACCTTTTTTTTGCAGCTTACTGCTAATTTTATCTTCAAAACAAATAAGAAAAAAGAACTTAGATTTACCATTCAGCCCTTAAAATTTGATCTGCATGCATAAGCATGTATGTATGTGTTATTATTATGCCAAAATGGACCAACCCACTTGGAAGCTTCAAGATATAAAAAGAATTACTTCAAAGTAATCCTCTACTGCATCTTTTTCCTCAAAGCAAAGAAATACAATAAAAGGACAAACTTGTCAGCAAAGAGCTAAATTTCTTACATTTCTAAAAAGCAGCTGGTAGCTCAGAACGTTGACCAATTTCTTTATTTCTGAAAAAAGTACTTGATAAAATACTGAGTAGCCAAGTGTGTATTACACCCAATACCAAGTTTGACCCTGCAACCAGCACCACTGAGAAATCCACTTTGTATTTTCTTTGCCCAATGCACTTTTTCCTCTTGCATTTTTAAGTCTGAGAACTGATGCATAAACTGTTGTGTTAAAAGTTTAAGATCTCCAAGTGGGCCAAAGGGCCTGTTCCTATACTGTACTTCTCTAAGTTGTCCCAGGGCCTCTGCTGTTGTTTAACCATCTGACATAAATTGCATACAAGTGCTGAGACACTGTTAAATTCCAACTGTTTGTTAAGTCAATACTTTTTAGCACAACTGCTTGCAGTGTTATCTAAAACCAGGACCCTGGTGAGAAATTAACCACTAATGATAAAACTCCTATGAGGCTCCATTAACAACAGTCTGTGGTTGTGCAAGTCTGCCTGCTCAGGTATCACATTAGATCAGATTTAATATAGGAGTTATTTTCCATCAGTTTAATATAGGAATTATTTTCCATCAGTTGGTATATCATTTTGGCACCATTTTGGCCCTAAATCAACACTTGTTACTTCTTCCAAAAATCCTAATACCCTATGTCCAATCCCCAATGCACCGCCCAGTCTTATAACATTTGTAGTTAAGTTCTTCTAACAAAAAAATGCAGCATTTTCAATTCCCTTTCTTCCACAGTGTGGCTCAACCTGCTGATTTTCTCCAGCCAGCAGACTGTTTATTGCTTCAACCTTTTTTTATCTAGTCCTGCTGTAAAGTCTCGGCCCTAAACATAAGCTCTACTCTTTTCCATTGATGCTGCCTGGCCTACTGTTCCTCCAGTAGTGTGTTGCTTGATTTTCCAGCATCTGCATATTTTCTCTTGTTTGCGATTGGATTACTACACTACAAAGTCTCTTCCAAGGATACCTACCCTGAAGAAGTTTAAATCTTCCCTTCAACATCTTTTTTTCCTCCAGTCCTGCTGAAGGGTCTTGGCCCGAAACATCGACTGTACTCTTTTTCCATAGATGCTGCCTGGCCTGTGGAGTTCCTCCAGCATTTTGTATATGTTGCTTGGATTTCCAGCATCTGCAGACCTTCTCTTACTTGTTTATTGCTCTAACCCCTTCAGCTGCCTTTCACTGCACTGTGAGGGAGTTCCCAGTGCTCCCGGTGTGGCCTTTTATATATTGGTGAGACCCAACGCAGACTGGGAGACCATTTCGCTGAACACCTACGCTCTGTCCGCCAGAGAAAGCAGGATCTCCCAGTGGCCACACATTTTAATTCCATGTGCCATTCCCATTCTGATATGTCTATCCATGGCCTCCTCTCCTGTCAAGATGAAGCCACACTCACGTTGGAGGAACAACACCTTATATACCGACTGGGTAGCCTCCAACCTGATGGCATGAACATTGACTTCTCTAACTTACATTAATGCCCCTCCCCTTCTTACCCCATCCCTGATATATTTAGTTTTTTTTCCTCTCTCTGCCCATCACTCTGCCTATTCTCCATCTCCCTCTGGTGCTCCCCTCCCCCTTTCTTTCTCCCTAGGCCTCTCGTGCCATGATCCTTTCCCTTCTCCAGCTCTGTATCCCTTTTGCCAATCACCTGTCTGGCTCTCAGCTTCACCCCACCCCCTCCGGTCTTCTCCTATCATTTCGCATTTCCCCTCCCCCTCCTACTTTCAAATCTCTTACTATCTTTCCTTTCAGTTAGTCCTGACAAAGGGTCCCAGCCCGAAACGTCAACAGCGCTTCTCCCTATAGATGCTGCCTGGCCTGCTGCGTTCCACCAGCATTTTGTGTGTGTTGCTTGAATTTCCAGCATCTGCAGATTTCCTCCTTTTTGCTTCATAACTGCAGGAATGTGTTGGGTCAAGGATAGATCCTGTGACAAGTTGAAGCCCATGAACTTGAAGCATGTCACCCTTTCCACCACCGACTCCTCAATGATTTCTGGTATGCGTTCTTCGGTTTTGTTGAATTTGAGTGCAAGGCCAGTGTTGCAACAAAACTCAACCAACCCAGCCCATCTATCTTGCTTCTGTACGCTTTCTGATCATCTAACAGTGGCATCATCAGTGAATTGAAAGATGCTAAATTTAGCAAGGGATTTTAGCAAAGTATTGTGCCTGCTGAGACTGATAGCACCATCCAAGGTATTGAGTCACAGGTCATTACATTTCTTCCTAAGCCATTTCCTTTATTTTGCCACAAATCTATATCACAGTTTGGTCCCAAAGCTGAAATGAAAATGTGGAGTATTTGGACACAATACCATAAATCCACAGACATAAACTGTCATGGGCTTCTCTGATCTCTGATGCTTAAGTAATGCCAACATATTCTCTGTCCTTTTTCAAATGTTCCAAAGATCTATACATAACTTCATATTAAAATCAACTGTTTACTCCATTTTTCACTTTCCATAACTTCACTTTGCACATTGAGTATTAAACCATTTGCTGACACTATTTAAAGTATTCTTAAATATTGAAACAAATCATTATAGGTAGGCTTACTCGGCTAACAGAATAATTAGGTGAAGATCAATTACTAAACTATAGCCCCAACTTTTGCAGTTCACTCTTAAATTTACAGAGTTCATTATCTGTATAAAAACTACCTGATACTTTGTTGTATTGGTTTTATTTTGAAATATTTTATTCTGCCGGCAAAATATTAATACCATACTAACCTTGTGGACTGCTAAATTCCTATTTCCATGAACACCTGCTCATCTGTTTGATGGAACTTTGTTAGATTTCATTAAGTGGAATCTCCTATGATTCTTTTCAACTCTACTCCTCATCATTTTTCTCTCCAATCCTGCTAAAGGGTCTCGGCCATAACGTCGACTGTACTCTTTTCCATTGATGCTACCATGTCTGCTGAGTTCCTCCAGCATTTTGTGTGTGTGTGTCGCTTGGATTTCGAGCATCTGCAGACATCTCTTGTTTGTTTAATTGGATCTCCTATGATTCTGCTTATATTAAAAATACCAACAAAGCAAACCCAACCAATTCTAGATTTTATGTACGAATCCAAAATTGAAAGCCCATACATTTCTAAGTCTACTAATATTAAGATAATTCCTGGGTAATTTAAATTGTAGCTGTTGAAAAGCTTTGGGCTTCACATGGATTTTTAAAGATAAACTTAACTGTGAAATAAAATGGACAGTGCATTTCAATAATACTGAAGCATAGCTCACCACCTTCTACCAAAGCATATATTTTCTTTAGCTTCAAACAAAGATAAAGATTACTTGACACATGTACATCAAAACATACAGCGAAGTGTGTAACTTCTGTCAACAACCAATGCATATTGATGATGTGATGGGGGCACCCTGCAAATGTCACCAAGTCAAGTCAAGTCAACTTTTATTGTCATTTCGACCATAACTGCTGTTACAGTGCATAGTAAAAATGAGACAACGTTTTTCAGTACCATGACACATGACACAGTACAAAAATCTAGACTGAATTACGTAATAAAAAAAACACAGAGAAAGCTACACTAGACTACAGACCTACACTGGACTGCATAAAGTACACAAAAACAGTGCTGGTATTACAATAAATAATAAACAGGACAGTAGGGCAAGGTGTCAGTCCAGGCTTTGGGTATTGGGGAGTCTGATAGCTTGGGGAAGAAACTGGTACACCATGCTTCTGGCACCAGCGTAGCATGCCCACAACGTTCTAAACCCAAGCCATATGTCTTTGGAATGCGAGAATAAGCTGGAACACCCAGCGCAAATCCACATGATCACAGGGAAATCATACAAACCCCTTACAGACAGCAGTGGGAAATTAAACTTATGACGACCTAATGTCACGCCTGAAAATTCACTAACTGACTGAAAAAACTGAAATCTCTTTGACACTTGAAATAACAGGATGCCTTCCCAGATGGATTAAATACAAAGAACTACACCTATTATGTGCAGTCAATGGCAAGTGCATGACTGTGACACAGACAGCCTTTATAAGTGAACTCTACATCAGGATAATTTTCTACAAATGTTCAAGCGGCACTAGATGCAAAGATCAGCAGCTTCACTACTAGAAATTTCTTATGCAAGTAAACAAACATAAAAAGGCTTACTTTGCAAATTTGACCAAGGTAGCATTTCTGGGCACAAATCCAGTGTGGAATTGAATCTGGAACATCTTCATTGAAGTCATCTGAAAGAAAATGGTCAACCAATTTGCAGATGTCATGCAATCAATTAATCTCTCACAAGCATGATTTGGATCTTCTTGTCCATTATGGACAATATACACTGTTTAGAACATTGATTGAAATTAATGCAATGCTGTGCTACAAAAACACATCTTGCCAGGAACACAAAGCCATGATCCATTGTAAAAACAAATCTGCTAATGAATTTTTACGTACTCATCTCTTCTTCAAATGCATCAACATTACAGAGTGCATCAGGTTCCCACAATTATTACATAGCTCATTCTCTACCTTTGCTTGCAGTCTTCCTCCAAGTGTTGATCTGGCATGAAAGATCACAATAAGGACATCGCCTTGGATACTTAAACTCAGTGGTATTATTGCCTTGCCATCTTCCACTTTGAATTCCCTGTAAGAAACAAATCCCAGGTAATTGCTCATCTACAATATATTAAGCTGCAACTTAAGCAGTAATCTTAAAAATCACTTAGTCGCAAAGCTTATGGTATCATCTTTTATTTTCCAGTTTGGAAAATCCATTGCCTCATTACAATTTCATTAATGACACAGGCTGCATTGTCCAGCTGTGACAACTAAAATTAGGATATATAGAATTTGTTGCATGCTCCTCCATGGTGTGAACACAGCTAAGCCCAAACTCTTCCCATCCAGAGCTAACAGGAGATATGAGCATACCCATGCCAGTCTTTCTCCTTTCAGCTGATATAATGCTGCCAATGAATGGTCCAGCTGCTTTAATTTAATTTAACACAGCAAGTTATATTTATAACATATAAACTTATGATACACCCCAAGCTAATTCACAGAAGGATGAGGGTAGAAGGAAATCAAAGGCTAACGAGCAGGATCAGGTGTGAAATGGAAGGCACCAAGCTCAGATAATTGCCTGGGTTTGAACTTTGACCCTTCCTAACAAGACAAGATGAGGGCATAAGGAATACATGTGACAGTAATATAGGTAAATTATAATTGAATGACTTTGTAGTTCCAGTGATCATATCAACTGCATTGAAACAGTTGTGGATACTGTATAACAACTAATCTGTATTTGTTTTTGTTCTTTTCCATACCTTGTGACGTATCGGGGCCACCTTGCCATTTCTTTAGCATTTCGGTCTGTTTTTTTTTAAAATAAGGCCAAGTTTTTAGTTCAACCCAGCATGGGTGGAAAGCATGCAAGAAACCATCTGGATTTGAACCCAGGACCACAGGCCTAAAAATCCAGTGCAGATATCACTACACCACTGGCCGGCTAATCTGCATTTACCTCAGTTTATCATACTCTTCAGAAGTCGTCATCACTCGATCATCACCAACATATATCTCACAGAATGGTCGACAAGCATTACGCTGTTTATTAAATAAAGGAACCGGTGTCATCACAATCGACTTGATCAAGATGGATTTGTTATGTGGAATTATAGGCTCTTCAGCCATCATATCACACATGTATTCCACGTATCTATAAGCACAGAAGGAAGGGGACAGGCACTGAAAAAACTGTGGTAAACTACACATGTAAACATGATAATAAACTGCAGGTAGTGTCCTTTACCCACTTGGTTACAGAATGAAACACTGAAACTTCAGCTTTCCCATTGCTTGTAACAATAATTGTTACTGAAATTAAAAGATTGTTCAATATAACATGAGGATTTATTTGTTTCCTTTTTAGAACTAGATATGAAGTAAGATGACTTAATAACCAGAATTCTTTGATTTCCTACATTACTTTTTATATTTTCATTCCAAATCTCATTGAATCAGATACAATTTAATTATTCTAGCTCTCTCTACATTCCTTCCTCAATGCTTCAGGCATTACAATATTAAGTGTACAGTCTCTCATTTTTTTAAGGTTCTATTGGATTGGGCCCAGATTGTTGTTTTTATTATGCTTTTATGTGAAGTTTTAGCTCTCTTTGCACTTGCTTATATATTTGTAATAGTCGCATGTTTATTTGTAAACTTTTCATAACTCAGAGCATACTTGTTTCCATACTTCTCTAGTTTTTTTTGTCTGCAGAGCTGAAGTGGGACTCAGATAGGCCCTGTTCACACAGGTTTCCTTATCTAACCAAACTGCAGAATAAAGACAGCAAGACATCAGGACAGCATGAGGTCATTCAGCCCATCTAGTCCGCTCTGTTATTTGAGCACGCAGATTTATTTTCCAAATCTCTTCCATTCTCTGGATCTGTCATGCAACTGTCTATCTATGAGCCTCAAAACAAGATCTAGATCAACTGATGAAGGGAGCAAAATGTCCGATGGAATTGGTAGTCAAAGTAGCGAAGAAGTTACATGGCATCCTTACCTTTATCAGATGAGGTATTGAGTAGAAAAGTTAGGACGTTATGTTACACCTTACAAGGTGTTTGTTAGACTGTGCCTGGAATATTGCATTGAATTCTAGCCACCCAGCTATGGAAAAGTATGACTAAGCTGAAAAAGTTGCAGAAAAGATTCAAAAGCCTGTTGCCAGGATGGAGGACTTGAGTTTTCAGGAAAGACAGGGTGGTCTAAGGGAGTAGTATAGGAGGTTGAGGGGTGATCTTATAAAGGTTTATAAAATCCAGATGGGTAGAGATAAAGTGGACAATCATAGTCATTTTCCCAGGGTAGGGAAAACTAGATAAGTTTAAGTCAAGAGGGAAACTGTTTACAAGGGACCTGGGAAGGAACTTTTTCATACAGAGATAATGGGTAAATGGAGCAGCCAGAGAAATCTGTAATGTTTAAAAGATCTTCAGTCAAGTACATTGATAGAAAAGATTTAGAGGGACATGGGCCAAATGGAGGCAAATGGGACCAACTAAAGAAGGCACCTTGGTTGGCATGGATAAGTTTAGACTAAGTGCCTGTTTCCAACTGTACAACCATGATTCTATGACTTTTTATTTCTCGAAAGAGTGTTTGGCTATTTTAACCTTTTGTGAAACAGTTCCAATACCAGGTGATGCTATGTGTTTTGAAATACAGTAAAATACTAATGAAACATACAGTGGCAAGTTCACAATAATACAAATGTTTGCTAACCATTTGGCATATTATATCCTAGAGGCTCGCCTAAGTGAACTGAAATACCAACGAAAATGCAAACTAATAATGCTAACTAGAGCAATGATGTGAGACCTGAGGACTTGTCAATGAGAACAATTTCTTTGGCATGAAAGAGTCAAGTTTATTTTGTTTGAATACCTGAGTTAAAAGAAAACAAAATTATTGTTTGCACTTTTAATTGTTTGTATATAATACATTTTAATACTTTCTAATTATGGGTTTGAAATTTATACAGAAAAATCTAGTTGAAAATGGGATTTGTTAATAGGCTAATTCTGTATCTCTATAATAACCTGTATTTCTACTGTAAATAATCTGCATTTACGTGGCAATATGATTGGTTTCGCCAATCAAAAGTTAGCTTAAAATGGGTACTCATGATTTTGTACTGACACATTTTGGAAAATATGTTTTATTCTAACAAACTTGCATTATTCACTGTAAATAAACAAATATCTGTCCTAAAGCCAATAACTCACTGTAGTTGTCAAGTCAATTGGCCTTCTTCCTGCAGTAAACCACCACTGCCGCACTCTTCGTGTTAACAGTGATATCCACAGTACATTCTCTTTAATATATCAATAAACTGTATTAGTTCATTCAACAATATCTGATGACATTGTCCTTTGCACAACTTTATCTTATAAAAATCAAAGTGTACCTTTTGTGAGAAGGCCAGATACCAGGTGGTGACCTCTTCATGCTGAACATGTACACAGCAGCTTCGGCTGTGGTGAAGAGACGGCAAAAGCAGAGGAAAGAACAAACGACCACTGCAGATGCAGCTCGACCATCCTATTGTGAAAGAATTGAATAAAATTTCAAAAAAGTGAATACTATCTAGCTCTAGGTAACTAATATACACTGGAGCACATCTCAAGTTTACTTTGAATACCAGTCCAGGACTGTGGTTGCTGGCACAATATAGAGTAATAACTTCCTCCTAAGCTCATTAGCGTCTTTCAACCTTAACTACAAGAAAGAGCATAAGAAGAAGACAAACAAAGGGTAGTCTACTCTCTGTGTGTTTGACACTGCAAAACATTCCATCTTTCAGTTATGTCGAGAATCAGTACCAATCTCCTATAGCATGATCATGATTGAAACAGACTTCTAATAAACATAAAGCACGTTTGTGCAACAGGCAAGGCAACTATTTTTATTTAAAAGTAACAGTAAGATAACAAATAAACTCTTCTCTGGCTTCCAACTGGGTACAGGTACTGACTTTAACCAACATTTCAGTGACAAACTCTGCCATCTTCATCAGGGCTGATGCCTGGGCATGTCTAGTCCAGTGGCGCTGTTGTCCATCCCTCCTCATCCAATCAGGTTTCTACTGTCCCAACTTGCTTTCATTCGAATTCCAGTTCTTACACAGAGCGAGATTTTCATCTTTGTGAAAATTCTTTTCCTTCCAGTTTTATTTTACTGGCTTCCTTCACCAGGCAGTCCCAAAAGCCAATGGCACAGCACAGTAGTTTTGTGCCATCGAAGGCCATTGTGAATTCTATTGTAAACAAGGTGGGACAGTAGAAACATGATTGGTTGAGGACTAACCAATCAGGAGGTACAGACAATGGAGGGTATAAATACCACTGGACTAGACATGCCCCGACATCATCCCTGATGAAGATGGCAAGGATTTTCATCAAAATCTCAGTTAAAATCGATACCAGCTGGAAGCCAAAGAAGATTGTATTTGTCATATACACCAGGAAAGCACTAGATCCTATTTCAACAGTAAAATGTTTTAAATTAAATGTTTAATTGAATTTTTGGCTCAAAATGAAAAATGCCCAGTTGGGAATGGGACTCCCTCCACTGTGAAGTACTTCCAATTTCCATCTGAGTGGAGCATGCACTGTAAGATCCACCAACAATAATTGCTTTAAACAGCTTGAAGCAAGGTTGAAAGTTTGCAGAATATTATTTTGTTCCACTTGGAATTACTTTTAGATTGCCCCTCAACAGATTGCAGAAAGGCCCAGAGTTTAACCCATTACACACCAACAAATAACATTTATTTCTATGTTGGCTTCAATCCTTGATATCCACACTTGCAGACTACAGTCGTTTCAGACTGGCAACATCTCCTTCACAATCACCATCAGGACAGGTGTATCACAAGGTTGTGTTTAGCCTCCTGCTCAACTCACTTCATATTTATTACTGTGAGGTTAAGTACAGCTCCTAAATCATATTTAAGTTTGCCAATGAAACCAGTGTCACTGGCCAAATAAAAGATGGTGACGAATCAGCATTGAAAACGTGGCTGAATGAAGCCACAACACCCTCTCACTCAACATCAGTAAAACCAAGGAGCTGATTATTGACTTCAGGAGGAGGAAACGGCGGCCATGATCCAGTCCTCATATGGGGATCAGACATGGACAGGGTCAGCAATTTTAAATTCCTTGGTATTAGCATTTCAAAGGATCTGTCCTAGGTTCAAAACATAAGTAGCAGTACAAAGAAGGCATGAAAGTGCCTCTACTTTATTAGAAGTTTGTGATGATTCAGCATGTCATCCAAAACTCTGACAAACTTCTTTAGATCCCCAGTGGAGAGTATATTGCATCACAGTCTAGGATGGAAACACTAATGCCCTTGAACAGAAAAGCCAGTCCATCACTGGTAAAGCCCTCCCTCCACTGAGCTGTCGCAGGAAAGCAGCATCCATCAAAGGGCCCTCAACACCCCACCAATCAGGCCATGCTCTCCTCTCGCTGTTGCCATCAGGAAGGAGGTACAGGAGCCTCAGGTCCCACACCACCAGATTCAGGAACAGTTATTACCCTCAACCATCAGGCACTTGAACCAGAGCCGGTAACTTCATTCACCCCAACACTGAGCTGATTCCACAATCTATGGACTAACTTTCAAGGACTCCACAACTCATTTTCTGAATATCATTTATTACTTATTTACCTGCTATTATTTTTGTTTTCATATTTGCACAATTTGTTGTCTTTTGCACATTGTTTCTCTGTCTGTGTGCAGTATTTCATTGATTCTATTGTATTCCCTTGTATTTTACTGTTTATGTTGATATATATGTACTTTGATAATAAATTTACTTTGAATGACCCAGATTTCTGAACCTTGTAGGGAAGGCACAGTAGTGTAGTGCTTAGCATAACACTTTACAATACAGGTGACCCAGGTTCGATTTCCACTGCTGCCTGCAAGTTCTCTTCATGACCATGTGGGTTTCATCCAGGTGCTGCGGTTTCCTCCCACAGTCCAAAGATGTACTGGTTGGTAGATTAATTGGTCACTGTAAATTGTCCTGCGATTAGGCAGCGATTAAACTGGGGATTGCTGGGTGGCATGGGACAAAGGGCCAGAAGGACCTACTACGTGCTATATCTCAATAAATAAATAAATGTCACTGAAACTATTTTCTGCAATACTTACAAGACAATGGACAACACAAATATTCTTTGGATCTTGCTTCAACCACAAGTGCATATTCTTGCAAATGTTGTACAGATTTTGCAAACTTGGAGCACGTCTTGTTGGCCAACCACATTCAGAAACCTGGGATTTCAAAAACAGAGTAAATACTTTAAAAACTACTCTAGTATTTATTGAAACCAGTGTTATATATTACAGTGAATCTAAATATTGCTAAATAAGTTTAACTTTGCTCAGAGATTCTGAAAATACAAGTGTCCACTAGTACCTCACTTACAGAGAGCAGGAATAGCAGTAACCTGCAGTTAAATTACTGGCAGGGCTGTCATGCTGGGAAATTGGACCAAGCCCACCTTCTCCACTGATAGTAACACAACAATAATCTGCTAACCAGCAGGTGGCGCAGTGGCATCAGCGCTGGACTTTGGAGCGAGAGGTCCCAAGTTCAGATCCAGCCGGCTCCTTTGCACGCTCTCCATCTGTGCTTGGGTTTAGAGTTAGCAACTCGACTTCGCCAGGTTTTAGATGCCGTACAATGACCAAAAAGATCGGTGCAAAAAGCTTGTCATGATGGCGCCCCGTCGACTCCACCAGGAGTTAAGGGCATGTACACACACACACACAATCTGCTCACAGCTCACTGTGGAGAAACAGCATTGTGAGGGCTGAGGCTGGGCAAGCAACATGATCAGGACTGTCCTCTTGCTGGCAATGTAAGTGTGCCCACTGCTGGGAACTGATGGCACCTTCTCCCAACCTCCACTACATGTGATAGAGGCTGCTGCTTTGATATACCAACAGGGTTGTGCTTGTAATTACAGAGAAATCTGCAGGCATCAGAGAGCTGTGAAGCTCAGAAAGAACAAGATGATAGTGACTGCAGGATGTTGGCAGTTTTCAAGACATGGAGGAGGTGATGTGAGCTCTCCAGAGGATGACAGATGTAAATTCTTTCCACAATTTATTTTTGAAAATATAGGGAACAATGAGAACAAAGGACCAAGAGCATCATAACAAATCAGCCCACTGCAAATTGCATTAAATCATGAGAGGCATGGATAGGATGAATGCACACAATCAAGAACTAGAGGGGTTGCTTTAAGATGAGAGGGAAGAGATTTAATAAGAACATGGGGGACAACTTTTTTCACCAGAGGGTGGTCAGTGTGTGGAATGAGTTGCCAAAGGAAGACATTGAAGCAGATACTGTACATTAACAACGTTTAGAAAATACTTGGAGTGGTACATGTAAAATTTAGAAGGATATGAGCCAAACGTAGACAAATGAGACTAGCTTAGTTGAACAAGTTGGGCCAAAGGGTCTATTTCAGTGCTGTATGACTCTGTGATTGGATATACTTTTAGAAAAAAATGTTTCCTCAGTGCTGAATTCCAGTATCCTTGCCCATGCAGTCAAAAGGTGATATGTTCAAGGTGAAATGTAAAAGATTTCAACACAACCCGAGGCTGTTGCTCTGAGCAGTGACTTCCAGACTGGGCTTCGATGCTTTCTAATAACATGGTATATACCAGGCTTTAATAAAGAGGGGATTTAGCTAGAAAAGTCCACAAAAAAAAATACTCAATACAATTGCTGCCTCAGTAGGAGGCTACTTGAACTCCCTAGAAATCCATTTGACTGACTCATCCCTTTAAAGAAATGGCCAACCACATCATCGGTATTTAAGTGTACTTGAAGATGACCAAGTAAAACTTCCATTCAAAAATGGCAGGAACTACTGCTTTAAAACAACACTGAGAATGTGCCGGATTCTGAAGTGTTGCCCTTTGGGTAAAACTTTAAGCAGAAGCCAAATGCCCACTGTTATATACATGAGTTCCCAGAGCACTATTATACTTAGCAATATTTACTCTTTATACAATATCAATAAAATACATGGTCATTTCCTCATTGCTGTCTGTAGGATCTACAAATAAGCTCCCAAACTTCCAGTATTTCAACTACAAATACATTTAAGAACACATAGCTTGATGTAAATGCTTTGTGACATCTTGGGGTCCAAATGCTGCATGTTTCCCACAACCAAAGTTCTCTTTATCTCATCTTCTCGTTATTTATTGCTATTCATTTATATTTGCATTTGCACAGTTTATTGTCTTCTGCACTCTGGCTTATCTTTCATTATTCCTTTTATGCTATTCTATAGATTTGCTGAATATGCCTGCATGAAAATAAATTTCAGCATTGTATTTGCTGACATATGTGTTTTGATAATAAAATTTACTTTGAACTTTGATAAACACAGCTCTCACTTTTAAAACCATTACGGTGTAAATTCTAATTTTCTGCAAAATATATACAACCGATCTAATATGAGAACACTCGGTCTATAACAAATATTCTTAAGCAAATCCCAATCTCAGATTGAACTGCAATTTTTGTGGAAGTTAAACATTAATTTAAAAGTGTTGCAAATGCAAAATTGTACAGATTAAATGCCAGGGTATTAACTTTTTGATTGTCTTCTTACATCTTCAGTTCACTCAAAAGAATGATTAACAACTAGTCAGGAAATTAAAACCCAAGAATTCTTGGGAATTATAGAGTCATACATCATGGAAACAGGCCCTCAGACCCATCAAATCCAGGGCAAATACCAAATGTCCGTTTACCCTAATACCAAATTATTCTCCACACATCTACTGCAACCTCCCTTCTTCTAGATTTGACAGGAAAGATATATTCCAACAAGGCACTGATCTAAGAGGAGACCAGAGTGTGTTGAGTCAAAGAACATCAGGAATAGAAATTGGAATAGATCATCCAGCACCTTGTGTGTTTCTCCACCATTCTCTATCTTCTAGCCTCAGTGCCACTATCCTGCACTAAAATTAAAACAGTTTTATCCATTAATATTTAAAATCATTCATCCCCGTCTTGCACACATTGTCCAAATGAATCTGCATGACGCTCTTTAGATTCAGGTTCCAAAGATTTACTCCCCTCTGTAGGAAGACTTTATTTTTCTCACTTTTGTCCTGAATGTCTGGCCCCTTACATTGTGACCGGCTTCTGGTTTTATACATGCCAGCATGGAGAAACATCAACCCTGCATACTCCCTGTCAAATTCATCAAGAAGCTTGCAACAGAAACAGAAATACTGATATAATAGTTCAATTAAATAAGTAGTGCAAAAATAGAAATTAAAAAATATATGGTGAGGTAGTCTTCATGGGTTCAATGTCCATTCAGAAAGCATGTGCAGAAGAGAAGAAGCTTTGAATCACTGAATGTGTGCCTTCAGGCTTCAGTACCTGCTTCCTGAAAGTAACAAGGCATGACCTGGGTGATGGGGTCCTTCACGATAGACACCATCTTTTTGAGGTATCACTCCTTCAAGATATCGTGGAACTACAGAGGCTAGTGCCCATGATGGAGCTGACTGTAAGTTTACAACTCTCTGCAGCTTATCTTGATCCTGTGCAGTAGCACCCCCATACCAGATGGTAAAGCAGCTAGTTGGAATGTTCTCCACATTTGTGAGTGTCTTTGGTGACATACCAAATCTCCGCAAACTCCGAGTGAAATACAGGCACTGACATACTTTCTTTGTAGCTGCATTAATAGGTTGGGTCCAAGTTAGATCCTCAGAGATATTGACACCAGGTACTTGAAATTGCTCACTCTTTCCTCTTCTGATCCCTCCTTGAGAACTAGTTGTGTTCTCGCATCTACCCTTTCTGAAGTCCACAATCAGTTCTTTGGTCTTACTGATGTTGAGGGTAAGGTTGTTGCTGTGATACCACTCAACTAGCTGATACATCTTGCTCCTGTACACCCTCTCGTCACCATCTGAAAGTCTGCCAACAATAGCTGTATCATCAGCAAAATTAGAGATGGCAAGTAAGTTGTGCCTAACCACACAGTCATGGGTGTAGAGACAATAGAGCAGTGGGCTAAGCACACATCCCTGAAGTGTGCCAATGTTGATTGTCACAAGGTGGAGATGTTATTTCCAATCCACACAGATTGTGGTCTTCTGGTTAGGAAGTCACAGAGGCCCAGAGCTTTTCAGTCAGAACTACGAGAATGATTGTGTTAAAACACTGAGCCTCATTTCTCCCCCATCTCCACTTTTAAACTAAAGTATCTACTCTAACCCCAGCTTTGATGAAGGAACTTGGCACAAAACCTCAAACTGTTTATTCCACTACATAGATGCTGCCTGGCCTGGTGAACTTCTCCAGCAGTTTGTGTGTGTTGCTCCAGATATCCACCATCTGCAGAATCTCTTGTGTTTCTGATTAACCGGTTTAGCTTCCCACAGATGCAGCCTGACTGGTTGAGTTCTTCCAAGATTTCTGCTTTTGTTTCAGATTCCAAAACTTGCAGTTTTGTTTTCTACAAGAAATTTTCACCTATCATTCTTCCAAACTCAAAAATATCTGGGACCCGTCTGCTGAAACTGCCCTCATACAACAAAACCACTATCCCAGAAATTAGTCTGGCAAAACATTGCTGCACTCCTTTTATTATTGCTAGTCAGTCATATGAGCAGTGATGGACAAAATTAATCAATTGTGGGAACAGAATTAGTGAGAAACTTTTCCTAATCAATAATAGGTGACATAGATTTGTAGAGAACAGAAATGGTCCACCATACCAATCTTTATTAATCCCATTAGCCTGTAATATGTAGATGTCAGGAGAATAAAGGATGAAACTCAAATTATAATACCCTGAAGTCACATACACAAGCTGGAGAAACTCAGAGGCCAGACAGCATCTATGAAAAACAGTAAACAGTCGAAAAGACCCTTCATTGTTTCTCATCTCTTTTTTCCCCAGTTCTGATGAAGGGCATTGGTCTGAAACTTTGACAGTTTATTCTTTTCCATAGATGCTGCCTGGCCTGCTGAGTTCCTCCAGCATTTTGTGTGTGCCTCCAACATCTGCAGATTTGCTCTTGTCTGGGATATCCTGAAGTCAGTTTCATTGTACAGAGCTACCACAGAAATAGAAACTTCAGTTTCTCTTCCTCTTATTAATCCATCTTTGATTTAAAAAATGGCATAATTCCTAAAAAAAAATGAAAATTCCATAGCTTGCATATCCACAGTTGGTAGAACCACAAATAATCATAAAATTCCAGCATTTTCTTTTAACATTGAAAACTTCATTACAGAAAATAACCCAACCCTTATTTAGACCATTTGGATAAGAAAATCCAGAGACGTTTTTATCAGCAAAATATCAGCGAATTATCAGCAAAATCCAGAGACGTTTTTATCAGCAAAATCAGCAAACTAGGTCACCTCTCTAAACAATCTCTGGAAAATAAAACTGAAATCTTCAGAACAAGATTGCAGTACCAGAGTGACACCAGGGACTGCTGTATACTTTGCTTCACGGAAACATGGCACATACCCACCATTTTGGATCCTGCACTGCAGCCCGATGGCTTTACCATTCTTCGCAAAGACAGGACTTTCAGGGGGTGTGGAGGTAGAGTATGTTTTATGATTAACTCATTGTGGTGCACATATGTGGCGGTTCTGTCTCAGATCTGCTCACCCAACCTGAGAGGGTGAAGGGGTTTCCCGCCATCAGCTTGGTAATGGTGTCCATTCCACCTCAAGCCAATGCCAGGCAGACACTGAAGAAGCTGAGCTCCATGATCAACAGTCATGAAAGAGTGCACCCAGATGCCTTCCCTATCATTACAGGGTATTTCAACCAGGCCAGCTTGAAGAAGTCTCTGTATAACTACCACCAACGTATCATCTCTGAGACCAGACCACTGTTATACCACCATCAAGAATGCTTACCATGCCATCCCACACTCACACTTTGTTAAGTCTAAACTCCTGGCTATACTTCTACTCCCAGCATATTAGCAGAAACTAAAGACCGCAGCACCAGTGGTGAGGCTGATGAAGGTATGGTCAAGGGAGGCAGAGAAGAACTTACAGGACCACTTTGAGTAGGTGGACGGGACAGTACTCAGCAACCAACTTAATCAAGAACTGTGTAGATGAGTATATGTGTAACACTTACCCAAAAGGCTGGTATATGTCTAGGGGAAAAAGAGATCTAGCCACTCACCAACCCACCTCCCGTACACGCAGGTGCTGTGAGAATCGAGTTAATGCCTCGCGCCCGCCAACAGTATCAAATCCACAACAAATACCGTTATGAAATACACTTTAAAGAGTTTACTACGATTAAAAGAGTAGTAGGCAATACTATATATATATATACATACACACACACAAGGAAAAAAACAAAAGGCGCCAACTTATCAAGGTTCAGTCTGTTCAGTGCACTCGTTGGAGCTCAATCAACAAACCAATTGACCCATCCGGCAGTCGCACCTGGGACCACCCCGGTGGTCTTACGAGCAGTCCAGCACACGTCCACTTTCCTCGGCGTCTTTCTCGGCCTCCTCCTCACACCCAAAAACCTGCAAAAACCCCTCTCCCAAGTTCCCAGCATCACAAGACACAATAACATTCCCTATTGATTAACAAATGAATACAATTACCATATCAGCCATTCTAAAGCAAAACAACGGCGAGAGAAACACTTATCCGACAAAGAAGCATTCCTACTTGTAACAAACCAAAGAGGCCATTTTGAGTAACATACACAGGACATTGTACATTCTCTCCCCACCAGCAAATGTCATGCCCTCATGGCATTACTAGAGTTCCCCAAAGCTTCTTGCAACACACAAAACCCAACCCAGGTGCAGAAAGCAGTGACATAACTACCCAGAGCAGTAGAAATCACACTCGGTTCTCCCGGTACCACATATGTCAACCGCTCCGGGGGGCGCCTGTCTCTGAGATCTCCATACCCCTTCTGCTCCACTGGGCTCCCTCGTCACCTGCGAACCCACTGTCTTGGACACCCCAGGTCTACCTGACAGACCCGCACCCTCTTCCTCACAGGGGTCCTCCCTCACCTGAGATCTCTCCGGCTCACGCTCGGGTTCCACCCTCTCTCCCACCAATGTAGGCTGCCTCTCCATCTGATCCTCAAGACCCCTCCCCTCATCCAATTCAGTATGGGAAGGGCCAGGAGCCTCCTCTCCTAGTACTGGAGCACCAGCGAATGGGAACAGGGCCCACTCATCTGAGTCGTCCTCTTCTGAATCGGTAGCCATTCCCGGGTGAGGGACCCGTCCCCACTCTTCCCATTCTCCGCGCCCTCGCAGAGTCCTTGTACTAGGCATAACCTTCCACTCGGGCTCCTTATCCACCTGCACCGCTTGACCCAGTGGCAGCAGGTGATTCCTATGGAGTACCTTGATAGGCCCTTTCTCATCCTCAGGTTTCACCCGGTAAACTGGCAGGTTTGGCATCTGGCTCTCTATTACATAGGGGCGGGCCGCCCATCGATCTGCCAACTTGTGCTTACCAGGGAGTCCCAAATTCCGTAAAAGGACACGGTCGCCCGGTAATAATTGTACAAACTTCACCTCTCGATCATACCGCATCTTATTCCTCTGATTTTGTTTGGTAGCCGCTGCCTCGGCCAACTCGTACGTCCACTGTAACTCCCTCTTCATGTCAGACACGTACTTTAGATGGGACTTCCCGGGTAATTCACCCACTCCACCTCCAAAACACACGTCAATGGGCAACCTCGCTTCCCGCCCGAACATCAGATAATAGGGCGAATACCCTGTAGCATCATTGCGAGTACAATTGTAACAGTGAATCAATTGTCCAATATGACGACTCCACCTGCTTTTCTGCCCAATCTCCAGCGTCCCGAGCATATCCAACAGGGTCCTGTTGAATCTCTCTGGCTGAGGATCTCCCTGTGGGTGATAAGGGGTAGTCCTGGATTTCTCAACCCCAAGCATAGTCAGTAATTCCTGGATAAGGCGGCTCTCAAAGTCCTGCCTCTGATCACTATGGATTCGCCTGGGAAGACCATAATGCACAAAATACTTCTCCCACAACACCTTCGCCACTGTCGTCGCCTTCTGATCCTTGGTGGGAAATGCCTGAGCATAGCGAGTGTAATGATCAGTGATGACTAAGACATTCGCGGTGTTGCTGGTGTCAGGCTCAATCGACAGGAAATCCATACATACCAGGTCCAGAGGTCCCGCACTCTGCAAGTGCGACAGTGGAGCCGCCAACGCTGGCAGGGTCTTCCTCCGGATGCAACGACAGCATCCCCTACAGTATTCTTCGACGTCCCCCCTCATCCGGGGCCAGTAGAACCGGTCTTTGAGTAATCCATATGTCTTTTCCACCCCCAAGTGTCCAGAATCATCATGTAAGGCCTGGAGTACAGCCTGGCGATACTCCTCCGGCAGGACCAGTTGCCAACAGTGGGGTTGGTCCGGAGGCGTTGTTACCCGGTACAAAATTTTGTTCTTTAACTTCAACCGAGACCACTTCTTCAACAACAGAGGCACACATGGGTGTTTCGCCTTCTCAGCCAACGCCTCATCCCCCGTCTCGACCGCTCTCCACACTGTGCCAATGCCCGGGTCATTTTGCTGAGCAGTTGCCACTTCCCCCGGACTCAGTTCCGGCAACTGTTTAGTCCGCAGTGCGGTCAGGTCACAGTAAGCTAGGGGTATGGCGTCGTCAAAAACCCCCAAATGGTCCACGGCTCGTTGCAGCCTCCCTCTTCCCTCGGCCTTCACGGTGATAGCAAACTGACACAGCGCCTTCCCTCCAGGGGCAGGGACACTCTCCCACTCCTCGTCCCTCTCCTCCTCCCCCGGCTCCCGAAGAGACAAAGCATCCGCATCGACATTCTTGCTTCCGGGGCAGTACCTCAGGCTGAAATCATATACCGAAAAGGCCGCCAGCCACCGATGTCCTGTGGCATCCAGGTTCGCCAAAGTCAGAATATAAGTGAGAGGATTGTTATCCGTTCTCACCTCAAACTTGGCTCCGTACAAGTAATCGCCCAGCTTGTCCACCACAGCCCACTTCAGCGCCAGGAACTCCAACTTGTGAGTGGGATAGTTTCTCTCCGATGGCGACAAGCTTCGGCTGACAAAGGCTACCGGCCTCAATGCTTTGCCATGCTCCTGGTACAGAACAGCCCCGAGACCCTCTCGGCTGGCATCCGTGTACAGCACATATGGCTTCTGGGGATCGGCAAAAGCCAACACCGGGGCCTGGGTCAGTGCCCTTTTCAAAGATCGGAACGCCTCTTCACAGTGATCATTCCATCTCGAGCCAAAAGGTCCCGCCGGGTTCCAGTATCCTCCAGCATCCTGCCTCTGGTTCCCCGTCCTCTTCTTCCCCACCGGGGGATAGCCACACAACAGCTGAGTCAACGGGTGACACTTTGGCGTATCCTTTCACAAATCGCCGGTAATACCCACAGAACCCCAAAAATGAGCGCAGAGCGCCCACTTTCTGGGGTCTCGGCCAGGTGGTCACGGCCTCTATCTTGGTTGGATCAGTAGCCACTCCCTCTCGCGAAATGATATGGCCAATGTAGTTAACCGACGACTTGCAGAACTGGCATTTGTCCAGGGAAAGCCTCAACCCTTCTTCATTAAGCCGGCCCAACACCTTCAACAGCCTCTCCTCATGTTCCTCCAAAGTCGATCCAAACACTATCAAATCATCCAGGTACACCAGAACCTCTAACAGATTCATATCCCCCACAGTTCTCTCCATGAGCCTCTGGAAGGTGGCTGGGGCTCCCGATATGCCTTGGGGCATTCGTTCGAACTGAAAGAACCCCAGCGGGCAGATAAAAGCAGTCTTCTCTTTATCGCCCGCACTCATCGGGATCTGGTAATACCCACTTCTTAAATCCAGCGCACTGAACCACTTTGCACCGCTCAGGCAGGCCAGCGCATCCTCGACTCTTGGGACAGTATATTGATCAGGGACAGTTCGCCGATTCAACGTCCTGTAGTCAACACACATGTGCACTCTCCCATTCTTCTTCCGTGCCACCACTATTGGGGACGCATAAGGACTTCAGGACTCAGCTATGATTCCGGCCTCCTTCAACTTGCACAAGTGCTGTCGCACATCCTCAACATCTGCCGGAACCAGCCGTCGGGATCTCTCTCGGAACTGGGTGCCCTCCGTCACCCGGATGGTGTGGCGAGTGCTTTTGGCGCAGCCAACATCAAACTCGCCCCGAGAAAAAACAGCTTCCATCTTCAGCATCTTCTCCACTAGCCGGTGTTTCCACTCCAGCGACACAGGGGAATCCCCGAAGTTAAAGGCTTCAGCGGTCAGCTCCCTTCGATGCTCCGATCCCTCCCCGTTAGGGGTCCTCACTGGTGCGCTAGACATTACCGTCACCGGGAACAAATGTGCCAGTGGCATTCCCCTCTTAAAGGTGATTTCTCTTACCGTAGTGTTCCTGACACTTATAGCTATACCACCCCTGGTCTCTGCACTTCGGGCCTCACCAGCGCCCCCGCCGGAAATCGTGTCTCCACTTCAAGATCGTCTGGGGCGTCTACTAACAGGGCTTCTCCCGTCGGCACTCCTGGGAATCTGGGGGTCCCCATCACCTTGGGCCTCGCCTGCGTACACCACACCATCCCTCGCTTACACTCCGGATCCAGCCCTTGGGAGGCAACCCCTTCTGCGAACACTGCTCGAAACACTGGATGCACCTAGAGGGTCTCCAGAAAGTCTTCCCCCACTTTCTCCTTACAAGCTCCCAGGAGCCGTCGCACAACGGGGGAGTTAGTCCCCACCAGGAGGGCAGCACCACCGGTTTCCACCGGGTCAGGACACACCAACACCAACGTCTCAATAGCTTCCGACACTCCCACATCGCCCTCCAAGAACTCCAATCTCACCAATAGGTACCCATCGTACGGGTAGTCACCCTCGCTCACACCCCAAATCTGCAGAGCGTCAAATGGGGTTAAGGGCAAATGCTTTAGATATTGATTGTAGAAAGACCGGTACAATAAGGTCACCTGCGATCCCATACCAAGAACGGCTTTTGCGTAAACTCCCTCTATCCGTAGACCCACACTGGCACGGGGTCCTACCAGCCCATCCAGAATAGAGGCGTGGGCACCCAGTGGTCTTCCGGCTGATCTCTGGGAACGTGTTCCTCCAGAGGCTCCAGTCCGTTCCCTCACTGAGCCTCTCCTAAGTTTCCTGACACCTCTCCCTTTTTAGTCATAGGGGGGCTTGTCCTCCGCGGGACTCCTTGTCTCTCACAATCCCACCTAAAGTGTCCCTCCTCTCCACAGCTATAGCACACCCTCGGCCTTTCACAGTCCCGCCTGAAATGCCCCTCTTTCCCACAGTTAAAGCACACGCTGCCTGCCGCCCCTCCTCTCTCAGGACGGCTCCTGCTCCCAATCCACTGCACTGATCGCCCCTGAGAGTAGGTACCTCCCCTGTCCCCCCCCTCCAAAGGGGGTTCCCTACTCCCCGGGGGGGGTTGTCATTCCTCCACCCAGCCACCACTTCCTGTATCGCTGAGGATCGCTCCCGTAGGCCCACGCCCCTTTTCCGCCCCAATGCTCTCTCTTCCTCTCGCACCTCTCTGATCAGTTGCCCAAAGGATGGAGGGGGACCTTTCCGATAAGCCTGCCGGATAGTCCACGCCACCTTGTCCTCCTCCAGAGAGCCACTGAATAGCTGACTCATCCTCACGCTAGCCACGTCAGTCGCCTTCACTACCCCCCCGGCGGCGCAGCCCCAAGAGCATCCCCTCCATCCTAAATATGTACTCGGAGAGCTTTTCCCCTCTCCATTGTTCCAGGCGTTGGAACTCTGCTAAAAGCAGCCAGGGTTCCCCTGACAACCCAAACGCTCCCTCCAAAACCTCTATGCATTCCTCCACTGAGGCCCCAGGCTTCTCAGCTTTCAACTCCCGGACGGTTTTGGCTGCTAAACCCCTCAAACTTCCCACCAATCGCTGCCTCTACTCCTCCTCCGAGCCTGGCCACTCCTCTAACATCAAAGACGTATGCTCGATCCAGGTCTCAAAGTCCACCTCCCCGTCCGGAGTAGGCTTGGCTCCGGAGAACACCCCCAGCTTCAGCCGTGGCCTCTCGGCCACCCCCACCAGGGAATTAAGTGCGGCTGCCAGCTCCGAGGCTTCCACCCTACCTGGGGAGCGGGTCTTAGTCACGACTCCCTCCTCCCACCTCCTTTTACTAGTGCCGGGCACCTCTCTGGGGTCCACCTCTAGCTCCTCCCCCGATGTCTCCTCAGCCTCATCCTTGTAGAAGGAGTGGAGCCCCCACAGCCCCTCCTCTCCTGGTACACTGACCGTCGCCGGCAGTTCCACCGTCCTGACTTCAGCACTCGTACGAACCAACACCAAGCTAGACTCTACCTCTTTACCACACCATCTAGCTACCAATTCTACCTGCCCAATACCCTTCACCGAACTTAAACCCCGCACTATCGCGTCTCCCGAAACTCAAAAATCCACTCCACTCACTACGCATGCGTACTGTACTGCTACATCTTCAAACTGGCACCAACAAAAAATCTTATCTCGGTCCATCTCCCTCTGCTGCCTGCGCGATTCCACAGTCCCTGACAATCCAATCTGGGACGAGCACCCCACAAATGTAACACTTACTCAAAAGGCTGGTATATGTCTAGGGGAAAAGGAGATCCAGCCACTCACCAACCCACCTCCCGTACACGCAGGTGCTGTGAGAATCGAGTTAATGCCTTGCGCCTGCCAACAGTATCAAATCCACAACAAATACCGTTATGAAATACACTTTAAAGAGTTTACTACAATTAAAAGAGTAGTAGGCAATACTATATATATATACATACATACAAGGAAAAAAGCAAAAGGCGCCAACTTATCAAAGTTCAGTCTGTTTAGTGCACTCGTTGGAGCTCAATCAACGAACCAATCGACCCATCCGGCAGTCGCACCTGGGACCACCCCGGTGGTCTTACGAGCAGTCCAGCACACATCCACTTTCCTCGGCATCTTCCTCGGCCTCCTCTTCATACCCAAAAACCTGCAAAAACCCCTCCCCCAAGTTCCCAGCATCACAAGACACAATAACATTCCCCATTGATTAACAAATGAATACAATCACCATATCAGCCATTCTAAAGCGAAACAACGGCGAGAGAAACATTTATCCGACAAAGAAGCATTCCTACTTGTAACAAACCAAAGAGGCCATTTTGAGTAACCTACACAGGACATTGTACATATGCCTTCGAGATCATACTGCCCAACCCAAGCCAAAACCAGTGAATGAACCTGGAGATTCAGTCTACTGCGGGCTAGATCTGTGGTACCTGAGGGAAGTGATCTAAAACTATGCAAGTTATGCAGGTATGACCTACAGAAGACTACTTTAAGAGCAAAAAAAACACACAATTGTAATTGAAGCTGGAGACAGAAACAGGTGCACATCAGCTCTGGCAGGATTTGTAGGCCAGGACTTCCTACAAGGCAAAAGCTAACACCATCAATGGTTGTGATGCTCCACTCCCAGATGAGCTCAATACCTTTAAGGCACGCTTCCAAAGAGAAAATAAAAGTAAACCTGCAGGAATCCCTGAAGCACCTGGTGACCCTATGATCTCTGTCTTGGAGGCCAATGTCAGAACATCCTTCCTGAAGGTGAACACACGAGGCATTGGGCCCTGATGACAGGGCACTGAAACCCTGTGCCAGCCAACTAGTGGGAGTGTTCAAGGACATCTTCAATCTCTCATTGCTGTATTTGGATGTTCCCACTTGCATCAAAAGGATCAATCATACCAGTGCCCAAGAACAGGATGAACTGCCTCAATGACCATCACCTAGTTGCATTCACATCTCCTGTAATGAAGTGTTTTGAGAGTTTGGTCATGGCTAGAATCAACTCCTGCCTAAGCAAGGACCTGGGCTCAATGCAATTTATCAATCACCAAAACAGGTCTTCAGCGGATATAATCTCACTGGTACTCCACCCAGCCTTTTACCACCTAAACAACAGCAATACCTAGGTCAGGCTGCCGTTTATTGATTACAGCTCATAATCATGCCTTCAAGGTGCACTTATTATTAAACAATGTATAAATTATACAACCTTGAAATTTGTTTGCTTACAGGCAGTTGCTAGCAAGGAACCCGAAAAATCCCAATTAAAAGTAGTAAGACCAACACCCCAGTGCCCACAGAGAGAGAAAATAAAGAAAAAACACAAAACAAATCATATAAACAATAGAAGGGTGCAGATACAGCATTCCGAACCAAATTGAGTCCTTAGATGCAAATCTCCAGGAGTAGCCCAAAGTAGGCCCAAAGCCTCAGTATTCAGTTCATCATATTAGTAGAGCAAATCACAGCAATGATTGCAGACACAAAGCACAGCAGCCGGGGCAGTCTCACAGAGAAGCCCCCAAACTATCTGGGCCAGCATTTAAATTGTCCGAACCTCGCAGTAGGACCCGGGCCCTGCTGCTGGCGAATCGCTAATGGCCTAGATTTTGCTGCTAAAGGAGCCATTGTTGACCTCTTCCAAATCAGCTCGCCACCCAGGGCGGTCTAACCTTGTCCAACTCTCAACACCATGCCTTTTCAGTCTACATGGGATGGCATTTAGATTGTCCAAAGAGCGGATTGTACCTCGTATTAGGACCCGGGCCTTGCTGCAGTGAGTCACTCTGGGCCTTGAACAAACAAGCCACCCATCGATTTGCTTCGAACCTGGACTTCGCTGCCAAAGAAGCCGTTCTCAATCTCGCCCTCTGCAATTCAGCTGGGCATTTAGAGCAATCCAACCTTGTACCTGGAGGCATCAAAACTCTTCCGCTCTGTCTTCTCCCATCCAAATCGTTCACTCCAACAAGCATGTATCCAGCTCCCAATATGTTGATTTTGCAGTGCACCAGTATGATACATCCCAAAAATTCACTTTGCCTTCACCCACTTCTTCATTGCTTATGGTGGTAGTTTACCAAAATTTACTTTAAAAAAAAAGTGTTATCAATAATGGTTTTAATCCAATTCCTTTGCTTTCGAACTACCAGTCAGCTGTCACACATTCTCGGTAGCATCATCTTAAACCAGAAAAAAAAACTTCAGTTCTAATCAACAAGCTAAAACCTGGGCCTCTATACCTCTCTCTGCAAATAGACTTCACTAGGAAACCAAAGTCAGTGCAGATCAGAAGTAACATCTCATTGCTGGCCTACTTCAAGGTTGCGTGCTTAGCTCACTGCTCCACTCTCTCTCTACATCCCTGACTTGTGGCTAGGCACAGTTCTATAAACTAGCTAATGACATAATTATTGTGAGCAAAATTTCAGATGGTGGTGACGTGGCATACAGGAACGTGATTGATCAGCTGGTTGAGTGGTGTCACAACAACTTTGCATTCAGCATCAGAAAGACCAAGAAAGGGGAAGCTGAGAGAGCACATACCACTCCTCATTGAGGGATCAGCAGTGGAAAGGGTGAGTAGCTTCAGAATACTGGGTATCAATGTCTCTGAAGACTAATCCTGATTCCAACATATTGATGCAACTACAGAGAAGGCACAACAGAAGGCAACTACAGAGAAGGCGGTAGGTCACCAAAGACTCATGCAAATTTCTACAGGTGTATTGTGAAGAGCATTCTAACCTGGCTGCATCACCATCTGGTATGGAGGGGCCACTGCACAGGATGGGAAAAACTACAGAATGTTCTAAATTCAGCCAGCTTCATCATGAGCACTAGCTTACCCAGCACTGAGGATATCTTCAAAAGGTGATGCATTAGAAGGTGGCATCCCATCACCTGGGATACGCCCTCTTCTCATTGCGACCATTGTGGCAGTTGTACTGGAGCCTGAAAACACGTGCTCACTGTTTTGGGAACAGCTTTTTCCCCTCTGAATAGAAATGACTTCATGGAACCTACCTCACTTTTTTTGCTCTCTTTTTGCACTATACCTTACGTGTAATTTAAAATTATACATATACTTCTTATTGAAAATTGAGCATTTCTATTATTCTGTATTGGATTGTAATGCTGCTATAAAACAAAAAAAAAATTCACGACATATGCTAGTGATATGATCCCTGATTCTGAAAGTCAAAGGAAGATCAAAGTGACAACCTAGGCAAGACAGTGAATCGCTCAATGTTAAGGCAATAATCCTTCACAAAATAACCTGTTTTGCCAAAACACTCAAAGGTCTACACAACAGCTTCCAACTTCAAGAGTAAGCAACAATAAACCTGTCAATAAAACAGAAGGCATAACATTTCCCCTTCCAAATACATGGCCAAAAAACCTCTAGAAATAATCCTTAACTGAAGACACTTAACGCTCAATTTGTAAAAATAACTTAAAACATATATCTATTGTGTAATTTTCATCTAATGTAAAACAACATTAGACATAGTTCATGTCTGTAAACTCTTAGCATCAATACATAGTTAACTTTTTGATATAGTTCACCAATGTGTACAGAATTTGACAACCTGAAGAAGGATTTACAGAAACAAATTGGGTAACCAGTGTCGTCATTGTTGTGTGTTCTCTCTCTCTCTCTCTCTCTCCCCCCTCCGCCACCACCCACCACCCCCCCCCCCCCCAGCATTTCCAATATTGAAAAGTGCCCACAATGAATCTTTCTGTAGGGCTCTTCCCCAACCCAAAATTTCAAAGATACAGCTACTTGACCATATTAATAATTAATTTTAACAACAGAATATACAGAACAGAGGCCACCAGTAAGAAAAGAATAAAATTTCACATTTGCTCAGAAGTCTACATCTGCACTCTGAATAATTCTCATTTCCATAGGTAACTTTAACCTTTATTATACATACCCTGTTATGGAATCTGGAAGATCTATAGGATCGTTGCGACAGATTATATACAGCGTAGTGACCTGGATGACGGGAATCTAGAAACAACCTGACATCTTCAATGTTATTCTTGATTGCTGACTCAACACCTTCAGCTGGAAATGACATGACTGTAGGGAAAATAAAAAATATTTTACAAATACTTGACACCAAATTGCAGGGTTGTAAATTACAATGTATTTAAATGACATCAGAACACATTAATTAGATTACTGATTTCCACTCCTAGGTGTCTATTATTCTCTATGGAAAACATTTATCTAAAAATTGTAATTAGAATGACTACTCTGTAATTATTACTCCATTCTTATTTTAGATAGTTCTGCATCTACTAAATGTGGATCACCATCTGATTGTACCTTCTTCACAATTATAATTGCAATAATTGTATGTTTTCAGAAGCTTTTCCCACTATTTTCCTCAACTGCTGGGTGGTCACACAAGATCAACATTTCATGAGTAACACACAAAGTCTCGTTAAGGTTTCAAACCAAAGTTCTAATATTAAATTGAGTTAAAGCAATACACTGAGAAGTGAAAGTCTTCTGTTTTTAATGGAATATCCAGAAAGTTTGGGTCACATCATAATCATAACAGTGCATTTCATGATAGTAAATAAATGTCTGTTGGAAAGTGCTGCTATCCCATTATGTCTGAGTCATGAACAAGTAACTCAGATAAAAGTTAGCTTTCAAGGGAAAATTAAATCAATTGTTTAGAAACAGTTAATGAAACACTTAGTACCTGAAACACGAAGGATTCCTGACTTACCAGCTATTCTTGTGGTTACGTACGAAATGTCCAAATCTCCTTTAGCATAACTGATCAAAAAAAGCATAATAGTGACACATAAGAATATATTGCAAAACAAAATATTTAACAACTAATAGCTAGGATCATGCTGCAGAATGAGGTAATCATGCACTAGCTTGGAGAGTACAATCAATATCTTGGGTAATCATTTATTTCACACAAGGATACATTTGCATTTAGAAGCAGATAGAAAATACAATTATTCAGATGTTATTGTTACTGCTTGGTAAATTAACACCTAAAGGACAGCTCCAGCTGAAGTAGCCAATGTTACAGACCATGTTATTTTTGTGCCACTTTTTGAAAGAACAATCCAGTAGTCTTTTTCCACTACATTTCCCTGTATCCCTATTATCAAAACTACCACTAAATCTACTTCTATCACAATTTCAGTAAGATACAGTTGGTAGAGCTACTGTGACACAGTTCCAGTGATCCCAGATTTAATCCTGACCTCCAGGGCTCTCTGAGTGAGGTTTGATGCTTTAACTGTGATCAGGAGTGATCCAGAGATGTGCAGTTGACAAGTTTACTCAGCCACTAGACCATTTTACATAGTGATGAGAATATAGTGACACTGCCACAGGGAAAATCAGTGAGAAATGGAATCACTTTGCAGTTCAGCATTTTCTCAATGAGCAGAAATAGACTCGTATTTTGGAAGAAAAGATTCCCCAAGAGATCAAAGCAAAAACAATTAGTTAATGGAACTAATAAACGTAAATCAGAATAAGAACAAAAGTCATTAAGAAAACTTGCGTCATAAAATAATTCTTAGTCTGATACAGTAGTTCTACATTTCTCCATTTATGAATTCAACCAATCTGGTCAAAGATGATTCATGAATACCAGATGCAAGGAAATGCCCCAAAACTAATAACAAAACTAAACAGGCTTGTATTTGCATAGCACCTTTCCTGTAGGAAAATATTCTAGTGGAATGAGAGAAATTGGATGGTAGGTTGTGGGTGGAGTATCATAAGAGGTTACTAAAACCTGTGATGTTGAAATAATTTATAAATCAATAAGTTCCTGAAAATCCAACAAAAGTGTGGACTGGATAGCTCCTACATTTATTCTGGATAAACACGAAACAGCTGATACTCAGATGGGGAGCAACACACAATTTGCTGGAAGAAATTGACAAGTCAACCACCATTGGTGGGAGGAAAGAAATCTTCAATGTTTCAGGTCAAAACATTCCATCAGGGCTGAGAGTGGAGAGGTAAGATGTCCAACATAGAGAGGGGAAAGGGAGTGGCAAGAAAGGTGATATGTGGACTAAGGAGAGGTGTAAGATTACAAGCAGATGGCGCCAGATACCAAAGGCGAGCAGGGATTTAGCTACAAGGCTATGGCAGATGTATTTTACTCTTTCATTTAGAGATACAGCACGGTAACAGGCCCATCCAGCCCAATGAACATGGGCTGCCAAATTACACTCGTGTGACCAATTAACCTACTTACCCATATGTCTTTGGGATGTGGGGGAAAACTGCAGCACCTAGAGGAAACCCACATGATCACAAGGAGAATGTATAAATGCCTGACTGTCAGTGGCGGAATTGAACGCAGGTCGCTGGCACTGTAATAGCACTAAACTACCATGCCACCCCATATACTGACCATTCTCTGACTGGAAAAAAGATAAATAAAGACAGAGGAAAAAGTGAAAAAAGAAATCAAAAGATAGAGCAAGATGGTGGATTGTCTGAAGATGGGAAATAGCTTCGGGGGGTGGGGGGGGGAAGGGGAAGACAAACAGGAACACGACGTGCTACCAGAGCTGGATTCAAATAAGAAGATGAGAATGAAAAACATTAGAGAAAATGGAAGTGGTGAATCAGAATCAGGTTTTATTATCACTGATATATGTAATGAAATTTGTTATTTTTCAGCTGCAGTACAGTGCAATACACAAAAAATACTATAAATTACAATAACAAATATTTATATAAAATTTAAATTAAATTAGTGCAAAAGGAGAACAAAATTATTGAGGTAGTGTTTGTGATCCATTTAGAAATCTGATGGCAGAGGGGAAGAAGCTGTTCCTAAAACACTGATGTGTCTTCAGGCTGATGGTAGTAATGAGAAGACAGCAGATGGGAGGGGATCCTGAACAATAGTTGGAACCAGATGGGAGGTGTGGTGGGCGGATGAAGTCAGCAGGGAGAAGGGGACAAGAATGGGTGGAGGGAGTGCTGGGAAGGGGAACGGGAGGATCAGAAGGAAAAAGGTGTTGCGGAAAAGAGAAAAATGAGTTACAAAACTGGAAAATGCATTATTCATGCCATGGGTTGTCAACTACCTAGCTAGCTTATATGGCATTGATCCTTCAATTTGCATTGGGCTTCATCTTGGCAGTGGAGAAGACTAAGAATGGACAGATCAGGTGGGAATGGGGAGGGATTTGAAACAGACTGCAACCAGAAATTCAGGATGGCCACTGTGAACGAAGTGCAATCACCAGGTCTGTGCTTGGTCCCACCAATGAAGAGGAAGCCATATCGAGAGACTGAAATGCAGTAGATGTTGGAGAAGACACATGTGAACCTTTGCCTCACCTGGAAGGTCTGATTAGGTCTGAAGGAGGGGGTGTAAGGGCTAGTGTTAAATCTACTGCAAGGGCAGTAGAAAGTGCGGTTGGGGGTGGGTGTGTGTGTGTGTGTGTGTGTGTGTGTGTGTGTGTGTGTGTGTGTGTGTGTGTGTGTGTCTGTGTGTGTGTGTCTGTGTCTGTGTGTGTCTGTGTCTGTGTGTGTCTGTGTCTGTGTGTGTCTGTGTGTGTGTGTCTGTGTGTGTCTGTCTGTCTGTGTCTGTCTGTCTGTGTGTGTCTGTCTGTCTGTGTGTGTCTGTCTGTCTGTGTGTGTCTGTCTGTCTGTGTGTGTGTGTCTGTCTGTGTGTGTCTGTCTGTCTGTCTGTGTGTGTCTGTCTGTCTGTCTGTGTCTGTCTGTCTGTCTGTGTGTGTGTGTGTGTGTGTGTGTGTGTGTGTGTGGGGGGGGGGGGGGGTGGACCAGGGAGTCATGAAAGGAGCAGTCCCTGTAGACCGTTACAAGGGGTAGGGAGAACAATTTGTGTGATTTACCTTCAAATTTGGTTCCATCCAACGACTGAGCAGTGGTTAAGAAAGAGACTTTGTGGCAGCAAACAAAGAATGGTATTGGTCTATCAGTAAAAGGAACTTTGTGCTCACCTACCAGTAGATGATAAACAAGCAGACTGGTGATTTGTGGAATGTGAAGAGTGATCAGAGATGGTTGGGAGTTAAGGTTGGAGAGTTGGACACCATCATCATGCACTTGGGATTTTCCAATGCTCACATTCCATGAAAGTTTCTCATTACCTTCAACTTCTATTTTGAATCCATTTATTTATATTCTTTTCTATTCAGTTTCCTTAAAAATGTCACTACATTAAAGGTGCTATATAGATGCAAGATTGTTTGTTTATATATTTAGAGCAGCAGGTTCCAAACCTTTTTTTATGCCATGGACCCCTACTATTGACCGAGGGGTCTGTGGACCTAAGGTTGAGAACCCCTGATTTAGGGATACAGCATGGTTAACTGACCCTACTGCCCCAATGAGCTCACACCCTCCAGTTACTCCCATGTAACCAATTAACCTACTAACCCACGTCTTTGGAACATGAGTGGAAACCAGAGCACCTGGAGGAAACCCACATAATCACATGGAGAATCTACAAACTCCTTTCAGACAGTGGCAGGAACTGAACCTAAGTCACTAGTGCTGTAATAGCATAATGCTGAGCGCTATGCTACCATGCCGCACTGCCTGTTGGTAATGTTTAATTTTATTAAAAAGAGCTTCGAATCAAAAAACCTGAAACTCTATTAGTAGAATAAAGAAACAAAGTTAAATACAATAAACTTATGAGATTAATAATCAAAGGTACAAGTATTTGTAAAAGATGCATTTAAATAGACAGAGCTGACAAGTCTGAATAAAGATCTGCATGTTATAGTCAAACTCTAGATACCACAAAACAGGTCACACAGAACTGATGAAAGGCCAAAGCATTAACTGTTCCTTTCCTCTCAAACACCTCCAAGCCTGCTGATAAGTCCCAATATTTTCCCTTTTATTCCAATTTAAAAAGATCTATTTTTAAACATTTCATCTTCTATTTTATTCCTGCAAAATTAGTCACAAATACTTCCTATCACACCACATACAAATAATTCTCAACACATTAAATTATTGGTTCCTTTGGTATTATAGGTAGATCCGAACTCTATAAAATGATATCTCAGTACAATTAATCCTCTGTGAAACTGTCAAAGGAAACAATGTATTTCTATTCTTTTTAGCTACAAAAAAAGTCTTCCATAAAATCAATTTTAAAGTTGTGTTTGTTACTACTCATCAACGAACAAGATTAAACTGAAGCTACTCCAAGACAGAAATTATTTGAGCATTTGACTTAAGTAACTGAGAACCTATAGCTGTAAATGCTAAAATAAAAGAGTGTGATTTTATTGAAAGCTGCCCTGGCTTTCAGGCTTTCGAATGGTCCTAACCAACATCAGAAGTTAGGATCACTCCCTTCCTCACTCCTGAAAAGCAGATGAACTAAACAAACATAATGGGCTGGAAAGTTCTGGTTGTAACCTACTGGTCAAAGTCACTGCCCTCACACCCCAGAGCCAGATGTACAGGTTTTGGAATCAATCACAACTAACCCTCAGGAAGCACACTGCAGAGGCCATGCCTTGAAATATTCCTCGACACAGGCAATACTGGAGCATAGCTTCATCTCCAATTAAAACCAGGAGTAAACCTAATAGTTTTAAATCACTCATATGGTGATACATTTAAATATTATAAGTGATATCAATATTTTAAGATATGACATTAAAGCACTTAGAAATTATGAATTTTCAGCCTCTAGAACTTGACTATAGCACCAGATCAACATGCATCTTTTACAAATATTTCTGCAGACTACAAATCCCAATTTAAATGAATGCGGTCAATGATCCAATACAAGGTGATTGGGCTCATTTATTAAGACACCACAGAGCACAGCAAAAGAAAGAGTAAGAGCTGTCACTCAGCAAAGTTTGGATGTAACGAAGATTCTGGTCTGAAGGCTGATCTGCCTAAACCCAGTAAAGACTTCACCTCAAACACTTGAGCACCGGAAATTCATTTTAGGATCACCAGCAATGGCCAAAGAGACTCAACCCAGCATCCTTCTCATAGATCCACAATGACATCCCTGGGAACTGTAGCACACATGGTTAACAACCAACTTATGCAAAATGACAGAGAAGTAGCAGGAAGATTTCAGATCAATCGGTATTTTGGAAAATTGCTAAGCCCTGCCCATTCGAGTGATATCTTTTAAGAAATTCTTCCCAACTCTTTCTCATTTAAATAGCACTCATCCTACTACAAAATAGAAGTTATCTAAACTATGTTGTAACCTTTATGAAAGCAACATGCAAAAAACACTCTACTCTGAATTTCACAGCAAATTGACACCCAAATCACACAAAGTCTTAACAGTACACAAACAGCTGAGTTTATTTACCTGGGATTGCTATGAGAAGCAAAGAGATGTTGAGAAAAACAGAAATGGAGCAATGAATACTCATTGTGACAAGAACAACATTCCCAATAGGAAATCAAATTGATAAGTGTAAACAACTCATCAATAACAAAACCTCTTTTTATGAAATCTTGGGAAAAAGTATTCAAATTGAAAAGGAAAATTAAAATATCAAAATAATTGGCCACCCAGCATGAATGGCATTTATTTTAGACAAACTAATTTTCTGTATTTTTGAATCAAACAACAAACTCCAGAGAAAGGCAGCTTCATTAATGAGTTGTCATTAAATTAGGACAACAAACAGAAACCTGGCTATCCCTTAAGGTTGATATTTATCCCTCTTGATTGACTTAACAATCAGAACAATGATTTTTAATGTGAGATCTGTTGTCCTGGCTAACATCAATGAATAGAAACAGAGTGATCATTCATAAAAAAAGAGGAAATGTAAAACTAAGCTCCATCTTTTCAGCATTTCCTCTGTATCCACATACATTTTTATTTATTGAGGTAAAGCACTGAATAGGCCCTTCCAGCCGAGCCACCCAGTAATCTCCCAATTTAACCCTATCCTAATCATGGGAAAATTTACAATGACCAATAAACATACCAACTGTACATATTTGAACTGTGGGAGGAAACCGAAGCATCAGAAGGAAACTCAAGCAGTTACAGGGAGAACCTGTCCAGCAGGCTATCTTACAGGCAGGCAGTGGTGGAAACTGAACCCAGGTCACTGGTAATGTAATCACTACTAATACCATGTCAAAATGGTTGTTGTGTTGTGTCTAGTGTGGTGGCATTGTGGGGAATGCTTGTCACTCTCAATTTCAGCTTCCACTGCTGGCTAGCAGTCTTGCGAAAAGGAAATCTGAATGTGTACAAGGGGTGATTGATAAGCTCGTGGCCTAAGGTAGAAGGAGTCGATTTTAGAAAACCCAGCACATTTATTTTTCAACATTGTCCACTCCTACATTTATACACTTAGTCCAGCGGTCGTGGAGCATATGGATCTTGGACCTCCAGTAAGTGTCCACAGCAGGAGTGATTGATAAGTTTGTGGCCTAAGGTAGAAGGAGATGAGTTATACAGCTCTCGTTACATGCACGTACAGTTCAACTCTTTGAGTGATTACGCCATATATGTCAAACTCAAGGCCCGCGGGCCAAATCCGGCCCGCAGTGGAATTATCTTTGGCCCGCGAGATAATATCCAATTACTATTAAAGCTGGCCCCAGTAATCGAAGCACCTATGGCATATGATCTGGCTAATGCTGAGTTTATTCAGGTACCAGGTTTTCAGGGTTTTTAGTGTTTATTCGGTTTCCCTGGTTTATTTCCTGAATATTATTAATGAATAAATTTTTTTTCTATTAGAGCTGGCCCACCGGTATATTGCATGCACCACTAATACTACAAATCCCACAATGCACTGCCAGTGCATTGCTCGCGCTTGCCTTACTCTCTCATCAGCATCCTTATGGCGCTAGTCACGTGTGATCAACTTTCAGCTATCCCTCACCCCAAAAATGGCTGAACGAAAGGTGGACTTTGAAAACAGGGGTTTTCAAGGCAGGTGGGAGGCAGAGTATATGTTCGCAGATATAAAGAGCAAACCTGTTTGTCTTGTGTGCGGAGACGGTGTGGCTGTAATTAAAGAATATAACGTAAGACGACACTATAAAATGAAACACCACGACAAATACAATCATCTGGACAAGAAACAGAAGCTCCAGAAGGTAGAAGAGTTGAAAAGAAGTCTGGCGTCACAGCAGGCTATGTTCACAAAAGCCAAAACACAAAGTGAGGCTGCTGTAAAGGCTAGTTTTATTGTGGCAGCAGAGATCGTTAAATCAGCCCGGCCCTTTACCGAGGAAGAATTTGTTAAAAACTGCATGATGAAAGTTTGCGACGTTGTGTGCCCAAATAAAAGGCAAGCATTTTCAAATGTGAGCCTGAGCAGAAACACCATTGCTGACCGTGTATGTGAGCTTGCCACCAATCTACAACAACAGCTGGTGGGGAAGGGAAGAGATTTCGTCGCATATTCCCTTGCTGTGGATGAGAGCAGGGACACTTCTGATACTGCCCAATTGTCAATTTTCATTCGTGGAGTGGACTCAAGTCTGTGTGTAACAGAGGAACTTTTGGGATTAAGATCAATGCATGGCACAACTACTGGAAAAGATCTCTTTGAAGAGGTATCCAGATGTGTAAATATAATGAGGCTGCCTTGGGATAAACTTGTGGGACTGACGACAGATGGAGCGCCCGCGATGTGTGGTCAAAAGAGTGGATTGGTGGGCAGGATCCGGGAGAAGATGTGGGAGGAAAACGGCGCAGGTGAGCTGACAGCTTATCACTGCATCATACACCAGAAATCGTTGTGTGGCAAAGCCTTGAAAATGGAACATATAATGAGCACCATAACACGAGCAGTTAACTTCATAAGAGCCAAAGGTTTAAATCACCGCGAGTTCAAGTCGTTTCTGGAGGAGTTGGGTTCAGAATATAATGATTTGCCCTATCACACAGAGGTGCGATGGTTAAGCCAAGGAAAAGTGCTGAAAAGATGTTTCGAGTTGCATGAAGAGATCTGTCAGTTCATGGAAAGCAAAGGGAAAGACACAACAGAGCTCCGGGATAAAAAGTTGCTTTGTGAAATGGTGTTTCTGTGTGACATCACAAGCCAGCTCAATGTGCTCAACCTGCAGCTTCAGGGGCGGGGTCATGTGATCACAGACATGTACACTGCAGTGAGGGCTTTTGAAACCAAGCTGCGCCTGTGGGAGACGCAGATTGAGCCATTTTCCATGTTGCCAATCTATGAAAGAGCAGGTTTCTGCCACAGTGTTCCCACGTGCAAAGTTTGCTGAAAAACTTAGCATACTTGGTTCCGACTTCACACGGCGATTTGCCGACTTTGAAGCCCAAAAAAGCAGGTTTGAACTGCTCAGTAATCCATTTGCAGCTGACGTGGAAAGCGCACCAACCAACATACAAATGGAGCTGATTGAACTCCAATGTAGTGACACACTCAAGGCAAAGTATGACTCGGTGGATGCTGCAGTTTCTACGTTTCATTCCTGACACAATGCCCCAGCTGCGTACCCAAGCTGCTCAAATGCTCACTTCTCCCCTTTCACATCAGGCAAAAGATACAAAAGCCTGAATGCACTTACCACCATGCTCAAGGACAGATCCTACCCCACTGTTATCAGATTCCTGAACTGACCTTTATACACTTGATAGACTCTTGACTTCCCAGTCTACCTCATTATGATCTTGCACTTTATTGTTTACCTGTACTGCACTTCTTTGTAGCTTTTACACTTTATTCTACAAGGCTGTTTTACCTTGATCTATCTCAATGTACAGTGTAATGATATTGATCAGTATGAACAGGATACAAGACAAACTTTTCACTATCTCTGTACATGTTACAATAATAAAGCAATACCTATTGGCTTTATTGTCTTTTTTTGTGGTGGTTGGTATGCATCTGTCTCGAAGGACAAAGGCTATGGGACCATTTTTTGTATGCTAGATTTTAAACTAATATATTCTTCTGCAATTCCTTTTAGAATCAGAATCAGGTTTAATATCACCAGCATATGTCACAAAATTTGTTAACTTAGCGGCAGCCATACAATGCAATATATGATAAATTTTCTATCTGGGTCTCTAAATTCTGTGATCCAAAAGAAATGAACTCAAAAAACGATAGAATGTGACATAATACTATTGACCCCGAGTTCCAGCAATTTGAAATTAAAACAGGAATTAAAGCAGGGTATGACAGCTCTTGTAGTCCTGGCTTTTCCAGTAGTTCTTCCAGTACTGAAAGTGTAATTACACAAATTTTGAGCTATCACACTTCCTATGTGCTGGTCTGTGAGCACCATGTTAAGAATACAGCCAGCAATTCATTGGAGTACTGCACTTTACTACTTTGTGGATGTGGAACAATTGAATACACAAACACCAAGATACTAATGCATAGCACACCTGTGGATCACAGGATCTCACTTGCAGCCTGCCTAGAAAATACCCCTCCAAGTGATGCCATGTGCTAAGTTGTACTCTTCTTAATGTGTTGCAGAAGAGCACAGCCTAGCACGTGTTGTGACTGCGGATCACACACTCCATGGTACACTTGCTCTAAATCGTGGTGCATCGATGGAACAGACACAAATGTAACTCCATCTTCATCTTTACTTACTTGGCAACTGACTGGATCACCTTTGAGGATGTATCCTTGATGTTCGTCAGGAACCGTTCCGTGCCACCTTTGAGGATATCAAACAACCCTCCAGGATGCGGTATATCATTGTCAACACCTAAGGAATATATGAAAAATTAATCCATCAGGATTCAGTCTTCATTAGCCTGTACCTTCCATTCTTATTCACTACAAATTAAATAATACATTTTTTTTAAATTTTAACTTCAAACCAGTATAATTTCAAACCTGCACTGTATGATTAATACAATTTACATAGATTAAGTCTGAAGACTCACTATACTTACAAAATGGTCATACTTTAAACTGTCTCCTCCTTACAACTGGAATCCTATGTCATTATTATTTACAAGTTCAAGTTTATTGTTATCTGACCATACACTTATTCAACAAAATTAAGCAATATCCCTCCAGACTACGATGCAACCACACGACATATATCACATACAGCATATAAACCAAAATATTATTTTATTTGAAGCTGATACGCAGTCTGCCAGTCCTAGCCTTGATGGTTCTGGACCTCCCTCCAGACGGTGGTGGGTCAAAGAGACAGTGGGATAGGTGGTAGGGATCCTCAACAATGTTTTAGGTTCTTTGTCTGCAACGCTCCCAGTAAATGTAGGAAGACTCCAATAATCCTTTCATCACTTCTCCTTTCCTCTGTAGGGTCTTGCAATCTGATGCCTTGCAGTTTCAGTACCACACAATGATGTGGCCAGACAGGATACTCTCAATAGCACTCCTGTAGAAAGTTGTCAGAATGGGGATGGGGAGTTCCTCAGAAAGTGTAGATGATCCTATGTCTTCTTGACAAGTGAGAACGTGATATGGGTCCAGGTTGGATTATCTGTTATGTGCACACCAAAGAACTTTGTGGTGTTCACACTCTTCCACGGCAGAACCATTGATGGGCAATGCAGAGAGATCAACTGGTGCCTTCCAGAAGTTCACAATCATCCCTTCTGTTTTGTCCAAGTTGAGACTCAGGTTATTGTTCTCACACATTTGACAAGACTCTCTGTGTGCCGACTCATTGTTGCTGATGAGACCAATTACTGCAATATCAGTGAACTTGATGATGGAGTTTGAGCTGACTCTGGCAGTGCAGTTTTGAGTCCAGCAGTGTGAACAGCAGCTGACTGAGCACACAACCTTAGGGGGGTGGGAGCACAAGTACTCAGTGTGATGGAGCTTGAGATGTTGCAGGCCAACTCAGATCAACTGGAGTCTTTCCATCAAGAAGGCCAATATTCAATTACAGAGAGGAGTGTTGAGTCCCAACGAGGACAGTTTACTCACCAGCTTCTGAGGGATGATTGTGGTCAACACTAGACTGAGGTAAATTAACAACATCCTGGCATACAAGACACAATTTTCTAGGTGGGACAGGGTGCAGTGGAAGGCCAAGGCAATGGCATCATCAGTGGACTGGCTTGAATAGTATGTGAACTGGAAAGTGTCCAACGTAGCTGGAAGCTGGGACTTTATATGATCCATTACCAGCTACTCAAAGCACATCTTGACTGCTGAAGTCAATGCCACTGGGGTAATCATTTAGATTAGTTACCATTGCTCTCTTGGGCACTGGAGTGATTAAGGCTGCCTTGAAGCCTGCAGTGACAGTGGACTGTTTCAGAGAGATATTAAAGATTTCTGCACAGTCCTTCAGCAACAGATCAGGTATGTTGTCCAGCTCTGCAGCTTTACGTGGGTTCATCCTGGCTAGGTTCCTCCTCACTTCAGCTGTGGCTAAATAGCGTGCCCATTCCTCAGGAAGAGAGGAGTCTTTCCTCAATGTCGCTTCATTCAATTGGTCAAATCATACATACAAAGCATTCAGCCTTTCTGGAAGGGAGGCACTGCTATTATTTATGAGCAGGGTTGTCTTATAATTGGTTACGGTTTGCATACCTTGCCACATGACCCTTTAAACACTGGTGTCACAGAAGTGTTTGTGGATTTTCTGTGCATACTCATGTTTTGCCTTCCTGTTGCATGGGAGAGTGCAGCTCTTGCTACCCTTAGAGTCGTCCTGCCCCCAAATCTGAAGGCAATACCTTGATTCCTCAGCAGTGCACAAACCTCTGCAGCCAGCCATGGTTTCTGGCTTGCCATGGCAGTGTTCTGTTTAATTACAGTAACGTCCTCAACGCACTTTCCTATGTAGCTATTCACCAATCCTGCATACTCATTAACATTGACATGATAATCATAGGTAGTCAACTCTCTGAATATGCTTCAGTCCGTGCTTTCAAAGCAGTCCTGCAGCACTGAGGTAGCACCTTCTGGCTGGGTCCTGATCTCCCCAAGAACTGGTTTGACCAGTTTAATCGGTTTAACCACTGGTCTATATGTAGGGTTAGCAAAATGGATATGTGGTCTGCATATCCAAAGTAAGGGCAGGGGATAGCCTTGTAAGCACCATGAAATTTGACATAAACCAGGTCTAATATATTCTCTCCTCAGGTTGCGAAGTTGACATGCTGGTAGACTTTGGCAGGATTGTTTTTAAGTTGGCATGATTGAAGACACCAGCAACAATGAAGGTGAGTGGCTTTGACGATGCAAATTGTGCAGTAGAACTCCTGCAGCACTTCCCCAGCATGAGGACAGCGGGGGGGGGGGGGGGGGGGGGGGTATAAACAGCAATAATAACAATGACAGTGAACTTGGTCATCACTTCATTAGAAATTCTATCTCTAATGAGCAGTGGCCCGATACTACCGAGGCATTCACACACCACCTCTTATTGATGTAGACACATATACCACCTCCGGAGTTCATGTATTTTTGTCATCCAGAAAGGAGATTAGATCTTCTAGCTGGATGGCAGAGTCTGGAATGGTGTCCTGAAGCCATATTTCTGTCAGGATGAGTGTACAACAGTCCCTCATCTCTTGCTAGTTCAGATGCAGATGCATGCAATCCAGTTTATTTTCCAGTGACTGACATTAGCAGATAGAATCGACAGAAGCGTGGGCCTGCAAGATCTGCTTCAAATCTCACTTTAATACTGGTGCGCCTACCACACTTCTGCATTTGAGGACACTGCTTCCCTGAGCACCTTCAGTAGACTGCGGAATGGAGTGTGAGCTCGCTCCCCGCATTCATCAATAACCATGCAGCATCTTTGTTATCCGCTCACTAACTACAGATTTACTGTTCTTTATGTTCTGCAGTGTTTTTCAGTCATAGAAAAGACAAATAGGACAAGAAATTTCACTACTGATTGGAGCCCGAGTGGCTGCTGCAGCCTTACACGCTACCATCTCGTGATGTAGAAAATACAGGTACAAAAAAATACAAGGGTATTTTTGTAAAGCAAATTTGACTAGAAATATTTCAACTCGACCTTGCTGCCTCAGTAAAGCAGATAGCATAGTGAAAGATCCCACTCAATCTCAACATTCTCTCCTCTCCCACCTCCCATTGGGCAGAAGATACAAAATCTAGAAAGCACATACCACAGCTGGATAAATATCAACATGATATCTAATGGGGTCATATTAAGCAACAATTTTGTTGGGCTTCCTCCTTACTGCCACTCACAAATGTATGTCACTGAAGCAGTAGCTCACTAAACTCAAGCACCCAGGGAAATGATGTGGATCAGTTAACTTACAGGTTAAAATAGGAGAAATTCTTCATGACTGACAGACATATCAAAATTTATTTCAAACATCCATCTTCCCCACCCATCTACCCAAAGTGAACTCAAAACCTAAGGAACTACGATGTCCAGACTAAATGGAATAAATTAAAATAATTGGAGCTTGATAACTGGAACTACCCAGAACGAGTGCCCCATCCCAACAAACCCAAGTCCAAAATACAAGTGCCAACATTCAGTCGCAATAAACACCAAAGTATAATAGAAATTGGAAGACGCAACAAGACAGTGATCCAAAACACAAGAGTAAATCAACAACAGAATGGTTTAAAAATAAGAAAATTTGTGTTCTGGAATGGCCAAGTCAGAGTCCAGACTTTAACCCAATTGACATGACGTGAAGAGGGCTGTTCATGCAAGGTATCCCAGAAATATTGATGAACTGAAATAGTTTTGTATGAAGGAATGGTCTAAAATTCCTCCTCACCATTGTCCAAGACAAATCAGCAGCTGCAGGATATATTTGGTGGAGGTTATGTTGCTAAAGGAAGCTCTACCAGTTTTTAAAAACAATACAAGGGTTCACATGCTTTTTCCAGCTTGGACTGTGAATGATTAAACAATGTGTTCAATAAAGACATGAAAAGTACAATTGCTTGTGTGTTATTAGTGTAGGCAGATTAAGCTCTCTATTATTGTGACTTGGACAAAGATTAGACCACATTACATGGGCAATTAATGTAGAAAATCAGGTAATTGCAAAGGGTTCACAAACTTTTTCTTGTACCTGTATGTGGATTTTCATTCTGTTGCTTCATAACTTTAAATGAAATTACAGATGTATCGTAGAGCAGTACAGCAGAGATACAAGCCCTTCAGCTCAGTGAGTCCACTACGGAGCTAGTCCAATTACCTGCATTTGGCCCATATCCCTCTAGAATCATAATTATCATCACTGACATAAGTTGAAAAAGTTGTTGCTTTGTGCCAGCAGTACAGAACAGTACATAAAAGTTACCAAAAAAGATAAATAGTGCAAAAGAGGAACATTGAGGCTATGCTCATGGATTCATGGACTGTTTAGAAATCAGATGGTGGAGGGGAAGAAACTGTGCTTAAAACATTTGAGTGTGTCTTCAGGCTCCTTTACCTTTACCCCATTGTAGTAATGAGAAGACAGCATTTTCTGGGTGGGTGAGGGTCCTTAATGATGAACCTATCCAAGTGCTTCTCAAATGATACTACTGTATGTGTCTGGCATCTTGTTCCATATACTCACTAGCATCTGTGTGATAAAAATGCCCCTCAGGTCCATTTTAAATCTTTCTCCTCTCACCCTCAACGTATGCCCTCAAGATTTGGACTCCCCTGCCCTGTGAAAACTGTTACCATTTACCTTATCTATGCTTCTCATATTCTTAAATACATCTATAAGGGCCCTCATTCTCATGTCAGAGACACCTTCTCATAACAGAGATCATTCTGATTGAAAATAGAGCAGCTCATCATAATTCCAGGCACACATGAGTTGAGCAGTAAGTAGAGCACCCCATTCTCTGCCTTGTATGTCTCAAGTGGCACAGCTTGAAACAGCTCCAGCTTCTGGCTCCAACCCTGCACGCAGGTCTAAGATGTTGTCTGTGTGGAATCTGAATATTCTCCTGTGATTGAATGAGTTTCTTGCCACATCAAAAAGACATGCTGGTAGGCTAATTGCCTCTAACATAATCAGGCCACTGTGGTAAGATGAAACAGAATTAGAGATCTTTCTGATGCAATAGCCATAAACTGACTGAATAGGTTGAGAAGATGGCTGACTTCAGTTCATTTTTGACTCTGGTTACACAGGTTTGCCTGTCTGAGGGGTTTATGGGAAATCATTGTGATTTCAGTAAATTGCATAGCAGGGGTCTTGCCTTATATGGAGTTGTTATTCACTTTAAGTGGAGATAGGGACACCCTGAACAGTATAATAGTAAGGTTTATTCAAGGGATTTTTGGAGCTTCTCCATGGGCCAGATCACAACCAGTGCCTGGTGGCCATCATACCCCTTCATGGGGATCCCTGGGCGGGGGGGGGAGGGAGAGGGAGGGTAAAGATTGAGTGGTTAAGAATATATAAGCAGTGCTCCTAATTGTTAATTGATGATGAATATTACTATGAATCATGTGTTTGATTTATTCATGGAGAATCAAATAAAGTCGTCTTGAATTTTGTTCTTTTAACTGAATTAAGACAAGAATTGTAGCTGCAGTTATAAGGTGAATTAAATCTATAGTTAGTTAAACAAAGTTACTTGAGTTACTAATTTTCTTGTTCTTTTAGTTAAGATAAAGTTACTTAATCAAACTATTTGAGCAGTTGTAACTTTCAATGCTCTCTCAGTTGCTTGAGAAGAATCAAAAGAAACCTGAGCTCTGTTCGAGACAGGCACTGAAAGAGAATGGGTCACAGGGGAAATAAGTAGTGGAATTAAACTGATGGGAATGTTCTGGAAGCTAGCAATGGACTCCATGAGCCAAATGCCTCCTCCTGCATCATAACAAAATATAATTTGACATCATGAACACAATTTTTCATTTCAGCTTATTTCTCTCGTCACTGCTGATATTAACCAGAAGAGTGATAGACATGTATGATATGGAAAGAGGCCCTCCAGCACCGAGTCCATACTGACCTTCAACCATACATTCACATCGATTCTACATTCTTTTTTATTCACACCACATTCTCATTAACTCTCCTCAGATTCTACCACTCACCTCCACATTAGGGGAAAACTTAAAGTGGCCAAATGACCGAGCCAATCGACACCTCTTTGGGATTTGGGAGAAAACCCATACAGTCAGAGAGAACTTGTAAACTCCACACAAACAGTCCCCAAAAATCAAGATTGAACCCAAGTCTCTGTCACTGTGAGACTATAATGCCACCGGGCCACTCAAATGTTCTGTCTATAATGATCAATATAAAACTTTTCAACAATTTCTTTCAGAGCACCTTTCACAATTAGTTAGATCATTGCATTTCTATCTTGCAAGGATAACCTCAGTTATTTGTTACTTTAAATTAACCTTTAAAAAATTGCAAAAAGGGAATAAAATTGGACATTCCTAAAATAGCCAAAGTAATATAATCTATGCGTAGAGTGTAGTGACATGGGCAAGATGCTAAGCAAATTCTTTTCATCTGTATTCACCAAGGAGAAGGATGTAAAAGATAATAAATTCAGGAAGGCATGCATGGATAATCTGGAGCAAATCCATATTGAGAAGGAGGTGGTACTGGGATTCACAGGGCTCATTAATCTCCAGAGGTGATGACATATATCCCAGGTTGTTATGGTAAGAAATAGCTGATATCCTGACATTGATTTCTGGATCTTCGTTAGCCACAGGTGGAAGATATCAAATGGTGCTCTTTTATTTAGGAAGAGCAGCAGAGATAAGCCAGCTAAACACAGGTCAATGAGTCTAACGTCAGTGGTAGGAAAGTTGTTGGAAAAAGGTCCTTAGTGATGGATTCATGAATATTTGGAAAAGCAGGGGCTGGCCAGAAATGGTCAGCATTGCTTTATGTGAGGGAAATTCTGTTGCACTAATTGATCCAGTTTTATCAACATTGACAAAAGCAAGGCAGTAGACTGGTCCAATAAGGATCAAAAGCAGCTGGCTAATTAGATTTTAAAGGTGTTAAGAGATGGAGGGTTGTGATGAAAGAGACTTTTCTGATAGGAAGCTTCTGACCAGTGGTATTGGAAGATTGTTGTTTGAGAAATGTATTAATGATTTGGATGAGAACAGAGAATAATGTACATTTCCAAATGGCATAAAAAGCTGGTGGTGTTGTAGATAGTGAGGAAAGTTATCTAAGGCTACAGTAAGATCTTGATCAAGTAGAAAACTGGACAAAGCATTGGCAGATGGAATTGAATACCAAAAATGCCAGGAGATGCGCTTTGGGGTATCAGACAGGAACAGGACAGGGCATAAAGAATAACTGGAAGAGCTCTCAGGAATGTTGATGAACAGAGACCTCAAGGGTTCAAGTCCATGGCTTCCTTAATGTGGGAGCATAGGTCAATAGGGTGGAGAATGGAGCACATGGCGTGACTGCTTCCATAGGTTAGGGCAGAGAATATAAAAGTTGGGATATTATGTTGTAATTTTACAAAGCTCTGGTCAGGCTGTATTAGAGTATTGAAGTTGCCTGTATTGGAGAACGTTAGTTCTGGAGATAGATTGGATAGGCTTTCCTTGGAGTAAAAGAGACTGAGGGGTGGCCTGATAGGGGCATATGAAATTATATGAGGCATTGACAGAGTCGTTTGGTTGAGATAACAAAACCAAAAGGTACAAGGTTAAAGGAAAGAGTTTTAAAGGGACTCGAAGGGAAAGCTCTTGTTTAAGAGGTGTTTGTTAGCTGGAACACACAGGCAAAGGAAGTGGTGAACAATTGTTACATTTCAGAGACATTTAGCAGACACTTAAAAAGGCAAGGTGCAGCAGAATAGAATCTGATTAATATCACTGGCATATGTCATGAAATTTGTAACTTTGCAGCAGTAAAATGTAATACATGATAAATATAGAAAAAACTGAATTACAGTAATTAAATAGTTAAATTAAAAATAAGGAGTGCAAAAACTGAAGTTTAAAAAAGTACTAGTGTTCATGGGATCAGTGTCCATTTAGAAATTGGATGGCAGAGGGGAAGAAACTGGTTCTGAATCGCTCTGTGTGCGCCTTCAGGATCCTTCCTGAGGGTAACGATGAGAAGAGGGCATGTCTTGAGTGGTGGGGATCCTTAATGATAGATGTTGCCTTCCTAAGCCACCATTCCTTGAAAGTTGCCTTGGACACTATGGAGGCTAGTACCCATGATGGAGCTGACTAACTTTACAACTTTCTGCAACTTACTTCAATCCTGTGCAGTCGGCCCCCTCCCCCCAGACCAAACGGTGATGCAGCCAGTCAGAATACTCTCCACAGTACATTTGCAGAAGTTTTCCAGTGTTTTAGGTGATAAACCAAACCTCCTCAAATTCCTAATGAAATATAGCCACTGCCTTGCCTTCTTCGTAGCTGCATCAATATGTTGCATCCAAGTTAGGTCCTCGGAGATACTGACACCCAGGAACCTGAAATGGCTCACTCTCTCTACTTCTGCTCCCTCTATGAGGATTGGTCTCTGTTCACTCATCTTACCCTTTCTGAAGTCCACAATCAACTCTTTAGTCTTACTAACAGTGAGTGCAAGTTTGTTGTTACAACATCATTCAACTAGCTGGTACATCTAGCTCCAAGGATTAGGATAGGATCTTAATCAGGCAAATGGGATTACTGTAGTGTAGATGGGGAAAAAAAATCGGCTTGGATGTTGCAGGGTGAAGGCTGCACTTCTGTGCTGTATAACTTTGTGATAACCTCTGTGATCCTGGCTTTGATGATTTGACAGTTATCTCAGATTTAATAAGAATATAAACATAGAAACATAGAAAATAGGTGCAGGAGTAGGCCATTCAGCCCTTAGAGCCTGCACCGCCATTCAGTATGATCATGGCTGATCATCCAACTCAGAACCCTGTACCTGCTTTCTCTCCATAACCCCTGATCCCTTTAGCCACAAGGGCCATATCTAACTTCCTCTTAAATATAGCCAATGAACCGGCCTCAACTGTTTCCTGTGGCAGAGAATTCCACAGATTCACCACTCTCTGTGTGAAGAAGTTTCTCTTCATCTCGGTCCTAAAAGGCTTCCCCTTTATCCTTAAACTGTGACCCCTCGTTCTGGACTTCCCCAACATCGGAAATAATCTTCCTGCATCTAGCCTGTCCAATCCCTTTAGAATTTTATACGTTTCAATAAGATCCCCCCTCAATCTTCTAAATTCCAGTGAGTATAAGCCTAGTCGATACAGTCTTTCTTCATATGAAAGTCCTGCCATCCCAGGAATCAATCTGGTGAACCTTCTCTGCACTCCCTCTATGGCAAGAATGTCTTTCCTCAGATTAGGGGACTAAAACTGCACACAATATTCGAGGTGCGGTCTCACCAAGGCCTTGTACAACTGCAGTAGAACCTCCCTGCTCCTGTACTCAAATCCTTTTGCTATGAATGTCAACATACCATTTGCCTTTTTCACCGTCTGCTGTACCTGCATGCCCACCTTCAATGACTGGTGTACAACGACACCCAGGTCTCATTGCATCTCCCCTTCTCCTAATCGGCCACCGTTCAGATAATAAATCTGTTTTCCTGTTCTTGCCACCAAAGTGGATAACCTCACATTTATCCACATTAAATTGCATCTGCCATGAATTTGCCCACTCACCTAACCTATCCAAGTCACCCTGCATCCTCTTAGCATCCTCCTCACAGCTAACACTGCCGCCCAGCTTCGTGTCATCCGCAAACTTGGAGATGCTGCATTTAATTCCCTCATCTAAATCATTAATATATATTGTAAACAACCGGGGTCCCAGCACTGAGCCTTGCGGTAGCCCACTAGTCACTGCCTGCCATTCTGAAAAGGTCCCGTTTACTCCCACTCTTTGCTTCCTCTCTGCCAACCAATTCTCTATCTACATCAATACCATACCCCCAATACCATGCAATACAATAAACTCCAAGTAAGTTCTCTGGATATGTTTTGTCATTGTAATTCTGCATGTTCAAAAGGGAAACAAACCAGAGCCTGTCATATATGCCAATATGTGAACTAATTAGCAACATAGAGCATGAGATAATCAAATATAAATGAAGGCACCACATCAGCTGCAATTGTTTGTGACCCAATTTCAACATCAACTTCCTGGCTGTGATATAATTGTAGATACGAGATACAGCCCCAAGTCTAAATGATCTTGACAGCAGGATTTTAAACATCAAATCCTCTTTAGTAACAAGATGAGAGATGCTGGTCACCAGTCAGAAAAAGCTGTGAACTTTAAACATGAATGTGCATGTTTTTACAAAACCACATACTTCTAAGGTCTTGTTTTGCTCCAGGAAGATTATTAATATTCTTTCCTGCTTTAATTAAGAAACACGCTGCATACCTGCATTATGTATATTGTTTAGACTTCCTCCTGACTTGTTCCAATGTGGTTTTGAACTTGCTAGTGCATTGTTGGCTATCCCTCCATTCTGTTCCAGGAGCTGTAAGGATTAATAACAATTACTACTAATCTTTATCAAATAAAACCATAGCACATTTATGAACAAACACAACACAAATAAAAGCAAAGCTTCCTGGATCCTGATTGCAATTGTATCAAGGTAAACAGCAGCTCCAATTGAGACCAAAGAGGGCACTACAGAGCAAGTACCACTCAAACCTCAGCTTAGCACCTATAGGCAGTTCCATTTTGGCTCTAGTGCAGCATGAGCAGCTGACTGCAGCTTACCTGCTTCACACTTACATTTCATATGTGAAAAATCAGCCTGATTTTTCAATATAAGCAGCTTCAATTATATTAGGTGAAGTTATACATTAATACATTTTCATAAGACAATTTAAAATTTATCAACATCCTAAACTATAAAATAAATCTGAGTATCATAACCTAGAAAATTAATTCTAACAATGAAGGAAAAGTCTCTTCACTTAAACCATCCCTCTCCCTTTAGCTAATTGGGCTCTACAATCCCCCAAAACTACAAGATATTACAATAAAAAGCAACTCATCATTTACAGTTTCTGATCAGTCACCTTGCCCTATATGATCAGAGATTAAAACATCAATATATTACTTTAATAATTGAATTCTACTTTTGATAAAGTAGGATTGGACTTGGTATCAAACTGTACTTTTCCCATGGCTTTCCAGTGGAAAAAAGTAACTACTGTACACAATCATACATAACCAAGATGACAGAAAAATGCTTGTTCTTTCTAACTGGTAAAATATACCACATTCAAGCATTTCAAATAGTTTTCTTATCGAGATTGCAGATGTAAGCAATGATAACTTCTTCAACATGGGATCCACAAGGAATTTATTTTAAAGATGCACATTTTCAACACTATTTATATCAGGATTGATAACGTAATTTTGTGGATCAGAGAGCTCTTCAGGTTCAATACAAAAAAAAACACACATTTCTAATAAGTAGAGAAAGGAGAGAGAATAAATGTAGAGAACAAATGCAAGAGAGGTATACAAACAAGAGAAAGTCTTCATCAGGACTGATGAAGGGTCTTGGCCCAAAACATTCCTTGTTTATTCTTTTCATTGATGCTGCCTGCCCTGCAGAGTTCCTCCACCATTTTGTGTGTGTTACTAGAGAGGTAGAGGTGTCCCCTGCTTTACGAATGTTCGCTTTACATCACTTTGCTCTTATAAAGGACCTATGATAGCAACCTGTTTTCGCATTACAAAGAGGATTTTCGCCTTTACAAAAATTTTTCCCATATAAATTGATGGTTCTTCATTTTATGTCATTTTGGCTTAAGAAAGGTTTCATAGGAACTCTCTACCTTTGTAAAGGGGGCTGCATCTATATTTCCACTCTGATGTACATTGTGGGGGTGTCACCTATGAGCATTGGGTTTAGATAACTGATATCCAAGAAAACATAAAGCTTCCAATCCTTTTACTGCAGTTTTCTTTGTCAAACTCCTTACTCCTGAAAACAGATTAAAATCTGGACCCCAAAATCAACTGTTCCAATTGAAATAATATGATACAAAATAAACACTTTAAAGCCAGAAGTCCACACAAGTGATTGCATTTTACACAGATGATATAGAACAGAAAGTCAAAGCAAGTTTTACTAAGCGCATTCACACTACAAACCTAAGGGGGAAAATTAAGTTCAAAGAGACAAAATCTAGGTCATAAAGAGATAAAATAAGTTTAGAGAATCCAAAATAAAAAATAATGTAAATACTCTGGTCAGGCAACATCTGTAGTGAGAGAGAGATTAACATTTCAGTTTAATTACCTTTCATCACAACACCATAATTTCACACATACAGCATTTGCAATATTTTACTTTCAAACAGGTTAGGTGAGCTGCAAAAAGATTGTGTGTTGGAGTAGAATGTGGGAATTTGAGTTATTAACAGGAAAACTGTACTACAGAAAATCTTTTCAATGATGAAAAACTTATATGTTCATGTACAGAGGAACGAGCAGTGAAATCACAGGAAATAGAGAGTTAACACAATATAAAAATTGATGGAAAAGGTGGTTTGTCTATCTTAATTGCAAATGAAGTGAAGGGCAGCAGTTTAGGACCCTGTACCATAAGATACTATGAGCAGAATTAGGCCATTCGACCCACCAAGTCTTCCACCATTTAATCATCTCTCTTAATGCCTCCTCCATGGAACCTTTAACACCCTGACTGATCAAGAACCTAGCAATATCCACCTTAAATAAACCCAATGACTCGGCCTCCACAGCCATCTGTGGCAATGAATTCCTCTCATCCCTGTTATAAAGGGACAACCTTCTATTCTGAGATTGTGCCCTCTGGTCTTGTACTTCTCCACTATAGAAAACATCCTCTGCACATCCACTACATCTAAGCCTTTCAATATTTGATAGGTTCAATAAGATCCTACCTCATTTTTCTAATCTCCAACGAGTAAAGGTCCAGAGCCATCAAACGTACTTCATACGTTAAGCTTTTCATTCTCAAGATCATTCTTGTGATCCTCCTCTGAATCCTCTCCAAAATCAGCACATATTTTCTAAGATTAGGTGCCCAAAACTGCTCACAATACTCCAAGTGCAGTCTGACTAATGCTTTACAAATCCTCAGCTTTACATCCTTGCTCTTACATTCTAGTCCACTCAAACTAAATGCAAATATAGTTTATAACTCAACCTGCAAGTTAATCTTTAGGGAAACCTACACGAGTACTCCTAAGTCCCTTTGCACCTCAGATTTCTGAATTTCCTCCACCTTTAATCTTTCTGCCGAAGTGCTTGACCATACACTTTCCTGCACTATATTTCATCTGCCACTACTTTGCCTATTCTCCTAATCTGTATAACATGCTTTGTCAACAACAAAGGACAGGCATTTCTATCTTGGAGCAACAGATTGTATGCAGAAGAAAGCAGTGGGTTAAGCAGCTTTCATGGGGGAAACAAATTGTCAACCATTCTTTTCTGCACAGGTATGTTGCTAGCCATACTGAATTCCTCCAGCAGGTTGTTTGTTGCTCCAGATTCCAGCATCTGCAGTCTCCTGCACCTCCAGTTGTGCTTTGGAAGTGGTGCAATGCAGTTTACTAGATTCTGTTGTAGGATCTGTGGCAATGGGGAGGTGCGCAATGACTAATGCTGAATTAATCTCAGCATATCTGAAGCACCAGAGGTGCCTCCATTGAAACAAGCAAGATTCCTAAAGCAAATTAATAAGAATGTTACCAAGAGGCTGTTTTTGACCCCCAGTCAGGAGAGAGACTGGGGGGGGGGGGGAGGTTACAAAGTATAAAGTGAGCCACTTAAGAGTGAGTCAAGAAATGTCTTTATTTGGACAGTTGTGAGTCATTGAAAGTAGTATCTTTGAAAATATTCAAGGCCGATATGGAGAAATGTTTGAATCAAAGGTTATGGGAAATGGGAATTGGGAATGGCCAGGAACATAGATCAGCAGAATCAGTATAGGCCTTCCTGCATGATAGAGCTGCCTCCCAGGCTTGATCCTGGTTTAAATTATGCTTTTCCCAGGAAACCCAATGTCTGAAGGCATCAGAATGCTTTAGGAAATGAACCTCCTCTCTGTTTGAATTCCCCATTCATTTGTACATTAAGGCAAAATGAATAAATGACAGCTTGTTAACAAAAAAAATACAATATAGCCCTCACATATATAAAGCAAAACAGAATATTGGTCAAAATTTTAAAGTACAGAAACAATCCCTTCCTATGATAAAATAATATTTTGTTACATATGTTTCTAAACTACAAAGGAGAAAAGAAAATGAACATTAACACAAGGGGCTCACTGACAGCCAACAGTTGTGAGCCATTAACTGTTTGGACAGCTTATCTTGGACATCCATGCATGCTCAGCCTGATGTGGAAGCCCTTAATAAAGCCTGAGGTTAAGTGCCAGAGTAGAGGGCCAGCAGTTGAGAAGAGAGGACAAACTTATACCGGGAAACAAAAAATAGTCTGCTTGAGAAACTTCGTGGGTTAAGCTGCATTTGTGGGAGGAAAGGAACTGGATATGTTTCGTGTTGAAACGCTGCATCAGGACTATATCTGTGTACACCTGCAATCCCCGTATGTAGCAGATTCTGATTAACTGGGCCATCAGTTAATAAAGGCAACTGCTTATTTGGAACAATGCTTGAACAACAGAAAAACAATTAAGAAAACAGCCTGGATACCCTTCATTTCTTTGGGAGAATATGCCATTTAATCGGGACAGGAGCCTGTTGCTGAACATTCTTACTAACATTAGTCACATGCACCGTGCACCATTAAGACACTATACTGAGCTTGCACAATTTTAAGTACCTGAGAACAAGACATCTTGCTTCAGTCACATAACAGAATTGAGAAACACAATGGGGCACACAGATCATTGCACTAGGCTCAAGTGAAAACAGTCAACAGTGCATACTGTGCACAGCTCAGTTTTAACCATTCCTGGCCAGCAGACTGATAATACAGAAGTACCAGGAATTTGGTTTCATTAAGGTGTATTGTCACTACAGTTTTATGGCAAGCCAGGATCAACGTAGCCCACCAGTGTAAATGTTGCTGCTTTCTTCTTTCCAATTTTGACATCAAAAAAGTAATCGCAACAAATAAAATGATGCAATGCATTTGTACTCTATTATTAATATTCTCATCAGCTTGTTTCTAAACCAGAATGAGTCTCCAACTTACAACTTTTATAAAAATTTCTTACTTCTGTAATTGGAGATTTAAGATTAATATTTCGGGCAGCAGCAATCTCCTGCAGCTGATTCACAACCTCAGTGATAGTCATTCGCTCTTTAGGATTTATCTTTATCATATTACCTATAGCAATAAACAGAAGAGAAAATAAGCAATCAATCCGTTATCCACAATTTATCAACAGTGTGATCATTTTTTGGCAAAAAAACTAACATGGCAGATTGGGATGATCATTGTCAAAATGATTGATGATCAAAATTAACAGATTAAGTAACAAAAAGCACAAGAGTAACAAAAAATGCACAAAATTAGAAGCAACTCTTTTCGCTTAGATGTGGGATCAACTGGTTGTTGCATAATTGGCAAATAGCAATAACAATTCTCAAAGGCTCTATCTATACTGACACCTTATCCTTTGACTACATGCTCATGACTTGGCAAAGGAAAGTTATTATCCAGTTTTGCAGATGATTGCATATTAGGAGGTAGGTCAAAGTGTATGGAGGGGAAGAGCTAGTCACAAAGATTCAGAAAGAGTGAGTGGGGAAATCTATGGTACATGGAGTTCACAATAGGGAGAATGGGTTATCCAATCTATATCCATTTTCTGAAAAACAAGAAGCTCAGAGACCATCACCAACACTAATCAAATGAAAATGGCAGGTTATTCATAGCTAACAGGACATATTGAAGATAGACAGCACAATGGGACAGCAGATAACGCTGCTGCCAAAGAGCTTCAGTGATCCGATTTTAATTCTGACCTTCAATGCTGTCTGCATGGTTTGTACATTCTCCTTGTGATTGTGTAGGTTTTCTCTGAGTGCTACAGTTTCCTCACAAATTCTAAAGATTTGTAGCTAGTTGACTGCTGTAAACTACCTCTAGTGCAGGAGGGCAGGAAATCAGCAAGGGGTCAATGGGTACTCAATAGAGAGCAATTTCTAAGGAAATCACTGGTGGAATAGGCTTGATGGAAATTGTCTGAGAGCTGACATAGATTCAGTAGGTCAATGGTCATCTTCTGCATCAGAGGGAAATGCTTACAAAGTGGAAGAGGCTTAAATTTGTCAGGAGTTTTAAGAAAAGGCAGGTAAGGAAGTTCAAGTATCACTATATCATGATCTGACAGAATAGCTCAAGGGACTAAATGACCCAGTCATCATCCTGTAGCTTCCATTTCATTATTTACTCCCAGAATAGGACAAAAGTTCATGCAAACTCCTGTCACTATACAGTGTAGTATGAAAAAACATTCAATCAGCAAACTTAGATAATCCATTAACTTAAAGCAGCATAGTTATAAACAATTATACAGTGATTCAGATTTAGATTATTAAACACATTTTAGCTAAAAGCAAATCTAGTTAACCATGACACTTAGTTAACCTAAGTATCATACCACACTGAAATATTATAATAATATTGGCTCAATTACCCCACATTTTCACATGATTTTGTAATCATGCAAAGCAAGTTCAAATTGTTACCTCCAAAATTATGTCCATATTTCAGAAAATTCACTTCTTGAATACTGTACCACACCCATCAGAGCTCTGAAACTTCATCTGAAGTGTCACCAGTGTTAACTCCTGCTGACATAGTCCAGCTGCATTCCACCAGTTTGCTACAGTCATCACACTAGGCTTCACTAATGTCTCTCAATAATTACATCAAATGGATTTCCCATGTTAAGTGGCCATACCTTTATCTATCTGATCACATGTCTGCTCTTGCTACCCTTCCCAACTCTAAACCATTCTCCACAGATTTCCGGACCTTTTTCTCATCCTTTTGATAACTGTGCCTTATCTTCCACGTGCATGCTGGCAACACTCAATTCATTCATTATCCATGTGCTGCCATTCAGGCTGGTTTCAAGTAAATCATTATTTCTTTCAGTTTAACAAAGGGAATGGCTTCAGTCCCACAGCAGAAACTTTATTTGTCAATGATTGCCTCTCAAGCCACAGCACAGAATAGTCACTCTGCAAAAGTTTACACTCAAGTGGAGGTCTCTTCATCTGGACTGTCTGCATAACCATAAATGTGAGTTTCTGTAGATGCTGAAAATCTTGAGCAGTACACACAAAATACTGGGGGAACACAGCAAGTCAGGCAGCAACTGTAGAGGGAAATAAACAGTTGACATTTCAGGCTAATCAGCACTGGAAAGGAAGAGGAAAGATACCAAAATAAGAAGGTTGGGGGAGGGGGAGGAGTACAGACTGGCAGGTGATAAACGAAACTAGCTGACAGGGAATAAAGTAAGGACCTGGGAGGAGACAGGTAAAAGAGGTAAATGGGTGAAGAAGGAGGAACCTGATCGGAGAGCACATTGTACTGTGGAAGAAATGGAAGGAGGAGGGGCAGGTGAGGAGAAGGAGTGAGAGGAGAATCAGAAGCGGGAATGGGAAAAGAAAGAAAGAGGAGGGGGAAAGAAATTGCCAGAAGTTAGGGAAATCTATGTTCATGCCATCAAGTTGGAAGCTACCTAGATGGAGAATGAGTGGTTGCTTCTCCAACATGTATGTGACCTTATCATGGCTGTAGATATCTGTATAACCTTTGTTCCATCAACTCAGATTGTTCCATCTTCACCCAGATGTTGAAAAAAACTTTCATCCACTACTGAATTTCTCATGTTTCTCCACCACCTTCCTGCATGATCAAAAAATTGTTCACTCTTGCTATATCTGTTCCTTTTGTGTCCGGCAATTATGATATGCCACAACATCATGTAAATTAATATAGTTCTATTTTTTTTTAAACCCCCTCTTAAATGTGTCAAGCGATTATATTTTTAAGGTCAAACTCTACATTTAAACATCACATTTTGATCATAGGAGTATTCCTTCTACTTTTATTGTATTCTTAAAACAATAAGTGAATGTCATAGAATCAATTATTCCTGGCACTTAGCAAGTAAAAGAGCATTAATGTCAATGGCACCACTTTCCTCAACATACCCTGGAGATCACTGATGTGAAATTAGTAATCTAAAATTTATTGTGCAGAAGTCAGTCAGTATATCTTACATAATTAATGTGAACATTGAACAACGATGTCATACAGCTTGCATTGAATACTTACAAATGAGGTCGTGAAAAACTGTGTATTTTGTATCATTTGCAGGAATAGAATACTTCCCATTTACTATTGCAAGTTTAGCGCCGTCTTCAAATGGATGCTGCTTAAAGCATAACAGGTACAGAATACAACCCAGAGCCTAAGGAAAGTTTCAACAAAGATGTTAGATAAACACCAGTATGTCAATTAGAGAGAGGAAAAAAAATCAGTATTCTTTGCCACTTTTGAAATATAATTTCTCCTTCCTTCTCACTATCACTCTCCTTCGCTTCAGAATCAGAATCAGGTTTATTATCACCAGAATGTGACGTGAAACATTCTGCGTGTGACGTGCAGCACTGAAGTAGCTGCAGCAGTTCAATGCAATACATAATCTCGCAGAGAAAAATAAATAAATAAAATAACAAATAAATCAATTATGTATATTGAATAGATTTTCTAAAATGTGCAAAAACAAAAATAATGTATTTATTTTAAAAAGTGAGGTAGTGTCCAAAGATTCAATGTCCTTTAGGAATCAGATGGCAGAGGGGAAGAAGCTGTTCCTGAATCACTGAGTGCGTGCCTTCAGAGTTCTGTACCTCTTACCTGATGGTGAGAAAAGGGCATGTCCTGGGTGCTGGAGGTCCTTAATAATAGACACTGCCTTTCTGAGACACTGCTCCCTGAAGGTGTCCTGGGTACTTTGTAGGCTCGTACCCAAGATGGAGCTGACTAGATTTACAACCTTCTGCAGCTTCTTTCGGTCCTGTGCGGTAGCCCCTCCATACCAGACAGTAGGCAGTCTGTCAGAATGCTCTCTACAGTACAACTATAAAAGTTTTTGAGTGTATTTGTTAACATGCCAAATCTCTTCAAACTCCTAAAAAAGCATAGCCGCTGTCTTGCTTTCTTTATAACTACATCGATATGTTGGGACCAGGTCAGAGATCTTGACACCTAGGAACTTGAAGCTGCTCACTCTCTCCACCTCTGATCCTCCGAGGATTGATATGCGTTCCTTCGTCTTACCCTTCCTGAAGTCCACAATCAGCTTTTGTCTTACTGATATTGAGCGCCAGGTTGTTGCTGCAGCACCATTCCACTAGTTGGCATATCTCACTCCCGTATGCCCTCTTGTCACCACCTGAGATTCTACCAACAATAGTTGCATCGTCAGCAAATTTATAGATAGCATTTGAGCTATGCCTAGCCACACAGTCATGTGTATATAGAGAGTAGAGCAGTGGGCTAAGCACACACCTCTGAGGTGCACCAGTGATGGTCATCAATGAGAAGGATATATTAGCACCAATGCTCACAGATTGTGGTCTTCCAGTTAAGAAGTCAAGGATCCAATTGAAGAGGGAGGCACAGAGGCCTAGGTTCTGCAATTTCTCAATTGGGTTTGTGGGAATGATGGTATTAAATGCTGAGCTATAGTCAATGAACAACATCCTGACATAGGTGTTTGTGTTGTCCAAGTGGTCTAAAGCTGTGTGGAGAGCCATTGAGATTACATCTGTCATTGACCTATTGTGGCGTTAGGCAAATTGCGATGGGTCCAGGTCCTTGCTGAGGCAGGAGTTCAGTCTAGTTACAACCAACCTCTCAAAGCATTTCATCACTGTAGATGTGAGTGCTACCGGGTGATAGTCATTAGGGCAGCCCACATTATTCTTCTTAGGCACTGGTATAATTGTTGCCTTTTTGAAGCAAGTAGGAACTACCGCCCATAGCAGTGAGAGGTTGAAAATATCCTTGAATACACCCACTAGTTGGTTGGCACAGGTTTTCAGAGCCTTTCCAGGTACTCCATCGGGACCTTCCACCTTGCGAAGGTTCACTCACTTTAAAGACAGCCCAACATCGGCCTCTGAGACAGAGATCACAGGGTCATCAGGTGCAGCAGGGATCTTCACAGCTGGAGTTGTGTTCTCCCTTTCAAAGCGTGCATAGAAGGCATTAGTTCATCAGGTAGTGAGGCATCGCTGCGATTTATGCTATTGGGTTTCGCTTTGTGGGAAGTAATGTCTTGCAGACCCTGTCAGAGTTACTGTGCATCCAATGTCACCTCCAACCTCATTCAAAATTGTCTCTTTGACCTTGAAATAGCCATCCACAAATCATACCTGGTTTTCTGGTACAGGCCTGGTTCGCCAGCCTTGAATGCCACAGATCTAGCCTTCAGCAGACGATGTACCTCCTGGTTCATCCACGGTTTTTGGTTTGGGAATGTATAGTAAGTCTTTGTGGGCACACACTCATCCACACAGGTTTTAATGAAGTCGGTAGCATACTTTGAACCAGGTTCAAAGATGAATCCCTGAGTACAGTCCAGTCCACCAATTCAAAACAGTCCTGTAGGCACTCCTGTGCTTCCCTCGTCCATACCTTCTTGATCCTCACTACTGGTGCTGCAGTCTTCAGTATCTGCCTATGCTCAGGGAGTAGAAATACAGCTAGGTGATCAGACTTCCCGAAGTGAGGATGTGGAATAGCACGGTAGGTATTATTGATGGTGGTGTAACAATGGTCCAATGTGTTGTTTCCTCTGGTATTGTAATTGATCTGTTGATGGTAATTGCTTAGTGATCTTTTCACAACTGGCCTAAAATCTCCCAAAACGATGGGTGAAGGTGTTAGGGTCTGCTGTTTCGTGCATATTGATCCCATTACTCAGATCATCTAAAGCCTGCTTGACATTGGCCTGAGGTGGAATGTAAACTGCTCCCAAAATGACCTCAGAAAACTCCTGTGGTCAGTCCTGACAAAGGGTCTCGGCCCAAAAAGTCAACAGTGCTTCTTCCTATAGATGCTGCCTGGCCTGTTGCGTTCCACCAGCATTTTGTGTGCATTGCTTGAATTTCCAGCATCTGCAGATTTTCGGTGCTGCTTCTGTCCGTTTTAAGCAGCGATAATTCGTTTAAATGCATTAAGACATCTTTGATGACTATACTGACCTTGGAAGCAGCTGTGCTTTTTAGTTGTATCAGACAGAAACGGGAATATTTAATCGTATCCATTGAGAGTACTGCTGGTACTCAAATTGTACCTAGGCGCCCCGGAATGATATTTAACTCCCTCCCCTAAATATCTTGTTTTCATCTGTCTTTGTAAGCTCTGATGAGAAGTCATTGGCCTAAGATATTAGCTCTTTCTTGTAAGGAGTGGATCAAGTATTAATCTTGTATTCTGATTGGCTTCTCTAAGCTCAGTAATTCTGGTAATGAACTGGAGTCTGACCAGACAGGACAGTGGCAATCACAACAACAAAACAAGTTTGCACATTGACTGCTGGTGACAATAAAGTATATGTTAGTATATCTGGAACTAACACCTCAGGGGAACAAAAGTCATCAACCAAGTGTAATAAGCACCAGAACATTTTGACTACAGAAAGGCTTTCACCAGACACTCAGGGTGCTAACACAAGGACAAAAAATGATTACCTTCTGCTAGTGGTGTTTTATTTCTGTCACATACCCTGAGAACGTTTTAGATTTTTTATGGTAATATTTGGATCCATTGAGACAACATTCAAAATTAAAATTTAAAAAATTCCATTCCTCCCAAAAGACACTTCAGGACCACAGTTTTCAATTTATTGGTAGAGTCAGATATACAGAAATGCTAACTTAACTATTACAACAGGATGAAGTAAACAAGCTAGTTATTTAGATAACAACTCTTTACTCAGAAAACTGAGAGCAAAATAAAAACAATAAAGTGGAAATTTGGTTAAGGTATCTTAAAATAACTTCAAACCATAGAAGTAAAGTTAGTCTCCATTTGGGCTGTTCTGTATTGGATACATACCCAAATATCTTGTTTTTCATTGATTGGATAATTGGAATAAAGGTCTATTATCTCTGGTGTCCTGTACATTGGTGTTGTATTTCTTGTAACCTGGATTATCAAAGAAATGCAAAGAATATCTTTACTCAATCATTCAAGATGGAAGTGCAGTATATTTTATTCCATTGTGGAATAGAACTTTTACAATGTCCTCCCAATACTTACAGAAAAGGAATGAAAAAACCCAAGCAGAAAATTAAGTATTAACCAAAAGGCAACCAGTGATATCAACCGGAATACTTCAAACAAATAAAACTGAAAAACTTCTGAAGAGATTTCTGGAATACTGGCATAGAAACCTACAGCAGGTTGTCTAAAGAGTTAGTTATCCCTTGGTTAGATACACTCATAATTGCAACAATTGTAGGCAGTGAAAAAATGGATCTCACTGTCAAAAGGGTGAAATAAGAACAAAGATAAGCTTAAACTTTAGTGGGGGAAGGAGGTGGAAGCAAAATAACAGAACCAAAAGCATTAACTTTAGAAATATCACCAAATAATGTGAAAAAAGACCAACTGAAATTGGATTAAGGTTCTATTTTGAATGTAATCTTCAATCTTATCCTCTTGTGATGTTTGTGTTGAGCTGGCACTTTCTCCTTATGGAAAATGTGGATTTCTCCAGTTTTCGTTCCGTATCCCAAAGATAAATGGACTAGTAGGTTAAATGACTACTGAAAATTGTCCATAGTGTTTAGCTGAGTGGAAAATTCTGAGGAAGCTGATTAGAAAATGAAGAAAATTTTGTGAGATTAGTGTCGATGGTGCTTTAAGATTGGCATTGACTCACTGGGCAAAGGGCCTGCTTCGGAGCTGAAGGACATCATTGTCTGTCTCACAGCAGCACTGTGTAGTCAGTGATTTCAATATTTAACACAAAAGAAAGCATCATACCTCTTCTTCCACCATTGCTCTCCTATGTGCCGTCCAGGAGTAGTCTGGATAGTGCGCTATGCTTGTGGCACTGCCAAAATCACAAAGCTTAATGGTGCCTTGGTGACTGACCAGAAGATTTTCCACCTGCATTGGAGATAAGCCATCAAACATAACTGGGATAAGGAAATTCTTTGGGCTACAGATGCATTTGCATTACTACAAAAGCCGCAGATTGTCACCATTTGCTTTACCCTGAGTAAAGCACTTTATTATATAGTCCTGGATTTCTTAGTACTCTGCGGATAATCTAACCCAACATTTTTCAGTGAGATTTTCATTCCCCCCCCAGCAATTTCTTTATGATAGAACTTCCCCTAAATGCCATCAACAATCGTGCAGCACATATCTGTCTGTCGTGAGAGTCTCAACATCACAAGTGTGAAAAACCACATTGTATTTAGTCACAGGTTTCAATAGATCCTTTCATACTGAAACCATGATACCTATAGGGCCAGCACTCATTGTACTGACTGAGATCAGTGATTTCCAGTGTCTTTCCTGTGCGCCCAAACTGTTTACTTTTGAAACCTCATTTGTGCCCCTCTCACCTGGCAGGTTGTTGACCTCTGCCATCTCTCAGTTTGCTGCTTACTACTGCATCATGTCTACTGCCTTCATTTGCTTGCACAGCAGGATCCCCTCCAACAGGCTTTCTAGCCCTCCCTGACAATCTCCTGTCAAGGATTCCTGAGGCTCCTTTGCACACACAATACGCCTCCTCTGAATATTGTTATTTGCCAATTACTCAATATCCCTGTGGGAACATTCTCCTAATACCAATGCCTCCCCCCCCCCCCCCCCAATCCAAGATACAGCAACCATTTCCTGCTGGTAGAAGATAATTAATTGTACTGTGGTATAAGATCACAAAATAGTGCAGCAAAGTTAGGCTATTTGGCCCATCAAGAATGCTCTGCCATTTAATCATTGCTGATTTCTTTACACAATTCTCCCGCCATCCACTTAATACAGGGGTTCCCAAGCTGTGTTCCATGGAACCCTTGCTTAATGGCATTGGTCCTTGGGATGAAAAAGGTTAGGAACCCCTCATTTCGTATAGCTTTAAGAAATGACTGAAAAAACTGGACATGTTAAAACTGAAAGTTCTTGCAACGCATCAACAGAGAATGTTTCAACAAGAGAAAATTTGCAAATGAAAATTTACTGGAAATCCAAGCAACATACATAAAATGCTGAAGGAACTCAGCATGCCAGGCAGCATCTACGGAAATGAATACATTTGACTTTTCAGGCTGAGACCCTTCAACCGAACTGGAGAAAAAAAGATAAAGAATAGATTTAAAAGGTGGAGGGGTGGGAGAAACACAAGGTGAAGTATGAAACCAAGAGGGAGAGGAGTGAATTAAAGAGCTGGGAAATAGATTGGTGAAAGAGATTACAGTACAGAGTACACTTAGAGTATTGTGCTCAATTCTGGTCACCTCATTATAGGAAGGATGTGGAAGCTATGGAGAGGGTTCAGAGGAGATTTACCAGGATGTTGCCTGGTTTGCAGAACAAGTCATATGAAGCAAGGTTAGCAGAGCTGGGACTTTTCTCTTTGGAGCATAGAAGAATGAGTGGGGACTTGATAGAGGCCTATGAGAGGCATAGATAGAGTGGATAGTCAGTACCTGTTTCCCAGGGCACCAATAGCAAACACCAGAGGGCATAGGTACAAAATTAAGGGAGGAAAGTTTAGGGGAGACATCAGGGGTAAGTTTTTTTTTTACATAGAGGGTTGTGAGTGCTTGGAATGACTTGCCAGGGATGGTAGTGGAGGCTAAAACATTAGGGGTACTTAAGAGCCTCTTGGACAGGCACATGGATGAAAGAAAAATGGAGGGTTATGGGGTAGTGTGGGTTTAGCACTTTTTTAAAGGATTATATGGGTCAGCACAATATGGAAGGCTGAAGGGCCCGTACTGTGCCGTAGTGTTCTATGGATATGGGCCTAGGGAAGGGGGAATCTAATAGGAGACGACAGAAGGCCACAGAAGGAAGAAAAAGAGGGAGGAGCGCCAGAGGCAGGCAATGGGCAGGCAAGATTCAGATTCAGTTTATTGTCATTTAAAAACCACAAATGCAATGCAGTTAAAAAATGAGACAATGTTCCTCCAGAATGTTATCAACAAAGCACACGACAAAATAGACTACACCAGAAAATCCACATAATGTTTGTCAATCCCCAATCCAAATGTTTGCGACCCCGAGGACTGGGGGCCTGTTCTCTCAGCAGAGACCCAGACCTCACAACAGCAGCAGCAACAAAGAAAGCCTTCCTGGAGATTTCCAGATGTTCCTCCGTGCTCCCATGTCCGTTTTTCATCAGATTAGGATTGGGCACGGCACCCGCTTAACAAGTAACAGATATCAACTCCAGAGTGGCCGCTGCAAACTGCGTCGCACCGCCATCTTGTCCATCTGATGATGGATGTTGCATTCCTGTGACGGTGCTCCATATAGATCTACTCTACGGAGGTGAGGACTTTACCTGTGAGGAACTGGGCAGTACCCACTAGAAAGTAGAGGCACTGCTGTGCTTTCTTCATAACTGCACTTACTCTGAAATGATACGACGAGGAATTTAAAGTTCCTGATCCTCTCCACCTCTGATCACCGATGGGACTAGCATATGGACCTCTGGTTTCCTCCTCCTGGTCAGTTCCTCAGTCTTGCTGACATTGAGTGAGAGATGGTTGTTGTGGCATCACTCAGCCAGATTTTCAACCTCCTTCCTATCTGCTGATTCGTCACCACCTTTGATTCGGTCAACGACAGTGGCGTCATCAGTAAACTTAAATATGGCATTGAAGCGTGCTTAGCCACACAGTCACGTGTAAAGTGAGTAGAGCAGCGGCTAAGTACACAGCCTTGTGGTTCACCTGTGCTGATGGAGATTGTTCAATAGTTCCATTTAATATCAGAGAAATGTATGCAATGTACATTCTGAAATTCCTGTTCTTCGCAGACATCCATGAAAACAGAAGGCCCCAAAGAATGATAACAGTAAAAACGGCAGAACCACAAAGCCCCCCCCACACGCATAAACAGCAGCAAACCAACAACCATCCTCCCACCCCCACCCACTTCCGCAAAAAAATCAACATCCTCCACCCACAAAGCAATAGCAGAGGCAAAGGCAGAGGCAGTTTTGCCAAGTACAGAGCCTCCAACAGCTGATCCACTACTCCCGATGTTCTGCTTTCTCCCATGACACTTCAATCAGCAGCACTGGCATAAAATCAGCCTGTCCTCAGGGCCACGGAGCCTTGGAACCCCAAAGGTGCGCTCATCTTCTGGGCGGTATTCTTGCGAATTCAAAAAGTGGCCGGTCATGAGCCACCAGGAGCAGGTCCCACCACCATAAAGAACTGAAGCCTAAGTGTAATTCCAGGTCAGGGTCTCCAACAGAACCTCATCTACCCTGGAAAGGAAAAATAGATTCATCAAAGGTAAAAATTAAGCTGTTGCAGCAGATGAGCTCGAAGGAGTCACTGTTAAGTGCGGTTGTAGCTCCACCCCTCAAACTTGGAAAATGTTGTCGTCAGTCCAAAATAGCTGGGGTTTGAAATTGAGAAAGTCAAGCATCCAATTGGACAAGGAAGTATTGAGGCCAAGGTGTTGAAGCTCACTGATTATTGATTAGTTTTGAGGGGACTATAGTTTTGAATACAAAGCTGTAATCAATAAAGAGCATCCAGATGTATGCATCTTCGCTGTCCAGATGTTCCAGGGTTGAGTGAAGAGCCAATGAAATGCATCTGCTATTGCCTGTTGTGACGTAGGCAAAATAGAGTGGATCCAAGTCACCTCTCAGTCAGGGGTTGATATGTTTCATTACCAACCCCTCAAAACACTTCATCACAGTGGATGCAAGTGCTATTGGATGATAGACATTGAGATAGGTTACCATGTTCTTCTCAGGCACCAGCATGATTGAGGCCTACTTGAATCAGGTGGGTACCTCAGACTGCTGAAGCAAAAGATTAAAGATATCGATGAACATTCCAGCCAGTTGATCAGCACAGGTCTTTAGTACTTGGTCAGATACCCCATCTGGGTCAGATGTTTTCTGTGTGTTTGACCTCCTGAAAGATGCTCTCACATTGACCTTAGAAACTGAAATCACAGAGTCATCGGGGGCTGTGGGAGTTCATGAAGGTTCCTCCATATTTTGATGAACAAAGCAAGCATAGATGGCACTGAGCTCATCTGGAAGTGAAATTCTGTTTTCATTTGTGTTATTTGATTTTATTTTGTAAGAGGTAATAGCATTCAAGCCCTGCCATAACTGTTGAGGCTCCTTCATTGATTTAAGTTTTGTCTGGAATTGCCATTTGCCAGTGAGATGGCTTACTTGGTCACCAGACCTGAATACAGGTGGTCCCCATTTTTTGAACGTTTGCTTTATGACAGCTCGCTGTTACAAAAGACCTACCTGTTTTCACTTACCAAAGAGGATTTTCGCTTTTACGAAAAAAAATTCCCGCTTTATACGTGTGTTTACCCCAAGAAAGACTACCATGACCATGAAGCCTTGTGCAGGCAGTTGTGTGCGCATGCGTGTATGTGCCAATTTTTTTTCTCCAAATCGATTTTGGCTCACTGTCCTCCCAATTTTGACAAGTGAAGCTACACCGTAATACAATATTTCTACTTTATATAGGCTGTATATTTATCATATCATTCCTGCTTTTACTATATGTTAGTGTTATTTTAGGTTTTATGTGTTATTTGGTGTGATTTGGTAGGTTACTTTTTGGATCTGGGATCATTCAAAAATTTTTCCCATAAATTAATGGTAATTGCTTCTTCGCTTTACGACATTTTGGCTTACAAACGGTTTCATAGGAACGCTCTGCCTTCGGATAACGGGGGATACCTGTACCTTTGATCTGGCCCTCAGAAGGTTATAGATCTCCTGGTGAATACAGGGCTTCTGGTTGGGGAAGACTCTGAATGATTTTATGGGGACTGTTTTTATAAAGTCTATGACAACCATGGACTATTCATTCAGATCCACTGATGAGTCCTTGAACACAGCACAGCCCACCAACTCTTAGTAATCCCATACCTGCTCCTCTGCCTCCCACAACCACCTCTTTGTTGTCCTTATCTCTGGAGCCTTACTCTTTAGCCTCTGCCTGAATGTAGATAAGAGAAGGACAGGCAAGGTTTCCTGAAATATGGTCTGGGCATGAAACAGAAGGCATTCCTTCTCATAGTACAGCAGAGGTCTAATGTGTTGGGACTGCTGGTGTCACAGGTAATGTGCTGATGGTAACTGAGCAGTGATTTCTTCAAACAATCCTGGCTGAAGTCCCTGACAATTATTTGAAATGTGTCAGGGTGGACTGTTTCTTGTTTGATGCCAGCAACATGCAGCATCTCAAATGCCTGTTTATAGTTGGCCGACAGAGATATGTAAACTGGAGTCAAGATCATGGAGGAAAGCTTGCTTGGTAAATAAAATGGCTGAACACAAGTATGACAAAACCACCACATTGGAGCACTACAGAGAGTTTATCATGAAACAAACCCCACCTTCTGCCTTTTCCAAATCAGCAGTTTGGTGCATCCTGTGTATCGAGAAGCCTTCAGGTCTGATCGCCAAATCTGGCAAGCTGGGAGTGAGCCATGTCTCGGTAAAACACGGAACACAACATTTCTCAGTTCCCTTCAATACAGCAATTTTGTCCTTGGGTCCTCAAACTTGTTCTCCAGAGACAGCAGATTTGCTGACAAGATGTTGTGTAGAGAGGATCTCATTCCCCTGTTTCAGCCTGGATTGGAGTACCCCTCACCTGCCTCTCTTCTGGGCATGGCGATGAACCTTCATCCTTAAAGGTGCCGTACCTGGTTGCTTGAGAATCAAGTCCATGGAGACGTTCAGAAGATTGCGAAATCTGTAGTTCATCATGTCAATTCAAAAGTACGTTGTTTAAAGGGGAATTACATGTTGCAGATTGCAGTGACGGCAATTCAAAAGAGGTATTTTTGGAAATTTTGTAAGCAGTCCACAGAACGTCACCATGGCTCATTGGTACCATCTTGATTCTCGATGGAACTATTTTAGTAGAAACGCATTCAACAAATAAAGACTCATTCCTGAGAAAATGCTCTCCTGTCATACAGTGAGCGAGGAAAGAACAGATCTGAGCATCAATACAGTGGCTTCCAGATTGCTTTTCCAAGATTGGGAATTTATTATCTAATTTGTGTATTACTTCAATTATTATATACCAAACAAAAATGTTCATATTTACTGCACACTGTGATGTTTCGGGTAAAGGATCTCCCTGGACTTGCAGGACTTCTGACTTGAAAGTCAGAAAAGTATGGCATTCAAAAATTCACTCCTCTGAGAAAGCCTGGTTCAACTTGTACACAAAATTTGATTCTGAATTGGGACTGAATATAACGACAAATGTAGAAGCTGAACATGGTGCAAAAAAAAAATCACAAGGATGTTACTGGGGCCTTATTCCCTGGGTGCGTTGGAGGCTGAAGGGTGACCTTAAAGAAGTATGTATTCTACTGTGCTTACTAAGGAGAATATTTTAAATGCCAAAGAAATAAGTGCAGTAAGTAGTGAGGTCATGGATCATGTGTATATTATGGGAAAATAGGTATTTGAAGCCTTGAAACACATTAGGAAGGGCAGATCCCATAACCTCCAAGTCCATCTGTGGGCCTTATGGGAATCCAAGGAAGAAATTATGGAGGCTCTTGCAGAGATATTTACTTCATCAGGACTATGAATATTAATGAGATCTATACATCACATTCATGGAAACTAGTTATGTGGTTTAAGAAGTGTAAGAGAACCCACACATTTCGGCTTTGCCATGCCTATTTTCATCTTTACTTGCTCCCTTTTCCTAAAGCATCCAAACTCTTTGCTGCAGTCCAAGTTTCACTTTCTTTCATTTACCAGATAAAGATATTGCTTCATTTTCCCACTAACCTTAACTAGACAGACATCAGGCCCAAAGGTTTAAAACCTCCAATTACAGAATTATTCTCGCCAAACCTATCCTGTGTAATGAGATTACGCTACAGAAATTTAAGTCGTTCACCGAAAAGAGCCACTAGCCTCATTATTCTTGATATATCTGTAGTCCTTCATTTTTATGCTGTTTGTAAATCAACATGAATGCAGTTTGATTCAGTCCTTTTAAATAGTTAACATAAGTTCAACAGATCTAAACATAATACCTCTCGAAATAAGTCCCAGTACTTTGCCCTCATTTTGCAAGTGACTTGCTTACCTGTCTCCTACATTTCCTTTGTTCCTCAGTTTTGCGTATTATCCAAAACGCAAGTGATCTTCCTACTTTTCTTACCCAAATGTATCAGGTTACACTTCCTTCAAAAATAGTCACTTAACTCTCAATTGTGTTTTCTCATGTTTCTCAGAGATTTTTTTTAAATATCTGTTGCATATTTTTATACTCACTTGTTGCCAAATCCAAATTATTTACGCAGTAAAAAACTAGAAAAACTAAAAAACTAAGAAACAATGCAGAGAATTATTTCAACTATTTACACATTCAAATGCATTTTTAACCATTTTCTATCCTCTAAACTTGATGTTATATTGAAAGGAAATTTCCTCCATTGTGAAATGATTGCTGCCTATTCTATTGGGCAGCTTTCAATATATTTCTGCAAAAAAATATAAACATACACTTAAGTGGCCACTTTATTAGGTACACCTGTACACCTACTCATTAATACAAATATCTAATCAGTCAAACATGCACAGACATGGTCAAGAGGTTCAGTTGTTGTTCAGGCCATACATAAGAATAGTGTAGAAATGTGATCTGAATCACTTTGAATGTAGAATTATTGTTGGTGCCAGACAGGGTGGTATGAGTATCTTAGAAACTGATCTCTTGCAATTTTCATGCACACAATCTCCCAAAAAATCCAATGAGCGGTAAAAAAGCTTTGTTGATGAGAGAGGACAAGGGAGAATGGCCAGAATAGTTCAAGCTGACAGGAAGCCACCACAACTTGTGTCAGAGTTCAAAGTTCAATTCCGGCATCCTCTGTAACCTCTGTATATCTCCACCCTCCCCCCCACCCCGTGGAACATGTGGGTTTCCTCTGGGTGCTCCTACAGTCCTAACCCTTACAGGTTAATTGGTCATTGTAAACCCATGATGAGGTTAGGGCTAAATTGGGGTTGTTGGGGCTTGCTATCTCTAAATAAATGAACGCAAAAGTAACTCAAACGAGTTACAAAAGTGGTGCACAGAAGAACGTTTCTAAATGCACAACACATCAATCCTTGAAGTTAATGGTGTACAGCAGATCACACTAGGTTCCACACCTGTACGTAATGAAGTGGCTAGTTACTGTATCCCTATTCTTTTCCTTACTAAGAGTTCCAAAATCAGCAGCTTATGGAGCACAAAAGCTGAAAATGTGAGCATTAATAGAAACCAGAGAAAACTACTCAGCCCACTAAGCCTGCTGATTAGGGCAGCTGCAAAATTGGGCCAAAATATAATAATCCCAATGCATCTCAATTCATTAGAATCCAGCATATTACACTTGACCAACCCCCCCACCCCTTACCCAATACATAATCATTCAACAGGTAGGACTCCAGCACCAGCATCTACAGCAAGTTCCTGCTTATAGCCTTTTGACCTCAAAATGACATGTTTATTGCTGATCTTTTCCCTTCATTTACTAATCCTCAATACTAGTACTTCACCCTCAACAGAACATTTATCTAAACAGGAAGCATCAGCATGAGTTGATAGGAAATTAGTTTAAGTGACAAATGTAACACTTACCCAATAGGCTGGTATATGCCTCGGGGAAAAGGAAATCCAGCCACTCACCAACCCCACCTCCCGTACACGCAGGTGCTGTGAGAATCAAGTTTATGCCGCGCGTACACACACAATATCAAACTCACACCAGATACCGTTATGGAATACATCCCCCTTCTCTACCGCTCTCCACACAGAGCCAAGACCCGGGTCATTCTGCTGAGCAGCTGTCACTTCCCCCGGACTCAGTTCCAGCAACTGTTTAGTCCGCATTGCGGTCAGGTCACAGTAAGCTAGGGACATGGCGTCGTCAAAAACTCCCAAATGGTTCATGGCTCGCTCCAGCCTTCCTCTTCCCTCGGCCTTCACCGTGATAGCAAACTAACACATAGCCTTCACTCCAGGGGCAGGGACACTCTCCCACTCCTCGTCCTTCTCCTGTTCCCCCGGCTCCTGACGTGACAAAGCAGCCGCATCGACATTCTTGCTTCCTGGGCGGTACTTCAGGCTGAAATCATATACCGACAAGGCCGCCAGCCACTGATGTCCTGTGGCATCCAGCTTAGCCAAAGTCAGAATATAAGTGAGAGGATTATTATCTGTTCCCACCTCAAACTTGGCTCCGTACGGGTAATCGCTTAACTTGTCCACCACTGCCCACTTCAGCGCCAGGAACTCCAATTTGTGAATGGGATAGTTTCTCTCAGAGGGTGACAAGCTTCGGCTGACAAAGGCTACCAGTCTCAATGCTTTGCCATGCTCCTGGTACAGAATAGCCTCCAGACCCTCTCGGCTGGCATCCGTGTGCAGCACATATGGCTTCTGGGAATTGGCAAAAGCCAACACCGGGGCCTGGGTCAGTGCCCTTTTCAAAGATCGGAATGCCTCTTCACATCGATCATCCCATCTCGAACCAAAAGGTTCCGCTGGGTTCCAGTATCCTCCAGCGTCTTGTCACCCGTTCCCCTTCCTTTTCTTTCCCACTGGGGGATAGCCACACAACAGCTGAGTCAACGGGTGACACATTCTGGCGTACCCTTTCACGAACTGGCGGTAATACCCACAGAACTCCAAAAATGAGCGCAGAGCGCTCCCTTTCTGTGGTCTTGGCCAGGTGGTCACGGCCTCTATCTTGGCTGGATCAGTAGCCAGTCCCTCTTGCGAAATGATATGGCCAACGTAGCTGACCGACGACTTGCAGAACTGGCATTTGTCCAGGGAAAGCTTCAGTCCTTCCTCCTTAAGCCGGCTTAATAACTTTAACAGCCGCTCTTCATGTTCCTCCAAAGTCGATCCAAACACTATCAAATCGTCCAGGTACACCAGCACCTCCAACAGATTTATATCCCCCACAGTCCTCTCCATGAGCCTCTGGAATGTAGCTGCAGCCCCTGCTATGCCCTGGGGCATTCAGTCGAACTGGAAGAACCCCAGCGGGCAGATAAAGGCTGTCTTCTCTTTATCGCCCTCACTCATCGGGATCTGGTAATACCCACTCCTTAAGTCCAGCACACTGAACCATTTCGCTCCGCTCAGGCAGGCCAACGCGTCCTCGACCCTCGGGACGGTATATTGATCAGGGACAGTTCGCCGATTCAAAGTCCTGCAGTCAACACACATGCGCACCCTCCCATTCTTCTTCCATGCCACCACTATTGGGAATGCATGAGGACTTCGAGACTCAGCTATGATCCTGGCTTCCTTCAACTTGCACAAGTACTTCCGTACATCTTCAACATCTGCTGGGGCCAGCTGCCAGGATCTCTCTTGGAACGGGGTGTCCTCCGTCACCCGGATGGTGTGGCGAGTGCTTTTGGAGCAGCCCACATCAAACTCGCCCCGAGAAAAAACAGCTTCCATCTTCGGCATCTTCTCCATTAGCCTGTGTTTCCACTCCGGCAATACTGGAAAATCCCCAAAGTTAAAGGCTTCAGCGGTCAGCTCCCTTCGATGCTCCAATCCCTCCCCATTAGGGGTCCTCACTGGTGTGCTAGACATTACAGTCACCAGGAACAGATGCGCTAGTGGCATCCCCTCTTAAAGGTGATTTCTCTTGCCACAGTGTTCCTGACACTTACGGCTATACGCCTCACATGTACCACCCCTGTTCTCTGCACTTCGGGCCTCACCAGCGCCCCCGCTGGAAATCGTGTCTCCCCTTCAAGATCGTCCGGGCTATCTACTAACAGGGCTTCGCCCATTGGCACTCCGGAGAATCTGGGGATCCCCATCATGAGTGCTACCTCCCCTGGTCAAATCACCTTGGGCCTCGCCTGTGTACACCACACTGTCCCTCGTTTACACTCCAGGTCCAGCCCTTGAGGGGCAATCCCTTCTTCGAATACCGCTCAAAACACTGGATGCATCAAGAGGGCCTCCAGAAAGTGTTCCCCCCTTTTCTCCTTACACGCTCCCAGGAGCCGTCGCACAATGGGGGAGTTAGTCCCCACCAGGAAGGCAGCACCACTGGTTTCCACCGGGTCCGGACACACCAACACCAATATCTCAATAGCTTCGGACACTCCCACATCGCCCTCCGAGAGCTCCAATCTCACCGATAGGTACCCACCGTATGGATAGTCACCCTCGCTCACACCCCAAATCTGCAGGGCGTCAAATGGGGTTACAGGCAAATGCTTTAGATATTTGTTGTAGAAAGACCGGTACAATAAGGTCACCTGCGATCCCGTATCAAGAACGGCTTTTGCGTAAACTCGCTCTATCCGTAGATACACACCGGCACGGGGTCCTACCAGCCCATCCGGAATAGAGGCGTGGGCACCCAGTGGTCCCCTGGCTGATCTCTGGGAACGTGTTCCTCCTGAGGCTCCAGTCCATTCCCTCACTGAGCCTCTCCTAAGTTTCCCGACACCTCTCCCTTCTTAGTCGCAGGGGGGCTTGTCCTCCGCGGGACTCCTTGTCTCTCACAATCCCACCGCAAATGTTCCTCCTCTCCACAGCTATAGCACACCCTTGGCCGCCCACAGTCCAGCCTGAAATGCCCCTCTTTCCCACAGTTAAAGCACACACTGCCCACCGTCCCTCCTCTCCCAGGACAGCCCCCGGGAGTGAGTACCTTCACTGTTCTTCCACTCTAGAAAGGGGTCCCTACTCCCCTGGGGGTTTAGTCCTCCACCAAGCCACCACTTCCTGTATTGCTGAGGATCGCTCCCGGTGGCCTGTACCCCTTTTCCGCCCCAATGCTCTCTCTTCCTCCTGCACCTCTCTGATCAGTTGCCCGAAGGATGGAAGGGGGCCCTTCCTATTAAGCCTGACGGATAGTCCACGCCACCTTGTCCTCCTCCAGAGAGCTACTGAATACCTGACTCATCCTCACGCTAGCCACGTCAGGCGCCTTCACTACTCCCCGGCGCCGCAACCCCGTAAGCATCCCCTCCATCCGAAATATGTACTCGGAGAGCTTTTCCCCTCTCCATTGTTCCAGGCATTGGAACTCTGCTAACAGCAGCCAGGGTTCCCCTGACAACCCAAACGCTCCCTCCAAAACTTCTATGCATTCCTCCACTGAGGCCCCAAGCTTTTCAGTTTTCAACTCCCGGACTGTTTTGGCTGCTGAACCCCTCAAACTTCCCACCAATCGCCGCTTCTTCTCCTCCTCCGAGCCTGGCCACTCCTCTAACATCAAAGACGTATGCTCGTTCCAGGTCTCATAGTCCACCTCCCCATCCGGGGTAGGCTTGGCTCCGGAGAACACCCCCAGCTTCAGCCGTGGCCTCTCTGCCACTCCCGCCACGGAGTTAAGTGCGGCTGCCAGCACCGAGGCTGCCCCTCTACCTGGGGGGCGGGGCCTAGTCACGCCTCCCTCCTCCGACCTCCCTTTACTAGTGACCGGCACCTCTCCGGGGCCACCTCTAGCTCTGGCTCCTCCTCCGGTGTCTCCTCATCCTCACCCTCGGAGAGAGTGTGGAGCCCCCACGGCCCCTCCTCCCCGGAACACTGACCGTCGCCGGCAGTTCCAACGTCATGATGTCTGCACTCGTACGAACCAACACCCAACTAGACTCTACCTCTTTACCACACCGTCTAGCTAACAATTCCACCTGCCTAATGCCTTTTACCAAACTTAACCCCTGCACTAACCCCAAAACTCGAAAATCCACTCCGCTCTCTACACAGGCATACTGCACCGGTACATCTTCCAACTCACACCAGTTAACAATCTTATCTCTGTCCATCTCTGCTCTGCTGCCTGCGCGATTCCACAACCCGACAATCCAATCCGGGACGAGCACCCCACAAATGTAACACTTACCCAACAGGCTGGTATATGTCTAGGGCAGTGGTTCCCAACGTGGGGCGTACGCCCCACAGGGGGGTAATTTGATTTTTAAAGGGGGGCAATTCGGGAATGAGTTATTAACAGTGAATTTTTTCTAGTAAGTCTGTGTGAGTATGAGTGTGTGTGTGTGTTAATACATATGTGTACATATAGTATGCATACATAAAAATACGTGTGTATGTACATGTGTAATTGCGTATGTACTGTATATATAGTGTATCACCATCATTACAACCATCAAATGGCTTTCATAATTAATGAATTGACTGATGTAGGAAGGAACGAATGAACAAGTCCAAACGCGTAAGAAACTCGTACGAGGTCGCGCCAATGCTGCTTTTTGCAGTAGCTTTCGGTTCTTGGTGGTGTGAAGGTGTGTACATTGCGTCATCTCTTTTAAATGGTGTATCTGTCTTTGTATGCTGTAGAAATGAATCGGCATTGTTTTATTTATTTATTATTATTATTTTAATATCACTTAATGTTCTTTTTTTTTACAATTTCTTAGTAATTTCTTCCTCAGAACTTTAACAGTCCTTTGGTTCTTTTATTTTTCTCTTTCATGAATGCCATGTTCTTTGGAAGCTTGTTTAAACCAAGTTAATGGTCTTTTAGGCTTCCTCCAGGTGAATAGGAGTTCACTTTTTGAATAATAAGAATTATATATCACCACAGGGGGCATCAGGATTTTAGAGGTGATTAGGTGGGGCATTGCCAAAAAAAGGTTGGGAATCACTGGCCTAGGGGAAAAGGAGATCCAGCCACTCACCACCCCACCTCCCATACACACAGGTGCTGTGAGAATCAAGTTTATGCCGCGCATACACACACAATATCAAACTCACACCAGATACCGTTACGGAATACACTTTAAAGATTTTACTAAAACTAAAAGAGTACTATGCAATACAGTATATATGAAAGAAAAGAAAAAGTAAAAGGCGCCAGCTTATTAAAGTTCAGTCAGTTTAGTGCACATCATTGGAGCTCAACCATCGAACCATTCCACCCCTCGTCACTTTCCTCCAACCTCCGCGTCCTCGCATCTGGGACCACCCCGGTGGTTGACCGAGCAGTGCAGCGCATGTCCACCTTCCTCAGCGTCTCCTTCCCGCCTCTCCTGAAAAGACCGCGAAACCCCCAAGCTCCCAGCCTCACAAGACAAGGTAACATTCCCCATTGGTTAACAAATGAATACAATCCCCATATCAGCAAATCCAAAGCTAAACAACTGCGAGAGAAAACACTTATCAGACATAAAAGCATTCCTACTCTAGCAAACCAAAGAAGCCATCTTGATTACATACACAGTACATTGTACACAAACAACAAGCCAGGGACAAATGCTCCAGTCAACTCTATTTCTTTCAAATGTCCAACAACTAAAATTTCTCCAAAAGCATCAACTGGGACTTCTTGATGTGAACTCAGATTTCACCAGAAAAATAAATGGTGAAACAGCTTATTCTCAACATTATTTTTTTTTAAAATGAACTTCCACAACTAAGTGCTTTTTGTTTAACTTAGGTGTTACTTACTTTCAGATCTCGATGAATGATTGGTGGTTTCTGTTTGTGCATGTGTTGTACTCCACGGCAGGTCTGATAAAAGATTTTGAGCACAGTATTACATGGCAGAGAGCCATTCACTTCAGCTTTTTTTAAAAACTCCACCAACTGTCCTGGAAGCAGGAAGGAGAAAAACAAACAAACAATTACACCTAAAATTTAACTAAATTTTAATTTTAAAAAATTCTCTTTTTACCTAATCAGGCTAACATCAATCAAAACAATCATCCACCCAGCATTAAACATCACATCTCCAATATGCTTTAGAACCTTACCTTTACATAGTTCTGTGAGTATAAGAAATTCTCCTTGTCCAGTATCAGATTCTTCTTTTCCTATAGAGGCTGCTGAACTAAACTGTACAATGTTAGGATGCCCTGAAAGCTTTTTCTGAAATTGCTTTGTCAAGGAGAAGTATTAATAAATGTTTATACACGTCCATATTTTAATGTTGCTTTCACTTTGGTCACAAACAATGTTGCATTGCTTCATGAAGACATTACACCTATTGAAAACTCATTGTACATGTAGGACATGAGGAAAATATACCAACAAAGCACAAATATAGTAATTCTTCATTGAGTATAATCTATCCTGGCAAGCTCTTCCTACAGTTTCAATAAATGTGCCCAAGAGTCAATAAGTTTTGAGTACAATGGGGCACATTGCAAAAAGAATGTCAAAATGTAGTCAAAGAGGGAATATGTATTATGAGTTACAGAGGGAAAAAATAACAAGTTAAGCCACCTGCTACAGTGTCATTCACGGTGATGTTTACTGCCCTGAAGTGAAAAGACAGATTGTTAAAAAGTTCTCAAAAAGAAAATTATAGGTCCATAGCCCAATGAAAGTGTGAATTAGTAAGTGCTTGGAATGCATAGGCAACCTATGTTTATTCTGTGTGGGTGGAGAGGAAGCAGCAAGTGTAAAGCTCTGAACAAAGCAAAATACACCTGCCCATTCAATCCATCAGATCACTTAAACCTTGACTTACAGAGACAAGTATTCATCTCAATTCTGCCTTAGAGGAGTGTTCTGCCACCATTTACAAAACCAACTGAAACTCAATCAATCTATCAACTACTTCAAGTTAGTTACTACAGGCTACAAACCCCAATCTTAAGCTAAAGGACATAACAAATTGCGGCTTAAGTATACTGGCCTTGGTCTACCTTAAGGAACTTAAATTAAAACTGTCACTTGTTGCATATTTTATTTTGAATGACCATTACTTTTATCATGGTATGCTAAAGAATAGGTACTTATGGAAAACAGATCTCTCCAGCTGAATAGATGATACTTAGGCTTAAAAAAACCAGTAACTATCCCTCCTTCCAGTTTCTGCCTGTAAATTTTATGTAGCTGAATTACCAATGGAGTAGTTGTGGGGGATTGGGGCATGTATCAATAAAACATTAGAAATGGTTAATATAGGTGTCATATGACAATGCCAACCCAACTACAGAATTCCACCCCTCAAATACTTTGGTCATTCCAATGACAAGATGCAGTGCTGAATATATAATTATTTTTCTATTTTGAATACAGGCAGTCAAGATTAAACATTTAAAACAGGTCAATGAGCTTACTGTACTCTTAATACTGCTTTATGTTTATGGAATTCAAAAATGGACATCCTATGGAATTAGCATTAGTGGGTTAGTTTTTATGGGGGAGGAAAAAGTTATAGTGTTAATGAGATGCCATTCCTGACACAATAGTAATGAATCAAAGTATCATATTTAATTGCCATGTTATTTCACAGTAACAATTATTCATGTTTGAATGGAAACAGTAGTCATCTTAATTCTACTCACAATCCATTGCCCAGAGATAAGTGTCTTGAAACAGTAAGTATAGAGGTATTTCCTAGTTTGCCAAAAGGTATTTTTCTTCCAGTAACCCAGGCACAAAGATTAAACACTGGAACAAAACTATTTGAAAGATTGACCACAGCCTAGAAAAATTCTTGATGCAAAAGACTTATTATTTAATTCAATCTTGGGAAAATCTTATCAAACATTCAGAAATCTTCAAGAAAGCCCATTTATTTCATTGCTGTGAAATATGTTACTAAGTCCCAACAGAAACTTCAGATAGGTTTGAACAACATAACTAACTGTTGCACAGTTCAAATGTCAACAAAATACCTAAATTTCAGTATTAACAAATGTAGTTGTGATAGAAGTGTATGTAGTTTATATTACCCAATCAAACACTAACTGATGTATGCCCCAAGAAATACTTTGAAGGCAAAAAACAAATCACACAAAGTTAACAGATCATAAAAAAAGATTCACTTACGCAGTGAGATGCAGAATGCAATGTCTTCACTGTCTCCAGATATAATAATACTAATTTTTTACTAGTTTGCCAGAAGAGATTTGAAACAGTGAAAAGAAGGACAGAGTATTGGAAGAGAGAAAAATTAAAGACCCAACAGAAAGCAACACTGGAGGCTGTAAAAGTTCGGCAGGTTAGACAGCATCTATGGAAAGAGAAACTTTTCAAGTCAAAGACTGTTTTGTTTGTCAGACCATATCAAAATCAAATGTATTGTCATATGTACAAGTACATATGGGGGAGAAAAAAGCACAACTACAAAAACTTACTTCCAGTAGCACCACGGGCACACAGCATCACATAAGCAACATTCGCGAGAAAAGCTTAATTATGTACAATTTTTACAAGAAAAAAATACAATTAGAATTTAAAAAAATTAAAGTCAACTTTAGTATCAAGTGATCATAGTGTTTGTAATGAGCTAGAGGCAAATACAGTGTTAGTCCTGCTTCTCAAACCAAAATGGGGCAGTTAACAGCTAAAGTAACTTTAAGAGGCACAGACAGGTACGTCACTGACATGCTAGCAACAACATAGGCTACCCCATATCCAAGAACTACACAAATTATTTTATAACATTTCCTTTAATTACCTCAGGAAAACCACAAACATAATCTTTGTGAGTACACCCAAAAGGGTTTCTAACAAAATTACTATGTCTAGGCTACATAGCATTTTTACAAATAAATACAATTCTCGCAAATTTACTTATTTTGTCTGATGTAAAAGCAACAGTGAAAGAATACTTAAAAGGCTCCATTGTTTAGTGGGTAGTGACTGCACAAATCAGTAGAAAGTTCAAACCTTTAGTGCCAAATCATTGGGAACAATCTCACTGTTACTGCAGCAGTGAGCAAAGTGGAACATCACAAAATGGACCATCTCCCCAGAGGAACAAATGAAACTGCATCAAAGCAGAATGCTTGAAGCACTCTTCACAGCCTCAAGGCATTCCAAAGTTGTTGTGATGTGGGTAAAAGTAGTGTGAACAGGCACAAAAAAATAATACACACTGCAATGAAATAATAACCAGAGAAGCTGACATTTTAAATCAGAATAAAAGCTGGAGCAAAATGATTTGGAGGAAAATATTGCACTCAACATTTCTGTGCTGTCAAAAAGAAAAAAGGCAAATGAACCCTTGTGATTGGTTTGGAGGGGGGTGCTGATTTGGAGGTGACAGCATGTCTTTTAGGAAATGAAGGTAGAATGGAGGTACTTCAACCCAAAACATTCTAAGATATTTGACTGAGTCAGAATTGAAGGGAGTATCTTCTAGGCATTTTTGACAGTCTTTCTAATGACCGGTATTGTACAACAATAGTGCTAGACTTACTTTTATGCAGAAGTAAAGCATGGAGGGAAGAACAATAAAAAAGTTTTCACAGTTAATAGTTGGATCAGGGTTGATAGAGTAAATGTTTTATGTAACATTAAAATCATAAAGCTATAGTCAATGGGAAAAAAGCCCTATGGCCCAACTCATCTAAGCTGAACAAGCTGTCTATACAAGTCAGTCCCACTTGCCTGCATTTGGCCCTTATCCCTACACCTTTCCCATCTAAGTACCTAAAATATGTTATGCACACATAGAGGAAGCAGATACAAATTTAACACTCATTAACTTTTGTTGAGTTGACAGTGAAGGTATTATTCCATTATCACACATGCACCAGCAACAATTAAGGGCATAGAATTATGAGGCTGATTGGCACAGAAGATCTTCTGAATTATACAATTAAGAACATAAAAGCTACAGAACTCCAATTGACAGAAAAGGATACCATAAAGCAAACTTCCTGAATGATTGCTTTATTTTTCTCTTCCTCATTTGATAGAAGCCGCTGTAAAGCAAAACAAGATACTTTAATTTTTTAAAACAGTGTTGTCTTTGATTTTTAATGTCTATGTACACTGGTATTCAACTGAGTTCCTGCAGATAAAGCATTATCTGGCAAGAGTCATAAAACACAAAATATGATCGGCAAAACAGAAAGACATCCTGCATTACCATGTATAACTGATGTAAACAGCCTGCACTTACACAGCACTCCTATGATGAACAGTGCTAATATTGACCATGACCCATTAGGTGTGGCATCAAAAGTTTTACCCTTGACAATGGTTTGTCGGAGGATTTTTGAAGGGGAAAAGGAGATGCAAAAGTTGAGAAGATGAAGAACAAAATTCCAGAATTATGGTTAAGACTTTGAAAAGAGTGGTAATCATTAGTACAGCAAAATGTATGGGAACTTAGTAAGAGGTCATCAATGCAGGAACAGAATCGGAAGTGTGAATGCATGCAGATGAGAGTGGAATTTTAAGCAAATGGAAGATGGAATTCTTGAAGCCAGTCGGAAGAGTAATGGAATCATTTTGTAATCATTGATAACAAAAGCATAGGTGGTAGAGAAATTGAACAACTTAAGTCACGAACACCTGAGCAGTGATGGGTGAAGTTGCAGAGATAGAGATGAAATATCATTATCCTGCAAAGTAAATAGGCCAGCACTTGCTTCATGACACACAAGATGATGTGATTACAAACACTTTGGAGTGCCCAGGAATTGATGGATAGATTAGGGAGCTCACTGCAGGAACTAAAGTCAACAACCCTCAATCATTCACAAAATGCTGCTGGAACACAGCAGGTCAGGCTGCTGTGGACAGGTCTCATTGGTCCACCAAACATTTGTACCAGAAGCAATATAAAACATCCAGGTGGTCTTTTGCAAACTTGAGATGTGCAGCAATTTTTTTTGTTTGAAGAACAGTGGTTTCTTCGATGAATGTTCCACAAATGTCATTTTTGTTCAGTGTTTTTCTTAGTGAACACATGAACAAAGATTTTAGCAAGTTCCAGACATTTCTGCAGGTCTTTTGCTGGTACCCTTGAGTTCTTTTTTCACCTCCTTCAACATTGCACGTTGTGCTCAGTGTGATCCTTGCAGTTTGCCCACTCCTAAGGACTGTAGCAACAGTACTGAGTTTCCTCTATTTATAGACAATTTCTCTTACTGTGGACTGATGAACATTGAGGTCTTTAGAAATGTTTTTGTCAATTTTTCCAGCTTCATGCATCTCTACAATTCTTCTTCTAATGTCCTCTGAAAGTTGTTTTGATTGAGGCATAGTGCACATAAACAGATCTTTCTTGAGAAAAGCAGACTCTGTTAGTAACCTGACTTTGTGTGTCTTTTTTTTTTAAATAGGGCAGGGCACCTCTACAACTCACACCTCCAATCTCATTACATCCAACTCCAAATAGCATTTGTAGAAGACATTACTCCAGAGGTTCACATATTTTATCCAACAAATACATGTAATATTGGGTCATTTTTCTTAATGAATAAATTAACAAGTGTAATGTATTTTGAGTTATTTATTTAACTCAACTGGGTTAAATATCAATTTAATCCAATTAAATTGGGCTCTCTTTATCTAGTTTTACGACCTATGTGAAGATCTGATCACATTTTAGGTCATATTTATGCAGGAATAGAGAAAATTCTACAGGATTCACAAAGTTTCTAACACCACTGTAAGCAATTTAGGTAGACATAGTGATAGCCTGACAAGAGTGATAGAGTGCGAGAGCACAGTAAAAGGTCATTCTGCCCCTCTAATCTGTACTAGACTGTTACTCAGCCTCATCCCATTGAGTCATACCTGGACCAGAACCCTCCATACCACTCCTATCCACATACCTATCCAAATTTCTCTTAAACGTTGAAATTGAACCTGTATTTACCACTTACACTGGCATCACCAGTTCCATACTTGCATTACCCTCTGAGTGAAGAAATTCCCTGTCAAGTTCCCTTAAATATTTTACTTTTCACCATAAATCTCTGACCTCTAGTTTTAGTCTCGCCCAACATCAGTGGGAAAAGCCTACTTGCATTTGCCCTATCTATACCCCTCATAATTTTGTATAACTCCATTCAATCTCCCCTCATTCTCCTACAGCGAACCAAGTACTAAACTATAACTCAGGTCCCAGCAAATTCCTTGTAAATTTTCTCTGTACTCCTTCAATCTTACTGATATCGGTCCTGTCGGTAGGTGACCAGAACAGCACAATACTCCAGATCAGGCCTCTCCAATGTTTTATACAACTTCATTATAACATACCAGTACTCAATACTATGATTTACAGAAGGCAGTGTGCCAAAAGCTCGTCTTGCCATCATATCTAGCTGTGAGTCATGTTCCTGTACTCCTATACACAATACTATGAATTCCTGTACTCAAAATGATGATTTATAAAGGCCAAAGTGCCAAAAGCTCTCTTTACAACCCAATGTACCTGTGACACCACTTCCAAGATTTATGGATCGTATTCCCAGATCCCTCTTTTCTACCACATCCCTCTGTGCCCAGCCATTCACTGTGTAAGTCCTACCCTGGTTTTTCCACCCAAAGTGCAACACCTGTCTGCATTAAATTCCATCTGTCATATTTCAGCACATCCCTGCCATTCAGCTGGTCCAGATCCTGCTGGAAACTTTGATAGTTTTCCGCAGGGATTGCTCTCTACGCAACTCCCTTGTCCACTCGTCACCCCCATCCCTTCCCACCGATTTCCCTCCTGGCACTTATCCTTGTAAGCGGAACAAGTGCTACAACTGCCCTTACACTTCCTCCCTCACCACCATTCAGGGCCCCAGACAGTCCTTCCAGGTGAGGCGACACTTCACCTATGAGTCAGCTGGTGTGGTATACTGCGTCCGGTGCTCCCGATGTGGCTTTTTATATATTGGTGAGACCTGACGCAGACTGGGAGACCGTTTCGCTGAACACCTACGCTCGGTCCGCCAGAAAAAGCAGGATCTCCCAGTGGCCACACATTTTAATTCCACGTCCCATTCCCATTCTGATATGTCTATCCATGTCCTACTCTACTGTCAAAATGAATCCACACTCAGGTTGGAGGAACAACACCTTATATACCGGCTGGGTAGCCTACAACCTGATGGCATGAACATTGACTTCTCTAACTTCCGTTAATGCCCCTCCTCCCCTTCTTACCCCACCCCTAACATATTTAGTTCTTTGCCTGTTCTCCATTTCCCTCTGGTGCTTCCCCCCCCCCCCCTCCTTCTCCCGAGGCCTCCCATCCCATGATTCTTTCCCTTCTCCAGCTCGGTATCACTTTCGCCAATCACCTTTCCAGCTCTTAGCTTCATCCCACCCCCTCTGGTCTTCTCCTATCATTTTGCATTTTCCCCTCCCCCCACTACTTTCAAATCTCTTACTATCTTTCCTCTCAGTTAGTCCTGACGAAGGGTTTCGGCCCAAAACGTCGACAGCACTTCTCCTTATAGATGCTGCCTGGCCTGCTGTGTTCCACCAGCATTTTGTGTGTGTTGTTTGAATTTCCAGCATCTGCAGATTTCCTCTTGTTAACCCTCAATCATTGTTCAATTTTAAAATATTGTGATTAAATCAGGAGTGAATTCTGGAAGAGAGGGGATTGCAACAGAAAGGTCAAGAATCATACTGGTGGAGTCTGGCAACATTCCTGAGGTATGGGAAACTCCAGGGATAAAAGTGAGGAGCCTGAAGCAAAATTATAGTAGGGAAGATCTTCTCATAACAACTGGATAAATTGGTATGGAATCAAACAAGAACAATCCAGTTTATCCAATCCAATAGAGAGATATTGGAAGGAAGATGATATGGTTGATCATGCCAATATTGCAAAAAGGTCAGGAGGATGATAATTAATAGTTAACTGTCATCACAGTATGAATATGTAATTTTGTTATTGAATGTTACAGTCAGGACGGAAACTTTTAAAGAGTTACAAGAAAAATGAGAAAGATACAGGTGGGTAAAATTCAAGACTGCTTAATGCCATTTCCAGTATACAAGTGTAAAGGAGAACAAAATAATTGTTACTCTGGATCCAATGCAGCACACAAAAGGAATACAGTAAGATAAATAAAATAATTTTTAAAAATATTAAATATAAATGAATATAATAGCTTCTAAATAGATTGATTTTATAGCCATAAAGTTGGGCACAGAAATGTCTGTCCATATGGTGACTCTGATAGGAAATTATATAGTGGTGGGGGCGGGTTAGTGTGCGGAGATGTTAATGATCAGCTTTCTTGATTGTTCTGGGACCACGAAAGTTTTGGCGAGATGTGTACTGCTAGGAGTTTGAAACTGCTACTAGTTTCTACTGCTGTGCTGCCAATGTAGAAGGATGTTACAATTTCTGGTGTACAGAATACCAAAGAATCACACTCATCAGAAAAGAAATTCCTCTTCTTTCCATTTTTAAATGGATCTGAGACTATGCTTCATAGTTTATATACTCTGACATCAAGTCCTTCCTGAATGGGGTAAGATCACCCCTTGTGTTGTCTTTATGACAGTTATTTAGTTTATAATATTTTCGCTTAGTAATTCATTTGTTAGTATTTTCTAGTTAGAATTAGAAGTGTTTAAAGTATATTCATTGCCTGTAAAAAATATCGGCATCCAGTTTCACCGTGTCTTGTGGGAAAATACCGGTTTGAGATCAACGTGAGGGTGGGGGGCTCACCACGAGGCAGACCTGAGCAGAAGTTGTTTTGCAAGCATTAGAAATCACAGTGAGAGCAACGCTGTAAGTTAATAGATAATCGATATATTGAACTAAGATGTTAACGCCGATCCTGTTAAAAGTAACGACGGTCGATAATGTTTATGTTTTCATTAGTTAAAGAGTTGCGGATAGTTTGCATTGAAGTGTATTTAAAGTAGTCAATGGCGTAGGTAAACTCTGCCTGTATACTGCACCTTAATGTAATGTAGTTATAGTCACTTTTACAAGTATTTACAATGGAAATGTGATATTAAGGAACAAATACTGTATCAATCTTGTATTGTTTTATCAACAGTTTTCACCATATGTTGATGTGAAGAGTGAACAGTAAATGGTTAATCTTACTGCGACCTTGTTTCATTGACTCTGGTTTATCTCGGCGTTACGTTACACCCGAACGAGAACGCTACACCCCTCAATCTCCCAAACACCAGATCACACAGGCCCAATTTATTTCACGTGCATCAAGATTAAAGATGAAACTTCGTGAAATTATTATCAGGATAAGAGATAAAATCACTTTTCTCTTGAAAAAGGCAATCTACAGAATTAGCTAAGAGGTTTAAAAATACGTAAGTTTTTGATTATTCTTTCATCGAAGAAATATTTCTATTTTTAGAAAATAGAAAAATTGGAGGCCCCAAATCTTAGAAAGTCAGCAAAGAATCAAACAGAAATTTCATAAGAATTTTCTCTACCTATAAAAAAAAGGTGAGAATAGCCAAGACAAAAAGAGCAAATTTACTGAATTAGAAACTTGAAAAAGGGTACGAGGGAGAAGGTGAGGGGCAAAGGAAGAAGGCTTCAGGAGAGTGTAGAGACCATGTGAACTGTCTACGTCAAACAGCCTGTTGCAAAGCTGTAATTTTCCTGTGTCACCAATATTTAAATATTTGATCATGCTCAGTCACATTTTCAGCAGTAATATTATGCTCATGCTGAGCTAGAGTGATAATAAACCTCACTGTGATTCTGAGATTCAATGACCCAGCCCCATCCTCACTCATTTCAACATGAATACTTCAACCACACGACCTGAGATTATAATCAGTCGCCATCATATGATTAGTTATCTATTTAATTTATTCTCTTAACTTGTATTCCAAATCTTTTCTTTTCGCTCTTTGTCAGTCCCCTGATAAAATAGCCAGTGTATTACTTACAAACAAGAAATGTTTAGCTCAGACTTCATTGCAAAACAAATGTTTTTAAATATTTTCCCTGATTTATGAGCAGCCATTTCAATTAGACTATACAACTAAATGAAACCAGAAAAGGCTACTGCACACAGCCTGGAAGAGTTGTTTCCGTTAAAAACAGAAGCAATGGAAGTAAGCCTAACCTGGCACTCAAAACAAAAAATGCCTTGAATGCACTTCTTAAGTACTTTCAAAGCATGGCTCACCTTTAAAGCATAATCTCTTCCATTCCCAAGATCCTGCGCTTCATAAACGAAGGCAAATCCACCTGTTAAATTAAAAAGTATATATTTTAGGCAAGAACATATCAACAAGAAAGTAAATATTACAAAGCATTGATGAACTGGAACCAAAAGTGACAGAAGCCTGTAATTTCACTTATGACTTTGGAAAATGTGTTAAGAAATGATAACAAAGGTTTTCAAAATGTCACACAAACCCCAAAATTCAGATTGCTGGTTACTCACTTTCAACCTGTTAGAAATAATCAATTTTTCACACACTCCTGTTTTTTTTCTTCTAAACATTGAACAAAGATGAGGAACATCAATGTTCAACTGGACAACTCAGTTTAGGTATCACAGTTAATGTTATCATCACAGAGGAAAAAAACAATCCAAAGGAGTATGAGCATTGTATGAATAATGAATGTAAAGACAGATTATAATCAGTCGCCTTGGTATAATTAGTTAGCCATTTCATTTATTCTCTTAATTTGTACTCCAAATCTCTTCTTTTCACCCTTTGTCAGTCCCCTGATAATAGACAATAGACAATAGGTGCAGACGTAGACCATTCGACCCCGAGTCTGCACCGCCATTCTGAGATCATGGCTGATCAGTCACTATCAATACCCAGTCCCTGCCTTGTCCCCATTTCCCTTGATTCCCCTATCCATCAGATATCTATCTAGCTCCTTCTTGAAAGCATCCAGAGAATTGGCCTCCACCGTCTTCCGAGGCAGTGCATTCCACACTTCCACAACTCTCTGGGAGAAGAAGCTCTTCCTTAACTCTGTTTTAAATAACTGACCTCTTATTCTCAATCCATGCCCTCTGGTACTGGACTCTCCCAACATCTGGAACATATTTCCTGCCTCAATCCTATCAAATCCTTTAATTATCTTAAACGTTTCAATCAGATCCCCTCTCAATCTCCTCAATTCCAGTGTGTACAAGCCCAATCTCTCTGCGTAAGACAGCTCTGCCATCCCAGGAATCAACCTAGTGAATCTACGCTGCACTTCCTCAATTGCCAGAATGTCCTTCCTTAAACCTGGAGACCAAAACTGTACACAATATTCCAGGTGTGGTCTCACCAGGGCCCTGTACAAATGCAAAAGGACATCCTTGCTCTTGTACTCAATTCCCCTTGTAATATAGGCCAACATTCCATCTGCCCTCTTCACTGCCTGTTACACTTGCTCATTCACCTTCATTGACTGATGAACTAGGACTCCTAGGTCTCTCTGCATTTCGCCCTTACCTAACTCTACACCGTTCAGACAATACTCTGCCCTCTTGTTCCTGCTTCCAAAGTGGATAACTTCACATTTATTCACATTGAATGACATCTGCCAAGTATCTGCCCACTCACCCAGCCTATCCAAGTCTCCCTGTATTCTCCTAATGTCCTCTTCGCATGTCACACTGCCACCCAGTTTAGTATCGTCAGCAAACTTGCTGATATAGTTTTCAATGCCCTCATCTAAATCGTTGACATAAATCGTAAAGAGCTGTGGCCCCAATACAGAGCCCTGTGGTACCCCACTAGTCACCTCCAGCCAGTCCGAGAAACACCCATTCATTGCTACCCTTTGCTTTCTATCTGCCAACTAGTTTTCTATCCATGTTGAAACCCTGTCCCCAATGCCATGAGCTCTGATTTTACTCACCAATCTCCTATGTGGCACCTTATCGAATGCCTCCTGAAAATCTAGGTACACAACATCCACTGGCTTACCCTCGTCTAACATCCTTGTTACACCCTCAAAAAACTCCAACAGATTAGTCAAGCATGATTTGCCCTTGGTAAATCCATGCTGGCTCGGCCTAATCCTATTACTGCCATCAAGATATGCCACTATTTCGTCCTTAATAATGGACTCAAGCATCTTCCCCACAACTGACGTTAGGCTAACAGGGCAATAGTTCTCCGTTTTCTCCTTCCCTCCCTTCTTGAAAAGTGGGATAACATTAGCCACTCTCCAATCTTCAGGAACTGATCCTGAATCTAAGGAACATTGGAAAATGAATACCAATGCATCCGCAATTTCCTGAGCCACCTCTTTTAGAACCCTCAGATGCAGACCATCTGGACCCCGGGATTTATTAGCCTTCAGTCCTATCAGTCTACCCATCACAGTTTCTTACCTAATGTCAATCTGTTTCAATTCCTCTGATATCTTATGACCCTGGCCCATCCATACATCTGGGAGATTGCTTGTGTCCTCCCTGGTGAAGACAGATCTAAAGTACGCATTAAATTCTGTTGTCATTTCCTTGTTTCCCATAACAATTTCTCCCAATTCATTCTTCAAGGGGCCAACATTGTTCTTAACTATCTTCTTTCTCTTCACATAGTTAAAAAAGCTTTTGCTATCCCCCTTTATATTCCTGGCTAGACTGAGCTCATACCTGATTTTTTCTCTCCGTATTGCTTTTTTAGTTAAGATCTGCTGTTCCTTAAAACTTTCCCAATCATCGGTATTCCCACTCATCTTAGCCCTGTCATACTTCTTTTTCTTTAAATAGCCAGTGTATTATTTTACAAACAAAAGAAAATCCGCAGCTGCTGGAAATCCAAGCAACACACACAAAATGCTGGAGGAACTCAGCAGGCCAGGCAGCATCGATGGAAAAGAGTACAATCGATGTTTCGGCCCGAGACCCTTTGGCAGGACACCCAGACGTCGACTGTGCTGCCTGGCCCGCTGAATTCCTCCAGCATTTTGTGTGTGTTTACTGTATTATCTAAATATTCGGTATCATTCTCTAATTAATCACTGTCAGATGAACATCAGCAGACCAGGACCATTCAATCAGCAATTCTTTTTACCACTTTCCAGCAGAGTAATTCACAAACATTTGTGACATCGGGAATTCAATTCAAACCTTGTATCCTCTCACTCTACTGCGAAGTGTAAACTGCTTTTATGCAGTAGTACAGAACTGTAGAGATAACAGAGGCATAAAAACATACCCAACAATTTGTTGAGAAAGCATGCTGTGAATGGGACTGATAGATGACTAACATTATCTGTTCATTTAAAATAGAATTTCAAAGTCCAGAGCTGTACAGGTCAACCAGCTTATGATTATGGGACTTTCAATAAAGAGAAAACTTGAAAAAACATCCAGAAGCTAATAATTTCTAGTGGTGACATGACAGCCTTCCTTGGCCTTATTTTTAGCAATGATGAGACACCCTGACAGTGGTGCTAAGATAACAACCTCTCCCTCAATGGCCCAAAAACAAAACAGCTGATAGTGGATTACAGGAGGAACAGAGACAGGCTCACCCTGATCAACATCAATGGGACTGCAGTTGAGAGAGTGAATGGTTTCAAGTTCCTCGGTTTACACGTCAGCAAAGATCTCACCTAGACCGTACACAAAAAAAAACACAACGGCATTTCTTCCACCTCAGGCAACTGAAGAAGTTCGGCATGAGCTTCCAAATCCTCAGACCTTCTACAGGGGCCCATTGACAGCATCCTGGCTGGCCATATCACTGCTTGGTACAGGAACTGCACCAACCTCAATCACTGGGCACTGCAGAGAGTGGTACGGACAGCCCAGCGCATCTGTAGATGTGAACGTCCCTCCATTGAGGACATTGACAGCAGCACGTGTGCAGCAGAAGGCCTGGAAGATCATCGGGAAAACCAGTCACCCCAGACATAAACTGTTTCAACTGCTTCCATCTGGCAAACGATACTGCAGCATGGAAGCCAAGATCGACAAGCTATGGGACGGCTTCTTTCAACAAGCCATTGGACTTACAAATTCAAACTTCTGTATGTTCCAACAAAGTGATAACACAAAGATTTTTACTCCCTCACGAGGTGGGACGGATATAAGACTTAAATAAATTCAAATATTCCAATTAAATGAGAAATGCATCAGGATTTAGAAAAAATACACTGTCAGTTTGAGAACAGTAGGCAAAGGTAATGCAATTACTATAAATTATCTATTTCCAAATGCTTTAATAATCACTAGTGGCTGTATTTGACACTGTTTAAAAGATCATTGTTGCACAAATACCAATAGAAGTGACTGCTTGACAACTCCCAATGACCTCCCACAGATAAACCAGCAGCCTCTTTTGTTCAAGACAGCAGTGTGCGAATACTGTGGGGAGGTTCACATAAAATGCCTTTTCCCAAGGTCCTGCTTGAAATCACATTATAACCAATTCAGCCCGCTTCAAATAAATGGTGTTCCCTAATAATCAATCACACTAAATCCAAATTGTGGTATGGAAATGCATGTAGCAGAACTACCTGTTTTCATCTACCATTAGTAACACTAAAATCTTCCAATTTTCCAACAGCATTCAATTTCTTTGGCCAAAATAATACTAATAACTCAGCTACTGCACTTGGAACTGGTATACCTACGTCTAGATCCATTGTTGGGTATTCCTCAAAGCTTCGATACCTCTTACAACATCATCAATCACTTGGAATTATTTCTTCCTCTCAATGGCGCTCATAAACAAGTTAACCAAGTTCTAAATACAGTATAAGAACTATTAAGTGCACCGCTACTTCATTGATCAAACAGCTTGATAACAAAGATCAAAGACCTACATGCTCTAGGCATTTCTCTTGTGCCATGTATTGTGAGTTTGCATTATTCTTCTTTAACAATCTGACTTACTGGAGGCCAAACATTTCCAGGTTTCCACTCATGTACCAGCCCAAAGAAATCATATCAGCAGCCCATGAAGTATACTACAAGCTAAAGCTGAAGTCTATCCATTATAAAGCTTCCCAATTCTTCAGCCTAATCTTCCATTCCTTTCGATCACAGCTGATCAATACACAACTTTTAATTATTGATGACAAAGGCTTAGTGTTAACACTCACACATCCGAATTACGAGGCTTTTGAACGCAAAAATCTAAGCATATGCTCTGGTTTAAGGTGGCATTGCCCACGATGTACGACAGCTACTGCTAGTTCAAAAGCAAAGGAATTCAATTAAAAACATTATTATTTACACCTTTAATGAAGTAAATTGTGGTAAATTATCACTGCAAACAATGAAGAGGCAAGTGAAAGCAAAACGAAATGTGCTGTGCTTCTGCGCTGCAAAATCAACGTTGGCTGGGGTGAACACTCTGGAGGTGGGGGTGGGGTGGGGGGGAGACTAGACAGAGGAGTTCCAACGTCCATCCAACTGGTCCAGGTACGAGGGCAGACCGTTCTCAGCACTGAGCCAATTTGGAGAGGTCAAGTACGGCTTCTTCAGCAGCGAAATCCAGGTCTGAAACGAATCACTGGGCAACGTGTTCTTGGCCTGGAGCATTTCGCCACAGCGAGGAACATGTCCTAATGCAAGGTACCATACGCTGTTTGAACAATCTAAATGCCAGCCCAGATAGACTGGAAAGCAGTGTGTCTGGCCAGGTTAGCTCACTTTGGGCATCAAGCCGATTTCAACAGATCAAAAACAGCTTCTCCAGAAAAATCTAAGCCTGGAGGGATGAGTTGTGGTGGGGCCGGGTCTTAGTGTGAGGTTCAGACAATTTAAACACTGGCCCAGATAGTCTGGGGGCTGCTCTCTCTGCAACACTAAAGCTGTGAAACACCCTCAACTGCTGTGCTTCGTATTTGCAGCAACTTGCTCCGCTAATAGGATGAACTGAATACTGAGGCTTTGGGCCTATTCTATGCTACTCCAGGGCTTTAGATCTTTGCATGTTTTTCTCTCTTTCTCTCTGAGCACTGAAGGTTGGTCTTTTTTTTAATTCAGTTCTTTCGAGGTCCTTGCTTTGTAACTGCCTTTTTGCAAACAAATTTCAAGGTTGTGTAATCTATACATTCTTTGATAATAAATGCACTTTTTTTCTTTTTTTTTTATTAGTTTTTCAAAACATTTTACAAATTAAAAACCCCAAATCCCAATGAGGAACATTAAAACAGTGCAAAATTAAGCATACAATAACAATATACAACAAAGGAAGAGAATTTAGCAAAAAAAAAGCACCTGAATTAAAGACAAGTAAGCTTAGTGTCCTCCCCAAGCCCCACAACACAAGAAAAAACAACAGCAACTGCAGACCAACCACAACACGATATAGAGAGTATAAGTCAGGACAGCCAAACTCCCAGACTGTGAATACACTTAGCAACAGAGGATAATAATGCCTTCTACCAGAAAAAAAAAGGAGCTGAAAGCAAGGGGTCAAAAAGAAAAAAAAAACCCTAGTCAAGAGGAAGGTTATGAAAGTACTCAATAAAAGGTCCCCAGACCTTATGGAACTTTAGATCCGAATTGAGAACTGAATAATGAATTTTTTCAAGGTCCAAACAGGCCATGATGTCATTAAGCCATTGAGCATGAGTGGGCAGGGCAACATCTCTCCATCTAAGGAGGATCAAGCGTCTAGCCAGGAGAGAAGCAAAGGATAATATTCGGCATTTGGTCGGACCCAGACATAAATCTGTCTCGCCCCCAAAAACCGAACAGAGCAATTAAGGGGTTTGGTTCTAGGTGCTGATTCAGAATACACGATAACGTAGTGAAGTCACCTTTCCAGAATTTCTCCAAGCTAGGACAGAACCAGTACATATGGATGAGAGAGGCCACGCCCCTCTTGCATTTATCACAGAGCGGACTAACGCTAGGGTAGAATCGAGATAGTTTAGATTTGGACAAATGGGCTCTATGAACAATCTTAAACTGTAAAAGGCAGTGGCGAGCACAAAGAGAGGTTGAGTTAACCGATTTGAGAACTGAATCCCAGCTCTCCTCAGATAAGGACATATTTAAATCCTGCTCCCAGGCCATTTTGATTTTATCCATGGGGGCCCGTCGTAAGGCTGCTAGTTTATCTCGGATGATTGATATTAAGCCTTTACCTAGTGGCTCCATGGAAAGAAATAGGTCCATAGCATTTTTCACAGGCATTTCAGGAAAGTTAGGAATTAAAGGAGTAATAAAGTGTCAGATTTGGAGATATCTGAAAAAATGAGCATTGGGCAGATTGAACTTAACAGAGAGCTGCTGAAAAGAAGCGAAGCGATTATCAATGAAAAGATCTTCAAAATGTCTAATGCCCTTCCTATACCAAACCTGGAATGCTGAAGCGTATGTAGTAGGTAAAAAAAGGTGATTATGAGCAATAGGGCTGGAAACGGAAAACCCCTGGAAACCACAGCATTTCCTGATCTGAGCCCATATACGCAAAGTGTGTCTAACAAGAGGATTAGCTATTGATCTGGACATACTACTAGGGAGATAATAAATGCACTTTGAATCTTTTGAGTATTCTATTGTACCACACATGGCAGGGCCTGGGATATCACCTTATCCTCTTCAGATCCCTATAGAAGGAAATCAAAGATCCATGGTATAATTCTGAGGAAAGAGGGACCTGGCTAAGATTTATTCTTCACTCAACTTTATAAAGTGCAAACATCAAGAGAGCAGGGCAGCTTAGACTAGTGTGAGCCTGAGTCAAATGCAGAAGACCAAAACATATTGTAGATACATTTCAGCACAGTTGACTGCTGCTCCATCACCAAACTCATCATCGAACACAGAGGCAGATGGGTGACTGCCCAACAAAAGGTCTAGACGCATATTACATCCAAACTACGTCTTTAAACTAAGAAGCTATAGCTCGAACTGTGACCATATCCTGGGTTGTTGACATTGGAAATGTAATTGCTTTACATCTTAATATACTTCAAATTTTAAGTTTTAATGCACTCTTACTTCTTTAAACCTTTATATTTGAATAGTTTTCAACTATTGTTGTGTCCGAAGGACTTTCAAACACCGTTGTAAAGTCTCCAACATCCAAGTCAAGGCTGTTGGGATGTCTCAGGCAAGGCCTCAGAATACAATACCCGAGGTCCACTCTCTCCACTCTCCTCTCAGAGCTCATTCCACTTCACCAGACACTTAGCTGTGTGAGGCCAGTTAGCACGGCCCTCTGCATTCAAAAAAAGTGAGGACAGACTGGAACCATGCAGAGAGACAAGAGACCGTGGGGTGGTGTACAGGACAGGGGGCCACGTGCTGGGACCACAAGCAGGGTACCAGGAGGTACAGTTCTGACTGAAAAGCTCCAGAACCTCGGCCTCTGGATCCTTGACTTCCTAACAGGAAGACCACAATCTGCACAGATCGGAAATAACATCTGACGATCAGTACTGGCACACTTCGGGGATGCATGCTTAGTCCACTGCTCTGCTCCCTCTACAGCAATAACTGTGTGGCTAGGCACAGCTCAAATGCCATCTATAAATTTGCTGATGATACAACTATTGTTGGCAGAATTTCAGATGTTGACGTGAGATGTATAGAAGCAAGATATATCAACTAGTTGAATGGTGTTGCAGCAACAACCTTGCAATCAATGTCAATCAGACCAAAGAGCTGATTGTGGACTTCAGAAAGGGTAGGACAAGGGAACACAAACCAATCCTCATTGAGGGATCAGAAGTGAAGAGAGTGAGCAGTTTCAAGTTCTTGGTTATCAATATCTCTGAGGATCTAACCTGGATGTAGCTACAAAGAAGGCACAACAATGGCTATATTTCATTCAGAGTGTAGGGAGATTTGGTATGTCACTAAATACACTTGCAAGTGTCTACAGTTATATCGTGGAGAGCATTCTAACTGGCTGCATCACCAATTAGCATGGGGGGGGGGCGCTGCTGCACAGGATCAAAACAAACGTTAGAGAGTTGTAAAACTCCATCAGGGGAACTAGCTTCAGTAGTTTCCAGGAGCTTTGCCTCAAAAACACAGTGTCCATCATTAAGAACCTGCATCACCCAGGTCATGCCATATTCTCAATGCTACCATCAGGAAGGAGGTACAGAAGGCTGAAGGCACACACTAAGCAATTCAGGAGCAGCTTCTTCCCCACTGCCATCTGATTTATGAATAGACACTGAACCAATGAACACTACCTCCTTACTTTTTTATTTCTGTTTTGCATTAATTATTTAACTATTTTATATTATAGCTACTGCAATTCAGTTTTTTCTATTGTTATGTACTGCATTGTGCTGCTGCCACCAAGGTAACAAATTTCACAACAAATGCGGGTGATATTAAACCTGTTTCTAATTCTGATATCCTTCCACTCCCTGCAAGCAAACTTATGTATCTATCCAAAAGCCTCTTAAACACTGCTATCATAGTTGTCTCTACTACCACCCAAGACAGCGCAGTCCAGGCACCTACCGTGTTCTGTGTACAAAAAAACTTGCTCTGCGTGTCTCCTTTATACACCTCATTTTAAATGCATGTCCTCTAGTATTCTATTCACAATTATTTTTTAAACTTAAAAATGTGAACTGAATTGAACTGACCAAAAGCTATTTTGTAAGAAATTGATTTCAAGCAGTGAAGGTGATTCATGAATTCAAAAAAATGACACTCATCATTTATATTGACACTCACATTTTAGATAATCCCTCAGTTTTATGAAATACGAATCAAATTTGTGCACCCTTTTACAGTAAGCATTGTTATAATTTTTGTCACAATACAACAGCCAAAAGTGAACTCAGGTAGTAATTTACACAGAATATAGTCGAAAATTTATTCATGCAATATACCAATACTGCTTGGAAATTCTTCTTTGGTCTTCGTTAACTTGAAGTCATCCCTGTAAACCTTATATTACAACTACAGTAAATATCACATTCAAAGAGCAAAGATATGAACTGCATATCCAAAAAATATTGGGAAAACCATAATCTTGTAAACTATTCAAGTCCAATGATGCTATTTTGGAATAAAGTGGGTCAGATACAAAAATGAATGATTGTACCTATGGAAATGAATCGCCCATTGATTAATCAATATTGTAAGTCCTAAATTTTATTCTTGTTGTTTGCAACTCATCCCATCATCCAATACTCAATACAGTGGATTCCAGTTAATTGGGCCATCATTTAGTCAGGACAGCTGCTAATTTGGGACAAATCTTAAAGAACAAAAACTAATCAAGATAATAACTAGGAATTCCTTCATTTATTTGGAACACTACACCACTTAACTAGACAGGAGACTGTTGCCGAATTGTTTCTAGTGTGTAATTGTGTGGTTGTTAGACACTACACTGTGCTTAGAGCAAATAGTTTTTAAATAGCATCAGTTGCACATGTCTGTGTTCAAAACCCAGTGATTTTTGTCACTGGCAGGTGGCATAAAATAAGCAGCAAGACAATCTAGAACTGTATTGTTCACTGTGCTTTCAAGCATCCAGGTTTGGGAGATGCCAGAAACTGCTGAGAGTGAAAATAAAATTATTTCATTACTTCAGCAAGTAAGGAACTAGAAAAAGTTTAAGGGTAATGTCAGTCATCTTGAATGTTACAATGAAAATGAAGATTTGGGAGATGCAATTGTGGAAAGCATTGTATTTGTGCTGATTTTATTAATTTATAGTCAATCAAAAAAACATGGCAACGTGCACTGGTTGAAAATTCCTCTGTCGATTAACTCTTAGAAACTAATGTACAGTTTTACAGCACTGTAGTAGTACTGGTAGTATTCCAATTTGTTCTGTATTCATTTAAACACATAATTTGTAACTCAGTTAAATGGTACTTCGTCTTTTTTGTGCCTTTTTAACTATTTGCATGGAATTTCAGCTAATTGGGGTAGCCACTTAATTGGGCCAAAATGCACTGGTCCTGATGTGTCTCAATTAACCAGAATCTACTGCACTTGTGGATTCAGGGAATGAATTTCCTATTTCGCAATAAATCAGTGAACAGCTGAATATTTCCTACCCCAGAGAACGAAACACCCAGAAACGTCACCAGTTACAACTAGCCTCCAGAATGAACCCCATCCTTCCCTGATCTCATGAATCCTGGCTGGTTGAGAACTCTCAATTTCAACATTCTGCGGGTGGGGGTGAGGGGAAGTGGTCATAATTGTGTCCTCATCACCCAGGGACTGAACTACTCCTGTTACCTGAGTAGTTCCGCAAACACCCCATCACCATCTACGAGGGATAAGGGTCTGAGTTCCCCACCATCACTTCCCAAGGATGGATCCTAGCCCCACCCAAAGGTGTCACCCAAATACACCAACAGCTGAAATTTACCCACCACAGTAGCTCCTATTCTTCGGATTCATGATAACACTAGGCATCAAGGTCCCTACCCATTGCCTCTCCCCAAGTGCTCCCCATCACCAGATATCAAAATCTGAATCCACAAGCTGGGAGAGGTAGCAGCATTTGCCGGAGAAAGCTATATTATCCCTTGGAAATGCTCTGCCATACAATAACATCATAGCTGAGGTGATCATGAACATAATTCCACATTACTGCTTATTCTCCATTACTCTTGACTCACCATCCAATAAATTATCCCATCTTTTTTTTAAAAAAAATCAACAATCCAGCCCCACAGAGCTGTCTCTGAGGCACAGAATTTCAAGAATTCACAAATATGTGAAAGAAAACCTCTGCTGTCTTAAGTAGGGAGCCTCTGATTCTGAAACTATGCCCCAAATCCAGATTCTCTAAAGGAGAAACCTCCTGTCAGCATAAATCCTAGCAGACCCCCTTGGAACCTTTTCTATTTCGAGATCACTTCTTGTTCTTTTAAACTGCAATGTCCAGCCTGCTGAAATGCTCCTCATAAATTAGCCCTTCATCCCAGAGAAAAAAACCTGGTAAACCTACTCCGAAAAGCTTCCAATGCATGAATATTCATCATTAAATAAGTAGGTCAAAGCTGCTCACAGTACCCCAGGTAGTTTTAGCAAGAATACCTGACATTCTTACTGTATTCTTTTTGGAATAAAGACTTATAGTCCAAATATTTCCAAACTAACAGCACACAGACTTTTCTGACTCCAAAGTTGCTCCTTATAACAGTAGTTTTCAGTCGGGTCCATCAGGTTAGATAAAGTATCACTATCCCCACCCTCATATTGTGCCAGGTTCCTTCTCCTCTCCACCACCCCTGTGGGGAGGGTCAGGTCCTCAACCCCTCTGCACCAGGGACCCTCTCCTCCGCATCCTAAGGTGTCAGAGGCCTTCCCCTCCACCCCCACATACCAAAGTGTCAAGGTACCCCCAACCCCAGTGTCTTCCCTTCCCCACCCCAGGACAGGGCTTTCCCTCTCTTCCATCATTCTGGTGTGGCAGGATCTGCCCCTGCCCCTGCCCCTGCCCCAACCCCACCCCGGGGTGCCAGCGTCTCCCTTATACACTACCCCACCGGTGTGCCGGGGTCCATCTCCTTCATCTTCCCGGTGAAGGTGTGCCAACCTCCGGCTCCTCCCAATCACCGAGCCCGGGGATTGGGTGACAGGCGGCCGGGGTAGTGGGCCAGCACAGGGAGTTGGTGCTCGGGGACTAGTTAGAGGTCGGGCCCGAAACCCGAGACCACGGCTCTCTTGACCCTCCCGGCCCGGCCTCTCACCCTCGGCGATGACTCGCTTGATCCGCAGCCTGACGTCGCCCAGCTCCACTGTCTGCCCCACGAAGTCGTTTTGATCGCGACTGGCCGCCGAGCTCGGGGCCCCGGCCAGGAAGTCGAAAGCCGACTGGAAGATGGACATGGCAGTAGAGCCTGCTCTCCAGGCTCCGGTTGGGCCCAGTGCCGCTCACTATCATCGCCCGGGACCGAGCCGCAGGCGGGGGGAGGGAACAGAGCCGCTTCCGCAACGGCGTCAGCGGAGGAGGAGCCTGAGAGCAGGGAGGGGAGGGAGGAGGGACATTGAGGGAAGGGTGAGAGGTGAGAAGCAGTTGAGGAAAGGGAAAGAGAGTGGAAAGAGATGGAAAGATGAGGGGAGGATTGGGGAGAGAAGAATGGGGCAGTGATGATGTGACAAGGGGAAAGGCATGACTGTACTGTTAGGGTAGATGATGTAGGGCAGGAAATGGAGGAGATAGGGAAAGGAGTGGAAAATTGGGAGGGAAGGTGGATTGGGAGGTGAGTTAGGGACAGAAGAGATAAAAGAGAAGGGAAGTGTTGGGCTGGGATTAGAAAGTAGGAAGGAAGGAGAGAAGGGGATGTGTGAAGACATAGGCTGGAACCAGGACATGGTGGAAATGGGCTGGAGGGGTAGGAAGTGTGAGAGGACGTTACCCAAATGGAATATAACATGCTACTCCTTCAAGCTGAGTGTGGCCTCTTCATGGCAGTAAAGTAGGCCTTGGACCAACATATCAGATTTCGGAATGGGAAGTAGAATTGAAATGGGTGGCCACCAGAAGATCACGCTTTTTGTGGTAGGTGGAGTATAGGTGCTCGACAAAGTGGTTCCAGGAGCACCAGATACAGCAGGTGACCCCCCAATAGACTCACAGGTGAAGAAGTGTCACCTGGAAGGATGTTTAGGGCACTCTGTGGTAGTGATAGAGGAGATGTAGAGGCAGGTTTGGCACTTGTTCTGCTCGCAAGGATAAATACCAGAAGGGACATCGGTGAAGAGCGATGAGTGGACAAGGGAGTCATGTAGGGAGTAATCCCTGTGTAAAAATGAAAGTAGGGGAGGGAAAGATGTGCTTGGTGATGGGATCCTATTGTAGATGGCAGAGTCAAAGCGCACCTCAGGGATGTGTGCTTAGCCCACTGCTCTACACTCTCTACACCCATGACTGTGTGGCTAGGCACAACTCAAATGGCATCTATAACTTTGCAGATATTACAACCGTTGGTGTCACAGCAACAACCTTGCACTGAATGTTAATAAGACCAAAGAACTGATTGTGTACTTCAGAAAGGGTAAAACGAGGGAGTACACATCAGTCCTCATAGAAGGATAAGAAATGGAGAGCATGAGCAGTTTCAGGTTCCTGGGTGTTAATATCGCAGAGGACCTAACCTGGTCCTAACATATTGGTACAGCTATAAAGAAAGCAAGACAGCGACTACACTTCATTAGGAGTTTGAGGAGGTTTGGTATGTCACCTAAAACACTCGAAAATTTGTATAAATGTACAGCATTCTGACTGGGGGTGGCCACTCCACATGATGGAAGTAGGCTGCAGAGAATAGTTAAATTTGTCAGCTACTAGCCTCCATAGTATCCAAGACACCTCCAAAGAGCAGTGGCTCAAAAAGGTGGCATCCATCATTAAGGACCCCCATCACCTAGGACGTGCCCTCTTCTCATTGTTACCATCAGGAAGGAGGTGCAGAAGCCTGAAGGCACACAGTCAGCGATTCAGGGACAGCTTCTTCCCCTCTGCTGTTTACTTTCTGAATGGACATTGAGCTCACGAACATGACATCACTACTTTTTATTTTTGGTTTTGCACTTCTTAATTAACTGTAATACACTGGTTAAGACCATGCTTTATTTTATGAATACAGTTGTGCTGTGGGATAAACAATCGACTATTTCATTTTTGCTGTTTAAAATAAAAATTCCGTTGATTGATAAGTTAGCCAATAAGATTTGTCTTAAGAACATTCTAGAGAGAGCAGGATAAACAACGGGGTTCCATTTTCTAGAGAAAGCACAGGATCGAAGAAGGAAGATGGAAACAGACAATGAACATTGCAGAAGAACGTGGTGAAACGCTCACAGAATTCACGTGGAAGGACAGATACTGCTGTCGGAAAATCCTTATGCAGGCAATAGAAGAATGTGCAAATAACTTATAATTAGTTAGTTAGCACGTGACCTTGAAGGAAGTTTGACGCCTTGTCCTTGGATGTTCCATGGATTTTTATATATCTTTCACTTGGGTTGGGTTTTCAGGCAGAATTCTTCAGTGGCATCAGTAAACAAAGTGAAGCAAACAATGAACTCCAACGATTACTTGCATGTTATAAACATGCCCTTTTATTGATTTTATATTATATAGTTTTCTTGTGTTTGTTATAATTCAAAATAGTTTCTCAATACAATTTCAATTTAAGTTTATACTGCTGAGAGTTAAATAGTTTCCTGGCGAACAGTAACTTTGCATAGGTGTGTCAGTATTAATACATGTAACAGTCCTATTTTCCCTTAAAGGGGCATTCAAACTTCTATGGTTGTGTTTATCCAAATCATGTTTACCCTAACATGCTTATTTACTGGAAATGGCCCTCTCATTGTTTATTGCCATGCATTGTTGCTTTTATCTTGTATTCACAGTAATAGCTAACTCAGTATGAGCCTACGGTGAGAGGGTTACATTTCTGGGGGTATCATCCACAATAGGATGCCATGTGAATGCTGTACTACAGCTGTATAGGCATTAGATAGCTTTTTTATTTGTGTTCAAGCTAGTGTTATACCAGTGTTCAATTCCTTCGCAATTTAGTGTGCGTCATAATTAAAAGTACACTGATATGGATGCCACAGAGATTAAGGTTTGGTGTGATAAAAAGAGTTTATCCACTTGCAATGAGTGCGTATTGAGCAATGTTTCTGTTGATGTTCATAATTACAGTTTAGTTAAAGTTTTGAATCTTGTCCAAGCTCTAAGAAAAGTTACATTGATAGATTGCCACTTGAATGAAACAGTTGGCAAATATATTGTGCTGGTCCAGAATGCTAGTGATGTGACTGAACTCACTCTGCCTGGTGTGATAGAAATACCTGGAGAGACAGGGCCATAGCCAGTTCATGTGCTTAGAGTTGCACAGAATATAACTCCAGATGCTGCTGAGGGTGAAGGTTTTCAGTTCAAGTTGCTTATTTTTCAGAGGAATGATAGGAAAATGCTGACTGATATTCAAATTCTACCAAGACCTTCAGTTGTTGATCTAAATTCTGAGCTGGTTTCTACCATCACATCACTGGTCAATAAATGCCATAGAGTACCTGCTGAGATCCCAGGTTATCGTAAGCTGAGAATGTTCTATGGAGTTAAGCCCACACCAAATGGGGAAGAAGAGTATGAGACTTGGGCTGAGCAGAAATCTCATTTACCAGGTGAATGGCCGTGCTCAGACAACATTAAAAAAAAACAGAGACGTGTAGAGCGTATAACGGTTCGTATCACTAATATAGGCTGAAAATCCTTTAGCCACGTCATCTATATTTCTGCAGACTCAGGGGGAAATGCTTTTGACACTACTGCAAGTTCAGCTGATTTCATCGTGAAATTCAAGCAGACAATCCAAGGAAGGAGAGAAGTGCTCTGCTGATGTTTTCAGGTTGGAGAAACTGCTGCATTGTTTGTGCCACGAACAGGGTGTTCAACTCTGAGATAAATCACTTGAGAGTGGAGCAAGTTGCAAAAGGCACACTGTCACAAGATATGGTTGCTCTCTGTACTCAAATAGCTCATAAAATGCATGATACATTACCTTTTACTGAACTAATCACAGAAGTTAGAGAGGAGGAAAATATGACTGAGGAGTAAAATGTTGTCAAAAGACAAGAAATGTCTTCAGTTGCACCCTCTGTTGCTAAAGTGACCCCTGATGCCACAGAAGTAGAGCTTTTGAGAAATGAAGTGTAAAACATTAAAGCTGAGGCGACTCAGTTAAACGTGACACATCCACTGTGAAACCTGACCACCAGTGAAAATCACAAAGCAGCGGAATGCTGCTGCCAAGAATTTCTTGTCATCTGGTATTTTCTGTTACAAATGTGGAGAGCATGGATATTTCAAGCTGGATTATGGGGGACAGGAAAGCCGTTGAAAAGTGAACCAGTGGTTAATCATCAAAAAGAAGACAGGAAACTACAGAGGGACCAGTAACTGAATGGCCTGATGTCCTAAAGTAAACACATTCAAATTAGTGTATCAACAGAAAAACTGAAGTACAAAAAACTATTCCTGGCGGCTTAGTGGGGCCAAGCGCTGATGCATCCATATGGATTGAAGGCTTTCATGCCTTGACACAAGTTCTCAAGTTACTCTACTGATTCTTTTACAACAGGTATTTGATGCATTTAGCATTGACCCCTCAAGTGTTGTTGAGATCTGGGGGCTTAGTGCTGATGATTACCCTTATGATGGTTTTCTGTCATTGAAACTGGAGTTTTCGGAAGTATATGTTGGAGTGCTTGTGATTATTGATACTCTAGTGTTGGTCTGCTTGGATCCGGTTGTAAAAGGTGAAGTTTCCATCCTAGTGGGAACAAACAGTCTCATTGTGAGAAGGCTCATGGGAGCACGTAAAGAGAGAAATGGAGAGAACTTACTGAGAACCCCGTCTATTCACCCTGTATTTGAGAATGTGCAAGTTTCTCCTATGTAGCATGATGAGCATAAGAGAGGAACTGTGTGGTATACTCACTCCAAACCAGTCACTTTATGTTCTGGCCGAGGAGTCAGAGTGGCTGGAGCACCCAAATTTTCAGGAGTGCTTGGTCATTCTTGTGGATGCTCCTGATGATCAGGAAAGAGAATCACGTTTACCTGCAGGAGTGCTTGTGAGATCTGAACTGCAGAAATCTTCAGCTCTCTAGTCCAACAAGATAACAGTGACTGTCAGGAACACTTCAGGAACGGATGTCACCCTCAGACGTGGTATGAAGTTTGCACATCCTTTTCCTGTGGCAGTAGTTTCTAGTTTGCCGGTGGAGAAAAAGAAAGAGAAACAGTCTTCTGTATTGGAAAAGTTGACATTGAAGTCATTCAACTTTGATGACTCACCGATACCAGGGGAATGGTAAAAGAGACTAACGGATAAGATGTTGGAATGCAAGGGCGTCTTTTCTACTGATGAGTTTGATGCTGGTTGCTCCAAGAGTACTCACCACACTATCAGAGGGAGGTCTTGCCAGTTAGCACCAGTGGAGGTTGAGGACGTTAGGTAGCACCTGCTGAAACTTAAGGAAGCTGAAATTATCACTGAGTTAAGGAGTCCCTATGTGTTGCCTATAGTTATGAGGAAAAAGAATGGGAAGGGTTTTGATTATAGAACACTGAACAGGCATACAATCTCCAACCAATATACAGATCCATGAAACTGTATAGCTCTGGCCTGCTTAAATGGAAATAAATGGTTCAGTGTGTTGGATATAAGAAGTGGGTGTTACTAAATACCAATGTGAATCTGATAAAGACGGCCTTTATATGTCCTCTTGGTTTTTTTCAGTTTGAAAGGATGCCCCAGGGCATAATCAGAAGCTACTTTCCAATGTGTCATGGAGACAGGAACCTGCTTGGAGTACTTCTATGATCTCCAAGCGTTTGGGTCAACGCTGGAGGAGCATGAGACAAGACTACTGAAGGTGTTAGACTGCCTTAAGGCTGAAGGTTTAAAACTGTCACTGGACAAGTGCCAGTTCTGTAAAACATCAGTCAACTATATAGGATGCACAGTCTCTCTGAATGGAGAAGCTACAGACCCTTCTAAGATAGAGGCTGTAATCACATGGCCAAGGCCTAGAACTCTGCGCTCGTTCTTTGGATTGCGTGGGAACTACCAGTGATTTGTGAAGAACTACTCCACCTTTTGAATCAGCTCCTGTGTAGTTATCTCCCCTCAGCAAAGAAAGGGAGAAGAAGCCAAGGCTTATCTTTACCCTTCAGAACCCTTCGGGGGGAAAATGGGATGCAAAGTGTGAAGAAACATTTCAGATGTTTAAAGAGTTCCTGACTAAAGCACCAGTACTTGCCTTTGGAAACACCCAGTTGCTGTATGTATCACACACAGACATTAGTCAGGAAGAGTTAGGCAGCATTTTATATCAAGACCAAGGTAAATGACTGAGACCTATTGCTTTTATTAGCTGGAGTTTGCCACCATCCTAATGAAACTACCCTGTTCACAAATTGGAATTTCTGGCATTGAAGTGGGCAGTGGTAGGCAAACTCAATGACTGTCTATATTGTGCAAAGTTTGAGGCAAAAACTGAGAGCAACCCATTAATGTATACTCAGACTTCAGCAAAATTAGATGCCTCAGGTTATCGCTGGCCGGCAGCATTGTCTGTCTATGATTTCAGCCTTAAATACAGGCCCAGAAGTCAGAATGTTGACAAAGATGCATTGTCACAGCATACTTATGAGATGCCAGTAACTGACAAAGAGTGGGAGGACATTCCTGCCTCAGACGTTAAAGCAATATGCCAGTTTTCCACAATTTGCTCATCAAAGCAAAGACTATGGCCCAACAGAGCTGTCAATCATTTAGGTTCTTCTAGCCATGTAATTCTCCAAGAATATTGCAACCTGACCATGCTGAACACAAAACTGTTGCCTGCCTTGAGCCCTGCTTTATTGTCAGTAGCCCAGCAAGATGACCCTTGTATAGGTGAAATCTGGTTGGCTGTTTTCAAAGGAGATATGAGAGAATGGGAAAAACTGTTGAGGAACAGGGTTACTTCTCCTCCAAACAGACCTAATGTTCTCAGTTGCTTTTGCCTGAAAAGTAGAGAAAGGTTGTACTGAGGTCACTTCGTGATGATTCAGGTTATCTGGGATTTGACAAGACTTACAGATTAGTCAGAGACTATTTCTATTGGCAATGAATGAAGCCTGAAGTTGAAGAGTTCTAATAAGAAATTTAGGACAACAACAGAGGCATAAGTTGGCTGTCTGCTGAGTTTCTACACCTTAAGTAGAGGAGAGTTTGATGCCACATTTGCCAGTTTTTTGGTTGAAACCAGAAGATGGAAATGGTCCTGTAAAAGTTCTGCATCAGAACCATCTTTTACTTCTAGGGCAGAGAGTACATATTGACCCAGAATCTGACGTAGAATCTACACTTAGTAAAAGAACTCTGCAATGGAGAAGAAGAAACGAAAAGCTGAAGATAAATCAGACAATAGTATGGTTTCAGTGGAAAGACCTGATGAATCTATTGAATGCTGTGCAGACTCAGAAGATGAGGGAGTTGAAATTACCTTATGCAAACTTCCTAACAAGAGTTGAAGAGATGCCAGAACTTTTCAGTCTGGACCTAGATATGGCAGGGAATACAACCTCTGGACAACCAGAAGAGATATTGGAGAGTGAAAGGGAAATGGACTCCAATATCAATAAAGATGAAGCTGAATCTCATCAGAGGGCAGGAGGAACTGAGTTGCAGGAAGGTATGAATGATAGACTGGATGAGATATCTCAAAGTAAACATGAAAAGTCACAAGAAAAGACCCAACCTGATGAAATAGTGACTGAGAACCAACTATTAAAGAAAGATGAAACTGAAACGGAGATAAAAAGATCTCACAGATTCAGGAAACGTCCAGATAGGATGGCATATGATGCATCTGGAAATCAGAGTGTTGTGTCAGTCCCAATGGTGAGATATGTTACTTCCATTTATAAGTGGATTGGAGGTCCTGTGATCACTTAATTGATTTGAATGCTGCAAACCGTATGTCTGAATACTATCAAAACAGAAGTGTGAACATAACTGTTATTATGGAGCAGAAGTGTTGTGTTGTTAATGGTGAGTTTGATAAGTGTCAATGGTTTACAAAGTCATGAGGACATGCCTATTTTTGGTGGGGAGGGAGAATGTAATACCCTGGTTTAAGAATATGCTTTATTTTATTAATACAGTTATGCTGTTGGGTCTTTTCTGCAGATTTTCTCAAAATGCAATGTGTTCCTTTAATTACATTATACAATTGAGTATTTCATTTTTGCTACTTAAAATAAAAATTCAGTTGATTGATAAGTTAGGCTTGTTGAATTAGCCAATGATTTGTCTTGGGGATATGTTAGAAAGAGTGTGGGAAAAAGAACGGGGAGCTATTTTCTAGAGAGAGTGTGGCATCGAAGAAGGAGAAAGAAGGAAAATGGAAACAGACAATGAACATAGCAGAAGAACTTGGTGAATTGCTCAGAAAACTCACTTGGAATGGGGGATACTGCTATCAGAAAATCCTCATATGGACAATAGTCTCACGAAGAATGTGCAGATAACTTTTAGTTAGTTAGTTCACATATAAACTTGGAGAGAGTTTGACACCTAGTGTGGATTTTTATTTATGTTTCATTTGGACTGGGTATTCATGCAGAATTCTTCGGTACCATAAGTAACTGAAGTAAAGCAAACCAGATTGAATACACAACAATGAGCTCCAATGATTACAGGGAAAAGGCAGGAGAAAAGGTTGAGAGGGATAATAAATTAGTCATGATGGAATGGCAGAGCAGACTCAATAGACTTGATGGCCTGACTTTGCTCCTATGTCCTATGGTCTACGATCTACTCTATCGTTCTACAGGCAAGAGACCATTTTTCATCCTTCCTCCTTTGATCTGTCTACCATGATCACGAAGAAGCTTGCTTGGTGATGGAAAAGATATAGAATGCTGGAATTTGATTATTTGTGGTTGGGGAGCTGGTTATTACTGGATGGACTTCAGGTTGCTGTAGAACAAGCTCAGACTGGCAAACTAAATTTGCATGGGTGTGTTAGTATTCCTACATGTGACAGTCATACTTCCCCTAAAAGGGACATTCAAACTTTTATGTTCATGTTTACCCAAATCATTTTTACCCTTGTTGTGTTTATTTATTTGGAAATCACCTTCTCATCGTTATTCCTATGCATTGTTGAGTTATGTTGCTATTAGCTTATATTCACAGTAATAGCTAACTCAGTATGCCTAAGGTGTAATTTCCATTCTTTTATACATATTATCATATATTACATTATCCTGCTGCTGCAAAGTTAATAAATTTCACAGCATATGTTGGTGATATTAAACCTGATTCTGATTCTGAGTTATATGCTGGGTGCGGAGGCTGGTGCGGTAGTAGGACGGGGCAAGATCCTTCAGTGTGCCAAGACTGAAACTTTGTCTACTCTTAATTATAACATCCAACTTTTTTTTTAATCCATCAAAATATCACTTACCGTATTCTCAGCCAAGTTAACCAGTTGTACATATCAGTGATTTGAAATCCAAACTTAAAGAAAAATTAAAATTTGTGTCTTAACAACAGCTTATTCACCACTGCTTTCAATTTTCTGAACCAATCATATCCCCATCCGAATGTGGCTGGCAAGTTCTCAGACTCTTAATTCTACCTCCATTATTAATCCCATTATTTAGAATTACTTTTTGAACTACTACAGAATGTTACATAATTTTGTTGTCACTGAGATATTTATTGTTGTATTTAATATTACCATTTGAACTAGTTACTCTGTGAGCTTCATATGAGCAAGGTGTGTGTATATGGTAAACTAACTGAATGTGGGTATAATAATCATATTGTAGTTACAGACAATGACCACAGGATGGGCTAACTGAGTCTAAAGTCTCCTGGAAATTGTCTTTGATTTCGGTAAGCAATTTGAGTTACTTTACTGCAAATAATATCCTACCGAAGCGTCTCGGTCAGAAATATCGACTGTACTTTTTTCCATAGATGCTGCCGGGCCTGCTGGGTTCTTCTAGCATTTTGTGTGTATTGCTTGGATTTCCAGCATCTGCAGATTGTCTCTTGTTTGTGATTTCATTGACTGGTGTGTTAGCTAGCGAATATGCTTTCTGTGGAGCTAATGATGGCATTCAGCAGATGTGTCAAGTTCAAGCAGTTGCTGTTCTCGTCGAATGCTAGTGCAAGATGTGCAGAAGTGCCTTCATCAGTAGGATATATTGGTAATACTGTAGCTGAATTGGGTTATTATTGTCATATATACCAAGGAAACTGCCTGGTATGGGAATACCAATGCCTTTGAGTGGAAAATCCTAAAAAAGGTAGTGGATTCAGTCCAGGACATCACGGGTAATACCCTCCCAAACACTGAGCACATCTGCATGAAGCGTTGCCACAGAAAAGCAGTATCCATCATCAAAGATTCTCACCACCCAGGGCATGATCTTTTCTCACTGCTGTCATCAGCTAGGAAGTACAGGTGGTCCAGGACTCACACAATCAGGTTCAAGAGCAGTTACTACCCCTCAACCATCAGGCTCTTGAACAAAGTGGGGTAACTACACTTATTTAAGGACTATCTTGTTATTTCATGCTTGTTATTTATTGATATTTGCACAGTTTGTTTACAGTTCCTGATGTTTACAGTTTACAAATCCTGTTTGCAGTTACCGTTCTATAGGTTTGCAAAGTATGCCACAAAAAAGACTCTCAGGATTGTATGTGGTGACATGATGTGGTGACTCTGATAATAAATTTTACTTTGAACTTTGAGGTACAGTGAAAAACTTTGTGTCGCATGCCATCCAGACAGATAACTTAATCACATCACCGAATTGAGGTTATACAACAGGAAACATTATAACTAATTGCAGAATAAAGCGTTACAGTTGCAGTCAGACAAAAACGTGATGAGGTAGGTTGTGAAGTCAAGAAAGGTTAAAGATTAGCTTTATTTGCCACATTACATTGAAACATCAAAACATATACTGTAGTTGTTTTTGTGCCAACGACCAACACAGCCTGAGGGCAGCCTGCAAGTGTCGCAATGCTCCTGGCACCCACATTGCATATGCACAATTCACTAACCCTAACTGTTTGTCTTTTGACCATGGGAGGAAACAGCAGCACCCAGAGGAAACCCATGCAGTCATGAGAAGAAAGAACAAGCTCCTTACAGAGAGCAGGAGGAATCAAACTTGGATTAGTGATCACTGGCAACATAAAGCAATTGCACTAACCGCTCCCCCCCCCCCCCCCCAAACTCCATCTTATCATCCACAGGAACCATCCAATAGTCATCTAACAGCAGCATAGAAACTGTCTTTGGTTCAAGAAATAAGTGTTTTCAGCCTCTTCTGCCCGATGAAAGGAGGAAGAAGAGAGGATATTCTGGATGTGTAGAATCCTTTAATAGCTTGCTGTTTTCCTGAGGCAGTGGGAAGTGTAAACAGAGTCCACAGAGGGAAAGCTCATTTCCATAATGTGCTGAAGTGCGTCCGTGAGCCTCTGACTTTTCTTCTAGTCCTGGCCACAGCAGTTATCATGCCAGGCTGAGATGCAACCAAATAGGAAGCTTTCAATGGACCATCAATTAAACTTGGTGAGGGACATTCTAAGTTGCTTTAGCCTCCTGAGGAAGTAGGAATGCTTTCTTCAACATGATGTCCTCATGGTTGGACCAGAAAAGACTATTGGTGATTCCTTAATGCAAAGCAGATCACATCCTCTGAAATGGTCTAACAATTGGGATGCAATTCTGTTTCTCTCCACAGTTTTGGAGGAACAGAGCACAGAAACAAGCCCTTCAGCCTAACTCATCCATACTAACCGTCATGCCCTCTACATTAATCCCATTTGCCTGAATAAGGACCCTATCCCTCTACACACTTCACCTCAAAGTAACTGTTCAAATGTGTTTTAAATGGTGTGGTTGTATTTGCCTTGACCACTTCTTCTGGCAATTGTTCCATATACCTACCACTCCGTCCTCCTTCAACCTATGCCCTATAATTGCAGGTGTCCCTATCCTGGGGAAGAATAATGACTATTTATTGGTGGACTCATAATCTTAGAAATCTCTGTAACCATTCCCTTAGTGAGAACTATCCCAACCTATCCAATCTGCCCTTGCTACTAAAGCTGTTCATTCCAGGCTATGTCCTGATGAACATCTTCTGCACTCTTATTGATGCTACTGTCCCTCCTACGAATGTAGTAACCTACAACTCATGTTCTCAATATTATTTATTATTATTATTTCATTTTTTCTGTACTTGTACAATTTGTTGTCTCTTACACATTGGTTGTTGTCTGTTTTAGTTTGTGTGTAGTTTTTCATTAATTCTACCGTGTTTCTTACAATTTACTGTGAATGCTCACAAGAAAACAAGTCTCAGAGTTGTACTTGGTGACATATATTTTGATAAATTTGCTTTAAACTTGAACTAAACAGAACTCTATGCAATATTTCAAATGCAGTCTAATCAATAGCTTGTACAGCTACAACATAAGGCATAAATATTTGATAAGGTACCCCATACAGGGCTTATTGTGTAAGTAAGGAGGCATGGGATCTAAGGGGACATTGCTTTGTGGATCCAGAACTGCCTTGCCCACAGGAGGCAAAGAGTGGTTGTAGACGGGTCATATTCTGCATGGAGGTCAGTCACCAGTGGAGTGCCTCAGGGATCTGTTCTGGGACTCTTACTCTTCGTGATTTTTATAAATGACCTGGATGAGGAAGTGAAGGGATGGGTTAGTAAGTTTGCTGATGACACCAAGGTTGGGGGTGTTGTGGATAGTGTGGACGGCTGTCAGAGGTTACAGCAGAACATTGATAGTTTGCAAAACTGGGCTGAGAGTGACAGATGGAGTTCAAACCAGATAAGTGTGAAGTGGTTCATTTTGGAAGGTCAAATATGATGGCAGAATATAGTATAAATGGTAAGACTCTTGGTAGTGTGGAGGATCAGAGGTATCTTGAGGTCTGAGTCCATAGGACACTGAAAGCAGCTGTGCAGGTTGACTCTGTGATTAAGAAGGCGTACAGTGTATTGGCCTTCATCAATCGTGGAATTGAATTTAGGAGCTGAGAGGTAATGTTGCAGCTATATACACAACACCGGTCAGACCCCACTTGGAGTACTGTGCTCAGTTCTGGTCACATCACTACAGGAAGGATGTGGAAACTATAGAAAGGGTGTAGAGGAGATTTACAAGGATTGCCTGGATTGGGGAGCAGGCCTTATGACAACAGGTTCAGTTCACTTGGCCTTTTCTCCTTGGGAGCAAAGGAGGATGAGAGGTAACCTGATAGAGGTTTACAGTATGATGAAAGGCATTGATTGTGTGGATGGTCAGAGGCTTTTTCCCGGGACTAAAATGGCTGCCACAAGAGGGCACAGGTTTAAGGTGCTGGGGAGTAGGTGCAGAGGAGATGTCAGGAGTTATTTTTTTACACAGAGAGTGGTGAGTGCGTGGAATGGACTGCTGGCAACGGTGGGGGAGGCGGAAACGATAGGATCTTTCAAGAGACTTTTGGATAAGTACATGGAGCTTAGAAAAATAGAGGGCTATGAGTAAGCCTAGTAATTTCTAAGGTAGGGACATGTTCGGCACAACTTTGTGCGCCGAAGGCCCTGTATGGTGCTGTATGTTTTCTACGTTTCTATAACATTCCAAATGTGCTATCAATAGCTTGGCCTATGAAGGCAGGCATACCAAATGACAGTGTTGCTAGTTTGTGAGCCTTGTAGAATTTTAAAGATTTCTGCATAAATATGACCAAAATGTGATCAGATTTTCACATAAGTTCTAAAACTAGATCAAGAGAACCTATTTAAATAAATAATACAAAAACATTATACATGTTCAGATACTTATTGAGAAAAATGATCCAATGGTACATGTATTTGTTGGAGAAATTATGTGAACCTTTGCTCTCAGTAACTGGTGTGATCCCTTGTACAGCAATAACTTCAACCAAACATTTCCAGTAACTGTAGATCAGTCCTGCACATTGGCTTTGGGGAATTTTAGGCCATTCCTCCTTACAAAACTGCATAACTCTGGGATGTTGGTGTGCGTCCTTGAATGAACATCTTGCTTCAGGTCCTTCCACACCATTTCTATATGATTAAAGTCAGAAGTTTGACTCAGCCATTCCAAAACACAAATTTTCTAATTTTCAAACCATTCTGTTGTTGATTTACTCTTGGCTTTCGATCATTGTCTTGTTGCATCTACCAACTTCTGTTAAGCTTCAGGTGATTAACTGCTACCCTGACATTCTCCAGTAAAACGTCTTGATACAATTTTGAATTCATTGTTCCCTTAGAGAATGCAAGTTGTCCAGGCCCTGAGGCAGCAAAACAACCCCAAACCGTGATGTACTTTCCACCATGCTTCACAGCTGGGTTTGGTGTTGAGTGCAGCGCCCTTCTTCCTCCAAATGTGGCACTGTGCAGTCCTTGCAAAAAGTTCAACCTTTGTCTCATCTGTCCACCAAACATTGTACCAGAAGCTTTGTAAAACATCCACGTGGTCTTTTTCAAACTTGAGATGTGCAGCAATTTTTTTTTGTTTGAAGAGCAGTGGTTTCTTTGATGAATGTTCCACAAACGTCATTCTTGTTTCTTTTCTTATAGTGAACACATGAACAAAGATTTTAGCAAGTTCCAGACATTTCTGCAGGCCTTTTGCTGGTACCCTTGGGTTCTTTTTTCACTTCCTTCAACATTGCACGTTGTGCTCAGTGTGATTCTTGCAGTTTGCCCACTCCTAAGGACTGTAGCAACAGTACTGAGTTTCCTCTATTCATAGACAATTTCTCTTACTGTGGACTGATGAACATTGAGGTCTTTAGAAATGTTTTTGTCATTTTTTCCAGCTTCATGCATCTCTACAATTCTTCTTCTAAGGTCCTCTGAAAGTTGTTTTGATCGAGGCATAGTGCACATAAACAGATCATTCTTGAGAAAAGCAGACTCTGTTAGTAACCTGACTTTGTGTGTTTTTTTTAATAGGGCAGGGCACCTCTGCAACTCACACCTCCAATCTCATTACATCCGACTCCAAATAGCATTTGTAGAAGATATTACTCCAGAGGTTCACATATTTTATCCAACAAATACCTGTAATATTGGATCATTTTTCTTAATGAATAAATTATCAAGTGTAATGTATTTTGAGTTATTTATTAAATTGGGTTCTCTTTATCTAGTTTTAGGACCTAAGTGAAGATCTGATCACATTTTAGGTCATATTTATGCAGGAATAGAGAAAATTCTACAGGATTCACAAAGTTTCTAACACCACTGTAAGCAATTTAGTCTGACAAGAGTGATAGAGTGCGAGAGCACAGTAAAGGGTCATTCTGCTCCTTTAATCTGTACTAGACAGTTATTCAGCCTCGTACCATTGAGTCATACCTGGACCAGAACCCTCCATACCACATACCTATCCAAATTTCTCGTAAACGTTGAAATTGAACCTGTATTTACCACTTACACTGGCATCACCAGTTCCATACTTGCATTACCCTCTGAGTGAAGAAATTCCCTGTCAAGTTCCCTTAAATATTTTACTTTTCACCATAAATCTCTGACCTCTAGTTTTAGTCTCGCCCAACATCAGTGGGAAAAGCCTACTTGCATTTGCCCTATCTATACCCCTCATAATTTTGTATAACTCCATTCAATCTCCCCTCATTCTCCTACAGCGAACCAAGTACTAAACTATAACTCAGGTCCCAGTAAGTTCCTTGTAAATTTTCTCTGTACTCTTTCAATCTTACTGATATCGGTCCTGTCGGTAGCTGACCAGAACAGCACAATACTCCAGATCAGGCCTCTCCAATGTTTTATACAACTTCATTATAACATACCAATACTCAATACTATGATTTACAGAAGGCAGTGTGCCAAAAGCTCGCCTTGCCATCATATCTAGTTGTGAGCTATGTTCCTGTACTCCTATACGCAATACTATGAATTCCTGTACTCAAAACAATGATTTATAAAGGCCAAGGTGCCAAAAGCCCTCTTTACAACCCAATGTACCTGTGACACCACTTCCAAGATTTATGGATCGTATTCCCAGATCCCTCTTTTCTACCACATCCCTCAGTGCCCAGCCATTCACTGTGTAAGCCCTACCCTGGTTTTTCCACCCAAAGTGCAACACCTGTCTGCATTAAATTCCATCTGTCATATTTCAGCACATCCCTGCCATTCAGCTGGTCCAGATCCTGCTGGAAACTTTGATAGCTTTCCTCACTGTTCACCACTCCCGAAATCTTGGTGTCCATCCACAAATTTATTGATTCAATTTACCAAATTATCGTCCAGACGATAAAGATCGACAGACCCAGCTCTGAGTCCTGTGGCACGCCTCAGGCCTCCATTCAGAGAGAGTGAGCATTTGATTCTGACTTCTGATGATAACTGTGTGGGGTCTGCACATTGTTTCTCTGACCACATGGATTTTCAGTGGGTGTTCCAGTTTCCTCTCACTTCCCAATTATATTTCCATTGTTAGGTTAGCATGGTTATTAGGTTCCCTTGTGATTTCCTCGTCATAGAACATAGAAATCTGCAGCACATTACAGGCCCTTCGGCCCACAATGTTGTGTTGACCATGTAACCTACTCGAGAAACTGCCTAGAATTTCCCTAGCGCGTAGCCCTCTATTTTTCTAAGCTCTATGTACCATACGTCCTTCCCCACTAATCAGCCTCCTGATACTCTGCAAGTGACTGAGTGCTACACCTGCCCATTCACCTCCTCTGTCATCTCTATTCAAGGTGAGGCAACACTTCACCTGCAAATCTGCTGGGGTCACCTATTGTGCCTGGTGATCCCAGTGCTGCCTCCTCTACACTGATGAGACCCCAGTATAAATTGAGGGATCAGCTTGTCGAGCATCTCCACTGCATCCGCCAAAAAGTGGGATTTCCGGATGGTCAGATACTTTAATTCCGAATCCCATTCCCATGTGAGAGTTCACTGTCTCCTCGTGTACCAAGATGAGGCCACCCTCAAGGTGGAGGCACAACTTTTTATATTTTGTCTGGTTAGCCTCCAACCTGATGGCATGAATATCAGTTTGTCCTTCCTGTAAAAATAATTCCCTCTCCCTCACCTCTTCTTCTGTTCCCCATTCTGGCCTTCTACCTCTTCTCACCTGCCTATCACTTCCCCCTGGGTTCCTTCCTCCTCTTCCTCCTACTGTCCAGTGTTCCCCTATCAGATTCCTTCCTCTCCAGCCCTTTATCTTTCCTACTCACCTGGTTTCACCTATCACCTTCTAGTTATCCTCCTTCCCCTCCTCTCACCTTTTTATTCAGACATCTTTCCCCATTCCTTTCCAGTGCTCAAGAAGGGCCTTGGCCCAAAACTTCAACTGTTTACTCATTTCCACAGATGCTGCCTGATCTGCTGAGTTCCTCTAGGATTTTGTGTGCATTGCTTTGGATTTCCAGCGTCTACAGACTTTCTCATGTTTATGATAAACTATACCTAATGTAGGTAGCTGGTTGGAGAATCAGAAAAGTGTTGAAGAAGATGTGTGTGAGTAGATTACAGGGAACTAAGTAAATAAATGACAGATTGAGATTCCTGAGAGCTAGAATGGACTTGATGGGCCAAATAGCCTCCTACATTGTTACAGAATAAATATGGAAAAAGCCTTGAGTGAGAACGTAGTGAAAGTTGACACAAAACTTAAAAAGTTTTTGTCTGCATCATCCTTGCTTCTCATTGCTGAATGTTCTCAAATAATCAAAATGCAGAGTAAAGCTGAAAATGGTAATATACAAAAAATTGTCAAAAAAGCAACAATATTCTTTGAGTGTGAAGAGTAAAATATAAGCTAGAATTTATCCTGGTAATGTTTAATGCACTTAATTGTTATAACTGAGATATTTTATGAATATTACTTACCATTAAATGTGTCGCAGTTCATTGGCACATTGTGAAATAATCTGCACATTCCTCTTACAGGATATGCAATCCTGCATTATTGTTGTTATTAATTCTGCCTTGGTTAGCACTTGGTATTACTATGATCACAGACTTAAACTTCGTTCTGCAGCAGGAGTTTGTTTGTTTCAGTCTCAGCAAATCAGCATGACCCACGAGAACAAGATGAATGATAGATTTCATGTCTGATCAGCACTACGTTACCAGAGGAGAAAGGTGACAAATGCAGATAACACCATGTGAGGTTTATTTTCATAGAAGCTATATAATCTATACTTGACAGAAGCCATGAATTTGGTACTCTCTCCTAGATATGAAGTATCTGAAAATTCCTGAGCTGCAGTCATACTTGTTATTGAACTAAGCAGGAAGGTTGCATCAGACATTAAAACTGCAGTGTAATCAAGCATTTATACAGCAATGCAGCAAGTGATTTAGGCAGTGAACTCCGATTATTCAGCAGTGTTCAGGTATTTTGCTGTCTGAAGATACAATAGGAAAGGTACAATTGCCTAATTTTGCTTTGTCAACACTTTCATCCAGTTCAATTGTAGATCAAAGAGGCAACATATTAGATAAATCTTCATCCTAATACCAGCACCAATGCCTGGACTAACTCCAATTTACCCTCAGAAGTCCCATTTAGGGTAGATGATCTGAGTAGTTAGTAGTCTTTTTACCCAGGGTGGAAATGGCAAATATGAGAAGTCAGAAGTTTGAGATGAAAGAGAGCAAGTTTAAAGCGTGCAAGGTAAGTTTTCGTGACACATTGAGTGGATTGTGTTGTGAGGGGAGGTGACGGAAACAAATATGATAGCAAAACTTCAGAAGCACTTGGACAGCTGCTCGCACAGGCAAGGTATGGAGAGATATAGATTATGTGCAGGCAAGTGGGATTATTTTGAGTGGCCTCATGGCTGGCACTGACATGCAGGCTAAAGGGTTTGTCATTTGCTGTATTCTTCTGTCTCCTATTTCCAATATTTTTTTCATGATAGCTTTGACAGTGTGGAAGATTGAGGTTGAGGGTTACCACAGTAATTCTGCATGTCCACACAGAGTGCTCAAAATAAAGTTGCCAGCAGAAGACAGAGCCAGGAAACATTTTGTGTGAGCAATGTGGCACCAGTAATCTGGTGGCAACTAGGGCAATTGTTGCAAAACTATCTCATTACACCTGTGAATCCACAACTGGGATTGTGTGTGCAGTTTTGCTCTCCTCATGCGAGGATGTTCTTTTCATGTAATGAGTGCAAAGAAAGCTGATTGACCTGAGATGGCACAGCTGATGAATGAGAAATTGGGTTGGTTAGACCTATAGCCTAATTGGACACAGGGAGGATGATCACTATGGCTGGAGACTGTGCAATAAAAGCTTTCCATTTAGAAATGTCTTCACACATAGGGTGGTAAATTTGTTCTTCTATCTAGCTGTTATAAGACTACTGAATTAGTGCAATAAGATGGACTCCTGATCTCATAATCCACATTGTTATGAACTTGCACCTTACTGTTTATCTGCACTTTCTCTGTAAGTTTATTCTATATTGTTTTAGTTTTACCTTGTACTACCTAAATGCACTGATGTAATTAATCTGAATGAACAGAAGCATCAATATCCCCCCCACCCCGTACCTCAATACGTGACAATTTGTATTTAAGATGTTGAAAGGATCAAGGGCAGAGGGGGAAGGTGGGACCATTGGATTAAAACGAATGATTGGCCACTGGGGTGTTGATTGATATCCTACGCTGCCAGAGGTGCACCCGTCGGTGGCCGCGGGGTTGGTTGCAAACTGCACATTTCCAAGGCAACAATCTGTTGCACCATCTGAGCGTGGTGAGTAGTAGTATTTCCCGAAACGTCCACAGTTCCTCACAGATCATGCTTGACTTGCTCAGTTCCTGCAGCAGATTGCTTGGTGCAGAGGACGAAGCGGGACCTTAGCCTTGCCCGCAACCAGCAGACAGCATTCCACAGCAGCTGCTGCCCCTCTCTGCCAGTTTGCGGCCGCTGGCGCAGTGACGTGGTGCCCACGCCGCCAACTGCATCGCTTGCATTCCGATCACGTGACACACAGCCGGGCCGGTGACGCGTCACGTGATGCGAACGTTCACACGCCCCCCCCCCCCGAAGTCCTCCTGACGCAGGCGCGGTCACGTGCTCCGGCCGCTTTGTTACACCGGGCGGGCGGGCGGGCGCGTAGGGAGCGGCCGAAGATGATGGAGTATCAGGCTGGTTTTCCCGGCGCCGCTTCCGATAACGACGGCGAGGAGGAAGACGAGGGCGGAGAAAAATATAGACTCCTCCCTGGGGTAGCGTGGCGGAGCCAGGTTGGTCCTGGCAGTCACTAGTTTGCCCTAGCGGCCGGCCCGCATTATACGGGGGTAGGTGGGTGGGTGGGGTGGGGGAGAGGGGTAGAGCCTCTGGGTGAAGAGTGGGGGGGGGCTTTACTGCGAAGGGAGCGCCCAGCAGGAGTACGGGGGAAAGGGAGTATAAATAGAGTAGACCATCTTTTTTCCTCCCAGGGTGGAAATGTCAAATATTGAAGATCACAGTTTTAAGGTGAGAGAGGTTAGGCTTAAAAGGGTAGGCACATTTTTTTTTAACGTAGAGAAAGGTGGGAGCCAAGAACGAGCTGCTACAACAAATGGTTAAAGCAGATATGAAAGCGATATTTAAAGGCATTCAAACAAACACGTGAACAGGCAGGTAATGGTGGAATGTAGACCATGTTCAAACAGATGCAATTAGTTTAGTTTGTCGTGCTTGGCACAAACATGGTGACTGAAAGGCCTTTTCCTGTACTGTACACTTCTGTTAGCTTGTAAGGTGGTGGCCTATGGTAGAGGTCATGGGGTTGGTGATCGAAGTAAGTAATTGCAGATACTTGGTGCCGGTGGCAGATCGGGTGTCAGTTCCGGAGACTTTTTCTTGTGTAGTGTCAAGGCTCTTGAAAGTTGTTGGAGTGAATCTCATCTAGGCAACTGGAGAAGTGCTCTTGAGTTATGAAAACTGAAGTGTGATAAGAGGAGAGTCGTCCAGCCTCTGATAGCTTCAGTGCTTGAGGCTGAGGTACTAAATGCCAGCAGTAGATATTTTAATTTGTATTCCTGTCTCTTAGTGCTCTTGTGAAAATGTCATTATCTGCCACTTTTCTAGCTTGCACACTTCCTTATGTGTCTTGCTGGTTTCAGTTAGCTAAGAAGTTTGATCATTTCTGATCAGCGATGAATATGAATATTTTGGAAAGATTGATGAAGCTGTTGTAGATGGTAGGTTTTGGGTATCACCCAGGGAACTTCTTCACTGATGTCCCAGGGCTTCTAATACTGATTCTCAACCACCTTCCTTAGTGCCAAGTATGAATCTCAACAATAGGGATTTTCATTTGTGAGGGTGGTGACTCATCTTGCTTCTGAAACTCAGCTCTTTAGTCCATATTTGGACTAAGGCTGTGGTGAGGCCTGGGTAGCCCTGGTGAAATCCAGACTGGGCTTTGGTGAACAGATTTTGCTGAATGAGTGCTACTTGATAGCAGCAGCCTCTTCTATCTTTTGAGAGTTGACTGGTGAGTTGGCAATTAGCCAGAATAGGGCATGTGTGGCAGTAGTCCAAGTTGTCAGGTAGGTGCCAGTATTGTTATAGGATTTGAGCAGCTTGGCGAGAGGTACAACTAATGGCTAGAGCAAAGGTTTTCATCACTAGAGTAAGGATATTGCCTGCTGTTGGCTTTTGGTTATTACCAATGCTTCTGCCTGATTCTTGATGTCAAGGGTAAAACGAATTAGCTGTAAGCTGGCATTGAGAAGGTTCTTATTGGGTTTGACCCAATTTGGGAACTTCTGGTAAAGTTGACTTGAACACAAGCATTACTGGTCCATTGTGCTGTAAAACTATTTGATTGTTTTTTTTTGTGTGTCTTTGCCTACTCCATGCTGTGTGGGACATTTGTCCCTCGATACTTTTGGGCAATGCCTCCTACATTCTAGGTGTGTACTGGTGGTGTGGAGAGTGTTTGTCACAAGGAGCAGGAGTTGATGAAGAAGACAGTGGAGTGCAGATGGAAGCTGGCTGAAGCTCAGCAGAGACTTTGCAATTTGGAGCTGCACAACTCTGAGTCTTTGGAACAAGAGCGTGCCAAAGCACAGACTGAATACTGGGAGCTGAAAAAGAAAGAGGATGAATGGAGGCAAAAGGAAGAAGAGCTGATCTGGAATGAGAGAATGAGTTCGTGGAATATTGATACAGTCAGTAAAGAAGTATTTAATAAGGTACTGTGTTTCCAGCATTAATCATAATTCAGAGTTGTTACTGGACAAATGTAGAGAACATTAGTTCAAATCCAACGCTAACCTCTACACTCCTTACCCAAAACTGAATACAGTTATAAATGATTTATAACTGGTAATATTGAAGCGTGAAAGTCCAACTGGTCCCTTTTTTTGTGATGAAAGGAAGGTGAAATCCTTTGTGGCCCTGCTTACAATGCATGCAGTGGTTTAAAATTGCAAGCTATTCTGCAATACACAGAAACATAGAAAAACTACAACACAATACAGGCCCTTTGGCCCACAAAGTTGTGCCGAACGTGTCTCTACCTTAGAAATTACTAGGCTTACCTATAGCCACCTATTCTTCTAAGCTTCATGTACCTATCCAAAAGTCTTAAAAGACCCTATTATATCTGCCTCCACCATCGTTGTCAGCAACCCATTCCACGCACTCACCACTCTGCATAAAAGATTCCACCATCTCGTGCTGGGCAATAATCAAAAAGAAAAGAGAAAGGACTCATTGGGTGATCTGTTATCTCCATTCAGTGTTTTGTGAGTATGGGTGGTGGAGAATGTTGAAGAGCTGAAATTGATTTAATCTCTGTGGTTATATTAGTTGATTTTGCTTGTCCACACAAAGTTTGCTTGTGATCAAGTTATTGTTTTCAACACTGAGGCTTTGGGCCATTATACCATTTTCAGTATTGGATGCACCCACATTTACCACCAATATTTATCAGGTGGATCTCTATGTATTAAGTGTTTCCGTTGAAACCACAGGGTGTTCATTCAGAACCACCATTTAGAATTTTTAGAATTTAGACTTTAGAATTTTTGGGCTGCTATTTGGCCCTCAATAACCAAGAAGCTGTTACTGTTGCCATAAATACACAGGTTGGCTAACCCTTATTTGAAATTCTTGGGGCCGAAAGTGTTTTGGATTTTTTCCGACTTTGGAGTATATAATGAGACTGGGGTCACTGGCGTTTCAGATGCTGAATTTGTGTACTACCGGTAAGCAGTCTCTGTCTTGTACTTGTTCATCACACTTAACAGTAAAACAAATTATTATATGCCATTAATGAAACTGCGTGTACAGAGTAACAAAAGCAGCACACTAGAGGGAGAATACCTGAATCAGCTGTTGGACAACAAGCAATGGCAGCCTTTCAGTCTCCACCTACGATGCTATGTTTTGATTAAAAGGTTACAGTTCACTTTTCTTTTAGGTTTTATGAAGGTATAAAAACAATCAGCATTGTAGACTTGTTCTGCTATTAGATTTTCATCAGCAACGATCCTCACAAACTCATCAATGAATTTCTGTTGCTTTATAATCAGCAGACGCAAAATCTTTTTTTTAAAAATACTAAGTCCTTAATTTAATGCTGTGCCTTTTGAAATTATGAAACCAGCCTGCTGAATATTCACAATTACATTCAATAGTCAGTTCAGGATTATAGATATTTGCTTGTTTTATGATCAGCATACCATTTAAGTGGCATACGTTCACACCACTGACAAATCTATTCTTTCAATACACAAGATCTTAATTTTTCATTTTATACAGTACTTTTCATTAATTTCTGTTCATCATGTATGTGAGGTCAATTCTCACAACCATCTGGGGCATGTAGACTTGCACATTGCCCGGGAATCTTCCCAGCGCCTTGTGGAATTTTCTATTTGTGACATTTTTTTGGCAGAGCTCAAAAAAAAAAGCGGGTTAGAGGTACTCAACCTGTACTAACGTTTCACCTGGAACGAGGGGAAACATGTTTTTTTTTGTTTGAGTTGTAAGCGTGTCGACAAGACGTGCATTTTTTGGGTGGAAAATGGAAGGAAATAAAATGCTCTATGCTGCTTGTGTTCTTTATGGCTTTTTATTTTGTTTTAAAATAGAGTGTGATCAACAAAAGTACAAAATGTAAAGAAGCAGAGGAAGACAAATATGGAAAAAATGCAACATTTGCACAGAAATACGAACAACAGATCAGGCACTTTGGTAAGTGGACAGCTTTTTAGAACCAGATTAGGTACACCACATAATCAAAAAAGCAAAAATGTAAGATTTGTTCCCTGTACCGATATGCTGCTTAAACCTGTTTAGTGTTTCTGACACTTTATGTTTCTAATTTCTCCTTTCCAGCACCTGTGACATTTAGATTTTCTCAAATGGAAAGAAATCATTTCTGCTTAAACAGACCATATGATATAGGAGCAGAATTAGGACATTGGTCCACTGAGTCTGCTCTGCCATTTCATCATAGCTCATTTATTATCCTTCACAACCCTATTCTCCTGCCTTTTCCCCATAACCTTTGATGTCCTCACTAATTAAGAACCTATCAATTTCCAGTTTAAATATACCCAATAACATGGCCTCCACAGCTGCTCATAGAAACAAATTCCACAGATTTACTACCTTTTGGCTAAAGAAATTTCTTCTTGTCTCTGTTCTAAATGGGCATTCCTCTATTCAGAGGCTTTGCCCACTGGTCCAAGACGCACCCACTATAAGAAACATCCTCTCCATATCCAATCCATCTAGACCTTTCAATATTCAATGGGTTTTAGTGAGATCTCTCCTCATTCTTCTAAACTCCCAGTGAGTACAGGCCCAAAGTCATCAAGCGCTCCACACATGTTAACCCTTTCATTCTCAGCATCATTCTTGTTAATCTTCTCTGGACCCTCTCCAGTGCCAACGCATCTTTTAGATAAGTGTCCAAAACTGCTCACAGCACTCCAACTGTGGTCTGACCTATAAAGTCTCAGCTTTACATCCTTGCACTGGTATTTTAGTCCTCTCACAATGAGTGCTAAGATTACAATTGCCTTCCTTACTACAGACTCAACTTGCATGTTAACCTTTAGGGAATCCTGCACAAGGACTCCCTAGTCCCCTTACACCTTTGATTTTTGACTTTTCTCTCTGTTTAGAAAAAGTCTATGCTTTTATATCTTCTACCAAAGTATATGACCATATACTTCTCTACACTGTATTCCATCTGCCACTTTGCAGATTCTCCCAATCTAAATCATTCTGCAGAGTCCCTGCTTCCTCAACTCTACCTGCCCCCCACCTGCTTTTATATCATCAGCAACTTTGGCCACAAATCTATCAATTCCATCATCCAAGTTGTTGACACATAATGTGAAAAGTGATGTCAATACTGACCCCAAAGGAGCTTGTCTCTTATCCTGTTAAACTGCCTCATGTGCAGAACCTTGTCAAAGGCATTCTGGAAATTCAATAAACAACTTCCACTGACTCTTGTTTGTCCTGCTTGTTATTTCCTCTATGAATTCCAACAGATTTGTGACGCAGATTTTCCCTTCAAGGAAATCATGCTGAGTTTGGCCTACTTTATCATGTTCCTCCAAGTACCCTAAAACCTCCTCCTTAACAATGGATTCCAACATCTTCCTATCCACTGAAGTCAGGCTAATTATCGTAGAGTTTTCTTTCTTCTGCCTCCCTCCCTTCTTGAAGAATGGAGTAACATTTGTAATTCAATTGCAAATGAGAGGAATCTGCAGATGCTGGAAATCCAATCAACACACATGAAATGCTGGAGGAAATCAGCAGTCCAAGCAGCATCTATGGAAAAGAGTACTGTCGATGGTTCGAGCCATGACTAGAGAAAGAAGGATGAGGAGTAGGAGTTAGAAAGTGGGGGGAGGGGAGGAAGAAAAACAAGGTTATAAAGGGCAGTGAGTGATGAAGTAAAGAACTGGGAAGTTGGTGAAAGAGATATGGGGGTGGAGAATGGAGAATCTGATAGAGGACAGAAGGCCAATGAAGAAAGAAGAGGGAGGAGCACCAGACAGAGGAGATGAATGAGGGAAACGGGAATAGAGAAGGGGCTGGGGAAGGGGGAGAGGGAGGCAATTACTGGAAGATCGAGAAATTGATGTTCTTGTCATCAGGTTGGAGGCTACCGTCATGGAATGTAAGGTGTTGTTCCTCCGACCTGAGTGTGGCCTCATTGCAACAGTAATGGAGGCTATGGACTGACATGTCAGAATGGGAAGTGGAATTAAAATGGGTGGACACTGGGACATCTCACTTTTTCTGCTGGATGGCACATGGATGCTTGGCAAAGCAGCCTCCCACTCTGCGTCGGGTCTCACTGATATACAGGAGGCTACACCAGGAGCACTAGATACAATAGAGGACCCGAAGAGACTCAGAGGTGAAGTGTCACCTCACCTGAAAGGACCGTTTGGGGCCCTGAATAATAGTGAGGGAAGAGGTGTCGGAGTAGGTGTTGCATGTTCTGCTTGCAGGGCTAAATGCCAGGTAGGAGATGAGTAGGGAGGGATGAATGATCAAGGGAGTCACGAAGGGTGCGATCACTGCAAGGAGGGGAGGGGAGAGAATGATGTGCGTGGTGGCGGGATCCCTTTGAAGATGGCTGAAGTTATGGAGAATTATGTGGCAGAGCCTAGTAAGTGATAACAAGAGGAACCCTAGCCCTTGTGGGTTGGCGGGAGGATGGGATGAAGGTTGAAGTGCATGAAATGGTTGATGATGGAGGAAGGTAGGCCCCTTTCTCACCTTATCTCCTTACCTGCCCATCAGCTCCCTCTGGTGCTCCTACCCTTTTCTTCCATGGCTTTCTGTCCTCTAATATCAGATTTCCCCCTTCTCCAGCCCTGTATCTCACCAATTAACTTCCTAGCTTTTTAATTCACCCTTCCTCTCCCCTTCCCAATTTCACCTTATGATTCTTCTACCCCTCCCCCACCCTCTAACTCTGACTCCTCATTTCGTTTTCTCCAGTCCTGATGAAGGGTCTCCACCTGCAACATCGACTATACTCTTTTCTGTAGATGCTGCCTGGCCTGCTGATTTCCTCCAGCATTTTATGTTGCTGACATTTGTAATTTTCCATTCTTCTGGAACCATTCCAGAATCAAGTGATTCTTGAATGATGATTACAATTGCCTCCACAATCTCTTCAGCTGCCTGTTCTAGAACACTGGGGGTAGACAGTCTGGTCTAGGTAACGTTGAGAATTTCAACTTCCCAAGCATCTTCTCTTTAGAAATAGCAGCTACACTCTCAAAGTTCTGGCATTCTGCTATTGTCTTCCACAGTAAAGACTGATGCAAAATACTTATGTTTGTCATTTCTTTGTCCCCAATGACTACCTCTCCAATACATTTTCCAGCAGTCCAATATCCACTCTTGCATCTTTTACTCTTTGTATGTCAGAAAACACTTTTGATATCCTTTTATATTGTTGGGTAGTTTGCCTTCATATTTCCTCTTTTCTCTTTTAGTTGCCTTCTGTTGGTTTTTAAAAACTTCCAAATTTCTCCCACTTCCCATTTCTTTTAAATGCTTCTGAATCCTGTAATCTCCAACGCTGCACACCCTACTTGCACTTTGCTGCTTTTTATTGGCCTCCGCCAAGTGCCTAAGAGATTGTTATGATGCAACTGCCAAAAATTTCCAAAAGGCAACAAGCTTTTTTTAAACCTCGCGCTGCTTCTCCAATGAACAACATTTCACAATGATTGTGAAATCATTGTGAAATGATTGTGGCAGTCCTGGGCTGCAGCCTTTCTCGATTTAGATGACAGCAATTTCACACAAGATGTCTGTTTCTGTGGTGAAAATCCATGGCAAAGAAATTACGTATCATTGGTACAGTAGTTGCACTGTTAACTAATTTGGAAGCTATCTGTAGCGGCACTCTCAAATGCTGCTGTGCGCAAATTCTTCCCCAAGTCAGTTACATCTGAAATTGGAAATGTGCCACTGTTCCATTTTCACTGGTTCTAAATCCCAGAAATGTCTTTGTAGCTTTATGTCAGTGTCTGCAACTTGTGAAATGAAGCAGACCAAGGTGATGCTGAACCACCATCACCTGGAAGGAAATTATAGCTATTGATAATACAAGTTTGTCAGATTTAATTGCCTATTTTCTTAAGTGTAATTTTCACATTGGCTATGGCAGAAAGGTGGAATAAAATATATTTTTCCTCCATCTAGGCATGTTGAAGCGTTGGATTGACAGTCAGAGATACTTGTCAGATCATTCCCACCTAGTTTGTCAAGAAACTGCTAATTATTTGATAAAGTGGTGCTTTCATTTAAAAGAGGAGGAGGTAAGGTTGAAAGGAATTGATGCCCTTCAAAAATGTAGGGTTTGTTTTGGGCTATCTTCAGTTTCTCTAGGCTGTGGGGAGAGTGTTTATGCATGGAGTGAGATAGAACCCACTTTCAATTTAGAGGCATACAGATCTTGCTTAATAAAAACCAAGATACTGGAAGTGGAAAGGGAACCAATGCTTGAGATGATTTGGTAAATCATTGATCATTTCACACGCAAATACATTGAGTTAGTGTGAAAAGAAAACAATAACAGAATGGTGAATTCACTGCTGCAATTATGGAGAAAGTGCAGAGCAGGTACTTAATTAGATACAAGGACAATGATGGCTAAGAGCAGGGGTAGGCCACCTATGGCACGCAAAGATATTTTAACCAGCCCGCGAGCGATTTTTTTTTTCTTCTTTCTCCCCCCCCCCCCCCCCCATTCGGAGTGTTTTATGCAACCACACTGATGGACATGCATGGCATCTTGTTACACTGGCCCCAGGTTCCGTTTGTTCCAAACCAAACACTGGTATATACGAATGATGGGAAGGCAGACTACTTTATTAATATATATTAGATACTCTCCATGCATGCGCAGGTTTTCAGATGGGATCATTCAAATTTGTAAACAGAAACAGTGTCACTGTTTTAACAAGAAATCCATGCTAAATATCCAGATATTTACATGTGCTATGATACTTGTTGAATAGCTCGTGTTTCAAAATAAAATCGAAGAAAAAAAAAATTCCAATGGCAATGAATGCAAAACACAGGAAGGTAAACACTGAGTGCCAAAATTTCCAAGACAGTTGGACACTAAATTACTTCTTTATCGAGCAGTTTGTCTCATTTGCCTAGAAAATGTTGCGAAGAAGAAGGTGGCAAATATCAGGCGACATTACGAGACCCGCCATAGTGGAAATTTTAACAAGTTTACTGGGCAAGCAAAGATAAAGTTTAGCGAATGAAAGCTAGTTTCGGAAAGCACATCATTTTTTTTGCCAAGGAAAGCAGTGAAAATGAAGGAAATACCTGTGCCAGCTCTGAAATCTCAAAACATATTGCAGAAAGAGATGGAGAGATGGAGAGTTTTACAGATGGAGAGTTTGTCAAAGAATGTTTACGGGCAGTGGTGGATATTGTTTGTCCTGAAAAGAAATCTTTATTTGCATCTATCGGCCTGTCAGCAACAACGATCACATGTTGAAGAAATGTCAGCAGATGTTTAAAAATTGTGGGAGTACCAGCTTCAAAAAGGAAATTGTGTACATTTTCCCACTTTTCAAAAAAAGTAAAGCACAAGATCCAGGCATTTTTGTGAATATGGTCCAAGAATTGAGAAAAGAGTTTTCATCTCGTTTTGCTGATTATTTTTTTTTTGCTTGCATGCAAATGAGTTCAAGCTGTTGCTACTCCATTTGATGTGGAAGTAGACACTGCATCAGAAATTTTTCAAATGGAATTGAGATTGAAATTTCATTCTGAAGATGTGTCAGTGCTTGACTTCTATAGAAAATAAATTCATTCAACTGGGAAGTGTCCTAACTTAGTAGACCATGCAAAAAAGATGGCATCATTGTTTGGCAGCACTTGCCTATGTGAGCAATTATTTTTAATAATAAAGCACACCAAGAACCATTTGAAAACAAGATTGACTGATGCCCATCTGGATAATGTCTTGCTCTTGGCATCACCAAGTCTGACACCCAATATTGAGAAGCTTTCAAGCAACAAACAGCATCAAGTTTCACATTGATTTATCAACTGTTTGCATTAAAATTTTCTTTTTTTTTATTATACTTAATTTACCACCATTCAATGCATCATGTTCATACATTTTATATTTAAAGATTCTTTGTGTCCTTTTAATAGATTCAAAAGATGCCTTGATTGAAATAAATTGCAACTAAACTGAGGTCTTTGATTACTAATTGGCATCCTGGTTAAGCACAAATGATTTTCTAGCATGCATTATTCATTAATTTGAAGCAAAATGTAACTGGATGTATTTAAATGGATAATTCTCATATTTCAAGTTTTTTACGGCATTTATCTGACTCACCGTTTGCTCATTAATACGTGATTCGGCCCATAGAGGCAAAAAGGTTGCTGACCCTGGCTTAGATTGAGAGATCAAAAGTTTATCATGTCAAAAATGATTAACAATGAAATAGGAGCTAGGGCAAGGAATTTAACCTGGACCTAGAAACTTAAAGCTTTCAACTGTCTCCATCTCCGCATCATTGATAAAGATAGGTTGCAGTCTGCCCCACTTCACAATTTGATTTTTTTAGCTAAACAAAATAACTAGCTACTGCTATTAAGGGGAAAGGTGGTCTTAATACTATACCACTTGGTTGTCTACCTCCTTCTGTGCTCAGACTCATCATTTTTTTTTTGATATTTGGCCCACGGCAGCAGTTCACCTGCAAATGTAGATTGAGCTGGAGCAGAATCTGACCACAGTGTATAAAGTAGAGGGGCTAAGGTGACAGCTTTGCGGGACACCAGTGTTAAGGGAGATTGTGGCAAAGATATAGTTGCCTATCTTTGCTGATAGCAGTCAGGAAATCAAGGATACAATTGCAGAAGGAGGTTGTTAACTTCATGAAGAGTGATTTAACTGAAGCCCATTTTATTGGCATCTCCTACCAGTGAGATAGTGGGTTCTGAGTGATGCAAACCTTCAGCAAATGATGGAATTGTGCTGTTTTGGATTTCCAGCATCTGCAGACTTTCTCATATTAATGACCAATGGATTAGAGTTATTGGTAAACTAGCCAGTCGCCTCACATGGTGAAAGTGCTCTTTAAGTGCAAAAGGAATGGAGGAATTTAACGTACAGTTTCTCCTTATTCTTGCTGTTACTGATTTCTGCATTAAATGTACTTTGCCTGTTCTTTGTTGTAATCTGGTCTTGTTCACTTTGCAGAAACAAGCACTGATGGAGCAAGTGGCACATCAGGCTGTCGTTATGCAGTTCATTGTAGAACTGGGCAGAAGCCTTCAACAGGATCCCCGGGGCTGCTTCCGACAGTTTTTTGAAAAAGCAAGGGTAAGGTCATGACATAAATTATGTGCAGTCTAGAATAAACTTCAGATAAAGAATAAACTTCTAGTCAGGATGGCAGCAAGCTGTGGTCTTCATTGACATCATGGCTCAGGCTTGTTTTTTCTTAATTTATTAAGGATGGTTTTGAGGGGGTAGAGAGGGAAGTTGGGGGTCAGATTATGGCTTAAGGACAGGGATGTGGAGTTAGAGGTCAGGCTGGAGTCTAGGTTTTCATTCCATGTTCAAAGGCCAAAGACGTGGACAAGTGATGAAGGATGTCCCTGGATATCGGGCAGTCCTAGGATGGTGGGTCACTGGATCGGGCGTCCATGGAAGTGCAAGGTCCAGTCAATTGTTGAGTCCAGAATTCATGCCTGGAGTCTGAGATTCTGACATTGGCAAGTCCAGGGGTTGATACCAGTTGAAAGTAGGAGACTGGAGGCCTGGGCCCTGTCCTGTCATTAGAGGACTCTGTGGGGATGGGAGGGAGGAAAGGGGCTTGTTTTGGTGTTGGTCTTGGCAGTGCATTGCACAACTGCTGTAAAATTTCCCAATTTCTATATTCCATCATCATCAAGTGATGAAAGCCAAATGCCTTCGTCACCTTGTCTACCTTTTCAGTTGTATTTATGATTTCCAGTGCCTGCAATACTCTGTGCTTAGATTTGCACTTGTTGAATTTGTTACTTCACAGGTGGTACAGCTGAAATTCTCTAACAGGTCTATTAGAAATTGAACAGTGCTGTAAACTTGAGTATCCTTGGTGATATAACCTCCATGTAAATGAAAGTACAAAAAAATGCAGATGTTGGAGATGTTGTATCTCTGTTCCATGTAGCTTACTGAAGATGGTTTACATGTTATAACATGTTACTATTTTCTACAACACAGGCCATTCAGCCCATTTAGTAATTGCCAGTTCTCAACATGTCCGACAGTACTGTTCACCTTTTCTCTCTGTAATATTCCATTTCGTGTTCACATTGCCTCTGTCACCACTTGGTTTTCCTGCCTCCCGCCTATCAGGAGCCAATAAACAAACATATTTGGGATGTGAGGGGAAACTGGAGCACTTGGAGGAAACCTGGCCCCAGGAGTAATTTGTTTCTGTTTAGAATCTCCGGCAGTTAAATCACAATGTTCAGTCTATTCCATCCATGCTTGATAATTATTCAAGTCGAGCAAATAAGAACTAATCCATCTGCTTAAACCTTTGTCTACTCTTCCCTGAAAGATGCAGCCTCTCAATGTTCCCTCTTGTATGTTGGCCGTTGCAATCCTAAGCTGAGTTGCTCAAGGTAACATTCATTTTTCTCACTGGCTTGCTTCACCCTGTACAAAGATAGCCGAAGAGGGATACATGGACGCCTTTAACGCTGAACTAGCAGCATTCATCCAGCGGGTACGAGAATTTGCCAATACGGTGCCACTACAGAAAGCAGCCCAACACCAGAATCACTTGGATGCTCGTGGTCGGTATCCTGTGGAGGTGTTCGAGTCTTTGCCACAGGCAAGTACCTGCTCTTAGAAAAAAAAATCATGGATTCACTTTTGTTTTATTCGTCTGGCTACAAGTTTGTGATTAGAACTCGTTTTTGCAAATATTGGAGTGTGGCTTGCTTTTGTGAATGAGTTGATGTCCATTTGAACAGGTCTTGTTTCTGGGGATATAGCTCTGTGCCTACTGTTGTTATCCAGCTTCCCATTTTCCTTTATTGCCTCCAGTATTTGGGGAAATATCTGGCCCATAAAGTGCCAGACCATTGTCTTTCAGCTCCTGAGCCAGTTTTGGGCTCAGCTTGCTGTCTATAGAGGGCCTCTGTTGCTCTGATCAGTCAATTGTGTGTGACCATGTCAAAAGCCCTGCCAAAATCAATGTTGGATCCACACTCAGCCATCACTAATGTGCTTAGATTATCAGATATTTCTTGCAACTTGCTGATGCAAAATTTCAAAATCCTATGCTCCCAGCCCACCAACACCCCCCCCCCCCCAAACAAAGCCTTTGGCAAATGGAATTCAGGGACGAGCTCTAGAGTCTTTATAATGAGTTCTATCTGCCTTCCAAAAGCTCAAATGGTGTTTTCAGTTGCAAGATGTCCACATTCTCCAGAATGTGCTTAGCAGCATTAACCCTCAGGTATGTCTTACAACATCTGTCCCTTTCTAAGTTCTGATCAAGTCTTGAAAGGTCCTCCATCTTTATTTTCATCCCTCCTACTTTGTCTCTTTACAAAACTGTTTACAAGACAAATGAGGCACAGACAACCCCTACCAGCTTGCCTTCTTTTCAGAAGCCTTTCATCATTGGAGAGGACTAGGGACCTACCACATTGTTCTATGCTGGGCAAAGCCAGAGCTTCCCAGGGGACAAAGGTGGGGATATGTGACAACATTCAGGCTTGATTTAATAAGTTACTTATACTGCATCTTCAGCAAGACCTACCATTAACTTTTAGCATAATCAGTGTTGCTACATATGACAGATGTACATGGTAAAATATCACTGAGCAGAAATTTAACAGTCAGCCAAAGGGTTATTGTGGCTACAGAAGCGTGTTGGAGGCTGGGTGTTCCATGACGTTTGGTCAATATTCTCTTCCAACTGCAATAGGCATACAATACTTGATGGACTTGTTTTACTTGTCTGGTTAAGTATAACTCCAAACACACGTGAATTTTTAGACCATCCTGGGCCTTTACCCCATACTTCATCCTTTGCATTCTCTTCCTCCATCCAAGTGCCCATCAAGAAATTGCTCTGTAAAACCTGCCAGTTTGTTAACAGCAGTTCCAAAGACTTCGGGCCTGTTGCTTGTAAGGTTGAGAACAACTATGTTGCTTCCTTCAAATTCCCTTCCAAATTACACACCATCCTGACTTGAAAATAACTCTGCTGTGTATTGCTGAATTAAAATTCTGCCTGGTACCTTTGGAACACATTGTCAATAATCCTTCTAGTCAGTAGCCTTGCACATTACTCCCCATCCATTGATTCGGTCAAACCGAAACCCTAGGCTGCTATGAAATGAAGCTTTGTTTATGTAGGAATAACTTAACATTCTACTTGCATTCATACTGGTTAGTTAATGCATTGTGGTTTTTTTTTGGTCTCCATTTGAAGAAATTGTCTATTCCAAATACAAGCCGTATTTGTATATGGCATTGAGAAAGATGGTGTGCACATGAAGGCTGCTGTGAGATTAAATCTGCTGTTGTGCCATGTGGCAGCACATATTGATGGATCACAGGTTGGAAAGCCAATGTTGTGCACCAAGTTGATGGCACTGTATGCTTTAAAGATTTACTGTAAGGACCTTTGAAATCTTCGTTGCAAACCCTAGATTCTGGTGTAGAGGACAGGTTTGAACTCTATTCGAATGGTCTGCCATTCCAAGTTGTTTTCCTTGCATTGATGTAATGTCTTTCCCATCCTTGGAATGTTCCAAAGAATATCAATGTGTTGCCACGTTCCGGAGCTCACAGAACAAATGATTTGTGCATGGTAGAGTTCCCTCAGATACTGCGATTCTGTTATGTCTGCTGGTTGAAGGATAATTGATATCCAAGAAAACTGGGCAGCTGTGCTTTTTGGATAACTCCTTGGGTTCAGTTTAATTTGCAGAGTGAACAGGATCACGGTATATCTCCACACCCAAATGGCACTTATCTAACCAAGCTGAGATGTGAGCTTGAGCCAGTGTGGCAAAGCATTTTATTCTGGTATTTTATTTAAAAATAGGTATCGGCAGCCTAGCAGCAACCTATTTCTCATGTTTCCCTATTTTAATTTCCATTCAAAGCCGAAATGACTTGTAACCTTTGACTCCATTGTGGCCAGCAGGACCAAGTGGATCAGGAACCATTTTGAAAGCTTGGGAGCTTTCTCCTTGAGTTTGATTGCAAGCAAACGATTATGACGACTACTTGTTTTGTCCCATTATTGTTCTGTACCCCCTGTGTAATGCCAACAGTCCTCTTGACCTTTTGATCCATTTCTATTTCAGGTTGCTGAACAATATTTGCAGCACTATATTGATGCTGGACTAAGGATCTACAGTACTCAAGAAGCCAAAGAGGAAAGAAATGAGGAGCCTAGAATGGACATATCATAAGCGTTTAGCAATAATGCTGCCTACTAGAAATATACATAAACATTTTCACTACAGTGGAAGAAAAACCGGCTATTTTTGTATGTAACTGGTAACTTGCCTGTTCGAATGCTGCACTTTATTCGTCAGGAGTGTTTAAAAAAAGTTTTATTGAAACCTGAACTGTTGGCAGTATGAATTGGATGCTTAAGTGTCTTGATGCTGGCTGTTTTGGAATACAGTACAGGATTTGTGGATAAATGTTCTGTCCTTTCCCACCTGAGCTCAGACTATGATACCTACTGGGTAGATTCAACAGTTATCTACAGAAGGTTTTCCCTTCACCATTATTCTGATTAGGTTTCTTACAGGTGTGAAGTTCCTAACAACTGAGGCAGAGCATCCCTGTAGGAAATAATGTACTTAAAACCAATGTTTTAAGAGTAAAGGGAATTGTGCCTTTGACTTTAGCTGCAGGGCGTACATTTTTTTAGTGCAAGCAATAAACGTGTTGAACGTGAACGGATTTCCCCACCCATCCTAATACTTCACTAATGTTAGTGGAATATTTTCACGACTATGTTATTGTTTAAAATACACCATAATTTGGACAAATTGGCACCTGCCTGAAGCTTTATAAAATAAGAATTCATAGGAAACATAGGCACATTCAAAGCAAATCCAAATATACCAACTTCCCTTGTCTCTCAGCATTCATATTTGCATTTTAAGTTTGCTTGACAACTTGGCACATCTTGAGTTCTTATTCAGGAAATGTTTTGGTACCCGGAGTGCTAAAATGATGTTCCACTTTCATGAAAACAATGCTTTGGCTTTGGAGTCGATGCAGTCATGGTCTGACTGGCCCAGAATCTGTTCACTGCTTTGGGAAAGAACAGAGGGATGGGATGCATTCTTTAGAAATGAGAACAAACTACATTTGCTGTGATGTACAGAGAATGTGTTTCAAGGCTTTTCGATTTGGTGTGAGTCAGACTGATTTCATGTCAAATTGTGTGTAAACACTTTCAAATTAGCAGCACGATAATAAAAGTAGCTGCTTCTTGGTCCAGGGTTATCTGGATCACAGGAGCAGGATTAAGTAATTATTTTGCAAGGGCATAGTTTACTGAATGGTTTCCAATCAACCTGTAAATTACAATGAGCCTTGTTGTATATTTTAGGCCTCAAACAGTGAAATCTTGAAAATCAGGATAAATTTAAGGAGACTTCTACATTTCTGGCTGCTTGAAGCTGCAGTGATTTAGCAGAGGTAATCCATGGAAAAACACTGACATTTTGTGTTCTTGTGAATAAATGTACTGGCATTTGTGAAGAGTGAGTGAAACGAGTATAAAGATATTGTTGATTGACAAATGAAACCTGTTACACAGGGGCACGATGTTGCCTTGTGTTTGGCAATGCATACTCCATTTTGAAGAGTTTAAACCTGTAATACTGGACTGAGCTGCATTGTAAATTGGTGCCCATTGACTGCAGAGACTTGATTCCAAGTGATTGGTCTCTTTGTGGCTTCATTCAGTTCTCAGTTTAATCACCGTTTATCATGTAATTGCTTGTGGATGTTTTTTGCCAAGTCTATCTACAAATCTGTATATGTGTGCTGCAAAACAGAAATGTGCACCTTTCTGGTAAGAATGCCGAGTGGTCACTTAGTTCTTGCACTGATTTACTTACTATGCCTTTTAACAAGAGAATTAGTTGCTTGGTATGAATAAACATGAAAATAAGAGTTTTACCAAGACCCTTCATTTTCCACTAAATCATCTCTGATCAGGATTTTAAATAACATGCCTAAGAAGGGATTATTTGGGCATTGAAACTGGATTGACATCGTTTATTTTCTTTTCCATTAGTATATGGTTACACGTAATTCTGAATTGCTTGGAATGATCAGTACAACATCTTAGGACATGCATTAAAATGATATTAATTAATTAAATTACTAAAAATGCATTTGAGTAGCCCTTTATGCAGTCTGATGGCTCCTTTTATTTATCTTTGTGAATCTTAGTAACTTTAGCCACTCATCTTTTTTGACCTGATTATACCTCTCTAAATGTCTTGCACAAATTCCCAGGATCCATGTTCCTACTTGACTTTTATTCTCACCCTTGCCCAACAGAAGGTCTGTCTCCTCCTATTACAGGAGGTTTCAGCAGAGGCTTTGACTTGAGTCCATACCGGTACCATACTAAACGCATCCACCTTTTCTACTACTTTCCATCCTTTCACATGGCCCTGGCACCTTTTGAGTCCTTTCCCAGCTCATATTCTTGAGTCTGTTATCCAGACCAGAAACATTTGCTGCGTAAATTTGTTATTCTTGATTCTGCCTACAGGCTGTCTCCTTTAGGCTTTACAAACCATCGTCTAGACGTCCACTGTCACTTTCAATCATTTAAACGTATGTCCACAAAGCTCTTACTCCTCTGGGACTGACCTTCAGTCTATATTACCTCATCTTATTCATCTGCACATTTATGCTATTTTTGTCTGCTAATTCCAGCACCCTGAACATGTTTTTAAAGATCATTTCTGTCCATCGTTTACTAGTTTGTTCCGTCTGTCATTCTGGAGAGTGCCTTATACATTCAAATCAAAAACATTGGTATCAAACAGAATGGCCCCAGGACCAGCCTTGGGAGTCCCTCTAGGAAGTGAAAAGACTAAATCTTTCTCTACAACCAAGGTGTCTGTTACCCAAGGTTTAAGCTGGGTTGTTATTGTCCCTATTATTTCATGGACTCCAATCTTTATGACAAACTTATTAAGCATCATTTCATGCTACAGCTCTTAAAATCGTGATACATCAGGGCAATCTTGTTTCTTCTCTTCAAAAATCTTAGATCAATTTGCCTTTAATTTATCCAAGTGATTACTAACTCTGCTGTGTTACTGTTCCTCAAATTCCCCATAATCCAGGTTAAATTGAAAGCTTGGCATTCTTGGAAATGCAGGCACTCTTTGAATGAGAGTGGAACAGTTGTAGTTTTCTTCCCATTGTTGTAAATGTAAGTGAGGTTATAGCCAATAGAAGTAATTTATCCAGAGTACAGCCTGCGTTTGAAATTTACTGAGGAAAATGGAAAAACCCAGTATTTATTTTGAATGTTGACTCTGACACCACTCCATTGGAATCTGCTTTTTGATCTGTAATTGATTTGACTTACTACCAATTTACTGTTCAAATGCTTGGAGGAAGCTTAGGTATTTTTCTAACTGCTTTCATTGTACTGTCTCTCCCCTCCACAGCCCTTGCCTGCACTTTTTTAAAAATTCCACTGAGTTTTCTATGACCAGCTCTTACCAACTTAATATTTTTGATGGATTTATTTTCTTGCTGGGTGCTCTGTCTTTGACTTTTGGCTCAATTGTCAATCGTGATGGTTGATACAGGTATATTTTATAAAATAGAATGGAGATGTTGACATTTTACATTTTATTAATTTACTCATTACCCAATGCGTTTTGCCACAGCTTAATATAGGCCTGGGCTGTATGTGGTGTCTGGGGGTGGGGGTAGCACCTCTGGTGCAGGAGCTTGTGTCCATTCTGGGGCAGCTCACTTAGATGTGTTCCCCACTCAGCTCTGATCTGTAACTCCAAGTAGCAGTTTGCATGTAACACCAGCCGCACACTGATACACCACTTTGACAGGTGGCTTAAACCAGGTGAGAGTAGCCAGTGGGTCTTAACCTGCACCCAGAGAGGTAGGGACAGTGGCTTGGCAGATGAGACCCAACAGGGAGATCCAACGGCCAGGAAGAGACTCTGCATGTTTTGTGGAGAACAAGATGAGACAAGACACAGAAAAATTCATGGTTATTCACTGCAACTAAGACAGATGCCAGACTGTGACAACTTATAGCACTGGACCTGGACTTTTCAGATTGAGAGTGGCCCCAGTTGCCCCAGTGCAACAGCTTTATCATTGTCAGATACAATGGACAACACCAATATGGGTCTAAAATGACAGTTATTACTTTATTTTATATTCTGAGACAATTACATAAACTAGAAACAATTGAGTTGAACAAGCTTCAAGAGTACCAAGTCATAGTTTAAAAATAGTAAGAGTTTAAAATAACTTCCCTTTGAATTATATGCATTTTAAAACAAGAACAATTTTGACACTGAAAAGAGCAAATACTTAAGATACCTGGACTTTTCTCTAGAAAGAAAAACCATTCACGAATTTTTAAGCCCTGCAGTGTAGTAGGTTTGCAAACTTGAGATCAAAAGATTAGGCTGAGTTGAGAATGCGCGGTAAGGTTAGCTCTGATTTTTAATATTTAGTGTAAGTCCATCCTTTACTCACAGATGAAAAGAAAGTCAACTTGCCTCAATCAATGCTTTAAGTTACCAAGCAGCCAGAATCATAGTTAACCTCATTGTAAAGAGCTGCAGGAGAGGGCAGGATATAGCCAGGCCACCTGGGATCAGTCTCTGAATGGGTTACCTGCTTAGTGTATACTAAAGTATGAGGGTTATTTAAAACCTGCCTTCTCATTAGTGTTATACAGACAGGTGTTCTATTTGTGTTGTCTGCATTAGCTTTCTTCCCACATCCACCTGAAACAAAGTGCTGTTTGGTGATCAGTTGGTTATAACAAAGGAAACAGGATTAGTTTGCACATCTGTACTCCCCAAAATATGTTAAATGAGACGCATCTTGGCCAGGACCCAACATCCTTGTCTTCCCTAAGTAATGTCATGTGATCCCATCTAAAACACCAGTTAAGGTCTTGATCTAGTGTCTCTGAAAGACATCACCTTTTGACTTTGAGGTAAAATGTTACGCAGTTCCCTTTTACAATTATTAAAAAAGCAATATGGACCTCTTGTAAATACACAATGGAGACAAAACTAAAAGTGGTGTACTACTTGTCTTTTTCCAAGTATAAATCATGACAACATGTCCACTAACTTAAGGAATGAAGAAAATAATTCCACTCAAACAACGCTCAGGTTGGAAATCGAGTTCCTAAGATTCAAAAGAGTCACTTAAGAATATTGAAAATGCCTTAATAATTAACTTCCAAAATTCCCTTAATTCAGCAACAATTTATTTACATTAGATACTTGTGTATACCAATGCACTCTGTAGAAGATGAAAATAAATAACTGAGGGAATGTTTCACCCTGTGTGGAATTATCAGGGAGATAAAACCTTAAAAAAGACACTGAATTTCAGAGGTGACTAACTTGAGTCCCATACACACGTAAGCACTCAGTGTTTGGGACTCACTTCCAAAAGGTGTTTGGTGAATTCCCCTCTGAGCATCCATGAGCTGAAGTTGAAGCCCACAAAGCAAATTATTAATTTATTAAGGAGAGTCGCTGAGCTGTAGGAAAAGGGTATTCATAAATATAAGATAATTAGAAGCCATGTAATAAAGCTTTAAGATCACGCAAAGAAGAGCAGACATATGGAAGAATAGTATTACAAAGAGATAATAGATAATGAGAGTAGGCCAAACTGGCTTTGGATATCTCAAGACAGATCATCCAATCTGCATCTAGAAAATAAAAAGCAGTAAAGGGCCTGTTGTAAATTTTGAAACTCAGTAATAGTTAAAAGGTCTTTCAGCCTAATGAGTCTACAGTGATCGTAAGACACCCATTTACCCCATTCTTACAAATACAGTGGATTCAGGTTAATTGGAACCAGCGCATTTTGGCCCAATTAAGCAGCTGGCCAAATTAGCTGAAGTTTAATGGAAGTAGTTAAAAGATATTTTAAAAAATGAGAAATTACCATTTAACAAATTATGCATTTAAATAGATAACAAATTAGAACATTACCAATACCTCTACAGTACCATAAAACTATTGGTTCCTAGTAGTTATCAAGGGAGGAATTCATCTGTTTTTATATCATTGATTGTAAATGAACAAAATAAGCACAAACAACTAGTGCTTTAGACAACTGCATCCTCTAAATCTTAATTGTAATATTTGTAATGATTATCAATACCTTCAAATTCTTAATAATTCCTAACATATTGAAGAAGTGAAATTGTTTCATTTTTACTATTTGCCATTTCTGGCATCTCCAACCTTGAATGCTCAAAACTACAGTGAGCAAAACAGTTCAGAATTGTCTTACTGCTTATTTCTCACCAACTATCAGTGACAAAAGTCACTGCTTTTTGAAGACAAACGAAAGCAACTAACGCTATTTTAAAAACTAATTCCTCCAAGCACAGTGGCGTATAACAGCCACATGAGAACACGCGACTAACGCTAGTTAGAAGTCTCCTGTCCTAATTAAGAGGCATAGTGTCCTAAATAAACAAAAGGAATTCTAGCTATTTTTATTCTTTAAGAGTTATCCCAACTAAACAGCTGTTCCTATTAAATGATAACCTAATTAACCAGAATCCACTGTACTCCTTTGTATTTTTCCCCATTCCTATCAACTCCCCCAAATTCTACCAGGGACTTGGGAGTCCAAGTACATTGTATAATAATATCAACCACCAACAAAAATATAATAAAACAACTAATGTATGGTTTTAAATCTAGAGCATAAGAATGCAAGGATGTATAAGTGAAGTCACATTTTTAAAAGGTACTAGTGGAATTACACAAAGTTCAGTAGGTAGTTCTTTGGCACTAAACCTTAATGTCCTGGATGAAATACCGCATAATCTCCCAGAATGATGGCTGGATACAAAAATGTTAAATTATAAAGAGATTACAGAAACTAATACAGTACTCACTGGAACTCATAGGCTGAAGGGAAATATAAGTAGATGGGAAGTAATTGTTGGGGGGAGGGGGTCTCGGACCAGGGAAGTTCAGTATTAAAATCAAAATTGGGACTTTTAGGAAAAAGTTAGAAAGCATTTCAATAGAGCTGCAGAATTGTGAAACTCTCCTACACGTGGCAACGGACATCATCTCCATTTCAAGACTGTGATTGTTACTAAGTATATTAAAGGGTCTAAAAGATGGGGAATTAAGGTACAGTTGGTCAGAATATTTCCAGCATTCTTCATAATTGCCAAGCTTTACTGCCCAAGCAAGGGAGTGAGTGCCGTTCATAACATCTAAACCAGATGGCGGCATTGTTCACAGATTCCCTGAATCAGCTTCTTTCCCATTTCATGAGATCAGTGACAGGAAGTGGTTCACAGCAGATCTTCAATAGCTCCACAGGAAACCACAATCCTCGATAGGATTTGGGATAATTCTAAAGGAGCTTTGAACATGTACCTTTCCGAACTCTAGTTACTGCATTCGTCACAGATGGTTGGTTATTTATTGAAGGACTCAACTTTGTTTTAGTCAACCAACCGACAATGTTATTGAGCAACACCATGCAGAAGCAGTTACTTTTACACTTGTTTAGTGGTCATATACTCTTCAAACTGTATCTAAATGGGAAATAGTTAATACTAGTATGACAATGTGTCAACTTTGTAAACAAAGCAGGATTTGTTTCAGTTCTTAAGACTATTTTTCATTAGTCTACCAACCACTTTTGAACAATACTCTTAAAATATTTTAATAAAGCTTCCACTAAAAATGCTTAGAAAAATCTTTATCATCAAATGATAATTTTCACAGGGATTGTCCCTTCTGTTAATAATGCAATCAATCGCGAATCCATTTAATAGAAAATCCGTCTTCTGTCTTGCTGTTGAACTCCTTCATTTAACAAAGAGCCGGCAACCTCTTGGCAAGGAAGTCATGCACGTGAGGCCAGATCTTGTTGGTTTCCGTCCCTGAGAAGACTTCTAAAATGCCTTTATTTCTATAAATAGCACAAATATTATGATTTATTGCAAAACAGAAAATGGATCCTCTATTGGAATAATTATATAAATTCCTAAATGTAAAATGAGCAAAGTTCATCTCTGAATTTAGATGATGCAACAATAATGGAATTGTTCAGTAATTATAACCATAATCTCAATCCTTCGATTCATAATAGATTACTTGGTAGGAAACTTCAGAGCCCACCGGATCAAAGTTATCTGTTGCTCAAACTTTTTATTCAGTCGCAGACATGAATATCACGGGCGAGACCGCATTTTACTTCTCAGTCCAAATTGGCATCCGAACTAAATTGGCTCCTGGATAGTTTTAATTAAGAATCAAAGGCACTTTGTGCCTGCAGTCACTTCATCACCAAATGGGAAAGTTAAATTTCCTTCCTTGAATGACATTATTCAACGTGATCTTTTTTTCCAAACAATAATCTGGTCATTTTTATTCCACTTTCTTTTTAAAGTTAACTTCCTGAGCTGCCATGGTGGGATTCTGGATCCAGCCCTCTGAATGCTAACTCTGTAAATTTCACTGTGAGCCAGGTTATAAATCAAATCGTTTCTAATTACATCCATAGAATTAAACTGTATATATCTAATTTGTACTTAACCAACTACTAAATGATTCCACACTCCACTGTGTATACCCATTCCATAAATTGACCACTCACCATTTAAATGTTATGGAATAGCTTTAACTTTGTCACCACCAGCCCCTCTCCTCTCCCCCTTTAATCAGAGCACCAGCTCAACTACTTTTCCAGATCTCATGAGGTAGCAAGGCGATAGAGATTGCCATTGCTAAAATATTCAGGTCCTTCAAAATGCTGAACAGGCCAATCACTTTACCGCTCAGAGTTTTGTTTCCCAAAATCTACATCCTCTTCTTTAAAAACACTACACTTTCATTTATACAATCATGTGACACACCAGTTGCATTGTTACCCCAAAAATCTATCCGCAAATCTCTTGACAAGTTACGCTGATTCATTACACAGCACAATTGGAGACGCAGAATTTGCCATTGGTGACAGCTTTCTTCACTTACTGATAGTATTCCAAAACTGGCTGGGTTAGCTTTTCATAGGCCTGGAGCCTTGAGATCACAGTTTTCGGCTTGTCATCTTCACGCTGAATCAGAGGCTCTCCAGTGAGGTCATCGATCCCCTTTGCTCAGATCAATTCAGAGAATAAAATCAGTGAAGGACAGTAATTTGTATTTCACCGCGTTCCTCCCCACAAATAACCACTGTTAACACTTCCCTCTACAACAGGGGTTCCAAACCTGTTTTATGCCATGGACCCTTACCATTAACCATGGGGTCCATGGATCCCAGGTTGGGAGCCCTGTTCGCTTGATAAATGCCACACCAGCATGAGTCAATAACTGAATGAAACAATGTAAGTTTGCAACATGCAATTACAAGATAGCAACCTGCACTGGTTTCAGACACCAGTTGTTAGAAAGGAGTGAAAAATAAGTAGAAATTGAATGATTATAAATAAAACACAAAGCCATACATTCTGTAATAGCTATACTGGCTTTTTTCACAACTTACCTGAAAATTTTCCTCATTGTTATTTTTAATCTAATTCCCTCTCTAAACTGCTTCCAGCATTCTTTCAGGCAGATGTCAAAACCCCATGAAAAGAAAATTCCCAATTATGGATTACTTTGTGAATAACCTTGAATCCCCACGAAATCTGGTTAGTGACCTTAATGCCAACAAAAACACTTCCACTTTATTTACCCCAACAAGATAGTGGCCGTTTCATTCCCATTGTCCAGTCCCACCAAATCCAAATGACCACCAAGCACAGCCTTGAATGTACTCAACAACAAGGTAAAAAATTCTAAAAACTTACAACCCTCATTAGAGAAATTTCCCCCCATCTCAGTTCTAAGTAAATGTTTGCTGTGGCCAATGAAGTTTCAAATAAATTCAGCAGCTAGGCATTGGCCCAGAAGCTCTCTAACTGTACTTTCACCAGCATACCCAAATAGAGAAACTATACTAAGTCATGTGAAAAAGTCAGTAATAAAAGATAAAGAAGCCGGATGACTTGGGTTCTTGGTATATTTGATCACTAGATTCAGAATTTTTAAAAATGTACTTATGGCATATAAAAAGAGAAACATAAATGTTCCTTTTGTAAGTGTTCATCCACCATCAATATTGCCCTTAACCGTATTATCTTACATTTTGCACACATCTGCCCTCAACCCATCCTCCCACCACCCCACCAGGGATAAAGTTCCTCTTGTCCTCGCCTACCAACTCACCAGCCTCCTCATCCAGCACATAATTCTCCATAACCTGCCGTCTTCTTTCGGATCCCACCACCAAGCACATTTTTCGCTCACCCCCACTTTCTGCTTTCCGTAGGGATTGCTCCCCACACAACTCCCTTGTCCATTCATTCCTCCCCACTGATCTCCCTCCTGGCATTTAACCTTGCATGCGGAACAAGTGCTACACCTGATCCCTCGCACATTCAGAGCCCCAAACAGTCCTTCCAGGTGAGGTAACACTTCACTTGTGAGGTTGTTGGGGTCATCTACTGCATCTGGTGTTCCCAGTGTGGCCTCCTGTATATCGGTGAGACCTAATGTAGATTGGGAGACAGCTTCACTAAGCACCTATGCTCCATCTGCCAGAAAAAGCATAATCTCCCAGTGGCTACCCATTTCAGTTTCACCTCCCATTCCTATTCCAACAAGTCAGTCCATGGCCTCCTCTGCTGCCACACTGAGGCCACACTCAGGTTGGAGGGACAACACCTTAAATACCAACCCCATCCCCATTCCCCTCTCTCACTTTATCTCCTTACCTGCCCATCTGCTTCTTTTGGTGCTCCTTTTCCTTCTTCCTTGGCCCTCTGTCCTCTCTTACCAGGTTTCCCCTTCTCCAGCCCTGTATCTCTTTCAGCAATCAACTTCCCAGCTCTTCTCCCCTCCCCTCCTCCCAGTTTCACTCCTACTCATCTTTCTTTCTCCAGTCTGAATGAAGGCTCTCGGCCTGAAACGTAGACTATACTCTTTCCCTTAGATGCTGTCAGGCCTGCTGAGTCCCTCCAGCATTTTGTGTGTGTTGTTTGGATTTCCAGCATCTGCAGATTTTCTCTGTTCCTTTTGCAATTTGGATTTGATGCCTAGGTCTAAGAATGTTGCACTACTAGCAGTTTCTTCAGTCACAAGCTCCTACCTCCTCATATGGACATGAACAATCCCAGGACATGCCAGAAAGGGCCAACGACCCTTATCTGATGGACTGATCAATATCCCACCTTCTGTAGTTACATAGATTGAACTCATCACTATTTATGTGGAGTTTCTGTACAAAAGTTTCTTTCTCACATAAACCCAGCAGCAACACAAAATTTACTTTGCTCTTTGTTCCACTCCACTCCTCTGCACTCTTGCTCTTTTGGAATGGAAATTAACCTTTAAAAAACCTTTTCTCCTATGATTTCTGCACAAGGATATCTAAATCTGCTCATCCTGTTTATTTTGTTTTCACAATTAAAAACCTTTATCCTTTCTTTTATCTTTAAAGTGGACCAAAAGTTTTATCTGCAAGTCAAGTGTTCTTTTAAGAGAATATTTTTCAACTGTATATTTCAGGAAGTACAATCCAAAGAAAACAGGAATTATTCTGTATCTCCAATCACAAAAAGTGAAGTAAATTTTTAATATACATGAAAGCAGGCAACTCCAAGATTCTGGATAGAAAACAAGTCTCCATGTATGCATTTTTAGATTTTAAATGTGATTATAAAACCTGTTTCCAGTTTTAATGTTGGATACCTAACTGCTACTTTTGGAGGATTGAAGTTAGTATTGTATACTCTCCCACTGCCTGGGTGAATCCATCGAGATGTCAGACGTTCTTTGATTGTTTCAAACGGGACATTCAGCTTAATAACAGTGTCCAGTTGGTAAACCTTGTGCAATTCTTCTGCCTGCGGGACAGTCCTGGGAAACCCTTGTAAATAAGGATGAGAAATGGACAATAATAGTAAGTTCTTGTAAAACCGAGTCAAAGATTCAAAGGCTTTTCTTCATAGGAAAGTTTTTCTTTAACGGAGTTTAATTTCCGAAATCACACTCACCAAACAACATTACATTAGCTATCACATAAGTTAAAAAAAATAATTGAGACAACATGGAGGATTAAGGGTTAGACAAGATTTTAACACCAAAAGACTATTACTAACAATGATTGCAATTTAAAATGATTGCAATTTGTATCCTTATTGAATTGAAGAACAAGTTTGTTTGCTAATAAGCCTTGTCTAAGAATCTGGTCAGACACAAAGTAATTTCAAGCTTAATAAAAAATAAATAATGAAAGTGCTCATTAAATTTACTTCCACAAATTACCATGATAGATCTCACATATTATTTCCTTGCAAATGTGAAGCCTGTATGCTGACTAGGTGAGTAACAGTCTCACAACAATAAACCTGATTGAGTGTGAATCTAACTGTCATGATATTGAACTGTAATCCTTTGTTAAATCCTTGCTGACAACATGCTGGGGTTAACTATTAATCAGAAACAACTCAACCAGTCAGATATTGTGGTTACAGAAGCTGAGTGTCCCAAAGACTTTCAACCATCCAGTAAGACATGTTAGATGATGGAAGACTCTCCAGCTCCCTAAATGAGCCCTGCTCTAACAGCACTATGGGAAGTTCATATTCCAGTGGAAAGGAACATACTTCACTGGACCCAGATCCACCTACATTCACAACCTTCACCATTAGCACGAAATCCTGAAGCACGTCCTAAAAGGTTCAACGAAACAACTAGTTATGGTTTCTTTCTTATTCCCTTCCAAAACACCATTCAATCACAACCATTATGAGAAACACACATCACTTATTTTGCTTTTTCTGTTTCAGAATCCTCCCTCAGCACTCTGTGGGGGCAAACTCAACATCTGAAGTGTAGTAGTTCCAGAAATGGTCTCATCACCATCCTCTCAAACACAATCCAGAATAAGGAACTTTGGTCTTCCTGATCAGTCCAATGTTCCACATATGAATCAAAAAAATCAGCCATTTCTCATACTTTTGATGAGTGCATTTCCCACTGGGGTTAAATTTCTCACTAGAAATTCTTGTGACAAATTTATTCACAAGATGCATGTGGCTAGTCTATTAAAGAAAATTTCAGCATGGTCACAGGGACAAAAATTACATTATCTTGTCTTCCAAAGCAAATAATGTTCTCATTCCTGGTTGAAAACATAGCCCAGATTTTCAGAGTCCCTGCACCAAGAAGAAAGCAAAAATGCCCGAAAAGAGTAAACTTTAAATTTCTTGTCCATATTTTCCTGGATTTTTGAACATTAGTGGAAACCAATGTTAATCATACCATTCTGTTCCTATGCCTTAGCCACAATTCACTGACAGTATACTAAAGGAAACTAGACCCATAACTAAAGGTGGTGTGCGCAACTGAATTCCTATTACAGGGAAAGTGAGACCAGAATTTCAGGCCCATGTGTGCAACATCTTAATCAAGTATGCTGTTACAATAGAATCAGAGCAGTTTTCAGCAGAAGAGACTTTTCAACCAATCATGCCTGTGCTAGCTCTAAAAACAAAGGCTGACACATTCAGTTCCAGACAGCCATTTTTGTTCAAAGCTGTAAATCTGTAAATCCCTCCCTCCTCTGTGGAACACAAATCCTCTTCATTTTTTTTATGGTATCTGCTTCTACCATTTTCCAGATCCTAAAACACTTGCAGCAAATTTTATTTCTCACCTTCTTTGTCTATATTTCCAGATCAATGACAGCTGATTATTGACCCACAACAGTGTAAAGTTTACAAATTTTACAAATTTTTAAAAATTTATTTACATTAAATTATTAAATTTATACATGCATGGTGCAACCGATTTATGGAACATTTCTCTAACATAGTGTTTTCAGCATCTCCTGTTTTGTCTCACTTAACTTAGTGTCATTAAGAATAAATAAGGAGCTATCTTTAAGGTATGGATTGCTGTATTGTGTAATGATCTACTTTCATATAAACTTACAAGCACATAGTTTATTTCAGGTAACTAGCCACAATATCTTGCCATGACCACAAGTTTAAAAACATCAAAATAAGTCTTGACATTGTGTTACACTGATAAAAACTGGGGCACCACAGCAAACAGCCCTGGCTTATAGCTTTTCAAGTCCTGGACTTTTGCACAGCATGTATTTTGAGTGCAGTATTAGAGGGGTTTTAGTGACACACTTGTGCTTACCATCCAGCAGCCAGTTATATTGATTTATGCTTTTCAGTTCATGCAGTATTAGCCGAGTGATCACATCATCTGGCACCAGACTCCCCTCATCAATAAATGACTTGGCTAGTAATCCAACTTCTGCAACACAGCAAACACTGAATTAATATTGTTACAAACATCCAAGGCTGATTTGCATGCACAAATACATTAGAAGTTTCACCTTGCATCCTAAACCTGTTGACTTATAGTAGAGTGTAATCCATAGGTCTAGGAGTTGACCGGCCAACCTTCATGTTTTGGTATATGGTGTGTAACCAACTTCCACTAACCCTTAGAGCCTGTGTTGTTTTCTGATCACTTAAGATTATGAAATAACTTGAAAATGCGTGGCTCGGCTTGGGAACCATCAGTTCCAATTTTTCTATGGGTTCTGGCCTTCACTCCACAATGAGGTGGCTTATTGAACACCCTTTAGTCAATGTCTTGTAAGGTTAACTTTTAGTATAAACCCAAGAAGAATGCTATCTCTACCACTTCTCCCCTCCTTGTTCACCCTAGTTCTCCTCGAGTAAATATCCTGCATGCAACTCTGCAGCAAATTCACATTCCAAGTGTGCATAACTTGTACTTGATAATATTTCCATAAATAAATAGTAATAAGGACAAATACAAATACTCTGCCGTATTACAACATCACTACGAGTAATTGCTGAGATGTACTGTGCACTGGGTGGGGAGAGAAAAATAAACATCACTTCAAGGACAACACTTACGTCACTCACAAAGACCAGACAAGAGCACATTATAACATCAGCAGGAAATTAATAACTCGCCCAAATTTGTTAATCATTTACGGTTGATTTTAAAAAAAAATAAAGTCTGAGTTTGCTTCACAACCTGGATGCAATTCTGTATAAAATAGTCCTTTTGTAACTGAACAAGCACCATGGAGAGGGTGCAGAGGAGGTTTATTGGGCTGCTGCTTGAGTTCAAAGGAGAGCTTGGTCACTCTGGAGCACAGGAAAATGAGGGGTGACATCTCAGAAGTTTACAAAACATGCATGTGGGTAAGATCATAGTCTTTTCCCCAGGGCTGGGGAGTTCAAAACTACGCGGCACAGATACAGAACAAGAGGGGAGAGATTTAAAACAGACCTGTGAGTTAAGTTCTTTATGCACAGAGTAGTGAGAACCTGGAATGAGCTTCCAGAGAAGTGGAGGTGGGTACCATTGCAACATTTAAGAAGGATTTGGATGGCACATGAAAGGGAAGGGCTTGCAGGGTTGTGGTTTGAACGTGGTCAACTGGGACCAGCAGGGAAGACTGAAGGTCCAACTGATCTGCGATAACCAGCATCCTCCCTGCTAGTTTCTGTGCTGAATTTGGATTGTTTATTAGTGGATTCATTTTATTAGACTCTTTAATACTAATAAATCTAATCTAATAAAGCTTCTACAGATGTTCTGTTGAAAGCATCCTGATTGATTGCACCATAGTCTTCTATGGCAATTTGAATCACAGCAACATAGAAAGCTGTAGAGAGTAGTGGACTCTACCCAATGAATCACAGGCACATCCCCTCCCCATTATTTGTAATGGAAACACTGCCCCAAAAAAGCCATCTTATTAAGATCCCACCGTGTCCTCTTTTTGCAGATACCATCAGGCAAGAGGCACAGAAACCTGAACAAACTTGCCTTCAACAATGTGGTTCTTGAACCAACAGGTAAAACTAGACACTAGTTTAACAATACTTTGACCACTTTGCACTAAAATGGACTTAATTTGTGAAAAAAAAATTGGGTATAATTTGTTTTTCCTGTGAATGCTGCTTATATGTTGCAATGTGTCTGCCATGCTGTAGCAAGTAAGTTTTTCTTTGCAGCTCTGCACACGTGTACTTCTGAATATGACAATGATTTTGACTTTGACTGAGCTATGCCTTAGCGCAGCACGGTCAGTATTTCTGAACTTTGGTTTATTTTAGTAGGGATTGTAAAATTAAATTTAGGTTATCAGACTAGTAAAACTGGATTAAATAAAGCCTTTCATGCTTAGTGCAAAGCTTCACCTGCAATTTAGTACAGCATGGTCACCAACTCCAGCAATTCATATTTTCCATAATCCATTACAGCATAATAAGCCATTCAGTCCGTCAAATATATGTCATCTCACTGAGTAATGCCATTCTCCCACTAATTCTTGCTGTATCCTATTGCTGTCATGTTCTCTTCAATTCCTCTCAGCTCTATTCACCCACACACTACATCAATCAATTAATCAACTACATGTCTTTGGGATGTGAGAGAAGACAGAAACACCCAGAGGAAACACATGCTGTCATAGGGAGAAGGTGCAAAATCCATGCAAACAACCAGACTGAACCTGGATCACTGGAGCTCTGAGGAGCAGCTTCACTAATTGTGCCACTCAGAATCCATTCCCATCTCCCCGACGGTATAATAGCAAGAAAGTTACACTTTGTGTTCACGTTTGATTCCAGAGAATGGAGCAGAGAAAAACATGACCAACATCGTAGGGCAGCATTGTGAACATCGTACCTGCTCTACATCAAACATTCAGCTGAGTCCATCAGCTTGAATGCAAAGAGCTCAGGAGGTTATAGGGAGATCAACAATTTGCTTTAGATGTTGCAGACAAAATTAACTCCACCTTCTTCACTAAATCCCAAACAAATTATCCAGATTATTTATTTTATTGAAATTCATTGACTTTGTACACAAAATGACAGCCATCTGTCGAATGAGAATGCACCCTGCCAGGCGTGGTCCTCTTTGAATTCTACCTCACAGAGAGATTTGAAGAGTGGAACCAGCACTGAATCACTGAAGTTCAAATGAGATAGTATCCTGGGATAGATACTGTACACAAGTCATTTGAGACATGGTACTTGATATGAACATAGAATAGTACAGCACATTACAGGCCCTTCGGCCCACAATGTTGTGCCGTCCCTTAAACCCTGCCTCCCATATAACCCCCCCACCTTAAATTCCTCCATATACCTGTCTAGTAATCTCTCAAATTTCACTAGTGTATCTGCCACTACCACTGACTCATGCAGTGCATTCCACACACCAACCACTCTCTGAGTGAAAAACCTTCCTCTTATATCCCCCTTGAACTTCCCTCCCCTCACCTTAAAGCCATGTCCTCTTGTACTGTGCAGTGGTTCCCTGGAGAAGAGGCGCTGGCTGTTCACTCTGTCTGTTCCTCTTAATATCTTGTACATCTCTATCATGTCTCCTCTCATCCTCCTCCTCTCCAAAGAGTAAAGCCCTACCTCCCTTAATCTCTGATCATAATCCGTACTCTTTAAACCAGACAGCATCCCGGTAAATCTCCTCTGTACCCTTTCCAATGCTTCCACATCCTTCCTATAGTGAGGTGACCAGAACTGGACACAGTACTCCAAGTGTGACCTAACTTCAGTTTTATAGAGCTGCATCATTACATCGCGTCTCTTAAACTCTATCCCTCGACTTATGAAAGCTAACACCCCGTAAGCTTTCTAAACTACCCTATCTACCTGTGAGGCAACTTTCAGGGATCTGTGGACACTTACCCCCAGATCCCTCTGCTCCTCCACACTACCAAGTATCCTGCCATTTATATTGTACTCTGCCTTGGAGTTTGTCCTTCCAAAGTGTACCACCTCACACTTCTCTGGGTTGAACTCCATCTGCCACTTCTCAGCCCACTTCTGCATCCTATCAATGTCTCTCTAAAATCTTCGACAATCCTCTACACTATCTACAACACCACCAACCTTTGTGTCGTCTGCAAACTTGTCAACCCACCCTTCTACCCCCACATCCAGGTCGTTAATATAAATCACAAAAAATAGAGGTCCCAGAACAGATTCTTGTGGGATACCACTAGTCACAACCCTCCAGTCTGAATATACTCCCTCCACCACAACCCTCTGCCTTCTGCAGGCAAGCCAATTCTGAATCCACCTGGCCAAACTTCCCTGGACCCCATGCCTTCTGACTTTCTGAATAAGCCTACCATGTGGAACCTTGTCAATATGAGATGAGAGGATTTTCCCTGGCTGAAAATGTTGGATCTGCCTTTCTTGGCACCTAGGAGAATCTTCATGAAATGTACAGAAGTGGACATGAGAGAATCTCAAAAGGAGGTCCATATATACACAATTAAGGAGTGGTCATTTATAACATTGCATTTAAAACTCAGGCATGTAGGAATTTGTCACACATGGTGTGAAATTTATGGAATTCTTCACCCCAGATGATTGTGAAGATGGGATTATTAGGGGAATTTAAATAGGAAGGTATAAAATCTTGGAATTCCAGGGAACTGAGGGCTAGGGAGAACTGCCACAAGAGAGGAGGTCTTCAGCCACAATCAGATTCAATGATGGAGCCAGAACCCTACTCTGTTTGTTTTCCCAGTGTGTTCTTGTGGGGGGTAATGGTAATATGTTCAGGAGGAAGAAGTGACTTTAGAACTAGGGGTTACAAACTTTGCTAGATTTTCACATCATGTTTGGGTCCATTGAAGATCAGTTGACAAACACCAATTCTCATCTTTAGAAAACATTTCTAAATGTGGAATTCCCTTAGTCCACAATCAAAGCAGCTAAATCAAATGGCATCACCCACGAGGTCAAGGGCTGGAGGCCCAGAGGGAGCCTGTCTTTTTTTTTAAAACAGTGAGGCAGCATGTGTGGGGTTGGAGGCTTGTCTGTGTAAGTGAGTGGGTGGAAGGGTGGAAAAGGAGCTTGTTTTGCTGGTGTTGTTGTTGCTGATGGTGTTGTTCTGCTGAACATTGTGGGCATGGTACGCTGGCAGTGGAATAAGTGGCGACACTTGCAGGCTGCCCCCAGTGCATCCTTAGGTGTGTTGGTTGTTAACACAGATGACCCATTTCACTATATATTTTGTCGTATGTATGATAAGTAAATCTGAATCTCAGTCACCCAACAATGTCTAAGCTGAAGTTAATGTTTGAACGGAATTACTAAATGGATTACCAATGGATTGCCAATCTCACTGGCCCGAGTTGTGCAATCAATAGCAAAATTACAGCACCAGTCACTGTAATAAGAGAAACATAGACTTTCCAGTGATCCTCCCACATGAGATTTTAATGGTACATTGTTCTACCTTGTAGGGATGTGCAGCAACGTTGGATCAAAATCTTGGAAAACATTGTGGCGGTACAGAAGCCTCGTCCCATATCCAGTTATTAACCCTCAAACACCAGTCTCTTGAACAAGAAAGGATAGCTACACACACTCGAACACTTAACTGATTCCACAAACTTTGGACTCACTTTTTCAGACTCTACAATTCATGTCCTAAATATTTATTGCTTGTTTATTTATTATTACTTTTTATATTTGCACAGTTTGTTGTCTTGTGCATGTTGTTTGTCCTTCTTTATGTGTATTTTCATTGTTTCTACTGCTTTTCTTTGTATCTATTGTGAATGCTCGCAAGAAAATGAATCTCGGTAGTATATGGTGACATATATGTACTTTGATAATAATCTACTCTGAACTTTGAACTTGAAGTTTAGGAAATGCAACATCACACACTATATGCAGCAAAGTCTAGAACATCAGGTACGGACTGAGAGTGGCAATTCAAACAATTGACAGACAATGGTGATACCCGGAAATAGAGGAGCTAATGTCAATCTTTGACATCTACAGTCTACAAACAAAGAGAAGAAACGTCTTTATCAGATGATGGTGAATACTTGGAATTCTCTACCCCAGAGGGCTCAAAACTGTGATGGAGGTGTTTTGTTTTGGATATTGGAGGAATCAAGGGGAGGATAATACTGTGAGTGCAAGTAGGCCGCGTATCATGCAGGCTTCTTTGTAATACAGCTGGCACAGCAGAGCAGGGCAATCAGTGGCTGTGATGTGTCTGGATTTTCAGAAGACAGCTAATCAATTAGTGCATGAAAGGCTGTTACATAAAATGAGAGTTCGTGTGATTCGAAGTGGTATGTTAGAAGAAGTATGGAAGGTCAAAAGAGAGAAAAGGAATAAGCAGGTGTTCAAAGACAAGAACATCTGCAGATGCTGGAAATTGAAGCAACACACACAGGATGCTGGCGGAACTCAGCAGCATCTATTGAAATGAGTACAGTCAATGTTTCAGGCCAAAGCTCTTCATCACGACTAGAAAAGATGAGAAGTTAGAGCAAGAAGGTGAGGGGAGGAAGAAGTACAAAGTAGCAAGTGATAGGTGAAACTAGGAGGGGGAGTGGGGAAAGGGAGGAGTGAAATAAAGAGCTAGGAAGCTGATTGATGAAAGAGATACAGGGCTGGAGGAGGGAGAGTCTGATAGGAGTGGGTAGAAGACCATTGAAGAAAGTGAAGGAGGCGGGCAGGTAAAGAGATGAGGTGAGAGAAGAAAGCAGGAATGGGAATGGCGAAGGGGCAAGTGATTGATGTTCATGCCATCAGGTTGGAGACTACCCAGATGGAATACAAGATATTGCTCCTCCAACCTGAGTGTGGCCTCATTGCAGCAGTTGAGGTGGCCATAGACCGACATATTGGGATGGGGATGGGAAGTAGAACTGGAGTGGTTGGCCACTGGGAGATCCTGCTTTTTCTGACGGATGCTGTGCAGGTACTTGGTAATGTGAGCTCCCAATCTTTTTCAGGTTCTAAACAGTTGCAACAAGGATCGCTATGACAAACTACTTGAACATCATTGATTTGGTTTAAAATAGAGCGTGAGATATCCAGGTTTACAGATAATACAAAGCCTTGTCGGAAAGTGAGCTATAATGATAATCAGCAGAGGAGTATGAGAGTGGCTGGTAAAGTGGCAGATGGAGAGTAATATAACCAATTATGCATTAATGGTTAGTTATGCATTTTGCACTTATAATATTTTATATAATATTCATTTGCATGGATAATTATGTAACATTATGTAATTTAGCAGAAAAAAAGGCAAAATCAAGCATTTCAAATACAGTATTAGGAAACAGTGATAATAGCATTTTCCTACATTGTGAAAATAAACGTTTCAAAAGGACTTCATTTCATCTTATGCTACAGAATGTGCAAGATCACTACACACTGAAAATTTATTTCCTTCCTTAATATTTCAGACTGACCAGCTGTGCCAGCAAAGGCAGAGTATTTCAGTCTCAAAACACAGTTTCTATCAGCCTTGAGACAGCTAATAAAGGGAAAGGTACTTTCAAAATGCTGCTATAATCAACATTTAAATATAAAACTAACATAACTCACGTCAATTAAATGAACACAAACTGTATGCCACATAAAGTTTAAGTTTAACTGAATTTCTCAATCCTGTCTTAAAGGGCAGTTACATGAAACACTTAAATCTTTAACTAGTTTAAGCCCTTCCTTTTCAGAGCTGCTGTGCATGCAAAACAGGCAACAAAAGCAAGTTGTGGAAAAATACTCACTCAGCACGTTTCTCAACCTCATCTCTCAGATGGCAGTGATCCTAAAGGCTGTAATTATGTCTCCTCTTTCTATTCAGTGCTTTTCTTTGTATAAAGGAAGCTGTCAAGTTTTTTTCAATAGTAATTTAAAAAAGTAAGTAATATATTGCTGAAAGGCCTAAATAGAGTGGATGTTTCCAATGGTGGGAGAATCTCAGACCGAGCGTACAGCCTCAGAATGGGAGGATGTCCCTTTAGAACAGAGATGAGGAGGAATTGTTTTAGCCAGAGAGCAGTGAATCTGTGGAATTCATTGTCACTGGTGGCTGTGGAGACCAAGCCATTAAAGTGGAGGTTGATAGGTTATTGGCTAGTAAGGATGTCAAAGTTTATGGGGAAAAGGCAGAAGAATGGGGTTGACGGAAAATAAATCAGCTATGATAGAATGGTGGAGCAGACTTGATGGGGCAAATGGTGTTATATAACTGTTTACTGTGCAATTGTTTGTTATTTTCACCAGATAAAGATCTCCACCCAACTGAGGCACAAAAAACTGAACACATGAACTGTGAACCAATAGATAACATTTCTCCACCTAACGATGATAACTATTGTATATTGCACCATCAACTGTTTATGTTTTGTCCCAACTGTTCCCATTTTGCAATATAAGATCTATTCATTGTTTCCACGAAAACGTTGAACTTGTATTTGTATAATAATTTCAAGGCACTCAAAGTGCGTTGTCACCAGTGAAGTACACTTTGGTATTAATCAGCCTTTGTGAAGTAAAACGGATTACAAGGTCTTATATTGGCTGTTATTCGTTAAAGAATAACGGTGGCGGGGCCCAAGTTTCTTGAGTGTTAATAGACAGGCGCGCCTCCTCCTCCAGACCTTCAGCCTTCAGATTATGATCTCCGGGGCGGGAGAGGCGATGGTCCAACCTTTGGACTCATTGATGAGGGGGGAGGCCGTGCACAAAGAGAAAATCAGTTAATGAAGCCAGTCCATAATGTTATCTTCACCCACATTCTGCAGTCTTTGGGTGAGTAACAAACAGCGCGGAGTCAAGTGCGAGTCCCCAAGCACCCTCGTAACACAGGGCACCCGGGAAAACATATCGGGATACATGGATACAAAGGGTCCATTCCGTCCGCTGTCTCCCCTCCATCCCCTGCCCACCAGTAGAAAGGGGGCCGGGGGAAGCGGAAGAGCGGATCAAGAGCAGTGCTGTGCGCCAGACTCGCTCCAAGCTCACCCCCTCACCCCACCTACCGGTCTTCCTGCGGATGTTATCCCGCAGCAGCTCCCCACTGGCGACGTACTTCAGCCCGAAGGTGCTGACAATGCGCTCGGACACGGTGCCTTTCCCCGAGCCGGGAGGACCCATGATGAGGGCCCGGAACAACGCCCGAGCCCCCATGGTTCGGGATATACCGGCAGTTCCCACTCCCCGTCAGCGATGGGACCCCAGCGGCAGCTTCTGTCCGCTCGGCAGCAGCATGGACTTGGCTCAGTGCGAGAGCTGGTACCACGGCTCCTCGGCAGGAAGTGACAGTGAATGGGAGGAGGAACCCTCGGGGGCGGGAGTCGGCGATGTGGTGCAGCAATAGTGCAACGGAAAGCAAGCCGTGGAAGCATGAAATCAATTACAAATGCGCGTTGGAAAGGTTGCAGTGCAGGGGGATAACAGTCTGACAGTTGCGTTGTTTTCCGGTGAAAGTAACCCAGAGAACAGGAACGCGAGTATGCTGTTCAAGGCTGATTCGATTGTGCCTTCAACTCTATTCCTCCACCTCCTTGCTTATCAGGGATCTATCTGCCTTGCCTTAAAATATTAGAGCACTCACGTTTACCATAATAACGTGCTTCGAGAGGCTGTTGATGCTAAGGATTAAGGGGACCCACTCCATTTTGCCTGCTGCTGTGACGGGTCTGCAGTGGATGCAATCTCTCTGGTTCTCCATTCTGCTTTGCAGCACATAGACAACAGCAAAATATGCATCGCGCTGCTGTTTACGGATTACAACTCGTTCAATACCATCATCCCTCAGTATTAGTAACCAAGCTTCTAAACGCGGTGCAACTGGATCTTCAATTTCCTTATCGGGAGACTACAGTCAGTACATATCGGTGATAGGGAATGCGTGTTTAGCTCACTCTTCTGCTCTCTCTACACTTAGTAACTGCGTGGCCAGGCACAGCTCAAATGTCATCTATGAATTTGCAGATGGCATGACGGTTGTTGATAAAATCTCAAGTTGCGACTGGTTGAGTGGTATCACAGGAACAACCTCGCGCTCAATATCAGCGAGAAGAGGGATTGATTGTGGACTTTGGCAAGGGAATGTCGGGAGGACACAAACCAGTCCTCACTGAGGGGTCAGCAGTGGAAAGGCTAAGCAGCTTCATGTTCCTGGGTGTCAGTATCTCCCAAGATCTATCCTGTGACCAACACATGGATGCAATCAGAAAGGAAGCATACCAGCAGCTCTACTTCACTGGGAGTTTGAGGAGATTTGGTATGTCACCAAAGATACTTGGAAATTTCTATAGATGTACGGTGAAGAGCATTTTACCTGGTTGTATCACAGGTTTCATTGCACAGAATTGCAAGATGTTGTATATACAGCCAGCTCCATCATAGGCACAACTGTCTCCACCATTGAGGACATCTTCAAGAGATGTTCTTTCATGAAGGCAGCAGCATTAAGATCCTTTGCCATCCAGGACATGCCCTCTTCTTGTTATTACAGTCAGGGAGGAGATACAGGAGCACAAAGACCCACAGTCAACAATTCCAAAATAGATTCTTTCCTCCACAATCATATTTCTGAATGGTCCTTGAACATGACCCCATTATTCCTATTTTTGCACTAGTTGTTTTCAGATTTATAGTAAATCTTTGTGCTGTACTACTTATGCAAAACCACACATTTCACGTCATGTAGACAGTGATAATAAATCAGGTTATGACTTACATCGCCCTTTGAGAAAGTGTGTTGCAAAGACGCACAATCTTAAGTGAAGATATTTCACCACTTCATCTTGAAAGGGGAACAGCTTGCTTTAAGCCACTGAGCCTTGGTTCTAAATTTACTCCAGACATTTTCACTAGGAACAATGCTCACTTTGTTATCTGTTAAAGTATGCCCTCCCGAAGCAGTGCTGGGAGTGTGTCCTGGAGAGAAGTAATCTGGGAAAAGTGTAATCCCGGAGGGTAAGCTATTAATTGTTACTTAATTGTTAGAAAATATAGATATATTAAAAAACAATTTTAATTTTTGTAAATTGGAGACAGTCTGTTTTATAGAGATCTGTAAAAAGAACTAAACTGCTCATATGACCTCATTGCCAGTGTACTGAGGTCATAGATCTCTTTACCCTTTTCTCCTCAGAGAAAATAATCAATGTTTAACCAAACTGATCTCAAAATAACAATAGAAACTGTAAAAGCACATACCCTTCCATTACGTTGGTGGCTGTCGATTAGCATCAATGGCAGATATGTGACTCACGTGACCAGAGCTGTTTGAGTATTGCATCGAGTTTCTGGAGATTGTCGACTTTCATAGAACCTCTGGGGTCATGCTTCAGAACAGTTCCCAATTGTAGGTGATTCTTTCCAATAAGGTTAGAAGTTGCTTCCTTGCATTCATGATACGATGTCTACAGTAACAAGTTATGAAGTTGCATCTTGAACCCATCACATTCAGGCCCTTGACGTTCCATACTTGGTGAACTTAAATATGCCAAAGAAATTTAAAGAATAGTAAATAGTTCCTGCAGAATAGTATTAACGATTTGTAATGAAGGCTGAGCTTGCTGTGCTGTGCTTTGCGAATGTTAGTGTATTTCAAATAGTGTCACTGAATTAAGAGGCTTAATGTCATTGTCGGCTTTGTGCTGCCTTATAAATCAGGGCAGCAGAAAATCCAAAGTAGAAATTAGTGACTGTTCTAAGAAATCTTTCTAAATCTGTTCTAAGAAATTATGTTTTAAGCACAAGATCTAGAGATTCAGGATGCAAATCTAAATAGTAATTCTGTTATGCCTGCGTTTTGTGGCCTGATAAGTTGTATATTTTAGAATCAGAGGATGAGAGAAGCAATTGCTGAAAAGTTTTAGAACAGTTTGCTGAGGTCAGCTGGTGTTTCTTTGTGTGTCTGTGTGTGTGTGTGTGTGTGTGTGTGTGTGTGTGTGTGAGAGAGAGAGAGAGACAGACACACACACACACACACACACACACACACACACACACACAGTTTTGAGGAATGAAAACTCAACTCTACCTGATTGTTAGAATGGATCATTCCTTGCTCAGGGGCAGCACCACAATGGGATATGGCTATCATTGACACAAGAGATTCTGCTGATGCTGTAGATCTGGAGTGGCACACACAGGGTTCTGCAGTTGCTCAGCAGATAGGGCAGTGTTGAAGGAGAGGAGTAAAGAGTCAACATTCAACCATTATGAAGTGTCCTCCCTTGAAACATGGACTGTTTATCTTTTGTATATATGCTGCCTAAATGTCTGTTGTGATGTGTCTAGTGTGGCAGTGTTATGATAATGTTGTGATAGTGCTTGTCGTTATCACTTTCAGCTTCCACCGTTGGCTAGCTGTCTTGTAAAAAGGAAAGCTAGGTCTCTCCCTGCCTGTCCAATGCCAAGCCTCGTGTTGTACCTCCTCGTTGGCGGCACATGGAAACTGAACTCCTTTTGGATTCGGTCTGAACTACAGAGAATGTGGAGGAGGTCTGGCTCCTGCACATGGAGCAGTGTGTGGACACACCCTGGTGCTCATGAACCAGACCCCAGCTATGGGTAAATAGCTCCATTGCCTTCTGGGCAGCCTCAGAGTGGAGCTCCCAAGGTGGATGGGGTGTCTCAGAACATCTTTCCAGCAGCTCCTGCAGCCAAGCTGGTGCCAAATATATTGAACATAGAAACTACAGCACATTACAGGCCCTTCAGCCCACAATGTTGTGCCGACCATGTAACTTACTCTAGAAACTGCCTAGAATTTCCATAGCGCATAGCCCTCTATTTTTCTAAGCTCCATTTCACTATCTAAGAGAATCTTAAAAGACCCTATTGCATCCACTTCCACCACCGCCGCCGGCAGTGCATTCCACGCACTTACCACTCTCTGTGTGAAAAACTTACCCCTGACATCTCCTCTGTACCTACTCCCCAGCACCTTAAAACTATGCTCTCTCATGCTAGCCATTTCAACTCTGGGAAAAAGCCTCTGGCTATCCACACAATCAATGCCCCTCATCATCTTATACACCATGTCATCCTCCATCTCTCCAAGAAGAAAAGGCCAAGTTCACTCAACCTATTCTCATAAGCCATACTCTCCAATCCAAGCAATATCATCGTAAACCAGAACTGAACACATTACGCCAAGTGGAGTCTGACCAAGGTTTTATATACCTGTAACATTACCTCACAGCTCTTGTACTCAATCGCACAGCTGATGTACTGCTTTAAATGATTTCCTTTGGACTACACTGGTGAGGCCAAGTGGGGGATCTCAACGACTGGGCATCTCAGGATCTCCATACCTTCCACCCAGGCTTGTGATGATAATGAGCATCACCCATTGTCCTTCGAGACAGATGAATGCCAACTAATCGTATGCTGCCAGACCTGCTGAGTTCCTGCAGCATTTTGTATGCACCAAACAAATATCACCGTTTTTAATATATTCTTTAAGCTCCAGTATAATTTTAGGCCAATGAAGACAATGACAATCTTCAATTGCACAAATATTTAAATACCATTTTCTTTGCACCAAATTTCAGGGCTTTTTATTACCATTGTAAGCCTTGTTTCCTCTAGATATTTTCCTTCTAGATCTTCCAGCATCAGAGTCCGTAACCTCACATCACAACACATGGACCCATTGCTTCAACTGAGCATTTGTCCCACAGACAAATATCTTTTTTGCTTGATATTATTCTCTTCGCCTTGTTCAGATTCTTCCATCTTCCAGCTGTCATATCCACCATTGTGACAGTTTTTTAGTTTACTGATTCTTATGGGTTCATTTTCAGCATGGATATCCCTTTAAACCTATATTCCACACTAGAGTCATCTGATGGCCCCTTGTTTTGCTAAAGAGAGGCCCACCAAGTACTCCCTGCCTCCAGCCTTTTCCCAGCTGAATTCATTCTCATATAAAACATATTATTTGTCTCCACCCACTTTGTTCAATTGAAAGATTTCTTTCTTTCTAACCTTATCATCTCTGGAGAACTCCCATCCATTGCCACCAGACCCACAGTTCCCTTATCCTGCACTGCTTGTTTCTACCTCTTACCCAAGATCCACAAAACTAATGGTCTGCAGACCCATTGTCTCAGCCTGTTCCTGCCCCACTGAACTCATGTCCACGTACCTTGTTGACTCCATTCTATCCCACTTGGTTTAGTACCTTCCCACCTACATGCTGTTTACCATTTACATTGATGATTTGGAAGAGGGGACTGAGTGTAGCATAGCAAAATTTGCTGAATGACACTAAACTGAGTGGAAAAGCAAATTATACAGAGGATGTGGAGAGTCTGTAGTGGGATATAGATAGGCTAAGTGAGTGGGCCAAGGTCTGGCAGATGGAATACAACGTTGGTAAATGCGAGCTCATCCACTTTGGAAGGAATAATAGAAGAGCAGATTATTATTTAAATAGTGAAAGATTGCAGCAAGCTGTTGTGCAGAGGGACTTGGGAGTGCTTGGTCATGAATCACAAGAAGTTGGCTTGCAGGTGCAACAGGGTATTAAAAAGGCAAATGAAATGTTGGCCTTTATTGCCAGAGGGATTGAATTCAAGAGCAGGGAGGTCATGCTGCAACTATACAAGGTACTGGTGAGGCCGCACCTGGAGCACTTTGTGCAGTTCTGGTCTCCATACTTGAGGAAGGATGTACTGACTTTGGAGGCAGTGCAGAGGAGGTTCACCAGGTTGATTCCAGATATGAAGGGTTTAACCTATGAGAAGAGATTGAGTCACCTGGAATTCAGAAGAATGAGAGGGGATCTTATAGAAACATACACCATTTTGAAAGGGATAGATAAGATAGAAGTAGGAAAGTTGTTTCCATTAGTAGGTAAGACTAGAACTAGGGGACATTGCCTCGAGATCCAGGGGAGAAGATTTAGGAAGGAGATGAGGAGAAACTGTTTTTCCCAGAGAGTGGTGAATCTATGGAATTTTCTGCACAGGGAAGCAGTTGAGGCATCTTCGGTAAATATATTTAAGATATAGTTAGATGGATTTTTACATAGTAGGGGAATTAAGGGTTTTGGGGAAAAGGCAGGTAGATGGATCCGAGTTTACGGACAGATCAGTCATAATCTTATTGAATAGGGGGGCAGGCTTGATGGGCCGGATGGCCTACTCCTGCTTCTACTTCTTATGTTCTTATGTACATTCGTGACACTTCACATGCTCTTGATCTCTTCAACAACTTGCAATTCCCTGGCTCTGACTGCCTCATTTTCACCATGAATATCTAGTCCCAATACACTTATTCTCGATACACATGAAGAAAATCTTAAGTTCTTTCTCAACAAAACATACGACCAGTTCCACTCCACCACCATTTCCGTCCTTCTGGTAGAGCTGGTCCTCACTTTCAAAATCCTGCGGAAGGGTTTAGGCCCGAAACGTCGACTGTACTTTTTTCCATAGATGTGGCCTGGCCTGCTGAGTTCCTCCAGCATTTTGCATGTGTTTCTCACTTTCTAATATTTCTCTTCCATCTCCTCCCATTTTGCACAAACTTGGGGATAGCCATGGGCACTTACATGGGCCCCAAATATGCCTGCCTTTCCATTGGTTAGGTAGAACAGTTCATGTTCCAAGCTTTCCCTGGTAATGCTCCCTCACTCTTTCTGCACTACATCGACAACTACATAGGTGCTTCATGCACCCATGCTGAGTTCGTCAATTTAATCAACTTTGTCTCTAACTTCGCCCTGCCCTTAAATCCACTTGGTCCTTTTCTGACACCCTCCTCTCCTTTCTCAATCTCTGTCTCCCACTCTGGAAACTAGCTGTCTACTGGCATCTTTTATAAACCTACTGAATCCCAGAGCTCTCTTGGCAACACACACAAAATGCTGGAGGAACTCAACAGGCCAGGCTATCTTAACTGTACCTCTTCCTATGCTGTCTCCTGTAAAACGCTATTCCCTTTTCTCAGTTCCCAGGATGAGGCTTTCCTTCTCAGGACATCAGGGACGTCCTCCTTCTTGAAAGAATGGGGTTTCCATTCCTATGACATTGATGCTACCCTCACCTACATCTCCTCCATTTCATGGACATCCGCAGTCACCCTATCTTACCACCCCCTTAGCGGGGATAGAGCTCTTCCCTCACCTACCACTCCATGAGCTTCCACAAAAAAACACGTCATTCTCTGCAGCATCTACAATCTTATGGGATCCTGTCACCAAATACATTGTTATTCCTTCCCCCCTCACTCTCCACTTTTTGCAGGGATCACTCCCTGATTCTCTTGTCCATTTGTTCCTCCCCACTAATCTCTTCCCTGGTACATATCCCTGCAAGTGACAGAATTACTGCACCTGCCCATTCACCTTGTCCCTCACCTCTATCCAGGGCCCCAAACAGTCCTTTGAGGTGAGGCAACACTTCACCTGCAAATTCGTTGGGTTCATCTGTTGTGTCTGGCATTCCCAATGTGGCCTTCTCTATATTAGTGAGAGCCGAAATATATTTTGGATGTGGGGGGGAGGGGAGAGGAGAGGGGAGGGGCACTTTGTCAAGCACCTCTGCTCCATCCACCAAAAGTGGAATTTCCTATTTTAATTCCTATCCCCATTCCCGTTCCAACATTTTGGTCTACCAGCCTCTGTCTAGGTAGCCTCTGACCTGATAACATGAATAGATTACTTCTGTCAGTAAAGTTTCCCCTCCCCCTTACCTCTTTTTCCATTCCCCACTCTGGCCTCTTATTTCCTCCCCTCTCCTGCCTGTCACCTACCCCTTCCTCCCATGGTTCACTCTCCTCTTCTATTAGATTCCTTCTTCTCCAACCCTTTACCTTTCCCACCCACCTGGCTTCACTTTTTATCTTCTAGCTAGTCCTTCCTATTCTGGTGTTTCCCCCCTTCCTTTCCAGTCCTGAAGTGTCTTGACCCAAAAACATCGACTGTTTCTTCATTTCCATTGGTGCTGCCTGATCTGCTGAGTTCCTCTAGCATTTCATGTGTTGCTCTGGATTTCCATCATCTGCAGAATCCCTTGTGTTTGAGATGTAATTATGTCCCTGTGTGGGTCTGTCTCATTGTATGATATGTGGAATAGTTTCTTCCACATATAATTTTTTCAGTCCTCCTCAGACACCTTCCCTGGCAAGTTATTAATTTGCATTGCTGTTGTTTCTGCTATAGTTTTTTTCTCATTTCTACAATTCTACACAACTTTGACTTTTAATATCACCAACATATGTAGATTCATGACATACATCAGTGATAATAAACTTGATTTTGATCCTGATTCTTTTACTAAATCATTCAGGGACATCATCCCTTTAATGACTGCGTTAACAGTAGCTCAATGGATGGATTAATGACCAATATCGATCACAGACCAGATCTACCCAATAATTGCCTAAGCAGCTTCCTATGTTCCATCTGTGGCACTCCATGATCACATGTTCCATTGTTTCTGGGACCTTTACAAAACTCACACCACCCACTCCCATACTTCCCAACAGGTTTCAAAGTGGAGTGCAAACCTCAATCTCGCCAACCACTCATCTTCCTTCCCATTCCTTCTCAAAAGGCACCTCTCCTGAACCGATGGAAACAAATTGTAATACCACCTCCCTGTACTACTCCTATCCCACATTTTCCACTCCCAGACAACCTAATACAAGATTTGGCTTCATGCTTTCCTATATTGGCTATAATCTCTACCTCCGATTTAGTAAGTGCCTGCTTTGCTATATCGCCTGCCCTTTTATTACCCAATACACCTGCATGCACAGGTACTCAACGAATCTGGGCGGTGTTCCAAACCAATGGGCGTGATCTAATTTAGATGGGCGGAGTTACCGACCAATTGGGGTGATGTGAGTCAGAAAGAGCGGAGCTACAGCCCGGTGGGCGGGGCTTGATCCGGATGCACCACGTGCGCGGCCTGCAAGATGGCGGGCAGCAGCCGGACTCTGCGCTGGGAAGGAGCCCGGTTCTTGAGGATGCGACTCACGCTGGCCACCCTGAGCGGCCGCTCGGTGCGTATCGCCGCGATCCGGAGCCAAGAGATGGAACCCGGCCTGCGTGGTGAGTGAGCGGCCGGGCTGCTGTGAGGGATCGCGGTTCGTCAGTTGCCGCACCGTGTTGTCCACCCAGCTATGCTCGGTGAAGCCGCAGCGTGTTGTGACCACCGACTGTCCGGGTTTACTGTGGTTCGATAGCGAGGAGATGCTTCATTTGTTTCTGTTTCTCCCCACCCCCTTGTATTTCTTGTGAGCTGAGGTAACCTGACTGATTAGGCAGTAATTTTTGATGGACTAGGTGTGAATGTAAGAGGTGAAATTAATATACTTGCAGCTGGTGTGATATTTGTGGATAGTTCATATAGAATGATATTTGGTAAAGCAATGTAAGTCTTTGTACGATCTAATAAAACTTTAGTAAGGCCACAGCTGGAATATTGTGTTCAGTTCTGATCAACGCACTAGAAAAAGGATGTGATTGCACAGGAGAAGGTGCAGAGGAGGTTCACGAGCATGTTGTCTGAATTGGAATAATTCAGCTATGAAGAGAGACTTGGTTTGTTTTTTTTTCTTGGAATTTTAGGACCTGATAAAAGTACAAATTACCGGTGTGCGACATAGGTAGGAAAGATAAAAACACAAAATGCTGGCAGAACTCAGCAGGCCAGACAGCATCTATGGGAGGAGGTAGTGACAACGTTTCCGGCCGAAACCCTTCATCAGGAGGATAGACAGGTGTAAACATTTTCCCATAGTAGATGTACTTATAATCAAAACAAGGTTAAGCTGACAAGCAGTTAAGAGGGAATATGAGGAACGGTTTATTCACTAGAGGGTGTTTGGACGCTGCTGTGTGAGAGGATGATGGAGGTAGATACTCTCACAACATTTAAGTACTTGTGTGAACACTTGAATCAGTTAACAGGGGCCATTCAGTTCATTGTCAGCTCCTCTAATCTACAGTTCGATTATTTGTTCTCTTAGCCCAGTTATTTATTTGGTTTCTTTTACTAGACCTTTCCAGATTGTAACAGTGTACTGCGTCAAAGACAGTGTCATCTCTTCTGTTTATGCCAATTAATAAATCTGTATTCTCTTTTTGCTGTCACTGTAAACACTTTAAGTGCATATGTTCTTGTGTGGGTTCACTACCTCTTGGTGAAGTAATATTTTCCCAGCTCAGTCCTGGCTGGGCCTTTATTTTGTGATTACAGCTGCTTGTTCTAGACCCTTCAGCAAAGGGAAACAAATCTGGGTTTATTGTCATACAGCTATACACATGTATACAGCTAAATGAAACATTGTTCTTTTGGGGCCAAGATGCACAACACAGTACATGTATTCACACACGGCACACAAAGTTACGTTTCAGCACATAGAGTCGTAAAATAACATTAACATGTCCCTGAGTAGCATGGTGTGCAGAGATACCAAAACAATTACCTGCCGGTATTTCTACTCCAAGTATAGGCAGAGACTGAAGACTTCAGCACCAGTACTGAGGCCGAGAAGGTATGGACAAGTGAGGCACAGGACTGCTTTGAATTGGTGGACTGGACTGTGTTCAGGGAGTCATTTTCAAGTCTGGATGAATATGTCACAGTTGTCATTGACTTCATTACACCCTGTATGGATGAGTGTGGGCCTACAAAAACTTACTTTATGTACCCAAACCAAAAGCTGTGAATGAACCAGGAGGTTCTTAGTGAACAGTCTAGATCTGTGGCATATAAGTCTGGCAATGTAGCTCTGTATAAGGAAACCACATTTGACTTGTGGAGGGCTATTTCAAGAGCCAAGGAACAATTCCAGGAGAAGTTAGAGGCAACAATGGATGCACGTCGACTCTGGCAGACCATTTCTTCCTACAAGTACTTCCTATTTCCAATATCATGAATGGCAGCAGTGCTTCACTATCAGACAAGCTCAACCTCTTTTATACTTGCTTTGAAAGGGAAAATAAAACCACAGCTATGAGGCTGTCTTTCAAGGGGGTGAACCCATGCAAGGTGGTAGGGCCTAATGGAGTACCTAGTATGGCAGTGAAAACTTGTGCCAACCAGCTGGCGGGGGTATTCCTGGTAAAGAGATTAGAAGTGGAGAGACTGAAAGTTCCTGCGTTTCAATATCAGAGGACCTAACCTGATCGTCACATATTGATCCAGCTGTAAAGAAGGCAAGATAGCGGCTATGTTTCATTAGAAGCTTGAGAAAATTTGGTTTGTCAACTAAAATACTCAAAAACTTCTACAAATGCACCATGGAGAGCATTCTGACTGGCTGCATCACCATCTGGTATGGGGGGGGGGGGCAGGGTTTCCGCATAAGGTCAAAATTATTTGCAGAAACTTGTAAAATTAGTCAACCCCATGGGTACTTACTTCCCTCTGTAGTGTCCAAGACGTCTTCAAGAAGCAGTGCCTCAGGAAGGTGGCATCTATCATTAAGGATCCTCACCACCCAGGACATGCTCTTTTCACACTGTTACTAGTGGGAAGGAGGTATAGAAGTCTGAACGCAGACACCCTGATTCAGAAATAGTTCCTTTCCCTCTGCTATCCAATTCCTAAATGGACATTGAACCTGTGAACGCTACCTCACTACTTTCTTATTTCTGTTTTTGTACTACTAATTTAACTTAACTATTGAACATATTTATCATGTATTCATTACACTGCTGCTGTAAAGTTAACCAATTTCACGACATATGTTGGTAATATTAAATCTGATTTTGATTATTTACCTTGTCAAGACTTGTCAGAAGCTTTTATGTTCCAGTTAAGTCACCTCACATTCTTCAGAACTCAGGAGAGTGGAAGCTAAGTCTGTTTAATCTGCCCTTGTAGGACAGTTGTTATATCCTAGCCATGATCTAATAAACTTTTGTTGCAGTTCCCATATCACATGCAATAACGAGGTGGCCTACAGGGAAGATGTCATCTCTTTGACACAGTGGTGTCAAGAAACCAACCACTCCCTCAATGTTTCAAAAACAAAGGAGCTGGTTGTGGATTACAGGAGGAATGGAGACAGGCTAACCCCTATTGACATCAATGGATCTGAGGTTGAGAGGGTGAACAGCTTCAAGTTCCTCGGCACCCACACGTGGTCTGTACACACCAGCTGTGTTATGAAAAAGCTACAACAACACCTCTTTCACCTCAGACGGTTGAGAAAGTTTGGCATGGGCCTCCAAATCCTAAGAACTTTCTACAGGGATACAATTGATCCTGACTGGCTGCATCACTGTCTGGTATGGGAACTGTACCTCCCTTAATCGCAGGATTCTTGCCCAGAGTGGTGCAGACAGCCCAGTGTATCTGTCATTGTGAACTTCCCATGATTGAGGACATTTACAAAGACAGGTGTGAATAAAGGGCCTGAAGGATCATTGGGGACCTGTGTCACCCAAACCACAATCTATTGCAGCTGCTACCATCTGGAAAATGGTACTGTAGCATAAAAGCCAGGACCAACAGGCTCTGGGACAGCTTCTTCCACCAGGCCATCAGACTGATTAACTCTCTCCAATATGAATGTATTTGTATGTTACATTGACTGTTCTATTTCTTATAAATTATTATAAATTACTACGAATGCACATTTGGACAGAGACATAATGTAAAGCTTTTTACTCATGTATGTGAAGGATGTAAGAAATAAATTCAACTCAATCCTTCCTTGAGATAGGGAAATATACCAGTACACAGTATTTCAGCTGTGGCATCACTATGATCCCATTCAATTTCAGCATGATGGCTTTGCTCATTTGCTCAAGATTTTATAATAAAGCCCAAAATATCATCTGCTTTCCTGTCTATATAACCAGATTTTTCAGAGGCCGCTGAATCTCTGCAATTATGTTCCTCAGTTTTATAAAGACACTTCATAATTTGAGATTCTATAAAAGAGCTTTGTTGTTTGTTGTCCTGAGGATAACTGATCTTTTTATTGTGCTGTTTATATATTAGTGTGTTTCCAGAGATCTGTACTTAAATTCTAGAAATGAATTCACTGCTTGTGATTGTCGTAAGCATACTTACACATGGTGTAAATGCCATGAAACTAGTTTTTATTTACAGCTGCAGCACAGCACATTGCAAATGTAATTAACAAATTTAAAAAGTGTAAATTATAAATAAAAATGAGCAGTGCGAGATGAGACCTATAATATAAATGGAAACCCAACTAATTACATATCTCAAAGTTTAGCAGTTATGGTAGAGGGGAAAAACACATTCTAATAGTGCTGTATGAATTTTCAAGCAGTGAAGTATTTTTATTGAAGTGCAGCCAGTGTTTATAAGGAAGCCACTGACAAATGGTGATAGTTGATGTTTTAGCAGTGGCTTCCTGGTAACGCTCTTATCAACTTCCAAGGATTCTGAATTAATTGTTTTCCAGAGATGGACATACAGCCCATGTTGATTGTTTAATATAGTAAGTATCATGAGAGTGCCATCTTTTGAATGAGTTGTTAAACCAACAGCCCACTAGGATGCCACTTGCACTACTTCATGAAAAGATAGCAGTGTGCTTCTCTCAGCTGTATTTATCCATTAGGTAACACTGTCATCTGTTTGTTGATAGCTATGTACGGAATTGGGTGAAGCTTTTCTTAAAAGGATAACTGCTCTGTCAATTGGATAAAATGGTTAATATGTTGCACCACAGAAATAATATGTCCGTAGCATATTTGATATTTATTGATCTTGGTCATTACCTAAATTGTTTTATAAAGTGCTTCATGATTCGGAGATGCTTCTGAATTTCCAATGCATGCAATGCAATCTGATATTAACATATCCTTCAGGATTGGGAGCTTCCTGCTGCTGATATTTTGTACAATGTTTCCAGGATGGATTTGGTTTGCAGACATTTTTATGGAAGGAATCATTGGTATTGCACAATACAAAATTGAAATCCAGTAAGTTAACTTGTATTTTCAGGCCATAGCATATTTTTACCAAAACAAAAGCACAGATGTCACTTGAATTTAAAATTTTTGAGATGACTTGTGAAATGAGCCTTTGCTATTCTGCCAAGAATTTTCTGCACTTGTTGCTGAACTGAAGTTGAATACTGAATCCACGTTGGATCCTTGTTTCTGGGGCATTTGAATTCTTAGGATCGTGCCAATCTAAATGTACAGTTAAAGATGGTTCACAGTGGAGAATTGGTATGTTCTGATGAAGATTGTGGAGCTAAAATACAAATGCTCTCTCCTCAAAGGCGCTGCCTAATATGTCAAGCATTTCCAACTTTTTTTATATTTCCAGAATATTAAGCAACTTACTTTGGCTTTAATGATTGTGAGGTGCTGTTACAAATAGTGGTGTCTCTTTATTTGTGAAGACTGGAAGTAGAAATTTTTATTGGCCAAAGGAATTGATTTGGGTTTATTGTTGTCCCATACTGAGGAACAATGAAAAGCTTTTTGTATGTGTGCCATCCTCACAGGTCATTCCATTACATACGGACATCAAAGTAATGATTCTCAGAAATGAGTAAGTTATAATGAGTGGTTCTGCTGAAGAGTTGCTCCCTTGACCTGTCAAAACCTCACTGACAACCAGAGGTTTATGAAAGAGTTTAAACAGGCATGATGGCATGCATTATGTGTACTGGGAACACTTTATGTAAACTCTACAACAGGAACACCATCTTTTGTATATAGTGCACTGAAGCAATTTTGGCAATATACACAAAATAAATCTACTCTCATATCCAGGTGTCTTTGTGACTTTCATTGTATTTTCAGATTTCGAAGCAAGCTTTATTCGGTTAATGGACAAAGTAACAAATGGCTCCAGAATTGAAATAAATGAAACTGGTAAGTTCTTAACAAATTTGAATGGACTTCAGCCTGAGCCTGAGCTATTCTTTGAATGTGAGATTCTTGCTCACATTTGTTTTTGTTGTGCTCACTATAGTTTATCAAAATCAGTAAAGCTTATTTGTATGAAATAGTGTAAAATATATTTGGGAGTGTAGGTGTACACCTTGTTCTTCACTCAGTTAGCTATAGTGATACTACTTGTTTAAGAATAGCTCTTTAAATACAAGTCGTAATTCAGTTTGGGTTTTGGTTATTTACTCATGGTTCATCACTGTCTTTAGTTTGGGCTCTGAGATGGAACTAATGCATCAGCCAAAGCTCACAGGACTTGAACTTAGGACTTTGGCTGATGCATTAATGCTAAGATAATGTAGACCTTTGGCCATCAGGCAGCTGTCTACCTGTTTCTCTGTATTTGGTAGATCTTTTGTTCTTCCTTTTAAAATCTTTTTATTAATTTTCAAACAGAACTTAGAAAAAAAACAAATACAGAGAGTTTGCGAGTACATAATTAATAAGGCTGGAATACAAATGTAAACAGTTGGTAACACAGATATAGTAACCTCCCAAACTCGTACTGTATTTGCCTTAAAAAAAAATCCCCAAAAAAACTAACAGCAGCTGATCTTTTGTGTTGTTTGATTGCCCATCTCTCATTCTAGTTAAATAGGTAATGATGAGTTGCCTTGAACTGCTGCAGTCTTTCTCACACAGTATCTTCGTGCAGGTGGTGATGTTCCCATCTGCCTGTGTCTTTGGACATAGATGTTATGGGCTTGGGAGATTTTGTATTTGAGGATGGTGCCCGAAACAACTATGGTGTGTTATTAGCATATGGAAGATTGCAGATGTGATATCGTGGGCTGTTTTGGCCTGGATGGTGCCAGGCCTCAGATATTGGGGCTGGATTAATTAGCGCAAGTGGAAAGTAGATTAAAGATGAAAAAGATTAGTTTTATTTGTCACATATACATAGAAACAGTGAGAAGTGTTGTTTTGAGTCTAAGATGTGCTGTGGACAGTCCACAACTGTCGGCATGCTTCCTGCGCCAACATAGCATGCCCAAAACTTCCTAACCCTAACTTGTATGTCTTTGGAGTGTGGGAGGAAATTGCAGCACCCAGAAGAAACCCACACCTTCATGGGGAGATCATACAACTCCATACAGGCAGTGTTGGGAATTGAAATCCCATCTTAGAGTTGGCACTAAACATGGGATCTGCTCCTGAATTGTGGCTTATAGACATTGGAAAGGCTTTGGGGAGATCTGTTCTTGTGCCAAGATATTTGGCTGGTCTAAGCTTCCAGTCAGCTGTGACTCCAGGATATTGGTAGTGAGGGCAAACCTGCTAAGTGATCAACAAACTATTACGCAGAAACACCTTGATTTCTTATATAGTGCAGTGATTTGTAATGTATTTACCCAAATGCAATAAACATTGTAACAAGGAAGGGAGGAAAAGAATAGTTGACAATTGAGATTGAAACTCTGCCATCAGTCCTGATTTGAGATCTTTGGGTTATATCATAGGATACATTTTGAAATGTGTGGATTTCTCCTCTCTGCATAAAGATTTAAGCAAAAATAACATTTGGTTTAATTGAATTAAGTCAAAGAAATAGCTAGGCCTATGCTAGTCAGTTGACAAAGCTGCCAACATTTCTAAACTGAAATTTGGAAATGCCATGAAGCACAGTGAAAGAATTTAAATCTCAATCTTTGTGGAAATTAAGTGTATTCGGCACATATCTTTAAATTTGAGGTAAACAGGAATATGTATCATAAATCAAGAGGGTTATATTTTTAAAAGAAAGGAATTCACCAGGAAAGGTAAACACAAGGAGATCTACAGATGCTGGAAATTCAAGCAACACACACAAAATGCTGGTGGAACGCAGCAGGCCAGGCAGCACCTATAGGAAGAAGTACATTCGACGTTTTGGGCTGAGACCCCAGGTGTTCCACCAGCTTTTTGTGTGTGCCACCAGAAAAGGTGTTTATTTTTCAACTTATTCCTTTATACTCTTCAGAGTCTTTGCAGTATTTCTTTGTTTTCAACCATTATGTTTCATGCTGCCATTTCTACCATTTATCCACCTCTTCTTCTCAAAGGTCATTCTTCTACTTCTGTGTGTTTTCTTGTTTGGTTACTTTATTAAACGTCTATAATTTGTAGTACTGTGAGATGGAATTTTAATTTTTGCTTTACCTTTCAAGCTACTAACCCCATTTCCAGAAAAGTTGGGATATTTTCCAAAATGCAATAAAACACAAATCTGTGATATGTTAATTCACGTGAACCCTTATTTAACTGACAACAGTACAAAGAAAAGATTTTCAATAGTTTTACTTAACAACTTAATTGTAGTTTGTAAATATACACAAATTTAAAATTTGATGGCTGCAACACACTGAACTAAAGTTGGGACAGAGTTAAAATAAGATTGAAAAGTGCACAGAATATTCAAGTAACACCGGTTTGGAAGACTCCACATTAAGCAGTCTAATTGGTAGCAGGTGAGGTATCATGACTGGGTATAAAAGTAGAGTCCATCAAAGGCTCAGACTTTGCAAGCAAGGATGGGTCGTGGCTCACCCCTTTGTGCCAAAATTTGTGAGAGAATTGTTAATCAGTTCAAAAGGAACATTTCCCAATGCAAGATTGCAGAGAATTTAGGTCTTTCAACATCTACAGTACATAATATTGTGAAAAGATTCAGAGAAATCAGAGACATCTCAGTGCATAAAGGGCAAGGTTGAAAACCACTGTTGAATGCGCGTGATCTTCGAGCCCTCAGGCGGCACTGCCTAAGAAACCGTCATGCTACTGTGACTATTATAGCCACCTGGGCTTGGGAGTACTTCGGAAAACCATTGTTACTTAACACAGTCCATCGCTGCATCCGGAAATGCAACTTGAAACTGTTTTATGCAAGGAGGAAGCCATACATCAACTCTATGCAGAAACTCCGGCGAGTTCTCTGGGCCCGAGCTCATCTCAGATGGACTAAAAGAGTGTGGAACCGTGTGCTGTGGTCAGATGAGTCCACATTTCAGCTAGTTTTCGGAAAAAACAGGCGTTGAGTTCTCCGTGCCAAAGATGAAAATGATCATCCTGATTGTTATCAGCGAAAGGTGCAAAAGCCAGCATCTGTGATGGTATGGGGGTGCATCAGTGCTTACGGCATGGGTGAGTTGCATGTATTTGAAGGTACCATTGACTCTGAGGCATATATATCTTCCTGGGACATCCATGCTTATTTCAGCAGGACAATGCCAGACCACATTCTGTACGTGCTACAACAGCGTGGCTTTGTAGACACAGGCCTGCTGCCAGTCGAGATCTATCTCCTATTGAAAATGTATGGCAAATCATGAAGAGGAGAATCAGACAACAGAGACCACGGACTGTTGAGTAGCTGAAGTCTTGTATCAAGCAAGAATGGACAAAATTTCCAATTGCAAATCTACTACTATTTGTATCCTCAGTTCCAAAACGATTAAAAAGTGTTATTAAAAGGAAAGGTGATGTAACACTATGGTAAACATGCCTCTGTCCCAACGTTTGTTGAGTGTGTTGCAGCCATCAAATTCTAAATTTGTGTATATTTACAAAATACAATTAAGTTGGTCAGTAAAACTATTGAAAATCTTTTCTTTGTACTTTTGTCACTTAAATAAAGGTTCACGTGAATTAACATATCACAGATTTTTGTTTTTATTGCATTTTGGAAAATATCCCAACTTTTCTGGAAATGGGGTTTGTAGTTACTGAAGTTCACTGCACAAGTTACCAGTACTTTGGCTCAATGATAATTTACCAACCTGATTTGATAACTAATTTTGATCTCCAGAGGTAGTGAGAAACTGTTTTGTATGTCCACCATAGAGCAATACATTTCATTACAACAATATAGAGGTAGTTCAAGGGAAAGCAATAACAGAATGCAGAATAAAGTGTTACAGTTGCAATAAACGTACTGTAAGGCCATTATGAAGAATGCTGTGAGGTTAAAAATCCATCTTACTGAGCTGCGAACCATTCAGTAGTCTTAGCATTGGGAAAGAAGCTGTCCTTGAGGCTGGTGTGTCATATGGGAATGGGTCTAAAGTGCATTTTTTTTGTAGGCTGGAGGATAGAAGGTGGACAGCTTTGTTCTGCCTCGCTCCATTTATTACAGTTGATCTGGGAGCACTTAATATTGATGTTCATTGCCACAAGTGAAAAAGAGACCTTGTTTCCCAAATGCCAGTCTCCCTCAACTTCATAAAATAAAATAGCATCAAGTTTCCTAAGCTAGGATGTTTGTCCAATCTGATATCGGCTGAGTCATGGAGCTGCAAGATGAATTTGAGCCTTCTCACCATTTGCCTGACTTTTAGTAGGTGTTGATGGGGAGGCTGTGCAGTTACTTATCTCTAGCCAGTATTTAATCTTTTATTTTGTGATCCTTTGGGCATCAAATGCACTACTTCATTGCATCCACCAGCTTTTCTAGTTTACTCTTAATCCACCATTTTGCCTGTCATCCTAAACCATTGGATTAATTATAGCTGATAAAGTGTCCAATGTTTTTCCCACTGTCTGGCTAAACTGGGACTTGGCAAAAGTGCTCTTAAGATTTTTTCCCTTTCCTTTTCCTTGCAAACATGGTTAGGCTTGTTTGATGGTTTTTCTTGACAGTGTGGCTCTGTTTGGAATCTATCTACTTTAACAGAGTAATGCATGAAGGTGCTCACGTAGAACATGGATAAAAAGAAACTAAGTAATTTTGATGGGTCTCAAACCTGAGGTTACTGTTTCTCTTTCTGTAGATGTTACCTGATTTGTTAAGTTTTTTTCAGTGTTTTCACTTTATCTCACATTGAGCATTCTTCGGTAAATCCTTGATGATCTCCTCATTTTGAGAGGTTATGTTGCTTCTTTCAGGCACTACACTGTATTACCAACCGGGTCTTCTGCACGGAGGGACAGTTGAACATGATTGCCATCCACAGCGTTCCATTGGTTATTACCTAGAAGCCTTGCTCTGCCTAGCTCCATTTTGTAAGAGACCATTAAAAGCCATCTTGAAAGGTGTCACCAATGACCAAACGGATCCTTCAGTAAGTTAAAATTTTAAGATAAATATTAATTATTATTTGACTTATTCATTATAATAGTGTGAACTACTTACTATAAAAATTTGGCTAATGTTGATGTGTTGTTGCAAGACCGGGTGTTACTATGTATCCTTAGTTGCCCTGAGGTGGTTAGTTTTGGATCTTGTATTTGGATAACTTGTTAGCCTACTTCAGAGTCAGGTGTGGACTATGAGATCAATTAATAGCCAGAATAACTAAGGTAGCCTTCAATGAGGGAATTAACAAATCATTTGGATTTTCTATTGCTGTTAATTTGCAAATACTCTTATTGCTACTGACTACTATATATATTGTGTAAGGCATTCAAATTCTAACATTGCCATATTATTAAAATTTGTACTCCGATTTTTTTTGGGAGGGGGGTTTATTTGCCTAGTAACTACCCATTACACTAAATGCCTCAGTTTGATGAAGGCATCTGGTTCTTTTGGCTTGGGGCCTACCTACTCTTTTGCCATAATGAAGATGTCACCCAGTCACAATCTATAATTTCAAGACCTGACATGTTCCTTGTTCTACCATTGCTATTAAATCTTGGTTGAACAAGTGAGAAGTACATGTGAGCAGCACCAGACATGCCTAAAATAATGAGATGTAAGCTCAAAGCCTGCACAGCATACAAATGACATAGCTAAATAATCTACTTGACCAATGGATCATGTTGCAGTTCTGCTGCCGTACCATATCTAGTCATGAATGGTGAGGAACAATTCGCTTTAAAAAATGGGCTGCTACAAGCAGCTCCATTGATTTAAATTCATTCCTAACCTCAACTGTGAATCTATCATTTAAATGTTATCTCTGCGACTACACTGATTTCCTTCAGGTTCTTTCTACATCACAAAGATGTGCTAAGAGGGTAGATTTGCCACATTAATTTACCCCTAGTTTAGATCATGAATAGGAAACTTGTTAATAAACACATGACAAAGAATTAGTTACAAGGAAATAGAATTGGTGATTGCAGTAGGTTCAAGCACAAATGGCGAATACAGCTCTGATAATCCAACATCCTTGGGGTTTGGTGTTAGACTCGCAGAATGGTTTGAACAATTGGGTGTTCCTCCTATTACCCAACACATGTTTATCTTTGTAGACTTTCCAAAGCAAGCTGACTTTGAAGAAATTTTTCTTTCCAGCATCTGCAGAATGTTGCTGCTCTTAACATAATAACAGTACTTAACTGAACATGGAATTGAGCTGCCCAGTAATATATCAAAGGAAAAATATCAAAGTAGAATTTGTCATATTTGCAATTACACATATGCACAGTTGTAATGAAAATCTTACTTGCATCATAAACAACATTCACAAGAAAAATTAATGTAAATTACACATTTTTGTTTACAAGAAAGCAAAATTAAAACAAAAAGAAATGAAGTCAGTTTTAGAGTAAAGTGATCAAAGTGGTCATAGTGTTGCTAAGTGTAGTAATTAGGATTTTCCAGTTGGTTCAAGGATCGAATGGTTAGTTAAAGCATTTGGAATTACGTCTTACAGAATATAAGATTATTATAGTCATCGGGAGTCAATCACCCCAGCAGGAGACAGCAGTGCCTTTGGCAACAGCATCAAAGTTGCAGACCTTCCTGACTTGGAAATATATTGCTGGGCTTTCATTGATTTTGTTGGCTGTAATTTCTGGTACTTTGGCAGAAGGACTGCTGTGCAGTTTAAAGCAGCAGCACACAGCAACCTTCTCAGTGATAAAAAAAATAACTGTATTTATCTGTGACACGCAGATTGTGAAAATCAGTGTTTAAAATATCTTTGGCTTTCTGTATAACTTATGACCCAAGAACCCTGTATTTCCCACTCTGACCTCTTGTGGATATCCTTCATTGCTCCATGGTCAGGCATGCCTTAGCTGTCCAGACTTTCTTCTCCATCTTTCTCCCTTCAGTGGCAATTAAAATCCCTTTCTTTGACTAAACATTTGCCACCTCTTCTAAACGTGTTTTGAACATGTTTCATTGACAGTTTTTAACAGATAACATTTTTGTGCACTGCCAGCTATATATTTCAACACATAAGACATGCATTTTAAATCTTTGCCTTAATACCTCTATTTTTGGTCCATTAATTTTTATGCTGGAGGAGTAAGGTTAAAAAAAATGCATGAGTTGGTTACTTCTCAAAATTGAGCAAAATTAAAGAATATTTGAAGCGGTGTATATATAAATTTTCTTATATCAGGGAAGATACAAGTTCTTTGCTCTTGTGCTGGATGCAATGGTCAAAAGAATTACCTTCTGATCTTTTTCAAATTGAATTTGGCTTTTTCTTTTGTTTTAGCTACCTTTGTTAAATTCAACTAGCAATGGTAAAAGTTGAGAACTTTTTTGTATATGTATGTATGTATATCATTTGAAATTCTGAGTGCAAAATATCCTACGTGAGCCATCACTATGTAGGAATATAGATCAGTTTTAATAATAATTTTAGTACAATTATTTGGTTTTTTTTGGTCAGGTGGACACTCTAAAAGCTACAGCACTGCCACTAATGAAGAGATTTGGTGTAGATGGTGAAGGTTTTGAGCTGAAGGTAAGAAATGCTTCCTGATAGTGTTTCTTTTAAAGTGGTGGTTACTGCTAATTTTTGATAATCCATGATAGATTTGAGCAACAGTTATTAAAATTGAGATCATTTTTCTCTCAAAGCAGAAAATAAATGCTGTTAATTCTGAGTACCAATTTTATGCAGCTTTAACCCGTAGAAATGTATAAGAGTACCTTTTATTTATACTTATAGAGGATTTAAACCAAAGATAGATTAGAATTGAATCCATTGGATTAGATGTACTTTTTGAGAATTTGTGGGAAATTCTGTGTTGATATTTCTATGCCTACACAGTTCTTGAAAGTGCTTGGACAAAGAACATAATTCTTCTATTTTGAATAGAAATCGCTGCTTTGTCTCGTGATAAACTTAATGGGACAGTGCCATGTTGTTGGAGCATTTTACATTTGATGAATAAGACCCTTGATAGGATGGTGCACTTAAGTTTGAATACATTATTACAATTTTATTCACAAATGCAAAAAATCAAGGGGGGAAAAATCACAGTAGAATTTACTTAAGGATTATCTACTGACCCAATATATGTTGCTTTATGATCTATGGAAGTTTATGTAAGTGTACTTCATATTTGAAGTTGTCTTTATGTTCCTCTTCAGAGTTGTCTCCTTTTATAAACAGTTACCGGTTATAGATACAGTGGATTCCATTTAATTGGGAATAGTACATTTTGGCCCAATTAAGCGGCCACCCTGATTAGTCAGAGTTAAATAGTTAAAAAGAATTTTTTTAAAAAGGCATACTACTGTTCAACGGAGTAACAAATTAAGTATTTAAATGAAATACAGAACAAATTGGAACACTACAAATGCTACTACAGTACTATAAAACTGCGTTAGTTCCTAATAGCTATCGATGGAGGAATACGTCCAATGTAAGCAGCTTTTTGTTTTGATTAACAAAATCAATCAAAAGATAGTTAATTTTGTTAAATGAGGAAAAATCGGTGCAGACACCTTGTGCTGATAACGGACTGTCTTCATCCAATACTTCCAGTGATTGCATCCTCCAAATAATCATTTTCATTGGAATATTGAAGATGATAGGTACCTTCAAATTCTTCATAGTTCCTAACTTGTTGAAGCAAAATTGTCTTATTTTCTCTCTCAGCTATTTCTGGTATCGCCAAGCCTGAATGATTGAAACTGCAGTGAGCAAAACGGTTCTGAATTGTCCTACTGCTTATTTCTTGCCAACTTTCTGTGACAAAAATCACTGCTTTTTGAATGCAGACACATGCAATTGACACTATTTCAAAACTTCGTTCTAAGCATGATGATGTGTATGATGGCCAAAATAAGTGCACATGACTGATGTTATATAGAAACTGTTCAGCAACGGTCTCCTTTCGAAATTTAGTGGCATAGTATCCCAATTAAGTCTCAGCTACTTTCTTGATTAGTTTCTCTTCTATTAGAATTGTCCCATATAAGTGGCTTCCAATGGATTCTGGCTAATTGCGCCAATGTATATATAAAATCATATTATTTTCCTTGATTTCCCCACCCACAAAAACCAGATTTGGATTCATCTTAATAGCAACTTAAATGGATAATCAGAATGATTTTGCTGACGCACAGAAAGTTCATTTGGTATTATTTTCAAATGTAACTTACAATCCTCTTAATTGTCAAGAGAGTTATGTGGTTAACTGATTTGGCTGTAAATTTATTAAATCTTGCCTTTGCTTATTTGAACAGGTAGTCCGGAGAGGAATGCCTCCTGGTGGAGGAGGTGAGATATTCTTCTCATGCCCAGTGCGACGATTTTTAAAGCCCATTCAGTTAACAGACCCTGGTAAAATTAAACGGATCAGAGGTGTGGCGTATCCTTTCATGAAGACCCTACTCAAAACTTGACTTTTGTCTTTCTCCGGGGCCGGTGCTTTAGATGGAGAGGAAGTAGAGACGAACTTGAATTTACAGATACATGCTTTAATATTTGCATAGATTATTTCAGTTTCTCAGGACTTTTCAAAGTGCTTCCTAGCCACTGAGGTAAATTGTAATCATTGTTTTAATGTTGTGTGATGCAGTCAATTTGCAGAAAGCTACGGTTGCCTGAACTACAATGAGGCAATAATTAATCGCTTGTGATAAACTCGACGGGTATGATAGACACACTGGGAGATTCTGCATGTTAATGGAACCTTTCAGGCCATCTGAGAGGACAGATAGGCACAATTTAACAGTAAGTTCAGGAAGACATTTTCCTTGCTCCCAAGTGCAATTTTTCTTATGAATCTCCAAAGGACCAACATCATTTTAGCCGATATTTTCATTTTCACAAATCCACGTATTTTTATAAATCTATGTGGTCTTTGTATCTGTTCTTGTTTTTCACCAGGCCTCACTCGTGTTCTTAACCTTTCCAATCATTGCTTTACCCTCCTTTTGTGAATTTCTGAACTTTCCTGTAAGTTTGGCTTCTTTAAATGTTAGCCATTGCATGCCATACCTTTTATTGCAGGATGGAAAAGTACAGCATATCATTACCAATTTACTACCCAGCACTATAGGTTTGCCCTTTAACTTTCTAAATTCTACGTTATCACTTCTCCAGTCAAAGTTGCTATTAAGATTGGTATCATCCTGATTTAACCGAAGCCCTTCCTAATTGAACAGCTCCCTATTACCTCAGTATTGATGTCAATCTTCACATTTCATTCCATTTAGATATTTGAAACACACATCCAATTGGTTGATCTTATTCACTCTATCCTAATTTATATGTGGTTTGGATATTAATACAGAGATGATTACATAAGTGGTTTTGGTTTATTTTGTTTGTGGTTCATTGTGGAAACAACCTATTGAACTCACAGAGGGTAGAAAGGTAAGGTAGACAGTGAAGAACGATTTTATTGTACAGATATTTGAATCATGAATTACTTTAGAAGTACAGGTATAGTTTTTATTATCTAAAGTGAATCAAAGCTATAATCTTGTTGATTTCAGTGTTTGCTGCTGTATAATTTTCCTTCACTGAGAACTCAGGTACTCTGTCAGGGTTTCTCCACAGATGGCTAATAGAATTGTTGATTCGGCCAGAAGTATTTTAAACAAGTTCATACCAGATATCTACATCTACACTGATCATATGAAAGGAGCAAATTCAGGAAAGTACGTCAATCAGATATGGTGGGAACATCGTCTGAATTTTAAGGTTGATTTTAAAAATGCTCATCAAATAACTTCATGACTTTTGTGGAAATGCAGTGGATGATAGAAGTAGAATACTATTAATGGTGCAATTGAAACTTCAAACAGAATTTGATATTTGAAAAAGAGCTACAAACGCCAGAAATATGAAATAAAAATAGAAAATGCAGACAATACTTTGCAGCTCAATTGGCATCCATGGAGAAAGAAACAGTGTTAAGACTAGGTTGCCAATCTTTGTGGATTTTGATAGGCCATTGTACTCAACCATTAAATGTATTTTGCTATTGCTGCCTGACTGGCTGAATATCTCCAGTATCTTCTGTTTTCATTTGTTTTGATGTTTTGTTTTCCTTTATACTGGAATCGATGCTTCCCATATTGCTGTTATGAGACTGTGGTTTTAAAAAATGTGGTTTTGACTGTTCTCCACAACTAGTTTATCTATGGCAGTGTATTACCCAAAATAGGTGGATTTTCTTTCAGGCATAGGTTTTATTTAGTACCATTACTTATGTTCCAATGTTGAACAACACTTTCTTCAACTTCTTTGAAGCAAAAATTCATATCTTCTGGGAAATGGAGCAGAACTCAATTTACATTTTTAAAAATATTGCAATTCAAGCTTGATTTATAATCACTGAACCACTAACACTGTTAGCTTGGAATACATTTGCCTATTTTGTCTAGATTGTTAGAAGAGGGATATTGAGAGAGAGGTAATGGAAACGAGCATTCATACGAGACTGATGCTGGAAATTTGGAGCAACAAAAAAGGAACTCAGCGAGTCATAGTAATGCAGCACAGAAACAGACTCTTTGCCCCAACTGGTCCAGGGCATCCTCTCTGCTAGTCCCAGTGTCAAATAGCATCTCTGGAGTGAAATGAGCAGTTGAGGTTTTGGTTCAAGAGAGGAGAATGGGAATAATGCAAGAAATTGGGTGGGGGTGGGGGAAGAGAATTATAGGTGGAAGTGAGAAAGAGAGGGAGAGAAGAAATCTGATGGGAAATGATGATGGATGCAGGGTTTGAAGGTGGGGGTGTCCAGTTGGAGGAAATGTGGTTGACTGCAAATGGAGAGAGTAGGAGAGGGGAAAGGGTGATGTGGACTTAGTGAAAATGAGTGGTCAAAGGGGAGTGGTTATCAGTTATTCAAGAAATCATTGTTCATCTAATGGGGCAGAATATGCAAGGTTCTCTATTCTACATCTAACCTTGACTTGGCAGTGGAGGAGACATTGGATGGACATGTTGATGTGGGAATAGGAAGTTGAATCAAATTGGCTGGCCACTCAAGAGACCCCAGCTGGCATGGTGTATGAAACAAAGGTGTCTGATGAAGTGGACCCCCAATCTGCGTCTGGTCTCAAAACAAAAAGAGGGAGCACCAGATGCAACTATTATTACTGAATTGAATGTTTTGGTAGAGTTTTCATTTGGAAATGTGATCTAAAACTTCTGACACAGAGCTTATAATGTGTTTATGTTCTAGGTCCCCAGGTTTCGGCTTGTCTTTAGTGGCAGAAACAACAAATGGAACAGTTTTGAGTGCAGAGCTAGTTTCAAATCCTTCGGGCCAAGGGTCACCTGTCTTGCCTGAGGACCTTGGGAAGAACTGCGCAAAGTTGCTTTTGGAAGAAATCTATAGAGTAAGTTCTTGTTCAAAATACTGAGGGCTCTCATTTCAGTATTGGCATTAGAAGGGCAGTGTGGGATTCATATGGAAAGGAAATGATTCACTATAATGCAAAGCTGCTTGCTAGCTGATAGCTTCAGTCAGCCAATATGCTTACAAATCTTTAAATTGCATTTCAGTTCTGGCATTTTGGTTCCTGCTTAAGGCTGAGATCCGTACTTGAATTTAATTAATGTATCGACCTTTAGAGCAACACGGCACAGACCCAAGCCCTTGTGTCCAACTGATCCATGCTGACCAAATTCTCTCGGCTCCAGTCCCTCTCCATGTACCTATCCAAGTGCTCTTTAAATGATATTATTGTACCTGACTCAACCACTTTTTCTGGCAGCTTGTTCTGTATTCTCGCCACCCTCTGTGTCCCTCAGATCCCTTTTAAACCTTTTCCCTCCTACTTCAATATGCATTATAACTTTGGACCACCCTACCCTGGGGAAAAGACTGTTACCAATCATCTTATCTATGCCTTTCAGAACTTTAAGCACTTCAGTAAAGTCCATTAAAACCATAATATATTGGAGCAGAGTTAGGCCATTTGGCCCATTCAGTTTGCTCCACCATTTCATCATGTCCATTTTTCCTGCCTTCTCCCTGTATCCCTTCGTGCCCTTAGCAATCAATCTGTCAAACACTGCTTTAAATATACATAAAGACACTGCCTCCACTGCTGCCTGTGGCAACAAATTCCACAGATTCATGACTCTTTGGCTAAAGAAGTTACTCCTCATTTCTGTTCTAAAAGGATGCCTCTTTATTTGGTGGCTCTGTCCTCTGGTCCTAGGACTCCCACCATAGGAACCTTCCTCTCCACATCCACTTTATCAAGACCTTTCACCATTCATTAGGTTTCAATGCACCCCTCATTCTCTGAATTCTAGTGAATATAGACCCAGAGCCGTAAAACTCTCTTTATGTGACAAGCTATTCAATCCTGAAATCATTTTTGTGAACCTCCTTTGGATTGTCGCCAGTTTCAGCACTTCCTTTCAAAGATATGAGGTCCAGTACTCCAAGTGAGGCCTCACCAGTGCTTTATAAAGCTTCAACATTACATCCTTACTCTTATATTCTGGTTCTCTTGAAATGAATGCTAACATTGCATTTGTCTTCCTCACCACAGGCTATAGGGAATACTGCACATGGATACCCAAGTCCCTTTGGGCCTCAGTTTTTCAGAAAATATTCTACTCTTTCATTTCTTTTACTAAGTCCATGACCATACATTTCTTGACATTGTACTCCGTCTGGCATTTCTTTGCCCATTCCCCTAATATAAGTATTTCCATAGCTTTTCTACTGCCTCAAGACTACCTGCTCCCTCTACCAATTTTTGTATTGTCTGCAAACTTTGCAATAAAGCCACCAATTCTGTCATCCAAATCATTGATTTATAATGTAAAAAGAATCGGTCCCAACACAGACCCTTATGAAACATCACTAGTCACTGGCAGCCAGCCAGTAAAGGCTCCTTTTATTCCCACTCTTTGCCTCCTGCCAATCAGCCACAGCTTTATCCATGCTGGACTCTTTCCTGTAATACTATGGGCTTGTAACTTGTTAAGCAGCCTTGTGTGGCACCTTGTTAAAGCCCTTCTGAAAATTCAAGTACACAGTATCAACTGATTCTCCTTTATCTACCCTGCTTGTTATTTCTTCAAAGAATTCCGACAGATTTGTCATAAGATTTTCCCTTGAGCAAGTCATGCCGGCAAAGGCATATTTTATCATGTCTTCCAAGTACCCTGAAACCACATGCTTATCAATTGACTCCCAACATCTTCCCAACCACTGAGGTCAGACTGACTAGCCTATAATTTCCTTTCTTTTGCCTCTTCCCCCTTCTTAAGGAGTGGAGTGACATTTGCAATATTCCATTCTTCTAGAACCATTCCAGAATCTAGTGATTCTTGAAAAATCATTAATAATGCCTCCAGAATCTCTCCAGTCACCTCTTTCAGTTCCTTGGAGTGTACACCATTTGGTCCAGGTGACTTGTCTACTTTAAGACCTTTCAATTACCCATGCCAAGAACCTTCTCCCTAGAAATGTCAACTTCACACACTTCATGACCCCTGAGATCTGGAACTTCCATCATACTGCTAGTGTCTTCCACAGTGAAGACTGATGTAAAATACTTTCTTCATCCACCATTTTCTTGTCCCTCATTACTACCTCTCCAGCATTGTTTTCCAATGGTCTGATATCCACTCTTGCCTCTCTTTTACACTTTATGTACCTGAAGAAACTTCTGGTATCCTCTTTAATATTATATGCTAGCTTACTTTTGTATTCCATCTTTACCTTCTTAATGACTTCTTAGTTGCCTGCTGTTGTTTTTTAAAAGCTTCCCAATCCTTTAACTTCCCACTAATTTTTGCTCTGTTATTTGCCCTGTCTTTTGGCTTTTATGTTGGCTTTGAGTTCTCTTGATAGCCATGGTTGTCTACAAGAAGGGTCAGAGCCGTCTCTATTTCCTGAGGAGAGTGAGGTCCTTTAACATCTGCTGGATGACGCTGAGGATGTTCTACGAGGCTGTGGTGGCCAGTGCTATCATGTTTGCTGTTGTGTGCTGGGGCAGCAGGCTGAGGGTAGCAGACACCAACAGAATCAACAAACTCATTCATAAGGCCAGTTATGTTGTGGGTGTGAAACTGGACTCTCTGATGGTGGTGTCTGAAAGGAGGATACTGTCCAAGTTGCATGCCACTTTGGACAATATCTCCCATCCACTCCATAATGTACTGGTTAGGTACAGGAGTACATTCAGCCAGAGACTCATTCCACCGAGATGTAACACTGAGCATCATAGGAAGTCATTCCTACCTGTGGCCATCAAACTTTACAACTACTCCCTCGGAGTGTCAGACACCCTGAGCCAATAGGCTGGTCCTGGACTTATTTCCACTTGGCATGATTAACTTATTATTATTTAATTATTTATGGTTTTCTATTGCTATATTTCTTCACTGTTGTTGCTTGGTGCAGCTGTAACAAAACCCAATTTTCCTCGGGATCAATTAAGTATGCCTGTCTGTCTGTTGTATTATCTGGCCTTTGGAATACTCCTTCCTCTTCGGGATGTATAAATCCTGTGCCTTCCGATTTGCTTCACAGCTATTTCTGCTTTACCATCATCCATGTCAGTGTTCTTGTCCAATCAATTCTGGCCAGCTCCTCTCTCATGCCTCTATAATTTACTCCATTGTAATACTGATACATCTCTTCAAATTTCAGGGGAGGTTTGATCATATTATGAATACTTACCTCTAAGGGTACTTTTACTTTGAGCTCTCTTATCAATTCTGGTTCACTGTGCAATAACCAGTCTGGAATAGCTGACCCTTTAATGTGCTCAACACGAACTGCTCTAAAAAGCCATCTTGTAGGCATTCTAGAAATTCCCTCTCTTGGGATTCAGCACCAACCTGATTTTCCTGATCTTCCTGCAAGTTGCAATCCCCCAAGACTATTATAACTTTGTCGCTTTGGCATGCATTTTCTATCTCCTGTTGTAATTTGTAGACCACATCCTTACTTCTGTTTGGGAGTTTGTTTACAGCTCCCATCAGGATCTTTTTACCTTGCAGTTCCTTAGCTATAGCCACAATGATTCAACATCTTCTGATTCTATGTCAGCTCTTTCTAATGATTGTATTTCACTTTTTTTTTAACCAAGAGAGTAATGCCACCCCCTCTGCCTTACCTGCCTGTCCTTTAAGTACAAAGTGTATCTTTGGACATTAAGGTCCCAGCTATAATCTTTCAGCCATGTTTAAGTGATCCCTGCAGCATGCATGCCAATTTGTAACTCTGCTACAAGTTCATTTGACTTATTCCACATACTGCATTCATTCAAATATAACACATTCAGTCCTATTTTTGTCTGCCTTTTACATTGCAACTCATCCTGTTGACTGCATTTTTGTCCTATCATCAGCTAGGAGCCTCACTATACATGGCTTTTGTTTGTAAATCTATGTACTCATAGAAAGTAGAATAGTACAGCACAGGACAGGCCCTTCGGCCCACAATGTTGTGCTGACCCTTAAACCCTGCCTCCCATATATCCCACCCCATCTTAAATTCCTCCATATACCTGTCTAGTAGTCTCTTAAATTTCACTAGTGTATCTGCCTCTGCCACTGACTCAGTCAGTGCATTCCATGCACCAACCACTCTCTGAGTAAAAAACCTTCCTCTAATATTTCCCCTGAACTTCCCACTCCTTACCTTAAAGCTATGTCCTCTTGTACTGAGCAGTGGTGCCCTGGGGAAGAGGTGCTGGCTGTCCACTCTATCTATTCCTCTTAATATCTTGTACATCTCTACCATGTCTGCTCTCATCCTCCTTCTCTCCAAAGAGTAAAGCCCTAGCTCCCTTAATTTCTGATCATAATCCATACTCTCTAAACCAGGCAGCATCCTGGTAAATCTCCTCTGTACCCTTTCCAATGCTTCCACATCCTTCCTATAGTGAGACGACCAGAACTGTACACAGTACTACAAGTGTGGCTGAGCCAGAGTTTTATAGAGCTGCATCATTACCTCGCGACTCTTAAACTCTATCCCTCGACTTATGAAAGCTAACACCCCATAAGCTTTCTTAACTACCCTATCTACCTGTGAGGTAACTTTCATGGATCTGTGGACACTTACCCCCAGATCCCTCTGCTCCTCCACACTACCAAGTATCATGCCATTTACTTTATACTCTGCCTTGGAGTTTGTCCTTCCAATGTGTACGACCTCACACTTCTCCGGATTGAACTCCATCTGCCACTTCTCAGCCCACTTCTGCATCCTATCAACGTCTCTCTGCAATCTTCGACAATCCTCTACACTATCAAAATACCACCAACGTTTGTGTCATCTGCAAACTTGTCAACCCACCCTTCTACCCCCCACATCCAGGTTGTTAATAAAAATCACGAAAAGTAGAGGTTCCAGAACCAATCCTTGTGGGATACCACTAGTCACAACCCTCCAATCCAAATGTACTCCCTCCACCGCAACCCTCTGCTTTCTACAGGTAAGCCAATTCTGAATCCACCTGGCCAAACTTCCCTGGATCCCATGCCTTCAGACTTCCTGAATAAGCCTACGACATCTTCGGCACTATTGCTCCAGTTCGGCACCCCCTTGCCAAAATAGTTTAAACCCTTGTGAACAACTTTGGCCAACCTGCCCATAAGGATATATGACCCCCTCGGGTTCAGGTGTAACCCATCCCTTTTAAAAGGTCATACGTTCCTCAAAATTTCCCAGTGATCCATAAATCTGAACCCTTGTCTCCTGCATCAGTTCCTCAGCCACACATTCACCTGCAGAATCATTGTATTGTTACCCTCTCTGACACGTGGCACAGACAGCAATCCTATTTTACTGCTTTCTACCTAGCTCACTAAAATCTCTCCTCAAAATCTCCTCACCTTGTCTGTCTACATCATTGGTGCCAATATGTACCAAGACTTCTGACCATTTACCCGCTCCTTAGAGAATGTCATGGCCCTGATCCGAGACATTTCTGATCCTGGCACTAGGGAGGCAACATGCCATGTGGGTGTTAGCCCACAGAATCTCGTCTCTGTTCCTCTGAGTATGTCATCTCCTATCAACACTGCAGTTCTCTTTACCTCTCTGCTCATCTGAGCTGTAGTGCCAGTCTCAGTGCCGGAGACCTGGTCACTGTGGTCTCATCAATAGTGTCTAACGTTGTGTCCTTTTATTGAGGGGAATGACCACAGGTGTACTCTGCACTGGCTGTGTAATTCCCTTCCTTCTCCTGACAGTCACCAAGTTACCTGTCTCCTGCAATCTCTGGGTGACTACCTCACTGTAACTCCAACCTATCACCTCCTCATTCTCCCATATGAGTCAAAGGTCATAGAGCTGCAGCTTCTCTTACTTGATATGTTCTCTTGGGAGCTGCAGACTGGAAGTCTCCCAGGCTCGCCACATCTCACACACAGTACACAACACTGCCCCGGGGCCATTCTCACTAAACTACTGTGCTCTAACAGATGAGGAATGAACAAGTAAGAACAGAAGAAGATACTTTACCTTGCCCAAGCCTGATGAGCCAAAGCCACTTTAAACACTGGCACACAAAAGAATGGCTGTTCATTCAATTTGTCCTGCATTCCAAGGAATAAAGATCTACCCTGGCCATCCTCTTGTGATAGCTCGGGCCCTCTAATCCTGGCAATGTCCACAAATCTTTTCTGCGCTCTTTTCTGTAACAGGTTCACTAATCTGTACACTAGTGGTCGCCAACCAGTCGATCCTTGAGACTTTCCCAGAGAATCCCAAAAAAAATGAAAAGTAAATACACAAATACTGTTGTAATGTGATCATTATAAAAATAAGTAATACTAATTTGGATAATGGTAATATAGCAATACTCCTGCTACTGAAAGCTGTTTGTAAGTTCTGTTCTTTCTGCCCAGTGCACGTGTCTATAGCTCCCCTGTCATGCACCGCGGTAGAAAAGACTAGAAGTTAGAAACATCTCACAGACACCTCAGTCTGTCTCAGACTGGCTGTCTGTAGTTATGAGCCAAATTTCAGGGAACTAGTAGAAAATATTCAGCCCCAGTCATCACACTGAGTGCAACAGTCAATTTTTATTCATTTATTTTTCGTGTTGAATGAAAATTAAATAATGAAATATAGAATTAAAGGTGTTGTAATGTGAGCATTATAAAAATAAGTAATACTTATTAAGGTAATGGTAATATATCAATACGCCTGCTATGGAAAGCTGTTAGTAAAGAGAGGTTGTTTCCGGGTTGCGGGGTTTTACTTCAGGTCTTTTCTGCCTGGTGTGCATGCGTTGTGACTAAACCATTTAGTGGGTCGATCTTGCCTTTCACTAAGGCTGAGGTAGGGGATCTTGGGCTTAAAAAGGTTGGCAACCACTACTGTATACAGTACTCCAAGTACAGTCTCACCAACAGCTTGTGTAACTACAACATAATGTCTCAACTCATATGTTCCATGTCCTGACTGACAAATGTTAGTGTGCTAAATGGCTTTATCACCACCCTGACTATCTGTGACACTGCTTTCAATGGGCTATGAACTTGTACTCCGAGGCTCCTGTATTCCGTTACAGTGCCCCACCATTCATAGTACAAGTTCTATGCTAGTTTGACTTGTGCATCATATTTATCTGTATTGAAATCTATTAGTCTTCTTTGGCCTGCTTCTTTAACTGATTAAGATCACTCTGTAATCTGCAATAACCTTTTCACTCTCAGATAATATTGGCTTGTAGCTTTGCAATATGTGGCTGCATTTCGCATTTTTCTTGGATTATTCTTGAGCCCTAGGCATTGAAGTCAAGGCATTGTATTAGTTCTCACCAGTTGCCCTAAAGTCGTTTTCGTCCACCATTAGTTTTTTATCCTCCTTTTACTGAATGGCTGTAAAACCCGTTTCTGTTTGGCTTCTAAGCAGAAAACAAGTGAGTCATCTTAACGTAACATCTAAAGTACATTGATTAATTCAGAATGCAGCATGTTGCAATAAATACATAATTTTAGGTGCAGGCTGGAGGTCTCCCATATTTCCCACATCCCGCATGCAGTACAAAGCCATTCTCACTAAGGTATTATGCCCTCACAGATGAGGAAATGAACAAATGAGAACAGAAAGAGATAAAGTTGCCAAATACTTTATCTTGCTCAAGCCTGATCCTGCCCAAAATGCCTTACCTGGATAGGAGCCTAGAGCTTCATCATAAAATATTTCAAAGGAATTAGTTATACCATCAGTATTTTATTTTGCCTTAAAGCAATGGTTGCTCTTTGGCTATTAAAGTCATTTAAGTGTGAATCATGTGTATTTAGTGTCACATGTTGAACAAATCGGGTCATGTTGGCATGGTCCCTTCTCTGAAAGGCGTTAGCTTTTTACAACAATCCAATCAGTGTATGGTCATTAATAAATAAAACTAATTGGGGCTTATTTTTAATTCTCGATTATTCTCTGACTTTAAATCCATAGCTTTCACGGTGAAATTTTGACATGCATCTCTTGATTGTTAGTCAAAGACTCTGGGACACTCATCTTGTAACTAAAGCTGTACCACTACAATACCCTTTCAATAGGAATTAATTTCATCCTGGGTGTAGTGCATTAAATGTTGTTTTGTAATTTGTTTAGGGGTAAATGGGTTATTGGGATGAACCTAACCTCACCTTCAAAAGTGCAATGTTATCTTTCATCTCTTTGATAAAAGGTTTCACCTGTGCAAAGCATCACTCCCTGGTGCAGTGTTAACTTTAGTTATTGCAGTGCATGTTGGTTATCAATTATGGAATAGATGGCATCTTTAAACAATGCTGAGAGTTTATTGACAAACATCAGCATCACTTCAGTTTTAATGTAGTGTGTTCTTTATAGAATCAAGCATGAAGTTCTGTATACCACTTAGAGTTTAGACATACAGAGTCAGGTTTATTATCACTGGCATGTGTAGGGAAATTTGTTAACTTAGCAGCAACAGTAAAATACAATACATGATAATATAGAAAAAAAATAAAGTAAAACAATTACAGTAAGTATGTATATTAAATAGATTAAAAAGAGTGCAAAATAAATAATACATTAAGAAAAAGTGAGGTAGCATTCATGGGTTCAATGTCCATTTAGGAATCAGATGGCAGAGAGGAAGAAACTGTTTCTGAATCACTGAGGCTTCTGTAAAATACCTCTTTCTAAAGTAATATTGATTGTAACTTGCATTATTTTTCTTTATTTGTACAGGGTGGCTGCGTAGGTTCAATAAATCAGAGTTTGGCCCTGCTATACATGACCCTTGGACAGCAGGATGTTTCAAAACTTCAGATAGGTCCACTGTCCCCTTACACGTAAGTAAATGCCTCATAATGCAATGATATGACACAGCAGTGTAATCTGTGCCAAATGGATTAGTTTGCTTCTGGTGTTTTCTTGTTTTGGTTTTCAAAATGTTCCCTCAGCTCAAAATTTGGAGATCGGAAGGTCTGTCCTTTTTCAGTTATCATGGTACCGGTGCTGTTTCTTCAAGAGGTACAGTACTGTGATAACTGAAGAGTGACAGTGCCATCACAAGACTGCTGACTCTGAAGGATTACTCTTCTCACACTTCGGGATGGAACAATGTCAGTGTGGCAGGCTTGTGTGCAGGGAGTAATTTCTGCTTTCTTCGGTTTGAGAGATCCTGAGATGAAATACAGTAGGAAAGTGTCAATTGCTTTCGGTTTGCACATGTCAAGCAGATGGGGTAACTCCACCAAATGGGAAATTTCATATTTCTAGATCAGCAATAGGCTTTACGCTCACGCTGTTTCTTTAAAAAAGCTATGTGGGATATTTTCTTAAGGAACTCATTCCACTGAAGTAAATATTGAAATGCAGTGAACCCAACTTGAAGAGGAAAGTGTGTTGCTGCTTGCAGTAAGTTATTATCAAAAACGCAGTACCTCAAAGGAGGCTGAGTACTGACTTGCAGATGAGAATTGGGGAAACCTGAATGTGACAGAATTAAAGAGAAAGAAGGCTGCGTGGAATAGAGAATAATTGGGTAGCTTTGCAAAGAACCAGTTTAGAAGCACACACTCCCATCTGTTTGTTTTTTGCTGCTTCTGTTCAAATATATTGTCAAAACCATGTCCTCTTAAGTAAGGTTTGCTGTAAAGTTCTTTTTCTAGTGTTACCCAAGGAGTAAATAATTTTCCAGTACACTTCCAAACTAAATAAAAGCAAAAGTCCACTTGTGTAAAAACCTATATCATATTTATTAATCATTGATAGATTCAAACCAGCACAAACTGAATTTATCATAATTTAATGCTGAAAGGCCTCACATTAGAAAATTGAAGGGTCATGCAATTTTACTCATGAATGGTGAAATGTCTCCATCCATTTATGGCTTTAGTTTACCACGTACACTCAGTGGCCACTTTATTAGATACAGGAATGGAACCCAGGGCAGTGTGCTGCTTCTGTAACCCATTCATTTCAAGGTTTGATGTGTGCATTCAAAGAAGCTCCTCTGCACAGCACTGTTGTAATACATGGCTATTTGAGTTACTGTTGCCTTCCTGTCATCTTGAACCAGTCTGGCCATTCTCTTCTGACCTTTCTCATTAACAAGGCATTTTCACCCAATGGATGTTTCTACTTGTCACACCATTCTCTGTAAACTTGAGAGTCTGTTGTGCATGAAAATCTCAGAAGATAAGCAGTTTCTGAGATACTCAAACCACCCCATCTGGCACCAATTGTGAAAGTCACTTGGATCACATTTCTTCCCCATTTTGATGTTTGGTGTGAGCATGATAATATAGAAAAATAGTAAATAATTTACAAATATGTATAGTAAATGGTTAATTTAAAATCTTACAAAAATAGAAATAATATTAAGAAAGTGAGCTAGTATTCATGGGTTCAATGTACATTTAGGAATTGGCTGGCAGAGGGGAAGCTGCTGTTCCTGAACCTACCTTCTAATAACTTTAAATCTCTGACCTTTAGTTACGAATTTTTCTGATAAGGGAAATAGAAATTCCTATTTATCCCAACTAGACCTTGTAAGTTCTATACGCTACCATGAAATAGCCCTTTAGCCTCTCATCTGCTGTTAAAAAGAAAACAATTACATGAGAGCCAGGAATTCTTTATAACTAAATGCTTCCAGCACATATCATTAAACCTTCTCTACCCTAGCTGTTGTTCTAAGCTGTCAGTAACGTGGCCAGAACTGCATTTTCCTTCTCTAGTGTGGTTTTGATTTGTGATGATGAATCCCACCCCTCAGCCAATAAACAAAACTAATTCCATTAGTAGACTTTCCACTCTGCTCTTTCTATAGCCTTCCCTGGTGGCTTGGCATTGCTTCAAGGCCCATGGGAAGGTGATTCTGCTCTCTGTTATGGGGTTAGTGAGGGATTTGGATCTGGTCAATTGCACTGCCATCTTCCATGTTGGTTTACAAAGTTTCCTTTATTCTTGCACAGATGGTTTAGTTCTCATTTCGGGTACACCGTTTATTTAGTTGCAAAAGAAATAAAGGCAAAGGCACTAATTTTTATCTTGTGATTAATAATAATTGTGCCTCTTTACAATATTAAAACATCTGTTTTATAAAAATAATTTTTTTGGGTGCTTGTTGGAAATGAGGATTTGCTTATTACGCTAGCTTCTCATCAGAAATATGGAATAAAGGTATGCTTGGTTTATACAGTTTACTCTGAAGTTGTTTTATCCCATTGCTACAGAAATCCAGGGAGGTTTTGGTTTCTATTTCTGGCAGAGGTCTGAGTTGGCGATGCTATCTACAACTACAAGGCTGTTCCTGTGTCGCTCAGCAGATCGTTGAGTAGCTTCTTCTGCAGGTTCTCTGGATTCTAGGCTGGGGTTCTTGTAGGCTGAGCTGGTTTTAAACTTGGTGTGAGTACAGCAGCCTCATTCAAAGGAGAACTGGCTGCTGGGAGAAATGTACAGCATTTTAAGTTATTTTCTGTGTCTTAAATTTACTGTGTGAATGTTTTATCTTTGTCATTTAAATGGAAATGTAATTTTTCTAAGTGTTTGATTCTCCGCAGGTATTAATATCCATTATCACACTGAGAACTTTGGCAGTCTGTGAAACTCAGTGTTTGTAGGGACAAGGTGTCCTAGGCTCCCAATGAAAGAATATAACACTGAAACAACCTGCATCCTGAGATGGGAACCATTAATTTAAAACAATATCTACCTCATTAATTCATTGTTTTCTTTAATAGATAATTTAAAGATCTAATAGTGAGATTAGAAGAACATTGATCAACAACTTCAAATGTTTATTTGAAAGGAGTGCTTGAAAAGTAACAGATTGCAAATGGAGAAGTTTGTTATCTTGATGACTTGACAAATGGTCCTGCTCATACTTTTAATTGGGACGTTCTTTTTCAGTGTCTCTGAACTTTGTCTTTAGCAAGTCAGTTGGATGGAATGTTGAGATTATGAATCATGTTTTTCCTAATATGATAGTAAAACAGTAGGAAGATGACATAATTGAAATATGTGACTTTTAATTTTTTCTTAAAGGATTGAGTTTTTGCGTCATCTGAAGAGCTTCTTCCAAATCATGTTCAAGATTGAAACCCAGCCCATGGAAGAAAGGAAAGGTGGAGAGAAAGTGCTAATGACTTGTATGGGAGTTGGTTTCTCGAATATTAGTAAGATTGTCACATAGGAACAGCCATTGTTGAATTTCTGTTTGAGATGGTTATTTTTATATTAAAACATTGGAAAACCTTCACCCAGAAAAGTTGTCTAAAATTTTATACACTTAAAAAAATGAAGTGGTCTTGCAGAATTTCTGGAAGTGAAATTGCTTTTTTGAAAAGCCCCTTGAGATCTAGAGGGACCCAGGGACATGAATAAATCATTCAACTGACTTGAGCTTGTTCTGCCAATGCTGCACATGCACCCTAACTCTTATTTACTTGCCATAGTTCCATATGTCTCATACATTCACCCAATAAAAATCATTCAATTAGTTGTAATGGCTTTTTAAAAAAAATAAATGTATTCTCGGTGTTTCTGGTAGCTTGGGATGGGTGAGATGGGTCAGTTTGGGAGGTGGTTGATTGATAGACTTATTGTTCCAAAGACTTTTGAAGTCTATTTTGGGAGAAAATTCTTGACATTACTCCTGGTAAGGCCAGATCTAATTTTATAGTTGTCGTCTTTCTGAACTTCATTGGAGGAAATAATCCTTTAATTATTATATCACCCTTAGCATTTTCTGTAAGATTATAAAGTTACAGAGCCTATAAAAATTATTCAACCCTCCTGGAAGTTTTCATGTTTTATTGTTCTACAACATTCAATCACAGTGGATTTAATTTGGCTTTTTTTGACACTGATCGACAAAGGCACTTTCATGTCAGTGGAAACAGATCTCTTCAGTGTTCTAAATTAATGACAAATGTAAAACAAAATAATTAATTGCATAAGTATTCATCTTCAAGTTGGTATTTAGAAGATGCACTTTTGACAGCAATTCCAGCCTTGTGTGGATAGGTCTCTTAACAGTTTTGCACATCTGGACACTGCAACTTTTCCCTGTTTCTTCTTTACAAAACTGTTCAAGCTCTGTCGGATTGCATGGGGATCATGAGTGAACAGCCCTTTTAAGTCCAGTCATAAATTCTCAATTGGTTTGAGGTCTGGACTCTGACTTGGTTACTGCAGGAAATTAACTTTGCTGTTTTTAAGCCATTCCTGTATAGCTTTGGCTTTATGGTTGGGGTCATTTGTCTTGCTGGAAGACAATTCTCCCATGTTACAGTACTCTTGCAGACTGCATCAGGTTTTCCTCCAGGATTTCATTGTATTTTGTTGCATTCATTTTACCCTCTACCTTCACAATCCTTCCAGGGACTGTTGCTTGAAGCATTCCCACAGTAAGATGTAGCCACCACCATGCTTCACGGCAGGGATGGAATGTTTTAATAATGTGCAGTGTTTAGTCTGGTGCTCAATTTTGGTTTCATCAGACCATAGAACTTTCATCCAGCTGACTTCAGAGACTCCCATATGTCTTCTGGCAAACTCTAGCTGAGATTTCATGTGTACATTTTTTAAACTGTGCCTTTCTCTTTGCCGCTCTCCCATAAAGCTGTGACTGGTGAAGCATTCAGGCGACAGTTGTATGCACAATCTTTCCCAACTTGCAACTCCTCCAGAGCTGTCATAGATCTCTTGGTAACCTCCTTCACTAGTCCCCTTCTTGCACAGTCACTCAGTTTTTGGACTGCTCTAGGCAGGTTGACAGCGATGCTATATTCTTTCTGTTTCTTGATGATTGACTTATCTGTATTACAAAGGATATTTAGTGACTTGAACATTTTCTTATAAGCATCTCCTGACTTGTGCTTTTCAATAACCTTTTTGAGAAGTTGCTTTGAGAGTTCTTTTGTCTTCATGGTGTAGTTTTTGCCAGGATGCTGACTCGCCACCAGTTGGACCTTTCAGGTATAGGTATTTTTACTATTACCAATTAAATAGCTTGACTGCACACAATCATGTCCATTTAACTAATTATGTGACTTCTAAAACCTTTTGGCTGCACCAGTGATGATATGTGTCATATTAAAGCAGTATGAATACTTAGGCAATCAATGATTTTGTGTTTTATATTTGTAATTAACTGAGATCACTTTGTAGGGATCTGAATTTATTTTGACATGTCTTTTTCTGTTGATCAGTATCAAAAAAAGCCAAATTAAATCCACTGTGATTGAATGTTGTAAAACAATAAAACATGAAAACTTCCAAGAAGGGGTGAATACTTTTTATAGGCACTGTAGGCTTGCTGTTTAAGCCACTTCAACCTGGAGGGTTGGGGGGGGGGGGTGGGGGGGTTTGTGAAAGAAAGACTCTTAGCATCTACCTTATCTATTCCTCTTCTAATTTTATAAACTTGTATCTGATGGCCCTTCAGCTTCCGGATATTACAGCAAAAACAAACCATGTTTGTCCAACCTCATTCTCTAATCCAGGAAACATCCTGCTGAATCTCTTCTGCACCCTCCCCAAAGCCTTCACATTCTTTCTGTAATACATCATATCCCCACTTTCCAGCACTTGTACCCTGGCCCTGTAGAACTCTTCAGTATACATCCACGGGCTGAGGGTTTCTGACTCTCACTCTTTCAGGCCCTCAACTTAAATGAAGATTTTCCTCGTCTATCTCTATCAATTACTTATGATCTGTGTTAAATTCTTCCTGAATATACTTATTTGGGCTCTTCATACTTGTTTATACCTGAATTAAACTTATTTGGGCTCTTCATACTTGTTTATACCTGAATTAAAACATATTGCAGGCTCCCTTGTTTCAAAGCAAATAAATCCACTTCTCCAGTCTGTCATCATGGCTAAAATGTTGCTATCCTTGTAAGTCTCTGCACCTCCATGTGAACAATTCTGTCATGTATTGACAAGAACTGGATGCAGTACTCTGGCTATGACCAACAAGCATTGTGTATAGTTCTTGCACAATCTTCCTGTACTTCTGTGCCTTGGTTATTAAAGGGGGGGGGGGGGGGAAGCATCACTCCATGTCATTTTAACAATCTGTCTTGCAACATTTAAGGATCTGTTTACATTGGCTCCAGCATCACTTTGTTCTTCCACAGTTCTCAATATCTATCTATTGAATTTTCTATCTTATTGAATTTCCTCTTTGGAGACATCATGATCTCTTGGAAAATTGGATGGTTTTAGGAAATGTCAATTTGCAGGTTCAATAATTTTGGTATTGCATTGTTTTTATGCACACTTTGAAAGGGTGAATAAAATTAGGTCTGTGCAAATCACATCATCTGTGATCTGTCTTGGCAGCTGTTAGAACAAACTTGCCTTTTCAAATTGTCAGGCCCTAATGGTGTACTTGGCACATTACTGAAAATCTATCAGCCAACTGGTTGGAGTGGTAAAGTATATCTTTCACCTCTCACTACTGCATTTGGGAGTTTCCACCTGCTTCAAAAGGGCATCAAGCATGCCAGTGCCCAAGAAGAGCAGGATAAGCTTCCTCAATGATTATCACCCAGTAGCATGCACATTTACAATGATGAAGTACTTTGAGAGGTTGGACATTGTCTAGAATTAACTCTGGTCTGAGCAAGGACATGGAATTTGCCTACCACACCAATAGGTCCATAGCAGATGTAATCTCACTGGCTCTCACCTGGCTTGGAGCTCTGAGGGAACAGGTCTCTATTCATTAAAGCTTAGTGTTCAACACCAGCATCTCCTCAGTACTAATCAACAAGCTTCAAAACATGGGCCTCCGTACCTCACTCTGTAACAGGATCCTCAACTTTCTTATCAGGAGATGATGATCAGTGAAGATTTTAATAACAGCTTCTCACTGACAGCCATCACAGATGCATACCAAGTACACATATTTAGCCCACTACTCTACACTCTACCTGCCTGACTTTGTGGCCAGGCAGGTGTCAAATGTCATCTACAAATTCCCCAATGACCCCACTGTTGGCAGAACAGTGAGATTCATCTAGTTACCTGGCACTCGACATCAGAAAAACCAAGGGATTGATTGTGGATTTCAGGAAAGGCAAGTTAGATGACGAATCTTCCTTGAGGCGCCAGTGGTGGAAAGGGTAATGAGTTTCAAGTTCCTGGGCATCAAGGCTCAACAAATTGCAAACATGAAGAAGGCATACCAGCAGCTCTAATTCATTAGGTGTTCAAGCGAGTTGATATTCAGTATCACCAAAAACCCTTGTAAAACACTACAGATGTACATTGAAGAGCATTCTGTGCTTACATCACAGACTAGTGTAGAACCTGTAGGTTCACACCAGACTGCAGAGGGTTATGAACTGTACAGCTCCATCACAGGCACAATCCTCACCATCAAGGACATCTTCGAGCAGTGATGCCTCAAGAAGGCGGCAGCCATCATTAAATACCCTCACCATCGAAGTATTGCCCTTTTTGTGCTACTACCACTCGGGAGGAGATACAGGAGTCTGAAGATTCACACTTAACGTTTTAGGAACAGTTTCTTCCCCTCCACCATCTGATTTCTGAACGGTCCATGAACTCATAAACGTTATCTCATGATTCATTGCTTCTGCTATTTATTTTTGTAGCTTATTTTAATTTTTGTCTTGCATTGTACTGCTACTCCAAAACAATTTTCACGACCTATACCAGTGATAATAAACCCGATTCTGATTTTAAATGTAAAATTGCGATCACAGGGTGAAACATTTTCCTTTGTAAATTGTGCATTTAATCTCTTGATCATTTATTCCCCAAACATCCCATCAGTTCATTAAATACTGTAATCGATATTTAGAGCCTTTACTTGTATTGCAGTATGGAATTTTTTTATTGTATTTAACAATCAAGGGTCTTACTAAAATAATATTCCCTTTTCTGTTTCTTCGCCTCTGCCGCAGCTGTTCCCAAGCTGCGGCTTCCATTCCAGGATGTCAGCAAGGTGTTCCAATAAACAACACCCCCCCATCTGACCTTTTACTTCTTCTCATCTGCCTGTTACTCCCCCTGGACCCCTTCTTCCCTTTTCCCTTTCTCCTATGGTCCACTCTCATTAAGATACCTCCTCCTCCAGCCCTTTACCTTTCCGCCCACCTGGATCAACCTATCACATTCCAGCTGGCCTCCTTCCCCTCCCACCAACTTTTTATTCTGGTATCTTGCCCCCCCTCCTTCTCAGTCGCGAAGAAGGGCCTCGGCCCAAAATGTCGACTCCCCCTCCCCCCCACAGACCTGCTGAGTTCCTCCACCGTTTTATATGTTGCTTTGGATTTCCAGCATCTGCAGACGTGTTTGTGATTGATTGATTGATTGATTGATTGACTGACTTACTGCCTGTTACATCGCAAAGTTTAGGGTAGCAATGAAGGACCCTCATCTCTGTCCGTCCTTGGCCACCTATTTTGGCTTTGGTCTTGGCGATGTTCGGGGCTTCTTTCAATAGACAATGGACAGTAGGTGCAGGAGGAGGCCATTCTCACTGCCTTCTCCCTATATCCTTTGATGTCCTGGCAAATCAAGAACCTATCTATCTCTGCTTTAAATGCACCCAATGACTTGGCCTCCACAGCTGCTAGTGGCAACAAATTCCACAGATTTATCACTCTGACTAAAGTAATTTCGATATTAATTTCTTATTGATTTTAAAAATACGTTAAAACGGTAAAATTTAGAGATAGGAAACCGAGTCAGGTATAAATGTCAGGTTTTCTCGAGAGTTTGTTGTATACTGCGTTAGGGTATTAATTCTGTGAAGGCATCTAAGTTTGACGTCCCAACTTGCTCCCTCTGGCGGGTGTAAAAGATCCTGAGGCACTGCCTGAGTTTTCTCTGAGATATTTGCTTAAATATCTTCGAGCTCTTGAAATACAAGAATTTATATAATTTTTATTCCCTATTCAATACTGCCTGCATGAAATAACTGGATATTAGTTTTGATTTGTAGTGTGCGGTTAAATAGAACAGTGGTTACATTTATAGCCCCGAGCCCCCTTAAAGCTCGTGGTTCACGCTTTGAGCTCGCACAGCCCAGTCGCGCCACTAGTTGGCACTGCTCACTGTTCCCCGTCCAGGTACCAATTCGACTCAAGATGACTCCCAGGTACTTAAAGTGTTCCAGCTGCAACATGACCTTTAAATCCTCGTCCTTGCTTCAAAAGCACCAGGCAAAGTTTTGCATTGGGACCGAGATCGGCAGAGGATTAGTAACGAAAACCCCAGAAAATGTGGTAAGATGTTTTTCTCAATGTTTATATCGTGTCTTTTTTCAGTACCACCTGAAGAAACAACACACTACCATTGCTGAGAGCGCAACGCTCTCTGAAGTTTCCCTTGTCTTGGCAGGAATATTCAGTGCCACAGGATCAAGCACAGACCACTGCTCTGTTTGGTAACGAAACTTAAACAGAACGTGTGATAAACATTTATTTTACTATGGCGATCGGCTGTAGTGTTTTAATTGTGCATTTCAAGCCTATGCTGCTTGATCTTTAGATATTTTTTATACAGAATACTTGGCAGGCGTTTATTTGTTTGTAAGTTTCTGCAGTCCCATGTTTTTGATGTAGTGTTGTTCTTTGAATGCCCAAATCCTGAAACCAGGCAACAAGTCTGAATGTTTACTGCAGTCCTTACACTTGAACAATCTGCATATGTACAGCCTTTGGAGGTAAAAGCTGGTTGCCATGGATCAGTTCTTCAGTAAATAAAGCACCATGCAGCTTGATCATCTTGTTGTTCGAGGAATCCAAGGGTTTGCATCACATTTTAAAGCTGAAACAGAAGCCCCGTGTGGATAATAGCTTTCCAGCATCCAAACAAACTAGGGAAGTACAAACACACTGGCCCAATTTGTCTTAAGCATGAGATTCTGCAGATGCTGGAAATCATGAGCAACATGAAAAAATGCTGAAGGAACTCAGCAAGTCAGACAGCATCTACAGAAGGAAATAAACTGTTGCTGTTTTGGGCCAAGACCCTTCATCAGGAATGGAAAGGAAGGGGGGGGGGGCAGAGGCTAGAATAAGAAGGTGGGGGAGGGGAAGTAACACAAGCTGGCAGGTGATTGGAGAGAGTATGTGAAGTGCGCAGTGAGTAGGAGGGGTGACCAAGTAAGAAGCTGTGAGGAGATAGGTGGATGATGTAAGGGGATAAAGAAGTAGGAATCTAATGGGAGAGAATAGACCCGTGCTGAGCTCATCAATTTAATCAACTTTGCCTTGAACTTCCACCCTGCCCTCAAATTTACTTGGCCCATCTCTGACATTTATTTCCCCTTTCTCGATCTTTCTGTCTCTGACTCTGGAGATGGACTATCCACCTTCTGACAAACCTACTAACTCTCACAGTTCTATTGACTATACCTCTTTCCATGCTGTCATTTAAAAAAATGCTATTCCCTTCTCAGTTTCTCCACCTCCGCCATATTTGTTCTTGGGATGAGGCCTTCCTTTCTAAAACAGTTGAGATGTTTGCTTTTTTCAAAGAATGTGGTTTGCCTTCCATCACCATTGATGCTACCCTCATCGGCATCTCCATCTCCCGCACATCTGCCTTCACCCCATAACAGCAATTAGCATTCCCCATGTCCTTAACTACCCAACCCATGGGCTAACATTCTCTGTAACTTCCACCATCTCCAGCAGGATTGTACCCAGCAAGCACACCTCCCCTCACTCCATAGGGATTGCTTGCTACATGACACTGTTGTCCCGTCATCCCTCCCCACTGAATTTCCTCCTAGCACATCCTCCTGCTAGTGTGACAAGTGCTACACCTGCCTCTACACCTCCTTCCTCACCCCACCAGGTGATACTTTACCTGGGAGTCTGTTGGGTTATCTATTATATCCGGTGTGCTGGTGTGACTTCCTGTATGTCGGTGAGACCAAACACAGGATGGGGCACTGCTTTGTTAAGCACCTTCACTCTGGCCACTACAAAAGGCAGGATCTCCCAGCAGCTACCCACTTCTATTCAACTTCTCATTCCCGTTCTGACATGTTGTCTATGGTCTCCTCCACTGCCACAATGAGGCCAAACTCGGGTTGGAGGAGCAACACTTCATATCTCCAACTTAGCTTCCAACTTGATGGCATGAACATTGGTTTCTTCAGCGTATGGTAATCCCTCCCTGCCCCCCCCCCCCCCCACTGCTTCTTTTCCATTTTCCATTCTGGTTACCCTTTCACCCTTCTCACATACCCATCACCTCCCTCTGTTCTCCTTTCCTTTCTTCCAAGTTCCACTGTCCTCTCCTATTAGATTTCTTCTTCTTCAGCCCTTTACCTCTTCTACCTATCCCTCCCAGCTCTTCACTTCATCTAGTCTCACCGTCCACCCAACTTCCCCCTCATCTTTTCTCATCTATCACCTGCCAGCTTGTACTCTTTCCCCTCCCCCACCACCTTATTCTGGCTTCTCCCTTCCTGTCCAGTTCTGATTAACAGTCTCTGCCTGAAACACTGACTGTGTTTATTCCTCTTCCTAGATGCTGCCTGACCTGCTGAGTTCCTGTAGCATTTTGTGGTGTGTGGCCCAACACGTCTTACATGATGGTCTCACACACACACACTCACACCAGTCCCACTCAGAATAATGTCACCATCTGGCAGAAACATCAAGCACATTTTAAACTGTTCCAGTGAGATAAGTACATTTGGAAGTTGTACATTGAAACTATGAGCAGAAGATCTTTGACATTTTGAAGCCACTTGAACAGACAATATCAATCCTACTGGATTATCCCAATTCAGCTCCAATTGCTGAACTCTCCCTACATCCCTTGAATCCTTTAGGCACTGGCACTATACCTAACTCTTTGAATAAAATTAGTGATTTGGGCACAACCACCATCCGTGGTGGAAAACGCCAAAGGTTCAGATTATCAGAGCTACAATGAGTAATGCCTTTTTAACATAACATGAACTTTGCTTCTGCTGGAACAAGTCCAGTTCTCTCAGACTTCGAAAATTTGGGGTTCAGATCAAGAACCAGATGCCTTTTGCCTAAATCCACGTTCTTTCAGGTGAGGACTACTCTCAACGATATCACACCCAGGTTTACCCTTTCTAAAATTGTAATTTTGAGCACTAAACCTCCCTAACTTATTCTGTAATAATTATTGACTTTCTAGTACCATCCCAAGTGAATCCTGTTATTGCTGCTGTGCCATTATGATATGTTTCCAAAAAATATAAAAGCATGTTTGCCCCATTGAGATCTCAATGCAGGACCCTCCTCAGTGCCACTGAGCTCAAACTATCAGCTGGCAGGAGGGCACAACAGCACAAAAAGAATGTAACACAGGTTGAAACTCTCTTGACCATTATTCTATGGTCCAACATGTAATGTGTGTGTAGTCTAGTTCTGTTCCAACTACTAATGCTAAGACTTACTTTAGCTTGAGAATTAGCTAAGATCTGTTATGATGAGGTTAGGCTCAGGCTGGAGGAATACCACCTCATATTCCATCTGGTTGGCCTTCAAGCTGATGGCGTGCACATCAAAGTTTCAAAGTGCACATCAGTTTCTCAAAGTTATGGTAATTTCCACCCTTTCCCCTTGTCTGTTTTTCCATTTCAAGTTCTAGCTCCTCTCTTACCCCTTCTCCTCACCTGCTCATCACCTCCCTCTGGTGCCCCTCCTCCTTTCCTTTCTCCCATGGTCCACTCTCCTCTCCTATCAAATTCCTCCTTATTCAGCCATTTACCTCTTCCCCTTATCACCTTCCAACTTCTCATTTTACCCCCACGCCCACTTCCTCAACCACCCACCTTTCCCCTCACCTGTTCACCTATTACCTGCCAGTTTGTATTCCTTCCCTTCCCCCCACTTTTCTTATTCTGGCTTCTTTCTGTTCCTTTCCAGTCTTGATGAAGGGTCACTGTCAGAAAGATGATTGGGAGTGAGTATGTGCACTAGATCTCCTGTGGTCTTGCACCAGTCAGATCCCAAGGGTGTTTGGCTAGAGAGTTTCAACCTGTCAGCAGAGCAAGAGTGACAGTTGGGGGCTTTAACTTGTTTTGCCATTAATCAATATCATGGTGAATGCATTGCTGATCTTCCAGCTATGTACCATTTCCCAGTTATGTCTGCAGATTTCTTAATTAATCACTACTCTGAATGCAAACAATGACTAAAATTCTTTTGCTCTTTGGGGTAGAGAATTTCATGGATTCACCACACACATTGAGTGAAGAAGTTTCTCCACGTAATTGTAAGTGACTTGTCCACTATTCCGAAGCTGTGAGCCCTGATCCTGTGTTGTCAAGGGAAACATTCTCACAGCATCCAGATGGTTGAGCTCTGTAAGAGAATCTTGTAAATTTCAATAATCTCTCCATTTCTTCTAAACTCTACAGAATACTGCCTTAGTTTACCAAGTCTCTTTACATAACAGTGAATATCAGACCATTAAGCATGACAATTTTTGAAGAGTCTTTCTAATACATGTTTATCATTATAGGCATTTTATGAAGAATCTTTCCTACTGTTGACCATGTTTGAAGTATATCATTGGATGTGAATCTGTTTGTAATCTGTTGAGGGCGTAATTTCCTGTTTTACTTTTCATTATTTGGGTCCGCTCATAGTAAAATCAAAGGGTGAAATCCAGTATTTAAGAATGAAGTTTATCTGAGCAAAATAAGGTTTAAAGTTCAAAGACAGTGCCTTGTAAACAGGTTTCCAGCACTTAGTGGCAGCTTGAAATAGCTTCACAAAATACTGGACTACTTTGGTTGATTGCTGGTGTTCCGTTATGGAAATTTACTTGAACAATCAGTTTACCTTTTGGTGAATATCCAACTCTTTTTTTTAAATGTGGTGCTGGGGTCAACTCATTGGAGTCACAAGAGACTGCAGATGCTGGAGCACTGGTTTATTCTTTGGTTGCCCTTTTACTAGGACTAACTAGTTTTCTTCTGACTTTTAATGGTTGTTAGCAGTACAACTTGAAGGTGCGTTACCGCTACTGACTGTAATATGGTGTAGAGAGTTGGTGAATAACTCCTTATCAAATGAAAACTCAATTACCTCAAAAAGCCTTATAGATAATAAATAATGAAAGACAATATTGTGAATTAAATTATAGCTACTTCCATAACTTACTAAAGTTTTTAAATGAAAACCATCACCTCCCCCGAAGATGGTAGTGCAGCCTGCATTTGCTTTCTTTCAACCTTATGTGCTTCCCATTGTAAAATAATGTGTTTTATAATGATGACAAAACCTACAGACCCCAGAATGATAACTAAGCCATTGGCAATATTCAAAGAGCAGGACGTTTTCGAGTATTTATTCTTTAACCTCCAATAACAAATTAATTCAGTGATCTTTTTGAAGGAGCTTTGATATTGGGTTTCCATTTTTTTTCCTTTTCTACTGTTTTTCATTACTTTCTTCTTTTAACAATAGCTTGATCAACTGAAAGACTACAGACATCACCGCGAGGAGCAACGAAAGCAGCGTGAAATGGAGGAGCGAGAGATTGTGGCAGCAATGGAAGAGAAGGAGAGAAGATTAATGAATGATAATCTGGTGTCTTACAGTCAGTTAACACTTGACCAGGTAACTTTCAGGGGATAAAGCTACCCCCTTTGAAGGAAAATTGATGGCTCCTGTTTTAGGCTGAAAGTATACACAAATTGTCAAATGACGCAGATTTGAAGTTTAAGTTTAAACTGTATAGGGCAGACTTTTCTATATATCATGTGGTGAAATGAGTGGCAGGACAACTCAGGCTAGTGGTGATGAGGAGAAAGAAGAAAGTAGTGGGAAAAAAACAAAAATAAAAAAAATGCAGAAAATCTGAAATAAAAACAAAAATTGCTAAATTGCTGGAAAAGCCAGCAAGTCAGGCAGGATCTGTGAAAAGAGAAACAGTTGAAGTCCCTTCATCAGACCTGATAAAGAGAGAAAACAAGTTCATTTGAGTAGCAGAGAAGGTGGGGAAGCCAATGGGTAGGGCAGAGGGAATTTCTGTGACAGAGAAAAATGATGGAGAGACAGTAAATGGGTAATGAAGCTCCTTTGTATGTGGAATGTGTTTCAAATGTTGTGAAGTCTTGGTGCTGAACAGTCTGGCCAACTGCAGCATGGTCAGCAACCAGAATATTAAAATAAAAGAAAAAAATGCAAGAGGGTTATCAGACCTGATAAAAACAGAACAAAAGAGCAAGTTATCTTAATTTTGAGAATTCAGCATTGAATCCTACAGGCTGCAATACAGGTAGATGTAAACTGACCCATTGTTCCTCACATGGAGAAGGAAAGTTGCAGAAAGTATGGAATCGGAAAGGTGTAGGTGGAGCTGCAGGGATGGAGGTGAAACATGGAAGAGAAGAGGTGGAAACATGGATATTTGATAAAAGGGAGAAGTTAGGAGGAAGGTGAGGGTTAAAGAGAAAGGAAGAAGGGAAGGATTTTACCAGATAGCTTTTGGCAAATGCTTCATTTTTATACTGAGAGTGCTACTAACTAAGCATTAGGAAAAACAACTAAACACAGCTTAATCAAAAAGTCAGTTTAATCATCTTAAACTTCGGTCAAATCTGAAGCTGGATGAAAACTGACTTCAGCCCTGTTGCGGAAAGGCGTTGATATTTTAGTTCATTATATCCTGATGATACCTCATGAAATATTTACATGGTAATTATCATTAAAATTTAATGTTTAGCTTTTTTTTTTGCATTCAGGTGCACTTTGGATGTTTTAGCTTTATGTAGTTTTTTAAAAAAACAATGTGCAAGTGTTATCACTCAGTGCTTCTCTTAAATACTTAATTATTTTTAATCATTTTCAGCTTTAAAGGTACAATTGAACTGTTGAATGTCCCTCTGAAACTCTTCTAAAGTTTAATGGTTTGGAGCCTGTGGCTCCTGGAGATCACTATTAACGAATTGGACTAGAGCCAGGAAGCTGCTATGACTGCTCTTGAAGAATCTACCAAGTGTTGCTGCATTTTTACAGTTGTTTAATGGTCTGATTTTTCAAGGGGATGATAATGAAGTTCTGGATATAAACACAACAACTTCAATTACATTCTGTTTGAAAAGAGTTTCTGTCAGTTTTAGTATAGTTCCACCTTCATAAAACATGGACTAGGATCTGAAAGAGAAACATATGTTAGCACATTTCATGAAACTATCATTATTCACTTCATTACAATAAAGAAATGGTAGTCTTATGGATAGTGATAGTCTCAGGCTGCAGAAAGGTATTGATCAGCTGGTAAATTGAGCTCCGTAATGGTGATTGGAAGTTAATTCCAATGCGATGCATTTTGGGAGGTCAAATAAAGGTTGGACGTAGATAATGAAAGGTGTGGCCCGAGGGAATATTGAGGAACAGAGAGGTCTTGGTGTAAAAGTCCAACAATTTGTCACTCAGATCCTGGTCCACATGCAACGCGTTAACAATGAGAGGGCATAGGTTTACAGGTAAGAAGTTTAGAGGGGCTATAAGGAGGCATTTTCATTAGAGAACGATTGGAGCTGGAACAGCCATTTGAATTGCCAAAGCATAGATGGTATTCACCAAGTGCTAGTAAGTGACATTAATTTTATGGCTATTTGGCATGGACAGGGTGAACTGTATGTAAGAATAGTCAGGAGAGTGGACCGTAACATGATTCTGTGATGGAGCAGGCATCAGGATTGAGACAATCTTTGATTGTCAGATGGTGGTTGTTTACCAGACCTGGTTGCCCAGTGTCGGTGAAGTACCATTTTCCACCTAAATGCTGTGAAGCTTCAGCATAAAGAGGGATAAAGAACTGGCAGGATTTCTCAAATCACTTTGCAGTGATTCACGATTGTAATATAGGTAATTAAAGGTAGTTGGGAGGTAACACAGGGTAGTGCTATTGCTCCCTGAAATCAGGTGCCTGGCTTTGGTATTACTGAAACCATCTACTCAGGATCCACATTAACAAACACCCATTATATGAGAGAGACTGTTCTTTTTGGCTAAAAATTAACTAGTATCTGAAATACCAGAGTAATATTATACTCAATTTTCAGTCCTTTTGCTTTAAACCTCAGGAGGATCCCATCCCGAAAGAGCAGTGGATGCAAGAACACAAGAATCAGTTGCAGAACCTGGCACAGAACCATGGAGAACATGTGAACGGTATATTACTGCATAACAAAGAGCTGGAGGAGCAGAGAGCAGGTACCTGAGATTCAGTGGATGGTAGTACAAAGCTGGTCACTGCAAAATGAGCTATTACAGCAAAGCCTGCTTGAGGTTTGATAAAGGAATACTTTTTAATAAAGAAATATTGTATTTGTTTTGCTTCCCGTGGGTCACTGGGAATTGCTTTGATTGACATAAACCTGAACGGGAAGTAAGACTTGTGCTTTAAAGAATTTAAATATCTTGTCTCCATTTAAAAAAAAACAGTTGTAAGTCAGTTAGTCGTCATTCAGAATTATTTAAATTATAATCAGAAATGCTTTCCAGTCTAGTTATTCAGTGGACGAACCCGGAATGTGACCTGTCCCAATGCTCAATGGCCCTGTTGATCTCTCTGTAACCCTGTTATGAGCCATACATTGCAATCAATAAAGTGGAATTTTGTAAAAGGATCCATCAACCTGAAGCATAAACTCTACACAGATACTGCCCATCCTTGGAGATATTTGAGCATTTTCTGCATTATTCTAAAGATTAAGAGCTTAAAATTATATTTCAAAATGCCGCAGTCAGTGTATTTGTGAGCTACAGTTGGTACAGTTTTCTCTTGTTACTGCTCTGAGGAGCTATGCTTGTTTGAATCGACAACCTCTAAGTGCTTCCAGCTCAACCATGCCTGGCAGTGAAGGGGAATTACTGACACCAAGCATTCCATACAGTTTTATCTTTCTATACTTCAAGTTCAAGTTTAATTGTCATTCAGCCATACTCATCTATACAGCTAAATGAAACAGCATTCTTCTGGGGCCAAGGTGCAAAACACGTTACATATAGTCATACACAGCACATATAGTTACGATTGCACATACAATCACGAAATAATATTAGCTTAAATTCCATGATGGTTTTGGAGCCACGTTCCTGCAAGAACAAGCATGCAGCAGTTCCTTATCTCACACTGGGTCAGCCACAGATGAGAGCAGTCCAGCTTGTCTTCAAGGGGACGGACACTGGAAAGCAGCACTGATGAGACAGCTGGCCTGTAGAGGCCAGCCCCCGACCTGGGTGCCCACCACGCCTCTGTTCCCTCCCACACCACCTGCAGCACCTCCTCCCCTGTGAGGCTGTAACAGGCAATGCCACGGCAAGAGGGTCTGGTCTGAGCAACAACTGAGGCCACACAGCCCTCCCACCGGTGGTCTTGCCAATGAACCAGACTGTAAAGTATACACTTGCTCTGAATGGTCTCATGAAGATTCTGTTCAGTTTGTTATTTTTTTTTTACTTTCACTGCAGAGATTGTGAGAAGATTAAATGAATTGTCAGAAAAAAGCAAGAACTTTTCTCAAGTGGAGAAAATGTTGGCAGAACTTAAGGCACAAGAATACAAGAACGAGCTGCTCCTGGATTCAATGAAGCAACAACTGGAAGTCCTACAGCTGGACTCGATGTAAGCCTCTCAAATACCTCCATGTGAAATACTACTTAAAATCAGGATTCACTTCCAGTCCAGATACGGATGAAGGGTCTCAATCAGAAATGTCGACACTCCATTTATTTCTATCGTTGCTGCCTGACTTGTTGGGTTCCTCCAGTCTTTTGTGTGTTGCTCCTGATTGCAGAAGTTGCAGTAAATTATGTTTCCTCCCAGATTTCATTGTTCTAGAAAAGTACAGCACAGAAACAGGCCCTTCAGCCCATCTAGTCCATTCTGAGCATTTAAAATGCTTAGTCCCATCGACCTATATTGGGACCATAGCCCTCCATATCTATGCACCTATCCAAGCATCTCTTAAATGTTGAAATCGAGCTGGGATGTGCCACTTGCACTGGCAGCTCATTCCACTCTCTCACGCCTAAGTGAAGAAATTTCCCCTCATGTTCCCCTTAAACTTTTCACCTTTCACCCTTAACCTGTGACCACTAGTTGTAGCCCACTCAACCTCAGTAGAAAAAGCCTGTTTGCATTTACCCTATGCCCCTCATAATTTTGTATACCTTTATCAAATTTCCACTCCATCTACCCCATTCCAAGAAGTCAGCTAACCTCTATGTTACTCTTTCATTTGAGGTTAATGAGAGAATGTTGGTTTTGCTTTGGTAATATCAATAAATTTGATAATAAATAATCAATAAAATTACCAATAAAATAAATTGATAAAATAGAGGTGTTGGGCATGGAATCAAACTGCTCTTCATTTAGACAGAGCAGATTTTTTGCTATACACAGGATCTGACGTTGAAACGGTGTAATGAAAACCAGGCAAGCTCTGCAATGAGCAAACACGAGGAAATCTGCAAATGCTGGAAATTCAAACAACACACACAAAATGCTGGTGGAACGCAGCAGGCCAGGCAGCATCTATAAGGAGAAGCGCTGTCGACGTTTTAGGCTGAGACTCTTCGTCAGGACCTGATCCTGATGAAGGGTCTCAGCCCGAAGCTCTACAATGAATTCTCTGGTCTGTCATAGCAGTCCAGATCATGAAACTTGCTCTTCTTCCCCCTTAGACTGGAGAAGATGTATAGTATTCCATGATGTTAATAACGGCCAGCAATATGGTTGCAACATTCCTGATAAAAGTGAAGTCTGCATTTTTTCCTGGTTATTTAAACGTATTGAATATTTGAAACTGCAAATTAGTTGATCAAACAGTTTTGCAATTAGCAGTGGATCTACAAAATGCTGGAATCTGGAGCAACATACAATCTATTCTAAGAAATCAGCAATCAAGCATCACCAGTGGGGGCAGGGGGAGGAATTGTTGACATTTCCAGTTGAAACCCAGGGTTACAACCCAAAATGTCAAAAATTCTTTCCACACTCCACCCCCACAGATGCTGCTTGACTACTGAGTTCTCCCAGCAGGATGTTTGTTGGCAAGCAATATTTAATGTGTCTTAAGTTCGCAACAGCTTCAATTGATCCTATTAAAAAGCAATACATTACAGATATTGGCAATCTGCATTTTGATGAAAGGTTATTAACCTGGAATATTAAGTTTTTCACTCTCCACAGATGCTGCCTGATCTGCAGAGTGTTTCCAGCATTTTCGGCTTTTGTTTCATTTGGTTGTACAGTACTTTATTTTCAGAGTTCAGGTTAACGCATTGCAATTCAGGCTGAAAATTTAAACTAGTTTCCTATAAGTGTTATTGTTATAATTGAAACAAACCTAGGTCAAGAGATGCTTTTTGGTGCAGTGGGTAATGCTACTGCCATGTAACTCCAGTGACCCTGGTTCGGCCATGACCTAGGCTGCTGTCTGAGTGGAATTTGCATGTTCTTCCTGCAACTGTGTGGGTCTCCTTTGGGTGCTCTGGTGTTCTCCTCTGTTCCAAAGATATGCCCATTAGCAAGTTAATTGATCACTAAATTTCCCAAAGTAAATAGACCATAAGACACAGAAGCAGAATTAGGCTATCGCGTCTGCTCTGGGTGGGTTATAGAACTCTGGGCCTGTAGATGAAAATGTGGGGATAATGAAGTGGCATTAATGTAGGATTAGTGTAAATGGGGTTCATTTACAACTTCTCTTTCAGTGCAAGATTCCATTTTAACATTCCAGTAGGAGTGTACTGCCTTGTCCTTACTGTTTCCCCACCTTTCAGCTGATTCACTGCTAATTGGTTGACAGAAGCTGGGAAGAAAAGAATCCTTGGGAATTGGGTGTTTATTTAAGGAGAACAAGGAGGAAGCTAAAAGAGAACTGGCCCAAGTTCCAAACCATTTTCTCTCAGGCATTGCAAGCTGATTGGATAGCCGAAGGACCGTGGACAGTTTATGTACCATAATCTGATGTTCACTGTGTCCACTTTGTGCTGGAAGACAAAATAAAGATGACAGGATTGAGAATGGTGAGGAGAAGAATGTGATGGACATTCTTTAGTTGTGTATTACACAGAGGAATTACATTGGAGGTGGAGTGGGGGGGGGGGGGAGATTGGGAAAAGACAAATACAATCCCTAATCTCAACTAATGAACTTTTTTAAACATTTCTTTGCCATTTTCCAGATGAAGCCTGCTATTAACTTGCTTTTGACTTCAGCTTCTCAGTTGGGTGATGGGTGATGTGGGGCACACTGACGTTATTGAGAAAACTAATTGTCAGAAAGCATACTGTCTAGAGCAGTTTTTGGAGAGTAATTCTCATGTATTTCCTAATGCAGACAAAATAAAGCTGTAAGTAGACAGAGCACTTTGCACTCACGCCCCTCAAAGAAAAAGGAGTTTGTTCAGCAGGCACAGACCTTTGTGCCTTTCTATGGTGGAGGAAGCCTATCATCTGAAATCAGGTACATGTTTCCAAACCCACTCCCCTAGTAATGGAGTGTACCATGTCTTCTGGTAATCTCTAATTACTGAAGAAGATGAACTCAACTGGAGCAAAGATTTATGTGGTGCCTTTACAAAAACTGAAGTTTAGATTCAGTGTGTTAAAGAGGGAGATTTTAATTAAGATTCTGAAGAATGGAATGTGGATAGGTTTATGAGTAGAATTCCAGTTTATAGCTCCTATGGCTACCATGGTGATTGAGGCAGAGTAAACAATCTTCAGGAAGTTGGAACTGAAGAAATTCAGATTTCCCAAAGGTTTGCTAGGCTAATGGAGTTCAGGGGTAGCCAGCTGAGAGGGTATTGTTAGGATTTAAACATGGGAACGGTAATATTGAGCCCTTGTATTAAGGGAGACCTATGATCCTCTGAAGTCAATAATTTTCATCCTCCCCTCATAATTTAAAAAAAACCTGCATTTGTATTTTTATATGAAAGTGTGCGACTTCTCATTTCTCCATGTAACCTCCCCTGGTTATACACTTGCCCATCCACTAAGTGATGTCTTTAGCTCATTCCCAGCAATACCTTTGCCCATTCACTTAACCTGCTTAACCTTGCACATTCTTTGCATCTTCCTCATAACTCATTATACTGCTTAACATTTTATATATGATTTTTCACTTGCTCCTTTAATCCAGTTCTATGATACAGAGTATGAATATCTGAATCCCAGCACCAGCACCTATTGATCACAGTCTCCCAACCTGAAAATGGCTGTCTATTCCTACTATTTCCCATCTGTGACCATTCCCCCATTTACAACAGAATATTACCTTCCCAACACCCCCATCAAATACTTTGTGCTCCAATTTGTGTTCATTAATCCTTTTAGTGGCAATTTATTGAAGGTCTTCTAAACCTTCCTCTTCAAAAGCAATTATCTATTGGTTCTCACTTGTGTATTCTGCTAGCTACAATTTTAAAATCTCTGATAGATTTGTCAAAGTGGAATTTGCTTTCATATGTCCACATTGATCCAGCCCAGTCGTGTAATTAACTTCTACATGTTTTGATAACACAAACTTAACAACAGATTCCAGCATTTTCCCTTTTACTAATGCTAATCTAAGAGATCTAAGGTTACCTCTTTAATCTCTTAATATTTTAAATAGTAAAGTTACATATTCTGTTTTCCATTCTGTTCTGGAATTCATGGAATCATGGAAGATTATATCCATATTCTCCATTGGCACCTCTTTTAAGATCTGGGGATACTACTCATAGTTTGGAGAATTAACAGCTCTAGCAAAACAACCCTGTGAAACTTGGTGGCCTGGATTGCAGAATTTCAGTTGCAAGGAGAGATTGTGTAGGTGGGGTTTGTCTTTCCTTGAGTGAAGGAGGATAACAAAATCTTGAGTGACATGGATGGGTTGGTACAAGTGGGCATTGATAGAAGTTATAAAGTTGAGCGGGGATCTAAGGGGGTATTTTTCTCACTCAAGATGGTTAGAATCTAGAACACACAGTCTGAGGTGTTGCCGGGGACAGGTACCCTTACAACACTTAAGAAACATCTGGACAAACAGTTGAATTGGCAAGACATGGAAGATTACAGAACAAATGTGGGCAAATGGGACTAACATTGATTTTAAGAAGTGTGGCCTGAGTCCTACTTCTGTGCAGTACAACTCCATAACCCTACCTGAAAATATATTTGCATGAAAATTTCAATGTCAGTAAAGTCACTAAATTTTCATTGTTTGTCTTTATACTCGATTTTGTCATTTCTCAAGCTATAACAAGTGATTGTATTGAAGATCTTTGGACGTGACCTGTTGTTTACTTGGATTACTGACAGCTTGAGTTGCGTGTGGATGAAAGATCTTGAGTTCAGCATCAATTTTTGTTCTTGGGTGGATACCACTTCTGCAACATATCCTAACCAAAAAGATAATGTTTTGAACTTATCATTGACCTTGGGAATATTCCTAATTGCCAGTGATACGTACCCCGTAACTGGGTCACTTACCAGCAAAGATAGAGAGGTCCGTTGAAGTCTGATGGTACTATTTTTAACAGTATTTATTGATAAAAATACACAAAAATAATATCAATGCAAACAAACAGATAATATACGTCGTCAATACTAAATCTAAAAGTGCTGGTATAATAATAATCAATAATAAATAGCTCTATCATTGTCTAGGGGATAATGTATTGTCCGATGGAAGTATAAAAGTCACTCAAGTTCATTCAAGCTGCAGCTTTTGGTTGGAGAGAGAGATGGATTAAAACTTGCCCATTCCTTTTATGATGTCAATCCTTCGAGAGTCGTTGGGGCTGATTTCTCCTTTGTTGTTAGCTAAAGCCGTTCTCCTGTGGCAAGGCCCACCAATTCCGAGGCAAATGGAAAAGAACGCACGTGGGCTTTTCACCGGCTTTCGCTATTACAGGATTTCGAGCGTTTCTTCTGGTGCGTCTCAAGGGCTGTTCCCCAGACCCTCTTTTATCCTGACTCACAGGGTCTCAGATGTCAATCAGGGTGGAATGATGCCATCCCCCCAACCAGCCCACATTGCCTGAGGGCTTCCATGAAGTACAGTACTCAATACACAATTCCATCTCCAAGAGACAATGACCTGTTCCGTGGCTTTGTATCGCTGGGGCCAGGACATTCCAAACGTCTCTCTCTCATTTCCTGGGTCTCCTGACCTGACTTAATAGCGATCTTGCAATTCTCAAAGAGGGGGGGGGGCACAGGTACAGGGCACCAGGAGATGCAGAAAGAGCAGCTGGGATTATCACTCTTCTGACCCTCCCTCATTTGTCTTGGCTTCTGCTCTACCCTTCTGCAGATGGCATGGGTGAGATTGGTAGCAATAAAAATGGCGTAGTCCTATGTTTCATCGGAATTTGATGCTTACAACTCTGTCTGCTTCATTTGGTGATTGTTCATGTATCTGAATTTTATCTTCCCTTTCCCAGCGCCCTGCGGCTGTCCTACCTGCAGAATGGTGGCAATGATCAGCTGATCCTTGTGCAGTTACATGACCTCTTAGCAGAAGCTCTACAAGTGGAACGGAGAGTGAAACTGCCAAGAACCAATCGGAAGGACAGAACCTACAGTATGGTGCAGACAAGTTCTCTTTGGGGCAAAAGTTTAGGAATGATAGTAACTTGTGAGAAACATTAGCAATCTATTGTGGCTGAATGTACATCAGTTGCTTGGGCATTATGGGCTACTGAGCCTTAAGATCATGTTTAATATGATTACTCAATGTTGTACAACCTCTTTAAATATTCTGTGGAATTCTTGTGAAATTTGCCTTAGTAATAATTTACTGGCTCCCACCTAGTGAACTCCTTCTGTTCATAAACACAATTTACTTTTTGCCTTTGAAGGAAATGTGGAGTACTGCATGTAATCAACAGCCGTATGGTGTGCTACGTTGAACAGTTTACCCCAACTTCCCTTACTCAGCAAACCTAGTGAGACTGTACCGAGGGAAAGCCAGGCATCTCTCCTAAGTTAAAAGATTGGCACAATGTTGTGAGCCAAAGGGCCTGTATTGTACTAAAGTAGGAGAGACGAATGAAATGGTCTGCTTCCGCATAGTCCCCTGCAGGAGGTCACACACCCCATGCCCACCTGATTGTTTTTGTCTTGACAACACCTTCCTACTTGCTTACTGTTACATCTACTGGTATTTAAAGCATTAACGAAGGTCCTCCATCTCTGTCTATCCTTGGCTATCTTCTCAGAAACCAATTCTGGTCTTGGTCTTGGTCTTGGCAGTATTCAGCATCTTTCATCGTGCCAGTAGCTTCCTTTCATTTTTCACTATTGTCCCAAGTGGAGACTGAGGAATACCACAGCACACAGACATAGGAGGGTTCTTCATTGCTGTTTTCATAGCAGTTTAGTGTTACCAGTCAGGGGTGTTAGCCCTGAATTGAACTCCGAACTGCAGGACTGGTGGACCACTTTTAGTCTGGCCTCTGCCCTTTGACCTGTTTGCCATGGCTGACCCTACCAAGACGCAAGGCATAAGGTCCTGACTCCACCCAGCATTGCTCTCTGGGTCATTGAGGCACGCACGCCTCCAAACCATGACAAGGTTTGGTCCTCTTGGAGGCAATAACACTTTCACCTGGCAACTAAATGAGGAATGGATGTATTTGTAGTAGGATAACTTATTACAGATTGCAGAATGGGAAATTGCATCCCTTTTTTTTCTCTGCAGTATCTTTAATACTAATCTTCTGAGAATGAAATAAGGTCAGGGTGAACATTACTCTCTGGATGGAGTTGCTAGTGGTCTACAGTTACTGTTGGGATCACAGAAGTGAAGTCCTTGCTCTCCTTGTGGTTTAAGTTAACATGTCCGTGCCCTCACTGGTTTTAGTAAGGTTTTAGAACCTTTTAGAAGGTTTTAGTAACCTTCACAACAGGAAGAGTCAGGAGCTGACTAGCTCTTAATTTAGTTAGTGACTGCAAACCAATAATCAGACATCTGTCATTTTGATGTGGGCTGAATGTACATCAGTTGGTCAGGCATTATGGGTTACTGAACCTTAAGGTCATGTTTAGTACAATTACTCAATTTTGATGTGGTTCTCATCTTGGAGAAGCACAACAAGTACAATGGTTTAACTAGAATTCCACATTGCGAGCCTGATTTAAATATAACTTTACTTTTTCCTCTCTCAATCTCTTCCCCAGCCTCCAATCACCAGATTCTCACCCTTTAATCTGGAACCTCTGGTTCTTCCCTGGAGCCTCCCTCCTGTAATTTCTCTTTGTGCTGCTGGATATCCAGTCAGGCTATCAACTTAGCTTTAGTACATTATTGAGCTCTGGGTTACTGCGAACTATTCAAAACACAAAAATACAACTGCAGATGCTGTGGATCAAAGAATACGCACACAACGCTGGAAGAACTCAGCAGGTCAGGCAGCATCCATGAGAAAAGAGTAGCCGAGACACTTCAGCTACTCTTTTCTCACGGATGCTGCCTGACCTGCTGAGTTCTTCCAGCGTTGTGTACGTATACCGCAAACTATTGGTGCCACTCCTGCTGCACAAACTCCCACTGTTGATGTAAATAAAGTGACTCCACCTTGTTTGGCAGGAGGGCATGATACACTTCGACGCAATCTGGATTTCGAGCTGATCTCTACAGAGATAGAAAATCAACGTCTGGAGGAAGAGATTCTGAAGCTGCAGCTGAAGCAACAAAGAAACCACAGAAGAGAAAAGCCGCTGAAGACTTCCATTGGGCAAAGGTTAACCTTATCAGGTAATTATCATCTCTCTCATCAAGTGGGGATCAAGAAGAATACTGATGTGTGATCTGATCACAACTGGGTGGCCTGGTTCATGTTACTTTGTGACCTGGGGTTAATTGGAAAACTAAGGGTTGTTGTTTAACTGAGATCATGAGCTTGTCTATTTGACCCCCTGATCTGCCCTGTTCTCTGAGCTTGATGCACTTTGTATCTTGCCCCTCAGTGTTAACCACAGCTGGAATATGTAACCAACATACATGGCTTTTTTGATTTTTTTTTCTCCCTTCATTTAGAATTTTAAAAAATTATTATCTATTACAGGTTTTTAAATAAATGTTTTTAACCTTTGCAACTTAAATTTACCATTGTTCTTTTTAAAAACCATGATCAGAAATGATTGGAAAGCCTTTCATGGGATGAACTGTCAAAAAACATCACTGTTCAGGGACATGGCTTCAGGATCTACCCTGAGGACACTTGGCCTTGTGAGACAGCTCTGACTGCAAAGTCTTCAGCTCGATTAGACCTCCTGGGCTTTAAGATTACTGTGGCTGTAAGAATTATTTAAGAAGGGAGGGAGGCAGAAGAAATGAAATTATAGACCAGTTAGCCTGACATCTGTGGTTGGGAAGGTTTTGGAGTCCAGTGATGGGTAGTAAAAGCATGTAAAAAGGGCAATGTTACAATAGTCATGGGGGATTTCAATATGTAGATAGATTAGGAAAACGATGTTGGTGCTGGATCCCAAGTGAGGGAAATTGCAGAATGCTTAGAGGATGGCTTTTTAGAGCAGCTTGCGGTTGAGCCCAATTGGAAAGGCAATTCTGGACTGGGTTTTGTGTAATGAACCAGATTTGATTAGGGAGCTTAAGGTAAAGGAACTTTCAGGTGGCAGTGGTCATAATATCATAGAATTCACCCTGCAGTTTGAGAAGCAGCAGCTAAAATCAGATGTATCAGTGTTACAGTGGAGTAAAGGGAATTATTGAAGTAGGAGACCAGAAGGGGCAGAAGAGTTCAGAATGGGCAGGGTTGATACATCCCAAAGATGAAAAAGTATTCTAAAGGTAGAATGGCACAACCATGGCTGGCAAGGGATGTCAAAGGCAGCAGAAAACAAAAGAGGGCATATAATATAGCAAAGATGACTGGAAAATTAGAGCAATAGGAGGCTTTTAAAAACCAACAGAAGGCAACTAGAGGCCATAAGGAGATAAAAGATGAAAATGAAGGTAAGCTAGTCAATAATATGAAAAGGGGTACCTAAGGTTTTTCAGATAAATAAAGAGTAAAAGAGAGACGAGAGTGGATATTGTACCACCGGAAAAATGATGCTGGAGAGGTAGTAATGGGAGCAAAGAAATAACAGGTGAATGTAATAAGTATTTTCCGTCAGTTTTCACTGTCAAAGACACTAGCAGAGTGTCAGAAATTCAGAAGTGAGTGTAGTTGCAATTACTAAGGGGAAGCTGCTTGGAAAGCAAGGTCTGAGGTAGATAAGTCAACTGGACCAGATGGACTACACCCCAAAGTTCTCAAAGAGGTAGCAGTTGCTGTAGAGATTGTAGAGGCATTAGTAATGATCCTTCAAGAATCACTAGGTTATGAAATGATTCTGAAGGACTTGAAAATTGCAAATGCCACTCCACCCTTTAAGAAAGAAGGACAGCAGAAGAAATTATAGACCAGTTAGCCTGACTTCAATGGTTAGGAAGGTGTTGGAGCCCATTTTTGGAGGCGATTGCTAAAATAGGCTAAAGTCAGCATAGGGAGAATCTTGCCTGACAAATCTGTTGGAATTCTTTGAGGAAATAACACACAGGATAGGTAAAGGAGAGTCAGTGGCTGCATACTTGAATTTTCAGAAGGCATCTGACAAGGTGTCACGCATGAGGCTGTTTAAAAAGTTAAGGTACTAGCATGGATAGAAGATTGGGTAACTGGGAGAAGGCAAAGATTAGGAATAAAGGGGGCCTTTTCTGATTGGCTGCTAGTGACTAGTGGTGTTCCGAAGGCGTCAGTGTTTCACCCGTTTCTTTTCGTGTTATATGTCAGTGATTTGGATGAATGAATTAATGGCTTTTTCACCAAATTTGCAGATGATATGTAAATGCAGATGGAGAGACATGTAGTATTGAGGAAGCAAGGAGTCTATAGAAGGAATTGGACATATTGGGAGAATGGGCAAAGAAGTGACAGATGGAACATAGTGAAGGGAAATGTAGAGTTATGCATTTTCGTAGAAGGAATAAAAGAGTAGAACTATCTTTTCAAGAGGGAGAAAATTAAAACAGAAGTACAGAGGGACTTGGGAGTCCTTGTGCAGGATTCCCTCGAGGTAATTTGCAGGTTGAGTCAATGGTAAGGAAGGCAAATGCAATGCAAGCATTCATCTTGAGAGGACTAGAATACAAGAGCATAGATATAATGTTGAGGCATTGTAAGGCATTGGTCAGATTGCACTTGGCATATTCTGAGTAGTTTTGGACCTTATCTAAGAAAAGAAGTGTTGGCACTGGAGGAGTCCAGAGGAGATTACTGCAGGTGATTCCTGGAATGTAAGGACATTGGATTGCTCTGAAGCTGCACTTGACTGGAGTTTAGAAGAATGGGGGGGGGGGCGGGGGAATCTCATTGAAACCTGTCGAATATTGTAAGGTCTAGATGGAGTGGATGTGGAGAGCATGTTTCCTATATTCTATGGTCTAGGTCTAGGCCCTGAAGGCACAGCCTTGGAATAGAGTGGTGCCCATTTACTCAAGGAATTTCTTTAGCCAGAGGGTAGTGAACTGGTGGAACTCATAGTCAAAGAAGGCTGTGGAGGCCAAGTCACTGGGTATATTTAAAGTGGAGGTTCATAAGTTCTTCATTCTTCATAGGATGCCAAAGGTTATGGGGAGAAGGCTGGAGAATGAGGCTGAGGGGGATAATAACTCAGCCATGATTGACCGAATGGCCTAATTCTGTTCACATGTCTTATAGTCTTAATTATGTGAGGCAGAGGGATAGCAGGGCACAGGCCAGTTAAATCATGAGTCATCCATTGAGTCCCTATTACATGCAGAAGTGAGTACCAGTGTTGGAGTTCTTAAGTGTGTGTGGCCAGATCTATTTCAGATGTTGTTTTCCAGTTATAGTCCTTGAGAACAGTAGCGCACTAGAGATTTTTTGCTTACCTCGTTTACCAAAAGCTGACCCTGTCTCTGGAAGCCTCCTCCACATAGGGTGATCCTGGTTGACTGAGACCTGACCCTGTCTATGGTCCTCACCTCTTACATGCAAGTTGGGACTGCAGGGAATTCAGGACTCGAGTGGTTGACTGGGTTTGATCACCCAGATGGCATGGAGAGGAAGTTCCTGCAGTTTGCTCCGGGTGATGATGTTGTGGATGGCCTAGAGTATTTCCCTGTTGGCCTCGATCATGCTTCTGTTCAGTCAGTGGTTCTATGGAGAATGGCTGGTTATCAACATTGTGTGGATCAGAGTGTTCCTGCTCCTGTCAAGAATGAGTTGGGCATCATGTAGCAACACATCTGACCTCCTATTCTAGCAATGAATCCGCCGTAAGTCTTGCAGTGAGCTCAGATTTCACATCTGTCCCTGCAATTTCACCCCAGCCATTGAGTAAAATAAATGAAATCAGTAGTCTGGATTGAAATGTACAGTGATGTAAGTGGCTTAGCTTTTTACTTATTTTGATTAATATTAACATAAATAAATTTAATATACTTTATACAAATTAATTGTTACTTATTTCAATTTTTCTTTTTTTTCTCATCCATTAAAGTTATTTATAAGAAAAATAGTAAGTTGAATGTTAAAACTTACTTTTTGTAGAAGGAGATGAGAAAGATCGGGTACAGATAACATGGAAAGACAATAACCAGAAAATGAAGGCTCTGAAAACAGAAATTGATCTTTTGAAACAAGATCTGGAGATTCAGCGTCTTCAGCGCCATATGAGGAGCTCAAAGACTAGAGACCATCCTGCTGCTCCCCTTCCAACGCCTGTGCACCTGCCAGTGGTAAGATTGTGAACTGAATCCACTTCTTGTACAGTTCCAGTGTGCTAAAGTTAGACAGTTTCAGTCAAAGTAAAATTAACGTCATAAACTAAAGTGAAATGTCAGGGCTTTAGAAGGGGCAGAAGTAATGGCATTATTCAAAAATGCATAGATGGATGTGGGATACTAGACTGGGAAGAGTAACGTAGTTACAGTTGTTTACTCCTGTGGATGCTATCTGCAAAACCTGATCTGTGCAGCAGTATAACATCAGTGCATTTCTTTGTATGACATCCTCACTCATTTGCTTAATGCCATCATTTAAATATCGAGATTCTGAAATCACTTTTTGAAAATGACGCTATTGTATGTGTGTAGGGGCAGTTAGTGGATGATTAATGTGTGTGAGAGAGGCAGACAGTTATGAGTATGTGTGGGAGACGGTGTGCTGCTGAGCTATGTGTATTTTTCAAGTTCATGATCAATACTCACTGAGTCATCGCTGAAGCACAGGGAGTTGCCTGAAATTGTCAGTGCAGGTCAAACAGAATGATAGCCTTCAGGAAGCAGAGGGTGGGCAGTGAGTATAAGCATACATGAGGTTCAATTTTAATGGTAAAACATTAGATCATCTCTCTTCTAGGGTTGTAAATCCATGAAAATATGCCAATTTGGTGATTGATTTATGGAGCAAATTTGTTTAGTCCACAAGAGAGACCCTGAGATCCAGTGGCTGCCACTTTAATTCCTCATCCCTCTCCCATTCTGACATCTCTATGACCTCCTGAACTGTCCTAAGGATCAACATAAGCTTTGGAGGAACCTACCTTCCTTTTCCCACTCCCACTCCGACCTCTCTGTCTAAGGATCAACATAAGTTTGAGGAAAACCACACCCCCTTTCCAATTTTCCGCTTGGCCATGTTGCATCTTGCAGGACCCAACTTTATATTCTTCAACTGTAGGTAATGCACCCTTTCTTGCTCTCCGTATATAACCTCGACATTTCTGCCTGTCATCATTTGCCTCCGTTTTTTTAAATAGGTACTGTTGACCTCCCATAGTGAACACTCTTATCAATACGTTACACAGACCAAGAATCTCAATATGATCTAACTCCTCCTTACTTATCACATTAGCCCATTTGGTCTCACCCTATCAGAGATGTTACGTTATTTCTACTCATCCCTCTCCAGCCTTTCCACTTCCTTAAACTAATGTTTCTCTTTCCCAGTTCTCGTGAAAAGTCCTATACACGAAACACTAACTGTTACTCTCTCCACAGACCTGACTCGCTGAGTGTATGCAGCATTTTCTGTTTCTATTCCATTTTAGAAACAGTAGATTTTTAACATCAGAAGGAATTAAATCAGTGTTTAATCTGAATAATGAGAAAATAGGAAATAAAATTAACGATCTCCAGTTGAACAGTTGTTGGTAACATGTGAATGCTGTCTTCACAGTAAATCTCCATCAAGTCTTTGCTATGATGCAAGTTATACATATGCTGCTAGTTATTCATTAAATTATGCAGAGGAAAATTTTGTTTGTCAAAGTTATTCATTCAAATAATTGGATGGTTTTTCTATATAACCAGAAATATGTGATTCATGAAAGCACTTTACATGAAGGTAAAGTTGGGTGAGGGAAATCTATTACACCTCTTTTATATATTTCATTAATTCAGGAGGACATGAAGCCTCAAACTCCAGCTCTTGCTAAGCAGTTTCTGGATTCCAGTGAGGGATTTGGACCTGCTCCTTATGACCCAGTGTGAGTGCATGTGGGGACCTCTTGGCTTGTTATGAAGTTTCATAATTAGAAGAACTAATTTACATGACATACAATATATTTCCTCCTTTTAATTCAGATTTGGTTATGAATGAGATTTTGGTTTTCCTTTGTCTAACACAGTCTTGCTATGAAAATTCTTTTTTTAAAGAAGATTAGAAAATTAAGTTGTCTATTGAAAATTGGTGAAGAGTGACAGGAATAATCCCAGTAGTGGTTTATATTAATCATTCCCCTTTGAGCAATAATTACCTTCAGTACACTGAATAATGTCTCTTATGTTCACAGTACCTACCAGCATTGTACAATTTATTGCTGCTCTTACTGTTTGACTCATCTGGCAACCATTGTAACAATTGGCCTGAATTTCTGCAGGAATTGTCCTGATCTCCCACCAGATTTTGTGGTATGCCTAGTGAAACTATTTGCTTTCATTGCAAAACTTGAGTCATGGAAGATCAGATGAAGCCTCTGGAATTTAGGTCTATTTATTAGTTGTACAGCATGGAAGCAGTCTCTCCGGCCACCGTGTCTATGCTGACCAACATGTTTATCTCCATTCATCATACTTGCGTGCACTAATTGCACAGCCCTCTATGCCCTGCTCATTCAAAGACCTGTCCAGATGCCTTTTAAATGTTAGTACAGTTCCTTCCTCCATCATTATGCCAGAACACTGAGCTGCTAGTCCTGCCCACCCCTCAACCATATTTTCATAATAGCTATAATAATATTAAGTAATTCATTTTATTCTACCATTAATATGGACATATAAATGTTTTACAATCCTTTGAGTTTATGTCATATCTACAAACTTGTAATATTTCTTTACATTTCAGTCATTTAAGGAGAGTCCAGTCCCTGATTAGTTCTCTATGCTGTCCCAAAGTTGTCCCAAGCTTGTGACTGGAATATGATTTTAGGGCCACAGATTGCTCTTTACACTTCATCCATACAGACATTATTGACAGCCCACAATGAAATCAAAAGTGATGTATGTGAATGTGTCCTTGGCAGATCATCCCTATTCACTTTCCCAGCCAGGTTGCAGCCTTTGACAGGGTGGACCACATTTTCAACTCCAAACTTTTTCTGCTGCTCTTCACCGGTATGAACTGTACTTCTCCCAGGTCTATCTGTACTTTGCAGTCATATCCGGAAAATTGTCTGGAAAGCTTTGTAGAACATTACTGTACAGGAACAGTACTTCAGCTCACCATGTCTGTGCAGGTCATGATGCCAACTTAAATTGATCCCAGCTGCATGCATGTTATCCATTCCCCTCCATTCATGTGTCTGTTTAAATGCTTGTTAGATGTTGCTTTCATATCTGCTTCCACCACCTCCCCTGACGATGCATTCCAGGCACCTACTGCTCTCTGTGTAATAAACTTGATTTCTTAACTTTCCTCACACTCCTTTAAACGTTCCCCCTCTTGCCTTCTAGTATTTAACATCTCCACTCAGGGAAGAAGATTGTGACTATCAACCCTATCTGCACCCCTTATAATATGGTATGCTTCTACAAAGTCTCCCTTCAGCCTCTGACTCCAGGAAGAAAAGAATCCACGTTTATCTCAACCTTTCCACTATCCCCTAATTAAGATGAAATCCTGGTGAATCTCCTTTGCACCCTCTCCAAAACCTCTACATCCTTCCTGCAATGGTCCAATCAAATTTTTATACAGCTGCAACTTGACTTCCCATCCTCTCTGCTCATCACCCTGACTGGTGAAGGCAAGTATGCTGTACACCTTCTTTAACATTTCCGTCCTTCCCTTCCAGTCCTCAAGAAGTGTCTCAGCCCAAAACATCAACAGTTTATTCATCTCCATAGATGCTGTGTGACCTGCTGAGTTCCTCCAGCAGTTTGTGTGTGTTTCTTTATTATCTTGACTACTTGTGGTGTGACTTTCAGGGGGCTATGGATATTTCTTACCTGAGCCAGCACTGTCCTTTCAATTCTTTAGTACTATCTTTGACCGACCCTCACTTCTCACCTTTGAACTGCCCCTATAGCCCCAGTCAACTCTAAGTATCAGATTCCACATGTGTGCCAGAGAAGCACCATCACTTCTTTGATCACCACTTTACTGACATGTCCTGGATGAACAGAAATTTTCTCTTATGAACTATTGGAAAAATTGAAGCCAAGTTCTCCCGTCCTTATCTCAATTCAGAGCCCCATCAACGTAATCAAATGGTAAGAGGTAAGAGTGGTTACTAGGCCTTTCAGCCCCTGAAATCCACTGAACCATATACTGTACTAATATTGTGGTTGTACGGATCTTTGTCCTCAGTACCATGTTCCAGCCCAATTGATTTTTTTTTCCCACCACTTTCTAAAAATCTATCCAGCTCAAACTTTGAATATATCTAATAGCTTTGGTATCCATAATCATTGTCAGTGCTTAAGGTCATTGACAAACTTAATGTCCAACTTAATGTTTAACTCAGATATGCCCATGTGATCACATATCTACACCCTCAAAAATACTGACTGGGTTATTTGATGTGCTGTCAAAAATGTAACTGTAGGTTTGATAAGTTGGACCGAAGGGCGTGTTTTCACACTGTATTAACTATTCTGATATTTTTCTGGACAACTTTGCACTTCCATCTCTCTTAACATAAAATATCCTAAACATTTTAGCCACAATGTAATTTGCACCATATCCTATTCACCATCATCCCCTGTCCTTCAAAGGTATTTGTTTCTGGTAATCAAATGATACAAGTAACAAAAATTGGTGGGGATTTTATCCCACGCGTTTTAAATTAAATTTACTGTGAGAAACAAAATTTGTAGTATGGTATTGCACCATCTTTTACTATTCTGGATAAGATAACGATACTATAAGAGTGTAACGATACTTTCTGTCTGATTTCTTCCAGAGCTGGTTTTGTGGTGTTCTATGATTTCTTGCTAGGGTTGGATCCTATTTATCGGGTTAGCCGCCTGGTTGTGGGGCTATACCATGGCAAACAGGAGATGGGAGATCCTTCCCCGCTTCCAGCTGCCTACTGTGACATCAGCAACTCGCCTTCCTATTTCTCAGACACCAGCGGGGGCAACGGAGCAATCCTGGCAGTCAAGCAAGTTGTCCCCAGGTGCTAATTGGGTAACAGGTTATTAACCCCACATATAAGTAATAAGTTTTGTGAAAGGACCAAACCATTTTAAAAACTGGTTAGGATCAAAACTTTAAAATTATTCCATCATGACATCTTGATTTAGCAAGTTTATTAAGACCACTTGGCTCTTCAAGTCTGCCCGGCCAAGTAATATGGTCATGATTGATCTGTCCCAGGCCTCATCTCTTTGTGCCAGTTCCCCATCACCCAATAAGCTGATTGCCTAATTGATAATTTTATGGCTGGCCATTTGCAAGGAAGAATTGCATGTTGCTAAAGTTTCACTATCATGGAATAGGTGGAAAGCAGTGGAGTGTGGTCCATCACTGAAAGATAATCAGGAATGAGCTAAACTTCAGGGGGTACCTTGGTGATCTTAGAGGTTGAAATATTGAATTGCAGTGTTTCTAAAATGAACAAACCTAGCAGTCTTTCTGTAACACTTGTTTGAAGGATAAGTTTTCCAGTTTGCTTTCACTCCCCCCCATTGGAAAAAAACTTATTTTAGGTAATTTTTTCTTTCAAACAAATTGTCCCTAAACCAAGGGTGACACTGGTGAAATACTCCTGGGGTTCTGATAGTGCTTCCTGGCATTGGTTACTGGAGCTGAATATGAACCCCTTTGGACTTAACAGCAGCAAGTTATTGTAGTGAAAGCAACAGCTTTACATGACCTTGAGTTGTATCAGACACTATAGATAGTGATATGTTTTACAGTGTGCCTGTTGATAGAAATATGGTGGCTAACTTGAACTCAGCAATAACTAACAAACATAATGTAATCACTGTTTGTTAGTCTATATTATGTTAATTGCAGGATTAAAGATTGACCAGGACACTGGGCGACCTTTCTATATTTCTTCAAACAGCTAAACCTTTAGCTTTAACCAGGGAAGACATATGGGTCCTAACTTAAAGCACCTCCCACAGTCCACTCTTCCTCAGTACTGAAGTACTTCCTCTGCTAATGTTATGTGCATAGATTTTATAATGCATCTTACAACTACAAGTAGCGCTGCTACAAGAAAGCAGCCTCGATCATTAAGGATTCTCACTGCCCACGTCATGCTCTCTTCTTGTTGATGCCATCCCAAAAGAGATACAGGAATCTTGGGTCCCACACCACTATGTTCAGGAACAGTTATTACCCTTCAACCATCAGGCTCCTGAACCTCAACACTGAACTGATTCCACAACCTATGGACTCACTTTAAAGGACTCTCCAAAACTCACATTCTCATTATTTATATATGTATGTATTCATTGTATTTGCGCAATTTGTCTTCCTTTGCACATTAGGTGTTGGTCCGTCTTTGTGTGTACTTTTTAGAAAACATAGAAAACCTACAGCACAATTCAGGCCCTTCAGCCCACAAAGTTGTGCCAAACATGCGCTTACCTTAGAAATTACTAGGCTTACCCATAGCCCTGTATTTTTCTAAGCTCCATGTACCTATCCAAAAGTCTCTTAAAAGACCATATCATATCCGCCTCCACCACTGTTGCCGGCAGCCCATTCCGCACCCTCACCACTCTCTGAGTAAAAAACTTACCCCTGACATCTCCTCTGTACCTACTCCCCAGCACCTTAAACCTGTGTCCTCTTGTGGCAGCCATTTTAGCCCTGGGAAAAAGCATCCAACTATCCACACGATCAATGCCTCGTATCATTGATTCTACTGTAATTCTTTGTACCTCCTTCGAATACCCACAAGGAAATGAACCTCGGTGGTACATGGTAATTTGATAATAAATTTACTTTGAATTTTGAACTTTGAACTCAGTCAATACCAACACCCTAAACACCAAGCTGATGCCTTGTTGACTGGGAGTAGGTTGTCTACCTGTCTGCTTATAGATAATGGATAAAAGGCTGAAGAGGAAATAAAAAGTGGTGCAGACTTACGTTGCTTCCTGTTCTGTGGTAGGGTGCGTCCATCTCCCAGCATCAGTCTTGTTGTGGAACTTCAAGCTTCTGGTGGCATTGATCCCTATGGACACGACATCAACCGACTTGTCTCGCGAGGCTGGGTCAAGGCAGATATTTTTGACAGTCAGAATTGTGTAATCAGTGGCCGATGGAAGGTTCCAGTTCGCGTTCTTCCAGTTATTCCATCCGTGACCACAGGTGAACTGAATGGAGTGCCTCAGGTAAAGTAAGCTGGACGGATAGCGGGAATAAACGGGGTGTATATGATGCAGGTGTGCGGTCAGATCTAACCAATTTTACATTGCAAGGGTTTGGAACTCATGTCAGTCAGTGATTAATGACTACTTTGGACGAGTTAATGGCCCTTGAGTTTAGAAACCTTAGGGTTCATGTAACTGAGTTCTTTAAAATGGTTAAAGATTTGCTAAAAACTAACATAGGTAAGCTGATTTGTCAAATTGGGGAATTCCAGAAGAAAGTATCTAAACTACTTAGATCAGGAAGATATTTTCAGAATAATCAGGTTTGTTCTCAAATTCCCTGCTTTAAAGAGTTCTAGATATCAGGGCCCATTGAAACTTGTGGGACAGAATTTGACTGTGTTAATGAAAGCATTTGATTGGTAGAGGTTCAATTCAGACATGATCTATGAAATGAGGTTGAGAGTTGAATGGCTGACTTTTGATCCTATAAATCAGATCCAGTATATTACGGACAGTTCATACAGTGGGTTTAAACTTCCAGGTAAGGCACCTTTTGCTAAAGGGATGTCAAACAAGAGGACTGGAAGTAATATTTCAACACTCATTGCAAGTGTGTATGGACTGTGTAACATACCATAGAGCTTTAGGCTTCATTGTTAGTGTTAATGGCCATGAAAGCAAAGAGTACCAAACATGTAGAAGATACTAAAATGGCTGGATATAGGAGCATTCTGTTTAGTTTTGGTCAAAGAGTATAATGTCATTCATGAAAATGCAGAGAACAATAAACAAGATGAACTCTTACAAGGCACAATACTCTAAAATTTGAAATCTAAACTGTAAATAGAATGCTGGAAATTCTGAACAGGTCAGACAGTACATGTGGAAAAAGAAAGGGTGACTTTTCCATATGGCTTCAGATTTTAATAATTTTGGATGTTAATCATTGTCCCACATTTGGACAACTGGAGCAAGCAATAATTCTGCTGTTTCCATTTCACCTCCTCCGTGTCTGTGTCTAATATTTTCTCTTTTCCCTATCCTTGTTACTTTGTACCTTCTTCCCTTTTTCCCATCAATTCCTCATGCCTTCCACACTATCACAGCCCTTCTTATCTATTTTCCTCATTTTTCCTTCCCCTCTTCCTTATTTCCTCCTTGCTCTCCTTTCCCATCTTTGCACTTGTCTTTTTGTTTCAATTTTACTTAATGACATGAAATATTAAGTTAATATTTTCTCTTAGCTGAAGCTTCCTGACTGAATGTTTGCAGGAATTTATCTTTTCTGATCATTTAAGAATAAACTCCAAGAGTTGAAGTTACTTTTTTCTGAGAAGTACAAGTTAGGGAAAATAAATTTTAGAAGAAAGGATGAAATCACTGTTTGTTTTGCGTATTTGAGGTAAATGGGAATAACCGTATGACCATAAGACATAGGAGCAGAATTAGGTCATTTGTCCCATCGAGGCTGCTCCACCATTCAATTATGGCTAATCCTTTTTTTCCCACTTCAGCCCTACTCCTCAGCCTTCTCCCCTGAAACCTTTGCTGCCGTGTCCAATCAAGAACCTGTTAATCTCTGCCTTAAATACACCTAATGACCGGTCTCCATAGCTGCCCACGGTAACAAATTTCACAGATTCATCACCATCTGGCTAAAGAAATTTCTCCAGATCTGTTTTAAATGGATGCTTCTCTATTCTGAGCCTGAGCCCTCTTGTCCTAGACTCCCCCCACCATGGGAAACATCCTTTCCATATCCACTTGGTCTAGGCCTTTCAACATTCAAAGGGTTTCAATGAGATTCACCCTCATCCTTCTAAATTCCATCCAGTACAGACCCAGAGCCTTGTAAGATAACTCTTTAATTCCTGGAATCATCCTTGTGAATCTCCTTTGGACCCTCTCCAATGCCAGCATATCTTTTCTAAGATGAGGGGCCCAAAACTCAAGGTGAGGCCTCACCAGTGCCTTATAAAGCCTCAACATCACATCCCTGCTCTTGTATTCTAGACCTCTTGAAATAAATTCTAACATGGCATTTACCTTCCTCACTACTGACTCTATCTGCAAGTTAACCTTTAAGGTGTTCTGCACAAGGACTCGCAAGTCTCTTTGCATCTCAGAATTTTGGATTTTCTCCCCATTTAGAATATAGGTTGTACATTAGTGCATGACCTTGCATTTTCCAACATTTTATTTCATTGTATTCTTCCCACTAATTTTTTGCTTTGTTGTATGTTCTCTTTTGCTTTTGCATTAGCTTTGACTTCCCTTGTCAGCTATGGTTGTACTATTTTGCCATATGAGTATTTCTTTGTTTTTAGAATACATCTATCCTGCATGTTCTTCATTTTTCACAGAAACTCACACTGTTGCTTCTCTGCTATCATTCCTGCCAGCAGTTCCTTCCAATTTAATTTGACCAACTCCTCTATCATACAATTGCAGTTTCCTTTACTCCACTGAAAAACTGCCACATCAGACTTTACTTTCTTCCTATCAAATTTCAAGTTGAACTCAATCATATTGCGATCACTGCCTCCTAAAGGTTCTTTTACCTTCAGTTTCCTAATCACCTCCAGTTCATTACATAACACCCAATCTAGTATAGCTGATCCCCAGTAGGCTCAATGACAAACTGCTCTAAAAGCCATCGTAAGCATTCGACAAATTCACTCTCTTGACATCCATTACCAACCAAATTTTCCCAATCAACTTGCATGTTGAAATTTCCCATGACTATCATATCATGCCTTTTCTATTTCCCATTGTAATCTGTGGTCCACATCCCAGCTACTGTTGGGAGGCCTGTATATGACTGCCATCAGGGTCCTTTGACCTTTACAGTTCAACACACCAGGATTCAACATTTTCCGATCCTATGTCACATTTTCTACTGATTTGATGCCATTCTTTACGAGCAGAGCCACACCACCCCCTCCAGCTACCTTCCTATCCCTCCAATACAATGTGTAACCTTGGACATTCAGCTCCCAACTACAACCATCCTACAGCCACGGTCTGTGATGGCCACAACCTCATACCTGACAATCTGTAATAGTGCCACAAGATCATCCACCTTATTTCTTCTACTCCGTGCATTGAGATCTAACACATTGAATACTGTATTTGCCATCCTTTATGATTCTACGTCCCTAATGCACTGATACTCTCCCTGCTGGCTGCAATCTTGTTCTATCATCTGCTTGCCCTTCCTGACAGTGACTGCATGCTATCTTTGCTTACTAACCCTCCATACCGGTTCCCACCCCCCTACCAAATTAGTTTAAACCCTCGCCAATAAACCTGGTAGAATGGTAGAAGTCAAGCTGTATCTGTTGAATTGGGAAGGAAAATAAATTGGATGTCAGAAGCCACTTCTTTCTGGAGAACGTTATCGTTGTGGTACAGAGTTGCTATGAGGCCTCTTGCATGAATTGCCAAGCTGCTGCAAGAAGATGATGCTTTGAGTTCTAGCACTGATAGTGCTGATACTCTGATTTTTTGCTCTCTGTCCTTCAGCACTTTCCCCAATTGCCCTACAGAAATGAAAAGAATTTGCTGAGGTGACTAATGAGCTGTTACAGAGATTTACTTTAATGCATTGATGCGGATGCATGAGGTTTCTCATAGTCTCACCATGGAACAATGCGCATGTAACGTCAGCCATCATTGACCCTACTCTTGCAATGAGCAAACAGCAACTGTACAAGTCGTGTGCTGTGTGTGTCCACTCTGGTTGAGTAGCCACAGGTGCTGAAGCAATAACTATTTGACTATTTACACCAGCACATGATTTTATCTCATCCATCCTTGTGTGAATTGTGTCTGGTGTTGTTACCTATGAGGCAAAGTCTATCAAGAAGTCAGACTGGTAATGACAAGGTAGGACAAAGGGCTGCCAGTACTGTTGAAACTTTATTTCGGCCCTGAGAAAGGCTGTGCAATCATTTTACATCTAGGTTTTTGTTGGGCACAGGAAACTACTAAGAGAAATTAAAGTCACAGCTGTTACTTTGAAGTTACTTCAGGTAAAAATTAAATTCCCTTTATTTAGTGGTTTGGTCTTCTCTTTGAATGAGCACAAGAAGTGTCTTATTTTGTTTATTAAACCAACAAATTAATAATTGAAATTAAACAACCTGCAGTGAAGCTTGCGTGAAGACTTGGAAACTGCCACTTATCCTATAGATTCAGACTTATTTTGGCAAAGTTTATTTGAATTGATATAGTATTTTCCTTTGTTTTATAGTTGGGAAATGCAGAGTTATATTTCCGTTTAGTCAATGCAAGGGATGCTAATGTCCAGACAACTGCTGCTATTGATCCCAACAATGCCAGACTGTATAAATACCCACCACTGGTAGGTACAATTTCTTCCAAATTCTAATCTTTAGTCTGTCCATGGGATTATCTGGATGGTTACATTTGGAGGGTAGGAAACACTGGAAGTTGCTGGCCACCAAATGTTCACTATTGTCTAGGAGAAGTGATTTCTTCTTATGTGTCTCTTAAATGCATGGCCAATTAACCTCTGCCATCTGGTCTATTAGAGAGTGAAGCATGATGTGAGGGAATAGCAGTGTCAGAGCAGAGGTCTAATGTCACCTGTTCCTTTGAAGAATGTTACTTACCTTTACCACAGATGAATTAAAAAACAATTAATTCTAACGGGATTATTGTAGGAGTGCTGTACGTGCACAGCTGATGGATTGGATTGACTTAGTGGGGTGAAGTATCTGTTTTCATGATGTTTCCCTCCATTACAAAATACTTCTGCCTGAAGTAAATATCTAAGTTGGTTTTGAATATACTAGTAACAACCCACTTGTCCACACTAGTAACATTGTATGCTATCAGTATGTATAAATGAAATATGAAGGATATATTTGAGCTAATTCAAATAAAAACAGAACACATTTAGTAAGCAAATAGCAGATGTGTAAATGTGAAATAAAAAGAATGACAATCTCCGCATGCCAGGCAACATTCTCAACACAGTTACCTTTTTGGATTGATGACCAGAAGTACTCATCCTTCCCTGAGGTTTACTTTGGAAGTATTCTACCTATCTATTTGGTCCCAGATTTGTTGGGCTGTAGTTACAGATTCAGTGCACCCCAACACGGAAAGGGAAATTGCCCAGAGTTTCAGTCCATCCAATAGCCTAGACCCGACTCTAGGATGACTTTCTGCTTGCTCTTTCAGTGATAGCACATGGAAGTACATAGTGCATGCCGCTGTTATTCTGTGGTACCAAGGGCCACAGAACTTATTAGGACCAGCTAACAAGGATCATTGCTAAGCTATTGTTGCTTGATGCTGAAAAGGGCACTACTTTCCAGCTGGAATGACTCACTTCATCTGTCTAGGCACTTGGCTCAGGATTTCTCTCTGAACTCTTTGTTTCCTCATTCCTTTTCTTTAAAATAATCTTTATATCATGTCTCTTTGATTAAATTCTTGTGAGCACCTGTCTTAAAGGTCTGTTGGCCCTTGTGCCAATTTGTTTTGGCTGATCTCTCTGTTCTGAAATGCTTTGAGATGGCTTTCAAGAGGTTCTACTAAATCTCATTGTTGAGGGTAAGAAATAGAAACAGAACCAGGCCATTCTGCTACTCCTGCCTGCTCTTTCATTCAATGAGACCATTTATCTCAGTGGCACTCTCCTGACCAACTTCCTCTTCTATGTTTCCAGTTGGGATTAAAAATCCATCAATGTACTTAGTGTCTGAGCCTCCAAATGTTCTCCATTCTCTGAGAGAAGAAATTTTTTCTTTGTCTTAAACACACAACCAATTATTTTGATATTCACTTTTTCTAGACTCCCAAGCCAAGGGAAATCTGCATCTACCGTATCCAGCTGTAAGAATTTTGTATAAATCATTTAGACCACCTATTTTTCCTCTAACAATTGAGAGTGTTAACCCCAGTTTGCTTATGTCAAATCTATATTTCAGGAATCCCTCTGTTGCGCTTCCTCTATCATCAGTATTTCCTTAGCCTGAATCCAGAACTGTGTATGGTATTCCTGATGGATAACACCACCACCCTCTAAAACTAAAGCATCTCCAGCTCTCAAATCCTCTTCAAATACAGGCTTAAACATTTTGTGTTTCTAATTGCTTGCTGTACCAGCATGTTAAACTTTCAGTGATTCACGTACACAGACACCCAGGGCCCTCTGAAAAGCAACAAGATTCTATCTCTAACCACTTAAAAACAAACCTCCTGCCTTTCACTTTCCTCTGCCTGTGTGATTGCCCCCACAGTTTTCTCATTTTATTCCACGAGACCAAAGCTCTTCCCCAGAGCAAAAGAGAATGAAGGAAGAATTGATAGAGGAATTCAAAATAGTGAAGTGTATAGGTAGGGTAAATGCAAGCAGGCACTTTTCACTGAGGTTGAATGAGACTTGAAGAGGACATGCTTTAAAGGGTGAAAGGTGAAATGTTGAGGGAGAACTTCTTCATTGAGCCAGAGCTGAGAATGGAACGAGCAGCCAGCATAAGTTCTGAATGCCGGTTTGATTTCAACATTTAAGAAAGATTTGGATAAATACATGAATGAGAATGTCAAAGGCTAAGGTCTAGGTGCAGGTCTACGGGTCTAGGCAGATTAATAGTTTGGCACAGGCTTGATGTGCAGAAGGGCCTGTTTCTGTGCTGTAGTGTTCTATGACTCTGTATTTTCACCCATCTTTTAACCTGTCTACGTCACCCTAAAGCTCTATTCTCAAAGATCACATCAGTCAGCTTTGCTGTTTTTCATGTCAAAGGAAAGAAATATTGGTTCTCTATTGGACTGACGCTAACTGCTGTACTGACTGAGACCAGCAAATAAGAGCCACTTGGCTCTTTTGAAAGTAGGAATTGTGAAGCGTTCTTCATGTGATATTTTAATGGTTCTGTCTGAAGATCTGTCTACAGTGTCATTAAATTTTCAGTTTGACAATAATAATGAAAGGGTCACAGAGAGAAAAGCACTATCAGAGTAAAGAGGAGCAAAATGACTTGGCTTAATTGTATAATATCAATAATTTAACTGATAATTTTGTTGTGGCCTTTACCATTTGTAATGTAACAGTGTTGTCTTTGGAAATGCTTCTAATTCAGAGTAGGTAATATTAGAATCTCTCACATATGTACAATGTTTCACGTTAGGATTACTCTGGACTGGGTGCCCTGTAAATGTCAATGCTACAATTTGATCATAAACAAAAAGCACAAGTGGATGGATCATAATTTTAGCAGGTGTAGTGAGAATAGTGGTTACTCAAATCAAATGTATCCTGTTTTTTTTCCAGGCTGCAGTACGCACTATTATCCCCATTGATGCTCCGTTTGCATCCTATCGTCCACCTAACCATTACACAACAATGCAGCTGATCTACCCTACCTTTGGAGAGAGCGTGGACCCTCCTCCTCCCTCTGCTGACACTGTGGTCCTCCACTACTCTACCTCTGCTCGAACTCAATAAGGATAGACAATGGCTTGAAAAAGCTACATTCAGATATGTACAACACTGTTCGATCTAGCTGAACAGCATGAAAAAGAAAATTCTGGAAAGTTTGAATTTTGATTAATAAGTGTCACTGACAAGACCTCTTGGTGAATTAGAAATTTTCTTGAAGTATGAACTACCACCCAACAAATATGGTCTATGTGCAAGGCTTTTAGTGTCATATCACACCCATATTTACCGTTTGCATCATTGGAAAGATGGAAGTAACCCAGAGAAACAAGAATGAGCCAATTTATTCAGATCTTTCAACTGGTCTTTGTTTTATGTGACCTCTCCCCTTCACATCATTTGCGTTCCTCTGTCAAAAGATGATATGTAGAGCATCTGGGTAGGGCTCCAGGCTTGCTAACTGTCATTTACCTTGTCAGCAATAAGGTCATGAACACTAATACTCCCATCTCCCAGCTGATGAATGGTCATTTAGAAGAAATGCCATAAGATGGCCCCATTAAACAAAATCAAAACAAGTTTAATTCAAGAAAGTCCACAAATGCACATCAAAATACACATGCAAGGAACACAGAAGCAAAATTAATACTTACAAATTGGAAAAATACTAGCAGTTCTTTTAAATGATCTTCAAGTTTGAGAATGAGACACATTATCACTAGAATCAGTATAGGTTTACGAAGGTAGGTGCAATGGGTGACCAGACATCCTTCTCTCTAGAACATAGACTTCCAAATGGTGGCCAGAATGGAAGTGTTTGGGTAGCTCTAATATCAATCATACTGGAAGCTCTGCACTGTTATTGTAAATCTGCTTCAACCACCTTCATAATTACCATTGTACTATTCTCCACTCAGTGATTTTTGCTGAATAATAAATTTGCATCATGTAGCAATCTCCATTCACTGCATTTTGCTGTCAGAATCACTGATTTTTGTCCTTTGAAGATTAAATTTTAAATAGAATCTATCAATATTACTTGTGGTGGAATGATGCTTTTGAGAGCTGACATGAGAACATGTTTTGTTAGAGGTTGATTGGTTAGTTTCACACTAAAGGTCCAATGTTCTCCTCTTCCAAAGTAAAGAGCTCAGATTAAATTCCAATGAAATGCAGATGCTAACAATGTGAATTAAAAACAGAAAATGTTGAAATCACACGGCAGGTCTCACAGCATTTGTGATGGATTTTTGACCTGAATATGCCTCTCTTCCTCTCTTTCCCCACCCCCCGCTATAGGATTTTGACACAAATCATCAAAATTTTCCTCCACACCCCCACAGAGATGCTGTTTGACCCACTGAGCTCCCCCAGAAGATTGTTTCTTGTTCCAAATACCAGTCTCTGAAGCTTCTGGTTTGTGTGAAGTGGTCATAATTTTAAAACCATTTACACTTAATGGCAGCTACTTAAGAGACACGTATATTTCTTCTGTAAGGAAAGCATCCTGGTTTTGTCTACATCAGCCATTTTTGGCAACTCTCTGTTTGAAAGAGTAGAATTTGAAGAGGAGGTTAACCACACCTTCACACGCTCCTTAACATATCAGCCCACCCACTGGTGTTCCAGGTTAAAAAAATCTTATTACAACTTCCTGTCTGTCCTTCATCTGGAACAAGCAGCTTCAGTTCACCTTGTAAGCTGGTTCCTTCTTTCAAAAATATACTTCATTCATATCTTCAATAAATACAAGTAGAATAATTCAGAATAGAAACTGGCCCTTCAGCTCAATTGGTCCATGCTAACACATCCATCCCGACATTCATCTTAGCATCACTACATTCACTTGCACTGTATCAGCATGTTTCTTGCTTATACAACCATGAAGCATTTGAGAGATTGTTTCAAAGGACCCAGTGGTAGGACCCTAGACATACAAGAACACATGAAAAAAGATAGAAAATTAGTTGGCTTAATTGTGTAATATCAATAATTTCAATGATACTTCTGTTGTGGCCTCCACCATTTATAATGTTAGCAATGTTGTCTTTGGAGATGCTTTGTGAAGTGTTGTGGAACAAAGGGACCTAGATGAAAAAGTACATCACAAGTATTCAGGATGGTGAAGGAAGTGATGAATTGACCTTCATCAGTTGAGGCACTGAATATGAGAGCTGGGAAGTTATGCTGCAGTTGTACAAGATATTGGTAAGGTTGAATTTGGTAAATGGTATACAGTTTTGGTAACCCTGTTACAGGAAAGGCATCATTAAGCTGGAAAGAGTGGAAAGAAGATTTACAAGAATGTTGCCAGGACCTGGGATCCTAAGTTATAGGGAGAGTTTGGACAGGCTGTGACTTTATTTTTTTGGAATGTAGGAGACAAAGGGGTGACTTTAGTGAGGTGTATAAAATCAAGAGAAGCAGGGATAGGGTGAATGCACACTCTTCTCCAGGGAAAGGGAATCTTAAACTGGAGGACAGAGGTTTAAGGTGAGAAAGGAAAGATTTAAGAAGGACCTGAGGGGCTACTTCTTTAAACAAAAAATGGTGCATGTATGATGTGAGCTGCTTTTGAGATGGGTACAATAGCAACATTTAAAAGATATCTGCTTTAGTATATGAGACGAAAGGTTCACAGGGATATGAATCAAATGTGGGTAAATGGGACTAACTCGAGTGGCATCAGGGACAAGTTAGACTGAAAGACCTGCTTCAGTGCTGTAACTCAAAGTTCAAAGTAAATTTATTATCAAAGTACACAAATATTACCATATACAAACCTGAGATTCATTTGCTTCCATACACAGTAAATCCAACAAACAACAGAATTGAAAGACTGCACCCAACAGGACAGATTTTTTAAAAAAGTGCAAAAGACAACAAAATATGCAAATACAAATGAGAAAAACATATTACTAATAGTAAATAAATAAGGAATAGCTTTTGAGGACATGGGGTGGAACAATCCTTGAAAGTGAGTCCATAGGCTGTGGTAACATTTCAAAGCTGGGGCAAAGTTATCCCCTTTGGTTCAAGAGCCTGATGTGAGTCCTGAGGTTCCTGTGCTTTCTTTTTGATGGTAACAGTGAGAAAAGAGCATGCACTGGGTGGTGGGGCTCCTTGATGATGGATTCTGCTTTCCTGCGACAGCATTCCATGTAGATGTGCTCATTGGTGGGGAGAACTTTACCTGTGATGGACTAGGCTGTGTTCAGTACTTTTTGTAAGATTTTCCATTCAAGGGCATTGGTGCTTCCGTGCCAGGCCATGATGCAACCAGTCAATATACTCTCCACCATACATTTCTAGAAATTTGTCAACGTTTTACTGCAATTACAAATTACCTCACAAATGTCTAAGGAAGTAGAAGTGCTGCTGTGCTTTCTTTGTAATTGCATGTATGAGCTGGGCCCAGGACAGGTCCTCTGAAACAATACCATGAAATTTAAAGTTGCTGGCCCTCTCCACATCTGATTTCCCCCCCCTGATATGCCCTGGCTCATGGGCCTCTGATTTCTTCCTCTTGAAGTCAATAATCAGCTCATTGGTCTTGCTGACATTGAGTGACAGGTTGTTGTTGTGGCACCACTCAGCCAGATTTTCAATTTCCCTCCTATATACCAATTTATTGCCATCTTATGTTCGGCCTATGACAGTGGTGCCATCAGCAAACTTAAATACGGTAATGGAGCTGGGCTTAGCCTTACAGTTTAAAGTGAGTAGAGCAGGAGCTAAGCACACAATCTTGTGGTGCTCCTGTACAGATGGAGGTTGTGGAAGAGATGTTGCCAAACCAAACTAATTAAGGTCTACAAGTGAGGAAGTCAAGAATCCAGTTGCACAAGGGGCTTTTGAGGCCAAAGTTTTGAACCTTGTTGATTAGTTTTTAGGAGACGATAGTATTGAATGTGGAGCTGTAGTCAATATCTTTGCAGGGTTGAGTGAAGAGCTAATGAAATGGCATCTGCTGTGGACCTCTATGATTCAAAATCATATGGTGTACTATGGGGTCCTGGCAATATATCTACTTGTTAGACATGTGAGCTTCTTTAATACTTTCATCCTTCTGATTGGAAGTTTTACACATTCCTCTATGCTATTTTAAACCAGCCCACCTGTTATCTTGGTGTCCTCCATGGTGAAGACTGATGCATAAAACTTATTTAACATATCTGCCATTTCATTGTTTCCTGTTACTAATTCAGCAGCTTTGTTCTCTAGAGAATCCACACCCATTTTAGCTGCTGCCTTCCAATTTGTATACCCATAGATTCTCCTACTATTTGTTTTCTCTGCCAATTTTCTCCCTTTTATGAGCAGTTTAGTCCCTTGCTGTTGGATTAAATGCTTTACATCTTCTGAACTACTGCCAGCTTTTGCCATTTTATACTCCCTAGTTTTCAATTTAACATTATCCTTGACCTTCCTTTGTGAACCATATATTGTGCCTCAGTCTCATGGGATTCCTCTTGCTAACTCCCGGTGTGTGAAATGGACCAGCTTCACAACACTGAGCACAGGCAGAATCTCAGCAATTAGTGATGTTTGGTGTGCCCTTATGTCAGTTCTACATACACATTGGTATGAAGTTTGCCATTGAGTTAAGGGCGATGTTGGATACGTTTCTCCCTCCTGCTGTCTGGAGATGTGTATTATGACCCAACAGACAAAATCCTTTCTGGATCACCAGAAGAAACAGGAGAAGGTTCGGGTAACGATTATGATGGAGGAGCAGGGCAGGGCCACACCTGTGTCATATACAGCAACACTGAGAGCACCTCACACATAATGTCATTTCCAACTTCTGTTTTCAAACACATCAGATAATTTTACTACATCCCCACTTCACGTGCTGCTCCAAAAAGTGCTATATGAGGTCATTCTTACCCTCGGCCATTTGGCTGGATAATGAGTCAACCTGTAGCTAGGGAAGTGATAGCCCCCTCCTGTTAGACTGTTTGAGGTAACTTTTTAAAAATTCTTTCTTACTTCTAATATTTGTATATCATTGCACTTGTGACACTGTAATTTCCTTTGAGATCAATAAAGTATCTATCTATCTATCTCACATGTTGGGCATATGGAACGAACTGCCAGAGGAGCTGGTAGAGGTGGGTACAATTACAATGTTTTAAAGGACATTTCAACAGGGACATGGATAGGAAAGATTTAGAGGATATGGTCCAAATGCAGGCAAATGAGAGCACCTCAGGAAGACACTTTGGTCAGTACGGGTGAATTGGGCTGAAGTGCCTGTTTCTGTACGACCTTGGGACTATGAATCTTTCAGTGCTAGTTTACTCTATTATGCTAAAATACAACTGAGGATTACATATATTAGCAAAATGTGCAAATGTCTAAAGGGGACACAATATAATTTAAACAAAATTTACCAAACTCTGTTTCCTGCAGTTGCTAATACACTTCCAACAGAAGTCTACAGTACGTATCTGTTATAGTGCTTCTGCCTCAGGGTCACTCCATTCGCATACTGTGGAGCCAGCTAATCAGATGGAATAACCATATCACTCATGTCCAAGGTTTTAATTCACTATATGTTTTGTTTTAATTTGTTTTAATTGCACAGCACACAAAAATGTGGAGCTTGTAATCTCATTTTAAGACCTACTCTTAATTTATAACAATTGTTTTTTCTACTTAAGTTTAAAGTTTCTTGTAAAATATAATCTACTGTGTAAATCTTGACCATTTAAGTACAATACAGGTTTCAAAGATCCTCATATTTGTAAATACATAAATGTGTGAGAATTTGCTCCAGTTTTAATTTTATTGCATTCAGTAAACTTGATTCAGAACAACCTCTGTGAATTGGGAAATCAAATTAGATTTTAGTCCTGTTCCTAAAAAAGTAAAAGAAGCTTACAATTTAGCTGTCTAAGATGCTCATTCCTATAGGATGCTTATTTCTAAGTTGTAGGTCATGGCGAATCTGTGGAACTCTTCTCTCCTTGTCCCAGAACATTAAAGGTGCTGCGGCCCCAACTCTTACCAGTTACAAACTGCTGACCTGTGTAGAAACAGAAATAATATCGACATTGGTTTATTATTGTCACACATACCACAATATAACAAAAAGCTTTATTTACTTTTTATTTATTGCGATAAAGTGTGGAAAATGCTCTTGGAGCTGTTTCACTCAGCAAACCTTGGTTTAACCCTAGCCTAATCATGAAATAATTTACAATGACTGATTACTAACTCCCAATCAGTAAGTATGTCTTTGGGATGAAGGAGGAAACTGGAGCACTCAGAGAAAACCCGACAGTCATGGCGAGAACGTACAAATTGCTTACAGGGTGGCGGGAATTGAACTCGGGTCATTGCTACTGTAAAATGTTATGCTAACCACAATGCTGCCATGCCACTTCTCTGACATACTGTTTATATAGACTAAATTATTACACAGTGCATTGAGGTAGAATAGGCTAAAACAATAACAATGTAGAATAAGCAAAAAGAGTTAGTGAAAAATTACAAGTAAAGGATGATGCCCAAGATCATAACAAGGTAGATTGTGAGGACAAGTATCCTTATAAAACAAGAGGTCCATTCTAGAGTCTGATAGCTGTTTGATGAAAGCTGTCCTTCACCCTGGTGCTATGCACTTTCAGATTTTTGGGAGAGGGGAGGAGGGAAAATTGTCTGGGATGGGTGGGGTTTTTGACTCTTGTTTTACCGAGGCAGCGAGATGTATAGACAGAGTCCGCAGAGCGGAAGCTGGTTCCTGAGTTGTGCCCAGCTGTATCCACAACTCTGCGTTTTCTTGCAGCGACATGCAAAGCCAAGCCATTATGCATCCAGAAAGCTTTTCATTGTGCATCAAAAAAATTGGTAAGAATCGACAGGGAACATGCTGAATTTCTTTAGCCTCCCGAGGAAGTAGAGGTATTGGTGAACTTTCTTGGCCCTGACATCAATTTGGCTGGTTCAGGACAGGCTATTGGCGGTGTTCACACCTCAGAAGTTGATGCTCTCAACCTCAACACCATCGATGTGGATCACCCCTTTACGAAGTCAATGGCCAGCTCATTTGTTTTATTGACACTAAGCTCTCTATACCCTTCCTATACTCCAACTTCTCATTATTTGAGATGGGACCCATTACGATGGTATCATCTGCAGACTTGCAGATGGAAATAGAGCAGACCCTGGCCACACTGTCGTGGGTGTACAGGGAGTAGAGTAGGGAATGAAGACGCAACCTTGTGGAGCACCAGTGTTTAGAATAATGGCAGAGGTGTTGCTGCTCATTACTGATTGTAGTATGCTGGTCAGAATTTCAAAGATCCAGTTGCAGAGGGAGTCACTAACTCCCAGGGTCTAGAGGTTCGTGATAAGTTTGCTTGGAGATGAGTGTATGGCCAGGAATTTGGTGATAAGCGAATTGCAGTGGGTACTGTTCTGGAAAGCTGGAGTTATTGTGTGCCAGGACCAGCCTCTCAAAGCACTTCAGGATGACAGATGTTAGAGCTACTGATAGTCATTAAGCGTGCTATCCTGTTTTTCTTAGGTACTAGGATGACAGTGGTCTTCTTAAAGCAGGAGGAAACCATAGCTTGAAGCAGAGAGAAGTTAAAAATGTCTGCAAATACCCCTGCCAGCTGATCCGCACAGGATCTAAGGACATGACCAGGGATACTGCTCGGGCCTGATGCTTTCTGGAGGTTCAGCCGTTGGAACACTGATATTATGTCAGTGATAGTGACTCTAGAGTCAAGTACATTGGACACTTACAGGGTGGGTGGTGATATACCCATTCCCTTCTGTTGAAAATGTGCATAGAATGTGTCAAGCCCATCAGAAATAGATGTACTGTGATTGGCAATGTTGCCCAACTTGTTTTTGCATCTCATTATAGAATCACAGCTCACGACGGGACTGAGACTTGATTTTGGACTAGTACTGCTTCTTAACATCTTTGATAGCTTTCTGGTGGTGATATATTGATTTCTTATACAGGTCAGGATCACCTGATTTGAATGCTACAGGCCTAGACTTTAGAAGTGAGTAGATTTCCTGGTTCATTCATTGTAAATAACCCTTGCGGGAGTGAGAGGAAGGGGACATGGGCAGTTGAAGTTTTTCAAGGACAAGTAATCAAAGGATATTGGAACTGGAACAATGAAATCGACAGCAATTTGTCAAATGTTTACTGAATCTTCAGGTGAAGTTGGTGAAGAAGAGACCATGATAGATTAGGTCTTTCAGTCATTGGACACGATGGAAAACACCTCTGGTCAAATGCTCAGCAAGTGCCTCCAGTATATTCTATCTGGGGAATTGGGTTTGGCAAGGGGTGTTGGGGGTAGGCAGAGGGATGGTATGGGTTAGTATTGTGTGGTTGCTTAGTAGTGTGCTGTGTGTTGTAATGTCAACAGATCTTCATGACATTACCCAAAGGATGACATATTGATGTTGGTGTTGATGGCACAGTAAAATGTAAAGGGTTGGATTCATTATAGGCTTACAACCTGATAGTTTACAGTACGAACTTCTGCATATAAAATAATTTAAATCATGAAGTATAACAAAAAAAGAAAAATAATCCAAGTATTATTGTGTAATCTCCTTCAACAATAGGCACGTGTGCACCCAGAGTAGATAAATTAGAATGTAATGAAATATATTATTTGAAACACAGAGCTCAACTGGGGATAAAGTGTGCAATAAGTTATAACAAACATTAAAATTACATTTATACATTTTTACTTACAACCTCTTGAACCACACACATAATGCAGGGATTATATCAAAAGATATTAGTCTCTGAGCCAGTTGGAGAGAGAATGGTAACCTCATACCTGGCACAAACCCACCGTAACCGGAAATGAGTGCAGAGTTACTTTTATAAATAATCTTGCTGTGCTGCTCTGCTGGCATTTTCTCCAGGGTTTGGGATAGATCCATTCTGTCTGATGGACATGGATCAAAAGATGGCTCACATACCAGGGGTAAGAAATTGCAGTTACTTGGTGGTTTAATATCTTCCGATGCCTGTGAAAAAAAGAACAGATGCATCATTTTGTTCTGCTTCAGAGACCTAGTCTGAGTTGTCCATGACCACAAAACTCCATGAAACCTTACCACAGAACGTGAAGGCTGTGATTTTCTCCACGGTGCAATCATATCACTCCTTTTGCATGTCATTCTTTCAATCTTTCTCAGCTCTTCAATTGTCTGAATAGCACTGGTTGTTTCAGGATTATTGTCATAAACATAATTCTTTAAGGCAAAATAATATTTACCATCCCTGGGATAGAAGTAGCCTATGGTTTAAAAAACATTACAGTTAGTTGTCTTTTAGATGAAGGGAGAGTAAATATATTTTCATCCTTTAAGGAAAGAGATGGGAAAATAAACAAAACAGTAAAAATTTGGAACAAGTAATCTTGTACAATCACTAAGTTCATTGCAGTCTGTTGAAGAATAGACAAATTATAAGTTGCATAATTATGCATTTACGAACTGCTGTTGATGTTCACTGGAGTGCCATCTTGAGTTCATCAGTGTAACAGTTGAGAATGATTTAGCTGATTTAGCTGTTGCTTAATGGCTGGACTCACAATCAGGTGAAGGTTCAAATTCCACTGTCAAGCATGAGGACTAAAATCTGAAAAAGGCAAGTCAGAGCACTGTCTCATTGAGGAAGCTACACTTCAGATGAGACAATGCTTCCAATGAGATGTGACTCCCTCTCAGGTAGATATTCCATATCCAATGATCCCCTGAAGAGGAGGAGGAGACATCTCTGTGGCCCACACCCAAAATTAGTGAAACTGAGAACTGATTTTAGTTTGTGGGTGTTAACTCTGCTACTGTTGTTATCTCAACACCATGATGAAAATGCTGGAAACCCTCAACAAGTCAGGCTGTTCGTGCAGAGAGAAGGAAGTACAATTCATACATCAAACATGCAGCATTAACCATTTCCCTCTCCAAGACACTGCCGGGCCTGTGGTATATTTCCAGCATTTTCTATTGATATTTCAGATTTCTATTATTGCAATATTTTGTTTCTGTACATTTTGGAAATATTTTTCTGAGATTATAGCAAGAGGAATCTCATTCTTCCTACATTGCAGATAACGTAATAGTACATATTTCTTGGTCATTGGATAGATCCCGAGAAATCCATCAGCAGAAAATATCACCGTTTTTGATGTTTATCTTCTGCACCTGCCCTGCATACGTGGTAATTTCTGGATGGCCATATGTCCTATTGAGCAGATGTCTTGGGACTTGGGGATTGTAGAATGGCTTTGTCTGGGTTAGAATTAAATATGGTGACTTGGGCTGCCCAGGTTCATATGACAGCAGCTCAAGAGTGGCGTTTCCGTAAGTCTCCCCCAGGCGACTCTGTAACTTCGGGACATATCCTCCATATCTACAAAAAAAAACCAAAAAGGGTTCCACTCATTACTTCAAGGATACATTTTAAGTGTTATAGAACCATAGCAAAGGAATTTCTAGATGAGAACAGACCATTGGGCATCTAATTCATCTTTACCTATCATGGTCCATTCAAACACAGGAAGAGGAGTTGCATTGTTTCTATCATCAATCTGGCCAGGGCTGATCTGCAACTCCATCTAGTTGCCTTGCCTAACTAAAGCCTATATCAGTTACATGATTCAGCAAAGAATATCAAGTTGTTTACTGAAAATAAATCAATAACAATGTATTTACTTCAGATTCAACCACAAACGAAAAACAGGCTGAGATTCAGTGTTTTGGGAACTACATGTCCAAAGCCAAATGTTCCTTACCAAATATGCTGAATTTCCCAAAAGTTATGGATGAAATTATACACCAATATCTCAAAATTTTATTTTATGAAAAAAATTTCTCTGATCTTCCTCTCAAGTTCAATGACATCTCAATATTTAAAGAAACAACACATTGTACAGTGCAGTGGAATTCTGTAATGCAGCATAACTATTTCTATCCCTTTAGCCCTCATTTTTCAATCCATCATTTGCTGCAAATATCCATCTCAGTCTTCAAAAATTACAACTGGCTTGGAGACAATCACCTCTTCGGGTAGAGAGCTCCAGATTTCTATAGCCATTTATGTGTATAAAAGCTCCTGCTCTCCTGCCAAAATGAAAATTTCTAGTTGTATAATTGTACCCACTTATTCCATAATCCAGACAAAATATCTTCTCTGCCTCTATCAAATTCCTCATCATTTTACACATGATATTCAGCTAATTTCTCAACTTTCTCAAAGCTGTTACCCATTTGTTGCTATGATTTTCTCAGTAACTCTCTTGATTCATGTGGAAGTAAAGAGTCACTATGGAGTGCGATTCCACAAGCCAACACTGCCCTGCTGTTTCAGTGCCGTCAACATCGCCAGTGCACACTGGGAACTAAGTTGGAGAGCTCCCAAAAATGGGCACAGGGATGAAGTTGTCTGTTCAACCAGATGCAAACAATACAGCTAGGCAGGCTACACTTTATAAAGATTTCAAGCTCTAGCCAAAGCTTACCATGCTGAGTAACTCTGTGCATTGACACAAATGTGATTATGAATAATGTACCAGATTATATATAAAAATCTGCTATGTTAATATTGCATTTGTTATACAGTAATCACAAAGGCAATTTAGAAAAAAATACACAACAGTCTGAGGGAGTAGTGGAGGCAGACATTCTCTATAGACATCTATAAAAAGTTGTGTGATATTGGGCCCATCATTCCTGTGCTGGCCACAGAAGATGGTTTCTCTTCCTTGTTCTGGGCCGATAGACTCATAGATTTGGATTCCTCATAGGTGGAATGAGAATTTCTGCCTCCATCACTCCCTCAGTCTGTTGTGTATTTTTTTCTCTGAATTGTCTTCCAAACATTCCATTTATTTCTATGCTACATTAATAGTCATAATTACAGCATAGAAATTGTTATTCCATCAAGTCCCATTGACCCACATCTAATCCATACCCCTCGTGTCCAAGTACTAACTCAAACTTCTCTTAAATTTTGAAATTGAACCTAGTTCTTTCTATTCCATTAGTTTAATCCATTCCATTAGCCTATTCCATTTTCATAATTTATAATTTATGCATTTTTATTAAATCTCCCTCAGATCTGCACGTTCTGATATAAACAAACAGCTGTGATATGCTATAATGAAAATTCTCCAGCCATTGCCGTATTTTCACTGCTAATCCCATAAAACTCTTACATTTATACAATGCCTTACACTTCTTGAGGACATCCCAATGACTCACTGTCAGCTAAGCACTGTAGATGGGCCATAATAAGTACTCAGCAAGTCTCCATGGGAAGAGAAATAATGTTTCAGATCCCTCATCAGAATTATTCACCTTCCTCGAACATTAACTATTTCCTCTCTTATGCGATAAGGTGCATGGGATCAATGGTAAATTAGCTGTTTGAATGTAAGGGTTTGTTTATAGAAGACAGTGGATAGCGATCAAAGGGACTTATTCCAGCTGGCGGTCTGTGATTAGTGTTACACTGGGACCTCTGTTGTTTGTGATGTACGTAAGTGACCTGGATGAAAACGCAGTTGGGTGGGTTAGTAAATTTGCAGATGATACAAAGCTTGGTGGTGTTGTGGACAGTGTAAATGACTGGCAAAGCGTACAGCTGGAAAGCCCTTAACAGTGTTGAGAGACAGAGGAAACTTGGGGTCCAAGTTCATAGTTCCCTGTAAGTGGCTACACAGGTTGATAGGATGGTTAAGCAGACATATGGCACACTTGCCTTTATTAGTTGAGGTACTGAGTTCTAAATTAATTTTTCAGCTTTATAAAACTCTAGTTAGGCATTGGTATTAATATTGGAATAGAAACATAGAAAACCTACAGCACAATACTGGTCCACAAAGCTGTGCCAAACATGTCATTACCTTAGAAATTACCTGTTACCCATAGCCCTCTATTTTTCTAAGCTCCATGTACCTATCTCGGAGTCTCTTAAACGACCCTATCGTTTCTGCCTCCACCATCATCACCGGCAGCCCATTCCACGCTCTCACCACTCTCTGAGTAAAAAATTCACCCCCGACATCTCCTCTGTACCTAATTCTAAGCATCTTAAAACTCTGCCCTCTTGTGCTTGCCATTTCAACCCTGGGAAAAAGCCTCTGACTATCCACACGATCAATGCCCCTAATGTTGTACACCTCTAACAGGTCACCTCTCATTCTCTGTCGCTCCAAGGAGAAAAGGCCAAGTTCACTCAACCTGTTCTCATAAAGCATGCTCTCCAATCCAGGCAACATCCTTGTAAATCTCCTCTGCACCCTTTCTATAGTTTCCACATCCTTCCTGTAGTGAGGTGACCAGAACTTGGCACAGTACTCCAAGTGGGGTCTGATCAGGGTCCTATATAGCTGCAACATTACCTCTTGGCTCTCAAACTCAATCCCACGATTGATGAAGGCCAATACACTGTATGCCTTCTTAACCATAGAGTCAAGATGTGCTGCAACTTTGAGTGTCCTATAGACTAGGACCCCAAAATCTCTCTGATCTTTCACATTGCCAAGAATCTTACCATTAATACTATATTCTGCCATCATATTTAACCTACCAAACTGAACCACCTCACACTTATCTGGGTTAAACTCCATCTGCCACTTCTCAGCCCAGTTTTGCATCCTATCAATATCCTGCTGTAATCTCTGATAGCCCTCCACACTATCCACAACACTCTCAACCTTTGTGTCATCAGCAATTTACTAACCCATCCCTCCACTTCCTCATCCAGGTCATTTATAAATATCACGAAGTGTAGGGGGTTCCAGAACAGATCCCTGAGGCACTCCACTGGTGACCGACCTCCATGCAGAATTTTACCCATCTACAACCACTCTTTGCCTTCTGTGTGCAAGCCAGTTCTGGATCCACAAAGCAACGTCCCCTTGGATCCCATGCCTCCTTACTTTCTCAATAAGCCTTGGATGGGGTACCTTATCAAATCCCTTGCTGAAATCCATATACACTACATCTACTGCTCTATCTTCCTCAATGTGTTTAGCTACATCCTCAAAAAATTCAATCAGCCTCATAAGGCACAACTTGCCTTTGACAAAGCCATGCTGACAATTCCTAATGATATTATGCCTCTTCAAATGTTTATAAATCTTGACTTTCAGGATCTTCTTCATCAATTTACCAATCACTGAGGTAAGACTCACTGGTCTATAATTTCTTGGGCTATCTCTATGCCCTTTCTTGAATAAGAGAACAACATTCACAACCCTCCAATCCTCCGGAACCTCCCTGGTCCCCATTGATGATGCAAAGATCATTGCCAGAGGCTCCGCAATCTCCTCCTTCACCTCCCACAGTAGCCTGGGGTACATCTCATACAGTCCCAGTGACTTATCCAACTTGATGCTTTCCAAAAGAACCAGCACATCCTCTTCCTTAATATCTACAGGCTCAAGCTTTTCAGTCCACTGCAAGTCATCACTACAATCGCCAAGATCCTTTTCTGTAGTGAACACTGAAGCAAAGTACTCATTAAGTACCTCTGCTATCTCCTCCGGTTCCATACACATTTTTCCACTGTCCTATTCTCTCATGTCTTATCCTCCTGCTCTTCACATACTTGTAGAATGCCTTGGGGTTTTCCTTAATCTTGTCTGCTAAGGCCTTCTCATGGCCCCTTCTGGCTCTCCTAATTTCATTCTTAAGGTCCTTCCTGCTAGCCTTATAATCTTCTAGATCTAGATTTTTGAATCTTTTGTAAGCTCTTCTTTTCTTCTTGACTAGGTTTACAACAGCCTTTGTACATCATGGTTTCTGAACCCTGCTATCCTGTCCCTGTCCCATTGTAATGTACCAATGCAGAGCAGCACGCAAATATCCCCTGAACATTTGCCACATTTCTTCCGTACGTTTCCCTGAGAACATCTGTTTCCAATTTATGCTTTCAACTTCCTGTCTGTTAGCCTCATATTTCCCCTTACTCCAATTAAACACTTCCCTAACTTATCTGTTCCTATCCCTCTCTAATGCTATGGTAAAGGATAGAAATGTGATCACTATTTCCAAAATGCTCTCCTACTAAGAGATCTGACACCTGACCAGGTTCATTTCCCAATACCAGATCAAGTACAGCCTCTCCTTTTGTAGGCTTATCTACATATTGTGTCAAGAAACCTTCCTGTACACACCTAAGAAACTCCACCCCATCTAAACCCCTTGCTCTAGGGAGATGCTAATTGATATTTGGGAAATTAAAATCTCCCACCACAACAACCCTGTTACTATTACACCTTTAGAGAATCTATCTCCCTGTCTACTCTTTGATGTCTCTGTTACTATTGGGTGGTCTGAAAAAAAAAACACCCAGTAGAGTTATGGACCCCTTGCTGTTCCTAACCCACCCACAGAGACTCTGTAGACAGTCTCTCCTTAACCTCCTCCTTTTCTGCAGCCATGACACTATCTCTGATCAACAATACCCCGCCCCCACCTCCCTTGCCTCCCTCCCTATCCTTTCTGAAACATCTGAAGCCTGGCACTTGAAGTAACCATTCCTCCCCCTGAGCCATCCAAGTCTCTGTAATGGCCACAACATCATAGTACTAATCCACTCTCTAAGCAAATCTGCTTTGTTCATAATTCACCCTGCATTAAAATAGACACATCTCAAACCATCAGTCTGAGCGCGTCCCTTCTCTATCACCTGCCTATCCTCCCTCTTGCACTGTCTCCAAGCTTTCTCTATTTGTGAGCCAACCATTTCTTCCTTTGTCACTTCAGTTTGGTCCCCCCCCCCCCAACAATTCTAGTTTCTCTCCCCAATAGCCTTTGCAAATCTTCCTGCCAGGATATTGGTCCCCTTGGGATTCATGCAACCTGTCCTTTTTGTACAGGTCACACAAATGATCCAAAAATCTGAATCCCTGCTCTCTGCTCTAATCCCTCAGCCACGCATTTATCCTCCACCTCATTCTATTCCTATTCTCACTGCCACGTGGCACAGGCAGTAACACCTTTGTGGTCCTGCTTCTCAACTTCCCTCCTAACTCCCTGTAGTCTGTTTTCAGGACCTCCTCCCGTTTCCAACCTATGTCGTTGGTACCAATATGTACCATGACCTCTGGCTGTTCACCCTCCCACTTCAGGATATCATGGAGCACACAGTACTAGTTGCCCAATTATAGGAAGGACGTTAAAGCTTTGGAGAGGGAACAGAAGAGGTTTACCAGGATGCTGCCTGGATTAGAGGGCATGTGATATTATGAGAGGCTGGACAAAGATCGGTTGTTTTTTCTGGAGTGGCAGAGGCTGAGGGAGATCTAATAGAGGTTTACAAGCCTGTGAGAGGAATAGACAGACAGTATCTTTTCCCAGAGTTGAAATGTCTAATATGAGAGGGCATGCATTTAAGGTTGGGGGGGGGCAAACTTCAAAGGAGACGTGAAAAGCAAATGTTTTAAGTATGCTGAATGCCTGGAATGCAGCGTCTGGGGTGGTGGTTGAAGCAGGTAAATTGGAGACTTTTAAGAGATGGTTAGACAGGCACATGAATATATGGGCCTTGTGTAGGCAGAAGGGATTAGCTTGATTGCCCACTTGATTACTAGTTATTTGGTTTGGCAGTACATTGTGGGCCAAAAGCCTGGTTCCTGTGCTGAACTGTGCTATGGTCTATGTTCTCCATGTACTGGACAGGCCTGTACTCTGGTACTATTCTATGTTCTCCATCACTGCTGCCTCATCGTCTGAGTATTTCCAAAACCACCTGATTTTAATTATTTTTAAAATTCCTTTCAGCTTCTAATGGGAAGTGCCTCACTGTTAATACTGGCCGGAACACAGAATTCCATTGTATTTCCATCAAAGAGTGGAACCTGATTTTAGAGGGAATCTGGGGCCTTGATTTCATGGTATTGAACTAATGACCATCAGTTAGACAATGCAGCAAACCCCAAATACTGGGTAAGAACTGATATTAAATATGACTTCTTACTGAGTATTTGGGGTGTCTTATCAAGTATTTGGCTTAATTCCAAAATGAATGTGTTTACGATTAACCAGTATTAGCAAGTACCTCCCATTGCTTTTGCACTTGAAAACTCAGTTCCACCACCTACTTGCAGAACAAACTGCTGGAGGAGCTCAGTAGGTCTAGCAGCCTCTATAGACAGTTAATCTGCAACAAGTCAGCTTCTGCTACAGTGCTGCTGGCTCACAGACCCCTCCTTTCTCCGGGATTCCCCAAAATGAATTTCTGACTGCTAATACCACCCCGCACCCCCCTAAACACACACTTTAACACCCCTCCCCAAAATATACACACCTAGCACCCAACTGAACCCCTCCAACACTCACACAAACCTCAGCCCTCACAAAAACACCACCCCTTATTCCCACATACTCATACACCCCCGTACTCACAAACACCGCAACACACCACTCCAGCAGCACGAAATAACTGACCCCGGCATGAAGTTGGGATCGAACGTGCTGAAGGCATTCTCCCTCTTGAGGGGCAGCGGAAACGGCATCGTACAGGGACAGTCACTGAGAGGTTGACGCGATCTGAGCCGGGTTATTGGCGGCAGCGAGGCACTGGGACACGGTTACCGACCGGCGGCGTCATGAGCTGATCATAAACATCCCCGGAGCCCGCAACACAGCGGGGCGAGTAGCATCGGGAACTGAAATCACCAGCACACCAGTAACCAACAGACCGGTTTCTGGGGTAACCAGTTAATGAGGGTGGCAGTCATACCGGATGAAAATTGACCCTTCATTAGAGCAACTGAAGTGCCTATCCTGACCTCGGTAATGAGGCGCGTCCCCGACGGTCGGAGCCAGACCCCGGACCGCGTTTATATTTGTGCCTGTCTCTAGCACAGGGAGTCTGCGCCCTGTGAACCTGGCTGTCGGCCCGTGCATCGACGCGAAGGCGAACTTGTTCCCCAACCCGACAGACTGCATTGAGCTCTGGCAGCAACACATAAAGCAGCTGGAGGAACTCAACGTGGCACGCAGCGTTTCGGGCCGATACCTTCATTTGGCCAGTTTTTTTAGGGAATTGGATCATGGCGAGTTCTCTTTCTCTTCACACGTTTACTGTCAATTGCAAATCAAGTCATTAGCAAGAAAGAGAAACACTCAATGTTTCTGCTGTGTGGCCTTTCATCAAGGTTGATACAATCCAGTTTCAGATCGGCATGTTGTGAAGCCAAGGGAATAAGAATGTAAATGAGAGAAATACATTCATTTACTGTTTTATAAAAACAAAACTGCAGGTCCTGGAAACAGAAATAAAACAGAAAATTCTGGAAATACTCAGTAAGTCAGGCAGCATCAGTGGAGAGGGAAATAATGAACCTTTCAGGATGAAGGCTTCTGTTCAAAGGTTGATCATTTGAAATCTTCACTGTTGATTGATGGTAACTACTGGTAGATTTACCTTTGTTGCAGGGAATTTCAAATATTTGGCTCAGTTAACAATGTAAATTCTGGCAACTTGTTACTCATTGGAAATCATTTGGCAACTGGTGCTTTGCCTTTTAGACTGGTCCCATATGTTGTCACTTAAATCTCCTTTTCTTGACAACTGCTATCGTTCTTGCCCTGTTACACAGTATAGGAAGATGGAAGGTCCACCCTGCTCTATATCTTGCTCCACCATTCACCCCACATCACATCTCATGTACATTTCAACTCCATTTTGCTGCATTTGGTCCATTTGTACTTATAACAGTTGACTAACAAATCTCTATTAATCCACTATGTCATTTTTCTTTCAGGCACTGCCTCCTGCCTCAGTCTGCTCAGTCCATGTATTATCTCACTGCCTTGTCCTTGCCTGACACTGTCTGAAACCCACTTAGCAAGTCTTCCCAACCTCTGTCCCATTGTCTTCAATGTTATATCAGAAAATGGCCACAACGGCCATTCAGCAACTCAGCAGGCCACAGTTCCATTGCCCTGCCTTTGAATTGCATCCATGCAAACATAAGTTAATTCAGAGCTGATCATTTCAATTGTTCTGTCTTTATCATGCCCTTTGGAGAAAAGAGATCCTCTCTTCTACACTATCTCCTGTGAGGCTTGGTTTCTAATTCCATTCCTGAGTGTCCTATTGTAAACTTACTCTGTACTTCCCTTTTAGAGGAAATAGTCTCTTTACTTTCACCCAATTAATTTCTCTAATCTTTTAAATAGATAAATATGATTGCCTCAATTATTTAAGCTGAATGAATACTATAGTCGATCAGAAGTCTCAGATGTGGAGATAGTCACTCAAATGACTGAGGAGAAAATCATGACGGTGTTCAGAGAGGATATGCTGGAGGGATCATCCAATGAGTCCACATGGAATAAGAGAGCTTTAGGAATAAGAGAAAGGCAATTAATTTTTTTTCGAGTTTATACTTCAGGGTTCTCAAAGTTAGTGGAAATTAGAAGAGCAGATATGTAAAGAAATAACAGAAAGGTGTAAGTAACCATCAGTGCTGGAACCTGGTAAAAAACTTACCACAGAATAGCAATTGTCACTGAGAGTGTGGTTTGTACTTGTAAATGTGACTCTAACCCATTTGTTTATTTCCAATAAAAGATGTTAAGGACCAGTCTTTGGAGGTGGAGGGAGACTCAAAGTCTGCGTCCAAAAATAATGTCTGAACTGATTCCTCCATATTCTAAAGAGCAATTAGAGACAGGGTATTAATATTGGCTTTGTTAGTGATTCACTTGTTCAATGTATGAGAAAGATGCTACCTTTCATTTTGGGCAGGATTTATTTCTGGAATTGGAAATGTTAACAAATTAATACATTTCCCATTTACTTACTCAAAATGGCCAAATATGCTTAAAGTCTAATGAGATATTCACAAATGCCTTGACTTAAAAATATATTCTAAGTGGTTCTTACTAATGAAAAGTTTTATGGAGAAGTAAAACCAGACTTTGCTAAACCCTATCATTTGAACAACAGTGACTTTTTAATAATGAAATTGCTTCTAGAATAGGAAGCTGGGTATTTTGGGAAATGAATTGGGAGAATGCGGAGAGTCAATGTAAAGCTGAAGCACAATACTGAAATGGGCAAAGGAACAGAAAGATGTGTAAGTGGTAACTCAGGCTTATAAAACATGTGAAACATGGATTTTATAAACAGAGTCGTAAACTGCAAGAACAAAGAAGTTATGGTGCACATTTGTATAAGACTGGTTCAGCCATAACATTCTAGTGTGGAGTCCAGTTCGAAGTGTCCCACTTTAGGTAAAATTTGAAAGACTTGGAGGGGGTATGAGGAATTTTAGTTACATGGATATATTGGGTAGGTGCAATTTTTCTTCTTTGGAGGTCAAGAAGGGATCTGATAGTAGTTGTCAAACTTGTGACAAGTCCAGACGGATAGATTAAGAGATGCTGTTTCTATTGTTAGAGGAGTCAAGAACCAGAAGCAGTTTAGTAAAAAAGGAAAAAGAAGTGAGACAAGATCCTGAAAGAATATAAATGAAGCATGAAAGAAATTTCACATTGAATCAGGAGGGCTAAAAGGGAACATAAAATATCCTTGGCAGGTTTAAAGAGAATCCCAGGGCACTTTTCTGTGTGACTGTATTTTACAGACATCTTGTGCTATTTGTGCCTTGTGCTGTGTGTGACTGTTAATATTCCCTCTCCCTCCCTTCCCCCATCCCAGTTTCATTCTGCCTCTTCCTCCAGCTGCCTTTCACCTCTCTCATGATTCCGCCTTCTTCTACTACCCATAGTGCTTATTCCTTCTTCACCTTTCCTGCCTATCCACTCCTTGCTTCCCCTCCCCCACCCCTTGATCTTTCCTCTGATTGGTTTTTCACCTGACACCATCCACCCTCCCCCCACCTTCTTTATAGGGCCCCTGCCCCCTCCCTCTTCAGTCCTGACGAAGGGTCTTGGCCCGAAACGTTGACTGTTCGTTTCCATGAATGCTGCCCGACATGCTGAGTTCCTCCAGCGTGTTGTGCGTATCGCTCTATCAGTATTAGGTTCATTCTAATCTGATTTTGTTAATCTGACCATTCTGGCAAAGTCTGGTTTCTGGGCATCCATAAACGTTGACTTTAGTGAACCACTGTCAGATTGCTTTATGGTATTTTCATTTAATGCTGGAACTCCTGAGCTCAGCCACATTGTTCTGAAGCATTCCTCACATTAAGGGACATCCTTAGGATTCCTTTGCTTGCAACTGACTACCTTTCCCAAGTCTGCTGGTGTTGGGATTTGTTAATTCAACCTAAGCTTAAAAGCATTCCAACCACATTATAGATTTTACTTATCATCTTCCGTGTCAGTACCTGCATCAACTGTTTAACTTGACAAGGAGATGACATTATTTTGATGCCATCATATATGGGTGCAGGTTGTATATTTTCTTAACATGCAGGAGTTCAGCCTAGGACTTCAAGCCTCTATTTTTAGGGTGTGGAACCTCTTTGGACCATCAATCAATTTTGTCATGTTCAGCAGACTGGTAAGAAAATACTTATCTTTTTTTTTGTGGGATCCCCGACTTTTGGAGCTCATTAAGGCACGGCTGCTAATTCTATTCTCTCATCACTGTCATCATCACAGGAACCACTGGAGGTCGCTGTGGCATCAGTGTCATGTTCTTTGTGCAATTCTTTTTTTGTCTGGATACAGGTGTTGCTTTGGATTATACTGCAGTGAAAGGGATGTATCCCTGGGGGAGTATCAGAGATATGACAACCCTCTGAAGACACCTGCTATACTACTTTATACTGTTCCAGTTTGTCTCTTGAGTTTCATTTAGTTCAATTTGACTGCATTTCTGTTTTTCTATTCTCAGTTGTTCAGTCAATGCACTGATTTGCACTGCATTTTTTTACTGTCCCTATCATACTGACTTTGTAATCTGTCACAGTTCTCCTTTTCCTTCTTCAAACATATCTGATCTTTATATTCATCACAGTCTATATCATGAGGGTTTCCTAAATGAACACATTCTCTTTCTTAATTCTGATATGACTGCTAGAATCCATGCAGTTCAGTCTTTACGTTCAATCTTCCAAAGTGTATCACTTCTCATTTTTTTGATGGAACTTCATCTGCCACTTCTCTGCCCAACCTTGCATCCAGTCTAAATTTTGTTGTAACCTACAACAACTTATGCTATCAAAAACAACTCCAACCTTTTTGTCATCTACAGACTTACAACCCCACCCTTCCAAGTCATTTATAAAAATCACAAGGAGCAGGGACCCCAGAATAGATCCCTGTGGAACACTGGACACTGATCTCCAGGCAGAGTACTCCCATTTACTACCATTCTCTGCCTTCTGTGGCTAAGCCAATTCCAAATCCATGCAGTTCCTATGGATCCTAAATATTGTCAACACCACAGTAATCTCCACCCTCACTTTCCATCGTAACCTGGTTACTATCCAAATATTTTTCCAAAGCTCCAGCACTACCTCTTTTTTAACCTTGATATGCTCCAGCATATTAGCCTGTTCTATGCTGAATTCATTTTCAAGGTCCTTCTGTCTCGTGAATATTGAAGCAAAGTGTTCATTAAGAACCTTTTCTACCTCCTCCAACTCCAGGCACGTGCTTTCTCCTTTAACCCTGAACAATCCTAATAAACCTCTTGTTTTTTACATACATACAGGATGCCTTAGGGTTTCCTTAATCCTACTTGCCAAGACCTTTTTATGCTCCCTTGTCGGTCTCTTAAGACCCTTCTTAAGCCTCTTCCTGCTAACCTTATAATTAAACATTAAGATTGCCTCCTTCTTCTTTCTGACTAAATGTTGCACCTCTCTTCTCAAACACAGGTCCTTCACCCTATAATGCTTTCCCTGTTTCAGTATTGTTATAAAGGCAGATCAACTGTGGGAGGCTAGCAAAGAAACTGCAGGAGTCCTGGCTGAAATACTTGCATCATCGTTAGCCACGGGTGAGGTGCCAGTAGACTGGAGTGTAGCAAATGTTGTGCCTTTATTTAAGAAGGGTAGCAAGAAAAGCCTGGGAATTATGGATTAGTGACATCAATAGTTGGTAGGTTATTGGAAAAGAGACACAAGATATACATGTATCTGGAAATACAGGTTAGATAGGGTTAGGCAGCATGGCTTTGTGCAAGAGAGATCACGTCGTACAAAGTGTGTTGTTATGTCCACACGTAATAAAGAACTTCAGTTCCCAGTGTACAATGTGGGCAGTTCACCTAGAACCTGAAGTGACATTGTGAACAGGACGCACAAGTGCTTGGTGAGCTGAAGTGTCCAGAGTAAAATGTGGTCAAGCTGAAGCCATTCTGGATATCGGTGGAGAAAATAGTTCTAATGTTACCATCCATGCAAGTTTGCCTTTGTTAAAGAACAAACCTAATACAAAGTAGCTTGAGTTTTTTGATGACATAACCAATAAAGTAATTGAGCACAAGGTGTTAGATGTGGTTTATATGGACTTCAGTAAGGCCTTTGATAAGGTTCCACATTGTCAGCTGCTTTGGGAGGTTATATTGTATCAAATCCAGGCAGAGCTGGCTGATTGGACAACTTTATAGTAGAAAGCATTTGGGGGGGGGGTGATAGTGAAGGTTGCCTCTCGGATCTGAAGCCCATGATTGTAGTATGCCTCCAGGTTTGGTGTTTGCCATCTACATCAATGATGCGGATTAAAATGTACAAGGCATGGTTGATAAGTTTGCGATGGTAAGTGGTATAGTGGACAATGTGAAGAAGTTTGCAGAGAGATTTTGATCACCTCAGTAATCGCAAAGTGGCAAATGGAGTTTAATTTGGATAGGTGCAAGGTGTTACATTTTGGAAAATCCAGGTCGGACTTTCACTGTGAACTGCAGGGACCTGGGAAGTGTTGCAAAACAGAGGTACCTTGGAGTACAAGTCACATGCACAAGAAATTCCGCAGATGCTAGAAATCCAGAGCAACACACACAAAATACTGGAAGAACTCAGCAGGTCAGGCAGTTTGGACAGCTATGTGTGGAGTCAAGAGAGATGGGGGACATTTTGAACTATTTCTTTTCTTCAGTATTCACTAAGGAGAAGGATATTGAATTGTGTAAGGTAAAGGAAACAAGTAGGGAAATTATAGAAATTATGATTAAAGAGGAGGAAGTACTGGCACTTTTAAGGAATATAAAAGTGGATAAATCTCTGGGACCTGACAGGATATTCCCTCGGACCTTGAGGGAAGTTAGTGTAGAAATAGTAGGGGCTCTGACAGAAATATTTCAAATGTCATTAGAAACGGGGATGGTGCCGGAAGATTGTCATATTGCTCATGTGGTTCCATTGTTTAAAAAGGGTTCTAAGATTAAACCTAGCAATTATAGGCCTGTCAGTTTGACGTCAGTAGTGGGTAAATTAATGGAAAGTATTCTTAGAGACGGTATATATAATTATCTGGATAGACAGGGTCTGATTAGGAACAGTCAACATGGATTTGTGCGTGGAAGGTCATGTTTGACAAATATTGAATTTTTTGAAGAGGTTACTAGGAAAGTTGAAGAGGGTAAAGCAGTGGATGTGGTCTATATGGACTTCAGTAAGGCCTTAAGGTTCCACACAGTAGGTTAATTAGGGAAGTTCAATCTTTAGGTGTAAATATTGAAATAGTAAAATGGATTCAACAGTGGCTGGATAGGAGATGCCAGAGAGTAGTGGTGGATAACTGTTTGTCAGGTTGGAGGCCGGTGACTAGTGGTGTGCCTCAGGGATCTGTACTGGGTCCAATGTCGTTTGTCATATACATTAATGATCTGGATGATGGGGTGGTAAATTAGATTAGTAAGCATACAGATGATACAAAGATAGGTGGCATTGTGGGTAATGAAGTAGGTTTTCAAAGCTTGCAGGGAGATATAGGCCAGTTAGAAGAGTGGGCTGAAAGATGGCAGATGGAGTTTAATGCTGATAAGTGTGAGGTGCTACATTTTGGTAGGAATAATCCAAATAGGACATACATAGTAAATGGTAGGGAATTGAGGAATGCAGTAGAACAGAGTGATCTAGGAATAATGGTGTATAGTTCCCTGAAGGTGGAATCTCATGTGGATAGGGTGGTGAAGAAAGCTTTTGGTATGCTGGCCTTTATAAATCAGAGCGTTGAGTATAGGAGTTGGGATGTAATGTTAAAATTGTATAAAGCATTGGTAAGGCCAAATTTGGAGTATTGTGTACAGTTCTGGTCACCGAATTATAGGAAAGATGTCAACAAAATAGAGAGAGTACAGAGGAGATTTACCAGAATGTTACCTGGGTTTCAGTACCTAAGTTACAAGGAAAGGCTGAACAAGTTAGGTCTTTATTCTTTGGAGCATAGAAGTTTGAGGGGGGACTTGTTAGAGGTATTTAAAATTATGAGGGGGATAGATAGAGTTGACTTTGATAAGCTTTTTCCATTGAGAGTAGGGGAGATTCAAACAAGAGGACATGAGTTGAGAGTTGGGGGCAAAAGTTTAGGGGTAACATGAGGGGGAATTTCGTTACTCAGAGAGTGGTAGCTGTGTGGAACGAGCTTCCAGTAGAAGTGGTAGAGGCAGGTTCGATATTGTCATTTAAAGTAAAATTGGATAGGTATATGGACAGGAAAGGAATGGAGGGTTATGGGCTGAGTGCAGGTCGGTGGGACTAGGTGAGAGTAAACATTCGGCACGGACTAGAAGGGCCGAGATGGCCTGTTTCCGTGCTGTAATTGTTATATGGTTATAGTATCTATGGAAATTAATAAACAGTCAACGTTTCAAGCCAAAATGGAATCACAGGTAGGCAGGATGGTGAAGAAAGCTTTGAGATGTTGACTTTCATAAATCAGGGCATTGAGAATAAAGGTTGGGAGCTGAAGGTGTGGTTGGACAAGCACTGGTGAGACCACACTTTGTGGTCACTTTGAGACCACACTTTGGCATATTGCATTCAGTTTTTTCCCCCGATACAAGAAAGATAGTAATAAACTGGAAAGAAAGCAGAAAAGATATACAAAGATATTACCAGGTTTTGAGATATAGGGAGAGGTTTGATAGGCTAGGACTTTATTCCTTGGAGTGTAGGAGATTAAGGGGTGTACAAAGCCATGAGCAGGTACAGACAGAGTGAATACACTCATCTTTTATATAGAATTGCAGAATCAAGAATTGGAGGGCATAAGTTTAAGGTGATGGGGAAAGATTTCATAGGGACTTGAGTGGCAATTTTTCTACACAAAAAAAGTGTGTGGAATGAGCTGCCAGAAACAGTGGTAAAGGCAGGTCCTTTAAGCAACACGTACAAAATGCTGGAGGAACTCAGCAAGCCAGGCAGCATATATGGAAAAAAGTACAGCTGAGTCCTTGGCCTGAAACATTGTACTGTTTTTCCATAGATGCAGCTTGGCCTGCAGAATTCCTCCAGCATTTTGTGTGTGTTGCTTGGATTTCCAGCACCTACAGATGTTCTCTTGTTTGATTAAGGCAGGTACTTGAGCTGCTTTTAAAAGACAGTTGGTCAGGTACATGGATTGGAAAGGTTTAGAAAATTTTGGGCAAATGCTGACAAGTGGGACTAGCTCTGATGAGGCTCTTTGGTCTGCATAGACCGGTTGGGCTGAAGGGCTTGTCTCCATGTTGTATAACTGTGTGAGCTCTGTGAGTTTGAAATGAGAGTCTTTTAAAAGTAAGATAGGGAGAGGTGTTCCTCTTAGAGTGAAGGGCATGGCTGGCAGGATTTCTTCAGGAAAAAGTAGGTATATGTCAGGTACAACACGAGGAAGTCTGCAGATGCTGGAAATTCAAACAACACACACGAAACGCTGGTGGAACTCAGCAGGCCTTAGCCCTCTCAGGACTAAGGGTCTTGGCTCGAAACGTCGACAGTGCTTCTCTTATAGATGCTGCCTGGCCTGCTGTGTTCCACCAGCGTTTTGTGTGTGTTATATGTCAGGTACAGGCAGCTGGGAATATGCCATTCCCTTGAGGCATATAGGTGACATGGTGGTGCACTTAGAGGGAAATCAAGACGGCAAAAAGAGGACATGAGAGCTCTGGCAGATAAGGTAACAAATAATCCTGAGAGATTCTACAAATTAACTAGTCAAATTGATAGCCTGTGAGAGAATAAGGCACCTAAAGGATCAATGTGGTTGCCTATGTGTGGAGCCATAGGAGATGAGCAACGTCTTAACTGAATATATCCCAGTGAGCTTAACATCAGTGGTAGGAAAGTTACTAGAGGGAATTCTGCAGGACAAGATATACCTGCATTTGGAAAGGCGAGGGCTGATTAGAGGTAGTACCGCTTTGTGCATGAGAAATTGTGTCTCATGAATTTAACAGAGCTGACTGAGAGGATTGTTGAAGAAGATAAGGTGGTAGATGTTGTCTACAAGGATTTTAGCAAGGCTAGATCACATGGGGTCCAGGGTAAGCCTGCCAATGGAAAATCGGCTTAGTGAAAGGATTCAGAAGGAGGTAGTGTAGGGTTGTTTTCATACTGGAGGCACTTGACCAGTAGTATGCCACAGGGATCTTCCCCATGTTTGTGTGCCTTAATGATCCTGGGAGCTATACCAGCTGGGACTTCAGTCCCTGGTAGGGTCAACCTTGCTGGGCAGGTTCCAGGTGAAGGGCCAGACGAATACAGCACCCGGTCCTCCAGGTTGGGGGTTGGGCGTAGGGCCAGCAACCCTACCCTGTAAAATCTTTACCGTTACAGAAACTGAAACAAGAAAATTTATTGATGCCGGTGAGAGGAGTGATGCAGAACTGGGAACAGAAATTATGATGGACAGAGATTAAAGCCACCAGGACATCCGGACTGAGAACTAATCTTCTTTCACCCAAAGAAACTATCCATATTGGATGCTGGAATGTTACGTGTCAAGAAGATCTGGTCTGAGAAAATCAGAAACCAAAACTTGCTTACATCTTGTAATATGGAATCAATCTCAGTTTGTGTGAAAAGAAGACGATGGCTGGGCCGTGTAATGAGAATGATCACTAAGGTGGACCCCACAGGGAAAGTGAAGTAGGGGCAGGCCCAAAATCACGTGGCAAAGATCTGTGGAAGCAGAACTGAAAGAAGTAGGCATGAACTGGGTTACGGTGAGCAGCAGAGCGAAAGACCAGCAGAAATGGAAGACCCTTGTGGAGGCACCATGTGCCACCTGGGCACTAAGGGTTCAGACAATGACGCCGATGCCACAGGGATGGTTGTTTGTCATCTATATTAATGATTTGGATGAGAATGTCACTGGTGTGGTTAGAAAGTTTGCAGATGGCACCAAAATTGGTGGTGTTGTGGACAGTAGGATCTAAATCAACTGGGAGAGTGGCCCAAGGAACAGCAAATGGAACTTAACTTGGCCAGTGCAAGGTGTTGCAATTGATCATTTAAATTTGCACAGTAAATGACAGGGTCCTGGATAGTGCTGTAGAACAGGTGGACCATCGTTCACAAAAATGCTGACACAGTTACACAATGTGGTGAAGTAAGCATTTGGCATACTTGCCTTCATTGGTTAAGGCATTGAGTATTAGAGCTGGGATGTTATATTACTGCTCTACAAGTTGTTGGTAAGACCACAAAGATTCTAGCACTGAAGGTCTACTGTCAATCATTGCTTCTTCCAAAGAATTATCAGGATTGTTGATCCTTACTACAACAACTGCTCCTGGAACAGCTGAGTATAACCAAACCTCAGAAGTGTCACAGTCGGGGGAGGGGCACAAGCATTTCCTCCTCATCATCATGTTCCTTTGCATCAACGTAACCAGCAAACTCACCTGGTCCCTGCACAGTAACGTGGTGATCAACAAAATACCTCAGCTTGTGCATATCCTCAGAAGATTTGGCACATCCAAGAGGGTTCACATGGGAGGGCTTGACTTGTAAGGAGAGACTTTACAGGCTGGGATTCTTTTCACTGGAATGTAGGAGGCTGAGTGGTGATCTTATAGATGTTTACAAAATTACGAGAGGCATGAATAAGGTGAGTGGTGACAGTCTTCTCCCCTGCATAGGGGAGCCTGAAACTAGAGGGCAGAGATTTAAAGTGAGAGACAAAAGGAACACATTTTTCATACAGAGGTTGGTAGATTGTTTGGAATGAGCCTCCAGAGGAAGTGATGGACACAAATAAAATTACAATGTTTTTAAGACATTTGTCAGGGCATGGATACGTTGTGTTATACGAACTATCCTGACAGGTTATGTCTCACTCTGCTCTGGCAGAGTGATAAAGAATACTGCCCTGTTCATCATAGACTCATTACTTCCTTCCATCTAGTCCATCTTCAAAGTGTGTTACATCAGGAAGGCTAACGGTATTGTCAAGATTTCCTGTCAAACCGGCCGTTCACTTTTCTTTTTTTTCTACCTCCTGGGAGAAGATACAGAAATCTGAAAGCCTGAATGACCAGGTTCAAGAATAGATTTTCCTCCTCTACTCTCTGACTCCTGAACCAATCACCTCCTTCCTACTGGTGCTGCCCCATTCTTAGATCCTTACTCCTACCTTTGCCATTATTGTCACTTTAGCAACTGTGTTTGTGCTACTTCAGTTTGCACTATTACACTTCGCACAGTCTGTTGTTTTGCTCTCATCACTGTAACTAATCTGAATATGATCTGATCTGACTTGGATTACTGTGTGCAGTTCATTTCAATAATATCCTTAAGTATAGGAAGGATATTATTAAGCAATAATGGCTGCAGACAAGGTTCAGAAGGATGTAAATGGAACTGAAGGACTTGAGTTCTAAGGAGAGACTAAGTTGTCTGGGATTTTTCTCCTTTGAGCATGGGAGGTTGAGGGGTGAGACTGGAGAGGTATTTAAAATGAGAGGGGCGTAAATAAGGGGAATGACCACAGTGTTTTCCCAGCATAATACTAGAGAACATGGGTTTAAAGAGAGAGGGGAAAATATAACGGGAACCTGAGGGGTAAATTATTCACAGAGAGTGTTGTTTGGAATGAGCGGCCAGAGAAGATGGCAGAGGCAGGTACAATTACAAATGCCATTTCAACAGGTACATGGGTGGAACAGGTTTTGAGGCCATGGGGCAAATGGAGGCAAAAATGGTTTATAGTTCACGTGGGTAGCTTAGACGGCATGAAGGAGTCGGGATGAAAGGCCTACTTCTGTGGTGTACAATTGAACTATTTATGACTCCCTTAGGATTAGGTGAGTCTTCCCAATTGACAAGCTGGTGACTAAGGGTGCCATTGACCACTACTCAGAGGATGAAGTTCAACTCTTATGAAGCAATGCAGCAGTGAGGGTCCTGTTTGTATTCTTCATGAACCCAGCAGTTTCCACTGCAGAATGTTATCAGTCTCTTATGGTGTACTTTATCTCTGACGTTTCCAAGTAAACATCCTATCCTACCATTTACTTTGGAGAAGTACTTCTGATTCCAACGTAACAATAGAAGAAATAGAAGAGGGAATTCGTCATCCAGTCTGCCTTTCAACAAGAATGTAGTTGATCACCCTCAGAGTCATTTCTTGTTCTAACCCCATATCCCTGATTCCCTTAATGTCTAAAAACATGTCAGTCACTGCCTTAACGATACTGAGCATTGATGCCTTTTCAACCCCCTGTGTTGAGAATTGCAAAGATTTGCCACCCTTGAAATAAAAACAATTTTTTTCTATCTTGGTGGCTGGGGAGCTCTTTGGTATACGTGACAAGCCTACAGAGTTGACATTGGGTTGCTTTTCTTCAACAAAGTGACTAGGAAGACCCTGGAACCATTGTCAGCAATCCTGCTACAGCACGGGAGTTTGAATTTACTGACATTTTGCTTTGGGGAAATGAAGTGAACCTTACCCCTCAAAAGCTCAAAGTCCTATCAGGTAAGCTGATCTTCAGCTTGGACTGTTGCTGATGGACAACATGTAGCTCATGCTTCATTCAGTGACATTTGCCTTTCTCTGGAAGGTAACTACTGACAATGTACTGGCCCGCAGAGGGGAGCCACTGGATTCATTTAAAACCCATCATCAAGGAACTGACTGTGAGAGGTCACAATGGCTCTACATTCAGCTGCAACTACTCTGAGCCCTCACCAATAAAGTTTGAAGAATATCAATTGCAATTTGCCAGTGTGAAATGCAGCGCTTTCTGAAGTGGAATTCTGGATGTGTGAGAAGCTGCTTATCCTATTGGGGCACCTACAGAAAATTCTCAAGGATTCAAAAATGCTGTATACAACCCTGAAGTTTGTCTTCCCACAGACACGAAACAAAAGAAAGAAAAACCATGGAACCCACTCAAACCCACAATGCACAAGAAAAAAAACCAAATCTCTTAAACAACACAAAAAAAGAGCAAAAAACACAATGAAAAAACACCAGGCTTCACATCATACGACTAGTTCAGCTCCGTATCACCTGCTAACCCCAGGCCGCAGAGTTGGTCTGCTCTGACCAAAATTGGACAAAATAACAACAAAAAACAGAGAAACCAGAAACACATCATAATGTGAACCACAGTGTCCAATCCGCATACTGCATCGATAAAACTGTTCCCAAGGCCCAGGACTCCACCACCATCTACCAGTGAGGGGGAGAGGGAGAACATTAGAATACAGGGACCTTCCCCCAGGAGCAGCAGACAAAGGCTGGAGAGCACCTGTCACACACAGACACCTTCCTCTGGCAGCTGTGACTGAGAGGCTGGTAGAGAGCACTGAACATCCCACTGAGCCTTCCGCTCCTGCCTCAATGATTTCATTCTTCCTTGACGCTTTAATTGGTGAGAAATGAAGTTGATCGTGGGCTTGTTCCCTGTCTCTAGGCTTCTTGGCCTCCAGGAAACCTCTCAGAACCTCGCCAGAGACAGCAAAGAGCCAGATTGCTCAATTGGCCTGAAAGCATGCCACCAAACTGTAGATCACAATCTCCAACAGTAGCAGAAGCACATTTGAAAGAAAAATCATAGACAGTATTTTCGTGATCATCTGAAGGATGTTGCCCTTAGTCGCCTTGTTCACTGGCACCGTCTTCTCCAGACACGGAAAATAGAACTAAATTAGTGTGAGGGATCTGCCAAAGGGTTTCGGCCCGAAACATTGACTGTACTTTTCTCCATAGATGCTGCCTGGCCTGCAGAGTTCCTCCAGCATTTTGTGTGTGTTGCTTGGATTTCTAGCATCTGCAGGTCTTCTCTTGTTTGTGAGGGATCTGTGATAGTTTATTAAAGAATGAGAAACTTATGCAGAAGCTCTGAGAGTCAGTGCAAAGTGCTGCTGTCTGACCCTGTACATCATTCTGGAATTCTTTTTGCCAAAACTGGGGATTCCTTTGATCTTCACTCTGAGATTCTCCACTTTTTTTTTACAGTGGGGAGACTGCAGACAGATTCCAGCACCTCCTTCCTATATACTGTCAGGAGTTTTCGAAAGAGATGTCTTATTCTGAGAGGATTCGGAAAGCTCAACAATTCTCATATGGTTGGGATCTTAAAACAGTGAAATTTTGGGTGAGTTTGACAGTTTCCTTCTGTTAGTTGGCTTTAAAATAGAAATGCAAAACAGCATATATATGTAAAATAAAATTTGCCGACTTGACAGTACCATAAATGTATTCTTAATATGTGCTCTTCATCCTATCCCTTCATCCTATCCCTTCTGACGCAACGTGTTAAGGAAGAGATTTATACAAAATTTAATGCACACTGTAAGCATCAAAGGTCCCAGCACAGATCCCTGTGGATCACTGGTCACAGAGACCACAGTCCTTCATCTTCCACCTCCTATTACCAAACCACTCTGGATTCAATTTGCCAACTTTCCTTGGATCCCATGGTCTCTAATCTTTTGAATATTTTTTTTCTAATTTAGGGTAGCAAGGAAATATAGGTTTAATAACACAAATTTGAATAGTTTAGTTTGCTTTTGCTTGGTTAAGAACATATGGTAAATAGAAGTGGAGTAGGCTATTTGATTCTTTGGGACTAGTCTGCCCTTTGCCTCCACTCCTTCGTTTCTCTTGGTTCCCTATATCCCCAGAGTCTATTGAACTGAATACTTAGGTAACCCTTCAAGTTAGAAAAGTCCAAAGTTTTAGTGAGGGTTTTTTTTCTTCATGTCAGTCCCAATTGGTCTTCTGGTTTGACTATAACACCTAGTCCTAGACTTCGCAGCCAAGGAGAGCATCATCTCTATGTCCAGTGTGTTGAAGTCTGTGAGAATTTCTAATTTTCAATGACATCTTCTCTCATTGTTCTAAACTTGTGCTCTATAGAGTCTAGATCTATGCTCAATTTTTCAACCTGTGGCAAACATGCCACCCTGGAAACAGAATCTTTGCTGCACACCTACTTTAGGCCAGCAGGCCAAAACTTAGAGTGTCATCTCAGTAGGTCCCCACAGATTGCAGTTAAACTCCTGTAATCAAATCCTTCTGTAATAAAGGCTAACAATATTGTTTGACTTCCTAATTGCTTGCTTTACCTGCATGTGGCTTTAATGACTCATGTATCATACCCATACCCTTTTCAACAACCAACCTTTCCTGCTCTGCCAACTTTTAAAAAGTATTCTCTTCTGTTTTGTGCATTAAAGTAGATATCAGTTCAATATTTTATAAGTCATATTGCATCTGTCATATTCTTGTCCATTCACTCTGCTCATATAATCACCATGAGATTCATTTACAAACACCTCCCTTCACACAATCCAAAGACAAAGTTGGAGTCCAGTGTATTGTCTTATACAGAAGCACATGTATGCACTGGTGCAATGAAAAATGTCAGACGCAGACGGTGTCAGATAAACTACATTCTCAATAAAAAATTAACTAAATTATCAGTTATACAAAATTATACAAGAAAGAACACAAATGAGAACAAAGAAGGTCTATTTTAGTCTAAAGTGGTGACAGTGTTGCTATACTGAGTTAGTGATTTTTTAGTTTAAAGACAAATGGTGAAAGGGAAGTAGCTGTCCTTGAACCTGGTGGTATGGGACTTAAGGCTTCAGTATCTCCTGTGCAATGGTAGCTGTGAGAAGGTGGTACGGCCTGGATGTTGAGGATCTTTGACAATCTATGTTGTCTTCTTGATGCAGCACCTCTTGTAGACACTACTGATGGTGGGAAGGGATGTGCCTGCGAGGTAATGGGCTGAGTCCACAACTCCCTGCACACTGTTAGGGCGTCATCAGCATTCTGAAATAATCCAAACTGTTGATATAGATTGTGAATAGCTGGACACTAAGTACCATTCATGCAGGACCCCAGAAGTTGGAGACTGCCGTACCGAGAATTGTTCCACTTTGCTTTCTGTCCATTGGTGATTTTCATCCAGGTCAGTGTATAACCCACAACTCCACGTGCTCTGTTCTCATTGACCAATGTGCAGTAGGATCTTATCATCATCATCGTCATTATGTCCTGTGCCATATGACGCTGGCAATCATGATCTTGACCATGACCATGATTGTTCTTGGCAAATTTTTTGTGGGTTTGCCATTACCTTCCTCTGGACAGTGTCTTTATAATACTCTTGTCAATACTCTTCAGAGATTGTCTGCCTGGCATCAGTGGTCATATAACTTGTGATATGCACCAGCTGTTCATATGACCACCCACCATCTGCTCCCATGGCTGCATGTGACTGATCGAGGCCCAAGGTAGGTGCTACACTTTGCCCAAGAGTGACCTGCAGACTAGCAGAGGGAAGGAGTGCCTTACACCTCCTTTGGTAGAGACACCCCACCACCCTACCTTATCATTAGCATTCTGAAACTCCAAATACACTGCATCTATTGGTTTGACATTTTGGGCCAAGGGCCTTCATCTGGATCTTAGTCTGAATCATCAAATCTTTATTTCTTTATGTAAATGCTGTCTGACCTGCTGAGTTCGTCCAGCATATTGTGTGTGTTACACCTGCAAAAAAGCTTACACTTACTGTTCATCCTTATGAGCTCCAGTGGATTTTTGGCCATTCATAATATTGCCGAATATTGTTGGTGAATTGACCTTGGTTCTAGTTTGTGCCAGATGAAAGATAAGCAAGTCAGGTGCACTTTTTAAGAACAAGTTTAGAGTTAAAAGTGATGTGCATGGGGTCTTGGCAGGAAATGAGCTGAGTCAGCATTGGAGTCAGGAGATGTGGCAGAAATTGATGATCTTATTCATAGCACATATATAAGGTTGAAAAGTTGTCTCTGAGGTAAGATACGAAATGAAATTTGCAAACACTCCTGTAATGAAAATTTATTTGTCTTCAGCATGAACCCCATTTCAATATCCATGGTTGTTGTCTGACCTGCTAAGTACTTCTAGCATTTGTTTTAATTTAAGTTTTTAGCATTTCAATATTCTCATTTTGCAAGTAATCCTTTAAGTTCCATCAGGAAGAGGGATGGAGATGGCTCGGGAATGGAGTTTGTGAATGGGAATAAATATCAACAGGACAATTTAGCCTCTAGCTCCTGCATGAAACCCACAGATGACTTTACCCATCCATGAAGCAGTTCAGAGCCAGCAGTGGAATGGGAAGTTAGACAAACATATGAACATATGAATTAGGCTGCCTGTTAGGAGTTGAATCTCAAAGTTGTAGAATGTATAAGTACTTTGATACTACATGTACTTTGAACTTTGATTAGGAGCAAGAATTATTCACTAAGTATGATCCACGACTGAATAAGATTGTTTCTGATCTGACTGTGATCTCAACTTAGTATTCCCACCTACCAGCTGTAATATCCTTGCTTGTGAAGATTTTATCTCCTCTTGGCTTGAAATTATTGAAAATCTCTGCTTCCATTGTCATTTGATAAAGAGAATTCCAAAGGCAATTGATACACTAAGACAAAGAAACTTTGACTCATCTGTAACTTAAATAGGAGACCCCTAGTTTGAAAATAGTGACCCCTCCTTCCAGATTCTTCACAAGAAGAAACTATCTCTCCATATCCACACTGACAAGTCCCTTCAGGATCTTGTATTTCCTGCAAGTCACCTGTTACTCTTCAACAGATACAGGACTAGCCTGCCCAACTTTTCCTCATAATTCAGCCTGCCAATTCCAACTGAACCACTCATTGCCTCCAGCACTGGTGACTGTGGCTGCAATGCACCATCTACTGACAATAATCCAGTAACTCAACCTCTGGTATCATGGTTGAGTTCCTGAATTAGCAGCCAGAGTTCTGTACTGTTGTTCCAGGGTGAGTTCAAATTCAAGTGAAATTAGATTCAAGGAATCAAATAAAGCTAGAGTTGAAACTGGTCTAAGTAATGGTAACTATCAAAGTGCTGAAACGTCATAAATATCCTTCAGGAAGGAAATGTTTTAAAATTACCTTTTTGTACCCAAACTCTCCAAGAAGTTGCTGGTGCCCTAGATATAATACTGATCTCTGCTGCTGAGCCTACAAGGTTTACAAGTTCTCTCCATGCTCCAATTTCTTCCAACATCCCAAAGATGTTTGGGTTTGTAGGTTAACATCCTGCTCTATCTTGACTCTGGTATAGATGGACTTTTGAATTGCTGGGAATATGGGGAATATAGGTTACATGGAAAAGTAATGGGAAAAAGGACTGTTCTGTGAGCAAGCATAGATCTGATAGGCCAAATGGCCTCCTTCGCTGTAGAATGGAAATATGGAAGGTGGATTGACTCTTAGCTGCTTCCTCAGTTTAATGCAAATAGGAATGTTTATTAAATGCTGCCCTTCCCAGCACCGCCCACATCGTCCCCTAGGTTACTACAACATCACTTCCTGAATTCATAACCTTTGCCAATAAGAAAGGCAGGACAGCAGGTGCATAGGATCCCCACCATCTATAGTTGCCCACTGAGTCATACACCATCTCGATTGGGAAATATATTCAGTGGTACACCTTTATTAGGTACACCTACACACCTGCTTGTTAATGCAAATATCTAATCAACCAATAATGAGGCAGCAACTCAATGCATAAAAGCATGCAGATGTGGTCATGAGGTTCAGTTGTTGTTCAGACCAAACATCAGAATGGGGAATGATTGTTGGTCCCAGATGTAAAGTGTGAGCATTTCAGAAACTGCTGATCTTCTGGGATTTTCACACACAACGGTCTCTAGAGTTTACAGAGAATGGAGAGAGAAATAAAAAATCCAGTGAGCAGCAGTTCTGTGAGCAAAAATGCTTGTCAATGAGAGATCAGAGGGGAATGGCCAGACTAGTTCAAATTGACAGGAAGGTGACAGTAACTGAAATAACTGTGTTTTACAACAGTAGTGTGCAGAAGAGCAGCTCTGATTGTACAATATGTCAAACCTTGAAGTGGATGTGCTACAGTAGCAGAGATGGCGAACAATCACTCAATGGCCATGTTTTTAGGTACAAGAGTGTATATTGTCAGTCCTTCGTGGTCACTGGATAGGGGGTATCGGACAGTGCGGGGAGAGGCCGGGGGAATGATGAGGAAATTTCAGCTGACCACACACTGGAAGTATCTTCACACAGGTGAAGGAAAATTAAAAGCAAAATGATAGGAATAAAGAAATTTAAATAAAATGTTTTTTTTAACTTATAGAAAAATGATAATGACACTTAATTAAATTAAATAAAGCAATTATTGTGTGAATGGGAACATTTAGATGAAACAATTTCCTCGAGTTTGCAGTCATGGAATTCTCAAAAGTACTTTTATCCTTAGCATCCAGGGAGATTAGGCCTAGGAAGAACATTGCCAGAACAGTCTAATCACAGCCTTCTGTGTTAAATCTGCTCTGTCTCGTTCTCATCTCCCATAGGGTGGGGTACAAGTTTTAGCGACGGATCTGGAGCTTTGCATTCTGATGAAATTTCACACAGGAGGCTGATCAGACGAAATAACTATCATATAATCAGTGAGAATGAACAAGATGACATTGCCCGTTTAAGAACAGTGCTCCCTCTCTGCTTATATTAATCCTACAGTGACAACCAGCAGCTGCTGTTGCCAGGCTTTGAAATGTCAGCTCCTGTTCTAAAAGCGGCTTCTAGTAGAATGAACAGCTGTAAAGAATGACCACCATTAATCTTTGATGGTTGTATGATGCGTAAAAATCATTACTTTAAATGGCTATCCATTTTCTTATAAAAACTAGGTAGACATTGTAAAGTATTTATGATATCCACTTACTGTCATGGATAGTTAACAGGGATTAAATAAGAAAATCAGGCTGAATTGAACAATGCATAGCATCAATTCTCAAAGCTACATGCAGCTGGAAATAATGCTTTATTTTTAATTTTTATTTATGCAGCTCTGCATTATTCTGATCATCAGTAAGAATATTTTGTTCATTCAGGTATATACAGTAGATGTGTTGGTAAGTCAATATTTATTGTCATCCCTCATTATTCCTTCAACTGAGAGGTTTGCTGAGAGTCACAAACAGGGCAAACCAGTTAAAGATGGCAGACTTGCTTCCTGAAAGGATGTTACTTATGCATATAACTTTTATGATCAAGTAGTTTAATGAACACAATCACTAAGATTATCTTTTAGATTTTATGCAATTACTTGAATGATGCTGGGATTTAGTTCCCAGTGAACACTCCAGAGCTCTCGGTACCAGACCAGTAACATAACTACGATGCTACCAGGATAACAATTCCTGCACTGACTTTTGATTTTTTCTTTGAAATATGATGCTTGCTTTTCCCCTGAATTCTTCCTCACATATATTTATTTCAAGCAGTGATGTTTTTTAAATGTTCAAATATGTGTTGTGATACTGTGCTTCATCTTTGTTCAGAGGATGTTTAAAAGGTAGAAAGATACAGGAGGCCTTAGAGATGGTTCAGTGATTTTGTGTGAATCCTCAAAATAATGAGATAGATAGATCTGAGGACCTTTCGTTATAGAGAAGAAATACTATTCTTCTGTTTCTTATGCAGAATTGTAAGTGTCAGCTTCTCACTGGTTCAGAGTATGGGTTAGAGCCAGGAACTGTAAACAGCAGTAGGTGAGCTCAGATCATTTACATCTATCAATTTTGCACTTAATGTAAAACGCATGACTTGCTGCCTTCTCATGCCCTTGCACATCACCAGAAAATCTTATCCATCATTACTGCGTTTGGAGACTGATTAAAGAGCACTCAGGTCTTCTTCCTTTCTTTCTGCCATGCCTTCAAGCCCAGTTCTGAAGTTTCTGACAGTTCCTATGTTTCACCAGAGATACAGTACCTGTCATTCAATTTTCTATTTGGGTATTTTGAAGATGGATTCACACAGAAATAAAAATATAAAATACTGCAAAGGTTGAGCAGATCAGTGTCTGTGGAGTGCTTCAGGATTGTAACATTTCTTCAGAATTGTTGGAGAGAAGCAGAATTTCTTCGAGGTAACCATTGCAGAAAGAGAAATGGCACTGAATTAAACTGTATCTAAAAAAAGCATGACTCCATTATTGAATATCATACAGAACAGAAAGGGGGTACTTGGACCGTCCTGTTTTTCTAACACCTTGAAAGAGCTGTTCAATCAATTTGCATAGGCCAGCTATTTCTCTATGACTTGCTGAAGTGATTCTCTTCAAGTATACTTCTAATGGTCTTTTAAAACCTAGATTCATCAATCTCCCATAGTGTGTTCCTGATCTTTATGAATGTTCATGTAAAGAAGTTTCTTCACACTTACCCTCTAAGATTTTTACCAACTATTATGGAAAACACAAAAATATAGGGCAGCACTTTCTGGCCTGTACTGATCATTGTGAAAATGCTGGCCCCTTATTAAGGAGGTAATGTCAGAATACTTGCTGAATTTCTGAGGAGAAGATAAACAGGCCAGATAAAAGAGAACACATAGATGTATTGTATTTGGATTTTCAGAAGATGCTTGATGAGGGGAAAGACTGTGTGTAGTCAGACTGTCAGGAAGCACAGGCAAATGATAGGATACAATTGAAGTCAGTAGGGTGAATATCAGTGCATTTGGGATGCAGAATCAAAAAGGGCAATAAATACAGTATCAAAGTGTTATATCTCAATGTACGAAGTATAAGAAATAAGGTGGATGATCTTGTTGCACTATTACAAATTGTCAGGCATGATGTTGTGGCCATCACTGAATCGTGGCTGAAGGATGGTTGGGAGCTGAATGTCCAAGGTTACATGTAGTATCAGAGGTACAGGAAGGTAGGCAGAGGGGGTGGCATGGCTCTGCTGGTAAATCAGTAGAAATATGTGACATAGGATCAGAAGATGTGGAATCTTTGTGGGTTGAGTTAAGAAACTGCAAGGGTAAAAGGACCCTGATGGTAATTATATACAGGCCTCCCAACAGTAGCTGGGATGTAGACCACAGATTACAATGGGAAATAGAAAAGTTGTGTCAAAAGGGCAATTTTGTAATAGTCATGGGAGATTTCAACATGCATGTTGATGGGAAAATCAGGTTGGTAATGGATCTCAAGGGCATGAATTTGTTGAATGTCTACAAGATGGCTTTTTAGAGCAATTTTTCGTTGAGCCTACTAGGGGATCAGCTATATTGGACTGGGTGTTATTTGATGAATTGGAGGTGATTAGGGAGCTTAAGGTAAAAGAACCCTCGTAAGACAGTGATCATAATATGATTGAGTTCAACTTGAAATTTGATAGGGAGGAAGTAAAGTCTGATGTAGCAGTTTTTCAGTGGAATAAAGGAAATTGGTATCAGAGAGGAGTTAGCCAAAGTAAATTGGAAGGAGCTACTGGCAGGGATGACAGCAGAGCAGCAATAGTGTGAATTTCTGGGGAAAGTGAGGAAGGTGCAGAATAGATGTATTCCAAAACAAAGAAATGCTCAAATGGCAAAATAGTACAAACATGGCTGAGACGGGAAGTCAAAGGTGTTGTACAAGCAAAAGAGAGGGCGTACAACAAAATAAAAATTAGTGGGAAGACAGAGGATTGGGAAGCTTTCAAAAACCTTCAGAGAGCTACTAAAAGAATCATTAAGAGGGAAAAGATGAAATATGAAAGCCAGCTAGCAAACAATATCAAAGTGCATAGTAAAAGCTTTCTCAAATATGTAAAAAAAACAAAAGAGAGATGAGAGCAGATATAGGACTGGTAGAAAATGAGGCCGGAGGATTAATAATGGGGGACAAGGAGATGACAGATGAACTAATTGAGTATTTTGCAATAGTCTTCACTGTGGAAGACAACAGCAGTGTGCCAGCTGTTGAAGGGTGAGAGGAAAGAGAAGAGTGCTCAAAAAGCTGAAAGACCTAAGTCACCTGGACCTGATGAACTGTACCCTTGGGTTCTGAAAGAGGTACCAGTAGAGATGGTGGAGGCATTAGTAATGATCTTTAAAAATTTAAAAGACTAGAAAATTACAACTGTCACTCCACTCTTTCAGAAAGGAGGAAGGCCGCAGTGGGGAAACTATAGACCAGTTAGCCTGATCTCAGTGGTTGCGAAGATATTGGAGTCAATTGTTAAGGATGAGCTTATGGAGTACTTGGTGACACAGGACAAGTTAGGACAAAGTCAGCATGGTTTCCTTAAAGAAAAATCCTGCCTGATGAACCAGTTGGAATTCTTTGAGGAGATTACAAGTAGCATAGATAAAGGAGGTGCAATGGATGTTGTATATTTGGACTTTCAGAAGGCTTTTGGCAAGGTGTCATGCATGAGGCTGCTTACCAAGTTAAGAGCCCTTGGCATTGCAGGGAAGTTATTGGCATGGTTAGAGCATTGGCTGATTGGTAGGAGGCAGTGAGTAGGAATAAAAGGATCCTTTTCTGATTGGCTGCCAGCGACTAGTCGTATTCTGCGGAGATCAGTGTTGGGACTGCTTCTTTTAATGCTGTATATCAACAATTTAGATAATGGAATAGATGGCTTTGTTGTCAAGTTTGCAGATGATACGAAGATTGGAGGGGCAGGTAGTGTTGAGGAAACAGGCAGGTTGCAGAAGGGCTTAGAGAAATTAGGACAATGGGCAAGAGAATGGCAAATGAAATACAATGTTGGTTAATGCATGGTCATGCACTTTGGTAGCAGGAGTAAATGTGCAGACTATTATCTAAATATGGAGAAAAATCCAAAAATCTGAGATGCGAGTCCTTGTGCAAAATACCCTAAAAGTTAACTTGCATGTAGAGTTAGTGGTGAGGAAGGCAAAGGCAATGTTAGCATTCACTTCAAGAGGTCTAGAATAGAAAAGCAAGGATGAGACCCTGGGCTTTATAAGGCACTGGTGAGGCCTCACCTTGCATGCTGTAAAGAGTTTTTGGCTCCACATCTAAGAAAAGATGTGCTGGCATTGGAGAGGGTTCAGAGGAGGTTCGCAAGGGCGATTCCGGGAATGAAAGGGTTATCATACGAGGAACACTTGATGGCTCTGGGTCTGTACTCAGTGGAATTTAGAAGAATGGGGGGGGGGGGGGAGAATCTCATTGAAACCTTCCAAATCTTGAAAGGCTCAGACATGGTAAGTGTGGAAAGGATGTTTCCCATGGCTGGGGAGCCTAGGAGAAGAAGGCATAACCTCAGGAAAGAGGGGCATCCATTTAAAACAGGGATTCTGAGAAATTTCTTTAGCCAGAGGGCGGTGAATTTGTGGAATTTATTATCACAGGCAACTGTGGAGGCCAGGTCATTGGTTGTATTTAAAGCAGAGCTTGATAGGTCCTTGATTGGCCTATGGGGAGAAGACCAGGAAGTGGGGCTGAGGAGGGGATAAAAAAGGACCAGTCATGATGGAATGGCAGAGAAGAGTTGATGGGCCAAGTGGCCTAATTCTGCTCCTGTCTTATGGTCTTATGGAGGTGCCATGTAAAAGGTTTAGTCAGGAATCTGCAGCCAAAACAGTTTTCCTTATTTTATCCTTCAAAACCTTTTTAAAAATTTGAACATCTGCACATACGTAGACATACCATAACCATCTGATTTGCACAAGGATCATTTTCTTTGCCATCTTGAAAGTTTACCAATTAATGACTTGTGAAGATTCTGCTGAACCAGCACATCTGTTTCCTCCAATGAGATAACAGTCGAGGCCTGGATCCTAGAACTTTCAAAGTTTACTGATAGTGATGCTGAGAGTAGTTAATTTATCAGAGAAACTAGCTGATGTTTGAAAAGGCCAGGTTCAACCAAATTTCAAAATTCAAATTTATTATCAAAGCTTGTATGCCATATACAACCTTGAGATTCATCTTCTTGCAGGCACTCTCAAAGCAAAGAAATACAACAGATTTCACTATAAAATGCACTCAAAACAAGACCATCACATATCAATTGCAAAAGAATACAAATTGTGCAAGTAATTGTTCTAAAAAGTGAACAAAACCACATGAAAACTGAACTGCAGAGATCCTGAAAGTGAGTCCACAGATGCAGAGATGGTTCTGTGCTGAGGTGAGTGAAACCTGTCCAAGAGCTCAATGGCTTCAGGGCAACAGCTGCTCCCGAACCTGACAGCATGGACCCAGGACTCCTGCACCTCCCGCAAAGGTTGTTTCTTTGAATAGCTTACAGATCTGAAGGATTAATATATGGCATGGGAGTTCATTGATGTGCAAATCAGGAAAGGATGGGGAAAATATATGAAATTTCCATCCATTGGTCCATAAAACCATAATAAAAGTGGCTTGAGTGGGATTAATGCTAGAAATGATGGCAACTGCTAGGAGATAGGCATGTAGCACATGTTCCCCTGTACAATACAATACAATTTCCATGAAAAGTAAATAGAATATGAAAGCTGGCTTCTTATGTGGATTACAAAGTCTCTGGTTTCTGTTAGGCACAAATTAGTTGGTAACTTCAGACACAACTAGCAGACTCTCTGGCACTGATTACCCTTGCATGTGTGAAGAATGCTGCTTTTCTTTCCAATTCTAATGCATTTTCTGTATCTGTGTCAATAAGTGAATTTCTTATTCTACCTTGACCTGTTCTTGTATAAACATCTACTCCCTAGAAGCAGTACTCAAGCTGAAAACATTCGGCAGGTCAGCTGGTATTTGTGGGGGAAGAGAAACGCAGTCAACAAGCTTTCTGAATATTTACATTTGTTAATGATTTTATTTTAGTTTCCAAAATCCGCAGCATTTTGCTTTTGTGATTCACCAGGGTCTATGGTTAGAGACACACAGCTGACTGTTCAGTGTGAAACGGTGTGTGGTGCCCTGTGGATAATGCCTTATTATCTACATCTCTACAGCAGCTAGACTGTAAAAGCTTGCAGAAATTAAGTGGACAAATATAAAAAATCAGAAGTACCACTCATTCATGTGATGCAGTGAATATAGGCTCAGTATACTATATAAATATTGATTGTCATTTTAACTTCTATATATTCATATATAATTAAGTATATATTACATGTGTTTTATGATATATCTTATAATTATATTAAATATTATGTAATTATAACACATATGCAATATACACTCAGTGGCCACATTATTAGGTACAACCTATACAACTGCTCGTTAATGCAAATATCTAACCAGCCAATTATATGGCAGCACATCAGTGCATAAAAATATAACAACATGGTCTACAGGTTCAATTGTTGTTCAGAACAAACATCAGTATTGGGAAGAAATGTGATTTAAGTGACTTTGACCATTTAATGATTGTTGTTGGAGTGGTTTGAGTATCTCAGAAATTGTTAAGCTTCTGGGATTTTCATGCACAACAGATTTTAGAGTTTACAGTGAGTGGAATGAAACATGAAAAAACCCCAGTAAGCAGCAGTTTCATGGGTGAAAATGCCTTGTCAATGAGAGAGGTCAGAGGGGAATAGCCAGACTGGTTCAAGGTGGCGCAGCACACGGCAGCAACGGCCTTTCGGGTCTGCTGATACTTTAATTTAGTTTTTAAATTTAATGTTAAGACACAATTAGGGTCTAGGGCAATGGATAACAGAGCGACTATCTACCATCGCCAGTTACTGCTACAATACAGAGTTTGCCTGAAAACAAACCTTCATGAAAATCTGCTGGTTAGATTGCGCGACCTCGGCTTGCTGAGGGAATCGGGCCTGCAGTCCTCGGAGTTGCCTGATGCCCTTGGCTGGAGTTGGGGACGTTGTAAGCGGTGTGTCAGGAAGTGGAAGCGAGGCAAGCGGGCAGGAGTCCATGCCAGGAAAAAAGTAAGCCCTAGCCGGCCAACTCTCCCGTCCATTCTGCTCTCCAGTGTCGGCTTGCTGAGGGAATCGGGCCTGCAGTCCTCGGAGTCGCCTGTTGCTGGTGGCCGGAGGTGAGGACGTTGTAAGCGGTGTGCGAGGAAGCGGAAGCGAGGCGAGCGGGCAGGAGTCCATGCCAGGAAAAATGTAAGCCCTAGCCGGCCAACTCTCCCGTCCATTCTGCTCTCCAGTGTCGGCTTGCTGAGGGAATCAGGCCTGCAGTCCTCGGAGTTGCCTGTTGCTGGTGGCCGGAGGTGAGGACGTTGTAAGCGGTGTGCGAGGAAGCGGAAGCGAGGCGAGCGGGCAGGAGTCTGTGCCAGGAAAAAGCAAGCCCTAGCCGGCCAGCTCTCCTGTCCATTCTGCTGTCTGATGGACATTAAATTGGACTACATGTGTGGCAACGAAATACTCGGTGGGAGTACAGAAATGGACGGAATCTAGGATACTGCCATTCAGCTGATTATTTATGTAACAGATTTTCCCCCAAGCCATCGGACTACCAACCTACTGACCTCTGCTGTGCCTGTTGTCTTGTTTATTATTTATTGTAATGCCTGCACTGTTCTGTGTTACTTTATGCAGTCCTGGGTAGGCCTGTAGTCTAGTTTTTGTGTTGGTTTACGTAGTTCAGTGTAGTTCATGTGGCACCATGGTCATGGAAAACGTTGTCTCGTTTTTACTGTGTACTATACCAGCAGTTATGGTCGAAATGACAATAAAAAGTGACTTGACTTGCATGTAGGTGACAGTAACTCTAATAACCATGCGTTACAACAGTGTTGTGCAGAAGAGAGCCTCTGAAAGCACACGCATTGAACTTGAAGTGGATGGACTACAGCAGCAGAAGACTATTAACATACACTCAGTGACCTCATTATTAGGTACAGGAGGAACCTGATAAAGTGGCCACTGTGTGTAGCATACTTTATGGAATGTTTCTTATAATTATTTTACTGCCCAAATAACAGTGCAGTATTAAAACTCTTAGGAAACATCTAACCCACAACGACTCTGAAACTGCTTGGATATCCTGGATGATTCTCACTATTGCTTTGGCAGGTTCCTGAACTACTGGAAAGCTGGCATGTGATCATTGTTTCCATTCATCCTTATGAAGCTTGGATCTTAGAGTCGGAGTGTCACACATCACAGAACCAGGATCTCTGGCTCCAGTTCACCAGGTCGGCACCCGGGTACCTACCTAGATGTGGATCCAGAACTGGCTTGTCCACAGAAAGCAAAGAGTGGTTGTAGATGGGTCATATTCTACATGGAGGTCAATCACCAGTGGTGTGCCTCAGGGATCTGTTCTGGGACCCCTACTCTTTGTGATTTTTATAAATGACCTGGATGAGGAAGTGGAGGGATGGGTTAGTAAGTTTGTTGATGACACAAAGGTTGGGGGTATCGTGGACAGTGTGGAGGGCTGTCGGCTGTCAGAGGTTACAGCGGGACATTGATAGGATGCAAAACTGGGCTGAGAAGTGGCAAATGGACTTCAACCCAGAAAAATATGAGGTGGTTCATTTTGGTAGATCAAATATTTTGGCAGAAAATAGCATTAATGGTAAGACTCTTGGCAGTGGTGAGGATCAGAGGGATCTTGGGGACTGAGTCCATAGGACACTCAAAGCTGCTATGCAGGTTGACTCTGTGGTTAAGAAGGCGTACGGTGCATTGGCCTTCATCAACTATGGAACTGAGTTTAAGAGCCAAGAGGTGATGTTGCCTGATCAGACCCCACTTGGAGTACTGTGCTCAATTCTGGTCACCTCACTACAGGAAGGTCATGGAAACTGTAGAAAGGGTGCAGAGGAGATTTACAAGGATGTTGCCTGGATTGGGGAGCATGCCTTATGAGAATAGGTTGAGTGAACCCAGCCTTTTCTCCTTGGAGCAACGGAGGATGAGAGGTGACCTGATAGAGGTGTACAGGATAATGAGAGGCATTGATCTTGTGGATAGACAGAGGCTTTTTCCTAGGGCTGAAGTGGCTAGCACGAGAGGGCATAGTTTTAAGGTGATTGGAAGTAGGTACGGAGGAGATGTCAGGGGTAAGTTTTTTTATGCAGAGAGTGGTGAGAGCATGGAATGGGCTGCAGGTAGTGGTGGTGGAGGTAGAAACAATAGGGTCTTTTAAGAGACTCCTGGATAGGTACATGGAGCTTAGAAAAATAGAGGGCTATGTGTAAGCCTAGGTAGTTCTAAGGTAAGGACATGTTCAGCACAGCTTTGTGGGCCGAAGGGTCTGTTTTGTGCTGTAGGTTTTCTATGTTTCTCTATGTTTCTATACTAAGCCCATTTATCATCCTTTGGTCGTAGTGTCCCATACACTGGCCTAAAAGACTGCCGATGCAGAGTGAGCATTCTGAACATTCACTCGAAATAAATCTTACTGAGTTTAGCTTTAAAGGAGTTCTACACCAATGAAATATACTGGCGCATATTCTCCAAAGAGCAGAACGTTGATGGGACTGGGATTTGGATTGAAGATGGGTTAGAAACACTTTATTTCAAAGACTGAGATTGACTAAATTGGAGTCAAACTGGCATTCAAATCTCACAGAAGGCTACAAGGAAAGCTGACACAGGGAATAGAAATACTGTGATGGAGTGAATGTTGAGAGAATAAAATGTGCTTTAGGGACTTCAACCATCTGCTGTAATTTCTAATCTGGGAGGGTCTAGCTCTGGCTTTAAAACCCCTGAAGAGTTTGCATTCTCCAGCAATGACATCTGTCAGCTTCATCAGCACAAAAAATTCACAAAAAATACTAACAAAAGCCAGCAAATACAAATTATCCCCATTCTGAAAGGCTTTCTGGGAAGCACTTGGTCAGTCTGAAGCCATTTTTTCTCTGGCACGAGGCCATGTGTCATAACTACTCAGCGGTTGGCTGTCATTTCATCAAATTAGGAAAAACACTTGGCGATTGGAAAAAGTCTGACAAAGGAGAAGTGGGAAATTACCTGGTGATGAGTACAAGAATATTTTTTGAACAAACCAAGGACAACTTCATTCTCTATCCTTTGTCTAACCTGTACATGTACAGTGATGATGCAGGAGTCAAGGTTATTTTAACCCATTAACTCAGTATATTTAAGTGCTGAAATGATATCGATGAGAATGTCTTGTTTAGGCTAACTGAAATTTAACATAGATGTTTGATAATAAAATCTAGAAACAGAGCATTTGCCAGTTTGGGTTGATGGAGGAGGGTCAGTGGGCAACAAGTACTTCCACAATAACCTAATAGAGCAGCAGTGTATGCAAGTGCAGATGTTAATGACACTGACGATGATGGTACATGTCCTCCAGAAACTAATAAATTTAAAATACTGTGCATTCCCATAAAAGAGAAAGTTGTGATCGATTGATTCAATATTGGTTGAAGTGCATGTTAATGTACATAAATGAAACACGGCTTAAAGAGGGTAGTAAAAGTAACTAACATTTCAGGTTATAACATTTTCAGCTGTGACAGAAAGGTGGTGTGATGAAAAAGAGGGGGTGGGCAGGAAAGAGTCACAATATTGGTTAAAGAACATTTATAGTTGCAGGGAGGGGTGTTCTGCTTGCTAAAAGATTCATTAAATAAGGCCATTAAAAGCTGGAGTGAAGAACAAAAAAGCAGTGAAGCAATAACATTTTAAAAAATAACACACACAAAATGCTGGTGGAACGCAGCAGGCCAGGCAGCATCTATAGGGAGAAGCGCTGTCGAGACCCTTCATCAGGACTAACCGAAAGGAAAGATAGTAAGAGATTTGAAAGTAGTGGGGGGGAGGGGGAACTGCGAACTGATAGGAGAAGACCGGAGGGGGTGGGATGAAGCCTCTTTTAAAAAATAACACTGTTTGGCAGGTCCATCAGTGCCTTAGACATTCAGAAAAGTCAATAAAAAGCACTTAATGCCTCAGGTCATGCATGCAATTGAATTTTGAAGGGGCAGGTCCTTTCAGAAAGTATTTGCAAGCTTAACATGTACTTTTGTTTAATTCACCTGGTAGGCATTGAAGAATTTCTAGGCTGTAGAAAAATGATAGTGAAAATTTCATGTACCTTGAGATTTATTAACAAACGAGTATTTACAGCTTATTCTTTTCATGTAAATGTAAACTCAAAAGGGCAGATTCCATGACTGGTTCCTGTCAAAAGGAATGAACCTGAATTTTCTGAGGAAGTGACAGAGAGAATAAATTGGGCTAAAGCAAGAGATGGTAATTTATTTAGGGTTTTTTAAAAGGTCTTTGATGGAATACACGTAATAAATTAATGAAACTCAGAACAAGTCATCAAGGACAAGGATTAGAATGTACATCTAGTTGGCTCCAAAATGGAAAGCTTTGAGTATGAATAGATATTTAGAGTAACAACTGTGCTTAGACAGGCCTTACAGGGATTAATGTTCCTACATTGGTTTCTGAAGTCACCTCAGAACCAACAAAACCACGGTGCCTAAGAACAAAAGATTTTAAATCAGTTACAGTTCATTCCTAGCTGGGTGGTCTTTCATTGATTCTGTTATTCTATAGGTTTGTTGAGTCTGCCCACAGGAAAATGAATCTCAAGGTTGTATATGGTGACATACTTGTACTTTGATAACAAAATTTACTTTGAACTTTGAATTCATCCCTTGATCTATATTTGATTAGTACATCCTTGATCTGAGTTTCAATTTGTCTCTTAAGGTGTACATTTGGGATCTTTGATCGCAAGGAGTTGCCTAAGAAGAATGAAAGGGCTTATTAAGATTAACACAGAACTTTGTCTCGTTGAGTCTTAGAATCATAGAGTACGACAAAGCAAGTCCCTTGGCCCATTGAGTCCAAGCCAACTTGATTTTCTGCTTGATCCCATCTACCTGCGCTTGGACAATAGACAATAGACAATAGGTGCAGAAGTAGACCATTCGGCCGCTCGAGTCTGCACCGCCATTCTGAGATCATGGCTGATCATTCACTATCAATACCCAGTCCCTGCCTTGTCCCCATATCCCTTGATTCCCCTATCCATCAGATATCTATCTAGCTCCTTCTTGAAAGCATCCAGAGAATTGGCCTCCACCATCTTCCGAGGCAGTGCATTCCACACCTCCACAACTCTCTGGGAGAAGAAGCTCTTCCTCAACTCTGTTCTAAATAACTGACCTCTTATTCTCAATCCATGCCCTCTGGTACTGGACTCTCCCAACATCTGGAACATATTTCTTGCCTCAATCCTATCAAATCCTTTAATTATCTTAAACGTTTCAATCAGATACCCTCTCAATCTCCTCAATTCCAGCGTGTACAAGCCCAATCTCTCCAATCTCTCTGTGTAAGACAGCCCTGCCATCCCAGGAATCAACCTAGTGAATCTACGCTGCACTTCCTCAATTGCCAGAATGTCCTTCCTTAAACCTGGAGACCAAAACTGTACACAACATTCCAGGTGTGGTCTCACCAGGGCCCTGTACAAATACAAAAGGACATCCTTGCTCTTGTACTCAATTCCCCTTGTAACAAAGGCCAACATTCCATTTGCCCTCTTCACTGCCTGTTGCACTTGCTCATTCACCTTCATTGACTGGTGAACTAGGACTCCTAGGTCTCTTTGCATTTCTCCCTTACCTAACTCTACACCGTTCAGACAATACTCTGCCCTCTTGTTCCTGCTTCCAAAGTGGATAACTTCACATTTATTGACATTGAATGACATCTGCCAAGTATCTGCCCACTCACCCAGCCTATCCAAGTCTCCCTGTATTCTCCTAATGTCCTCTTCGCATGTCACACTGCCACCCAGTTTAGTATCGTCAGCAAATTTGCTGATATAGTTTTCAATGCCCTCATCTAAATCGTTGACATAAATCGTAAAGAGTTGTGGTCCCAATACAGAGCCCTGTGGTACCCCACTAGTCACTTCCAGCCAGTCCGAGAAACACCCATTCACTGCTACCCTTTGCTTTCTATCTGCCAACCAGTTTTCTATCCATGTTGAAACCCTGCCCCCAATGCCATGAGCTCTGATTTTACTCACCAATCTCCTATGTGGCACCTTATCGAATGCCTTCTGAAAATCTAGGTACACAACATCCACTGGCTTACCCTCGTCTAACATCCTTGTTACACCCTCAAAAAACTCCAACAGATTAGTCAAGCATGATTTGCCCTTGGTAAATCCATGCTGGCTCGGCCTAATCCTATTTCTGCCATCAAGATGTGCCACTATTTCGTCCTTAATAATGGACTCAAGCATCTTCCCCACGACTGACGTTAGGCTAACAGGGCGATAGTTCTCCGTTTTCCCCTTCCCTCCCTTCTTGAAAAGTGGGATAACATTAGCCACTCTCCAATCTTCAGGAACTGATCCTGAATCTAAGGAACATTGGAAAATGATTACCAATGCATCCGCAATTTCCTGAGCCACCTCTTTTAGAACCCTCGGATGCAGACCATCTGGACCCGGGGATTTATTAGCCTTCAGTCCTACCAGTCTACTCATCACAGTTTCTTTCCTAATGTCAATCTGTCTCAATTCCTCTGATATCTTATGACCCTGGCCCATCCATACATCTGGGAGATTGCTTGTGTCCTCCCTGGTGAAGACAGATCTAAAGTACTCATTAAATTCTGTTGCCATTTCCCTATTTCCCCTAACAATTTCTCCCAATTCATTCTTCAAGGGGCTTACATTGTTCTTAACTATCTTCTTTCTCTTCACATAGCTAAAAAAGCTTTTGCTATCCCCTTTTATATTCCTGGCTAGACTGAGCTCATACCTGATTTTTTTCTCTCTGTATTGCTTTTTTAGTTAAGATCTGCTGTTCCTTAAAACTTTCCCAATCATCTGTATTCCCACTCACCTTAGCCCTGTCATACTTCTTTTTCTTTAATGATATACAATCTCTGACTTCCTTTGTCAACCACTGTGGCCCCTTCCCCCTCTTTGAATCCTTCCTTCTCATTGGAATGAACTGCTTTTGCATCTTTTGTATTATCCCCAAGAATATCTGCCACTGCTGATCCACTGTCTTTCCTGCCAGGGCATCCGCCCATTTAACTTTGGCCAGCTCTTCCCTCACGGCTCCGTAGTCTCCTTTATTTAATTGCAACACTGACACCTCTGATCTGCCCTTATCCCTCTCAAATTGTAGATAAAAACTTATCATGTTATGATCACTACTTCCTAATGGCTCCTTTGCTTCAAGATCACTTATCATTTCCTGTTCATTACACATCACCAAGTCCAAAATAGCCTCGTTCCTGGTTGGCTCAAGCACAAGCTGTTCCAAAAATACATCCCTTAGACACTCCACAAACTCCCTATCCTGGGGTCCAGCACCTACCTGATTCTCCCAGTTCACCTGCATGTTGAAATCTCCCATAACGACTGCATTACCTTTAGCACATGCCAATGTTAACTCCCTAATCAACTTGTACCCAATATCCACGCTACTGTTTGGGGGCCTGTACACAATACCCATTAGGGTCTTTTTACCCTTACTGTTCCTCAGCTCAATCCACACAGACTCTACTTCCCCTGTTCCCAAGTCACCTCTTGCTAAGGACTGAATCTCATTCCTCACCAACAGGGCCACCCCACCCCCTCTTCCCATATTTCTGTCTCTACAATAGCACGTATACCCTGGTACACTCAATTCCCAGGCCTGATCCCCTTGCAGCCATGTCTCTGTTATCCCAACAAAATTGTAGTTCCCCATTTTCATCTGAGCTTCAAGCTCATCTGTCTTATTTCTGACACTACGCGCATTCAGGTATAGAATTCTGAGCCCATTCCTCCTCTCTTTGCTTAAAACACTGTCTACTGTACCTAACCCAGCTCCTTGAACTTCCATCGGGCTAATTGCACCCTGAATTTTGATGACCTTCTCAAGATCACCCAAACCTTCTACACATTTAACCCCATGCTCCTTCTGACCAACCCCTGGATCTGGATCCCTGCCCCCTGCACATCTAGTTTAAACCCCCCCCCGAGCAGCACTGGGAAACACTCCTGCAAGAATGTTAGTACCCCTCCGGTTCAGATGTAGACCGTCCCTTCGAAACAGATCCCAATGTCCCTGGAACAAAGATCAATTATCCAAAAACCTGAACCCTTCCTTCCTGCACCATGCTCTCAGCCTCGTATTGATGTGCATCATCATTCTATTCTTCGCCTCACTCGCACGTGGACTATAGATCTCCAAACCCATTCCAGCCATGTATCTATCCAAACTTCTCTTCAATGTTACAATTGAAAAAGGAAACATCTGTTTCCTTGTGGTGTATTATGTTCTGCATTCCTTTTGCTAAATCCTAGAAGGTCTCATGGTCATATTACGTTTGCTGTCATCTTTTTTAATAATTCATTGTTGGGATCTGGGTGTCAGTGGGAAAGCCAGTATTTCTGGTCAATGGCACAAAGCCCTTGAGAATGTGATGTTGATCTGCCTTCTCGAACTGCTATTGTTGTTTCAGTGAAGATACCTACACTGTGATGTTAGGTAGGGAGCTCCAGGATTTAGAGCTAATCATACACATTGAAAGTCAGGATGATGTGTGGCTTGTGGGAGGAGCAGTGTAGTGGACAACCTGCAGTTGATTATGCTCTCATTTTGTACTGCCTTGTCATTCTTGGTGATAATCAATGCATAATTGGGATGTGTTGATGGAAAGTCTGGGTGAATAACTGTAGTGTATTTTGTCTTGGCACTTACTACAGTCCCTGTGTATCCGAGATGGAAGGAATGATGCTTCAGATGGTTAATGGGGTCTGAACATGTGGGATACATTATTATAGATGATGTCAAGCTTCACAAGGGTTGCACTCATCTGGACAAGCAAAGAGTATTCCACCATGCTTCTGACTTGTGCCATGTAGATGGTGGAAAGGCTTTGAACTGTCACTTCACACAGGATACCTGGCCTCTAACAAGCTGCACTATTGAGATGTAGCTTGTTCAGTTGAGTTTCTGGATAATGTTGATCCTCAAGATATTGCTAGTGGGGAGTTGTTGATGATGATAAATTGTCTGTCAAAATTGGAGTTTATTTTTGTAGCACAAATGTACTTGTTCCCATAAGTGTATAGTTGGATCTTGTCTAGGCCTTGCTGCATGCAGCCAGGGACCACATTATCGATTTTAAGATTTGCAAATTGTATTGAAGAATATGCAATCATTGGTGTAGATCCCTACTTCTGACTAAAGGAAGGCAGACCAGTAATATTTGGACTAAAGCTCTGATCTGAGGAACTGCATGGCGATGTCCTGAAAACGGGATGATTGACAAGTATAACCAACTTCGAGCAATGTTTCCTCTTTGATGGCCATGGACTGCAAGTTTGTCCCAGTACTGAAAAATATACCTATTAGATACTTTTCAATAGAGCCAACTGGAGCTTCCAGAACCCATTGTGTCAAGTGGCTGTCAACCGATAATGTCAGGAGACATTGGCCTGTGTAAACAGTGTGCAGCTGCTATTCAACCAATAGCAATACTTGTTGATACAAATATATTCTATGGTTTCATTGCTGATCTTGCATGTAATATAAATGGAAGACCAATGACTCCGAGATCCCATTATGGATATACTAAGTTGAAGACAGATGTTTGCTTATTATTAATAGTTTCCGTTAACTAATTCCTTCTGTCTCTCTCACTCTGTACCTCCTTCCTGCTCAGCCTCTCCTGCTTCTCTCAGTTTCACTTTGCTTTTCTCTCTCTTCGCCCCTCTTTCTCTCATTCTGCCCATCTCTATCCTACTCACTCTCAATGTCTCTATCTCTCTCACTCTCTTTCTCTCTCTTTTCCTAATACATATAAATTAGGAATCGTGAAAATAAATGGCCACGTAACAAGGATAATGCAATTGTGTGCTTTATTTACTTAATGGAAATATCAAATTAGTAGCAATAGTATGGTGGATGAATTCAGGAGCAGATATGAGATGGCTTTCTAGATCAGTATGTTGATAAACAAGTAAGGGAAGAGGTTACTTTTGATCAAATATTGTTTACAGAGGAAGAGTTAACAATAATCTGGGAGGGACTTTTAGAAAACAGAGATCAGATTGTAATAGAAATTTATATACATTAAAAAAAATGGTTCAATTAGAAATGAGAATCTTAAATCTAAACAAATCAATCTGCAAAGGTCACACACAAAATGCTGGAGGAATTCAGCAGGCCAGGCAGCATCTAGGAAAAGAGTACAATCAATGTTTTGAGTCCTGCTGAAGAGTTTCAGCCTGAAAAGTCAACTGTACTCTTCTAAATGCTGTCCAACCTGCTGAGTTCCTCCAGCATTTTGTGTGCATTGCTTGGATTTCCAACATCTGCAGATTTTCTCTTGTTTGCAATCTGCAAAGGTACAAAGTATGTATTGACTATGATAAACTGGAAGCTACATTAAAAATCATGTCAGTAAACAAGGAATAGCTAACATTTAACTTCATACAACAAATATACATCCCTTTAAAGCATAAAATTCAAACAAGAAGTGATCCAACCATGGCTATCAAGGGAAGCATTAGAACCACCAGCCCGGAACATCATCAAATACATTATGAATTATGAAATGTTAGGCAGGAGAAGAGCAGAGAGGTCAAATTAACTTGGTGAACCATCACTGAGGGATTCATTGAATGGTATTTAAGTAGTTAGTTGCTGAAGTGAACATTCCATTGTAGTTTCAGCACACTCTGTGCACTTTGGAAGTTGTTGAGTTCTGAAACTGGGCAGGCAAGCTTCCAAATTATAGTAATTTTTTTGTACCATTGTATATGCATCAAAATTGCACAATGTATTTGTCATATTGATGTTTAAGATATGTTTTATTGCTTGCCCATATGCATCAGCCCAGTTTTAGCTTTCTAATATATACAGAATCCAGTATTGTATCAAACAAAAAGTTTGAACATAAACTCAAAAGTAAATGATTCATCCATGATCCAATGCATTGAAAGCCAGTGCATTCAGTGAAATATCCCTCAAAGTTGACCTTTTAAGTATCATGAATTTCCTGAATTGTGTATGCAATTTATTACAACTAAGTGAATGTAGGAACTACATTGCATTCAAACAAGGAGCTCACAAATGAATTTCCCTGGGGTTCTCACAGTTCTTTACACCTTTCCACCAGGGTTGGCAGACCTTCTGTTGAAGTGAGCAAGAGGATAATCCCCGCTGAAATTCATTCTTCCTCCTTTTACAGAATGGAGTGAAATAACATGCTTCAATCTTATGGAGATGTGCAGTATAAAATTTATACAGTTTAAAACCAACAGACATAATTAATAAGTGGCAATGATTGAGTTTAGTTGTGCTGTAATTAAAAATGTAGAGTTCCTGATTTGAAGGAAGCAGAAGGCAGCGATGCACTCTGAAGCTGCCATCTCCACAGACAAACATATGGAAAGGTATATACAGGGTAGGTCTGGCTGCTCCATCTATTCAGTTTAATACAATATTATTCCCTGATGCATTGCGACATGTACACCTCCATTTTTACTTCGAAGTATATAATTTCCTGGGAAAAGCATGGGTATAAGAACTCAAATCAAAATAGAGAGAGCAGCTGGAAAATTCCTCTTCAAGTTCAAGACCATAAGACTAGGAGCAGAATTAAACCATTTGGCCCATCAAGTCTGCCATGCTATTTGATCCTGGCTGATGTATTTTCCTTTCCAGCCTTATTCTTCTGCCTTCTCCCCATAACCTTTGCTGCCCTTACCAATTAATTACTTAACAACATTCACTTTAAATATACCCTCTGACTAAAGAATTTCCTCTTCATCTCTATTCTAAAAGGATGCCCCTGTATTCTGAGGCTGTGCTCTGATCCCAGATTCTCCCACTGTTGAAAACATCCTCTGCACATTCACTCTATATTTGGTAGGTTTCAATGATACACATGCCCTCCACCCCCCCCCCCCAATTCTTCTAAACTCTCGAGACTACAGGCCCAGAGCCATGAAATGCCTCTCTCATCCCCTGGATCATTCTTGTCAAAGTCCTCTGTACCGTCTCCAATGCCAACACATCCTTCCATAGATACAGGGCCCAAAACTGCTCACAATACCCCAAATATGAACTGACCAATGCCTTATAAAACAATAGCATTACATCCATGCTTTTATATTCTTGTCCTCTTGAAATGAATGCTAACATTGCACTTGCCTTCCTTACCACTGACTCAACCTGCAAGTTAACGTTTGGGAATCCTACACTAGGATTCCCAAAGTCTTTTGCATCTCTGATTTCTGAATTTTATCCCTGTTTAGAAAATAGTCTGCATCTTTATTCCTTCTATCAAAGTGCATGACCATATACTTCCCTGTACTGTAATCCATCTCCTTGCTTCTGTAGTAGTAGCTGCCCCTTCAACATATCTTTGTACCATCCACAAACTTGGCCACAAAGCCATCAGTTCCATCATCCGGATCATTAACATATAATATGAGAAGTAGCGGACCCAACGTTGACACCTGCGGAACACAACTGTCAGTGGCAGCCACTCTTTGCTTTCTGCCATTCAACTAATCTTCTATCCATGCTAGTATCTTTCCTGCAATACCATGCATTCTTGTTTAGAAGCCTCATATGTGGTACCTTGTCAAAGGCCTTCTAAAAATTCAAGTAAACAACATCAACTGACTCTCCTTTGTCTGTTATTTCCTCAAAGAATTCCAACCGACTTTCTTAAGGAAACCATGCTGACTTCAGCCTATTTTATTGTGTCCTTCCTAGTACCCCCACCCTTAACAATGGACTCCAACATCTTCCCAAAGACATAGGTCAATCTGAATAGCCTATAATTTGTAATGGTCTTGGACTTCCAGGTGGTCCACAGCAGGGGTGATTGATAAGTTCGTGGCCTAAGGTAGAAGGAGATGAGTTAGACTGCTCTCATTACATGCATGTGCAGTTCAACTCTGACTGAAAATGCAGAAAGTTTGAAGTTAATAACCCATCTCGTTCTACCTTAGGCCACAAACTTATCAATCACCCCATGCTGTGGACCACTTCTGGAGGTCCAAGACGCCGACTTCTATAAAGAAGCGATCCGTATGCTCCATGACCACGGGACTAAGTGTGTAAATTTAGGAAAAATAAATGTGCTAGGTTTTCTAAAATTGACTCCTTCTACCTTAGGCCACAAACGTATCATTCACCCCTCGTATATGTACTGGTATGTAAGAGTATCGGGATGAAAGCAAATCCATGCATACTGAGGTCAGTTTCGTACCAATCCTGTAGCCTGTACTGGAAACAGTGAGCAGCGTCTGGGAATATGCATGCTACTTCTGGCTCAGCTGCATCCTTGTAATGACATTGGCAGAACAACATGCCGTCACCTTCTCCTGCTGAAGGGTTTCAGCCTGAAATGTCAACTGTACTCTTTTCTGAGATGCTGCCCAACCTGCTGAGTTCCTCCAGCATTTTGTGTGTGTTGCTTGGATTTCCAGCATCTGCAGATTTTCTCATTTGTGATTGGATCACTATGTTACTGACCTCTTTAGAGGAGTGCAGCACTACCACAAAAGTATAGTCCAATTTCAATGCCTGATTACTAAACATGGGCCACTCAGCAGCATGTCAAAACACCTACTGTGTTTGAGCGGCCTCCACATTCCCATCACTTGGACAAAGCACAAAAACTCTGAATGTCACAAAATAGTTTTAATACTCATCAGATCAGACATCATTCATGAAGGGAGTCATTTTAAACCATAAGGCGGCTCTTTATTGACTGCAGGCTTGTTGGGAATTCCCCGCACACTGATTAATGGAAATGGTCTACAGTAGAGATACCTTATCCCTGTCAGACACTTCAGTTACCTGGTTTCTAGACAGTTTCAGATCTATTGAGATATTCTAGTAGATGGCTAATTCTCAATCTACCACAGAAAATTACTAGTAATTCAACAAAATTCAGAGTTTGTTGATATCATCTGAATCCTTGAAATGAATTGAAACCTTATTGTTATTTGTGGCATGTCTATTGTTCTACATGCAGCAATATTTCTAAAGTGTCATTAAATATTTAAAATACATTACATTGAAAAAACTTTCCCTATTTTCAATTCTACTAATTATTAAACTAATTTTCAATTTTATTTACAAATTAGTCACCTTGTTACTGTATGTCTTGCCTGTATGCTAACATGAATTTGAAAAGAAACCTGTTACAAATGCTTACTACTGATTCTGAAAGCACATCTCTCGGAATGCTAAGGCCATCTTGAGATTTCTGTCCTGCAGATGAATTGATGGACATACTGAGTGAGTACACATTGAAAATGAGAGGAAGTGCTATATAGCCAAAGAGAAGGACAATTAATTTTATTGTGATCTACTGACAATTTGTATCCTCTTTAATTCACTAGGATTGTTGGGTCATTTGTCTTTAACCCGGTTCAAGACTTGGAATACAGTGTTGTAACAAAGAAAGTCATTCAGCATCTGAAACCTGATGTTCTCTTATACCTGGAAATACTTGCAATTAATGCAACAAGTGTTCAGCAGATTATGTTGTGCAATGGTGGAATTATTCTGGCCGAAAGACTATTTAGAAGAATGAGAAGTGAATCTTATTTAAACATACAAAAGTCTTTTGGGGCTTTGCAGGGTGGTGCAGGAAGAAGATCCCCCTGGCTAAAACCAGACGTCGCAGACACAAAGTAAATGGTTAGCAATTTAGGATTGAGAAGTGAAGAATTTTCTTTTAAATCTCTACCCAAGAGACTGTGAAGGCTAAGTCACTGGGTATATTCAATACCGACATTGATAGGTTTTTGATTACTGAGAGATATGGGTTAGTACAGGAAAGAGGTGTGATGAGATAAAAGATCAGCCATGATCTTACTGAAGGCTGGAGCAGGCAAGGAGGAAAGATGGCTGACTTCCTAATTCTATTTCTCCTGCCCTTATTAGATCATGACGATGCACCATCAATAACTCTCAGAGACAGGAGGCAAAAGATAGGCTTTTATTAGTCGCAAGAAACGACCACACAACATCCTGGAGACTGAGGGAGGAGCAGTGCCTCCAACCGCCTTTATACAGGGGTCTGTGGGAGGAGCCACAGGAGCAGTCAGTGGGGGGGGGGGGGGGTGCATGTCCAGACAGGTATATGTAGTTCACCACATGACTGAAACATTAACATGTTCTTATATTTATATTTCTGGTTTGTTTGGAACTCTCATTTGAATCTACAACAACTGTCTTTTCTGCATTGTTGGCTTTTGGATTTACAGAATGGAGCATCATGAGAAGTCTTGTGTGAGACAAGAATGTTTTGGGCACAGCTTCTATGTGTAACTTCCAAACGCAAGAGATTCTGTGGATGCTAAAAATCTTGAGCAACACACAGACACTAAACACTGGAGGAGCTCAGTGATTTAGGAAGCAGCTGTAGGGGGGAATAAACAGTCAACGTTGCAGGCCAAGACCCTTCATCAGGGTGGTCTCTGCCTGTAACGTTAAATGTGGAACTATCTTCTGTTGCTTTATAAGCCATGAGGAGAAGCCTTTTTTATTCAGGGCAATGGGCAAGTGAAATTGTTGGAGCTGGATGGGAAGAGCACAAGAAGAGCTTAGAGGAAAGTAGAAAATTTTGGAAACAGCAAATCAATCAGGTGGCAGCTGTGCAAAGAGAGAACTACAGTTAATATTCCAGATTGATGGAGGTTTCACACTCACAGCATCTCCAAAGTTTTGATTTTCATAACAAAGCTTAGCAGCAGTTGACTTGAATTGTCCCCTTTAGGAGTGGGATTGGAGAGTAGAAACCCATTCATTCATGAAGTGATCTTATTTTTCAAGGTAGCTTCCTTGATAATATGACTGCAGGTACAGTAGACTTCACTTTGAAAATCAATCAACGCTGGGAAATCGTAACGCCTAAGATGCCACCTTGTCCTCACTAAAACCAAAGTACACTGAGTCATTCTTCTGTCAAACAGATACATGCCAGAGGTCAGCAGCAGCCACCTAGAATGATCTGTAATCCACTAAATTAAAAGTTATTATCACCTGCCCATCCACAGAGAGAGAAGTCCAGGCCTAGAGATGTACCTGAAGCTCATCCCGCAGAATGTAAAGCATTTTATTAATTACAGTCCTTGGAAACCCAAGGCTGTAAATATTTTAGTGCCTAGGTATGATTTTGCATTTCCGGTGATTCTTTAAAATAGGACTTGAGCCGATAGGCATTCCTGTGGTCCACTACACTTCCTGAGTTCCAGTTATAAAGTGGTGCTTGTGGTATAAACACCAGGCAACCAGTGAATGAGCTGCATGCTGGGGTAAGCACATCCTACTCGTTTGTAAGCACTCTGCAGACACATGAAGATACACTGCATCTTCAGTCTGTGGTCAGTTCTTGGTGACCTTGTGAATGTCAGCTGATTGTCGCTTTAAATTGTAACTAAGTGAATAAAACTCTTATCCTCCTGCAATGATAGTGGTTCCCATTGATAAAGGTTAAAAAGACATAACATAGTGATTAACATCATCAGGTACATGTCTGATGGCAGAAAACATTAGCATTGTTAATGTGAATTGCAACAAAAAGTGCTTAGTCCAATTTTGGAACTGCCACAATTTAAAACAATCTTGAATACTTAAGATAAAATTGATTTTGGAGTGCATAGTGCTGAAAAAGATTTCTTAATAGTCAATTTCTAACTATGGTATGTTCATCTTGTATAGAATAGGAATAATGAGAGAGATTGAATTAAGACCATAAGACAAAGGAGCATAGTTAGGCCATTTGGCCCATCGAGTCTGCTCTGCCATTCAATCATGGCTGATCTCTTTTTCTTCTCCTCCTCAACCCCAATTCCCAGCCTTTTCCATGTAACCTTCGATGCCATGCCTAATCAAGAACCTATCAATCTCTGCCTTAAAGACACCCAACGACCTGGCCTCCACAGCTGCATGTGGCAACAAATTCCACAATTCACCACCCTTTGGCTAAAGAATTTTCTCCACATCTCTGTTTTTAATGGGCACCCCTCTATCCTGAGGCTGTCCCCTCTTGTCCTAGACTCTCTCATCTTGGGAAACATCCTTTCCACATCTACTCTGTCTAGGCCTTTCAATATTCAAAAGGTTTCAATGAGATCCCCCCCGCCCCCTCATCCTTCTGAATTCCAGTGAGTATAGACCCAGAGCCATCAAATGTTCTAATGTCTTTATATGATAACCCTTTCATCTCTGGAATCATCCTTGTGAACCTCCTGTGGACCCTCTGCAATGCCAGAACATCTTTTCTAAGATGAGGGGCCCAAAACTGTTCACAATACTCAAGGTGAGGCACCACCAGTGCCTTATAAAGCCTCAATATCACATCCCTGCTCTTGTATTCTAGACCTCCTGAAATGAATGCTGACATGGCATTTGCCTTCCTCACCACCAACTCAACCTGCAAGTTAACCTTTAGGGTGTTCTGCACAAGGACTCCCAAATCCCTATGTATCTCAGATTTTTGGATTTTCTCCCCATTTTAGAAAATAGTCTGCACATTTATTTCTAGTACCAAAGTGCATGACCATGCATTTTCCAACATTGTATTTAATTTGCCCTTTTCCTGCCCATTCTCCTAATCTGCCTAAGTCCTTCTTGTTTCAGGTAATTTTTCCTCAACATTACCTGCCCCTCCACCAATCTTCGTATCATCAGCAAACTTGGCAACAAAGCTATCCATTCCATCATTGTTACCCTGTGACAAAGAAGGAATCCATTAAAACTGATTGAGTCTATGGCAGCTCTTAGAGCTATGCCATCAGTCCCATTCCCCATCCTTTATTCACATGCTCTCACATTCTGTCTCACATCCTCATCAATATCACTTACTCAGATCATAGTATAATTAATAGACCACAGTACATTTTATTCTGGAGCTCTCTGATTTTGATTTCTTTCTTCTGCTGAGCCAAGGCTAACTTGTGCTGCCACGTCTGCTTCTTTTATCATTAGAGGTGCAATGCAAGTATCTATAGAGTTACAGAACAATACAGCACAGAACCAGCCCCTTTAGCCCATTAATCAATGCCGAACTATTACTCCTCCCAGTCCTGTCGATCTGCACCTGGAAAATAGCCCTCCATACCCCTCTCAACCATGTATCTATCCAAATTGCTGTTCAATGTTGAAATCAAATCTGCATCCACCACTTCCGCTAGCAACTCGTTCCACATTCTCACCACCCTCATGTTCCCCTTAAACATTTCACTGTTCACCCTTAATGTATGACCTCTTGTTCTAGTCTCAGTGGAAAGAGTCTGCTATCTATGCCCCTCATAATTTTGCATTTCTCTATCAAATCTCCTCTTATTCTCCTAAACTCTAGGAAATAAAGTACTAATCTATGTAATCTTTCCCTATAATTCAGCTCCACAAGTCCTGGCAGCATCCTTGTAAATTTTCTCTGCATCCTAATAAATGTGAATTATATGAACGGATGGGGCAATTATGTAGGTCACTCCCCTTTCCTGAGTTTGTAACAGAGCCATTCAAAAATTTATCTCTATAAGTTGGAAGTTCCAGTTTTGTTTTAATAGGCATGCAAATATATATCAAATGGTGTTAAAGATTTGTACAGCAAAGAATCAGTATCTCAATTCTACCTTATTGTAGTGTACTTTCTGATGAGGACAAAAATAACTTCTCTGTTGTATTTTTTTGACGTGAAGAGCTGTGCAGGAACAATTTTCTATTATTTACATTCACAAACATCTCTATTTACACTTTCCCAAGAGCACTCCATAACCTCAACCAGCTCTTACTGTGTTAGTGACATTTGCACTTCCCTTAATACACCCACTATTTTTCAGTCTTTTGTATGAGTAGCAATTTAATTCCATTAACGTTAAATTTATGGGTAGCTTTGGGCGCCTCTCTGGAACCTTGGTTGAATTTATTTCAATGGTAAAGAGACTTCCATAATTTTATTCAAGTTGAGCTCTAACCCAGACCACTGATCTAAAAGGGCAGCTATCTATTTTGTTTCTAAGTTCCAATAAATCAATCTCTATAAATGTCACATGTAAAGTGCCTGTTAGGAATCCCATAAGCAAAGAACCTATTACTCTTGTAAAATATCCATTGCAATTGGTACAAATTTTATATTTATGTATAAAAGTCAGACTTTTCATAGACATGCAATTTAAAATATGGTTAAACTGTTAGGAAAATTGGCAGAATAATAACAAGAAACCGAAGTGTAACTATAGGACAAACAGCGAAGGTCAGAAATTTGTTCACAAAAATTCAACTGTATCAGCAAGGTCTTATTGACAAGTGGGTCAGTCCAAATCACAACAAGATTACACAGCTTTTTGGGTTTGTCTCCTCATTTTGAAAGGATTTTCAATTTACTGATAAGTTCTTTCTGGTGTAAAACTCCTTTGAATGATACTGACAGTAAAGCAATATACAAGATTCATCTGCTTAATTGAACTGAAAAATTAAAGTTTTTATTTATATCATTTGTTGTGTACAACTAGATATCAAATAAGTAAAGGCATGCACTCAGAGGAGAAGTTAATTGGTATATTCACTTTGCAGAGAGAGCAACAAATCAATGTGCATGTGTAAGTTATCAGTCAATAATTGGTGCTAAGGTGAGTCATTGTTCTGAAAGAAATAGATCCATACATTACACTTCCTCTCCTTTAAGATAATGTAACATAAAACTGTATCAGCTCCTGTCTGCAAAACATTCCATTTCCCTTTAACAGACCATATTCAAATAAACATGCTTTCACAATAACAGTCCATAGCTAACTTCACTGTACTAGAGATTCAGTCTTTTGGGTGGTGCTCTGTTTCTTTCAGGATAGCACTTCTGGACTTGTGCAGTGGCATCAGGTTTGGCCGGTGCCTTGTCAAAGACAACTTTTTCTGTTGTCGGTGTCACATTGCTGTCAGTGACATAATCATCACTGAGAGGCAAGTCTGGTGACTGTAATGTGTCCACCTTGTTGGATGCAGTCAACTCGGCTGTATTCTTCAGCTGAGCATCCAGTATCTTGTCCACATGACGCCTCTATGTCTGATCTCCAACATCCACTGTGTACGTCAGTGGTCCAGTTCTTGTAGCTATCCTACTGGGTGTCCACTTGTTTACCCAGTACTCATGCACTAGGACTTCCTGTCCAACCTCAAAGCTCTTCACTAATTTATTTGGCCTGTGCCAGAACTGTTTATCCTACACTTCCCCCCGGAGATCTGGTTTCAGGAGGTCTAAACGAGATCTCATATTCCTGCTCATGAACAGCATTGGAGGTGTTTGATATATTGTTGCATGAACAGAGTTCTGATACACAAAAAGGAAGTTGTCCGCTTTGTGCTATAGAGAAATGTCCTCCTTGTCCATTGCTTCTTGAAGGTTTGGATAAACCTTTCAGCTAACCCACTTGTTGCTGGGTGGTGAGGTGCTGACTTGAAATGTTTGATGCAGTTTTTCTTCATGAATAGGCTGAACTCTTCTGGTATGTATTGTGGCCCCGTTGTCACTCACAGTTTGTTCAGGTAAGCCATTTCTGGAGAAGATAGTCCTCAGAGCAGGAACAGTCTTTTCTGATGTGGTTGACTTCATTAGTATGACTTCAGGCCACTTCAGCTGAGCATCCACAGCATGGAATCCATGAATGGCCCAGCAAAGTCAATATGTGCTCTTTGCCAAAGTGAAGAGGGCCACTCCCATAGATGTAATGGTGCCTGTGGGGGTGTATTTTGAACTTTGTGGCATCCTAAACAGCTTCTGGTCAAGCCTTCAATCTGTCTATCTATTCCTGACCACCATACGTAGCTCCACATGAAGCTCTTCATCTTGACTGTACCCAGGTGGCCTTTTGTTGTGCAGCTTAGTGGGACCCACAACACAGGGTCCACACATCACAGTTCTTAGACAGTAGGTCTCATCTAACTGAGAACTCCAGAAACATAGGATTACCATGAGATGGCCATCCTTGCATGGTGATGTCATAGAATTTTGACAACGTTGGGTCATTCCTTGTTTCACTTTGTATTTCAGAATTTGTAACCGGCAGCTGGTCCACCAATGCAGTGTGGAACACCTGCTGGGTCACAGAATGAAGACTTTTCTTCTTCAGATGCCAACAATGGAAGACATGACAAGCCATCAGCATTGCTATACCCTTGAACTCTATGACATTAGAGGGGGCTCCTAGGAAAAGTGCTGATTTGCAGCCAGATAGTAGACATCACTGGGATTCTCTTCCTGGGATTGAAAAAGGTCACAAAGGGCTGGTGGTCTGTAACTAGAGTAACCTTTTGTCTGTAAAGGTAGTGGTGGAACATCTTTACTCACCATACTAGACTAAGGGCCTCTACAATGATCTGTGCGTAGTTGCATTCTGCGCTCATCAGTGATCATGAAGCAAATGCAATTGGATGTTCAGATCCATCTTTCATAGTGTGTGACAAAACGGCATCAGTGCCATAAGGGGATGCATCACATGCCAGTCTGATGGACAGAGATGGATCTTAATGGGTGAGTATTTCATATGATGTTATTATTCTCTTTGTTTCCCTTAATACTTTTTCAGATCTTTCTGACCATTCCCACTTTGCTGCTGTCTGTAATTCATTCAATAGGTGCAGCACAGTAGCAATGTTTGGGAGAAACTGGTGGTAGTAGTTTACAAACCCAAGTATGACCTGAGTTGTGATACATTTTCTGGTTTAGGTGCCTGCAGCACTGCTTCAATTTTCTCATTTGACTTATGTAAGCCATGTTTGTCAACAACATGACCACAATATGTGGTTCATTCTTGAAAAACTCACAGTTGTCCCTCTTTGTGCGCAGACCATACTCACTCAGCCTGATAAGCACTTTACCAAGGTTCTGGAGGTGTACTTCATCATTCTTGCCAGACATAATGCAAGGTAACATTGTGTTCCTGGGATATCTTGGAACACTTGGTCCATTGCTCTTTGTCAAATTGCTGGAGTTACTGTGACCCTAAAGATTGCGTGATTATACTGGTGAGTCCCTTGTGAGTGTTAATTGTGAGGAACTTCCTGCTTGACTCCTCAATCTCCATTTGCAAATAGGCTTGTGACAAGTCAATCCTTGAAAACCTCTCTGCCTGCCCAAGATGCAAAAATGTTTTCTAATCATGACAGAGGATACTGCACAGTACACAGCACAGGGTTGATGTGCACTTTGAAGTCCCCGGATATGCAAAAAGCTCTTGCCTTCCTTTTCTTGATCACTGGGACAATGGGCATGGCTCAATCACTCCACTTTAGGATGTAGGATGTAAAGCTGCTGCTTCTTGCAGGTCAATTCTGGCCTGCATGCCTTTGAGTTTACTAATACAGTACCTTTCTCAAACACTTTCTCATTAGCATTAAGCAGCTGTGACAGCCTCTGGTTAGTGCTACCATTTGGGCTGCCGTTGCCTGTTGATGTCATACTGAGAGCTTTGATTGTGTGCCAGTCTAGTTGAATTTTTCTCAACCCTTCACATCCAAAAAGTGCTGCCCCTCCACTTTTCAACACATAAAGCTCTCACTGCTGTGTTTTGCCTCCGTATGTCACATTCACTTTCAGTTTGCCTTTGAGACACGCATTTTCACCTGAGTAGGTCTTTAGCATCACCAAGGTCTTTTCTAATGGTAGCTTAGAAAATAGTCAATTGTAGTCAGCCTCTGAAATTATGGATAAAGCTGACTCTGTATCCAGCTTCATCCAGCAGCTTTACTATCTGAATGGTGTCAAGTTAGGAAAATGGGAAGTACAACGAGATCTAAGTGTTCTTGTTCATTAGTCACTGAAAGTAAGCATGTAGGTACAGCAGGCAGTGAAGAAAGCTAATGGCATGTTGGCTTTCATAACAAGGGGAGTTGAGTATAGGAGCAAAGAGGTCCTTCTGCAGTTGTACAGGGCCATGGTGAGACCACACCTGGAGTATTGTGGTCAGTTTTGGTCTCCAAATTTGAGGAAGGCCATTCTTGCTATTGAGGGAGTGCAGCGTAGGCTCACGAGGTTAATTCCCGGGATGGTGAGACTGTCATATGTTGAAAGATTGGAGCGACTGGGCTTGTATACTCTGGAATTTAGAAGGATGTGAGGGAATCTGATTGAAACATATAAGATTATTAAGGGATTGGACACACTAGAGACAGAAAACAGGTTCCCGATGTTGGGGGAGTCCAGAACCAGAGGCCACAGTTTAAGAATAAGGGGTAGGCCATTTAGATTCAAGATTCAAGATTCAAAAACTTTATTGTCATTCTAACTATACATCAGCTCTGCAGGGCAGAATGAGACAGCGTTTCCCAGGTGCAGTGCAATCATAGCATAACAAATGCAACACTAAATAATAAACGTAACAATAAATAGTAAAACACAACAGCCAAATGTCAGTTAAAAACAAGTTATAAGTGTCCAGTGCAAGTTAAAATTGTCCAAAGCAGAGTCAGGTAGAGCAGCTATTTAGCAGTCTGTGGGAGGAAGCTGTTTAGTAGTCTTGTGGTTTTAGTTTTGATGCTCCTGTAACGTTTATCTGATGGCAGAAGAACAAACAGTTCATGGAGAGGATGTGAGTGGTCTTTAATGATGTACTGTGTCTTCTGGAGGCATCGACTCTGAAAGAGGTTTTGGACAGAAGGTAGGGAGACCCCAGTAACCTTCTCTGCTCCCCTAACCACCCTCTGCAAGGCTTTTTTGTCGGCAGCACTGCAGCTGGAGTACCAGGTTGTGATGCAAAAGGTCAGCACACTCTCAACCATGCCTCTGTAGAATGTAGTTAAGATGTTAGTGGGGAGTGATGCTTGTTTAAGCTTCCTCAAAAAGTGCAATCTCTGCAGGGCTCATTTCACAATCCCAGTGGTGTTCCTGGACCAGGTGAGATTGTCCGAGATCTGCACCCCAACGAACTTGACGTTTTCTACTCTCTCCACTGTGGAGCCGCTGATGCTGAGGGGTGTGTGCTCAGGCTGAGACGGTCTGAAATCGACGATCATCTCCTTGGTTTTGGTGACATTAAGCATCAAGTTGTTGTTACTGTACCAGCTCTCTAGGTGTTTAACCTCCTCCCTGTACATTGTTTCATCATTTTTGCTGATGAGCCCCACCACTGTGGTATCATCAGCAAATTTAATGATCAGGTTCTCCTTGAATCTGGCTGCACAGTCATGTGTTAGCAGTGTAAACAGCAATGGGCTGAGCACACAGCCTTGTGGGGATCCAGTGCTCAGTGTGATGGAGTCAGAGATGTTCCTGCCAACGCAGACTGACTGTGGTCTCTCTGTCAAGAAATCCAGAATCCAGCAACACATGGCAGTGTTAAGGCCAAGCAGTGACAGTTTCTCCGCTAGTCTCTGCGGGATGATGGTAATGAATGCTGAACTGAAATCAATGTACAGGATTCTGGCATAAGTGTCTTTGTCGTCCAAGTGAGAGAGAACTGTGTGCAGTGTGGTGGATTTAGAATGGAGTTCAGGAAAAACTTTTTCACCCAGAGAGTTGTGGATTTATAGAAACATAGAAAATAAGTGCAGGAGTAGATCATTTGGCCCTTCGAGCCTGCACCACCATTCAGTATGATCACGGCTGATCATCCAACTCAGAACCCTGTACCTGCTTTCTCTCCATACCCCTGACCCCTTTAGCCACAAGGGCCATATCTAACTTCCTCTTAAATATAGCCAATGAACCAGCCTCAACTGTTTCCTGTGGCAGAGAATTCCACAGGTTCACCACTCTCTGTGTGAAGAAGTTTTTCCTCATCTCGGTCCTAAAATGCTTCCCCTTTACCCTTAAACTGTGACCCCTCATTCTGGACTTCCTCAACATCGGATACAATCTTCCTGCATCTAGCCTGTCCAATCCCTTTAGAATTTTATACGTTTCAATAAGATCCCCCCTCAATCTTCTAAATTCCAGTGGGTATAAGCCTAGTCGATCCAGTCTTTCTTCATATGAAAGTCCTGCCATCCCAGGAATCAATCTGGTGAACCTTCTCTATACTCTCTCTATGGCAAGAATGCCTTTCCTCAGATTAGGGGACCAAAACTACACACAATATTCTAGGTGCGGTGCCACCAAGGCCTTGTACAACTGCAGTAGAACCTCCCTGCTCCTGTACTTGAATCCTTTTGCTATGAATGCCAACATACCATTCACCTTTTTCACCGCCTGCTGTACCTGCATGCCCACTTTCAATGACTGGTGTACAATGACACCCAGGTCTCGTTGCACCTCCCCTTTTCCTAATCGGCCACCATTCAGATAATAATCTGTTTTCCTGTTCTTGCAACCTCACATTTATCCACATTAAATTGCATCTGCCATGAATTTGCCCACTCACCCAACCTATCCAAGTCACCCTGCATCCTGTTAGCATCCTCCTCACAGCTAACACCGCCACTCAGCTTCGTGTCATCCGCAAACTTGGAGATGCTGCATTTAATTCCCTTGTCTAAATCATTAATATATATTGTAAACAACTGGGGTCCCAGCACTGAGCCTTGTGGTACCCCACTAGTCACTGCCTGCCATTCTGAAAAGGTCCCATTTACTCCCACTCTTTGCTTCCTGTCTGCCAACCAATTCTCTATCCACATCAATACCATACCCCCAATACCACGTGCTTTAAGTTTGCACACTAATCTCCAATGTGGGACCTTGTCAAAAGCCTTTTGAAAATCCAAATATACCATATCCACTGGTTCTCCCCTATCCACTCTACTAGTTATATCCTCAAAAAATTCTATAAGATTCGTCAGACATGATTTTCCTTTCACAAATCCATGCTGACTTTGTCCGATGATTTCACCTCTTTCCAAATGTGCTGTTATCACATTTTTGATAACCGACTCTTGCATTTTCCCCACCACCAATGTCAGACTAACCCAGGGGTCAGCAACCTTTACCACTGAAAGAGCCACTTGAACCCGTTTCCCACAGAAAAGAAAACACTGGGAGCCGTAAAACCCGTTTGACATTTAAAATGAAATAACACTGCATACAACGTTTTGTTTTGCCTTTATGCTATGTATAAACAAACTATAATGTGTTGCATTTATGAAATTGATGAACTCCTGCAGAGAAAACGAAATTACATTTCTGCATGCAACAAAAACATTTTGAACTCCGAAAAAAAGACGTTGTGTTGAAGGTTACTTTTAAGTAAAATACTCAACGTCTATTTGAGTCCTTCTTGTATTTATGAAAAACGCCAAACTTAAATTTGCCGCCAGCAGCAAACCAAAAATAACGTCAGCCAGCTATCAACCTGAAAAATGAAAGGACTATTTCACTGAACAATGAAAACATATGAATATACGTAAAATAATAGGCAATTAAAATATTTATCATACTTGTTCAGGTTGACTCACACCTGACAATGCAGTCGTATTCAGTAGGGATGGATCGATGCTTAGGGGAGTGACCGGGAAGGATAATGTGTTTTTTTCCTCTCTGAACTCACAGAAGCGTTTCCCAAACGATGTTTGCATTGCGATGATTGCAGAACGTAAATACTCCGAATTTATCATGTCATGACCTTGTTTGAACTCTCTCAAATTGGGGAAGTGAGACAATGTGCCTTTCTGTAAATCTCTGGCAAGCACTGTCAACTTGCGCTCGAATGCCAAAACATCCTCCAACATGTGCAGGGCTGTACGTCCTTACCCCGTTGAAGAGCTGTGTTCAGCGTGTTCAGGTGCGCTGTCATGTCTACCATGAAGTGTAGCTTTTCCAGCCACTCTGGCTGTTCCAGCTCAGGAAAGGTGAGCCCTTTGCTGCCCAGGAAAGTTTTCACTTCTTCCAGACACGCGACAAAGCGTTTCAGCACCTCCCCTCTGGACAGCCAGCGATAAAAACACGTTGTAGCGGTGTGCTACACGCAGTCAGTAAACTGCAGTCAAAGATAGCTTTATTCGAACTAAACAGCCTTGCTTTTAAGCCTCCCTCAACCCGCCCCCCATGGGCGCGGATGCTGCAAAAGACACGTACTCACAAACCCCCGTAGGCTATCTCCCTTAGCCTGAACGCTGGCTAATTGTGAGCCGGTTCGGATGTGTCAGGAAATGGGTCGCCACAACGTCTTATTTAGATTGCACAAGATCACCATAATCTTCAAATTTAGAATTACATTTCAAAAACTAACAAACTAACATAAAATACATTTTAATTAAATACTGACCATGTAGCGGTGTGCTACACGCAGCGCTAAAATTACGACACGGAGACGGTAACTGCAGTCGAAGGAAAAAACTTTATTCGAAATCTTCAGCCTCACTTTTAAGCCTCCCTCAACCTGCCCCCCGTGGCGCAGAGGCTCCAAAGCTCTGTGCTCGCAAACCCCTGTGGGCTATCTAATTGTGAGTCGGTTCGGATGTGCCAGGAAAAGGGTCGCCACAACCAATTATTTCCCAAAGCAACAGGGAGCCGCAGCACAGACGTAAAAGAGCCACATTTGGCTCCGGAGCCGCGGGTTGCCGACCCCCGGACTAACCAATCTATAATTCCCCGGTTTCTCTCTCCCTCCTTTTTTAAAAAGTGGGGTTACATTAGCCACCCTCCAACCCTCAGGAACTAATCCAGAATCTAAAGAGTTTTGAAAAATTATCACTTGTGGCGACCCACTTTCTGCGCAGGCGAACCGGCTCACAAATAGCCAGCGTGTGGTGGGGGGGGGGGGGAAGACTTTGGTAATACACCTCCAATGTCATTTCCGCCCGGAGAGGGTGGGCGCTAGAGATTTAAATACCAGCGCCGCAAAGTTTGAATAAACTAGTCTCGAAACGACTTACCGACTGCGTGTCGTTATTTCAGCGCTGTGTGTAGCACATCACTACATTGGTGACCCCAACGGTCCAAACGGGATTTGGACCAAAGATGACCGACTCTTCATCTGTTCACGCAGTTTCGCTAAAACTGCCGACTTTCTGGACGCGGCAACCACGCGTGTGGTTTAGCCAAGCAGAAGCCCAGTTCCAGATTCGGCAGATATCCTCTGATTCCAGGCGTTACTATCATGTGGTGAGTGCCCTTGACCAGGAGACGGCCGCCCAGGTTGCGGATTTCATACAGTCACCCCCGGAAGAAGGCAAATATGAAGCATTCAAAGTGCTGCTCATTGGGACCTTCGGCCTCTCACGGCATGAGCGGGGTGCCCACCTGCTTCACCTGGATGATTTGGGAGACAGACTGCCGTCAGCGTTGTTGAACGAGATGCTGTCCCTGGCTGACGGACACAAGCCCTGCCTCATGTTTGAGCAAGCATTCCTAGAGCAACTGCCCGAGGACATATGTCTGCTGCTGGCCAACGCAGATTTCAGCGACCCCCCGGATGGTGGTGGCCCGGGCAGACGTGCTGTGGAAAGCCAAGAGGGAGAGCTTGTCGGTCAGATTACCAGGCCACGCGCCCCACGGCAGACCAGACCAGGCCTGGCAAGGGAGCACACACAACACAGGGGCAGAAATGAAGAGGACAGTGAACAGTGGTGTTTCTACCACCAGCGGTGGGGCACAAAAGCCTGCCATTGTCACCCGCACTGCAAGGGCCAGGGCCAGCTGCCGCTAATGACGATGGCAGCTGGCCACCAGGACAGCCTCTTGTACGTCTGGGACAAACAGTCGGGACGCCGTTTCTTGGTCGACACCAGAGCGGAGATCAGCGTCTTGCCCCCGACGGGGTACGACACCCGCAACAGGAAGCCAGGACCCACTCTGAGGGCTGCAAACGGCAGCACGATACGGACCTACAGCACCCGCACAGTGCAGCTGCAGTTCGGCGCCAGCCGGTTCATGTGGGACTTCACACTGGCCGCCGTGGCCCAACCACTCCTAGGGGCGGATTTCTTGCGAGCTCACAGCCTGCTGGTCAACTTGCAAGGGAAAAGACTGGTACATGCCGAGACTTTCCAGACATTCTCCCTGGGTGAAGCCAAGTTGCCGGCCCCACACCTGGACTCCATCACACTGTCGGACAACGACTTCACCAGAGTCCTAGCGGACTTCCCATCGATTCTGACACCGCAGTTCACGGCAGCCATGCCCAGACACGGGGTACAGCACCACATCCCGACCCAGGGACCACCCCTTCACACCCGTGCTCGAAGGCTTCCCCCGGAAAAGCTCCGCCTGGCGAAGGAGGAGTTCAAGAGGATGGAGGAATTGGGGTTCGTACGGAGGTCTGACAGCCCATGGGCCTCCCCCCTACACATGGTGCCCAAAGCAGCTGGGGGTCAGAGACCATGCGGCGACTACCGCAGACTGAACGAGGCTGCAACTCCAGACCACTACCCCGTGCCGCACATACAGGACTTTGAAGCAAACCTGCACGGGGCAAGAATCTTTTCCAAAGTAGACTTCGTCCGGGGATACCATCAAATCCTTGTGCACCCTGAAGACATCCTCAAAACAGCACTCATCACCCCGTTTGGCCTGAAGAATGCCGCACAGACATTCCAGCAGCTAATGGATGCGGTGGGATGCGACCTGGACTTTGTCTTCATCTATTTGGACGACATCCTTATAGCCAGCAGTAGTCGTCAGGAGCATCTGTCCCACCTCCGCCAGCTCTACTCCTGCCTGAATAATTTCGGCCTCACGATCAACCCGGCCAAATGCCAGTTCGGTCTCGATACCATTGACTTCCTGGGCCACAGGATTACCAAAGACAGGGCAACACCTCTGCCCGCCAAGGTAGACGCGATTCACCACTTTGCCCGGCCCAACACGGTCAAAGGCCTACAGGAGTTCATTGGTATGGTGAACTTCTACCACCGTTTCCTCCCCTCAGCAGCCCATATCATGCGCCCTTTGTGCACCCTGATGTTGGGTAAAGGCAAGGACATTACTTGCGACGAGGAGGCTGCGGCCGCTTTCGTTAAAGCCAAGGAAGCCTTGGCAGATGCCGCGATGCTGGTGCACCCCAGAACGGACGTTCCAACCACCCTCATGGTGGATGCATCCGACACAGCAGTCGGTGGGGTGCTGGAGCACCTCATGGAGGGGCGCTGGCAACCCCTGGCGTTCTTCAGCAAGCACCTACGACCACCCGAACTCAAGTACAGTGCTTTCGACCGGGAGCTGTTGGCACTGTATCTGGCAATCCGGCATTTCAGGTACTTCTTAGAAGGCAGGCCTTTCACTGCGTTCACGGACCACAAACCATTGACCTTTGTGTTCACGAAGGTGTCCGATCCCTGGTCGGCTCGCCAGCAGCAACATCTGTCCTACATCTCCGAGTACACGACGGACATCCAGCATGTCTCGGGGAAGGACAACGTTGTGGCGGACGCACACTCCAGACCAGCTGTCCAGGCCCTGTCCCTGGGGGTGGACTGTGCAGCACTGGCGGAGGCATAGCAGGCAGATGACGAGATGCCCAGCTACAGGACCGCAGTCTCGGGTTTGCAGCTGCAGGACTTTCTCGTAGGCCCAGGTGAGAGGACCCTCCTGTGCGACGTGGCTACCGGCCAACCTCGCCCCAACGTCCCGGCAGCCTGGAGGCGGCGGGTTTTCGACTCCATACACAGTTTGGTGCACCCATCTATCAGGACAACTGTCCGGCTGGTCTCCAGCAAGTTCGCGTGGCAAGGACTTCGCAAGCAGGTCAGTGAATGAGCCAGAACGTGCGTGCAGTGCCAAACAGCCAAGGTGCAGCGGCCACAGCAGTTCGAACCCACCCACCGGAGGTTCAACCACATTCATGTGGATATCGTGGGCCCTCTACCAGTGTCACAAGGAGCGCAGTACCTCCTAACTATGGTAGACTGGTTCACGAGGTGGCCAGAGGCGGTCCTGCTCACCGACACATCTGCCGATTCCTGCGCCCGAGCACTGATTGCAACCTGGGTAGCACGCTTCGGGGTACCGGCCCACATTACCTCCGACAGAGGCGCCCAGTTCACCTCCAGTCTGTAGTCGGCTGTGGCCAGCCTGTTGGTAACACAGCTGCACCACACAACTGCCTACACCCACAGTCGAATGGACTGGTGGAACGCTTCCACCGTCACTTGAAGTCGGCTCTCATGGCCTGGCCTGAGAGGACCTAACTGGGTGGACGAGCATCCCTGGGTCCTGCTTGGAATTTGTACAGCGCCCAAAGAGGAACTACATGCCTCGTTGGCCAAGTTGGTGTACGGCGCGCCCCTGGTTGTTCTGGGAGAGTTCATACCAGCCCCAAGGGGGCAAGAGGAAGAACCCGCAGCAGTCCTGTACAGGTTACACGAAAGGCTTGGCATCCTGGCCCCCGTACCAACTTCACAGCATGGACTGACCCCGACCCACGTACCCAAAGAACTGCAAAACTGTAAGTTTGTGTTTGTGCGAAGGGGCAGACACTGGGCACCGCTACAGCGGCTGTACGAGGGGCCGTTCAGGGTGATCAACAACAATGGGTCCACGTACGTTCTGGACATTGGGGGGAGAGAGGAGGTTTTCACGGTGGACGGACTCAAACCAGCCCATGTGGACTTGGCGCAGTCGGTCGAGGTTCAGGCACCGTGGCGCAGAGGCAGACCTCCCAAACAGAGGCTGATCCAGACTGTGGACATTGGGGGGTGTATTGCCAGTTCTGGGGGGGGGGGGGGTTATGTGGCGACCCACTTTCTGCGCAGGCGAACCAGCTCACAAATAGCCAGCGTGCGGGGGGAGACTTTGGTAATGCACCTCCGACGTCATATCCGCCTGGAGAGGGCGGGCGCTAGGGATTTAAATACCAGCACCACGAAGTTTGAATAAACTAGTCTCGAAACGACTTATCAACTGCGTGTCGTTATTTCAGCGCTGTGTGTAGCGCATCGCTACACACTAATGCATCCAATATTTCTTGGGCTACTTCCTTAAGCACTCTGGAATGCAGACCTTCTAGCCCTGGGGATTTATCTGCCTTTAATCCCTTTAATTTAACTAACACCATTTCCCTCAGTTCCTCCATCTCACTAGACCTTCGGTCCCTTACTATTTCCGGAAGATTATTTATGTCCTCCTTAGTGAAGACAGAACCAAAATAGTTATTCAATTGGTCTGCCATGTCCTTGTTCCCCATGATCAATTCACCTGTTTCTGACTTAAGGGACCTACATTTGTCTTAACCAATCTTTTTCTTTTCACATATCTATAAAAGCTTTTACAGTCAGTTTTTATGTTCCCTGCCAGCTTTCTCTCATAATCTTTTTTCCCTTTCCTAATTAAGCCCTTTGTCCTCCTCTGCTGGTCCCTGAATTTCTCCCAGTCCTCAGGTGTGCTGCTTTTTTTTGCTAATTTATATGTTTCTTCTTTGGACTTGATACTATCCCTAATTTCCCTTGTCAGCCACAGGTGCACTACCTTCCCTGGTTTATTCTTTTGCCAAACAGGGATGAGCAATTGTTGTAGTTCATCCATGCGATCTTTAAATGCTTGCCATTGCATATCCACCGTCAACCCTTTCAGTATCATTTGCCAGTCTATCTTAGCTAATTCACATCTCATACCTTCAAAGTTACCCTTCTTTAAGTTCAGAACCTTTGTTTCTGAATTAACTATGTCACTCTCCATCTTAATGAAGAATTCCACCATATTATGGTCATTCTTACCCAAGGGGCCTCACACGACAAGATTGCTAACTAACCCTTCCTCATTGCTCAATACCCTGTCTAGAATGGCCTGCTCTTTAGTTGGTTCCTCAACATGTTGGTTCAGAAAACCATCCCGCATACACTCCAAGAAATCCTCTTCCTCAGCACCCTTACCAATTTGGTTCACCCAATCTATATGTAGATTGAAGTCACCCATTATAACTACTGTTCCTTTATTGCACGCATTTCTAATTTCCTGTTTAATGCCATCCCCAACCTCACTACTACTGTTAGGTGGCCTGAACTCCCACCAGCATTTTCTGCCCCTTTGTGTTAGCAGCTCTACCCATATCAATTCCACATCCTCAAGGTTAATGTCCTTCCTTTCTATTGTGTTAATCTCCTCTCTAACCAGCAATGCTACCCCACCTCCTTTTCTTTCCTGTCTATCCCTCCTGAATATTGAATATCCCTGGATGTTGAGCTCCCATCCTTGGTCACCCTGGAGCCATGTCTCTGTGATCCCAACTATATCATATTCATTAATAACCATCTGCACATTCAATTCATCCACCTTGATACAAATGCTCCTCGCATTGACACACAAAGCCTTCAGGCTTGTTTTTACAACACTCTTAGCCCTTACACAAATATGTTGAAAAGTGGCCCTTTTTAATATTTGCCCTGGATTTGCCTGCCTGCCACTTTTATTTTTCACCTTACTATTTTTTGCTTCTACCCTCATTTTACACCCCTCTGTCTCTCTGCCCTTGTTCCCATCCCCTGCCACATTAGTTTAAAGCCTCCTGAACAGCAGTTGTTGCCCTATAGTTCAGTCTACATGTGACATCCAGCTGTAATTGGATGGAGTTGGGTGGAAAAAATAGGATCTGTGAAGATTATTAGATAACAAATAAAATAAAAGCCAAGGTAAAGTGCTCATCAAATAAACAAACCATTAGTCAAATCAAGTTAGACAAAAATTCCATATTCAGTTTGGACTCTTGCAATGCATTATTGGAACTACATCAACACCAGGCAATTTGCCAACAATGATGGATGTCTTGATCCAAAGTTTAGCAGATGTCTACCAAGTCAATATCTTAGTGAGCATAAGAGGAGTCTGGATGGTGTACTTCAGTGAACTGAGAAGCAGGAGGGCTATTGAGGAAAACTTTATGTTCTTGCTGCTTTATAACTGGTGTTCAATTAGGTATTGAAAGATTCCAATTAATTGATGTTGAGGACCAACCTGACACTGCTGAAAGCCTTTTGAGGGCTCATTAACCACTTGCACGAATGCATGAGTTGCTGAATCACAGTGTGTAGGTAACCAAGTAAATTAAATAACAATAGATATTTTTAATGCTAATCTCAGTCACAGCTTCCATGAAACTTCCAAATGTGGCAGAAATCAGTGAAAGAAAATCTTTATCTCACCCTGTCTGGCCTAGATGTAACACTAGACCCACCGACTTGGTTTACATAAGAACATAAGAAGTAGGAGTAGGCCATCCAGCCCATCGAGCCTGCCCCCGCTATTCAATAAGATCATGCCTGATCTGTCCATAAACTCAGCTCCATCTATCTGCCTTTTCCCCATAACCCTTAATTCCCCTACTATGTAAAAATCTATCTAACTGTATCTTAAATATATTTAGTGAAGAGGCGGCCTCAATTGCTTCCCTGGGCAGAGAATTCCACAGATTCACCACTCTGTGGGAAAAACAATTTCTCCTTATCTCTGTCCTAAATCTTCTCCCCTGAATCGTGAGGCAATGTCCCCTAGTTCTCGTCTCACCTACCAACGGAAACAACTTTCCTACTTCTATCTTATCTACCCCTTTCAAAATTTTGTATGTTTCTATAAGATCCCCTCTCAACCTTTTACTTTTAACTGTCTCCTCAATTCAGGGAAAATTATGAATAGGTAATAAATACTATTGCAAGTGATGTCTACATTTGTAAATAAATAAATAGAATGTTTAATGTGTGCATATTGTTTCATGGCTCAAACAGCTTGATAGAAAGGGCAGTTTAGACAGTGAAAGACAGATTGAAAGAGACGAAACAAGGTAAAACTGAGGTCAATGGGGTATTTTTCTTATTTGACTACTGGCATACACAAATTTTTCCAGGACCCTGGCAGCAACCATGAAGTAAGAACATTTTATTTCATCCATCCCAAGTGACCCTATTATTTTGCCCTTTACAACACCACAAATGTGCCTAGAAGTTCTCATTAATTTATCTTGCAGTTCACTGGAAGAGTTGCCTCTGTATAAACAATGCAGATGGAGTTTGGAGACAATGATAAAGACAGAAGCCATCAGTGATTGTGAGAGTATTACAGAGGCATATCAAGTACATGATCACAGTCTTTTCCCAGGGCATTCTTCTTGGACCCTTAGTTCCCTGTGGAGCATAGGTCTTTGATGACCTCCTGTCTCCATCATCCTAAGTCAATGATATGGTTGGAATTCATCAATGTTTCTGTAGTCTGTTCTATCCAGTGTACAGGGGATTAGCCTTATTGGCCTGTCATGACTTTGAGAGGCTTTATTCCCAGGGTAGGGAAGTTTAAAACCCAAGGGGCAGGTTTTCACACAGAGGATGATGGGTACATGGACCAAACTGCCAAAGGAAGTAGTGGAGGTGGGTAAAATTACAAAGTTCTAAAAAAATTGGGCGAGTACATGTATAGGAAATAATGCAGGAAAAGGGAACTAACTAGGATAGACATCTTAGTCAGCAAGGTTGTGTTGGGCCGAATGGTCTGCTTCAGTACTGTATGAGTCTGTACAGCTGTAGGATCGACAGCTGTGAAGTTCTTGGTAGTAACTGCACTTGAACTTGATTAAATCAGTGCTTATTACTACAGTGTATTCCAAACAAGTAAAACAGGAGGAGAATGTGGTGGTGACTTTAAACGAAATGTCACAACAGGCATCTGGTTATTGGGACACATCACTTACACCAATCAAAGAAGTTAATTTGTAGTTCATCAGATGATAGATGCCTGATGAAGAGTAATTACAACTACTAAGGACACCAAATGTCACAGTTGTCATTTCAAAAAAAAGTTATGTGCCAGAACCAGAATTTTCCTCAACTTCTGTTGAAACTATTGTGCTGAAGGAGGCAGGTCTACTGGTGATATTCCAGTGCAAAAGAGCTACATCTATTTCACTGAGCAATCAAATCAGCAATTAAACTGAATCTGTAAATATTGATTTTCTAATTATAGCTTTGATGTACTGTAACTTTGAACTTGACTGTATTGAATTTATGCTTTCAACCAAATTAGTAGGGAAGATAGTTAATAAACCTTCAGGACACCAGCACCCTTGTGTATAATGACCTTATCATTATCAACACCTCCTTGTGGGAGAGTGTAAGTGGCTTGTTACAAAGTGGTACGTGTTTTAACAATGAATTTTATGGTATATTGGACAGTGTAGCCTGATGAAGAATAGTGAGCAGAGGAAGCTGTTCTTTGTACATAGAACCCACGGTACTATAGTCCAGTTCAGAATTTGCTAGAGTGGTCTCTGTTAGGATATGTGTGCACTTTCTGAACTCTTGCAATTCAGGGAAGCTTTCCATGCTGACAAAGGCATTTTGCCCATTCCTATGGGCTGAAGCCAAAGTAATGAAATCATCTTTTCTCAGATGTGGATTTTGAATGAGCTCCCTTTTGCAGCATTGATGACAGAGATCAGATCAAGTAGCTTTGAGTGATCCTAGGCTAGAGTGCTGAGAATGACATGATCCAGATCTCCATGGCCTAAACAGTCAAGGTGCATGTGTGAGGTTCAGAATTAGAATCAGGTTTAAAATCACCAACATATGTTGTGAAATTTGTTGTCTTTGCAGCAGCAAGACAATGCAATACATAAAAATAGAGGGGAAAAACTGAATTTCACTAAGGATATTTGTATATACTATATAGTTAAGTTAAATAATTAGTGCAAAAATAAAGCGGTGGGGTAGTGTTCATGGGTTCAATGCCCATTCAGAAATCAGATGGCAGAGGGGAAGAAGCTGTTCCTGAATCGTTGAGTGTGTGCCTTTGAGTTCCTGTACCTCTTTTCTGATGGTAGCAAGGAGAACAGGGCATGTGTTGGCAAGTCCTTAATGATCATCCTTAAAGTTGTAAAAGGTCAGGGATTTCATTGAGGACAAAGAAAGCAATTTCAACCTTAGTCCTTTATATAACATGGTTTAGCTAAAGCAATGATCTGACAAAGGTGAGCCGTTATGCCTAGAACCGTAAAACATTACTGAAGCAGATTGCAAAATCATCTGGATCACAATAGATGACTGTGGTGCAAAACTGAAAATGAAGACAATAGACAATTGGTGCAGGAGTAGGCCATTTGGCCCTTTGAGCCAGCACCGCCATTCACTGTGATCATGGCTGATCATCCACAATCAGTAATCCGTTCCTGCCTTCTCCCCGTATCCCTTGACTCTGCTATCTTTAAGAGCTCTAACTTTTTCTTGAAAGCATCCAGAGAATTGGCCTCCACTGCCTTCTGAGGCAGAGCATTCCAGTCAAAACTCCTTAGATTCTGGATTAGTTCCTGAGGATTGGAGGGTGGCTAATGTAACCCCACTTTTTAAAAAAAGGAGGGAGAGAGAAACCGGGGAACTATAGACCGGTTAGTCTGACATCGGTGGTGGGGAAAATGCTAGAGTCGGTTATCAAAGATGCGATAACAGCACATTTGGAAAGAGGTGAAATCATCGGACAAAGTCAGCATGGATTTGTGAAAGGAAAATCATGTCTAACAAATCTTATAGAATTTTTTGAAGATGTAACTAGTAGAGTGGACAATCTGCAACACTCCTGATAAATGTCCCCAATGGATGGTAGGGAGACCCCTAATGTCCTCTCAGCTGTTCTCAGTCCCTTGCAGGGACTTCTGCTCTGATGCTCAACTGCTCCCATACCAGATGGAGGTGTAAATTGTCAGGATGCTCTCAATGGTGCTCCTGCAAAATGCAGTTAAGATGGGGGGTGATATTAAGGGACCGGATGAGGTCATCCATGATGTGAGCTCCTAGAAACTCAACTCTCTGTATGGAGGAGCCAGGTATTCACAGAGGGGGATGGTTTGTGTGCACCCTCCTGAAGTCCACAATGATTTCCTTTGTCTTCTCCACGTTCAGGCTTAGGTTGTTCTTCTCACACCAATCCACCAGTCGCTCCACTTCCTCTCTATACTCCGTCTTGTCATTGTTCTTGATAGGGCCAACCACTGTTATGTCATCTGTAAACTTGGTGGCATGGTTTGAGCTGGATTCTTTGACACTGTCATGCATCAGCAGTGTGAACATCAGTGGGCTGAGCACACGGCCTTGGGGAGCGCCAGTGCACAGCATAATGGGCCAATAACAATAGGATTACAAGTTGTACTTGTAAGTCCCGGTGTGTGAAATTTATAACAATGTTCACATCTCTCAAGCAATAGAACACTCCCCTTTCTGTGGAACCATTCATTCAGTAATAACAATTTCCAGTCACTGGAAGAGTTTTGAATGAATTGTGACATGTAATTTTAGATCATACCAGCTCTGAAACATGTTGAGAACTGTGAGGAATTTCAAATCATCAATAGGGCAGGTGCTGTTGTTACACCAGAAAGTCTGACCATATTCTACTGAGAAACTTGCAAGTGAAATTCTCATTCTTTTGTGTGATTTATTCAAGCACTGATACATAATTTGATACAATTTCCAGGCTGAAGTCTGAAAAAAGACTTCTAAAAAAATTCATGATATTCCCAAAACTGACCAATCTAAAAGCAGGTATCAACACATAAAGAAGCCAATCAAATTTCTTATTTTTCCTGTTCCATTTCCAAAACACTATTTTTCAAGCAATGCGCAACATACCTATATAAAAAAAACAAAATTTCTAAAACGATGACACTTAAATTACATAAATCTCAGCAAGCCTATTCAAGCTTATCTTAGGAAATTGCTTTTCTTTGGTGTGGATATGTAGAGACTGAACAGTTCAGCCCCGCTTATAAAGCAATAATTCCTAAGCATAAGCTGTGCTTTCAGTCTCTGACTATAATGAGTCCGGGAAATACATGTAGAATCAGTTTATTAATACCAGTATTAATTGATTTAATAAAAAATTAAATATTAATTTATTTAATACTGGTAGAATCAGTTTATTCTCCACTGCAGAAAGAATTTAAGAAAGCCACAGAAATCTGTGCAGGATTGCTCTCTTCTTTTAGGGAAACATAAATAAATGATACTGATAAGGCAAAGAGATTAAAATTGGAAAGGAAGAAGCAAGGCAGAACAATATTAACAATTTTTACTAATTTGATTAATGTCGCATATCTGGCAACAGCATAGAAAAACTGAGGTTGAGGACTGGAGAGGTGTTGGGCAGAAATATTTGGGTTGTTCCAGGGGAGAGGACCCTATGTCTAGAAAATTCAGTATAGTTACAGATTTTGCAATCCTCAGAGTTGCTCCCAGGCCCCTGTCCTGGGTGAATACAGCGAAGCACTGCCATTCCAATAGACCCAAAATAGCTGTGGTTCCATACCTTTGCCATCATGACCTTATATATTCAATACAAGGGTGAAACAGACAAATTTCCCAATAATAATTGAGAGTCACTAACCATGGATGTGTAAAGCTGCATGAACAAATTTATATAATATAAAATAAAAATGGAATATGTCGGAAACACTCAGGCTGAGTTTCGATGAGGGCACAAGGCTGAAGCTACTGCTCCAAATCAGAAAGTGAGAGGATCAGAAAGGGATAATAAAAGCATATCGGGAGAGAACTGGGCATTGGAGGGAAGTGAAAATGGAGTAAGACCTGGAAGGACAAGAGCTTTAAATTTTTTGATCTTTGAATCTGAAACAAAGACAAATAAGATGTTGTGCCATAGCACCATAGGAAACTTAGAACTCAGACTACGACAGATGTGTGTCTTTTGTTCAGTGTATGGCTTGACGTGCTGATACACACCTGACTGACTAGGGCTTGAAGGCTGACTTGAGGTGGATACGAAAGAGCATTAATCATCTCTTTTAGGCAGCTGCTTTCCCAACACAATTAAGGATGACACACTGGTTGAAATATTGCAACCATTTTGACACAGAATCGATAACCAAGTCTGGAGTATTTTCCCCAACCATCACAAATGCACACCATGGGTGTCATGATCCACAGATAACAGGAGCAGAAAACCATTGTTTTAAATGAAGGAGTTGGATTTTCTTAGGATATTCCCACAGTGCTTTGCTTGAAATTTGAGAACCTTACTTTATGCAGCTAGTCATCACTCTTACGCTGACAGATTCTCCCCAGTGGCCAGTCTCCTAGTTTCCAGCTGTTCTATCACCATGGCAATGGAAAGGGAACAAAGTTTGGTCCATGCAATGCCAAGTGGAAATCAGCTACCTTCCCTTATGCTCCCTTCACCTATCACAACCTGATTATTTAACCCTTTGTGGACATTACACACAGATATGGAATTATTTTCAATACATTCTGCTTCTCAAAAATGAGTGAATCTTTGCTGTATCAGAACTCACATAATAGGAACAGCCATTTGAATGAGGCCCAGGGTTATTAATAACACATATTACACCATTTCTTGCTAGGAATCATGAGTGAATAACATTTCTCCAAAATAATTGAATGATCAATGTTCTTCAAAACTGCAAGAAAATCAGAACTGCTGTATTTCGTCACTCTAGATGATTGAAATATTATTGTGTAGCTTACTTCATATTTTCAATGGACATATTCAAATTATCACATTATCATCACTTGTCTATTTTGTCCCTTAGCAAGTGGCAATAGTTTTTGTTTGTGGCATTTCCCACCCATTCTACTTGACAGGAAATGTATGCAGCATGCAATGAGACAAAACATGCTGTCACCTATCCTTGCTTAATGGATGACACCATTTACTTTGCAGTGTTTATTGAGCTGTGAGCTGGTGCAAGGCTTTCCCAGTGCCCCAGTGGGGGAGGGGGAAAGGGATTACATGCATTATAGAAACTGGCAATAGAAGCAGATTATGAAGTCTCTAACTTTCACTGTTCAATGACTCAGTACTTTTAGCAATGTATTATTAACGTTGATTGCAGTCCAACCAACAATTGCTCCAGCCATTTGTTACCCTTTGAAACGGCACATAAATCAGACTCCTTTTCTAAGTGCAAACAGTTCTCATTTTTAAAATGATTACAATATTCTAATGTCAGAGGTTTAGCATAACTGTCACCTTAATAACCAAAGAGGAGCACTTGTGATCCCAGATGGGATTTATAGTCATTTGGCTCAGTTCAGGAATTGTGTTCCTGGAAAACATATTCCTTTATTAATTTCCCATGAGCCTCAGAAAAGCTATTAATTGTATCAACCCCCTTTGAGCAGTTTCTAGTCACTTCCAGGGACACCAGTACGTTGACTAATGCACGACATCCTGTCTCATCTCACTCCACTCCCCACCTCCACAGCTGAACAAATGACAGGAGAAAGGTAACCAGGTGTAATTAACGGATGGAATTCAGAGTGAGCTAGAGATAGTGTGGAGGTAGATGCTAATGCTCACTGGTACGTCCCATTGTGCTCACTGTACTTGCTCTCTCAAGCGGCAATATTTTTTGCCTTGTTGGCAACAAATGTGAACAGAACATTAGTAGAGAGTGTTTGGCCCTTACGTAACACAGACAATGTAAAGACCAAATACCCTTTTAGTGAGGAACATCTAATACGTTCCTCAATAAAATTCAATCTGTTTTAGTTCAAGTGGTATTGTTGACAACTTTGCCAACACTTTCCAATGATAGAAATATCCATTAAGTCATAGCCATAACAGCAAAGAAACAGGTCCTTTGTCCCAGCTTCTCCATACTCACCAAGTTTCCTAAGAGAGCTAGTCACATTTACCTATACATGGCCGATATCCCTCTACGCCCTTCCTATCCATGAACTATATCTGCCTCTACGAATTCCTCTGACTGCTCATTCCACATACCCACACCCTCTGCACGAAAATGTTGCCTCTTAGATCTCTTTATGATTTTTCTCCTCTCAGTTTAAAACTATGCCCTCTAGTTTTGAACCCCTATACCCTTTGGCAAAGACTTTCGGCAATTCAACTTATCTATGCCCCTCTGTAAGGTCACTCTTCAGCCTCAAAACTTCGGGGAAAAATGACCTGGGTTATTCAGTCTCTCCTTATAGTGCAAGACCCCCAGTCCTAGTAAAATCCCTGATAATCTTATTTAGCATCTTCTCCAGTTTAATGACATCCATCCTATAACAGAGCAACCAGAATTGCATCTAGCATTTCAAATGAGGTGTTACCAAAATCTTGTATAGATACAACATGATATCCTAACTCCTGTATGCAATATTCCAACCAATGGAGGTAAGTGTACTAAGTAGTCTCATTACCACCCTGTCTACCTGTACCCATAAGTCACACTATTCTACAGCACTTCTCAAGGTCCTACCATTTGCAGCCTAAGTCCTGACGGTTTGACTTACTGAAATGTATCACCTCACATTTACATGAATTAAACTCCATTTGCTATTCCAGTTTATTGGGATACCTTTGTAATCATAGATAATCTTCTCTGTCAAGGTACTGAATAAATGTATTCTTCTTGCAGAACAATTTAGACTATCCATTGATGGTTCTGGGTGTAAATGTTAGCAAAACTTTTAACTCTTACAAATGGTTTCTTCAGGAAAGGGAGATGAAGTGTCATGAATATGAAGATCAAATGAAAAAATGTGCAGGCTAATATATTGAAAATCCTACTCAGTTCTGCACTGCTGCAGAAAATATCCATTATTTTTAAATTATATGTTGTCAAATAGTGTCCAGCTATTCAACTTCAGAAGGCACTGCTCCAATAAGACAAAGTTGGAACTGACTTTAAGGCTGAGTGCGGTGGTGGCAACAGGCCAGAGTTTAAACAACTTATGCTTTTCACATAACGAAAAAATCATGGTGTAGGGGGAGTTTGTGTCGTAGAGCTATCCCAATGATCCTATTCTCCTGCTCTTTCCAATCAAAATGATTCTTTCTCATGTCTGTCCAATCACTTCTGAAAGGCCTGATTGACTTTCCTAGAAATGGTATTCCAGATCATTGCAGAATATATATTTTTCCTCATATCTCTCTTGTACCTTTTCCCTGAAGTTTTAGATCTGTGCCTCTGGTCTGTGAACTATTTGTTATTAGAACAACTTCCCTATATTTATACATTGTAAAGTGGACATAAACTATTTATATTTTCAAATCTTTGTATTTTTCTTTGTAAGGGAGATCCGAATAAGAAAGTGGTTCATTATGGTTTGATAAGATGAAAAAAATCACAAATGTTAACTGGTACATAGTGACTGAGGTTGAAATTTTATTCAACACGATGATAAATTGACTGCAGCTGCATTAACATGTAGTTGAATGATCAGCAATATTTCTTTGACTCAAAACTTTGATTTGTTAAAAGTTCACTTAATTTAGAAACCAAAGTTCTGTTAAATTCTGCAAATCCACGTACTTGCATACTTTTAGGATCTCCAGTTCTCCACATTGATGAAAGGTTTTAAGCACAGTCAGTCACACATAAGAGTTGAGTTTCTTTCTTAACTGAGTTAGGTCAATTGCACAATGTCATGTATTGCCGGAACATGGTAACATGGTAATCTGTTGACAGAAGGTACAGGATAGTATGTAGGCCTTTAGAAATATGGCTAGGAGCACTACAGTGTACTTGAGGGGCCATATTAAGGAGGAAGACTGAAAAATGGAGCTAATTAAAAGAAGTACTGACTGAAAACAGTTTGAAAGAATCATCCCAGGTCTATCCATCTTCCTTATCTACACACTGTAGCCTATTAATCTAGTATGAAAACAGGGAAAATTTCCACACATACATTGCCAATATCCAGCTCAACTTCTGTATTATCTTTCTAATCCCTTTCACTGCCTGTGTTGTCAAACCACTTCTCGCATATTCTGAACTTGACAAGGCCATAGTTTCCTCCAGTTAAATACTGAAAATACAAAAGCTTCAATCCACACTATTGCTATCAATTTCATACATCTGCCTATTGTCTGAAACTGAACCAATTATTCACCAAGTGGCATTCTGTTAAACTTTGAGTTGAGCTTCTAGACATGTACTCTTACATTATAAAAATTTTCTTTTTTCATACATTGCTTTGTACAGCTCCTGTTTTAACCAGTTTAGTTTTAAAACACTTATTCATGATCTTCACACTTGATGAGTCTAATAATCACTGGCCATTGTCCCATTCTCCGTAGTTCTCAGGTTGTTCAGACTCTGCACTCTGTTCCCTACCTGCACCAAACCCTACCAGACCCTGAAATCTCTCATTTATTAAATTTGCAATTGTACCAATTTTCTTGATTATTAACTGTCTTTGGAGAGGCCGAGCAAGTTTACTTAGGTGCTAAAGAAATGAAAGTTAATGTTGAGGGAAGAGACAAAACTAGGGAATTTATGGCCAGAGTTCTGCTCACCCACCATTATACATTATTTTCTAAGTGTCTGTGCCTTCTACAGTAGCATCAATATAGAAATGATACTTTTCTTCAAGGACATGGACTTTAATGCATAAGGTGAGTCCCATTCCCAAAACAATAATATATTCAATCCACCAATTTTTCCTGTCAAATGGAAAAAAAACAAAAATGTAACTGCTACCAATATGATCAAATTAATTCCACGTGTGACAATGTAAATATCACTTTTGTAATACTCTCACATGTTGTCCCCAGTCAAGGAGACTAATTTTAATTTAGTGTTGATGCTCTTTTAAAAGCATTTTTAGGAATAAGTCACATTGGGTGTTTAATCTCCTTTGATACTGTGATGAACTATATATACCTGTCTGGACATGCCCCCCCCCCCCCCCCCCCCCCCCCCGCTGACTGCTCCTGTGGCCCCTCCCACAGACCGTGGCTCCTCCCACAGACCCCGGTATAAAGGCGATTGGAGGCACTGCTCCTCCCTCAGTCTCCAGGATGTTGTATGGTGGTCTCTTGCTGCTAACAGTGCTTTCTTCCAGCCAATAAAAGCCTACCTTGACTCACGTCTCCGAGAGTTATTGATGGTGCATCAGATACACTTCAGACTGAATACTCAGATCTACTAAACTGACTTTCAACTGAGGAATTCTGAAATTCAAACATCTTTATTTGAAAGGACATATTGATTAAGATCGTGCCCTGGTGTCAGACTAATCAGAACAAATTGTATATTGCATATTAAATTACTTGTTACCTAATAACTAATTTAAAAGAAAACTTTTCAGTATTATAAGAGGAAAATTATAGATGCTGGAATAATGACCTGAGATCAGAAAATTTTGGAAGACATTCAGCAAGGCAAGCAAGGTTGGTGGTGAGAGAAATACAGTTAACAATTCAGACTCATGCACTCAGGGCAGATAGTGGGCTGAAAAATTGGATAAAAGTGCGCATGCCAAGAACTGTATCAACAGTCTGACTGCAGAGGAAGTGAAGGTCATGAGCAAGGCCAACGTCTCCTTATTTTCACCTCCAGAGTGAAATTCAAGGATGTTACCTCCTTTTAGTAACCTCATCTAACTTCAATAGTCCTGTAATCACTGGCATAGCACAAGACAATTTTCTAAGTACATTCATGAACATAAATTTCATTTGTGCACTGCATCTGTCAATAAAGTAGTCATCCAGATATGACAGCCTGTGGAGTTCCCATACACTCTCACGCTGTGTGAATTGGCTGCATTCCTGCAGTCCCTGCTGCTAATACTGCTGCCCAAGCTTCTTTTAATTTACAGATATTCCTCAACTCATAGAACAGTTGTGTTCTTGGGAAACATCTTGGTAAATTTAATTTTATAAATTGAAAATGCTGCGTGAAATGGATAATGGTTTGTTCATTGCAGAGTACTCCTTTTGATGGAGAGTGATGTGCTAGTCAATCCAGTGAGAAATAGTTTTTTTAATTGAGGAGACACGTCACAAAGAACCACTGGAATTACAGTGCAAGCTTGTAAATCCAACATTCACAAATTAAAGAATGCCTGTGCATAGTTTTCATGTCTCTTGTAAATTATGGCAAGGCTGACATTTATTGCACAATTCTATCTGCCCTTGAGAAGGGAATGGTGATCCATCTCCTTGCATTGTGACAGTTCTTCTGGTAAGGGTAGAACTAAAGTGTTATTGTGGGGGAGGATCCGGGATTCAGACTCAATGTTGGAAGAAAGTATTCAATTCCCAAATCAGGACAGAATATGAACAGGAGGGAAGCTGCAGGTGATGCTGTTCCAGTATGAAGTTCGTGTATGAGAGGTGCTATTAGGCACATAACCTCAGGCTGTTTAGATGATATACTGTTTGTTGTTTTGAGGAACTTAATACTAATGAAGGTGATTGTGGTGAACTACATATACCTGTCTCTCAAGTGGCCTATTTTGTTTGGATGCAGGTATTGATTTTCCCGAGTGTTGCGGAAGGTACAACTGCCCAGGTATTCATGGTAGATGGTAGAAAGGCTTGGATGGGATGAGAGCCATTTACCATCTAGCTTATGATTTGCTGTTGTCACAAGAGTTTGATGCACTCAGCCTTTTGGTGTTGGAGAGCTTGGTGACAGCAGTATCGAGCATACAGGTGGTTAGTCTCCCATTTGCTGGAGGTAAGGCAAGGGTGAGGTGTATCAGGTCACCTTCTTATCTTGATTCTGAACTTGGACCTTCCGAAAATTCTTGAGACAGATTGTTGGAGAAGCATCAGAAGGTAATAAAAAAAAATTGGAGGTTGTTTTAAAAATCAAAGCATGATAGCACCAGGTTTGTTTAACCTTGGATTGAATGATGCTAGTCACAACCAGTCTTAGTATTTTCTTGGTTAAGGATAGCTCAATCATCCACAGTTAATGTTAATGATGAATAACACCTACTACTGTCCAGGTTCACAATGGCAGCGTATTAGAAATACACTTTCAAAGCCAGTACCAATGCTAAAAGACTATGGGACCTATTCCCACTTACTGTGCCCGCTACTGATCACCAATGAAGCTGCACACCATTTTATTAGATAATACTTTGCTACAGGTATCACTGTTGGGTCCTGTGTTGTTTGTTATATATATTAATGATTTGGATGAGAATGCTTTGGCGTGATTAGTGAGTTTGCAGATTGCACCAAAATTGGTGGTATTATGGACTATAAAGCAGGTTGTCTAAGTTTACAGCAAGATCTAGATCAGCTGGAGAAGTGGGAAAGAGAATAACTGATGGATTTTAACTCGGTCTAGTGTGAACTGATGCAGTTTTGGAACTTAATTCAGGACTAGATATGCATGGAGAATGGCAGGGCTTTGAGGAGTGTTGTTGATCAGAGAAACCTTGGGGTACAAATATAGCACATAGTTCTCAGAAAGTGTGTGCATTCAACAATCAAGGCACTGAATATAAGATTCGGGACATCATGTTACACTTGTACAAAGCATTGATTAAGCTACATTTGGAGTACTGTATGCAGTTGCAGTCACTACATTATAGGAAGAATGTGACTAAGCTAGAGAGGTTGGAGAAAAGATTCGCAAGGATAGGAGTGCTTGAGTTATTGGGAGAGACGGTATAGGTTAGGTCCAGTCTCTCTTGGACCTAACATGTCCAAGAAAGACTGCACTAATACAAGCAAAGGTGTATGAAAAGTATGAGTAGCCTGAGAGTAGATTGCCAGCCTCTGTTTTCCATGGTGCAGATGTATGAAACTAAAGGGTATAGGTTTAAGGTGAGAAAGATGAGTTTAAAGGTAATCTAAGGGATTAATTTTTCACACATATAGTAGTTGGTATCTGGAATGAACTGCTAGACGATATGGTGAAGGCAGGATCAATAATAACATTTAAGAGGTATCTTGACAGGTACTTGAATTAATAGGGCATAGAGAGATATACATTTAATGCAGAAAAGTGGGATTACTCTTTTGGGTGTGCGTGTGTGCGCGCCCTTAACTCCTGGTGGAGTTGTCGGGGCACCATCATGACAAGCTTTTAGCACCGATCTTTTTGGTGATTGCATCGTATGGCATCTGAAACCTGGCAGAGCCCATCCCTCTCCAGGTTTTTGGACCCGGCTGGATTAGAACTTGGGAGCCTCCGCTCCAAATTCCGGCGCAGAGGCCACTACACCACCAGCCAGCCAGTGGCACCCCAGACGGGTGTCAACTATTTTGATACCTATATGTAAAGATAAGATAAAACTTTATTTATCCTGAAGGAAATTATTGTTGTAAGGTTGCTCAGTCAGAAATATAAACTCTAAATACAAAATATAAGCCTTGAGGCACAAAATAAATACCAAGTCAAGTCAAGTCAACTTTTATTGTCATTTTGACCATAACTGCTGGTCCAGTGCATAGTAGAAATGAGACAATGTTTTTCAGGACAGTGGTTTACATGACACAGTACAAAAAACTAGACTGAACTACGTAATAAAAAAAAGAGAAAGCTATACTAGACTACAGACCTACACTGGACTGCATAAAGTGCTCAAAAACAGTACCAGCATGACAATAAATAATAAACAGGACAGTAGGGCAAGGTGTCAGTCTAGGCTTCGGGTATTGAGGAGTCTGATAGCTTGGGGGAAGAAACTGTTACATAGTCTGGTCGTGAGAGCCGGAATGCTTCAGAGCTTTTTCCCAGACGGCAGGAGGGAGAAGAGATTGTATGACAGGTGCATGGGGTCCTTTAATGCTATTTCCTTTGTGGATGAAGCGTGTAGTGTAAATGTCCGTGATGGCGGGAAGAGAGACCCCGATGATCTTCTCAGTTGACCTCTCTATCCGCTGCAGGGTCTTGTGATCCGAGAAGGTGCAATTTCCAAACCAGGCAGTGATGCAGCTGCTCAGGATGCTCTCAATACAACCCCTGTAGAATGTGATGAGGATGGGGGGGTCGGAGATGGACTTTCCTCAGCCTTCGCAAAAAGTAGAGATACTGCTGGGACTTTGCTATGGAGCTGGTGTTGAGGGACCAGCTTTTTAATGTACAAAATGTACATTAAAAAGTAATAGTGTAAAATACAGACGGGCAATGAAACCATGTACATATATACTTACGGAGGGGAAGTTGTAGAGTCCTGTGCCGTTCAGTGGTAGAATCAGTCTGTTACTAAATGTGCTCCTGTTTGTCAGTTATGTCATGAAGGGTGTGAGAGGGATTGTCCATAATGCTCCGTAGCTTCTGCAGCATCTTCCTCTCAGACACAATCCAGTTCCACCCCCAGAACAGAACCAGCCTTCCTGATGAGCTTAGTGATTATCTGTCTTTGGGTTTTTGGAGTTCCCTTGAAGAAGCAAGTGTAGGCTGATAACCAGGCTGCTCTCAATGCAGAAATATCCCGTTGTACTTCTGTCCACATGGGTTTCTATCCCCACTATTTAAACCCAGGCACAAGATTTTGGAATTCAGTCAGGTCTAAATGCTAATTGGAAATTTTCTGAGAATTAATATGCACTTTTCCTTCATTGTCCACATTAAGTATCTCCAGTAGTGAGCAATAAAACCCTGCGTCACTGATAATTTTGCCAAGTTCAGTGGTCCTGAAGTCAATTGCAATGATCAATTAGTACACTGGCTGATGTAAATTAATTCATTATTGCTCAGACCTTATGATAATCTAATTAGTTTGTTAATTTTATTGCTAAAGTAGTTTGACATCTTCAGGCTTTCTGGAGAATAATTTTGTTTTTACGCTAACTCAAAAATACTAATTTCCATATTACAACCTTTGCTGTTTATGGTGCCTTGGCAAGGATTAAAATAAATTTAGCAATTATTTTAAACTGATTTAATCAGCTTAGGATAAAGGTCAGTTTCTGATAAGGGACATTTACAGCACTGCTCTGTCGTTAACTTAATGCATTTTTTTTATTAGAGAAGGAGATGTTTTAGCACCAGAGCTATTACTAGCAGAGTGATTACCATTGTTAACTATAGAGAAAGCTCTATAGTTTTTTTAAAAAGAAAGAAGCAGAAGAGAATCAATGGTCCTGAAATCCCCAAGGATTTCCAGTGCTCCCAACTTGATCTCAGCCAACTGATCAATGCAAACTCTGAGTAAAATAGTGCTCCATTGCACACTTATTCTACCCCTTGCTCTCCTTCCAATGTTTAGTGCAAGACTTTTTCTTCTTCTTTGTAGAGTTGCACTGACTATAATGCATGGCATCATTTCTACTTCTAAACGTGTTGACAACATTTACCAAGCATATGTATCTTAATTATTATGACATGCTTTCATGGAAGCCCCATGACAAAATCTTAAAAATCCCAATGGAATGCTTGTGGTACTTGTTACACTAGCATTGATGAAGTACAAGCATATGGACATTGGCTTACTGTGTCAATCAATTACTGAACAACTCTGCAAACAAGAGTCTTGTTTTAATTTAACTGCCTGTGTATGCTTTGGAATTTGGTTTATTTTTCCTATGAAGAACAAAATGCTGGAACAACTCAGCCGCTCAGGCGCATCCATGAAAATTAACAAACAGTTGACATTTTGGGCTGAGATCCTTCTTCAGGGTGGTGTTGTGTACGTAATATTTCAATAATATTAAAATAATATTCTACAACTAACTACAGGTTATATATAAAAGTACCATGAATGGTATATGTTATCACACCGCAACATCATATGTGCATGGCTCACTAGAAAAACGAGTAGACATGCGTTATCTCAGAATCAGAATCAGGTTTATTGTCACCGGCAGCAGCAGTTCAATGCAATACACAATATAAAAGAAAAAATTAATAATAAATAGATTACAGTATACGTGTATTGAATGGATCAAAAATTGTGCAAAAAAAGAAGTAATATATATTAAAAAGCGAGGTAGGGTTCAATGTCTATTTAGGAATCGGATGGCAGAGGGAGAAGGAGCTGTTCCTGAATTGCTGAGTGTGTGCCTTCAGGCTTCTGTACCTCCTCCCTGATGGTAACAGTGAGAAAAGGGCATGCCCTGGGTGCTGGGGGTCCTTAATAAAGGATGCTACCTTTCTGAGACACCGCTCCTTGAAAATGTCCTGGGTACTTTGTAGGCTAGTAGCCAAGATGGAGCTGACTAAATTTACAACCCTCTGCAGCTTCTTTCAGTCCTGTGCTGTAGCCACCCCCACCCCCAATTACGAACAGTGATGCAGCCTGTCAGAATGCTCTCCATGGTACATTGTTACATCTATAGAAGTTTTTGAGTGTTTTTGTTGACATATCAAATCTCTTCTCTCCTAATGAAGTATAGTTGATGTCTTGCCTTCTTTATAACTGCATTGATATGTTGGGACCAGGTTAGGACCTCAGAGATTTTGACACCCAGGAAATTGAAACTGCTCACTCTTTGCACTTCTGATCCCTCTATGAGGATTGGTATGTGTTCCTTCGTCTTACCCTTCCTGAAGTCCACAATCCAGTTGCTACACCAGATCCCTAACACGGTCTTCAAGGAGCTGCAGCTGGGTGCACTTCATGCAGATGTAGTTCCCTGGGAGACACTGGGTCTCCCAGTTCTCCAACATCCAGCACAAAGAGCATACCACAGCCATTTAAATGGAACAGTAAGAGAGGGACAAAAAAACAAAAAGGAAACCTTAACAGATGCTTTACACAGAGCCCACGGCTCTACCAAGCCAAAGCCTGTTGCTTCTACTGGCCTACTCCTGACAATGGCTGCTCTGCTTATCCCTTCTGTACTTTTATTTAGTTCGTAGAATTCTGTTGACTCTGCTGATAGGCCACGTACAATGGACAAATGCTCTCAAAGCTCCCTTTTTAAATAACTGCTACTGACCTGTGAGAAATCCCCCTGGTAAAGCTCTGTTGATGCCGCTGATAGGCCACATACAACGGACAAATGCTCTCGAAGCTCTCTTTAAAATAACAGCTGAATTACTGGAAATTGCAGCCAGAAAAGTAATTGAGTTGCACTTGGGAATGAAAGTTAATGTGCATACACCGGACCAGTGCAGGTTTGAAGGAGAAACTTGCAGGAAATGCAACAAAGCAGGACACATATAAAGAGCACCTTGGGCAGATAAAAATAAATTGATTGCACAGAGAAGAGAAAAAGAAAGAAATCACGTTGCTGTTTCAAGAAGAGCACTAATCTGCATGCTCTTGATGAAAAAATCTGACAATGATGAATGTGACACAGGAATGAATAGCCTTGAGATTTACAATGTAAAAACTAACAAGAGACCAACAATTTGACTTACACCAGAAGTGAATGATAACTTAATTAAAATTGAATTGGACACTGGCTCAGCTGTTCCAGTCATTCCACAAAATGAGTTTGAAAGGTATTTCAAAGAGACTGAACTGAAGCCCACAGATATCCATCTAAAAACTGATACTGGAGAAGGTAACTCCTGTGGGAATGACATTTGTAACAGTGAAATACAACAACCAACAAGCTACATTGATCTTGTACGTGGTAAAAACAGGAGAGCCAGCATTGTAGGGTTATGAGTGGCTGAGACAACTACAACTTGATTGGAGATCCATCCATCATTTGTATGCCACATCCCCTGCAATAGAACATGAATTTTAAAAAGGTACTGGATGATACCACAGCAGTGTTCAAGGGTGGCATTGGAAAAACTCAAACATATCATGGGTAAAATAGTGTAAGATGAAAATGCCACACCCAAATTTTGCAAAGCTCATCTGGTTCCTTATATAATCCATGATAAAAGTGGCCAGTGAGCTAGATTGTATCGTGTGAAGCCCATGGGCAACACAATTGGAACCAGTAACCAAGAAGAATACGTCTATCAGAGTCGGTGGTGATTTTAAAGTCACTTGCAACCCAGTACTGAAAGAGGATGAAAACCCTCTGCCCAGAATAGAGGATATTTTTCCAAATCTCTCTGGAGGGAAACACTTCAGTAAAGTGGACGTAGCTGAGGTCTACCTACAGATGGAGATGGAAGACAAGTCCAAAATGTTTCTCACCATAAACACTCACAAAGGGGTTTATCACTATAATAGGCCTGTTTTTGGAGTAGTATCTGCACCTTCACTGTAGCAGAAAATTATGGACCAGGAGCTGCAAGGCTGCCCAGGCTCTCAGCGAACTTGGATGGTAACCACTACTGTCCATTTTCAGTCCACAGAAGGGTGCTCCACTAACAACAGCAGCATAAATGCAAAGATGGGCTCTGTTTCCTGGATGAACACAGTCGCAAGGTCGAATTCAAGAGGACAACTAATCACAAAAATGCTGATGGCTTGTTCCATTCACCCTTGTAAGAGGAAATACCTGACAAATTTACAAAAGAGGACAGTCCCTATTATGGCAGAGATGACTGAAAGGGAAACCAGAAAAGACTGCACACTGTGTCAGATCTACCTGGTCACCCAAACTGGCTGGAATATGCAGCAGAAACTCCAGTTGCCCCATTTTTACCAGCACCAGGATGAATTTGCCCTTGACAGGCATTATCTTATGTGGGGATTGAGAGTTGTTGAAAGTTAAACTGTTGGTGGGGCTACGGAACAGGCATCTAGCTTGGTCAAAATGAAAGCATTGGCTTGAAGCTTTGTCCGGTGGCCTGGAATAGGTTAGCAGATTGAGCAGCTTCCATGCACTGTTCCATGCTTGAAAATGCCAAGAGCATCAGCGCTCCATCCCTGGGAATGTCCTGCCTTGCTCTGGCAAAGGATTCATGTACATTTTGCTGGACCATTCATGGGCACAAATTTTTTGGTAGTATGGATACATCTGCAAACTGGCCTGAAGTGTTTCCAAAGTACAGCCTTGCGCACTGTTGGTATATTGAGAAGCCTCTTCTCAAGGACCGGTGATCCAGAATATTTGTTCAGTAACAATGGGCTATATTTTATTGTGGAACAGTTTGAGTCATTCCTAAAAATGAATGGAATAAGACATATCCCATCTGCATTGCTCCACCCAGCTACAAACGGCTTGGTGAAAGATTTGTCCGGAGTCTAAGGAGGACACTGTGATCAATGTCAGCAGAACACACTGCACCGACATTGAATCAGAAACTCACCAGTTTACACAATGCAGCATGGTCCACAAGCAACAAATCATCAGCTATGCTGTCCCTCGGTCATCCCCGGCACTCGCACTTGGATCTGCTGAAACCCAATCTCAGAAGGAGGAAGCAGGAATAGCAGCTGAGACAAGTTGAGGGCTCCTTAAGCAAAGTAGTTTGATGTTCCACTCCTGGACAAGTGGTGCTGGTGAGGGTATTTGGAAAGACTGACAGAACTGGACCGCTCTTCTACACAGTGGAAATTGTGTCTGATGTCATCTGGAGACATCACGTCAGTCAGCTGAGCAGAGCAGAGTCGGTTGTTGGAGAAGAAAGATTTGCAGAGCTGTCAGAACCTCTTCTCGCAGTCCCAGCGTCAACTCCTTCAACCACCATGAAGGAGGCCCCAGAGCCCGAGACGGTTTCACAAGCCCAGGAACCCGAGATTATTTCACAGGCGTGAGTCTCTCCTGCCATTGGAGTGAGCCATCCCACCCCCCCACCTCCACCTTGTCAGGAAAGGCATTATTCCACAAAAATAAGAACTCCGCCACAGCAATCAAATCTTTTGGCCTGAATGAGACAATCTAAAAGTTACTATGGTATGGATATCTATATAGTAGCTCCAAGTTGAATAAATATACATCTATATAAATTAAGATGCATTTTATATTCAGTTGGAGTTTATAGCTAAGGAGGGAGGAGTGTTGTGTATTTAATATTTTAATAATATTTGAGTAATATTATAAATGTTTGATTAAGTATCCCTTGTTGTTTAAATACTTCTTTATGGATTATATGTAAAAATATGTGAATGGCATTCGGCATCATGCTACCACATCATATGTGCATGCCTCGCTGGAAGTAAAGAATGAAGTAGACACATGTCATCTCTCCAGCTCTCTTCTTTTTCTTTCAATTAGTTTTATATTTTGGAGTTACAAAACACGTGTTATCTCTGTCATACAGTGTCTTTGTGATACAGTAAAGAATGGAGGCTCTTAGTTATGCTTGGAATAGTCTGAAACTACAGCAAGGGTTACTTCAGCAGCTCAGTTTAATGTACAGTGTAAGGCAATGCAGAGTTCTACCAACCAGAGAGTTACTTGTAGCTATATTGGTTTCACTCTGCAACTGAAGTTACACTCTGAATTTACATTGTGTAGATTATCTATAGTCACAAGACATCTACACAATAATTATACAACATTAATATCATACAACATAATGTTCACTTCTCAATATTAAAATAGTAAGGAGGTACCTTATAAAGTGGGCACTGAATGTACTTTTGTGGTCTTATGATGCTGTAGGCCATCCACTTCAAGGTTTGATGTGTTGTGTGTTCAGAAATATTCTTTTGCGTTAATAAGGCATTTTCGCCTACAGAACCGCCACTAACTAGATGTTTTCTTTTGTTTTTCCACGCAATTTTCTGTAAACTCTAGAGGCTCTATTTGTGAAAATCCCAGGAGATCAGCAGTTTCTGAAACAATGAAACCACCCTGTTAAGCATCAACAACCACTTGACAATCAAAGTTACTTAGATCACATTTCTTCCCCACTCTGATTTTTGGTCTGGACAACAGAGGAACCTCTTGACCTACATACTTTTAAGCTTTGAGTTGCTGCCGCATGATTGGTCGATTAGTTAACTGCATTAAGGAGCAGGTGTAGAGGTGCATCTAATAAAGTGGCCACTCAATGCATATAATGCTTAAAATTTCCAAAGAGTAAAATTAAAGCAATGTTCATTTCTGGCCAACAAAATCTTGTCTATTTGTTAGAGACAAGTCTTATTGACTGGTATCGCCCAGTTTCAGAAACCTGTGGCCAAGTTTTCATTTAATGGCTAATGGACCCATGGTGTGATTGCATGGCAAAGACTGTGATTTATGACTGTCTCCTCTGTAGAGTGAGAGGGATTTTAATTTCCAGTGCCATGATTAATCTCTGTCTCAAGGGAGGGCAAATGACCAATTTATTTATTTATTGAGATACAGAACAGAATAGGCCCTTTCTGCCTGTTGAGTTACACCACCTAGCAACCCCAATTTAACTCCAAGCTCATCATGGGACAACTTACAAATACCAATTAACCTACTAATCATTACGTCTTTGGACTGTGGGAGAAAACCCATGCATTCCACGGGGAGGACATACGGACTGCTTGCAGATGACATCACAATTGAACTCTGAACTCTGATGCCCTGAGCTGTAATGGTGTCGCGCTAACTGCTAACTGCTAACTGCTAACTGCTAACTGCTGATATGCAGCAGCAGTTCAGATGTGATGCAGCACAAGAAGTTTAAATAACTTTGGGGATGGAGGACACATTGGACAAGAATGACTTTCTTCTGTGGCAGTGTAGTAGCAGCTCCTGCTTCCCCTGGGCCCATACACTGAAGTTCAACAATATTCTAAAGAAAACTACTGGATTCTTTTTACTCTCATTTTCTTATCTTGTGTTACTAGTCTGACAGAAAAATCACACGTTTCTTGCACAGGCCTCTGGTTATAATGCAGCCAATATTGATTACTCACCTTTGTTTGATCTTCCTATTTAGAGATGGACTCTGATGGATTCCAGCAAACTTCGGCTTGGAAGAAAAAAATATACATCAGATATCTAGTTGCCTGCTATTTCTGCTGGACAAGCATGTTAAAATCCATTTTACTGATGAAAGATCATTGACCTGAAACATTAGCCTTGTGCTCTGCTCTCTTCACTGACACACTCAATATTTCCAGCACTGTTTGCTTTATTTCAGATTTACGTCATCTGCAGTATTTTGCTTTTCAAAAATCCACCTTTGTTATGCACAAGAGAAATAAATCAGTTTTTACCCTTCCCAGCCACAACTAGACAGTGCTTGTTATATACTTGGTTTGGATTATTGCCCTTAAGCATTTTATGGATACCATGCTGGATCTGGGAGTGATCATAGAGCAGGGAGCAAAGCCACCATTATTAAAAAAATGATCTTTTTTCCATAGACACAGTATAATTGTAAATAATAATACCCAGACAATTGCTCTGCCAGGATATGAAATCTGAGCTTTTTGTTACATTGCAGAATAGAAACTCATAATTAACTCCCTATGAATCTGCCATGGACAAATTTACTTAGCCATGGAACGCATACTGAAATCTCAAATTCTACAAACTGAACATTTGTACATTTTCAATCAAAAATTTCCTCTGCATAGTAAATTAGTATTCTGGTTTCCTTGATTAATCTGTATTTAATTTTGATAAGTAATAATTAAAGCTTGCAATTGAACAAAATACCCTTGGGGTTAATTAACAAGAAGCTGTGCTTCAGATTGCTTGCTAAAAATCACACCATTTCCAATTCTATTCTAATGAAAGGAAGTGACAATATTGTATGAATCTAATGGTTTAATTACCCGATGAACAAATTGATTGAATTAATATTTGACTTCAAATAGCCATTCCATGAAGTTACCCTTCTTATGCCGTGGAAGACCATCTGTAGATCCCTTTGCCTCTTCATCTCTCTATTTTCCTTTGAGCTTATTTTTTTTCCTTAAGCTTCTGATCTTTCCTTCATTTTAGTTCCTCTTCTGGCTCGGCAGCAATTTTAGTTGATTGGTGTTCTGTATTTTAAAGGCTCTAGATAAATACATGGGTTGCTGTTATATTCAGGAAAAGGTCAGCAAGTGGTCATTATTTAATGGTTCTGACACTGAAGGTCATTAGACCACAAGACCATAAGACATAGGAGCAGATTAAGCCATTTGGTCCATCAAGTCTGCTCCGCCATTCAATCAGGGCTGATACTTTTTTCTCCCCTCTTCAGTCTCACTCCCCATCCTTCTCCTTGTAACCTTTGATGCCATGTCCAATCAAGATCCTATCAAGCTCTGCCTTAAATATACCCAACGACCTTGACTCACAGCTGCCTGTGGTAACAAATTCCATAAATTCATCACTGCGGCCTCAGAAATTTCTCCATATCTCTGTTGTAAATGGATGCCCCTCTATCCTGAGGCTATGCCCTCTTGTCCTAGACTCTCCCACCAGGGGAAAACATCCTTTCCACATCTACCACGTCTAGGCCTTTCAACATTCAAAAGGTTTCAATGAAATCCCATTTCATCATTCTAAATTCCAGCGAGTACAGACCCAGAGGTATCTCTGATATTCCTTGAATGATAACTCTTTAATTCCAGGAATTATCCTTGTGAACCTCCTCTGAACCCTCTCCAATGCCAGCACATTTTTTTTTAAGATGAAGAGCCCAAAACTACTCACAATACTCAAGGTGAACCTTCACCAGTGCCTTATAAAGCCTCAGTATCACATCCCTGCTGATGTATTCTAGAACTCTTGAAATGAATGCTAACATTGCATTTGCCTTCCTTACCACTGATTCTACCTGCAAGTTAAACCTTAGGTTGTTCTGCACAAGGACTCCCAACTCCTTTGTATCTCAGATTTTTGGATTTTCTCTCCATTTAGAAAATAGTCTGCACATTGATTTCTTCTACCAAAGTGCATGACCATGCATTTTCCAACATTGTATTTCACTTGCCATTTTCTTGCCCACTCTCCTAATCTGTCTAAGTCCTTCTGCAGCCTACCCGTTTCCTGAATACGACCTGCCCCTCCACCAATCTTTGTATCATCTGCAAACTTGGCAACAAAGCCATCTATTCCATTATTTAAACCATTGATGTACAGCATAAAAAGAAGCAGCCCCAACACCAATCCCTGCGGAACACAGCTAGTCACAAGCAGCCAACCAGAAAAGGATCCTTTTATTCCCACTCACTGCCTCCTACCAATTAGCCTTGCTCTAACCATGTCAATAACTTTCCTGTAATACCATGGGCTCTTAACTTGGTAAGCAGCCTCATGTGTGGCGCCTTGTCAAAGGCCTTCTGGAAGTCCAAATATACAACATCCACTGCATCCCCTTTAACTATCCTACTTGTAATCTCCTCAAAGAATTCCAACAGGTTCATCAGGCAGGATTTTCCCTTAAGAAAACCATACTGACTTTGTCCTACCTTGTCATGTGTCACCAAGTACTCCAGAACCTCATCCTTAACAATTGACTCCAACACCTTCCCAACCACCAAGGTCAGGATAAATGGTCCATAATTTCCTTCCTGCTACCTTCCTTCTTTTTTAAAGAGTGGAGTGGCATTTGCAATTTTCCAGTCCTCAGGCACCAAGCCAGAGTCCAGTGATTTTTGGAAGATGATTTCTAATGCCACCACAATCTCCACCACTATTTCTTTCAGAACCTCAGGGTGCAGTTCATCTGGCTTGGGTGATTTATGTACCTTTAGGTCTTTCAGCTTTTTGAGCACTTTCTCCCTTGTAATAGTAACTGTACTCACTTCTCTTCCCTCACATCCTTCAACATCTGCCACACTGCTGGTATATTCCACAGTGAAGGCTGATGCAAAATACTCATTTAGTCCATCTGCCATCTCCTAGTCCCCTGTTATTATTTCCTCCAGCCTCATTTTCTAATGGTCCTCTATCCACTCTCATCTCTCTTTTAATTTTCACATACTTGAAAAAGTTTTTACTCTGATATTTTTTGCTAGCTGGCTTTCATATTTCATCTTTTCCATCCTAATGACTCTTTTAGTTGATCTCTGTAGGGTTTTAAAAGCTTCCCAATCCTCTATCTTTCCATCTAATTTTTGCATTGTTGTATGCCCTCTCTTTTGCTTTTACATTAGCTTTGACTTCACTTTTCAGCCACAGTTGTACTATTTTGCCATTTGAGTATTCCTTTGTTTTTGATATACATCTGTCCTGCACCTTCCTCATTTTCCCCAGAAACTCACACCATTGCTGCTCTGCTGTCATCTCTGCCAGCATCTCCTTCCAAATTACTTTGGCCAACTCCTCTCTGATACCACTGCAACTTCCTTTACTCCACTGAAATACTGCCATGTCAGATTTTATTTCCTCCCTATCAAATTTCAAATTGAACTCAATCATATTGTGATCACTGCCTCCCAAGGGTTCTTTTACCTTAAGCTCCCTAATCACCTCCAGTTCATTACATAACACCTAATCCAGTATAGCTGATCCCCTAGTAGCCTCAATGACAACCTGCTCTAAAAAGCCACCTCATAGGCATTCTTGTTGCACAATTATGTCCTGCTGTTATCAAGTTCCGGCTTACATTTTCAAAGGATATTTTTTTCCAGTACCAACAACACTGGAAATATGTACTTCTAAGTTGGTTGCTAGTAAAAGCAGAAATACTGGAAATACTTAGCAGGCCAGGCACCATCTGTGGAGAGATGCAGTTAACTTCTACAGCTAATAATCATTCATCAGAACTGGGGAAAAGTTTGTAATTTAAAAAAAAAATGAGCTGCAGAGATGGTGAGGAAAGGCAGGTAGGAAAAAAGATCTGAATGGAAAGAGAACAGGAGCAAGCTGTGGTGGTGCCAGCTGAAAGTGGACAGTAAAGGCCAATAAACGATTACAGTACTGGGATATCAGCGAAGGAGGTAAACAGGAGTAGATGAAGGAAATCTGAATAAACAGGAGAGATTAAAAAACCCTGAATGTTGGAAAGGCGAGATTGAAGACAGAGATGTTTGATTACCTGAAACTTAATTTCCAGTGTGTACTTGAGTTGGAAGATGATTAAACTTAATTGGATTAGAGCAGGAACCATAGGTCAGAATAGAAATTGGATGGAGGTTAGAATTATCTGCAGCAACAGACAAACATCTCCTTCCATGTACTCTGCATTTGATAAGGATCTACATCTACATCAACTCTATCATTCTGTCCTAGACCCACACCTCTTCACTGCCTTAAGACCAGCTATTGTTTTCATTTCTAGTGGCTAGAATGGTAAATTGAGCACTTTAAATAGCAGCTGAAGCTGGAGTGAGTTTTGCATCTGAAATTATTGTTGCTATATAAACAAACAACAAAACCAGAAAAAGGCTCCAATGTCAACCAAACTACCAAGATATCTTATAAAGTCAAAGCTCTGCTCTTGTCCTGAATTATCAATATCTCTAAAGCATTAAAAAATGCAAACTCTACTGATGAACGGTTTCAACATGACTTAGAGACATCTTATGGATATATAGACTTAAAAATTAGGAGCAGATGTAGACAATGTGACCCTCTGAACTTGCGATGTCATTAGACAAGAACATGGCTGATCTTCTACCTCAGCTTAGTTTTCCTGCACATAATTCCCTGAAAGTCCAGAAATCTATTGATCATTTTTTTAAATGAACTTCACAAATAAGACTCCCATTTCTGACTTAAGTAGTCTGCTTCTTATTCTGACTCAAAGTTCTAGATTCCTCAGCAAAGGGAAGACATCTTCCATTCATCCATTTGTCTAGCTTTGTCAACAAGTCAAGCTTTGTAATATTTTTAAAGTGTAATTTTGATCACCTCCATTCTTCTAAACTCTAAAGAATACAGGAGAGTTAAGTCTCTTCTCATATAACAAACCTGTCACCAGAAACCCAAAGAAAATTTATCTCCCAATCCTGTCTATATGTAACTTCATACCCACAGTAATGTGGCTGACTTTAATCCATCCATAGGAATGGCCTACCAGATCATTTAGTTATAACTGCTATGACATAATTGGAAAAGAATAGAACTAGAGAATTCATCCATCTTGGTACAAAATTTGAATACAGTAAAGTTACTCCACATACCATTCTGATTTAGAAATATATCACTGGTCCTTTACCATTGCTGGGTCTAAATCAGGGAATTTGCTCTGCACCAGTACTCTGGGAGTATCTTCACCAGGACCACAGAGCATAAAAAGGTGGCTCACCCCCAGCTTTCAGATGGTCAATTGATGTTGGGCCATCAAATGATGCCTGCACCCTGAAAAATCAATGTATAGAAACAGTCAGTTTCCAGGTGACTTTTACTGATTCTACTTTCTAGATGTCAAACTCAACTCCTCCAGCTGCTAAAGTGGAATACATATGTAGCAACCAATCAGGGATTGAGTTGAGTTTGATGTCCACTTCACAAACTGCCGAAGTATTAACTCCACTAACTCACTCAGTCTTAATTCCACTTAAGCTCACTAAGTTAAAAGTTAAAACTGATCAATCTACAAAATAAACATCTGATCCAAAACATTGCTACTAGTGTATACTGAACTACACAGCTTTACGTTTTCAAAAGAAAACTAATTCTCCCTATACCATGTTGAGATTTCAGTTCCCTCCATTTCAATCCAACAGCAGACCAATCACACATTACACAATCACACAATGGAGAATGACTTATTTATAATCGATTGAAGATTTAATGTTCTCAACTTTCATTGGTTGACAAACTCAGATTTAAATTGGGATAATTAAACATTTTTGGATTTGATTTTCTAAAAAGTCTCAGAACAGTTGGACATCTGTAATAGATCATGAACACCTAGAGCATACAGAATGTGAAAACCTGAACAAGCAATGCATGCACTATGCATGAGTCATTAATGCAGTAAAAAATATGAACTGGATTAATATTCATTCCACAAAAGAATCAGAAATTTAGAAAGCTGATATTCTATAATATCATCTATATGCTCAGGCTGTCATAGTCCCAACTGGCAATTCCCCATCCTGCCATTATCTCATTGATTGTGCCTTAATTCCTGTCGGCTGATTCCCTATGATTGCTAGTCCCATTAATTATCACATACCTGGTTCCCATTAGTGAACATAGGATAAAACTCAGGCATCACAGCCATGCTGTGCCAGCTCATTGGTCAACTCTGGTGTACGCAAACTCCATTTCCTGATTCCTTTGGACTGTCAGTTCTAAGTTCGGCATCATTTCCTGGATACTCTCCATAAACCTTGTCTCTGTGTAAAGACCCTCCTGGATACCGGTTCCCCATTCATGAGGGTGCTAATGCCTCACGACTCTGTCTCCACACCTGTGTCCTGCACTTGGGTTCCTCCTCAGCCTCGTCCTTGCAACACAGACAAACTAAGACATTTGAGGTTATCATAAATCCACAGCAGCATATTTATTGTATTTTGATATTTTGGCATTATTAATGGGCATATTTAAATGGAAGAGATTGTAGAGAGCTTCTTTGCACATGAAATAGTAAATTGAAAGATTAGGTGTTAAATAGAAATGAATGGAAAGAAATGTGAGATTATAGATATTGGGAGATACATCCAGGATAGAGAAACCTCAAAGGTAAGGATTCAACAACAGTCTAAGGATTCAGATACACTCATCATAAAAAAAACATAAAATAACAACATGAAAAATCAAATGGGATCCCAGACTTTATAATCACGGACATAAACTATAAGAGCAAGTTCTTACTCTGACTTCTCATCTTTTTTCTCTGGTCCTGATGAAGCAACTCGGCCTGAAACATTGATTCTTTACCCTTTTCCAAGGATGCGGTCTGGCCTCCTGAGTTTTGTGTGTGTTGCCGAGAGATCAGCCATGAATTCACTGAATGATAGAGAAAATGAAAGGGGCCGAATGGCCTACTTCTTTGTTTCTAATGTTCAAATGTTTGCACCATTTACTTTCTCCTGGTTTTGAATAAAAACCACAAAAGACTGAATGGTATAAAATATGATGGCGCTAATTGATAAAAAGTAATAAAAATTTGTTACTCACATTTTATCTACCTGGGTAAGATGTAACTAGAAGGAAGCTAAATAAACTGATGAGAAGACTGAATAAAATGTTGGAAATGTAAAACATAAACACTGAAAATACTGTAAATTGAAGAGAATGCTAGAAATATTTAGCACCTGTAAGAAAGAAAAATGGATTAACTTTTAGGATTTTCTTTTCTATTTGTGGTAAAAATGTCAATTTAATTTACACCCATGCTGTTTCATGTACGGTATTGAGTCTTCTACTCACGAGCTATACATAATGTATTATTTGTGCAATCATGTGTGAGTTTGAAATGGCCATAGATAAATGTGAATTTATGTGCTAAATAATATAGTCCTGGAAAAGACAAAAATTTGAAACTGGAGACTGCCAGAAAGAAAACTGAAATGTCTTGGCTTCAGCAATGATAAGGATTTATAGCAGAGAGAAAATGACACCAGCTATCTTTAATTTCAAGCAATTGGGACTCATGAGAACTAAAAAAAAATGGGTAGAGGTAACTAACAATCTGAAATAAATCTGCACTTGAAAGTCTAGACAGATTTTCCTAAATGAACTTTGAACAAATTGAAGTGAACTGAGGATAGAGTTCTGAGAATTTGTTGGAAGGGCCTGAAGAGAGGCAGGACATCTTAGCATAAGGTAATGGATTGGGTGAGCAAATTCATGGTATGCTACACTACAAGAAACCATTCAGCCCATTATGGCAATGCCAGCCCTTTGATGTGCTTATCCAATTACTTTCAGTTCCCTCTCCTTGACCAAAGATATGTATTAGCTTTTCCTTCTATACACCCACTTTCCTTTTAGGAATGGAGCAAATTCTGGGGATTGGTTATGATGCACCATCAATAACTCACTCTGAGACGTAAAGGCGAGATATCGGCTTTTACTGACCAGAAGAAGGAACAAGCAGTGAGTGACCACCATACTACATCCTGGAGACTGAGAGGCCGGGCTCAGGCCTTGATCGCCTTTATACAGGGGTCTGTGGGAGGAGCCACAGGAGCAGTCAGCAGGGGGCGTATCCAGACAGGTATATGTAGTTCACCACAGGTTATAAAAGGGATTTTTCTATTATATTTTCAACCACTCACATAAATTTGAATAGCAAAACATCTTCTCACCTGGATCCACTTATCACTATCTAGTTCCTGCCTTGCCATACCCCATCACCCTTTACTTCTAGCTACCTCCCTTTCACCCATTCAGTCCATATGCAGAGTCTTGACCCTAAATGTCGAATTTTCCTTTGCCTTCATAGATGCTACCTGACCCACTGAATTTGTCCAGCGCTTTTTAGTTACTGCATCTGCAAGGAATTTATTGCATTTGGATCAATTTTTCTTTCAACTAACATTGAACTAAGAATTGTAGAGTTTAGGGATCCATGAACAGTAATCACGAAAGCTTAGAGACAAGTACAAAGGGCAATTAAAAAGTTAAATATACTTTTGGCTTGCTTTCAGAAGGGACTGAAGTGCAAAGGGTAGAACTTATTCTACCAGTACATAAGTATTATTTACATCACATTTGGAATATTGCTTGAATTTCTGTGAAACATTGGTCATGCAGCAGGTGTAGTATGTATTTACCAGAATGCCAGTAGGGCTAAAAGGATTACATTAACAAAACAGATCCAGAAACTGGCCTGTTCTGTTTTCATTTTAAATTATTTAATTCGTGACCTTCAAGGTCTAAGAGATGACTGAGCTTGATGGAGTGGCTGGGGAGAAATCACTTTCTTTGGCAAAGAAGCATAGAACAAAGGGGCATCGACTGAAAATTGGATCAATGCCTAATGTCAGGAAGCACTTCTTCATCAGGAATGCAATTGTCATCTGAAACATTCTCTCCAGAAAGCTATTGAAGGGAGGTCAGTTGATTGTTCAAAACTGCAACCGTGAGGCACTTTAAGTTTTGCAGAGCCAGGGTGAGAAGATGAGCTGAGAATGCCGATCAACCATGAAAAACAGGCTCATAAAGCAGAATGACTAATTCTTGTTCCATACTCCCCTTTGGCAACTTATGCTGGAGTTAAGAGAATGAGCTCAGTCCAAAGCTTCTGTCATCTGTGGATTAATGTTCAAATTACAAAACACAAACTGAACTTGATTCTAATGTCTGTAAATGCCTTTTTACCTTCTTTTGCCTGTTAATTTCCTTTCCCATACATTAGACTGGAGAATACTTGCTGTTACCATGATTGTCATATCCATCTGGGATCATACAGCATCTGCATGCTGAAGAACAAGAACCATGGTCAAGAGGCAACCCTTGAAAACATTAATCATTAAAAGATGATTTCTTTGAAGAAGGGTCTCAGCCCGAACTGCCGACTGTTCATTTATTTCAGCTGAGTTCCTCCAACATTTTGTGCATGCTCATCATTAAAAGACACTGTTTTAAGAACCAGTCCAAATCAGCATAAACTATAAAGTTACAGAAAGTCATGGAGTCATACAGCCCTTCAGCCCTCAGTGTTTGTGCTGTCCACCAAGTACTTAAGTATACTAGTCTCATTTTCCAGCACTCAGTCTACAGTTTACTATCCTAAGGGATATGAAGTGCTCAGATAAATATGTTTAGAGAGTACCTACCTTCCCCATGCCCTTAGGAAGTGTGTTTTAGATTTCAAGCACCCTTTGAATGAAAAACATTCTTCCTTAGCTCCCTTCTAAATTGGCCATCTCTTTCCTTAAACCTATGTCATCTGCTTACAGACAGTAGAAAAGATTCTCATTATCTGCCTTGTGTCCCTCATAATTTTGAATACCTCAATCAGGACATCCTTCAGCCTTCCCCACTCCAAAAAGAAAATGAACCAAGCCTATCCAGTCTCCATCCCGAGCAATGTACTGGAGAAATCTCGGGTGCAAGCATTTCCTTCCTATAGTGTGGCATGCAGAAGTGCATCCAAAACTCCAAAATGGCCTAATTAATGTTTTATGCAGCTGAACCCTAACCTCCTTTCTCTGATCTTGTACTGTATGTGCCACTAATGAAGGTTATTTTCCCACGTAGCTTTTTAACCACTTCTCTGGCTGTGTTGCCACTTTCCAGGGCCTTTGGATGTGTGCAGCAAGAACCCTTTGTTCTATGGTATTTATTATGGTTCTAACATTCACTGTGAACATTCTAACCCTATTAAATCCTCCAAAGCTTACACTCTAGAAGGTCTTCACCTGCCATTGCCATGCTCATCTCATCAGGTCCTCAACAACATTCTGTAGCCACAGAAACCTCTCCTCATTATCAACAACAATGGAGTCATATGACATGGAACCAAGCCCTTCAGCCCAACACTTTGTCCATCCTGTCCAATATACTTACCTGAGCAACTGCCATTTCCTTGCATTTGTCCCATATCTCTCTAAATCCTTCCCATCTATGAATTTGTTCAAATGTCCCTTAAGCTTATTCATTGTGATAACCTCTACCATTTCCTCTGGCAACTGTTTTATTTACCCAATAGCGTCTGTGTGAAAGACTTGTCCCTTAGGCCCCCTTTAAGTCGTTCTTCCCTTCTTTTAAACTGGTGCCCGTTAGTATTAGATATCCTTGCTTTCTCTACCTCCTGTAATTTCATAACCTTATCTAGTCAGTGAAGGCAAGTGTGCCATCATCCTTCTTCAACAGTTTGTCTACTTGTGTCGCCTCTGCCATGTCACCTGAGACCTTTCTAATCATTCCTCGTTCAGTCACATCCAAATCATCTATCAGTGAAGATCTCTACCGCAATCCCCATGGTATACTGTTGTTGTCAGGTGTCTAATGGCAAAAGCACCAACCTTCAACCACTATCTTCTGTTTCTTATCAACAAACAACTTACAGATCCACACACAAAATGCTGGAGGAACTCAGCAGGTCAGGCAGCATCTACAGAAATGAATAAACAGTCAGGCCGAGACTCTTCTTCAGGACTGGAAAGGAAGGGGGAATACACCAGAATAAAAAGTTAGGGAGAGGGGAAGGAGGATAGCTAGAAGGTGATACTGTGGGTGAGGCTGGGTGGACAGAGGAAGAGAAGAGATCTAGCCCTGTTAGGAGAGATCTAGCCCTTTCCCCTTCCTACCCATGTGGCTTCATCTACTGTATCCCCATCTAGGTATCCTCCTTCCCCTCCCCCCACCATTTTATTTTGATGTATTCCCCCTTCCTTTCCAGTCCTGGTCTTGGCCTGCAATGTTGATTGTTTATTCATTTCCATAGATGCTGCCTGACCTACTGAGTTACTCCAGCATTTTGTGTTTGTTGCTTTGGATTTCTAGCATCTACAGGATTTTGCATTTTACTTTCTTGCCCTGGATTTGATATGTTCTTAACTAATGAACCAGTCTATCATGGGGGACCTCATTAAAGGTCTTACTGAAAAGTCCTTGTTGATTACATCAATGGCATAGCTCTTGTCAATTAACTTAGTCACCCCTTTAAAAATGTAATCAAATTAGCCAGACAGGGTCTCCCTTAACAAAGCCATGCTGAATATTCCTGATCAATCCCAGCTTCTCCAAGTGTACATTAATGCTATCCTTTAGGAATATTTTGAATAATATTCCCTATTGATGTTACGCTCACCACTCTATAAAAACCAGACTTAACCCAGTTGCCCTTCTTAAACATCTGCTAGCCTTCAATCTGCATCACTTCTGGGGCCACATAACATTTGAAAGTTTATGTCAGAGCCCAGCAATCTTTTCTCTCTCCTGCTGCAGAAAATTGGACAATGTCTCATCAGGCCCAGAGGATTCATCCAATTTTAAACTCTCTAAAATATCTTAGACCTCCTCCTTTACAGTGGGGATTTACTTCAGAATTCCATCAACCCCTTCTTTGCATTTTCAGCCTCAATATGTCTCATTATGGATAAAGATAAGAAGTATTTATTCAAGACCTCCAGATCGGCACACTGATTTCCAATTTGGTTCTTAAATGGGTCCATCTCTTTGCTTGGTTACTACCTTGCTCTAGATTGCTTATAAAATGGTTTGGAATTTGCCATAATCTTTCCAACCAATCCTACTCTGCACCTTTCTCTGCTCTCCTAACAACATTTTAAAGTAATCACTCACCGCACCCCACCCACTCTACCACCAACATTTTTATACACCTGTAGACAGTTATTTTAAAATGCTTTATTATTAAAATTTTTATCTCCAGGGTAGCTTGGACTTGTTCTTACCATTCATCCTTACCAAAACACATTAGCCCTGAACTCTCCGTTTCATTTTTAAACCACTGATTGGTCACATGAAGGTTTACCTGCAAGTAGCTGCTTCCAGTCCATTTTTGCCGGGTCTTGTTTTATCATGCTGAAATCACCCTTCTGCCAACTCAGGACCTCAATTTCTAATCTTTTCTTGCCTTTCTCCGCAAATATTTAGAGCTATGTTCATTCTCTCTGAAATGTTCTCTGATGGACTCTTCTGCTAGGATTAGCATGATATGTTGGAGTCAGAAATGTGGCCACACTTGTGGGCTGCCCTACACAATCCTCGCTGATTTGACTTGACTCAAAATGACACATTTCACTATATATTCAGATGCATATGTGACAAATTATGCTAATCTTTAATAAAATATTTTAAATCTTTAAATCCAGTATCACCCTTTCTCTAAGAGGGCTATCCACACACTGGCTCAGAAAGTTCTTCCACAGTACTTTAAAAATTCTCTCTGCCAAGTTCTTGCACTAAAGTGATCCTAGTACATGCTGGGGAAGATGGAGTTCTCTTACTACAAATACCTTCTGGGGTACATATTTACCCCTCCATCTTCTGCTGACTGTTTAGTGGCTTTCAGTGTACACCTACAAAATGTTTATCCTTTTTGTTCCTAAGCTCTATCCTTTTTCTTTCTAGCTCTGTCAAGTATACTGTATGGGGCATCTTCTTTCACATTAAGCCTCACCCATATAGAAAGGGAACTTGGTTAAATGTGTAGCTGTTTTTAATCATATTTTCAATACATTGTTGTTTTTGCAATTACATTATCAGGTTACAAAATATGTACAGTCAGCAATAAACAGAAAATTGTTCTAAGCAGGAACAGCTGTTTCAGGGGGATAAAACTTAAAAAGCAAATGGAATCTCAACACCAAGTTTCCCATCAGCCAGCTATTAACAATTGGACATTGGCCGATTTTATAAAGGATGAGTAAGCATCATCTCGGAAAACCAACTATACCAATATAAATCATTTAATTGGGTGTTTTTGTCTATATACCATACTCACTTAGGCAAGATTCAGCAGTGATAAAGAATAAAGCCTTCAGTGTCTAGTTAATTTTTCATACTAACGGCATATTAGGTAAATTATAATACGAATTCAATCATGAGAAACATCACAGATTCCCATTTCAGAGAATTGAGTACCAGTTTCACATATAATGCTGGCAAAATATTTGTTCCTTGTTCTCTATGTGTTTTAATTCAGGTCCCTACTGTGCCAGTTAGCATGGATACAGAATGGTCTCTGTGACTGTGAGAAATTACAAGTCCTCTTCCACTGACAAAAGTGTAATGGTTGTGATTCTGACATTCATACACATTTTGGATTGTCAAGTGCACGTGGGACATTGCCTAGTAGGCCCTGCATTTATATCTGGAATGCTTTTATGAAAGGAAACCCAGGTTTACTATCAATATCTGGTTATTAAGATTCATTAGGGGCTGTTTCCCCAGAACTTCCCTGCAGAATCCTGCAGGAAAGGATAAGTGAACTATGACAGCACTGTTGGGGCAGTTTATGCTCAGGCACCTCCAATAGACTGACCATCTAATTTGCTAGCCTGGTAACTGACTCTTAAAATGTATATTCTGTTTCAAGCTCCAACATAGCCAGACTTTACCACATAGACTGAGGAGTCAATTCAAAGTTTTTCTCAACTTTATAAAAGACCATAAGACATAGGAGCCTTTTGAGTCTACTCTGCCATTTGATCAAGGCTGTCTTATTTTCCTTCCACTCCCATTCTTCTGCCTTCTCCCCATAACTTTTGACAGTCTTACTAATTAAGTACTGATCAACCCTGCCTTAAATATGTCCCCCGCTATCTGTAGCAACAAATTCCAGAGATTCACCACCTCCTGGCTAAAGAAATTGCTCCTCATCTCTGTTCTAAAGTGGTGTCCTTCTGTTCTGAGGCTGTACCCTCTGGTCCTAGACTTTCTCATTCTTGGAAACATCCTCTCCTCAGACACTCTATCTGGGCCTTTCAATTTCCTTTAACATCCCTGCCATGATCTTGAAAAATGGAGAAAGAGTACATGTACTTGTGTTCAGAACCTGCAGTCCATTCAGTAGGAGGACACAGAAGCCCATTGTAAACAAAGAACTGATTTCTCAACCACCCTGTCTGAGCCCAGCTGCCCCACTTGCAATAGAGTCATGGGGTGTGGTGAACTACATATACCTGTCTGGACACGCCCCTTGCTGACTGCTCCTGTGGCTCCTCCCACAGACCCCTGCATAAAGGCGATTGAGGTCTGAGCCCGGCCTCTCTATCTCCAGGATGTAGTAGGATTTCTCAACCACCCTCTCTGAGCCCAGCTGCCCCACTTGCAATAGAGTCATGGGGTCTCCAACTGGGTTCATCTACCACCTCACAATCAACAGAAGTGGAGCAGGAACTTGAATCACGTTTGACTCCAAGGAAAGAAGAGGAGAAGGCAGAGAAGGCTTGCATCTGCTGCTAATTAGATCCTTGTTTTCCTGGACACTCTCATCAAATCAGCCATGATGGTTTATGCTAGTGAACTAATGTCACTACCACAAGTGTCAGTTTTGGTAGAGAGATCCTGCCTGGCACATGTATGCAAAGCAATCAGTGTCAGAGAGCATCATCATTGCCTTGTGGTGTTCAGATTCCTCTGCTCCCCTCAAAGGAAACATGCCCTTCCCTGCAACTCACTAAGCCTGATGAGCCAAAGTTCTCAGAGAAGGAGGAAAGTTAACAGAATTTTTATTTGTTCAGGAGTGACAATTATTCTGATGTGTAAGCAGCAACATTGTGCCTGCAAGATTCATTCCAGGGTACAGCGACTTAATAAAACTACATTTCTAACATTCAAAACCTTCGCTAAGATACACTACAGCACAGCTTAGAAGGTCAGCAGAATGTACAGAATGGCTAATGAACTTTTCAGCATATTTTTCAAAATTCAATTTGCTTTCAAATAAACAGTAATGCTTAGTCATATATTCCAACCGTTAAAATGGTTTCCTTGCTGGAGAAGAATGATTTTGACATGCAATCACAATGCAAGATGCTCTGCTTTCAGCCAAAATGCTCAATGTCTTTGTCTTAAACACAAAGCGCATCTGCCTTGTAACAAAATGTGTATTTAGATTGTCTATAATGTTAATAATGCAATTGACTGAAATTATATGGGCTGAACTTTATTATGATACATAGCTCTTCAGATTGGTTACTCTCAGTGACCAAGGCCAACGATGAAGAGTCCTGATGATGGATCTCAGCCCAAAAGATTGACTGTTTATCCCTCTTCATAGAGGCTGCCTGACCTGCTCAGTTCCTCCAGCACTTTGTGTTTGTTACTCTGGATTTCCAGCATCTGTAGAATCTTGTTTTTATGAATCCATTGTCCTTGTGTTGGTCTTTGGCTGCTGTTACACCACCTGCTGTAAGATAAACAGGAATTGAAAAAAAAACAGAACAAGGCCATCCATAGGAATAACACGCAAGTAGTATCTATTTGGCCGATTTGCACGCATGATAGTATCTACTTTTAGCATTAAACAGCCGTATTGGTATCATTCCACCAATTACATTTTAGCTTGATTCTGCAGATACTGTACTGCAGGGACATCTGAAACTCATCTTCTTTCGATTAAAGAAGTTTTGTTCTTGCTTTGACAGCCTCAATGTCAAAGCTCTGCTAATATTTTCTTTGCTGATATGGGCCAGGCTCCTTTATTGAGGCTGCTGTCAAATAACTTATAAAAAAGTTTAATACTTGCAATATGTACAAGAATTCTGTGGTAAACTTACATGAAACCAGGCTTAAGAGCTATGGGGTGATGTCTCTACATTTCATATAAATATAAAACATGTGATATGAATGCAGGATAAAAGAACAAAGAGAATATTATCTTTCTTAGGTTAGTAGAGTGTGCGCCTGAGGGTGTCAGGTCTTATTAACAGACTCATTATGGTTCCCTGAATATCAGATCACTATTTGCTGTGGAAATAATGATGGCAGCTACTGAAGCAGAAATAATTTGGGAGACAGGATCCTCATTACAACACTTTCCACTTTTTAAATGAACGTTGCTGAAAACAAAAACATATATATTGTAGTCATATAGAAAAATAAATATATGTACAAAATAGCTCAATCTCAGCTAAATGGGAGTTTCGATTGTACTGAAAATGGACTATATATAAGAGGCCTGGGTTGACCGTGACTGTGGAGTCCTGGCTGTCTACATGATATGCAAGTCAGTACACAAGCCAGAGCTGTACAATATGGAGAGCAAGCTATTGCCTATGTAGCAGAACCCTCCCCTCCACACATCTGATGAATCCAAAGGAATATACTGTTTCGTACCAACGGTGTTGCAGGAATTGCCAGGCAGTCTTGAACTCAATGTAGGGCTATTTTAGGGACTCCAACTCTGGATTTTTCTTCAGAGTTTTACTCCCGAAGTCTTCATAGCTGCAAGGCAGAGGAGGTTTGATACCAGAGCTCCTAGATGAGCTGCCAACCATGGCTGACGAACCCCATCCACCCGAAGCGACTGGCTTTAAGGCGTCAGTAACCTGCCTTTGCCCGTCCTTCTGTCAGCAGAAACAGTTCTACCAGGATTAGTAGCTAAGCCACACATGAAGGCCAAAGTTAGACTTGGTTGTCAGAGGCTATTTGAGATGCACGACATTAGGAGCATTTAATAGGTAGTGGGAGCTCATCCCCATTACCACCCCAGCTCTAACAACTTTAGGGAACCAAGCTATGTATAATCAGGGGATTATACTAGACTACTAGTATACTACATTTGGAATACTATGGTGTTATTCATAAATTCCAGAACTTGGTCCAGTTGAATCTGGTCCTGACTTTGACACAGATAATGGAATTTCACATCATGTATGTGTGCTGCTGTTTAATTTTGTCTGGGCTTTACAGTGAAGATATCAGCTGGCAGCGTGTCTGAAACTGCTGTACTGCATTTTAAAAGAATAGCATTATTTGTGTTCCCCTGGTCCTATTAAGAGAGAGACAATCCTTGGCCATATACAGGAGTGTTTAATCCTCTGTGGTTTATCATAGGAATGCACTTTCGTTGATTAGTGGAAATGGCATTTATCACAAGTCCTAGACTGAGCAAGAGCAGTAACAATCAGCTGTCATATTTGTGAGTAAATGTTTATATCTTCTGGCAGACGATATATACTTCTGGATTGCAGCTGAATACTAGAAAGCCAGTTGACAACTTTGACTTTCCATGGGATCAGAAACCTGAGGGCTTATTGAAGTTAATGTCTGAACAGGCAGAGCACCAAACCACTGTACACATCATTTAATGATGCAACAGTGAGTTGGTGTGTATATTATGAAGCAAATACATTGCGGCTTTTACATTGCACTCGTAATCAGTATATGTCTCATTTATTTCCAGTCCCGCTATGTGAAGAGTGACATGTCAGACAACAGAAATTGAAGAGGCTATAGCAAATCTCGTCTACAAATCTCAACTTTGCTCTTGTTGCTTTGTGATACAGGATATGAATCTGGTAAGCATGCATTTCTATTTTCCATCTTTGCCTTCACTGAGTATCTGTTTGCTACCTTCACAGGAATCAACAATTTTAGGCATGCAATTTTGACTTTGGAAGACAAAGGAAAATACTGCAATATTGGATCAGCTTCCTTTAACTATTTTGACTGAAGTCAATCAGACAAAATTACTTACTACTGTGGAAAATCAAGGAATTTAGCTTCTGCTACAGAAATGCTAGCTCGCACAAAACTGTCTCCCATAAAACTTAGTTTGTGTCAATAGTGCATCCAACAATAGATTGAAACAGCATGTTTCGCTTTATTTGATGTATTTCTCATATTCAGTTACCATTATATGTCTTTGCTGAAGAACAGGTGAAAATACTTTTCTTAATTTGATTTTAACAGTGCAGCACACATTTTGTTAATCTTACATTAGTACTAAATGTAGATGTAAAGGGTTTAGGATCCATAGTAATTCATGCTAAATTACTCAGTAACTAAAATATTTTTATCATTGACTTGCAAATATAATAACACTTATTTATATTTTAAATTAACTTATTTATGTTTCTACCTAACATTTCATGTGGAATGTTAGTAGGTGAAATGTTTCAAAACCCATTACGGCTGTAGAGAAGATGCAGACTTGTAGTTTCACCTCGAAACCAAACACTCACTATGCACTGGCCATATTTGAACTTACAAAACTGTCAGTGAAGAGAGACTGTGGCACATCTTTCTCATATTCTGCTGCCCACCGAAATTCAACTCCACCTAATCTCTGCTTCCTAATGTCACGCAGGCTATGAGTGTAACAAACCGATCCACAAGAGATACATTCTCAGTGGGAAATGATGTCATGCAAAGGCTGTATCATTGCCCTAGAAATTCCCACAAACTCACCTCCATCAAGTTTCAGTTTCTCTGCTGAAATTGAGCTAATCTAGAAGACAAATTGGTAACTGTTCAGTCAACATTGTCTTCACTCTACTACCAAGGTCACTGCAAATTTAATCAGTGAGTAGGCAGACAAGTTGTTGCACTAAAGTGTTGCACTTCAGTAGGATCAACCAGGGTGGGTCTTACACAGCAAATGAGCAGTGCAATAGAACAAAAGGATCGGGGAATACGGGTCCATAATTCATTGAAAGTGGTGTAACAGGTTGATAGGGTCACAAAGAAAGCTTTTGGCACATTGACCTTCATAAAGGAAAGTACTGAGTACAGGAGTTGGGATGTTATGTTGAAGTTGTTTAAGACATTGGTGAGAACTAATTTGGAATGTCATGTACAGTTTTGGTCACCTATCTACAGGAAAAATGTAAATAACATTGAAAGAGTACAGAGGAAATTTACAAAGATGTTGCTAGGTCTGGAGGACCTGAGTTTTATGGAAAGATTGAACAGATTAGGACTTTATTCCTTGTAACATAGAAGATTGAGAGGAGAGGAGATTTGATATAGGTATACAAAATGATGAGGGGCAGAGGGTAAATGCAAGCAGGCTTTTTCCACTGAGGATGTATGGGACTACAACTGGCGGTCATGGGTTAAGGGTGAAAGGTGAGAAGTTTGAGGGGAACATGAGGGGAAACTTCTTCACTCAGAGGGTCGTGAGAGTGTGTGGAACAAACTGCAAATGCAAGCGGTACATATGAGCTCAATTTCAATGTTTAAATCAAGTTTGGATAGTTACATGGATGGTAGGATAATGGAGGGCTGTGGGCTGGTGCAGGTCAATAGGAGTAGGCAGTCTAAATGGCTCAACATCGATTGGATGGGCAGAATGGCCTGTTTCTGTTCAATACTTTTCTATGACAGTGTTCACATACATGCATGTTTGGAGAACTAGCTCAGAATCACCACTGACCTGTTTGTTGAGGAACATGAGAAAGTGGTTTTTAAATTTAACATCTGTGAAGCAAAGCTCACCCTCTACACACAGCTCGGCCCTGCGGCAGTAAGAGTAACTGCGAGACCCTAGAAAATAATGCCCATTTCACTATGACTGTTAGCCCAGCACATGGCCTTTAGGTGACTGAGGGTGAGAGTCTTTGGACATTAAGACTTCTGAGCTGGGATAAAATTCTTGTTCTATTAGCTAGCAATGATCCCTACACCTCTGAGAGAAGAGCTACCACAACAGGCAATTTAAAACACTGGAGAGATATCACTAATGCTGTCTTTGTAAAATCCTCCAAATCCATTAGCAGGATAAGCCAAGGCCCTGTTCCAAGTAAATATCCCCAGCACAGAGGCCCAAGTTATACTCATTTGGCTCTGAGCTGCAGGTCACATTATTGACACAAGAGACTGCAGATGCCGGGAACTGTAGCAAAAAAAACAAGATGTTGGAGAAACTGATCTCCTCCACCATCTTATTTCTGCTCCAGGTCACATTTTCACAAGCCCAAAATTAGACTGCTAAACACACAGTCTATTCTGAGTTCTGTCAAAAAATATTACTGGAGGGAAAGATTTAAAGATATTCTTAAAACCTCCTTTAAAAAGTGGATTCACTAGGCCATGACTGCTCAAAATGAAGGAACAGCAAATGGTACAGCACCAAGAAACACCGATCCATTTAGGAATTGAATGATCTACTCCTTTTCCTCTTTTCTCTGTTATTATATCCTGGGGGTGGGGGTGGTAATGAGGACAAGCTCCCACTAGCTATTAGATGCTCCCAATGGTGTGCACCTCAAATAGGTTCTGACAACCAAATTCAGCTCCCAGCCTTCGCGTGTGGCTTAGCTACTAAGCCCGATGTAACTGTTTCTACAGGAGAAGGGACAAAGGCAGGTTACTGATGCTTTCAAACCAGTTGGGCAGATGGGGTTTGTTAACCGTGATTGGCAGCTCATCTAGGAGAAGGAAAACTCTGATCTCAAACTTTTGCTGTCTTGTGGCTACACCCACTCATGAGGAAAGCTTTGGGAGTAAACCCCAAGAAGATAATCTGGATTTAGAGTCCCTAAGGCAGTCCTACATTAAGTTCAATGCTGTCAGGCAACTCCTGCGAAACTGCTAGTGTCAAACTGTATTGGTCTCTGCCATTCCTTTGGGTTCATTGGATACATGGAGAGGGGGAGCTTGTTACCCAGGCAACAGCTTGCTCTGTATATCCTACTGCTCAGGCTTGCATCAGCTAGGACGCAATATCCATGGTCAATTCTGACTGCCCGAGGCCCTCACCTCACACCAGGAAAGTCCACTTTCAATTCTATGGCACTAAACAAGAACAACAATAAACAAATTTTCAGTACACTGTGGTTCTGGACAAAGAGGGTTTACATTTGGAATTCTGCTCTCATTTGATATCAAACCTGTATGTAAAATTTACTTCTGGACATCAGTGAGGGAAGCTGGCATACATTTTTCAACAACTGAGATTCCTGTGGTTCAGTATTGACCCCGACACAGAAGAAGCAGCTGGAGGCAGCCTCTTTGTTGGATGGTAGTAAGTGAAACATGGAAAATACTTTGACAAGGCCACCATATACTCTGCAGATTCATCAAACTCCCTCTCTTGGGGTAGTTTTCCATCAGTACTCCAGAGAGGGATCCTGAGGAATGAAGTTGTGCCTTGAAACCTCGCAGTGAGCTCTTACTTCCAGCGGTTTTAAGTTGAAACAAAGATTGGAACCTGTAGGAGGCAAGGCAGCAATAACTTCCTTTGTGAGTGCTTAGCTGCTAAGCTACAATGAGTACGTTGTATCATTGACAAACCCTGCGGAAGGGAATTACGGTGGCTGATGTGCTGAAAGGGACAGAGGGTGAACTTTCTCTATGGAGCCTGTTGTAACTTGAACGTGCTTACCTTTCTCCTGGACTCCATCCACCACGCCACCTCAAGTGATGGAATTGCTTGTTGTTGAACATAGAATACTACAGCATAGTACAGGCCCTTCAGCCCGCAATGTTGTGCCGACCTTTTATCCTACTCTAAGATCAATCTAACCTTTCCCTCTTACAATTTTCTATCATCTATGTGCCTAACTTAGAATTTCTTAAATGCCCCTAATGTAACTGCATCGGCAACCGATCCTGGCAGGCCATTCCTTGCACCCACCACATGCTGTTCTAAGAACTTATCTACATACTTTTCTCCAATTATCTTAAAATTATGCCCCCTAGTATTAGCCATTTCTGCCCTGGGAAAAAATCTCTGGCTGTCCACTTGATCTATGTCCTGTACCATCTTCTACACCTCTATCAAGTCACCTCACATCCTCCTTCACTCCAAACAAAAAACCTAATTTTCAGTGCTTTAATGTCAGTGTCTCTTGCACTATCATTTGTCGTCTTCTGGTGCTCTTGGCCCTGCATTCACAAGGACAGTCCTGAGTGGAAAGTGCCCTGGGATAAAGAGCATAAAATGAGAGTGAGAGTCGGCTGGATGCCAGGTGTTTGTGAGGGCTGGCTGAGGGGTGAACTGAACAGTTTCACAAGGGAATCTGCAGCTCAGTAGTAAGATGAGAATGGGTTTGAAGGCACTATGGTATTGTTCAAATAGTAATCTGACAGAAATAAGAACAGAACATCCTGCAAAGCCTCAGCAGCTCAGGTAGCATCAATTGAGAGAGAAACAGAGTTATTATCTCATCAATTACATTTTCTGTTATAAATTCAGTTTTTGTGCTTTTTGTAATCCCACAACTGGGATTAACAATTTCCGGATACAAGGTCAAGTTCCACAATGCTATTGGGGAAATTCTAAGCTGTTTAACAGTTACATCTGGCTGTCTCCCAGGAGCGAAGATGACTTTCCTCCACCTCATTTCTGAGTGGGAGATCTTTGTGTGGGAATTCTTTTAATGTGGGGCCTAAATGTGCTTACAGCGTCAATGTGTGTGGTTAGAGTGAGTTTGTGTCCTTAGATTGTGTGTATGTGTGTGCTGGGTCAGTGCAGAAGATCCTCTACTCTGTTGTGCGGTCACTGCTGTACATCAGCCAACTATGGTGGCGATGAAACTCCATGTAGTTCATTCTGGAAAGGAAATCTGCTACCCTAGCAAGTGATTTATTGATTTGGAAATGGTTACATCCAAAATCTGCAACAAAAACTTTGCTTGGTCCATGCTAGCCAGCTTGCATTTTTTTTGCAAGACTTAAATCCGTATCAGTAGCCAAACATTAGCCCTCAGGTTAAAACCCTCCTAATTATTCATTGGCAGTTAAAAAAAATAGAAAGAGGAATAATAGTTGAAGATGCAGTTTAGATCTTTTCCAGTCCTCTGAAATTAACTTTTGACTCCTTTAAAATGTATGATTGTCCAGTACCTCTATAATTGTACTGAATGGCTCGTAAATTCAACTTTGTTTTTCAGGCATTAAATGAACAACACTGCAGGCTTAAATCACAAGCCCTGAGGTCCATATATAAATACTGAGGAAATTCAAACATTCTTGATGTGTGCGGACATGTTGGCCTGATCGTCTTGTACCTGTGCTATATTACTCTATGGCATTGCTAGCTGGTGTCTGAAACTGGCATTTGTCCTTTTGCACTTTCCTATTGAGGGTCTTATGCCTGTTTTGGGGCAAGCTCCCCTGAGATGGTCATCCTGGGCAGAGCCACTTATGTGCAAGGCCAACATCTGAAGAAAATAACTATCATCATTTATGGTTAATAGTCAATAGTTTTAATATTGATTTCTGAGCAGGTTGAGGCAGACAGGAGATATCACAGAAAAATATATGGCTCCTCATTTGCAGGAACAATGTAACCTCCTGGGAATACTGGAAACTGTTGATTTCTATCATTGCAATATGATAATTAGTTAGACTTTAGATAGAGTTAAAAGCAGAAAAAAATGCTCTTCCTACAGTAACCTTTACCCTTAAGATGGAAAAGAGAAATCACCAAATGTGATAATATTTAAATGAGCCAATTCACTTTATGAATGTTGATATGTTAGAAACACAGAAGATGACTTCTGGTGAAGTAAATCAACAAGGCAAGAGATGCTGGGAGAAATTTTCTGGCCATTCCAGCTCTCTTTCCTGGGAACTCTACAGAATTTGCCCCTTGTCCCCAGTATCTTTGGGAAACTATCGGGCTCTGGAGGACATTGGGTCACTGTATGGAGTAAAATGCTCACAACACCTGTCCAGACCCACAAGTGTGCTGTGTGTGAGCCCCATTGCTGGCACTGTGCAAGCATCTGGTTACAAGTCTGGGACCATTGGAGCTCACGTCAATTCTGGGTATGATGACTTTCTAGTCAAGTTTCCAATAATAATATAAAGGTAGGCAGAGGGACAAGTAGCATTGAGGAATCTGCTGAAAGGCTTGGACAAATTGGAATATGCAGATGGAATACAGTGTTGGGAAGTATATGGTCATGCATTTTGATAGGAGGAATAAAGGCACAGACTATATTCTAAACAGGGAGAAAATTCAGAAATTGGAGCTGCAAAGGGACTCTGGAGTCCTAGTCTACTAAAACTCTCAAAAGGAAAACGAAGCCTACACTGCGGCTGAAAAGAATATCTAAACATTAAACGAATACCACTAGTCTTCAGAGTCAGTTGACTTGGAAGTCCAATATCTCAGGGAAGACCAAATGCAAGACAGCAGCAAAGTGTTCCAATGCTCTGTCCAAGTCTCAACAAACACTATGACAATAAGTATGGAGTTAAATACTATCACAAATAACTAATAATTTGCTGACTTGTGCAAGCTCACAAGCACAATTGCCATATCTACTGTGCTGCCGAATTTGTGGTTGTGACATTGATCTGGAGTATTGTGAACAATTTTGGGCCCCATATCTAAGAAAGGATGTGTTGACATTGGAAAGGGTCCAGAGGAGTTTTCACAAGATCACAAGACAAAGGAGCAGAAGTAGGCCATTCAGCCCATCGAGTCTGCTCCACCACTCCACCATGAGCTGAACTATTCTCCTGTCTAGTTCCAATTTCTGGCTTTTTTCCCATATCCCTTGAATCCCTGACTAATTAGATACCTGTCAATCTCCTCCTTAAAAACCCTCAATGATTGGGCCTCCACAGCTGTACGTGGCAACAAATTCCATAAATCCACGACCCTCTGGCTAAAAAAATTTCTCCTCATCTCTGTTTTACATGGGTACCCTCTAATTCTAAGACTGTGACCTCTTGTCCTGGACCCACCCACCAAGGGAAACAGACCCTCCACATCTACTCTGTCCAACCCTTTCAACATTCAAAATATTTCTATGAGATCCCCTCTCATTCTTCTGTACTCTAATGAATACAATCCAAGAGCCAACAAATGCTTTATGAGTTTTATGAGAATGATCCCAGGAATGTAATGGTTAATGCATGAGGGGCATTTGATGGCTCTGGGCCTGTACTCCAAGGGGATATCTCTTTGAAACTTCTTGAATATTGAAAGGTGCAAATAGGGTGGATGTGTGGATATGGATGGGATGTTTCCAATAGTGGAAGAGTCTAGGACCAGAGGACATAGTCTTAGAATACAAGGACGTCTCTACAGAAGAGAGATGAGGAGGGCATGAATTGCCCACACTCAGTAATAATTCCATCTGTGTGGTTTATGGTAAATGTGAACAATGTTGTCCCTAAAATTGACTCCTAGAATTCCACGTTTGAGTTTTCCAATTAATCAGATGTTCTTTCTCTCTTTTCTGTTGCAATTTTCAACGAATTGGACATTTTGTTCAAATAGTAAATTGAAAAGATGCAATCCACAGATCTGTATGTTTGGAAACCATTTCATATAACAAATTGAATTGAAACTAATGAAATATTTCATGAGCTGCAAAGCTAAATTACCCTTTTACACTGTTTATTCTTACCTGCCTAAATGAATTCAGAAAAGATCGCCAATAAACCTTTTTTTTAATCCAACTTCGATCGCAACATTTATTTGCAAATAAGTTAATGAGACACAAGTAGAAACTTAGCATTGAAATGGATTACCTACCAATTAATGGTTCCAAACAATAAAAATAATGCTGACTAATTCTTGAACTGAGATTCTGTCTAAATATAATGTGACAGAGACTCTCCGCGCAGCCCACAGGAGTTCCCACAGACAGTCACAGCAGACAACTGAAGCTCTCGGAAATCTATTCAGATGCAAGTGCTGAATTTTAGAGCCTCATTTTGTGCTTACTCGAAGGTGAGCCTCATGATGAAAATACAATGCACTCAGCATATGCAATCTGCTTCATGACAAAAATATCAGGTCAGGTGACATAAGGGCGTGCATTTCTCATTCGGTAAAAAAGAATTCCCTCCCCCCTCCCCTCTTTTGTTATTCTCCACTCTGGCCTCTTAATCTCTTCTTACCTGCCTATCATCTCCCCCGTGTCCCCTCCTCCTTCCCTTTCTCCAATGGTCCACTCTCCTCTCCTATCAGCGTTTTTCCTCTCCAGCCCTTTGTCTTTCCTTCCCGTATGGCTTCACCTATTTCCTTCCACCTATCCTCCACCCCCTCTCTTCACCTTTTTATTCTGGCATCTTTCCTCCTTCCTTTCCAGTCCTGATGAAGGGCCTTGGCCCGAAACGTCAACTGTTTACTCACGTCTATACATGCTGCCTAACCTGTCGAGTTCCTCTAACATTTTGTGTGTGTTATGTAGGGTGGCAAGTAAGGTCTGACTGGGATATTCTAATGATGCTGAGTGGAATGCCAAATTTCATGATTTTTTAAGGAGTTCCATAAAAGCTCCAGGTTTGTCCTGTAGCGGTGTGCTACACGCAGCGCTAAAATTACGACACGGAGTCGGTAACTGCAGTCGAAGGAAAAACTTTATTCGAAAACTTCAGCCTCACTTTTAAGCCTCTGTCAACCGGCCCCCCATGGCGAAGAGGCTCCAAAGCTCTGTGCTCGCAAACCCCCGTAGGCTATCTAATTGTGAGTCGGTTCGCATACGCTAGGAAATGAGCCGCCACATAACCCCCCCCCAGAACCGGCGATACACCCCCCAATGTCCACAGCCTGGGCCAGAACCTGCTTGGGAGGTCGGCCTCTGCGCCGAGGCGCCGGAAACTCGGCCGGTTGCGCCAGGTCCACATGGGCCGGCTTGAGGCGGTCCACCGTGAAAACCTCCTCCTTCCCCCCAACGTCCAGCACGAACGTGGACCCGTTGTTCCGGAGCACCGTAAACGGCCCCTGGTGAAGTCGTTGTCGGACAGCGTGATGGAGCCGAGGTGAGGGGCTGGCAACTGGGCCGCGCCCAGGGAGAACGTCTGAAAGGTCTCGGCGTGTACCAGTCTCTTCCTGGGCAGGTCAACCAGCAGGCTGTGAGCTCGCAAAAAATCCGCACCCAGAAGCGGTTGGGCTACGGCGGCCAGTGTGAAGTCCCACGTGAACTGGCTGGGGCCGAACAGTAGCTGCACCTGACGGGTGCCATAGGTCCTTACTGTGCTGCCATTCACGGCCCTCAGGGGGGGACCCGGTGCCCTGCTGCGGGTGTCGTAACTTGTCGGAGGTAAAACGCTGATCTCAGCCCCAGTATCGACCAAAAACCGGCGTCCCGACCTTCTATCCCACACATACAGGAGGCTATCCCGATGGCCAGCCGCCGTAGCCATCAGCGGCGGCTGGCCCTGGCGTTTCCCGGGAACTTGCAGGGCGGGCGGCAACGGCGGGCTTCTGCGCCCCACCGCTGGTGGTAGAAGCACCAGTGGTCATTAGGCCGGGGGTTAGTGGGCTCTGCGGCCGGGCCTGGACTGGTTTGCTGCCGGGAGCGTGGCTGGGAGATCTGTGCGATGGACGCCCCGCTCACATTTTTGGCGTTCCACAGCAAGTCCGCCCGGGCTGCCACCTTCCGGGGGTCACTGAAATCCGCGTCGGACAGCAGCAGGCGTATGTCCTCGGGCAGCTGCTCCAGGAATGCCTGCTCAAACATGAGGCCTGTGTGTCCCTCGGCCAGAGACAACATCTCGTTCATTAAAGCCGATGGAGGTCCGTCGCCCAAGCCATCCAGGTGCAGTAAACGGGCAGCCCGCTCGCGCCGTGAGAGTCCGAAAGTCCTGAGGAGCAGGGCTTTGAATTCCGTGTACTTGCCGTCTGCCGGGGGCGACTGTACGAACTCCGCGACCTGGGCAGCTGTGTCCTGGTCGAGGGAGCCCACCACGTAGTAGTAGCGGGTGTCTTCTGAGGTGATCCGGCGAACGTGGAATTGGGCTTCGGCTTGCTGGAACCATAGGTCCGGGCGCTGTGTCCAGAAACCCGGCAGTTTCAACGAAACAGCATGAACAGAGGCGGCGTCGGTCATTTCTGGTCCAAAAATCGTTTGGACCGTCGGGGTCACCAATTGTAGCGGTGTGCTACACGCAGCGCTAAAATTACGACACGGAGTCGGTAACTGCAGTCGAAGGAAAAACTTTATTCGAAAACTTCAGCCTCACTTTTAAGCCTCTGTCAACCGGCCCCCCATGGCGAAGAGGCTCCAAAGCTCTGTGCTCGCAAACCCCCGTAGGCTATCTAATTGTGAGTCGGTTCGCATACGCTAGGAAATGAGCCGCCACAGTCCTGTTGTTTTTCTGTGTGTATTTAACTATAAATAGGTATTTTTTTAGTAATCATTGGTGATTTAATATTTCTTTTGCTCTTTAATTTATCTTTTACACTAAGGAAATTCTTTCACTGTGGGGCCTGTATGAGGCTTATCAACCTTGTATTTCAAAAGCAATATTAACATCCCAAAAAACATCTTTCGACACATTAAGGGGCAATAATAACAACTGCTTTAATCAATGCCCTTAACAAATTCCCTGCTCTACCATGGCTTCTGATTACCCTGCTAATTTTAAACCTCAGGTTCTGTTGACTACATTGTTACCAGACATTCAAGGTGAACTTTCATAGCTGCTGCAACTTTAGCAAATGAGCTGTGAAGTATCGGAAAACTAGGATAATAGAATTGTGCAATTATTCTGGGTGACCACAGTCTTCTGTAGATCATGGGTCAAATTCCTTTCCCTAACCGTGGTAATCCATTTCACTGTTGGTGGATTCAGCAAAGACTTCTTGCCTAATCCCACATCTCCTTCCTGTGTTGAACACTGTCATTTATCACCATTCATAATACACTTCCACTGGTTTCTTGTCCCAGCCTTATCATCCACATTGAACCACAATACTCAAAATCTTTTGTCTGCTTGGTACTCTGGTTCCATGCTTTGCATCTGTCTGCTCTTTATTCTTATACAGCGCTGTCCCAATTTTAGTATCATCTGCAAACTTGTCTGGCCCCACTCACGGCAAGTTTCACAGATAAAGGTCCCAGCAATGGGTGTTGCAGGATCCCGCTGGTCGCCCACCTTTATGAAAACACTGTTTATAAGCTTACTCTCCAGTTCCCCTCACGTGCCACCTTTCTGGTCTACTCCCATAGTTTTCACTCCATCCTTTTCTTGTGACTACGTGAACCAAACAAGCTCTAATCAATGTTTGTCACTTTATTCAAACATAAAAGGTGACAGGAATTTTCTCTTTGGGAAAAGCTGAATGTCATCATTCAGAATCCAAAGAATGATAAATGAGATGTTGTCCTCATTAACTTTTGAGCTAGGTACTGCGGTGTGGAGAGATATGCCAAGGGATGCCATCTCTGACACCATAACTATAGAGTAATTGAATTATGCAGCACAGAAACAGGTCTATTGGCCCAATTCATCAATGCTGACCAAGGAGTGTATCAACACTAATTCTATTTGCTTGAGTTTGACTCATCTCTCTCTAAGCCATTCCTATTTATGTAGCCATCCAAATGCCTTTTAAATGCTGTAATTGCACAGGTCTCTACCACTCACTTTGTCAGCTTGCTTCACCCTCTGTGTGAAAAACCTGCTCCCCAGGCCCTCTGTAAATATTTCCCTTCTCATCTTAAACCTATCCCCTCCAGTTTTAGATTCCTCTACCCTCCTAATTCAGCTTCTTTTCCTCCAGAGAAAATAGACTCAGCCCCTCCAGTTCTGGCAACATCCTTGTGAACCTTCTGTGCCCTCTCAAGCTGATCATATCCGTAGGTAATTGAACATCATTCTGCACTGAGGTCCTGACGTCTCAGCCGGTAAGCTTAATGGAGCCCAGTGCCTGCTGGCAGTCTCCAGGCCCTAGAGCTTAGGGGAAGTATCTGGGAGGTTCAGCAATAAAAACAACAAGATGGAATAAAAGGGGCGATGTATGACTGCAGGGAAAAAAGGCACCCTTTTCTAAGGTAGAGGGGAAGAGTTTCTCTGGCCATCCATTGTGATATGGGACTATAGGAAATCTTGTATGTTCCAGTGGACTTCCATTCTGGTAATTGCTCAGGCGGATCCCAACCATAGAAACACTACAATGTATTAATGGCCCAGTTTCCAGGCATCACCAAAATTAAATTCTTTATCGACACATAAAATACCAATCAGTCAGCATCAATGCAAATGAATAAACTAAAGGGCATTGACCTGAAACTTTGACTGTTTATTCATTTCCATAGATGCTGCCTGACCTAGAAACATAGAAAACCTACATCAATTACAGGCCCTTCGGCCCACAATGCTTTGCCAAACATGTACCATCTTTGGAAATGACCTAGGGTTACACATAACCCTCTATTTTTCTAATCTCCATGTACCTATCCAGGAATCTCTTAAAAGACCCCATCGTATCTACCTCCACCACCATTGCTGGCAGCCCATTCCATGCACTCACCACTCTCTACGTAAAAAACCTACCCTACATCTCCTCTGTACCCACTTCCAAGCACCTTAAAACTGTGCCTCCTTGTTTTCTCAATAAGCCTACCATGGGGTACCTTATCAAATGCCTTGCTGAAATCCATACACACTACATCCACTGCTCTACCTTGATCAATGTGTTTAGTCACATCCTCAAAAATTCAATCAATCAGGCTCATAAGGTATGACCTGCCTTTGACAAAGCCATACTGACTATTCTGAATCATATTATGCCTCTCCAAGTGTTCATAAATCCTATGTCTCAAGATCTTCTCCATCAGCTTACCAACCACTGAAGCAAGACTCACTGGTCTATAATTTCCTGGGCTATCTCTACTCCCTTTCTTGAATAAAGGAACTACATCTGCAACCCTCCAATCCTCTGGAACTTCTCCCGTCCCCATTGATGATGCAAAGATCATTACTAAAAACTCATCAATCTCCTCCCTCGCCTCCCACAGTAACCTGGGGTACATCTCATCTGGTCCTGGTGACTTATCCAACTTGATGCTTTCCAAAAGCTCCAGCACATCCTCTTTCTCAATGTCTATATGCTGAAGCTTTTCAATCTGCTGTAAGTCATCCTTACAATATCCAAGATCCTTTTCCCAGGTTACTCCAGCATTTTTGTATGTATAATTCTGGATTTCCAGCATCTGCAGAATCTCTTGTGTTATATTCTTCATATTGCCCAAAGTATTCAAAGGATCAGGTGTCTAATCCTCTGTGAGAGAGAACAGGAATTCTCTGTCCAACCACAGCTAATAAATTCCCTGTGAAATAACAGCTGAATCTAAGCACAAAGAAACACTGGCCTTTAGCAGGAATAGTAGGTTCTGCATCATTTGGAATTCCAAAGCAGAGGCAATTGGATGAGGAACAGATTTTTCACACAGAGGGTTAGGTTTTTCACACAGGGTGATGGGTGTGTGAAGCAAGCTGACAAAGTGAGTGGTAGAGGCACGTGCAGTAACAACATTTAAAAAACATTTCACAATTGAGGAATTGGGAAGGCCACAGGTCAGCAGCGTGGTGGTCACTCTTCATGGAGTTCAATTCTGATGGGAGGATGTTTATGAAATCTAACATTCATCTGATTATTGGACTGTAGGTTATTTTGCTCTCCTTCAGTTTTCTGTGTTTTCTTTCTTGTTGGCAACTGGTGAGCTGGAGTTTTTGTGAGAGGGAGGGGTTGGGGATTTGGGGTTTGATTGTTGTTCTTTTTCTGTGTGGGCGATCTGTTAGTTCTTGTGCATGAGAGAGGGGTTTGAGGGTTGATGCTATTGTCCCTGTTCTTTTCTACGAGGAAGTGGGTTAGGGATTTGATGTTATTGTCACTTTCTGTTTGGGGTTTGGGGGTTTGCTGTTACTGTCGTTGTTTTCTGTGAGGGCGACTTGTTAGTTTTAGTGGGGCGGGGTTTGGGATTTGAGAGTTTTGTTTTGTTTTCCTTTTCATGTAGGGAGGGGTTAATGTTTTTTCTTTCAACTAACCGTGTTTTTTTTTCGTGTATTTCATGGCTATCTGGAGAAGAGGAATATCAGGGTTGTATTTTACATGCATACTTTGACAATAAAATTAACCTTTGTATCACTGGTATCAATAGGGATGCAGAGGGTCCAAAATAATAATGTCCAACTCATTTTCTGACAGAAATACTAGATAGTAAATGAACAGAATGTGCAAAGGGCGATGTAGAGGAGGATGGAAGAGAGAAAGATTACCTTTATTTGTCACGTACATTGAAACACAGTGAAATGCGTCATTACGTTAAATCAAATCAACATTGATTGTGCTGGCGCTGTAGAAGCCCAGCATTAACTGCTGGGCCACAGTCCTGCCTGTGAGGAGAGTGAGGAAATAGATGAAGCACAATTACAGGCAGGGAGGTTGATGCAGCAGAAGCACATTGATAACCACTCCCAGTAATTCATTCAGTACTCGAAGTAATGAATCCCAGTGTTCAAGAAACAGCAGAGTACTCTTCCATCAGCTGAATTTTAACTGTCACATTACAAACCATATAACTAATTATCTCCTTTACAAGAGCCATTCTCAGCCAAACTACCTGCACAAAGGTACAAGATACTTCTCAGTTATCTATCATATTTGCTTGTTCCGCTTCTCCTTTCTGCCTGAAGTGGGAATGGGTCTTGTCAGGCCCGGTCTCCTGCTGTGATGGGGTTTCTCTCTCTGCTTTGCAGGATGCAGCCTGCAGGTCTTCACTGTGAGATGGTTGAAGGGCATGACATGAGCTGCCGTGCCTGACATCACATTCAAATATCCAGTGGCTATTTCTGCATCATGAGACAAAAGGTAAGCATTAACTGCTTTTTTCTTTCCACGAATGCTGCCTAACCAACCTATTTTCAGCACTTCTGTTTTCATTTTAGAAATTCATTATTTAAGAAACCCTTAGATAGGCACACGGATGATAGAAAAATAGGGGGGCCATGTACGAGGGAAGGGTTAGATTAAGAACATAAGATAGAGGAGCAGAATTAGGCCATTTGGCCCATCGAGTCTGCTTTGCCATTTCATCATGGCTGATCCATTTCTCTCTCAGCACCAATCTCTTGCCTTCTCCCCGTAACCCTTCGTGCCTTGACTGATCAGGAGTCTATCAAACCTCTGCCTTAAAAATACCTGATGATTTGGCCTTCACAGCTGCCTGTGGCAACAAATTCCAAAGATTCACCACTCTCTGGCTAAAGAAATTCCTCCTTATCTTAATTCCAAAACGTCGTCCCTCTATTCTGAGGCTGCATCCTCTGGGCTTACTCACCCACCATAGGAAGCATCCTCTCCACATCTACTCTATTGAGGCCTTTCAACATTCAATAGGTCCAAATTCATTCTTCTGAACTCCAGTGAGTAGAGGCCCAGAGCCATCAAAAGCTCCTCGTACGACAAGCCTTTCAATTCCGGAATCATTTTCATGAACCTCTCTCGATCCTTCTCCAATGGCAGCACATCCTTCCTCAGGTAAGAGGCCCAAAACTGCTCACAATATTACATCCTTGCTTTTAAATTTGGTTCCTTGTGAAATGGATGCTAACATTGCATTTGCTTTCCTAGCCACCAATGCAACGTGCAAATTAACCTTTAGATAAACCTGCACGAGGTCTCCCAAGTCCCTTTCCACTTCTGATTTTTAAATCTTCTCTCCATTTAGAAAAGAGTCTACGCTTTTACTTTTTCTACCAAGGTGCATGATCATACACTTCCTAGCACTGGTTCCAGCTTCCACTTCTTTGCCCATTCTCCTAATCCGTCTAAGTACATCTGTAGCATCTGTGCTTCCTCAAAACTACCTGTCCCTCCTCCATATCATCTGCAAAGTTGGCAACCAACCCATCAAATCTGTCATCCAAATCATTGACGTATAGTGTAAAAAGCAGTCCCAATATTGGCCCCTGTGGAACACCACTAGTCACTGGCAGCCAACCAGAAAAGGCTCCCCTTATTCCCATCCTTTGCCTCCTGCCAATCAGTCGATCCTCTGACCATGCTACTATCTTTCCTGTAATGCAATGGGCTCTCTTAACTTGTTAAGCACCTTGTCAAAGGCCTTCTGAACATCCAAGTACAAAACATCCACTAATTCTCCTTTGACTATCCAGCATGTTATTTCTTAGAGTAGGTTAAAAGTTGGAAGAACATCGTGGATCAAAGTGATTGTACCATGATGTAATGTTCTATGTCCTGCGTTCAAACTTCTAGCATCCCCAGTTTTCTGAGTGTCAGTTCCAAGAATTCCTTATCCTGGCACCCAGAGAAGACTCGTGCTGCCACAGGGAGAACGTACAATCACTCAATGTTTCCCAGTCATCAAATAGCCCAGGTCGTTTACAATGGATCTTTCAAATTATATTCCTGCACCTAGCTTGCTCCCAAATCCAAATCATTGAAATGGCCAGCTGTAAATGACCTGGTTCTGACACTTCCCAGCAAAATGGCTGAGACACAAAATAAGGGCAACTATTGTGTGATGGAGGTCTTTGTTAATGAGGGAGGGAAGAACATGTTAACAGAAGGGCTAGTAACCTGAAGCAGATTGTTGCCCACTGAATGCTGCTATGAGCCAGTTGTCTGAAGTAGATATAATCAGTTGGATGTTCTCTGGAAGCTGACATTCTGCGTTCCCACCATATACCAAGCTAACAGAGATCCACAGCTCTTGCCTGCAAAGCAGGACATATAGGGCACTTGTTTTCCCTCATCCCCACTCCCATCCCATTTTGACCAGGCTTAGCCTGCACCTCATGCTATAAAATAGGGAAACATAATGTGGCTTCACAGCACTCCCACTGTGCATTACAGACAGCATTTCAGGGTACGTGATATGCTCCAGGACAATCCTGAGTAACGTGACTTCATTTAATAATTACCATACTCCAGATCTGTTTTTAGTTACTCCAGAAATTAATGTTGTTTCCTTTGACTTGAGAAGCACAGTGGGACTCGAGGGAGAAAGCTGAGCAGGTTGGGATTTTGTTCACAGGAGTGTAGGAGAATGAGGCGTAACATTATAAAGGTGTATAAAATCATCAGGAGCATAGAAAAGATGAATGGAAAGTCCTTTTCCCAGAATTGGGACCAAGAATTAGAGGGCATAGGTTCAGGGTGAACCTATGGATGGGATGGGAGCTCAACATCCAGGGATATTCAATATTCAGGAGGGATAGACAGGAAAGAAAAGAAGGTTGGGTAGCATTGCTGGTTAGAGAGGAGATTAACGCAATAGAAAGGAAGGACATTAGCCTCGAGGATGTGGAATCGATATGGGTAGAGCTGCATAACACTAAGGGGCAGAAAATGCTGGTGGGAGTTGTGTACAGGCCACGTAACAGTAGTAGTGAGGTTGGGGATGGCATTAAACAGGAAATTAGAAATGCGTGCAATAAAGGAACAGTAGTTATAATGGGTGACTTCAATCTACATATAGATTGGGTGAACCAAATTGGTAACGGTGCTGAGGAAGAGGATTTCTTGGAATGTATGCAGGATGGTTTTCTGAACCAATATGTCGAGGAAACATCTAGAGAGCAGGCCATTCTAGATTGGGTATTGAGCAATGAGGAAGGGTTAGTTAGCACTCTTGTCATGCGAGGCCCCTTGGGTAAGAATGACCATAATATGGTGGAATTCTTCATTAAGATGGAGAGTGACATAGTTAATTCAGAAACAAAGGTTCTGAACTTAAAGAAGGGTAACTTTGAAGGTATGAGACATGAATTAGCTAAGATAGACTGGCAAAGAATACTTACAGGGTTGACGGTGGATACGCAATGGCAAGCATTTAAAGATCGCATAGATGAACTACAACAATTGTTCATCCCAGTTTTGCAAAAGAATAAACCAGGGAAGGTAGTGCACCTGTGGCTGACAAGGGAAATAAGGGATAGTATCAAGTCCAAAGAAGAAACATATAAATTAGCAAAAAAAAAGCGGCACACCTGAGGACTGGGAGAAATTCAGAGAACAGCAGAGGAGGACAAAGGGCTTAATTAGGAAAGGGAAAAAAGATTATGAGAGAAAGCTGGTAGGGAACATAAAAACTGACTGTAAAAGCTTTTATAGATACGTGAAAAGAAAAAGATTGGTCAAGACAAATGTAGGTCCTTTACAGTCAGAAACAGGTGAATTGATCATAGGGAACAAAGACATGGCAGACCAATTGAATAACTACTTTGGTTCTGTTTTCACTAAGGAGGATATAAATGATCTTCCGGAAATAGTAAGGGACTGAGGGTCTAGTGAGATGGAGGAACTGAGGGAAATGCATGTTAGTAGGGAAGTGGTGTTAGGTAAATTGAAGGGATTAAAGGCAGATAAATCCCCAGGGCCAGATGGTCTGCATCCCAGAGTGCTTAAGGAAGTAACCCAAGAAATAGTGGATGCATTAGTGATAATTTTTCAAAACTCCTTAGATTCTGGATTAGCTCCTGAGGATTGCAGGGTGGCTAATGTAACCCCACTTTTTAAAAAAGGAGGGAGAGAGAAACCGGGGAATTATAGATCAGTTAGTCTGACATCGGTGGTGGGGAAAATGCTAGAGTCGGTTATCAAACATGTGATAACAGCACATTTGGAAAGAGGTGAAATCATCGGACAAAGTCAGCATGGATTTGTGAAAGGAAAATCATGTCTGATGAATCTTATAGAATTTTTTGAAGATGTAACTGGTAGAGTGGATAGGGGAGAGCCAGTGGATGTGGTATATTTAGATTTTCAAAAGGCTTTTGACAAGGTCCCACACAGGAGATTAGTGTGCAAACTTAAAGCACACAGTATTGAGGGTATGGTATAGATGTGGATAGAGAATTGGTTGGCAGACAGGAAGCAAAGAGTGGGAGTAAACGGGACCTTTTCAGAATGGCAGGCAGTGACTAGTGGGGTACCGCAAGGCTCAGTACTGGGACCCCAGTTGTTTACAATATATATTAATGATTTAGACAAGGGAATTAAATGCAGCATCTCCAAGTTTGTGGATGACACAAAGCTAGGTGGCGGTGTTAGCTGTGAGGAGGATGCTAAGAGGATGCAGGGTGACTTGGATAGGTTGGGTGAGTGGGCAAATTCATGGCAGATGCAATTTAATGTGGATAAATGTGAGGTTATCCACTTTGGTTGCAAGAACAGGAAAACAGATTATTATCTGAATGGTGGCTGATTAGGAAAAGGGGAGATGCAACGAGACCTGGGTGTCATTGTACATCAGTCATTGAAGGTGGGCATGCAGGTACAGCAGGCGGTGAAAAAGGCAAATGGTATGTTGGCATTCATAGCAAAAGGATTTGAGTACAGGAGCAGGGAGGTTCTACTGCAGTTGTACAAGGCCTTGGTGAGACCGCACCTAGAATATTGTGTGCGGTTTTGATCTCCTAATCTGAGGAAAGACATTCCTGCCATAGAGGGAGTACAGAGAAGGTTCACCAGATTGATTCCTGGGATGGCAGGACTTTCATATGAAGAAAAACTGGATCGACTAGGCTTATACTCACTGGAATTTAGAAGATTGAGGGGGGAATCTTATTGAAACGTATAAAATTCTAAAGGGATTGGACAGGTGAGATGCAGGAAGATTGTTTCCGATATTGGGGAAGTCCAGAACGAGGGGTCACAGTTTAAGGATAAAGGGGAAGCCTTTTAGGACCAAGATGAGGAAAAACTTCTTCAAACAGAGAGTGGTGAATCTGTGGAATTCTCTGCCACAGGAAACAGTTGTGGCCGGTTCATTGGCTATAATTAAGAGGAAGTTAGATATGGCCCTTGTGGCTAAAGGGATCAGGGGTTATGGAGAGAAAGCAGGTACAGGGTTCTGAGTTGGATGATCAGCCATGATCATACTGAATGGCGGTGCAGGCTCGAAGGGCCGAATGGCCTACTCCTGCAACTATTTTGTATGTTTCTGTATGAAAGGGGAAAGATTTAATAGGAACCTAGGGGCAACTTATTCCCACTCAGAGACTGATCAGCAGACAAAACAAACTGCCAGAGGAGGTGGTCACATTAACAACATTTAAGATGGGTTCCTTACCTTTTTTGTACCATAGTGCAAAGCCATTAAAGAAGGAGTCTGTGGACTCCAAGTTGCGAACCCCTGATATAAAGGGATGGTTATATAGACAGGAAGCATTGAGAAGAGTATGGGTCAAAAATGGGAAAATGGGACTATTTCAGATGGAGATCTTGATCAGCATCAACCAATTAGGCCAAAGGGCCTGTTTCCATCCTATATGGCTCTAAGTGATTTTTTTTTAAGCTGTTACCAATATCTTGCATCTCATGGAGAATACCGTACACTACTCAGAATCGAAGAAATGAAGCAGCCTCATCCAAAGAATGGCATCTCCTCTAGTGCCCCAAGAATCGCAGACCCACTTGAGTATACGATGTTAAGAATTTTTGTCAGACCCATTCACCTAGTGCCAGGTCATTAGCTCTTGTGGAACTGTGACTTCTATAGACCTAGTAAAGCAAAGGGCATTGGCCAAATGGTATAGTAAAATTCAATTACCTAGTTTGTTGAGGTGGAATTGATTATTTTTAAGATCTCGTGCTTTGAATTGCAGCCCATTGCAGTTTCACTCATTAAGACTAACACACCTTGACCTTGCCTCTTCTTGGCACTGCAAATAACATGCAGACCCCAAACTCGAGTTGCTTCAATGGGAATTGCACTTGTAGAATGGTTACCGACAACACAGTGGAACAGCTCCAGCCACCAAGGTTCAGCCCTGCCTGTGTGGATTTATCATGTTCTCCCTGTGACCACATAGGTGCTCTGGGTTCCCCTCACACCCCAGCAGTGTGTGGATTGGTAGCTAACTGGCCAGCATAGCATGCACATGAGTGGTGGAATCTGTGGGATGGGATGTGATGGGAATGTGGAGAGAATAAACTGTGCTGTGAGGGTGCATCTGCAGTCACCCTACCCCATAATTTTCTGACTATCTTCAGAGCTGCAGAGGGTTGTGAACTTTGCCAGCTTCATGATGGACTGTATTATATATATATATTTATTAGTGAACAATAAATGAATGATAAACAAGCCTCGCTATATGAGCCCTAGGCAGTATTTATCCTATTCCAGCCAAGAACAATGGAAACTCAGCATTAGGCCAAAATGCAGAAAAATGAAGTGAAGATTCCATGGCTGTATCCAACAGATTTGCAGCTGAGTTACAGTGACCAAAAAGGCAAAGCAAATTTCAGAACAATCTCAAGCACTGAAATTTAAAAAAAAACAGCCTATGTAAAATAAATACAAACAGTATCAAAACTCCTTAATAAATATGCTAAGTATTTTTTTAAAAATATTTCAGTCATTGTCAAGAAAAGAAAATCAGATGTAATGTAAGTGTTTGAAAACTCACCTGATTTAAGCCAATTTCAGACATTGGAAACATTGTTTTTCTCCAATGGAATTTGTCACCTTCAATTTTTGACTTTTGAATATTTGAATACTGTCAGTGATAGTGATTTTTAAACAAATATCCTTTTGGCAACTGAGCTCTACCACATTAGAATTAACAGCTTGTTGCTTTGAACACATCCTAAGGCTAGGCAGATGCTTGTTATCTATCTTAAGGGCCAATTCTTGCATATAAATAAGGAAAATATAACAGCGCCTTCAAACATTGCAGCAATAACATCTGATTGGGAAGTATTGGAGCACTTCATGCACTGGCACAGCAGAGCTTCGTTTTACTGTGTTGAGGAAGGTGGCAGATTCTGATAGCAACATTTTATATCAGCACATACAATATAATTAAGCCACCCACACTTCTGTTGGTAGGAACTAATCAAATATACCACCTTAACAAGTGAGAATAAGCTCTTTGTATATGCTAATTTATTTTAACAAATGCTCTTGAGATACAGCATGTTCTGATAGCAATAAAGATTGCAAAATGGAGGCAATGTAAATTGAAGTGGTGAGCATGGTTTCTGGGATGGATTTTGTTTAATTCAGTAAAAAAACTGTGAAATAACATGTTTCCTTTGTCATGAAGCATATACAGGTTGCAGAAGGACGCATGCATGAATTATATGTTCTAAACAAAATCAATAAAGCTCCAAGATTTTAAAACATGCACAATATTGTTAAAAGTAGATTGACTGACTCAGACAACAAACAAAATGGAATGCCATAAATAAAGTTCAAATCGTATCAGGGGAACCTTGTGGAATGAAGTAATCATTCATGGAGGATTGGAGAATCCCAATAGTTCTACCAGCACAAATGCTGAACAGATCAATATTAGGGTAAGGAACATTTATCAGTGGGAGATGTTTTCAGAACATTTAAAGAAGATTTAAGGTATTGTTCATAATACTCATCTTGATGAACTTGCTACTCATAGTTACATTAATTCAGATAAATAAAATCCTATCGCCATTTATAGCCTTTCCAACTCACCTTGAATAAACTTGCTCATGAAACAATCCTATTTCTGGTACAAAACATTGATTATAGAAGCTCAATATAAAGGGGGAGCAATTAAAGGTAATCAAATAATGTTCCAATACTCTGCTCTTTGATTATTCAGTAATCCTAATGGTTCAGGGTATGGCTCATTGGGTGTAGATTCCTATACTCCCTTTAACACCCTTTTACACACTTGGACCACTGTTCCTATACTCTCTTCAACACACTGGGACTCTGGTTTCAGGACTCCCTTTAAAACAACGTGTTCTTTTCACCAAACTGGAACCTGGTTTTTGCACTGCCGTTAAGACAACATGTCCCTTTAAAAAATGCTCTTATTTCAGTGCTCCCTTTAACATACCATGTCCCTGTTTCAAGCTTTCTCTTTAACATACTCAGTCTCTCAGTCCTGCATTTTCTTTAGCATATCCAATCCCTGGTTCCTGCATTCCCTTTAACATACTCGGTCCCTCGTTCCTGCATTCTCTTTAACATATCTAATCCCTGATTTCTGCATTCCCTCTAACATACTGGGTCCCTGGTTTGTGCATTCCCTGTAAAATACCAGGTATCTAGTTTGTGCATTCCTTTTAAAATACTGGGCCCCTGGATTCTGAATTCCCTTTGAAATACCAGGTGTCTGGTTTGTGCATTCCCTTTAACATACCGGGCCCCTGGTTTGTGCATTCCCTTTAACATACCGGGCCCCTGGTTTGTGCATTCCTTTTAACATACTGGGCCCCTGGTTTGTGCATTCCCTTTGAAATACCGGGCCCCTGGTTTGTGCATTCCCTTTAACATACCGGGCCCCTGGTTTGTGCATTCCCTTTAACATACCGGGCCCCTGGTTTGTGCATTCCCTTTAACATACCGGGCCCCTGGTTTGTGCATTCCCTTTAACATATCAGGCCCCTGGTTCTTTCCTTCTCTTTCACGAAGCAGGGCCCTGGGAACCTGATTCCTGTACTCCCTTTAAACACAGAGAGTGTTGACTGTGTTGTCCTCAACACATCAGGGTTCCAGTTCTCGTGCCCTCTTTTATGGAATAGGATCCAGATTGTTGTGCTCTCTTAAATACACAGGCTCCGGTTTTGTGCTCCCTTTAACACACTAGAACCCCGGTTCACATGTTTTCTTTAATTCCCAAAGGCTCTGGTTACTATGTTACCTTGAATCTCAGATAATTTTGTTTCCCACATTTTCTTGAAACACAATGGGACCCTGATGTCTGAGCTCTTTTTAAGCTCACCAGGACACCTTTTCCCACATTCCCATTAAACTTATCAGGTTCACTGGAAAAATCTATTGTACTACTAGGTAACATCTTTTAAAAAAGCGTGTTGGAGTACTAATTGGAATTATAAGTAATAGTCTAGAAAATCGTCCAGACTGGCCCCACCAAGAATTCTGAGTAACAGAAATTTCCTGTACAAATTTTAAGGCAATAGGAATCCTACCAAATGGAGTTGCTAAAGATCGAACTGTACACTGTGTTGCCAGGTTTTGGGAAGCAGCTTGTTGCTCTTTAGGATGATCTCTAAGGTAAAGTACATGGAAATTAGTCAAGGTGGTGTAATGCATGCTGGGATCTCCTTGCTCTCTGGGGCCTGGATGTTTCCCTGCCATCATAACAATCAGCAGGTTGCCTAGAGTTTTATCTGGGGCTATACAGATCTCTTAGTGTTATCAACTCGAATTATATAGAAAAAATAGAGAAAAAGAAAAGAGAAAAGCAAAAAAAAAAGATACATTTTGTCCACCATAGCCATCTGGATCTTCTGGTTGGCTGCCATTTTAATTCCTCTCCTCATCCCCACACCAGCATGACTGTCCTCTGTCAGGATGAGGCCAAGACCAAACAAAAGGAACTGTACCTCCTATTCTACTTGGACAATTAACAATGCAATGGTGTGAATATTGAATTCTCTAATGTCAGGAAAACTGCACCCCATTTATCTCTTTTTTATCTCCAGCACTCACCCCCCCCCATCACCTAGTTCTTTCCCCTCCTCTACCAACTCTCCTTCCACAAAGTCCTCTTCCTCTCACCATTCCCATCTTCCCTACCCCTCTCCATTATTTGCTTCCAAGAAGTGGTACTAACATGAATAGAAAATTGGTTGGCAGACAGGAAACAAAGAGTAGGGATTAACAGGTCCTTTTCAGAATGGCAGGCAGTGACTAGTGGGGCACCGCAAGGCTCAGTGCTGGGACCACAGCTGTTTACAATATACGTTAATGACTTAGATGAAGGGATTAAAAGTAACATTAGCAAATTTGCAGATGACACAAAGCTGGGTGGCAGTGTGAAATATGAGGAGGATGTTATGAGAATGCAGGGTGACTTGGACAGGTTGGGTGAGTGGGCAGATGCAGTTTAATGTGGATAAATGTGAGGTTATCCACTTTGGTGGCAAAAACAGGAAGGCAGATTACTATCTGAATGGTGTCAAGTTAGGAAAAGGGGGAAGTACAACGAAATCTGGGTATTCTTGTACATCAGTCACTGAAAGTAAGCATGCAGGTACAGCAGGCAGTAAAGAAAGCTAATGGCATGTTGGTTTTCATAACAAAGGGAGTTAAGTACCTGTATAGGAGCAAAGAGGTCCTTCTGCAGTTGTACAGGGCCCTGCTGAGACCACACCTGGTGTATTGTGTTCAGTTTTGGTCTCCATATTTGAGGAAGGACATTCTTGCTATAGAGGGAATGCAGCGTAGGCTCACAAGGTTAATTCCCAGGATGGCGGGACTGCCATATGTTGAAAGATTGGAGTGACTAGGCTTGTATACACTGGAATTTAGAAGGATGAGAGGGGATCTGATTGAAGCATATAAGATTATTAAGGGTTTGGACATGCAAGAGGCAGGAAACATGTTCCCAATGTTGGGGGAGTCCAGAACCAGAGGCCACAGTTTAAGAATAAGGGATAGGCCATTTAGAACAAAGTTCAGGAAAAACTTTTTCACCCAGAGAGTTGTGGATCTGTGGAATGCTCTGCCTCAGAAGGCAGTGGAGGCCAATTCTCTGGATGCTTTCAAGAAAGAGTTAGAGCTCTTAAAGATAGTGAAGGGATATGGGGAGAAGGCAGGAACAGGGGACTGATTGTGGATGATCAGCCATGATCACATTGAATGGCGGTACTGGCTTGAAGGGCCAAATGGCCTACTCCTGCACCTATTGTCTATTATCTATGTCCACCTTCCCTCCCTATCAGGTTCCATAATCTGCAGGCCCTCATTACATAGAAAACATACAATACAATACAGGTCCTTTGGCCCACAAAGCTGTGCCAAGCATGTCCCTACCTAGGCTTTACCCATAGCCCTCTATTTTCTAAGCTCTATGTAGCTCCATCACACTGAGCACTGGATCCCCACAAGGCTGTATGCTCTAATCTACTTTTTGGGCCATGTGTTCCCTCATCCCTGGCCACAGTTATCTCTTAGCTAGCCTCTCATTAACAGACCATTATCTTCTTACTTGGCTACATTCTTAAGTCACTGATGTGTTCAATAGTACAGAGGCAATACAGAGATTTCATTCTCCTACTAAATTGGATACATACATAGCAAATAGCAAACACAAAGCTGACTACATAGTTTTGGTTACACAGCAAACAATGCAACTTTATACTCCAATAAGACCAGATCATTTTTGAGGTGGAGATAGATAAGTATTTGAAATATGGGAGAATTAAGGGTTAAAGGGAACTGCCACAAAAGAGGAGTCGAGGCTAACATACATCCATCATGATCATAATGAATAGTGGGGCAGGCTTGGGGTGGGGACTGCTAGTGGCCTCATCCAGCTCTCCATAGAGTGGATAGCCAGCACCTATCCACTCTGTGGGTGGGAATGGCGAATATGAGAGGGCATAATTTTAAGGCGATTGGAGGAAGGTAAAGGGGAGATAACAGAGGTAGGTTTTTTACACAGAGACTGGTAAGTGTGTGGAATGCATTGCTGGGGTGATGGTAGAGGCAGATACATTAGGGACATTTAAAAGACTCTTCAATAGGTACATGAATGAATGAAAAATGGAGGACTTTGCAAGAAGGAAAAGTTAGACTGAGTTTGGAGTAGGTTAAAAGGTTTGGCACAATGTAATGGGGTGAAGGACCTGTACAGTGATATACTGTTCTATGTAACAGTATATCAATTCTGGTTAATTGGGACATATCAGAACCAGTATATTTTGGCCCAATTAAGCGGCTGCCCAAATCATCCAAAGTTAAAAAGGTATAAAAAACAAACTACTGTTCGAGTAACAAATTATGTATTTAAATGAAATGCAGAACAATTTAGAACAATATCAATATTATTGCAGTATTATATAATTGTGTATTCGTAATGTTTACCAATGGAGGACTTCGAGTGTATGCTGGTACGGTACTTGACTAGTGATACTTCTTGGACCCTTGTAGCATCAAGGTTCAACACTTTTTCCAATTTCCAACAAATTCTTTTTATCAGTTCCCGATATATTTGAACAACAGAACACAGTTATGTGACCATTGTTTTCTTGGAACTTGATAGTTTTTTGTGCTTGTAGCACAGGGAACCATTCAGCATGACATGATAAAAAGAGGCCTATTTCATTGGCATTATAGATAACAACCGCACAAAATTTTTGAAGGAAGTTCAAGAGTTTTGTAGACTTCCATGTTTTTGCAGTTTTAGCATCAGCGCTACCTTTTTCACTGTGTGCTTTCTCGAATTTATTCTGGTGGCTGCAATTCCATCTAGTCAACCCACCATCTGTTGCCTTAAAATCATCATGACCCAGCTTCCTAGCTAGTTCCCTTGACTTATCTTTTAATATTGGTCCACTGACATGCACATCTCCTCCGGTTACAATGGAAGTCATCATTTGAGGGCCTCTTCAACATCTGGATCCTTACCTTCACACTTCTGTTTTAGGATGTTCCTTGTTGTCCCTCACACAATGCCCATTATTCTTGCAGTCTGTCTTGCTGATATACCAAGTGTGTGGCACTCCAGTTAACTCTGACAATTAGTGATTTTAAGCGGATGGCCTTTAATTTGGTCCAGTGGGTATTTTATTTTGGCCAGTGTTAAATCTTTTCATGACAAGGGTCTCAAAAATGTTTTAAAAGTCAAAATTTTAAAAAAAAATCAAAAATCGCTGCATTTTGAATTGGCACCTGTAAGCCAAAATAGATAACGTAACACAAAAGGCACACATCTGACGCAACTGTTCGCTCTAACCACGGTGTAGTGTCTAACAGCCACACAAGTGCAGGAACTGACTGTGGCATAGAGTCCCAAATAATTTAAGGGAATCCCAGCTATATTCTTGATTTGTTTTTGTTCTTTGAGAGTTGTCCCAAAGAAGCAGCTGCCCCAATTAACTGATCACCCAATTAACTTGGATCCACAGTACTTTCTTGTGTTCTTATGTGTTCAAATAGTTGGAACTTACATGATGAGCTAAGTGCTCATTACCCAATGGATTAATACAAAGAAACAGGTCCACAATGTTTTTCTCGGGCATCTCAGGAAAATTAGATAATAAAGGGTTAATGAAATGTCTAATTTGAAGGTATGTAAAGAAATGGGTGTTAGGTAGATTAAACTTAACAGCCAGTTGTTGAAAAGTTGCAAAACGATTATCAATGAAAAAATCTTCAAAACACCTAATGTCCTTTCTATACCAATCATGAAATGTTGAGTCTTGCATAGAAGGTAGGAAAAGATGATTATGTAAGATAGGGCTAGAGAGAGAGAAACCATGAAGGCCATTATATTTTCTAAACTGAACCCATATTCTCAGAGTATGTCTAACAAGAGGATTAACAATTAGTCTAGGCAAGTGACAAGGAAGTGCAGATCCAAGAAGTGCAGAAATAGAGAGATCCTTAATAGAGTGCCCAATAATATAAATAGAAGTTAGGCAAAGCCATACCACCTTTTTTAGATCTTTGAAGGTAAACCTTATTGAGTCTAGAACGTTTGCCCTTCCATAGATAGGACAAAATTATGGAATCTAACGAATCAAAAAAAAGCTTTAGAAATAAAAATTGGTAAAGACTGAAATAAGTATAAAAATTTAGGAAGGATATACATTTTAATAACATTAATTCGACTTACCAGAGACACAGATAGGGGTGACCATTGTGTCAAACTCTGTTTTGTAGGAATTAAAAGATTAGCAAAATTTTCTTGATAAAGATTCTTGCAGTTCCTTGTTACTGTAATACCAAGGTAAGTAAATTGATTATTAACCACTTTAAAAGGGAGGTCATGAAATACTAATGCTTGTGCTTCTCTATTAATTGGTTAGAGTTCACTGTTATGTAAATTAAGTTTATAACCAGAAAGCCGGCTGAATTGATTAAGAAGTAAAAACATTGGAGATAAGGAACTGGACGGATTTGATACAAAAAGTAAAAGATTGTCGGCATAAAGAGAAACTTTATGTTCAACACCTCCCCTCCAAATCCCCGTCAGTTCAGGACAGCTTTGAAACGCAATCACCAGTGGCTGTATAGCCAAATCAAAAAGGAAGGGACTTAAAGGGCATCCTTGACGGGTGCCACGTTTAACGCTGAAAGACTGGGATTGCTGAGAGTTAGTCAAAACAGAAGCAGTGGGGCATAAGTATAACAATTTAATCCAAGAAATAAAACTTTGTCCAAAATCAAACGTTTCTAAAACCGCAAAAAGGTAATTCCACTCCAACCGATCAAACGCTTTCTCTGCATCAAGAGAAATGACACATTCAGGAGTCCCAATTGAGGGTGAATATAAGATATTAAATAGGTGCTGTATATTAAAAAAGGGAAGACGATTTTTAATAAAACTGGTTTGGTCATCAGAAATAATAGAAAGTAAAATATTCTCCAATCTACAAGCCAAAATTTTAACATCAACATTTAACAAAGAAATCGGCCTATACGAAGAATACTCTGTTGGATCTTTACCTTGTTTGGCTAAAAGAATAATATATGCCTCAAATAATACAACCTCTATCTTAACTATACATATAGACTTGGCCTCCACAGATGCCTGTGGCAAAGAATTCCACAGATTCACTACCCTTTAGCTAAAGAAATTTCTCCTCATCTCCATTCTAAAAGGATGACTCTCTGTTCTGAGGCTGTGTCCTCTGGTCTTAGGCTACACCACTGTAGAAAACATCCTCACTTCTATTTCGGGGGTTCTGTATACAACTCCCAGCAAAGTCTTTTCATGCTTTCAGTTCCTATCACTAATGATTCAACACCTTCCACCACTATGTCACCTCTTTCTAATGATTTAATTTCATTGCTTTACTAACAGAGCTACACCACCCATTCTGCCTTCCTGCCTATCCTTTCGATACAATGTGTATCCTTGGACATTATGCTCTCAGCTATAATCTCTCTGCCATGATTCTGTGATGTCTATAACATCACTCCTGCCAATCTGCAACTGTGCACTTTTCTCTGAAAAGAGTGCAGGGAAAAGTTACATGGATATTGCTCGCACTTGAGAACTTGATTTACAGATGCAGGTTGAATAGGTTAAGACTTTATTCCCTGGAACACAGGAGAATAAGGAGTGATTTGATCGAGGCATACAAAATTATGAGGGGTACAGAAAAGGTGAATGTTTAGGCAATCTCCCCTCAGGTTGGGTGAGAATAGAACAAGAGGTCATAAATATTCAAGAGGAATTGGGGGGTTAACTTCTTATCTCAGAGGGCAGTGCAAGTGTGGAATGAGCTGCTAGCGGAAGTGGCAGATACAGGTGCAATTGTAACATTAAAGAGAAGTTTGGATATACACATGAATGAAAAGGTATGAAGGACAATGGTCCAGGTACAGGTTGATGGGACTAGGCAACCATGCTAGCATGGACTAGATGGGCTGAAGGTCTCATTTTTGTCCTGTAGTGGTCTATGACTAAATATAGTTTTAATCATTTTTATTTGTTCTACTCTGTTCACTCACTGAGTTAGTGGTGAACACGTGACAATTATTGGATTTTTTTTTGCAAGCTGACAATCAGTTTAGCTGCAAATTCTCTGGAGGTGAAAGCTGGTATTTTTTCCCTTATATTTCCAATTTCAACATATGCTTTTGAATCCAAATTCATATGTAGCTTTCACCATTCATCCTTCACAGCTCAAAGCATGGGGTTCCATCTGTTTCTGGAATGCCCTGTCATACAGAGTGTATATTATCTACTGCCATGTGCTTTAATGTGCTCAAGTGAACTGGAATGATATCTGCAATTATAAATATGAAAAATAAACAGTATATATTGGGAATAATGTGCTGGCAGATTGTGTGACAAACAGAATTTATTACAAACATTTTGTTACATCATCATCAACGTTGATGCGTGATGCCTCAACACATAAGAGAACACCTATTATTTTTAAGTGCTACATTCCGATCATTATTTTATTACATGTCTTCTATTACACCAGCCCTGTAGTAATATTTTGGAACATAAATATACAGAGTCTTAACTTGTTCATCTCAATTTCCCTTCTTTTTTTTCTGCAGGAGATGTTAATCCATTTAGAATAAATGAAGAAGAAAGTTATTTCAAACAAATATTTTATGAAGTGATCTGCATACTGTATATTCCCTAACTTCAAAACTGGTTAAAATAAAACATATGGATATATCCTCACGTTTCCAATGTTTATATTTGAGATGTTCAAGAACACTGATCCCATTCGTAACCAGACCTTTGTGAAGGCTAATCGTTTCAGTCTCTGTTACTTCTGCTGAAAGCCTACTTAACGCATTCATCTCTCCATGGAAATAACTGGATTGCTCTAATCTCTAGTGCCATTTACATCTACCCAACTTACACTTCTGAACATTCGAAACACTAATGGGCAATCGGTATATTGTATAAAGTTAATCTATCCATTCCTTCTGAAGAGAATTCCTTTTGATACTGATTGATTTCTTTTTGATTAGAAGCCAAGTATTTCAGAGAAAAGCATGGTATTTTGATTTTGTGAGAGCAAGCATGACTACAGGGAAGGCATTTAGATTTTTGTTCAAAAATGTCAAAAGTGTATGACCATATTGCTACATGTTTTAACCATATCTGGAGTTTATTGTTTCTAAATTCCATGACAATATAGTAAGATTTGACTATCTTAGTTGAAACAACCATCTATTGCTAGGCATAAAACATCTGTTTCATTAACCAGACTGCACACAGATTTCTTTTGCCTGGATACTGCAGAGAAATGTATTAAATATACATTCTAAAAAAATCACAGTGGAGAGCTGTAAGGACAACTGCCAGGCAGGCTGCAGTTGCAGATCGCCAGATGTATTTCACCTTATTGATTCTTTACCAGCTTTGTTTTCAGGTGTCTTTTTCTATGATCAAGTTCACCTTGTAAAATGACCTATTCACCTTACTACAATGTTTGTTGTGCAAGTCATCAGTATAGGCTGGCTATTTACTTATATATTAATGAATACACCATACACTCATTTACTATAATGCCAATAATCCTAGTGAAAGGTTTTTCACTAGTGACTGGTTATATAGTGTTGCGTTTTCTTGAATAGCCTGCTCATATTAGTAATGGTCAACTATTAAATTGCCATGAGCTTCATACATTTCTCAAACATTGGCTAGATTCCAGTTTTTGCTCAAAAATCTACATAAGTGCAAGAGGACATCTGCCGAGAAAGTGCTATTTTTCATAGTCAAAACCATCAATAATCTCTAATGCTTGAAGGGAAGACAATAAATCCTGCAGAATAGCAAATATTATTGCTCAGCTGACCTCCTAGCTGTGGGGCACTGGGGCCCCAGCTTACACTACACAGTGTGTTGCCCAAAATATATTTTGTTTTCATTTACTTTGTTAATTCTCATACCAGAAGAACTGGGCAGGCCTCTGTATTAAGTAACTTGTCCTTAGTCCAAGAGATGTGAACACCTTTTACTCATGAGAGTGCTTAATTCTCCCATTTGCCCTTGATAACAGGAGATAAGGAGAGGGTGCTGAGGAGATTCACCAAGATGGAACATAGAACATACAACATAGGAACAGGCTCTTTGATTCACAATATCTGTACTAATCACTATGCCAATTTAAGATAATCCCATCTGCCTGCCTGTCTGGTCGATATTCTTCCATCCCCTGCCTGGCTAAATTCTACATAAGTGTATCTATTCGCCTTCCAATGTTTCCTGTGACAGAGTGTTCCTCACCTATTCTTCTATGTGTAAAATAAATGCCTGATAAACCTATTTAAACATAACTCACCTGCTTAAATCTATACTGTATTGCAATTGACATTCATACCCTGATAAAAAGACCTCTTCTTATACATCTAGTGGCCACTTTATTAAGTACACCTGCTCGCTAACACAAATATCTAATCATCCAATCATGTAGCAGCAACTAATTTCATAAAAGCATGCATACATGGTCAAGAGGTTCAGTTACACAGACCAAGCATCAGCATGGGGAAGAAATATGATCCAAATGACTTTGACCATTGGTGCATCCCAAAGTGAACCACCTCACAGCTTTCCAATTAAACTTAATCTGTTATTTCTCTGTCTGAATTTGGAGGACTTTAGAGTCTTTGGTGGACTTCAGTTATGGGGAGAGATTGGTTAGGTTAGACTTGTTTTTTCTGGAACAATGGAAGATGAGAGGTGACTTAATAGGAGTATCTAAGATTATGAGATGTATAGGTAGGGTAAATAATTAAAATCTTTTTTTCCTATGGCAGTTGTTATCTAAAATTAGAGGGGAAAGGGTTATAATAAAAGGAAGAATATACAAAGGTGATTTGAAGTTACAGTTTTATTTCCATTCAAGGCAGTTATATCTGAAACACACTGCCAGAGAAGGTGGTGGAATCAGATACAATTGCTATGTATAAAAGATTGAAACTGAAACCTCAATAAGCAGGGTATAGAAGGAGATGGTTCTATTGTGGGCAAGTAGGATGAGTGTAGATGGGCTATCAGGAAGGTATGGACATGTTGGGTCAAAGCCCATTTCTGTGCTGTACAACTTTATAATAGCCCATGGTTTGGGATATCAGATTTTCATAGTATCCACACAAAATAAGCTTAAGCAATATCATACTACAGATTCTCCCACTGAAATTTAAAATACTTTTTCAATTCATGCAAACCTCTGTAAGTTTGAAAAAGGTTCTAATGCTCCATCCGTATAGGATGGATAAACTCTCCTTGGGCTTCCAGCTGGGTACAGGTATTGATTATAACCGATGTTTCAATGACAAACTCTGCCATCTTCTGGATCAAATTCTGGCATCATCCCTGTAGATTCTGGCAGAGTTTGTCATCGAAACGTCTATCATAATCGATACCTGTACCCGCTGGAAGCCCGAGAAGAGTTTACTCTGCAAACTTACTTAGGCATTCTTCAATCAGAGTATCAGAGGGATATTGGGGTTCGAGTCCAAAGGACACTCAAGGCTGCTGCGCAGGTTGACTCTGTGGTTAAGAAGGCATACAGTTCATTGGCCTTCATCAATTGTGGGATTGAGTTTAAGAGCCGAGAGGTAATGTTGCAGTTGTATAGGACCCTGGTCAGACCCCACTTGGAGTACTGTGCTCAGATCTGGTCGCCTCACTAAAGGAAGGATGTGGAAACCACAGAAAGGGTGCAGAGGAGATTTACAAGGATGTTGCCTGGATTGGGGAGCATGCCTTATGAGAATAGGTTGAGTGAACTCGGCCTTTTCTCCTTGGAGCGACAGAAAATGAGAGGTGACCTGATAGAGATGTACAAGATGATGAGAGGCATTGATTCTGTGGGTAGTCAGAGGCTATTTCCCAGGGCTGAAATGGCTAACACGAGAGGGCACAGTTTTAAGGTGCTTAGAAGTAGGTACAGAGGAGATGTCAGGGGTATGTTTTTTACACAGAGAGTGATGAATGCGTGGAATGGGCTGCCGGTGGTGGTGGTGAAGGCCAAAATGATAGGGACTTTTAAGAGACTCCTGGATAGGTACATGGAGCTTAGAAAAATAGAGGGCTATGGGTAACCCTAGGTAATTTCTCAGGTTAGGACATGTTCAGCACAGCTTTGTGGGCTAAAGGGCCTGTATTGTGTTGTAGGTGTTCTATGTTCCTATATCTATCCACAATTTTTTTTTCTGTGAAGAACAAAAGAACAAAATTCTCAGAAGAGATCTTTAGTAGAGAGGAAATATATGTCGCGACCATTATAAGACACATATTTGGGAAATGCAGAAACAAATTTGTGTTTTACTTAGGAAACAATGGTATAAACATGTGTACAGTTGAATGACAATAAACTGAACTTGAACTTCAACTTGAAATGCTTGGTGTCAATGAACTGCCAAGTTGGGAAAGACCTTGAGAATCCTAATGTACAGTGTCCTCTTTGCTGGCAATTTCCTGACTGCATTCAAATATTGTAATCTTCATGGAATCCTGTAGCAGACCACAAAGCCTCAGTATTCACCAGTACTTATGCTGAAAAATCTGCTTGCTCAGCCTGTACTAAGTTAGGTTAGACATGGGACTTTTATTTAATGGGAAGGAGCCTCAGCTTGCAAGCAAGCTGCTGATTGGATAATATGCCATTGAGAGCTTCAAAGCCAGGTAGAGGAATCAACGAGAAGCCCTACATAAGCAAAATTCACTACCTCACACACCTCAGAACCCAGAAAACCACTGTGAAGTAACCCTGACATCCAGCGTAATAAGTAAAAGAGGAATTGTCCATTTTATTTGAATTAATTGAGATCAGGTAAAGCTTTCACTGAGTTCTTATATGTTGAAAAGATTTCATTTTTGGTTTTCCAGTTTTCAACACATTTTATATGATTTTATTTGGGTTTTTTTAGGTTTTAAGGTTTTAGGTTTTAGGACCAAACCTTGGGTGAGCTGGTCATTGATGATCGGAAGTGAGGCTGTGCGCATGCTCCTGTTTACACCAACAACATTGAGGTCAAAAGGGTTAAAGGTTTCAAGTCCCAAGGAGGGAACATCACCAATTATCTTTCTAGAACCAGCTGCCATGGCCAAGAATGCTCACCAGTGCCCCTACTTCCTTTGCAGAGAGTTGAGGAAATACACTGCTCAGCACATCACGGAAACCAGCCACCTCTGCACGGACACCATCAAAACTTCTCACTGCCTTGGTAAAGTAGCCAACACAACCAAAGATTCCACCCATCCCAGACATTCTCTCTTTCCCCCTACCATCAGATAGAAGATTAAAAAGCCTGAAAGAATGTACACCAAGCTCAAAGAGAGCTTCTGGCACGCAGTTATAGCACAAGTGAATGGACACGTAGTGTGATAAGATGGACTCACCCTTACAACCACCCCCATTAGGGCCTTGACCTTTATTATCTGTCTGCATTGCACTTTCTCTGCTACTGCATTCTACTACTGTTAGACAAAGTCCATAAGACATAGGAGCAGAATTAGGCCATTCAGCCCAAGTCTTCTCTGCCATTCCATCATGGCTGATCCCGGATCCCACTCACCTCCATACACCTGCCTTCTCACCATATCCTTTGATGTCCTGACTGATCAGGACACTTTCCACTTCCAACTTAAATATATCCTTGGACTTGGCCTCCACCACAGTCTGTGGAAGAACATTCACAGATTCACTACTCTCTGGCTAAAAAAATTCCTCCTTACTGCTGTTCTAAAAGGTTTCTCCTCAATTTTGAGGCTGTGCCCTCTAGTTCTGGATAACACCACCCTAGAAAACATCCTCTCCTCATCCACCCTATCTAGTCCTTTCAACATTTGGTAGGTTTCAATGAGATCCCCTTGCATTTTTCTAAATTCCAGTGAATACGGGCACAGAGCTGCCAAATGCTCCTTATATGTTAACCCTTCATTCCTGGAATCATCCATGAAAGCCCATGAAGGGGAGGCTGGTTTCCATAATATGCTGAGCTGTGGTCCCATCTCTCCGCAGGGTCATTTGGTCACAGGCAGAGCAGATGCCATATGCAGCCAAGTTGCTCCAGATCTTAACTCTTTCATTCAACTGATGTCACAGAAACTATTCCACTACAAGTAACTCCTGGAATGAGGGAAACCCTGATCAAATGTATAATGATTCCAGTTGAAAATGCATTCTAGGAGACTCTTTAGAAAAAGATCATAGATATTTAGATCAATCTAAAAGCAGCCTATGATCTCAATGGACTTAAAGACTACAGAGAGCAAAATAGAGTGGGATATTGGTGTTTTTGTGCATGGACCACATGAAGTTAACAGGCAGCAGAGCAAATAGCTAGAGACACATGGGTTTACAACAAAAGAGTTGTAGTTTAGAAACAGGTTAGTATTATAACAGTTCTACAGGGTACTAGCAAAGCTATGTCTGCATGATTTTGGTCCACTTGTTTAAGAAGAAAAATCATTGGGCACAGTCCTAGATTCACTAGGCTTACTCCTGGGATGAAAGTGTGGTCCTATCACAAGTGCCTAAAGAAATTTGATCTGTTTTTATTTTGAGTTTCAAAGAATGAGAGGTGATCATATCTAAACATGGATGATCCTTAGCTGATGTAAGAGAGTGGAGGTTGAGATGTTTCCATTAAGGACAATCGTAGATGAGGGTACAGTTACCAAATTGATTAGTCAGCTCAAAAACATGTCCTCAAAATGGAACATAAAAGCTGCAATTGATCGCAGTTCAGGAGAAGCATATTTAAAAGGAGTATCTAGAATTTAGTGAGATGTCTGCCAGATGTTGCCGTTGGTTGCTGGCACCATCTTGCAAAATTCAAACTGAGATGTCCTGGAGCTTTACGCGAGGACGGCAGATCTCTATATAGAGTTTTCTATACCAGTGGATTGTGAGATTAGATTATTATAAGTATCGATTGGTAGGAGAAAGTTAATACATTTTTGGAACCTCAGGGAATTGAGGGCCATAGGGGATAGTTACGACGGGAAGGTGAGGTTGGGGCAAATCAGCAATGTTCATAGTGAATGGTAAGCCAACTTGAGGAGCAAAGTGGCCTTCTCCTTCTTCTCATTTTTAAAAATATTATTATGCAATAACATGCATTGCCAACCAGTCGTAGGAAGTCTCTTGAAAAACCACAAGAATCTATGTGGTCATACTATATACTAAATCTTCTACATAAAGGAGATCAAATTATAAGCAATTTCTGCAAAACTCCTTCCTGGAATCAAAACATCCGAGACCTATGCCTGTGGCTTTTGACAGACCCATGAGCAAATCCAACAGGAAATCCTGCAATCCATTAAACCTATCCACGAGCTAACCAACAATAAATGTCGTGGGGGTTACGTTCAATCAAATGCATATGCAGATGGATAATGAACAATGATTCTGTGAATACTGAAAGTAAGCCAGATGGATTTGGAGTCTCATTGTATGGAAAAGCTGCTTGGAATCATGTTAAAAGCTGACTTTATACTTGTTGCTTGGTTATCATACATTTCACCTATTCACTGTTCATATGTGTCATCTGGATAATGCTCGGGCCCCAATGGCTAGAACCTGCACCAATTTGAGGCCCCATGCAAGGAAGCACATTGTTTGCCAGAATAGCTATGTCCTCTCGAACAGGAAGAGTGGTAACAAGAAAAACATAAACGCTCATTCAGTCTGACCCATGTTCATGTTGACATCACAGAGCAGCATGAATATTATAACTATGCAAGACATTTGATTTACAATCAATGCTTACTCATGCATATTTAAATCAGTTTTCTGACACATCCCTATCTTGTCATTGTAGAATCATCAACTTTCCAATAAAGACACCATTAAATGAATGCCATTTTAACTAAATAACTGCAAATTTCCAGCATGAAACATTAATCTTGTAGATTACCTTTGGAGCAAAGCAAAAGTAGCAATTATTGCCTGCCATGTGTGGACCCAAAACTGAAATAGTTCTCCAGATCTGATGCAATTAGCCATCTCCATGCTGGCAAAGTTATGCCTTTTGACTTGTATTGAATGGTACCATTAGTAATTAACCTGGTTAATAAGTATAGTTCAAACCCCTTTTGCTTCTGTTGTTCCCTACCAATAATATGACAGGTTTTCTGGGCTTGAAAACCAAGGGTTCTGTAATCTATTTGATGTATAGGAGAATTGTGACTACTTCTCCGATTATTTACAAGAACCTGCTTGGATTGAAGTTGAATATGTTCATTTCCTCAGCAGCCCATGGGGTTGCACCTATTCGTGGATCTTAATAATTCAGTCAGAGATTCCCTACTGTGGTGTGGACAGTGAAGCCATCTCACCTCACACATGCTCACATTTCAAGCGGCTGGACCAGAAACCAGTAATCTCTGAACCAATGCCGACGTTTGTCTTCCTGTCTGAATGCTTCAAATGCACGTTGATTGATGAAGGAAAATGGAATGACGGTGCTCTTAACAACATCACCGATTATTGGCAACAATGTTACCGTGGTTATAAACAGGAACTCTGTACTGCAAGTTGTTCAAACACGTCGAAATCAAAACTGCAATGGAAAAAGAAATCAGGATGATCAAGGACGGCTGCTTGCGACCACCGTTCCCAATGTAAGCTCCATGCATGGAACGAGTAATCCATGTGTCGAACTCAGGAACTTGATCCAACAAAGTCGCTCAGAAGTCACGATGGGGACGTGGGCATGACAACCATGAAGAAACTCGATCTGGTGTTTAACCTCACCAAAGATTGTAGCACTTACCAAGCCCAGGTCTCTCACTGCTCGAGAGGATATTGCATGTGAAGCCTTTACCTGGGTATCCTCGCTAGACACATGTTGTTCCTGCAGTATCCCAGAGGAAGACGAAAGCGTAGATTTCCATTATCTGCCAATGCGGTCAGTGTCATTGTCGCGTTGACTTCCATATAACTGATTAACTGATAGCAGTTAATGCTACCGGTAAATAATTATCAGTATTGCTATTTTCCCCCGATATAGTGAAAATCCCTAATGTCCAGGGATTTCAGCGGTATCCCAACATTTTCAAACTTTTGGAGTTGAGAATCCCGAACATAATCTGACCTCGAGTAGATTTCATTGCACCGAAAGGGGAAAGCAATTCTGCTGTACTGAATGTTGCTCTACTGGTAGGAAATCCAAGCGGGGGGGGAAAAAAACTTGGCGGAATCTTGCCCGCACTGTAATGCAACGATTCTGCAAGCTCGGGGACGTTTAGCTGGAGCTTGCCGAGGGTCTGATTCGCTGCTGATGACATCAGCTGGCGATGTGAGGTAGGCAGTTTCCCTGTCTCTCCTCCCCAGGACCAGGCGAGCGTCTGCGCTATAAAAGCGGTGCAGCCTCGCCTCCCAGGCTCACTCACTCCCTGTCTAGTGCTTAGTGCGGACAGAGAGGCTGAGGATGGCGACCTTAGACGTGGACCCAGAAGCTTCGTGTAGCAAATTAAGCACATCGCCATCAAACACAAGCCTGACTCACCGATTTCTCGACAATAAGTTCTATTTACTTGTGGTTATCGGGGAAATTGTTACAGAAGACCACCTGAGATGTGCCATTTCAGATATAGAGCGAGGTAAGGGGCTTGCCAGCAGCGTTAAATGATCATATAACGCCGGGATAAAACTGGGGTGGGGAACCTTTAGTAGCTTCGAAGTGTAATATTGGTGCATAAAATGAATCACATCTCACTGCTTTGGAAGACTAGTTGGCCTTGCTTTGAGAATTTTAGCCTGTACTAGTATTTGCGACTTAGAGATAACCTTGAAGAAATCAATTAGATGAAGAGGAGCGATGGACTTAAGGGATGCATTTTCTTTGACACCTGTAATTTTTATTATGGATAAAATATATACTTTTTAGCTGAAAGATACTACACCACTCCCTTCCAGCCCACATTAAATCATCTGTTGGCGCTGCGGATCTCGCTCACCATTAAAGGCAATTCCGGAAATCAGGACCGTTGGTTTTTTTATTTTGTTAAGTGTATTTATATGAGGGGAATTATGTTTTTATAATGAACAATATCTGCTTAATATTTCTAAGATATTATCTGAAACGCAGAGACAAAATTTTGCAGATAACAAATTAAGATCACTCGCGTGTGTTTTATTCATTGCATGTCGATCTTTTTGCCAAAGCGCCAAAAAAAAACACAACAAAAAAGTCCGACTAAAGACAGGAATGAGCCGGCACCGTTCATCATGTATAACAATGTATCCACCCGGCGTTGGCGATTAATAGCAGGCTCCCTTTTCTTGCTGGTAAATTGTTGCAAACTCATTATAGCTCTTCACATTTGTTGCTTTGAAGCGTGTTGTATTTGATATTTCGCATCGATTTTTTCACAGCTATTCTTTTTGACTGGAAACATCGAGTGACTTTATTCAATGTAAAGGCGTTGCCCCCATCACCCCCTCCCCGTGTAAAAAGAATTGATTCTCAATTTAATACTATAAGAAATGGGGAGCAAAATTTCCACTCGCTTACGTTCAGACGCAGCTTTGAGTTCCTAAAGAAGAAATGCTCACAGTTATATTTTAATAATGGACAAATTATTGAATAAAAGAAAAATAAGGCTGGTAAGTTTGCAATGCCGGGAGCTGACGCTTCTCATTCATTGAGCTGCAGGCGGCTGGTGGGCGTGGCGTGCTCTCCGCACTGCGGTCTCTCCGGAAGCTGCGAACCAGCATCAGACAAAGGGAGGGAGCCCGGGCCCGGTTCAACCTGCCCGACGCCTGCTGGGAATTGTAGTTCGGTGTTTCCAGCTGCAATTCCCCCCCCCCCCCCCCCCCACCTCCCCTCCCTCAGACGCGCTCTGAAGCTCCAGCATCTTTGGAAATGAACGAATGTACACGAAGAATTTGAGTCAAAGTGCATGACATTGATTTGCAACAGACGTAAAGGTCAGGGGAGAATATAGGTTGAGGGTTTACATGAGCTGCAGGACGTCTCTGCTGTAAAAGGAGATACAGGTGCATTTGACTGGTGTTTTGGGCAGCGACGCAGAACCCATTCACTTAGCTGATATTGTTATTCAAAACGCCCATTACTGCTAAGGACAGTAGGGTGGCCAAGCACGGATAGTTCGAACCGTGGACCGTGCGCAGTAGGTAGAATTATTAATCATAATGGACAATATACGAATGTAAAAACGATTTGAATCGAAACATTAAAGCAATCCCAGTGAAAAGTCCGCATTGCAAATGCGAATCTGGTTATATATTGATAAAAGAACTAAATGAATTACTTTATTGATTACTGTACCTTTGTTTTAACCATTAACATTAATGGGGGGAAAAGACAATGAAATATTTCTCAAACCACCATCCTCTTGCTATCAAATTCGACACAAAACACAATTTATTTTAAAATAAATCTATTTATTATTTCTGTATTTACATTTTACATAGTCTCATCTATCTCTGGCTCCCTTCCCCAGTCAAATTTTCTCAAAGCTGTAGGACTCCGTGTCTTCTTGTTCCTTCAGATGGGTGGGGCAACTAGAACAGCAGATTTCTCCATAGGCACTGGTTGCTACTCCATGCTCAGTCAACAGGGGACCTGCCTGCTCAGCGGTTGCAATACAGTATTTCTAATTTCTCCTCCCTACCACAATTAATTGTGAGTGGAAAGCTCCACCCAGTATTCACTCCCAGGACCATTTGTAGCTGTCGAGGGCATATTGTCAACAACTGCTTTTGAAAATGGAGAACAATATTCAATAGCATTAACTGAAAGTGTATGGTCATTTTATTAATAACATGAGTCAAAGAGTGATATCATGCCCCTTAGTCATCAGACTCAGCAGATTGAAGCTAGCAAATTGTTGTTGTAGAACAACATTAACAAAAGGGAACAAAATTGCTAGGAACAATCATTTCCTTCAACTTAATGTAATGATTGTTATTATAGATTTAAACATGTGTTTATGTAATTATAGTGTTTACATTTCTTATCAGATAACATTTAAATTATCCATACATTGCAAACATAATGGCTTCATCAATGCTGCTAAAGTGTAGATGTTCGATCAATGCAATAGCTATTTTTGGAGTACAGTATGCTGTGCCTCTTTGTGTGTCCTCCATTTCCACAGTGTCGGCATTACAGACTCCTTGCAACCCTGCAGTTATGATTTTTAAACCAGGATTTCAAGTCTGCACTATCAATGATGGCAGAATGAGCATAAATCAGTACTCTCTTAATCAGCATCGTGGCACAAAATATATATGTTTAGGAAATTTTGCAAAGAGAATGTAAGACCTACAAATACAACTATAATGATACACTTTGTATCCCTTTGTGATCTTAAAACAACATTGTTACCCCTTCAACAACGAAGTGCTTGCATTTCAAAACTAGATTAGGAATGTTTAAGAATTTGGATGCATTAAAATATTCTGGAAATAAAGAAAGAAATGAAGCTGCTATGCAGAAAGGTGACTAAGAATGTGGGGAATTATTCAAAAGGGAAGGGAGATGCTCTCATTGGTCATTCCATCCATATGTCACTCCAGGACTATGACAAAATGGTTGACTCTTAACCCTTGAGATGGTTTAACAAGTCATTTATAATTTTTAATGTATTCTTTATATTTTTGCAGTAAAAATGCATTTAATACATCTAAACAATTCTTCAAATAAATGGACAACTATTTTCCTTAAGCATGCAGGTTTAAAAGATAATGGTGAATTACTGTAGGGGTAGAGGAGATGATGAGAATAATTTTATTAGGAAGGGATGCGGACTGTAACAATGTTGTGATCCATTTGATCTGTACATATATTTACAAAAATACCCTAATAGATTCTAGTTTTGAGTTCAAAGTATTACCATTGAGCTGACCAACCCTTTTCACTGCAGTGAAAAGAGTTTGGACAGGGTTCATATCTGAATTTTAATCTAACCAGCCAAATCTCCCTCATCAAAGTTTTTATTATATTACAACATAACTATTATTTCCTGGATACCTGCTCCCTGCGGAGCTGAAGTCAGCCAGAATCTTTTGGCTGTGGGATGAATAGTCCCAGCTTCCATTTACTGATCCATAATGGCTTCTTGCTAAGCAACACCATGTTTTAAAGCTCTCATCATGATGGGACCCTTTTGATTTACTTGGTCATTTCTTCCACCCCAACAACACCTGTCAGTATCCACTTTTTTCCATCTCTTGGGATTCTGAATTTTTAAATACACTATCTTCATCAGCTATACTTTTGGCTTCCAAGACTTTGTATTCTCTCCACCCTACTTTTAAACATTGACGTATGGTGTGAAATAGAATTTTTGCACCAAGTTGGTCAGCTACCCTATGTGACATCATCTTAGGCTGCACAGTATCAGATTTGATTGGATGATGCTCTCTGCAGTACCATGGGAGGTTTAGAATGCTTAAGGTGCTGTATAAAATCTGATGCCAGCCGGTGGTGCAGTGGCATCTGCACTGCACTTTGAGGCAAGTGGTCTTAGGTTCAAATCCGGCTGGCTCCTTACATATTATTTACCATCAGTGCTGGGTTGAGCATCAACTAGCATTTCGACCTCATAAAAGATAGACAAATGTTAAAAAAAATGTAAAAGGTTGCTGCCTGATGCACCAAAAGGTGCAGAGAGGAATAACAGCAATAAAATCTGACACATCAAGACTGCACAAAATATTAATTATCTATTGAATTTCTCTCAGTCATTTGCAGTTCTGTCAAAAACACATCCTCACCATTTCCTTGCCCACTTTGAAGACTTAAGGTTTTGTTACAGCCATTTGGCATTAGACCTCATTGAGCTCCATTTCAAACATGAACAAAATGCCTGAATTTGAAATTTTGGCGAGAATGCCTGCCCTTGCATTTTGAATGTATATGGCATCGAGGAGCCTTAGTAAGTTGAAGTCAGCGGAATTTTGTGGAAATTTTATATGGTGAAATGGTATCTCACATGAAGGAAGATGGTTGAATGAAGCCAACCATTTCAGGCAGAGAGGTAGAGGGCCTTGCTGCAAGTTTTCCTTAGAGAGGAATCTTAAATCCAATCATCTTCACTTATTTCATCACATAACCTTCCTTTCATTACAACTATGTGTGGCATTAACTGGAAACTTATAGGCTTGGACATCAGAATCAGGTTTATTAACACTGTCTTATGTGATGTGCAATTTGTAATTTTGCAGCAGCAAAGACAAAATTACTATGAATTACAAAAGAAACTATGCTGAAAAGAAATACTGATGCTGTGTTCATGGACTGTTCACAATTCTGACGTCAGAAGTAAAGGAGCTGTTTCAGAAACATTGAATCTGGGTCTTCAGACTCCTGTACCTTCTGCCTGATGATAAGAAGAGGGCATATACCATTGAGAATAGCCTTAATGATAGATGCCATATTTTTGAAGCACTTTCTCTTCAAGATACCATAAGTGCTGGGGTGCATTGAGCCTGTGATGGTACTGGCTGAGTCTTCAACCTTCTGCAGCTTCTTCTGATCTTGTGCATTGGAACTCAGACAGTGATGCAACCATTCAGAATGCACTCCACCAATCAAATGTAGAATTTTCAAGAGTCATTGGTATTGGTTTCATACTAGATTTAGTATATTTGGGATTTGGGCTGGAAGATTGCCAATAGCAACCATCTCCAATAAGAGAGTGTTTAGCATCCTCATCTTACACTGAAGGAAATCAAATTTCCAGTCCTCATCCATTGGGAACAGGGTTATATATCCTTTAGCAAAAACATAAAAGGACCAGCTATATAAAGTCCATGGCTCCAGTAGTTCAGAACCAAGCTAACTTCTGAGGAGTAACTCATCCCTGATCCCTCAAGCCCTGCCACCACCTACGAAGGATATGAGGGATATTTACTTTTATTTATTTTAACTGTCCCTTCTGACCCATTGAGGCTGTGATGCCCAGTAAGAGCTGTGCGGCTAATTAACCTATGAACCTTTATGTCTTTGGAATGAAGCACCCGATGCAACACCATGCAGTCACGGAGAATATACAAACTTCTTACTGAGCGGGGCAGAACTGAAGTAGGGTGGCTGGTGCTGTAATAGCATTACGCTAACCGTGCAGTGAGCCAGGAGGCTCTTCACTTCCTTGGATGATTGAAGCTCCAACAATACTCAGGGAGCTCAGTAAGGTTCAGGGCAAAGCAGTTTGTTTGATTTGAACCCCATTCTTCATTTTAAAGCGCCATTGTAGTGTGGCGGTTAGTGCAAAGCTATTATAGTTTGGGGCGTCGGGGTTTGCAGTTCAATTCCGACGTCATCTGTAAAAAGTCTTTATGTCCTCCCTGTGCAATGTGTGGGCTTTCTCAGGGTGCTCCGGTTTCCTCCCACAGTCCAATGACATATCAGTTAATAAGTTAATTGGTCATTGTAAATTATCCCATGATTAGGCTAGGGTTAACTGGGGGTTGCTGAGTAGCATGGTTCAAAGGGCCAAAAGGATCTATAATGTGCCGTATCTCAAAAAATAAATAAATCTCTTCCTCTACTCTCAGAACCCTGTGTCTACAGTGGACAATGTCTCCTGAGTATACTGCACTAAATTGCCAAGAGAAGCTATTTTATTGCAACACCTTATATACCATTTATTATCTAGAAGGGTTGGTGCAGAGGTGAGATGGCACACTACCACCTCCAATGTTCATTCCGTGATGGCTTGGTAATAGCTGTCACCCAGCGTTTAACTCCTGGTAGGGTCACCCATGGCAGTAATGTCAAAGGGGAGGTTCCAGACAGAAGGATCCAACCAAGATCTCAACAGTGGAGTTGGCAGAAGATGATTTGTACATTCTTTGATTATAAAAGCACCTTGACTTTGAATCTTTGAATGATAACACCTCACAATGGCACTGTAGGTAGAGGAAGGCTGCAGCAGTGAAGGTCCTCCAGTTGTCTTGCATGCCACGCCACTGGACCCTTACCCGGATCTATGCCCATGTGATGGCTGCCCATCACACATTGAACAAAGTCATCCCCAGGCATTCTCCATCAAGGGAATCCACTATGACATCTTGGTTACAATAATTTGAAATTGGCCTCCACAACCACCTGAGGCTCACCAACAGAAACCTCTTGGGAGAACATCACACTCGACTAGATTGACCGTACTACCTTATTGAATGGGTCTTTGTTATACAAATTCACTACAAACACTGCAGTTGTTCAGGAGGGGTTTACCACTGCAAAATACAAAATGCTGGAGAAACTCAGCAGGTCAGGCAGCATCTTTGGAGGGGAATAAACAGTCAGCATTTCGGGCTAAGACCATCCATCAGAAGGCTTTACGGTTACAGATCCAGCAACCCACCTCGGTTGTAGGGATGCTGTACAGACAAATGCTGCAGCAGTTGCATCCATCTCTCCCGATCATGAGCAAGTGCCTGAGTTGTGGCAAAGCTCTCTCTGGTTCACTTAGCAATGTTGTCTGCCCCTTTTTCTTTTCCCCCGCACTGTTCCCTGAAGAATGGTCTTCGAGAGTCCACTTGATTTTGTTAGGTGACCGTACCATCTCCAGTTTCCTCTTTACTTTGGGCAGTAGACCTTCATTGTGTCTCATGTGCTGACTAATGGTTCTTCGTACTTCGTTGTTTGAGACATGGCCTCTATAAGAGGTGCCGAGGAGCCTTCTGAAGCATCTCATTTCTAACGCCTGGATCTTCTTTTGCAGTTCTGCTGTCAAAGTCCATTATTCACATGCATCCAAGAAGATGGAGAGCATAAATACATGCAGGAGTTTCAACCTGGATCTGAGAACAATGTTATTGCCTCTCCAGATTGGTTTTAGTTTAGCCAGCATCACTGTTGTTTGGGCTGTCCTTGCAAGGTCTTCAGGCTTTGATCTTCCTTGGCTGATGATGGTGACAAGGTACTTGCACCACTTTACAGTCTCTAGTTCTTGTCTACTGACCGTGATCTTTGTTGTGATTGGCTCCTCACTGTTTCTCATCAGCTTGGTTTCCTCTGTGCTGATCTCCATGCCTAATCTGGTAGATGTATTGTCCAGATGGTTCACAAGGCAGGCTAGCTCATCCTCACTTCAATGTCAATGTCATCAACAAACCTGAGTTTGGGTGTGATCTGTCCTCCGATGCTGACTGTGCCGACATGGTCTTCCAGGGCATTTGTCGTTAGTTGTTCCAGGAAAATGTTGAACAGTGTGGGTGAAATAAGGCAGCCTTGTCAGACTCCAACTGGTGTATGGAACCACTCTCCAACTGTACTTTGAACAAGTGCTGCGCTGGGAGCTTTGGGGTAGTGCTGATGGTTTGGATCAGCTTTTGGCCCATGTTATATCTCTCCATTGTGGCCCAGAGTACATCATGCCACGCACTATCGAATTCCTTATTGAAGTCTGTGAACACGTGGAAGATGTCCTATTGATGTTGGTGTATTTCTCTCGCAGTACTTGGAGGCTGAATATCTGTTCTGTTGTGCTTCTTGAACGTCTGAATCCAGCCAGCTCTTCGGTGATTATTTCTTTTGCCTGTGGTTTCAGTCTGTTCAAGGTGACTTTTCAACATCACTTTGCGTGCATGGCTGATAGGACTTATGGTTCTGTGACTCAGGTGCTGCTGAAAGTTGCCTCTCTTGGGGAGAGTAATGATGAGTGACTTTGCCCATGGTGTTTGCCATTCCCCGGTCTGGTGAGGATGTCTATGTTCTATCAGCGCAGTCAGTATGTTGTCTGTTCCTGCAGCTTTCCCATCTTCAGCGATCTTATGGCTGTTACTACTTCTTCCCGCAGAATTAGAAAGTCACTGTTGTTTGATGAGTCCCAGCTTGTGGATACGCTGGGGTCTCTTTGGGTCTTCTGGTTGTAAAGGTCTGAACGATACTCAGTCCATCTGTTGAGACTGTCTTCATGTTCTGTGAGACAGTTACCTTCTTTGCCTTGAAGGGGCTGACTCATATCGGCACAGTCTCTGTTTAGTGAAGTCCTTCATAATTGAAATGTTTGCCTACTGTTCTTGTTCAGGCTGCCTTCTATCTCTGTGCACTGTCTCTCAATCCAATCTTTCTTGGCCTTAATCGTGTATTTCCAGATCTTTTTGCCGATCACTTTATACTACAGCTCCTGTTGTTATGTTGTTAGTTCTCTTCAGACCTCTTCCAGTGTCACACATTTCCTCTGTTACCTTTGCCTTATTAGGGAACATGTGGATCGTGCAAATCTTCATTCTATTTCATCTGTGTATTTATAACATATCACAATATTTTGTCATCTCATTTTGTATATTTAAGTCAATAGATTAAAAAATCAAAAATGCTGCCTTGTCCAGCGTGCCCACATTACACTGAAGAGTTAAGAAATACAAGTTACTAATGATGCAGTTTTTACAACTTGCAGGAAGTCATAAAGTTATCTGTCAATTTGGCACAGACAGTGTTAAATAAAATTAAAAAATTAAGACTTGATAGGGTTTGTAGTTCAGACGTAGTTGGCTTGGGTCCAGTTCACCAATCAGGAGCCAATCCAAATCTTGCATGGGACAAACCAAACTGTGATTTATTCACCTCATAAAGCTGGAGGCATGTAGTATGCACTAATGTTCTGTATGGCTGCCCAAGTGAAAATATTTTGTTATATTTCCTTATAAAGAGCCTTTGTATAAAAGGAAAAAAACTATAAACAGTCTGAGGATTGATATGAATATTTTCAAGAAATTCTTCAAGATTTGAATGGATGGCTTTATGATCAAGTACTTAGAATTAAGAAGCTTAAGTTATTTCATTGCTAGAAATAGATTCACTGGGAACCGTGCAGAATTATTGAGCACCATTGACTTTGTCATTGACTGCAGTTGTTTGCTCTGGTCCAGGAAGAGGGGTTTAAATACTGAAAGTTTTGGCTTGCTGTAATACTTGGAAGCTACCTTTGCATTCCCAAACAAGAATAGTAACATCTTATATCCTCAGTTGAATTGAGTAGAAGCAATAGTAGTTCTTTTCTGCTTGACCAATTTAGTACTTTAAAACATTATAATTTATCAAACATTTATTTTGATTATTTGTTTATAATTTTCTGCTATTTTATTATTCTTCATTTTAAAAAGCTGTAAGTGCATAATATAGAATCAAAATCAATCTAATTTGAAATAAGCCTCTTTCTAGATGATGTCTTTCTAGATGATGATGGTTTCATTTACAATGGAACCAGTAAATTAGTCTTGGAACCACTTGCCTCTTCCTACAGCTGACTTGCTCAGTTAGATGAGTTTAAATAACCTTAGACTTACAAATTGAATCAAAATACAAGATTTGGTGTTAAACTGCACACAGTGGAACATTATGCAGTAAGTATTTTTTGCCATTTTATTCTGCATTCTCCTTCAGTCAGTGACTTAAGTTGGACTATTGATCATTAAGTTGAGATGCCTATTAGGATCTCAACCATGTGCACATATCAAGCATCAAAGATCATGCGTGTGTTTGGTTTGGGTTAAGGATAATGAACCAGGCATAATATTTTAACCTAATAGTTACACATTTACCCAAATGATCATAATCTAGAGTAAAAACACTTAATTTTATCTTCCATGACAAATAACACTGTTCAGCAGTGGGACTCTGATTAATGCAGTCTTAACTTAGATGAATTATAGAATGCTGAACATTAAACAATACTCTCCTAACTGTATGGTTCAGAACTAGGCTGTATCCATCAAATGGAAATGATGTACAATAGCATATTCAAGCCAGCTCTGCATTCTATACTTTTGCAGTGTAATTTTATTCCATCTTTAGAATCTTCCTGGTGAATTTTTGGAAATAATTTTGTTCAGACACAATATTAAACAAAACATCACACACAAGATGATAGAGGAACTCAGCAGGTCAGGCAGCAGCTATGGAAATGAATAATCAGCTGACGTTTCAGGCAGAGACCCTGCTTTGACTCAGAGCTACCAGCACCTACATTATTAAAGACTGTACAATGCCAATACTTTTTCTTTACGTGTTTTCTCATGTGTGCTGAAGATATTACATGTTGCTGTGTTATCTTTTCAGGTATTCGTTCCTGGGACACAGACTTAATAGCCTGCAATCTAGACCAGGAGCTCAAGCTCTTTGTGTCACGCCATTCAGCAAGATTTTCAGCAGATGTTAGAGGTAAGATATATTGCAAGTTCACCAGACCTGTAAGTAGCAACAGGTTGTAAAATGACAGAGATTAATATTATCATAAAGTTGATCTGGTAGATCCTTGACTTCATTTGATGCAGTGCTGAAATGATTTTAGCCTTTCACAATGCACCTAGTGAATACTATATCAATAGCATTTATATATGCTTATAGAAAATATTGTAAGAATAGAAAGAGAAAATGAAAGTTCAAATGACTTTATCCCATTAAGACAAAATTAAATAAATTTTCCTAAAATTCTGCCTGTTTTTCAAGTTTTTTATCTCCAAGTGATAAATATTTTATTTATGCAGCTGAAGGATCAATAATTTAGATGCTTAAAATTCATTTTAACTGCTTTCTTGGAGAAATGAGTACCATTTGTTTTTAGATAGTAGGTTGAAATTTTATAGGGCTTTCTGTAGTCACCTGTTATAATTTTTGACAAGAACATGTTTTTGGAAGTCCCACAAGATTCATGGTGATAGTTCAGATAAGCCTGCATAGAATTTTAGCTCCAAAGTCTTTATAGCCTGGAAACACTGACTAATATTAATTAATCATCATGTCCAGTGAAGCCACTGTGGACACGTTTGGTTCTTTTAGTAAGTACTTTAACAATTTGTGAAATATGAAATGAAGAAACAAATAAAAGTGAAATTTGAATGCTTAGAATAGTTTATAGCATCTTTATTAAGTAGGAACCGTAAGTCGATGAAATTTGATAAAACAAGCAGCAAAACTTGACACTTGTACTTCATAGAGTCATGTCATTTTTATGTGTTATGCACCATTGACTTGGCGTGACATGTCAGGGTGTAATTTGTAGCTATACTTGGAAGAAACAAAATTGACATCCTCACTGATAAGTAATTTTTATAATCTAGCACTGTTTTCCACAGGCTTAGTTTGCCCTATTGATGAATCAAGACGTATAAAATTGTGCAGTTTCATTTACTATTATCTATTATGTATAGCTGATGGCTTTCTTCGTATTTCCGTATGCATTTGCACAATGACGGAGGGAATATTGCTGTGGCACAACACGGCACAGTGCAACATGAAGCAGTTGTATCAGAATACCACAGGTTTGATGCCAGACTAGAATTGACCAGAAGTTTGATTTGGGAAAAACTAATTTCAACACTCTTCAGATGGGGAGAAGTCAGATAATATTGTCTCTACTGATGTTATCAAGAGACCACAACTGGGATTCTGCTGCCATCAGGAAGAAGGTACATAAGACCATAAGACATAAGAGGGGAATTAGGCCATTTGATCCATTGAATCTGCTCTGCCATTCAATCATTGCTGATCCTTTTTTCCCCCTCCTCAGTCCCACTCCCCAGCCTTCTCCCCCTAACCGTTGATGCAGTGTCCAATCAAGAACCTATCGAGCTCTGCCTTAAATACACCCAACGATTTGGCCTCCACGCTTGCCTGTGGTAATTAATTCCACCAATTCACCATCCTTCAACTAAAGAAATTTCTCCGCCTCTCTGCTTTATATGGACGTCCCTCTATCCTGAGGCTGTGCCCTCTTGTCCTAGACGCCCCCACCATGGGAAAAGATCTTTCCACATCTACTCTGTTTAGACCCTTCAATATTCAACAAGTTTCAATGAGATCCCCCCCATCCTTCTCAATTCCAGTGAGTGCAGACTGAGAGCTATCGAACGTTCCTCGTATGATAACCCTTTCATTCCCAGAATCATCCTTGTGAACCTCCTCTGAACCCTCTCCAATGCCAGCACTTCTTTTTTTTGGATGAAGAACCCAAAACTGTTCACTATATTCAAGGTGAGACATCACCAGTGCCTTGTAAAGCCTCAGCAACACATCCCTGCTCTTGAAATGAAAGCTAACATTGCTTTGCCTTTCTCAGCACAGACTCTACCTGCAAGTTAACCTTTAGGGTGGTCTGCAGAAGACTTCCAAGTCCCTTTGCATTTCAGATTTTTGGATTTCTCCCCTTTTAGAAAATATTCTGTACATTTATTTCTACTACCAAAGTGCATGACCATGCATTTTCCAACATTGTATTTCATTTGCCACTTTCTTGCCCATTCTCCTAATCTGTCTAAGCCCTTCTGCAGCCTACCTATTTCCTCAACACTACCTGTACTCCACATATCTTCATATCATCTGCAAACTTGGCAACAAAGCCATCTATTCCATAATCAAAATCATTGATATACAGCATAAAAAGAAGTAGTCCCAATACCGACCTCTGTGGAACACCACTACTCACTGGCAGCCAACTAGAAAAAGATCCTTTTATTCCTTTTAAGAAGGTACAAGAGTCTCAGGACCCACACCACTAGGAACAAGAACAGTTACTAGTCCTCAACCATTAGGCTCTTGAACCAGAGGGACTAACTTTACTCAACTTCACTTGCCCTTTCATTGAACTGTTCCCACAATGTGTGGATCACTTTCAAGGACCTTTCATCTCATCGTCTCAATATTCACTGTTTATTTTTTTTCTCTTTTTCATATTTGCACAGTTTGTTGTCCTTTGCACATTGGTTGTTTGTCCCGTTGGATACAGTATTTAATTGATTCCGTGTGTTTCTTGGCTTTACTTTGTATGCCCACCAGGGAATGAATCTCAGGGTTGTATATGATAACATATATGTACTTTGATGATAATAACTTTATTTTGAACTTTGAACTTGCATGGTCAATGCTGAAAGTGGAACAGTGTGACCTGATAGAAGTATTGCAAATTACAAGAGGCATTGATTGGGTAGATAGTCAGTCTTTCTTCAGAGATGGAATGCTCAAATAGCAGAGGTGACAGTTTTAAGCTGAGAACTGAAATGTTTGAAAGGGATTTGCTTTGTAAGTTGTTTTCCACAGAGAGTGGTAGGTGCCTGGAATGTGCTGCCAGGAGAGTAGGTAGAAACAGATACAATAGTAAGGAATGTATCATAGAAAATAATGGGAAAGCAAATATATCAGCACATAAAATAAAAATGGACAAAGTTAACAAGACTTGCATATTACTTGATGCATGCAGTCAAAAATTCTCAATTCTGAAAATTGAGATATTTTTTGCAGTTGCTTCTCTTTTCCAGTATTTCTTAATTTTTTTAAGGAGATTGGAATTTGTCGTGATTTGAATCAAGAATCAAAATTACTGCTTGTAGGGACAGATCTCTGGACAGATTACTTCACTGAATGACTTCCAGATCCCCATGAAACAAAAGCCCTTGGCCTTGGAGTAATATGGAAAGCAATTCTTAGATATGTAAACATCTGAAATACTGAGAAATATTAAATAAATATCTGAAATACAGTTAGCTATTATTCCTTAGTGGAATTTACCAAATACTTCAAAAAAATCCACATGTGCACCCATGACTGTTGAAAACACCAATTACCGTGTTTTTTTCATCATTGAGAGTATGTGCATTGGGTTAGGCTGTGATAATTGAGTGCAAGGAGGCCACCCATCACTATGATGCAACTCTTTATAGGATTTAGTAACTTCTAAATGCAATTCTCAGAACCGTGTATTGGAATATTGATCAGTCAGCAGCATTCTGCGGAGACACAAGAAACTGCAGATGCTATCATCTAAAGGCATAAACTGTTGTAAGAACTCGGCAGATCTGGTAGCATCTGTGGTGGCTGAGAGATGGTCAACGTTTGGGTGAAGATCCTTTATTATGACTGAGAATGTAGAGGGTAGAAAGGGCAGTGTGATGAAGAGAGAGGGAGGGATGAGACAGAGGCTGACAGGTGGAACCAGGTGAGGAGGGAGATGAAGAGCATGGAGATGCAGGGAGGGTGGAGTTGGAAGATGGTGCCTGGTGTGTAATAGGCAGAGACTGAAAAGGAGGCAGATGGAGTCAGATGTGGAGGGGGAAGGGGAGGTGGAGGCAGTACCTGAAACTGAAAGGTGATGTGGAAATACAAGAGGCTGCAAATGTTGGAATCTGCTAAGTGAGAAAAATGATAAGGGAGGGATAATGGGAAAGAGGAATGAAACTGGGTGACTGGTAAAGGGAGAGAAAGAAAAGAGAATGCAGGTTGTCTGAAACTGGAAAATTCAGTGTGACATTCTGTGATTGGTTATGTTTTTTATTCCTGCACCATTTTGCAACTCCAATTGTAATCTCCATTTTAACAAATAATATTTTTTCAGTAAAAGTTGCATTCTAATGAATTAATTGTAGTAATAATGAGTGGCAATCTACTTTAATCTTGAGTGGACAATTAATTAAGTGGATCTTCATGTTTCTTATTCTATGTCAATCAAGTCTATATTAGTTTACACAGCCCATTCCCTCACTCTTTTTCCATCGAGCCTTTTCTCCCCACATTCCCATCACTTCTTCCCAGACGGCACTGGACAGTTACCCACTATGGAAATTTACATTGACCTAATAACTTGCCGTCTCAGTCATCTTTGGGATGTGGGAAGAAAGTCAGATGAACCACAGTTGATTTCAGGGAGAACAGGCAAACTCCAAACAGGCGATACTCAAGATCAGGGTTGAACTTGAGTCTCTGGAGGTTTGAGGCAGTAGCTGTATTAGGTGTGCTTTGGTTCTCCATTAGAAACACAGGGTAATGTCAAATCTCCAGGAAAACTGAGTGTGCTGGCAATCTTCATCTTCTTGTGTGCCATTTCAAAGAGGGAAACAACATGTATTCAATGGTCTAGTTTAATTCAATTTCACTTTTCTTCATGAAGAGAAACAATGAAAAGCCAGTGTTACGGTGTCTGGATCAAGCGTTCCTGCAGCTGCTCAGTTAAAGGAGGACTTGAGAAATAAAGACAGTCAGCATGCTCAGAAACTTGCATTAAGTATGTCAGTGACATCACTGCATTTATCTTTCTAAGTATTCCATATTGGGAAGTTTCATGATGATCCAGTCTTCCTATTTACATCTTATAGTGTTATAAATCTTCTGCCTTCTGGCTGGTTTATTGCTTTTCCTGAGATTTTACAGCCTTCGCTTGCATTGCTATCTTAAGCTTTCTGACTCTGAAAATGAGTACTTCATGTTGCAAACAGCCGGTTTAGTACAATGGACAGGCCTGTCCAAAGACAGCAATGAAATAATGCTCATTTTCCAGGAAAGAATCTTCATTCCTTCATTGGTGCTATTCAAAATATCAAGTTTTGCTCTGTATCATGCTAATCAGAATCAGGTTTATTATCACTGGCATGTGTTGTGAAAATTTGTTAACTTAGCAGCAGTTCAATGCAATAATAATATAGAAGAAAATAATAATAATAAATAAGTAAATCAATTACAGTATATGTATATTGAATAGATTAAAATCGTGCCAAAACAGAAATAATATATATTAAAAATGTAAGGTAGTGTTCACGGGTTCAATGGCCATTTGGGAATTGGATGGCAGAGCTGTTCCTGAATCGCTGAGTGTGTGCCTTCAGGCTTCTGTATCTCCTACCTGATGGTAACAGTGAGAAAAGGGCATGCCCTGGGTGCTGGAGGACTTTAATAATGAACGCTGCTTTTCTGAGGCACTGCTTCCTGAAGATGTCCTGGGTACTTTGTCGGCCAGTACCCAAGATGGAGCTGACTAAATTTACAATCCTCTGTAGCTTTTTTCTGTCCTGTGCTGTAGCCCCCTACTCTCCCCCACCCCCCATATCAGACAGTGATGTAGCCTGTCAGAATGCTCTCCATGGTACATCTATAGAAGTATACTTTCATTTACTTGTACATCTTGTTCAGTGAATTGAAGAGCAGATTCTGAGTGTTAAGTACAGCTAAGCTTAGAGCAACCACTAAGTCATCATGATTTTTTAATGTTATAATTTTTCTTAAGCAAACATAAGATTTGCTGAATTCTTACTATTGATAGGTGGTAGAATAGCAGATTTGTGCAAACCAAGAGTGAGATTAATAAATAATAAATTAGGAAAACAGTTATATTTAACAATGATTTTGAAAGCCAGCTGAAGATTTTAGAGGGCTAAGAGAGCAAGCATTATTAGAACGTCAGCCTCAGGACTTTAAATACAGTATTAAGCAAAGCCACTTACCACTGTATGCTTTAATGGTCAGTTGTAATTAAGAATGTTGTTTTCCATGGGGATGCTTTTCCTGGGAGTGTCTGAGTAATATTATTGCATTGTACTGCTATTTCCAGGATAATGCACGCAGTGGAGTAGAATGGTAACATTTAATTTTGGCATTTTGGCATTTAATGTCTGTTATCTGCCAAATAATTGCAGGTCGGGGTCTGAGTGAAGTGGGGAGGAGGGAAATGTTGGGAGAGAGGATGAGCACATTGGGCCTTTAGCAGAGGGTTGATTGTACAGCTAATTAAATCAATTCATGTAGAATGTGAAGTTTTTTTAGAAGAGGGGAGGAAAGAGAACCTTTGACAGAAAGAAAAACTATTTCTTCCTGTAGAAGTGGGATAATTCTGTAGAAATTATTCCAAAAAATTGAGAATATTTACATAAAAATTATATGTATAAAATCATTCTCTTTCACCTGCAGCAAGAATATTGACAGGTGAATTAGACAGCCATCTTCATGCTGCCTGGAATAATTTTGTCATTTTTTTGTAGTACAAACAAAATGAAGAACTTATTTTCCTTAGGTGCCTTTAGAAACTTATGAGTTGGCACTCTAAGAGTGAGAAAGTTGCAATTGCTGGAAATCTAAGGTAATAACAGAAAAGGAGGGACTACTTCACAGGTCAGACAGCATCTATGGATAGATGAGTGTTTGATATTTCTGTTTAAATAACCTTTAATTCTAATTGGCACCTTTAAAGGATTTTCTGAACTGACGACATTGTGCATTGTGTTTTGATATTGATACAATGTGATGCATTGATACTGCCATTCAATTTGTATTTTAAAGTATATGTTTCTGACTGAACAACCATGTAACAATAATTTCCTTTGGGATAAATAAAGTTTTATGTTTTCTTATCTTTTCTGAGCCATTGAGCACACAGGTAATGGTGTAACAAGTGTCACTGTCTTGACACACTTACGGTACAGAGAGAGAAAGATAGAAAAAAGGATTCGTTATCCAGACTACCCATAATCATTCTTGCTTGAACATTACAGAGGAAGTTCATATGACAATTTCACCAGTCAGTTAATGATGTGTAACATAAAAAATGTAAAATAGGACAAATAAGATTGTATTCCAAACTAAAATTAAGAGGGACAAAATAGAAGAGAATTAATATTATTATCCTGAAGGAAAATGTATTCTAAAGTTGATGTGATTTAGGTATCACTTTGTTAATTAGCTTTATATTTTATAGTTTGCCACTTAGAAGTAAAATACATGAGCAGTAAACATCTAAAGAATGTGAGATTGGCAGACTGAGGTGGCATAACAGCTCAGTTATTTCAGTGTAGGATGCATTGTTCCATTTGACAACAGTAGTGAAATACTCCATTGGTTCTGCTGAAAGCCTTTCAAACTTGCATAGTGGAATAAGCAACTTGATTTTTAAGCATAGAGAGAATTTAACACCTTGTCTCCTTGTGCACGACTCTTACACTCATGAAAACATATCATCATCTACCTTGTTAAGGCCTGTTAAAATCTTACCTGTTACCCCCATAATTCTAAATTCCAAGAATACAGACACAAAGAATACATGGCCTGTCTTATTAAAATAATCTAACCTGGAATTAGCCTGGTGAATCTCCTTGGCACTACTTCTAATGGCATGATATCTCATTTTTAAGGTTACAAGACGTGAACTGAGCACAATTTTCCATGTATGCCCTCACTGCGCCATGTTTAATTCCCTGTTCATAAACTACAGCCTCTTTGCAATTAAGGACAACATGAAGGCTACTTGCTGGACCAGCCTGCCAACTTCATACACTACACCACCAAAATCCCTCTGAACTTGATTCAGTTGTAGTCTCTGCCCATTTCGATAATAATCCACCTTTAGATTTCTCTTACCAAAGCCCATGACCTCTCACCTCCCCATGTCAAACTCCATTTGCCAGGTTTTCACCCAATCACTCAATCTATCCATATTGTGGCCTATCACACAATCACAATATCCTCATCACAACGTGCCCTTCCACCTTTTTCTGTATCATTAGCAAACTTGAAGAAGTTACATATTGTCCCCTCCTCTGGGTCATTAATCTAAACAATAAGTCAATTGAGACCCAAGAACTGATCCTGACAGCACTTCACAAGTTACACCCCTCCAGCCTAAAAGAACGTATTTATTTCAACACTTTATTTTTTATCTGACAACCAGTTTCAATTCATGCAAATGTACTTTGTCCTGTATCTTGGCCCTTTAGTTTTTGTATCAGCATCTAATATAACACCTTGTCAAATGCCTCCTGGAAATGTAAATAAATTATATTTACAGTTTCCCTTCTATCACCTCTCCCTGACACATCGTCAGATCTTTCTTAAATGAAATTGTCCAGTCAGAATCAGAATCAGGTTTATTATCACTGGCATGTGACATGAAATTTGTTAACTTAGCAGCAGCAGTTCAATGCAAAACGTAATCTAGCAGAGAAAAAAAATAAAACAAAAATAATAGTAATAAATAAACAAGTAAATCAATTACGTATATTGAATAGATTTAAAAACCATGCAAGAACAGAAATATTGAATATTTTTTAAAAAGTGAGGTAGTGTTCAAAGATTCAATGTCCATTTTCGAATCGGATGGCAGAGGGGAAGAAGCTGTTCCTGAATTGCTGAGTGTGTGCCTTCAGGCTTCTGTACCTCCTACCTGATGGTAACAGTGAGAAAAGGGCATGCCCTGGGTGCTGGAGGTCCTTAATAATGGACGTTACCTTTCTGAGACACTGCTCCCTAAAGATGTCCTGGGTACTTTGTAGGCTAGTACCCAAGATGGAGCTGACTAGATTTACAACCCTCTGCAGCTTCTTTCGGTCCTGTGCAGTAGCCCCTCTATACCAGACAGTGATCCAGCCTGTCAGAATGCTCTCTACAGTACAACTATAGAAGGCTTTGAGTGTATTTGTTGACATGCCAAATCTCTTCAAACTCCTAATAAAGAATAGCTGCTGTCTGGCCTTCTTTATAACTACATCAGGTTAGATCCTCAGAAATTTTGACATCCAGGAACTTGAAGCTGCTCACTCTTACCACTTCTGATCCCCCTACTGTGGTGAACTACGTATACCTGTCTGGACATGTCCCTCCCCCCCGCTGACTGCTCCTGTGGCTCCTCCCACTGACCGTGGCTCCTCCCACGGACCCGGTATAAAGGTGACTGGAGACACAGCCCCAGCCTCAGTCTCCAGGATGCAGTGTGGTGGTCAATTGCTGCTTGTTCTTTCTTCCAGCCAATAAAAGCCTATATCTCGCCTTACGTCACCGGGAGTTATTGATGGTGCTTCACCTACGAGGAATGGTATGTGTTCCTTCGTCTTGCCCTTCCTGAAGCCCACAATCAGCGCTTTTGTCTTACTGATGTTGAGTGCCAGGCTGCTGCTGCGGCACCATTCCACTAGTTGGCATATCTCACTCCTGTACGCCCTCTCGTCACCACCTGAGATTTTAGCAACAAATGTTTGTATCATCAGCAAATTTATAGATGGTATTTGAGCTATGCCTAGCAACACAATCATGTGTATATAAAGTTTAGAGCAGTGGGCTAAACACACAACCCTGAGGTGTACCAGTGTTGACCGAGGAGGAGATATTATCACCAATGTGCACAGATTGTGGTCTTCCGGTTAGGAAGTCAAAGATCCAATTGCAGAGGGAGGTACAGAGACCCAGGTTCTGTAACTTATCAATCAGGATTGTGGGAATGATGGTGTTAAATGCTGAGCTATAGTCAATGAGCAGCATCCTGAAGTAGGTGTATGTATTATCCAGGTGGTCTAAGGCCGTGTGAAAAGCCATTGAGATTGCACCTGCCATTGATCTATTGTGGTGATGGGCAAATTGCAATGGGTCCAGGTCCTTGCTGAGGCAGGAGTTCAGTCTAGTCATGACCAACCTCTCAAAGCATTTCATCACTGTCGATGTGAGTGCTACCGGGCAATAGTCATTAAGGGAGCCTGCATTATTCTTCTTAGACACGGGTATAATTGTTGCCTTTTTGAAGCAAGTGGGAACTTCCACCCTTTGCAGTGAGAGGCTGAAAATGTCCTTGAATACTCCTGCTAGTTGGTTGGCACAGGCTTTCAGAGCCTTACCAGGTACTCCATCAGGACCTTCTGCCTTTTGAGGATTCACTCTCTTTAAAGACAGCCTAACATCGGTCTCTGAGACGGAGATCACAGGGTCATCAGGCGCAGCAGGGATCTTCACAGCTGTAGTTGTGTTCTCCCTTTCAAAGCGGGTATAGAAGACATTGAGTTCAGCTGGTAGTGAAGCATCGCTGCCATTTATGCTATTGGGTTTCGCTTTGTAGGAAGTAATGTCCTGCAGACCACGTCAGAGTTGCCATGCATCTGATGTTAATTAAACCATATTGCTAGTTTTGATTATATTCATCTTTCCTAAATGATTGGTTCTTTCCTCTTTGATATTGACTCTAGTATCTTGGCAATAGATAGGTAGATAGATAGATACTTTATTCATCCCCAAGGGGAAATTCAAACATTTTTCCAGTGTCCCATACACTTATGTAGCAAAACTAATTACCTACAGTATTTAACTCAGTATAAATATGATATGCATCTAAAATCACCCTCCCAAAAAGCATTAATAAATAGCTTTTAAATGACACCATTGATAAGGAAATGATATCTTTTATGACAAAACTTTTAATGAAAAGACCCCTGCAAGGTTGTGATGCTAGGAGAAATAATGATTGTAAAGTATAAACATTCTGACAGGTTTGTTATTAGGTAAAAGGAAAACTTAAATGATTTTGGGCATATTTATTGAATCTTGAATCCAGAAAGTGATGCACGTAATTTTATATGCAGTTGTTTCAATTTCAACTCATTGTAATGATTTTTTTCTTCAGCTTTTTCCCCTCTTTAATTGACTCAGGATTTGGCTCCACGGTAGTTAAGCAGCCTTCCAGTATTTTACTCAATCGGCTGTTCTTCATGTATATGTCTAGACAGTCTCTGCAGGTACTTTGACGTTTTGACCTTGGGGATAAAACAGTTGACATGTCCTCCGCTAGCATTCACACATCAGCCAGAGCAGGAATTCCCAAAGATCAGTCGCTCTCCATGCTCGATTCCCTTTTCAGATAGTCTGAAATAAATTCTCTTCCCTGAGAGGAGCTGCAGGCCAATCCTCTTAATTGTTATTTGCTTAAAAAATTCCAACCCCATTATTATTTTGTCTTTCATTCCTCCTCCTGGGTCTTTCAACTGTTTTGCATCCCTTCACAGACAGCTGCTGCTAGGCTGTGCTGCTGCTGGTGCTCATCCAGACAGGAGGATTTGTACATGAGTAGCTGCCAGCTTTTACCACAGTCTTCCTGAGAGGAAGCAGGCAGCTTTTGCTTCTAACCACTCTATACTTCACTTGGCTGGAGAAAGGATGGGTGTCATCTGTCCACAATTCCACAGTATGAATCATTAGTGCATCAATACTGAGCCTTTTTAAAGAGACAATACCATACTCGGAAGGTTAAAAGAACATATTTGGCTAATATATTCTCTAAATATATTATTTACATGGTAATTTTGTTTGTTGTTGTGATAATTTATTCAGCCAGCATGCTAGTTTAGCAAAGCAACCTGGTCACTCCAGGAGAGTGAGCAGCTGTCAGCACCCAGCTTGCCTTAAACAGATGCGGGGTTGAAGTTGGTCTTTTCTATCATAAAACTGGAAATATCATTTGTACAATTCGCTCAATTTCCTTATTGAAGTCAATAAAGGCAGTGTGACAGACAGTGCTGTTGACAATGGCTGAGTTCATTATTAGCTTTCCTTATTGGCTGCTGAGAGAGTGCTGTTTATTGTTGAAGCAGGTGAGATGCCATGCTTCAGGATTGCTTTTGTGGCAGGTAGGATGTCGTCAAATTGCCTCTTACAGATCCCGGCCACTTAGTTCAGCAGATGGCTCTGGCATAATGCAATCGGAATTGTCTCCTGAGGGGGATAAAAAGAAAAGGAGAAGAAAAGTAGCAATATAAAGATTCCTTTTAAAAATGGTTCAATTCCGCAGGGGGAAGAGATTCCCCATGTACCTAATACAGGGTAGTTGTCATTTTACAATTAGTATATTTTGAAGAAGGATGGTTGTAATTACACATAGATCCACCTGCACCTCACATAATAAAGCACTTAAGATTCTTCTGAAGCACGGCATGCCTTTGGGATACATTTGAATACATAGTTAATAATGCGTGTTGTAGAGAGCCTGTTTTACGGTATATGGTTACTGCTGATACAGGAACCAAAACAGAAAATGCTTTAAATATTTAGCAGATTAAGCCATATCTGTGGGAAGATAATCAAAGTCAATGTCTCAGGTCAGAAATCTGGGTGTAACAGTTTTTTATTCTTGCAGGGTGACGATCTTGCTTTGTATGACAATAAACCAGCGCGTTAGCATACTTACTCTTATCGTCAAATTTCTGACCTGAAGTGTTGGCTATTTTTCTTTCCACAGATGCAGTCCGACTTGCTGAGTATTTCCAGAACTTTCTGTTTTTGTTTTAGATTTCCAGTATCTTCAATTTTTTTTTTGATTTTTCACTGTTTCTACTATAACAAGGGAATTACATTGCATTTTTATATTCAGTGGAAAGGTACTAATGACTTAAAATGATATTGCTTTGGAATTCTATTTGAAATCAAATAGAATTGATCATACTTTTCTTGTTTGGTATATTTGTATCTGGGTTTTTACTAGTTTGCATCCTGGCTCTTTTTGCATTATCATTCAATGTTGCGTTTCTTCATTCTTATATTTGATAAAACAGGTGTAATTTCCCAGAAAGAAAGAACTGGGTGTTTATTTCCAAAAGCAAATGGAATTTGAAATGAAATACAGCTGTAATTTGACTCAATCTGTCCCACTTCTGATTTTAATAGCGGCTGGGTGAGAGGCTAGTGATTGGTCTGCTCAGGGAAAGTGGACTGGTTATTTGACTATTGCAAGTGCAGTGAGCCTCTGGATCACCCGTAGATGGAATTCCCATTTATAGGAACCCTGAGAGGGTTCTAAACCTTGATGGCCTCTATATAAAACTCAGCTCCAAGCTAAAATCCAGATTAATGTGAAGAGAGCTCAAAGGCATGAATATATTTGCTTTTATGCAAATTTAAATGCCAACATTGCTGACAATAAATTCCTATTGAAGCTTAAATAGTATTAATTGTGCGTAATTAATTGACCAGGCTGTAGTTTTCATAAATTTAACAGCATCCACCAGTTTATGTTTCTTATTCCCATTTATGAGAATGTTCCTAAAACACTTTAGCAGCATTTTCTTTAGTACTGCAACAGAATTATCAATCAATAAAATCTGAAATCCCCAGAGAATAGATTACTACAATGTAGTAGGCCGGTTATATTTAAAATATGCTGCATATTTGTAATAGATTTTTTTTGCATTAATGCTACAATCAGATAATATAAATTCTTGTAATAGTCTGTGAGATTGTTTTTTGTTCAGCAGTTGCTTCATTAAATGCCTCCTGAGGTCTGTAGTAGGTGCTTCTTTGTCCTTGGAGCCTGCCTCATGAGAACATTACTTGTGCAGCTTGTGAAAAATACAGGACTCGCAATTACAATTTGACACTTGTACACTTATTTATGCAAGAATAAAATAGAATAAAATCATTGCAGAACCAGGAAAGTACACATATCTGTCAGCAGGCTTCAGAGTTTCAGTGGATGCAGCAATGATTAATTTTAGAAAATGTAAAGAATTGAATTTTCTGGCTGTCCTAGTCTTATTTTTTCAATTCTGATTTTCTCCCTTCACTTCATCCTTTACGTTCTATAAGGACTATTTTAAGTGTACATTTGGCACGTAAGATTTACGTGTTACAGAATGATTTAAGTTGTTTAACTTCCAAAGCCCCATAGAATAAAATATACAGCATAAAAATGTCTTATTTTATGTGGGGTTGCCTTGCGCTTACAATGAATATGTTTAGTATACCATCAGGTTGCTAGTATTATCTGAATAACATACTCTGTAGCTATTGATGTTTATGGCACCAATAACATAGCTGCAGTCACTGTGCACTGGGTATCTTTGGATACATTAATGTGTCCACCTAATAAGTAAATGGAGATATTCTTCTCTTTAACTACAGATCATGCAAATAGAAGTGAGGTACAGGGCATAATCATGAACATGCTTAGGGAGATGATTCCTGATCTAAACTACTAATGGGGAAATAACAGTGAAGCGATAGAAAAGTTGCCAAGTAAAAACAGGGATGTTGGGGGAGATGGAATCTATGATGTTGAAGCAAGTTGGAATAATTTGGGATGGTGAAGCTATAAAGTTGGCAATAGAAGAAACTTGCCATATGGTCAGCTCATGGTCCTGAAAAAGCCCATGAGCTCTTCATGTGTGGCTTTAGGGATGAACATGCAGGTGGAAAATTAAAGAGCTCTGAAATGACAGTTTTCTGTGGCAAACTCTCTTGTGGCTTGTCCATTCCCAGTAGCATAATCCTGGGTTAGTGGAGTATGAGTGTGGAGAAAAGAGGCTGGAACTAGTTGACAAGATCTAGCAGTAATTCTCAATCCCATGATTCATTGACAGGGTTTTTTTTACCTACAGAGATAAGAATTGTGCAAAAGGCATGAAATAGGTGAGTGATGGTCAAACACATGATGAATGTAATAGAATTAGTATGATGAGACTTGGAAAAAATGGACCCAGCAGTGCCAATGTCCAACAAAGTGGTGAAGGACTTTTTTTTAAAGGAAGTCTGCATTAAGACTTTACATGGCACTGATGAAACCATAAGGAATTGAATATGCTGAGGTATTGATTTTGGATGAATAGGCAGCACAAGCACTTCAGAATAAAAAGGAGCAAGTCCTATATCAGGTTTGAGAATGACTGAGAATGAGATTGCTGTGTATTACAATTGAGTGATACATCATAGGAGCCAGAATCAGTTGGATTATATTTAATTCAGGTAGGTAGGCAAAGGAGGCAAGGAGTTCACCCGGTATCCTGGTACGTTTTTCTGCTCTGTTCAACCTCATGGTAATTTGTTTGACTGTTGGTGTGGAAGTCTGCAATACGCAAATTGATTGCTTTGTTTGCCTGCAACATTTCAGAAGTGCATAATAACCTTACAAAGGCTGAGATGAAATGCTGGTGTTGTGTGAGGTTCACTTTCCTCAATTGCTATAATATTCTGTTTCTGTAGAGTGCAGTGTATTATTTCAGAAATACAGCTGTGCTTGCAAGCTTTAGTCCAATGCTCTTTGCGTGCAGACTGACAGCAAGCCTATTATTTTCTGTTGCCAGATTCTGCAGGATTTCTCAGCAGCTCTGGAGAAAATGTGATTGTGGGATGAAGTTTCAAGCTTGAGTTCAAAAATATCTAATGACTGAGCACTTCAACTGCAATTAATTTTTGAGGACTCAAAGACTGAAAAAGTTTTAGCAGATCAGACTATGACCATTTGATAACTTTCAAAGTTCAGTTTTTCTCATAATATTAAAGAGTTTGCATGCCTTCAAGACACATGTTTAATAAAGTAAGATGGAGAATGAATAGTTATACTAAATTTAAATATTCTTAAATTAAGACGGGGAATGACTCATTCTGGTGGTGTTCTCAAGGGTTTGCACCTCGCTAAGCAGGCAGAACTCATCTGTCTGTAAGCTCCTTGAAAGGATACTCCCTGTGATTGGATGTTTGTTGCCAATGGTCTCCATCCCCCATTCATTATCATACAGCTACTGATCTCATGAGACAGCTGAAGGCTGCTTATTACTAACCTTTTTCTTGTTCCAGTCAAATACCCTGATTTATTTAGTACTTGATATCAGAAGATACCTGAATTTGATGGACCATTTAAATGCCCACTTTTAATGAAAGCTAATTAATGGGCCATGACAAGAACATCATTCATTACAGTTAATTAGCACAGAATGGACAACTGTACGAAGCTGTCAAAGTCATTGTTTCAAAGACGGCTGCGACACTCCCTTTAAAGCTTATGTTCTGAGACGAGCTTTGGTTTGATTCACGGTTTTCGGACTGCCTCAAATTTTCTTCTGGAGATATTAGACATTGAAAAATTGTAATAAAATAGGTTTCATAATCTCATCAGAGTAAATTATTGTTATTTTTGAATTGTAATATAGAATTATTCAGTATTTTGTACCAAACGATTCAATTAACAAAATTCAAAAGGCCTTTATTGTTATGGAAAATGGTGAATTATGACTTGAAATTCAGCACTTTATATTAAGTTGCACAAATTGTAAGATATCCCAAAATGCTTTATTTTCCAGTGATTACTTTTGAGCTGGTGATCTTGTGTTTTTGAACATAATGATTTAGATGCTAATATCACTGTGGAAAGTAATTGAGTTCATTCGTTGTCAGTGATGCTGTTTCAGGTAAAAATGTTAATGTCACTCTTCAATCAGAGAATTATCTACCACAGCAAGTCTTTTGGCCTTTTGTATGTGTTGAGGCTCTTCAAATGAGCTGTCCATTAGTTCCACGTCTTAGCTCATTCTGCTGAGCAGGGAGTCACTGACAGGCCAGAGTAGGTGAGGATGGCAGATTTCCTTGATAAAGGAGACTAGTAAATCAGAAATGGCAATCCAGTTCTTTCATAGTTAACAACGTCACACTAGCTTGGTGTTTCTAGGTGTATTATTGAACTGGATTTTAGTTCCCCAATTGTATTGATGGGATTTAAACTCAGTTCTCAGTGTCATCATGAATGTGCCTTTTCCATTTTGAAGCAGAGAATCCCAAGTTACATTTTTTTTCTAGAGGCTTTGAGAATGTTCTTAGGTCTTTTCCTCTCTTCACCTGCTAATCACTTGCTCAGACAGAGTTTGAAAGAGAGTGTCTTGGGAATCTGGTGCCCTGCACATGACTCTGGTAACAATCAGGTTGTCTGTCTCTGGAAGGTCTTTGAAGGCATTCTCTTCAATTAATTGGTCGAAGGGTTCTCCTGTTTCAGTTGGCCAAAGTAATAGAGATAGAAGTACAGGTAGGCATTTCGGCTCCTGGTGCATGCTCTGTCACTCTTAGATCCTGGAGTATTGTGAGCAGTTTTGGGCTCCTCATCTAAAAAAAGATGAGCTGGCATCGGAGAGGGTTCAGAGGAGGTTCACAGGGATGATTCTGGGAGTGAAAGGGTTATCATATGAGGAATGTTTGATAGCTCTGGGTATGTACTAGCTAGAATTGAAAAGGTTGAAAGGGGATTTCATTGAAACCTTTCAAATGTTGAAAGGCCTAGACAGAGTAGATGTAGAGAGGATGTTTCCCATGCTGGAGGAGTCTAGGACAAGAGGGCACAGCCTCAGGATAGAGGGGTATCCAGATGCAGAGAAATTTCTTTAGCCAGAGGGTGGTGAATTTGTGCAATTTGTTACTACAGGCAGCTGTGGAGGCCAGGTCATTGGGTGTATTTAAGGCAGAGCTTGACAGGTTTTTGATTGGACATGGCATCAAAGGTTACAAGGAGTCTTCACTGTGGAAGACACTAGCAGTGTGCCAGGTGTTGTAGTGAGTGAAGGAAGAGAAGTGGGTGCAGTTACTATTACAAGGGAGAAGGTGCTCAAAAAACTAAAAGGCCTAAAAGTTACTTGGACCAGATGAATTGCACCCTAGGGTTCTGAAAGAGGTAGCATTAGAGATTGTTATGGCATTACCAAGGATCTTCCAAAAAATTATTGGACTCTGGCATGGTGCCAGAGGACTGGAACATTGCAAATGTCAACCCTCCCCACCCCAAGAAAGGAGGAAGGCAGTGGAAAGGAAATTATAGACCAGTTAGCCTGACCTCAGTGGTTGGGAAGATATTGGAGACGATTGTTCAGGACGAGGTGATGGAGTGACACAAGACAAGATAGGACAAAGTCAGCATGGTTTCCTGAAGGGAAAATCCCACCGGACAAACCTGTTGGAATTCTTTGAGGAGATTTCAAGTAGGATAGATAAAGGGGATGTAGTCGATGTTGTACGTTTGGATTTTCAGAAGTCCTTTGACAAGGTTCCACACATGAGGCTACTTACCAAGTTCAGAACCCATGGTATTACAGGAAAGTTACTAAGATCATTAGAGCAGTGGCTGATTGGGAGAAGGCAGTAAGTGGGAATAAAAGGATTCTTGTCTGGTTGGCTGCCAGTGACTAGTGGTGTTCTGCAGGGGTTGGTGTTAGGACCACTTCTTCTTATGCTGTATATAAATGATTTTGATGATGAAACAGATGGCCTTGTTGCCAAGTTTGCAGATGATATGAAGATTGTTGGAGGAGCAGTTAGTGTTGAGGAAACAGGTAGGATGCAGAAGGACTTAGACAGATTAAGAGAATGAGCAAGAAAGTGGCAAATGAAATATCATGTTGGAAAACGCATGGTCATGCATTTTGGTAGTAGAAATAAATGTGCAGACTACTTTCTAAACGGGAAGAAAATCCAAAAATCTGAGATGCAGAGGGACTTGGGAGTGCTCGTGCAGAACATCCTAAAGTTTAACATGCAGGTTGAGTCGGTGGTGAGGAAGGGAAATGCAATGTTAGCATTCATTTCAAGAGGTCTAGAATACAAGAGCAGGGATGTGATGTTGAGGCTTTATAAGGTACTGGTGAGGCCTCACCTTGAGTATTATGTACAGTTTTGGGCCCCTCATTTTAGAAGAGATGTGCTGGCAATGGTGAGGGTCCAGAAACAATGATCTTTCACAAAGATCATTCCAGTAATGAAAAGGTTTTGGCTCTGGGGCTGTACTCACTGGAATTTAGAAGGATGAAGGGGGGTCTGATTGAAACCTTTTGAATGTTGAAAGGCCAAGACAGAGTAGATGTGAAGAGGATGTTTCCCATGGTGAGAGAGTCTAGGACACGAGGGCACAGCCTCAGGATAGAGGGGTGTCCATTCAAAATAGAGATGCAGAGAAATTCCCTCAGCCAGATGGTGGTGAATTTGTGGAATTTATTGCCATGTGCAACTGTGGAGGCTGGGTCATTGGGTGTAGTTAAGGCAGAGATTGATAGGTTCATGATTGGACATGACGTCAACGGTTATGGAGAGAAGGCCAGAAAATGGACTTGAGGAAGAGAAAAAAAATGATCAGCCATGATTGAATGGCAGAGCAGTCTCAATGGGCCCAATGGCCTAATTCTGCTGCTATGCCTTATGGTTATATGGTATTTTGGAGAAGGCCGGGGAGTGGGGCTGAGGAGCGGATAAAAGGATCAGCCATGATTGAATGGCGAAGCAGACTAGATGGGCCAAATGGTGTAATTCTCCTCTTATATCTTATGGTCTAATCTTTCCATTGAGTTGAACTAACTTGCAGGACAGGATGTTGAACCAACATTGCCTTCACCCCAGAACTAATGTCACCCTGGTATCAGTCCTTGAACTGGAGTACGCATGTGGCACTCGGATATGTGTAACCTTGGAGGCTGAGTTCCTGCTGACTTGTTCACTGGAGCCTGCGAGAGGGTTTTCCTTGCACTAAAGCAATGTGATCATTCCCCAGCCCACCCATCCCGTCCCCGCTGGATAATCGTGCCATCTGTACAAAATCGTGAAAACCTTGGATTGCTTCCCATATCTTGGGAGACAGCTCTCAGCAGAGGCGGACATCAGTGATGAAATTCAGTGTGTCTGCTCAGCCTTGGGTCCTTAGGGAAAATAGTGTTTGAAGATCAAGGCCTCAGACCCAGAGAACAGGTCAGTGTCTTCTGGATGGCTGTGATTCCTGGCCATTGTGTACACATTGGAGGCTTGGACTAACTTCAGGAGACCCCAGGGCACTGGAAAGATATAATCAGCACTGCCAAATCCACAGACTGGATAAGTAAATCAATGTCAGCACCCTCTCACGGGTCAGTATTCCTAATATCAAGGGGGTCTAATTGTACTTTGTCAGCTCTGAGCGGCAGGCCATGTTATTGAAAAGTACACATGTCGTACTGAGTGAGGACAGGATTAAGCCTCATTATGATGCCCTCCATGGTTGAGTGCTTGTCACTGCACACTAATTAAGACCGTGTACGAAGAGTGACTAATTGGGAAAAATACCCAAGGGCTTCAGGCATCTGTGGAATTGTGCTGCCTTGTGAAAAGCACCTTTGGAAGGGGTGCGGTTGGGAAGAAAATTATGTAAAAAATACAACTGTGTAGCTCTCCATTTGATACAAAATATATAAGGTGGTGGAATTTTATTCTTAGCTTAGGTGGCCCTTACATTGCAGCTAACAGTGTAAGATAACCTCAGAAGAGTTGACAAAAATTAATTGTTTCCAATTAAATTATTTACAAGCACACAAGTTTTTTTTAAATTGTTCTGTGATCATCTTTAACTCAAACACTATTCCTTTTTCATTTTAGGTTTGCAGAGTATGCAGTCCTTGCTGTTTTTATTGTGATATGATGATATATTGTTAATATCTATTATGTACAGCAGTATATATGGCTAATGTGAGAAACATTTCTGAGAATGCTCTGCATCTTGATTGCAGGTTTGCAGTATGAATCATGCCCATTTAAACAATTGTGATGTCAAAATTGAGTGGAGGGCTCTGGCATATAAAATCAGAATGGTACCCGGTTAATGTTTCAGGTTGATAGGCTTTCATCAGAAAGGTCAAAGGTGATGCCTGATCTGCCGGATAGTTTTAGCACTTTATGCTTTTATTTCCAGGATCTCTATTTCTTTTGACTTTCTGGGCTATGATTTTTTATATGTTTGCAATCAGTCCCTGAAGGAGTACCTGTTGTTGATGCATAACGATTACATCTCTGCTCTTTGAACCTGTGACAATGAGCTTGAAACAGCGTGTTCATCAGTTCAGCTTGTAAAATATGTGAAATTACTGGGGCAAAATTTAAAGAAGAAAAATTATAATAGACAAGCAATGAAATATCTATAAAATGTACCGAGTTGATGATATTGGAAAACTCAGCAGGTCAAGCGGCATCTATGGAGAGGAATAAACAGTCAGTGTTTCAGTTTGAGACCCTTCATGTCCTCACTCAGTGTAGCATGTGTACTTTTGAGTAAAATGACCTGCCCTTGGAGCTGACTGTGCAAAAAATCCTGATAAAGGATCTTGACCTAAAAGATTGACTGTTTATTCCTCTCCATAGAAGCTGTTTGAATGAATTCCTCCAGCATTTTGTGGGCATTGCTCTGGATTTCTAGTGTCTGCCAGATTGAAGGATATAATATAAAATTGATAATCAACAGTCTGTGAAAATAATAAAACTTCCAAGCAAACTTTTCCTTTTTTCCAACATTTTGAAGTCATAATTCTTACATATAGAATATATTTAAATTGTCACTGTGTCTTTCTTATCTGCTATCTCTGTCCATATTCCTCTGATCATGTCCTAGTTTTACTGTCACCTCTTCCTCCAAAACTCTTTATAAATGGTATTGTGGATTCTGTTTTTCATGTTTCTGTGTTGCTTTGTGTTCATTAACATTCACTTTCATACTCACCTGGTCTGTGTGTCAGCCTTTCCGTCTAGCTGCAGTGCATTTTAGCGTAGGAATCCTCATGGAAATCAGGGTTCATTTTGAAAGTACCTTTTGCCCTGAGCAAGCAGTATGGTGAAGGGAGGGGGCAGGTGTGTTGGGAGGGAAAGGGAGTGGAGGCAAGCTTGAGGGAGAACTGAGGTTTATAAGTAAAGTCCCAGAGAAAGAAAGCTGCAGAGTTTGACTGGGTAAAGGAGATCATTACTAATATGACAATTTCATTTCATTGTCATTGACTTTTCAATCTGTGCCAAACTTCTAATTCCCAGTTTATACAATAATGAACTTTTGCATTCTTTCTGGTAGCATCTTTCATCCCTTTAACTTTGTAGGATCAACTTTTCTTACTGTTTTCAATATTGTAATGTTAAACTCATTTCCTCCTTCCTTGCTGTTGCTCTTTGCATTATTGAGTTGGGCAAATGCACCCACTTTCTAATTCTCATTCCCAGAGTGTCCATTTCCCAAACATCATCTGGCCATTTGCTTGTAGATTATAAAGGAGCATTTCCTGGCGAATCCCAATGACAGCCACCTATTGCAATTAGTTGTTCAGATTCAGGGTTAATTTGCATTCCCACATTACATTGGGTTGGTAAAGTAACGGCATTAACACAGCTTCTGCTTTTCACACCAGTTCTTGTCCCTTCATTCAGTTACCTGTAATTATTCAATTGTAACTTCTGTCCATTTTCATCATTTTGGATTGATGACCTTTCATCATTTGACCTTTCATCATCTCCAACACTTTTTTTTTAAATTTCAGATTTCTAACATCCATAGCAACTCATCTTTTTATCTTCACTGTCACATACTTTGTCAAACTAGTATTGTTGAAGAATATCTCTATTGTTATTTAACACCTTTCCTCCCTTTGTGCTCAATATTGTGCTCTTCCCCAGCATAAAGGACCAATCATGTTTCTGGCATTCTGAATAAACAATAATTCCTGTTTACAACCAATCTTTTTCTTACAACCAAGCCTCAGCCAATCTTTTTCGTACAGCTGTACTTAGGTGCAGCTGAATTATTTGGGCCTGTTGTGTATATCTTTATTTTAAATTGATCTTTCTGCTGTAGGTCCTAAAATATAACGTGATCTTTTTGCAAACTCTGAATTCTCCTCTTGCATTCTGCATAAGCGTCTAAGTAAGAACGTTGCCATCGGTTCTTCTGGGCAATAACCTCTCTCCAGTACTTTGCATCAAGTGGCAGTGCTTGGAAAGTAAGTAGCTGTAAGCCACATACTTGCAGCATTTCTTGCAAAGGGTCTCCCCTCTGGCTGATATGCTTGCTCCATAGTGCTTGCTACAGCATTCCATCCTTCTTTCTCCTAACTCTTCCTATCATCATTTAGAAATAGGCACCGTGCCCCCTCACCTCACTTCCATAACCCTAGGATTGTGGAGAAAGAGCAGAAATACCGTTGTCCCGAGAGACAGCACAGGTATAACAGACTGAATAGTCCAAGTGTGATTTGATACCATGCCTCCATAGAGTCCATATTTTACCCTCCTTGAAAACAGCTGAAGACCCAGAAACTTGCTGATCAAATAGCTCACTGCCATTTCAATTAAGTTTGAAATGTGTAATTAGATCACATCATGCTACTGTGGAAGTGAAGCAGACTCAATGCCATAAGAAGTGATTGCTGTAATTACTGGCAAGGTCCCCAGAGTCATTTATGCTGTGGAAATTGCTGATGTGGCATTCGCATTTATTGAATGTGTGTGTGGCTGGTTGCTTTAAAGACTGTTGCCTGCTCTTATCAGAGCAGCTCAAAGCACATATCGCATTAATCATGTGTAGGGTCCATGAAAATCCTTCTTCAGAAGATCAGCTGTGAATGAGAAGATAGAGTTTGACCCACTGCTGAATCAGGTGGCCCCAGTCTGCTGTACAATAGTGGAGGAATTGTTTAGAAAGATATTATACAATGTTTGAACTGTGATCTGTCTTACTATTTGCTTTGGGTGTTTTTATATTCTAGACATACATTAGCTGATTTACTTGAGTTATATAATAAACAGTTTCAATAGATTCTTATTTTACCAGGTACAGAACCGAAAATGGAAAACTCACATTTTGCCCAGGTTTGAATATACTCATGTGAATTTTAAAATGAAGTGATACAATATTAAGCCATTCACATGTTAATCAGCTACTTTAAAGAGAACAATAATTGCTCTAAGCTTTAAATGACATGCTGTTGCCTTGCTATAATGAGCAAGCACCCAACAGGTTCTTGAAAGGCGCCTGCCACATGTCACAGGCTCATAGGAATACATTGCTGCAAATGTAACAGAGGTTATCCTGCTGAATGTCATTTCAGGTAAAGATTACCCTTCTTAATTCCAGGTTAATTGAACGAGGAGGTAGATATAAATTAACCATAGTTCTTAAAACGAACATAAACACAGGCTCACCTTGAATTTCATAATGTTGCACAAACATTTTGAATAATGGGAAAGGGGGTAACATTTTGAACAAATTTGTGAAATCTTTTCATTTCTAGCACAAGGAAAAATGGATACAATCACATTTGTGTTGTACTGTATTGTACTGAGTACTAGCTCAATGCAAAGATCTGGTAATAAAAGTTTAATGATTAATTGTGTAATGTTTTGTTTTATGTTATTTATTGAGATACAGCACAGAACAGGCCTTTCGGCCCTTTAAGCCACGCTGATTTAATCCTAGCCTAATCACTGGAAAATTTCCAATAATGAACCACAGTCTTCGGACTGTGGGAGGAAAACTGGAGCACCCAGAGGAAACCAACGCAGTCACAGGGAGAATGTTCAAACTCCTTCCAAGCAGTGGTGGGAATTAAACCTTGGTCACTGGCACTGTAAAGCATTGTGCTAACCACTTCACTAGTGCAATGACGGTTAATAAAATAACTGTTAATCAGTGTGTTGCAACATACGAGGGGTGATTGATAACTTTGTGGCCTAAGGTAGAAGGAGTCAATTTTAGAAAACCCAGCACATTTACTTTTCAACATAGTCTCCTCCTACATGTATACACTTAGTCCAGCGGTCATGGAGCATACGGATCCCTTCTTTGTAGAAGTGGTCCACAGCAGGGGTGATTGATAAGTTCATGGCCCAAGTTAGAAGGAGATGAGTTATTAACTTAAAACTTTCTGCATTATCACTCGAAGAGTTGAACTGCACGTGCATGTAACGAGAGTGTCTTGGACCTCCAGGTGGTCCACAGCAGGGGTGATTGATAAGTTCGTGGCCTAAAGGGGAAGGAGATGAGTTATACAGCTCTTGTTACATGCACGTACAGTTCAACTCTTTGAGTGAAAATGCAGAAAGCTTGAAGTTAATAACTCATCTCCTTCTACCATAGGCCACAAACTTATCAATCACCCCTGCTGTGGACCACTTCTGGAGGTCCAAGGTCCAACTTCTACAAAGAAGGGATCTGTATGCTCCACGACCGCTGGACTAAGTGTATACATGTAGGAGGGGACTATGTTGAAAAATAAATGTGCTAGGTTTTCTAGAATTGACGCCTGCTACTTTAGGCCACGAACTTATCAATCACCGCTCGTATATCATGAGTGAGGACAACATGGGCTATCACTGTAATTCCAGACATTCCAGCATGTCCAGGACTTCCACATATGTAGTCAAATACAAAAGTCCAGAAGTCACTGAACAATAGATGGCGCCACATCTATCCAGTGGTTCTGTTGCTTGTCTCCATAGGCACTCAGTTTTGCTGAGATTCCACAGAACTTATGATGGAAAGTCAGCTTTCAAAATTGCACTTGGGATTGCAGGGCTGAGGGGAAGAAAAGGAGGTAAATTTTTTAAAGTTACTTGTGTATTTTTGTAGATTTTTAAAATTAATTAATAATTATGCATTTGAAAAATATCTTTTTCATTATTAATGATCTTTTCATAGTTTGAGATATTTGGACCAACCAGGTAATCTTAGTTGCGGAAGATGGGACCAAAAATTCCTAGAATTCCCTTTGCAAAATTTAACAAAATGTTTAACATAGAATTGTAACTTACTGACTTCTATTAAATGCTGCCCCTTCCTGCCAGTATTGGTGCTGGAATGCCAAGAAGTCAAAGGGAACTAAAGGCTGTTGACCAAAGAGCAGGTCTTCAAACCTTTGCACTTCAGCCGGAGACTATTTGTTTGGCCAAGTTTCATATGTCATCCAGGTATTCCATCTATTCTGGGGAAGTCAGGATAACTTGTCAACACATTAAAGCTGGGTAATATATTGGGGTGCTTTAAGTTTTACATTGGCTATGGGATTTCTGACCCAAAAGAAAAATGGAAGTGCAAATTGTCGGCCACTGAAGGTAAGTGTCTTTCACTGCCATACGTGTGAGCTGTAAGGAGTTATAGTGCATACCTGACCCCGGCAAAGAACTTTATATTTTTCCTTCATTGATTATTGTCTCTCTTGCCACAGCCACAAACAGTGCCACTATTTCTTCCAGTATTGCTGCCAGTTTGCCCATCAACCTTATTTGGTAGCAATTGGGGAAATATATTGTAAATGTGAGTCATCTCACCCATGTCCTCTCCAGTTTCCCCACAATTTCCAACCCCTCTGCCCTGTAAATATCAGGCCAATGTTTTTAAATGTATTGATTATTTTTAACACTAACATTATAGATCTTATCACAGGCAACCCTTTGGAGCTTAGGTACATTTCCTCCCAATCTACTCCTCTCACCCTGTTGTGTCTTACTTATTGCTGTTGTTTAGTTGTTGGAGTCCAGAGCACTGATTAAAACATACTGACACCCAGTTGGCACGCTGTTGTTTCTGGACTAAAATCAAGTCAGTCCCAACCTTGTAATTCCTGCAGGATTAAGGAAATGATTAAAGGGTAGATCAGTATGAGGGGCTCTTTCACAAAGCACATTTTGTCATCTAGCTGAAGAGGATGATTTCCTTTTGCTTGGAGATTAAAGAAAGTGGGATGTGCCCAGTTTCATAATCTGTATGAAGATAATCACCTGAAAAGGAATGCATCTCCTTTATCGCTATTACTATGCTATTGGCAGACTCTTCTTAGCTTCAGCTGAGAGAAAATCATGTGCAGTCTGAAGCTTCCTTAGGCCATCGTGAAGAGTTGATCTACTGTCTTTGTTTAGTATATAATTATGTGTTAGCTTTATAAGTATTTTAACAAACAAAGATAAGGAGAAAAGCAAATGTGTTACAAAAGCTCTGCTTGTATTACTAAAAGTTGAATATTGTAGGTAAGGTGCGACTGCCATTTAGGAATTAACACTGAGGTTATTTAAGAAGATGCAAAGAGGCATCTTGATTTCAATTTTATCAGAACTAGTGCCAGATGGTGTGAGCAAATAGCTGAGGTGATATCAAAGATACTCACCAGCAGCTCTGCTGGCAGTACATCCAGCGCTGTGCAGCCTTCTGCATAAATTATTCAAGGATGATGGGTCACTGTCAGGCTCTTGAGACAGAACATACAAAAAGCAGTGCTTGCCAGTGCAGGCTCCCTGCAGAGGGGCATCTCCTGCTTGGAATTCTGGATGCATCGGCATGCAGTTTTGCTCTTGATGCTGATTGGCCATGGGCGAGCCTCACACTGTCGGGAGCCAGCCCTATGTAAACCAGTGCTGAAATGGATACCAAGGGATAAAGACGAGCAGAGGCAGTAGAATTAAAGAGACTAATTGCACAAATAAAATGTAGTAAGGTTTTCACCGAATATTTGCTAGAGATGTAGTAGTCATTTTTATCCACATTAATAACTTGCTTGCTGTGTGGAAGTTTTGTTTCGAACCCCGGATATCCTGAATTTGATACAGCCACTTTCAATGAGTTGTCTTTTTCTATTTACTGAAGTCACCCTTCCAATATCCAGTCTGTGACCATGAGTCAGATATTGTCAACCAACTGTGGACTGTTCTGGTCAAGCTGAGTTGTATTCAAACACAGTGCCTTGGTGTGTGAATTGTTAACAGGGACAACGTGACTGATGAGGAGGAGGAACTCTGACGAGTCCTCCTCCCCTCCACATGTAGCCTTGTGAACCTGAACTAATCGTACTCAGCCACCATTCCTGCTGAGCTCAGTTCACTCAGCACAACATTTCTCAAGATCACTTCCCTTATTGCCAATACTTTTATCCCAATAGCCTAATATTTTTCTTCTCATATCCCAATATATGGAGTTATTTGCTGTTGCTTTCTCCAGCTTTCTTTCCCTTGTAGTGTAAAATTACTGTCAAATTGCCTTTTTGTAATGATGTCATTAATATAATTGCAGATTGGCACACTTAAGCTTATAAAGCTGTTGGTCAAAATTGAAAAAATGTTTTCATAACTTTTAACCTATATTTTTACTTCAACATGAAGGAGAGGGTCATCTTCATTATTTAAATTATTTTGAAATCGTAGCCTTTATATTTCTTTTGTTGCAGCCCCTCACAGGGAGCACACCTAGCAACCTGTGGTGGTTAGATGTGTGAAAGGTATTTTGGCGCACAACCACTGGTGACAGTCACATTTGTCCTTCAATGGAATATTGCATTTCATTGCTCTGAGATATCCAAGTCAATTGTAAAGATACTAATTTATGATGGCTATTCTAAATGTGTTGTAACACACACAAAACGCTGGAGGAACTCAGCAAGCCTGGTGGCGACGATGGAGAAAAAGAAATAGTCAGCGGTTCGGGCCGAGACCCTTCATCAGGACTGGGGAGAAAGAAGATGAGAATCAGAGCAAGAAGGTGGGGGGGGGGGAGCAGGAGAGGAAGAAATATAAGGTAGTAGGTGATAAGGGAAAGGGGGAGGGGTAAAGAACTGAGAAGTTGATTGGTGAATGAGATAAAGGGCTGGAGAAGAGGGACTCTGAGAGGAGAGGACAGAACCCATTGAAGAAAGGGAAGGGAGAGGAGCACCAGAGGGAGTTGATGGACAGGTAAGGATATAAGTAAGAAGGGAATGGGAATGGGGAGTGGTGGGGGGGGGGGGGAAATTACCAGAGGTTCGAGAAATTGATGTTGCTTTACTCACAACAGTAGAATTGGGTGTGAATGCAGCATGCAATGCAATGTCCAGTCTGACACTGCAAGGGTTAAGTTGCTCCCTGTTTACTGGAAACAAAACACTCATTTTTTCTATAAGAGGTGACATGTCAGCCAATCTGTGTCCTGTGTTTAATGTTTAATTCCATTCATGTTTCACTGTCGGCCTGAGAAGCAGCAGAATCTATATTCTGCAAATTGATATTTTGAGTGATAGGGCAGGTTAAGAAGGGCATGTGTATCAGAATATTACACTGTGTGCAGTAAACCATTTTACTGTCAGCAACACCGCAGGTGTACTGAGTAGAACATCATTTCCATGGTGCTTTGAGCTGTATGCACTCCTTTCTGGAAATCAACAGTGAATAGTTTAAGTGTGTGATGCTCCAACAATGGCCAGTCCAAGGCCAGATGAAACATAGCCACTAATTTTTTATAGAACATTGGGTTTTGTTTAAAGATTTAAGCTTTGGTTGTGATGCATTAGAAGCCTGGAAACATTAGTGGCTACCTCATTTTTCTCTTTGCAATCCTCTACCACGGTATGGAGATTAAGAAAGAATTATGCAACAGTTGTGCACATCAAAGCTGTAAAATAAACAGTGAGATAGAAATGAAGCTGTCAGAACTGGTGACCTGCATTGATGTCAGGGCACAGATGGGAGCTTGTATGTGGCCTGCAGGCCTGTGGAAATAAAGGAACCAGCTGGGAGCTGCTTGTGGTTGAACTGGCAATTTAGTCCCAGCAAATGGGCCATCTCATCAGCTTCAGCCCGAGAAAGTGCCTAAATACCATTTTGCTAATGATCAGGAAACAATTGTTCAGTGGTGGTTTGCCTGAATGAAAGCTTGAGAAATTACACTTGGCTGTATCTATAAATTAAATTTTCAAAATTAGGACAGAAATCTTGCACTTTTAATTCCCTATAAGCAGGTTTTGTTCTTCTGACTGGTTTGGTGCCCGAGTTCTTCAGCTCTTTTTGTCTGTTTCCCTTCATGCTTGAATGCATTTCATTGTCAAGATGTTAAAGTAATTCTATTCATTTCTGAAATTTGCATATATTTGCAAGGCTTCTAATCTGCTTTCTAATTATTATTATGCCAACTGTGCATTTAATACTTCCATCTCATTTCTTCAGCTTTTCCTATGACTTCAATTGACTGAAAAAAATTGCTGGAGCAACATTAGTGACGCAGAGCCGTGTAGGGGTGTGACTTGAGACCACTCTCTGCCAGATCTTTAATATTTCACACTTTGCTAGAGCATCGTATTGCTCTGCAGTAATTCAGAGTCAACTAAGTGCAATGGTGAGTGTGTGAAATGTTAATAGATTTTGGCACTTGCTTGGATACACAGAAAACTGTCACATCAAACTCTGTTCAGATTGGATAGTCTGTGAGTTCCTAAAAGCGATGAAGTGCGATGTTGGGAGAGGTAAGAGTGATTTGAGGACAATGACTTGATAAAATATGCAAAGATAGAATTAGCTATTAATGGATACGCTCTGAGAACGCCAAGCCTGTGAAAAATACCTGTAAACCTATGATATGCATCTAAATGAAGTCTGTTAAATATTTCCCTCTCAGATACATCACTGTAGCCCTAGAGGAAAACAACAGATGGGCTGTTACCTAGATTTATAACCAAGGGCTCAAAATGACAATGAGTCCCATATGAACTTCTCTATTCTCTAAGACCCAATGAAATAGCAAATGTTTGCTTTCTAGGTCGATGAACAATGGCCATTGTGCTGATAATGACCAATTTATTAAAAAGGACCATATATTACTTCTTAATAAACTTTAATTAATATGTAATTAGTGAGCCCATCCAGTTAGGGTTAAAAATAGCTGATAGGCTGTGAGTGAGTTGCCACTTGTGCAAAGCAAACAGCTGAATGGTATAAATCGACTTGTGGAGGTTTGCCCTTTATGGCAGCCATCTAATCCCCGGAATTAACTGGCTGTTTTGCACTTGAATAGCAGCATGTGTTATTAGCACACCATTACTTGCAGAAACATTTCCCCATTATTTTTCAGTAATTGTGATAGGGGACTTAATTTTCATGAGATCACATAGTCAATGAGAGGCATTTATTCTCATTCTTAATTTTATCAGACAGTGGTGGATTTTCCAATGAACAGTAAGTAGAGGAAATTGTTTCCTCACATTGTAATTGCTAATTTATTTCAAAAATTGAAAAAAATTATTTGATAATTCAATTTATCAGAATGAACTATTAAACTAAATGAAATTTATGAGAAACAAATTGTTAACACTTGGTCTTTATTAAACAATTTAATTGATGAGTGTGTTAGCTCCACCATTGTCTAATAGAGCTGGAAAGGTTTGGAATGAAATACTTAATTGGTGCTTTCATTTTTATACCTGGTTTTACAATTTCAAAGTGGTATTGTGAAATGAAAGCCAAGTAGGTGAAATCTCAATTTCAGTAAAGGCAAGTTGTATTTATGTACAATTATATTTTGCTTAAGATGTTTAATGTTATTTAATTATGAAGTCAGTGTAACTCTAAATTATTCCTCCATGTTATTGCTGGGATTTGGTTCTATGTGTACCAGATTCAGGTTACCAGGCCCCAATGGTTATATAAACTATAGTTCTTTCCTCACACTTTAAATGATCCAGCAGAATTTACTAGAAGGAAGCAGAAAATCCAGCTGTTCTATGCAGGTAACATCAAGGACAAATCCTCCATCTGTGCAGACCTTGACAGATTACACAACAGAGAACGGTGGTCAAGCCTGGAGCTTTCTGGCCTGCAGAACTCAGTTATAGATCACCCATTCCATTTGTCCAGAGCTAGCTGCAAATTAGTTGCAGAGATAACCTTTTTTTATTGGAATTCAGTGATCAATGAAGGAATTTTGTTGCCGGATTTAAAGAAAGCCGCTTATAACAAAAACATAAGTGGAAGCAGTGGTCAGGTATTACTCGTGAGAAAGCCACTTAGCAGAAGACAGCTGCTTCCTTTCCTCATCTGCCTTCCTGATGAGGAAGAGGAGGGGAACCCGGTGTGGTGTTCTGCTGCTGTAGCCATCCACTTCAAGGTTTGATTTGTTATGCATTCAGACACTGCTGTTCTGATGCATGGTTATTTAAGATGCTGTCACCCTGCTGACAGCTTGAACCAGTCTGACCATTTTCCTCTAATGTCTCTCATAAATAAGTAATTTTCATCCACAGAACTGCAGATGTTTTTCATTTTTTGTTTTTTTGCACCATTCTGTGTAAACTCTTGTGTACCAAAACCCTAGGGGAGCAGCAGTTTCTGAGATACTTAACCCACCCCCATCTAGTGCCAACATTCATTCCACGGTCAACATGTTTCGTCTGAACATCAACTGAACCTCTTGACCATATTTGCATGCTTTTTCATGCATTGAATTGCTGCCACTTGATTGGCTGATGAGAGAGTAGCATTAGTGAGCTGGTGTACAGGTGTATCTAAAAGCACCCACTGAGTGTATTTCTATCTGTTGGGAAGTGGTAGAGTAACAAGGAAAACAGAAATGCTAGCAGTGTTACTCTTGATGAGCTAGAAAGATGATCAGTGTTATTGTCATTGTAACAGTCTAATTTGTTAACTTGCAGCACTGTGACTCAGTAAAAAAAAAACAGCCAAATGTTACTCTTACTAGCATAGGGAAGACTGAATTAATTGTTGTGCTAACACTTGAAAAGAGAAGACATTTAAACATCACACAGTGAAAAGCATTGATAAGTGCAAAATGATATGGGTCACCTGTTATAAGAAAGATGTTATTAAACTAGAAAGAGCAAATTACTTTGCTAGGATGTTGCCTGGGCTTGGGGATCAGAGTTGTAAGGACAGGCTGTGTGGACTGGGCCTTTATTCATTGTAGGAGATTGTGAGGAGACCTGATAGAATTCTAAGGGGTATAGATCTGGAGGATGTGGTAAAAACAACAGGGAATAGGATTAAGATTAGAGGTGAGATTTTAAAAAGGACACCAAGGGCAGCTTCATTCAAAGAGTGATGTGCATTTGAATGAGTTGCCAGAATACCGATTGAGGCAGGCACATTAATAATGTTTAAAAATCATCTAGATAGATAAGGGGTTTAAAGGATAGGCAGCAAACCATGGGCAAATAGGTACAACAAGCTGGAGGAACTGACAAAGGATCTCGGCCCAAAACGTTGACTGTTTGTTTCCACGGATTCTGCCCGACCTGCTGAGTTCCTCCAGCGTGTTGTAGGTGTTGCTTTGACCAGAGCATCTGCAGTGTACTTTGTGTTCACATGGGCAGGTAGGACTAGCTCACTAGGCAACACAGTTAGCATGGAGGAGTTGTGGCGAAGGACTTTTTTCCATGCTGCAAGACTCTGACTCTTTAATAGAATTGGAGACTAATAAATCAGCAGTTGTCCTTGAGTAGAAATCAAGTTGTCCTTGAGTAGAAATGGTAAGTCGAGGTCATTTACTTCTCATGAAGCTCACAGCAGCCCTGTGCAGGGAGAGGAAACAGCGGCTGGGTCTTCCACTCCTCAGATTTGTATTGTGACTGTCTGCTCTCATTCACATACTGGTTTCTCGTTGGGATGCCAGGTAACGACTGCGAAAGGTTCATCTGCGATGTTCCTTATAATCAAGCAGTTTTTGACCTATTATTGGACACATGCCTAAAGAATAGCATCAGAGTACAGAGGAAGACTCTTCACCCCACACAGCCATCTAACAAACACATTTGCACTAATCTTCCGCTAATCTCATTTTAATTTCCCCATTTTAGCATCATCTTCCCTTCAGCTCCATCCATTCATCCACTCACTTTCAAAACAACCTGCACATCTTTGGGATGCGAGAGGAGACTCGAGCACCCAGGGGAAATGTGCATGACCGCTGTGAGAATGTGCAAATCTACACAGACCACAGTGGATATTAGGACTGAGCCTGGATCACTGGGGTTGTGAGGCAGCAGCTCTGCTACCCTGAATATCAATTAGCTTATCACCACTATGGAACCAGACTCTGGACGGTGCTACCATCTTGAGGAAAGGCAAGGGGATTAATAACCTCTGTCACCTCCCAGCTTCTCACTCCGTTCTTCTCCCACCACCCACCTGGTTTCACCTTTCACCTGCCAGCTTGTACTCATCCTAGCCCCATCTACTCTTTCTGGCCTCTCACTTCCTTTCCAGTCCCGATGAAGGGTCTCGGTTTTACTGTTTAATCCCCTCCATAGATGCTGCCTGACGTGTTGAGTTCCTCCTGCATTTTGTGTGTGTCGCAAGGGTATCGGTAAGGTGGAGAAATAGCCCTCTCATGTAACCATCCCCCCTGTGAATCGCAAGGGCAGATGCAGAGGTGCAAACTTACCATTGCTGTAATAGAAGATGAATTTCAAGATCTGAGACACTTCATCTGAAGTATCAGTTGAAATAAGGAAATAAATGCTGGAAATACCCAGCAGGTCAGGCAGCATCTGTAGAAAGAAAAACAGTTAGTATTTTAGATTGAAGACCTTTCTGATGAAACACTAACTATTTCTCCTTCCACAGATGGTACTTGACATGTCGATTTATTTAATATTTTCTGTTGCCATAAAAGATCTTTTGATTTTGAGCAACACACACAAAATGCTGGAGGAACTCAACCGGCCATGCAGTGTCTATAGAAAAGGGTACAGTCAATGTTTCAAGCTGAGACCCTTCATCAGGAACGTTGACTGTACGCTTTTCCATAGCTGTTGACTGACCTGCTGAGTTCCTCCAGCATTTCACATGTGTTGCTTGGATTTCCAGCATCTGCAGATTTTCTCTTGTTTGTGTTTTGATTGTGAAGAAGGGTCTTGTTTTGCACCTGAAAATAAACTGTTTGAAAACTACAGCACCTGTAGAGATATTGTATGCTTAATAGAGAGTTGTTGCACACTAGTTCATGATAATGCTACACCTTACAGTCTGGGAAATTATCTTGTCCCACCTGGTCTCTGTGCGATTTTCCAAATGCATGGCTGCTATGTGCAAGTTTCTGACTTTGGACATAGGATATCTCTTAAAAAGGAATATAAAAAGCTTTGATAAGTCAGTAAAGTTCATTTGGATTTGTGTTTCTCGAATTAGAGGAGAGATTAGAAGTGGCAGATGGAGCTCAACTTGGAAAAATGTAAAGTGATTCACTTTGGAAGGTCAAATTTGAAGACAGAATACTGGGTTAATGGCTGGATTCTTCTCAGTGTGAAGGAACAGAGGGTTCCTTGGAGTCCATACCTACAGATCCCTCAAAGTTGCCACACAGGGTCATAGGGTTGTTAAGGTGCATGGTGTGTTGACTTTCATTAGTCAATGACTTCAGGAGGCATGAGGTAATGTTGCAAATCTACAAAACCATGGTTATACCACACTTAGAATTTGGTGTTCACTTCTGGTCGCCTCATTATAGGAAGGTTGTGGAAGCTTTAGAGAGGGTGCAGAGGAGATTTATCATGATACTACCCGGATTAGAAAGCATGTCTTACGAGGAAAGGTTAAATGAGCTAGGGTTTTTGTCTTTGGAGAGAACAAGGATGAGAAGTGACTTGTAGAGGTGTCCAAGATGATAATACTCATGGATTGAGTGGACAGCCAGAGACATTTTCGAAGGTCAGAAATGGCTAACATGAGAAGGCCATAATTGTAAGGAGATTGGAGAAAAGTACAGGTTGATATCGGGGGAATTTGTTTACAGAGTGATGAGTGCATGGAATGCCCTGCCAGGGGTGGTGGTAGAGGCAAATTCATTAGGAACATCTGAGAAACTCTTAGATGGGCACATGGATGATAGAATAATGGAGGGTTATGTAGAAGGGAAGGGTTAAATTGATCTTAGAGTAGACTAAAAGGTTGGCACAGCTTTGTGGGCCGATGGTCCTACTCTGTGCTGTATTGTTCTATGTTTACTCCTGATTCTTCCTGACATTGGCAACATATTCTGATTGAATGAGAGAGCTACTCCATTTGATATTGGTATAGCTGCCATTTTGATCTCTGGGACTACCCAACGGTTTACACAAATACCCTGGATTCAACACTGGCTGAATGAGCTGTTCGCAAAATGGCAGATTTATAAATTATGCATTCATGGCAAGCTGGACTCTAAGTGCATGGTTACAATTTGCACAACGAACCCATTTTAATTGACTTTGCAGATCCTTCGGGGTATTTCACAACACCATCCAAATATGCTGCATATATTAAATAGAATTGATTTTATTTGAGGCAGTTATTAGTATCCAGCAAAGCTATCACTAATAAATCAGTTTTTTCGCTATTTTTCCAACAAAATTGTGTTTGGGACTGAATGAATGAAATAAGGAGCAAACTGAATTAATAGGGGAGAAATGCTTGTATTGATATCTTTGCTTTGGAGTGAAATCAAGAGAAGACCAGTTACTGCTTCGAATCTTCACAAAATTAATAGTGGGCTGAATAAATGAAATAGGCAATAGACAGTAGGGGCAGGAGTAGGCCAATCGGCCCTTCTAGCCAGCACCACCATTCACTGTGATCATGGCTGATCATACATAATCAGTACCCTGTTCCTGCCCTCTCCCCATATCCCTTGACCCCGCTATCTATAAGAGCTCTATCTAACTCTCTTGAATGCATCCAGAGACTTGGCCTCCACTGCCTTCTTGCCTTCTGGGGCAGAGCGTTCCACATATCCACCACTCTCTGGGTGAAAAAGTTTTTCCGCATGGCCTACCCCTTATTCTTAAACTTTGGCCTCTAGTTCTGGACTCAACCATCAGCGGGAACATGATTCCTGCCTCCAGCGTGTCCAATCCCTTAATAATCTTATATGTCTCAATCAGATCCCCTCTCATCCTTCTAAATCCCAGTGTATACAAGCCCAGTCGCTCCAATCTTTCAACGTATGACAGTCCCGCCATTCCGGGAATTAACATTGTGAACCCACGTTGCACTCCCTCAATAGCAAGAATGTCCTTCCTCAAATTTGGAGACCAAAACTGCACACAATACTCCAGGTGGGGTCTCACCAAGGCCCTGTACAGCTGCAGAAGGACCTCTTTACTCCTATACTCAATTCCTCTTGTTATAAAGGCTAGCATGCCATTAGCTTTCTTCACTGCCTGCTGTACCTGCATGCTTGCTTTCATTGACTGATGTCCAAGAACACCTAGATCTCGTTGTACTTCCCCTTTTCCTAACTTGACTCCATTTAGATAGTAATCTGCCTTCCTGTTCTTGCCACCAAAGTGGATAACCTCACGTTTATCCACATTAAACTGCATCTGCCATACATTTGCCCACTCACCCAACCTGCCCAAGTCACCCTGCATTCTCATAACATCCTCCTGACATTTCACACTGCCACCCAGCTTGGTGTCATCAGCAAATTTGCTAATGCTACTTTTAATCCCTTCATCTAAATCATTAATGTATATTGTAAACAGCTGCGGTCCCAGCACCGAACCTTGCGTTACCCCACTGGTCACAGCCCGCCATTCCAAAAGGGACCCGTTAATCGCTACTCTTTAATCAGGCAATTAGGAAAACTTGAGGTCAGGGAAGCCAAATTATGCTCTCTCCTTGGCAATTTAATTATAGCAAGAGCTACAGATGTGGCACAGACCTTTGGTAATAGGTTGTTCTTCTGCTTCATATGTCAAGCAGGTGAACTTCTTGCTAAGTCATCCCAAAATAATGTTTCAGGAAGGTTCAGTGCTTCAGCATTATCATGGATGAGCTCCTTTAAAGACTCTTGACTGAAGGATTTGCTTTTAATTGGTTGGTTTCAACAATGCACAGTTGTGGTTAACAGTGATGAGTTTCTTAACATCTGATCTTTGGATAGTGTAAATCAACTATATTTGCAAGATCAGATAATAAATAATCAGAATTACTGTTGAGCACACAGGCAAAATGCTGAAGGAACTCAGTAAGTCAGGCAGGGGAACAAACAGTTGATGTTTCAGACCATGTTATCAGTGCTGAACTTGCTGAGTTCCTCCAGCCTTTTGTCTGTGTTGCTTAAGATATCCAGCATCTGCAGAATCTCTTGCATTTCAGAATTGCTGTTGATATTTTTCTGCATCATTTAACAGTACAAAAGGTGCAGCTAAGGTACATAAAAAGAGTGTGCAACACCTGGCCCCAGACCGCCATTCAGGACCCCAGACAGTCCTTCCACATGAGGTGACACTTCAGACAAGCCTGTCAGGGTCATCTAGTGTATCCGGTTCTCCCAGTGTAGCCTCCTTTATATCAGTGAGACCCAAATATAGATTGGGAGACCACTTTGCCAAGCTCTCCCAATCTATAAGTTGGGATTTCCTGGCAACCACTATTTCAATTTGATTTAGATCCCAGTGATCTGCAATTGGCATGTATTTCCAGACGGGTGAGGGGAAAAATCACTCAAATATCCAGCTCCACTCTATTCCAATATTTTCTTCAGGAAAATTATAACTTGTGGGTGCTGTGTGTAGAATGAGATCCAGTTGAGCTGTCTAGAATCTTGCAACTGTTACTCATCTATGTTATTCCAGAAGGAGTTACTTATTTCCCAAGACAGAAACACTAGGCAATTATTGGCGATGTTTTGTTCCTTTTTTTGCCTGAACCTTACCCACGATGCATTGTGTTCTGGAATTCGAGACTCATCGTCCAGAGCCGAGTCTGTGAATTTCTGTGAGTCCATTAGTGACGTCGAAGCCTGGTATGTACAGGTCCAAGTCTGTGCCCGCTGGAGGCTGGAGCCTGTCCTGGGGCTAAAGAATTGTGTATGTATGTTGGTGGGAGGGAGGTACGGGGCTTGTTTACGCTGTTGTCATCGTCGTTGCTTGTCGTGTTCTGTGTAGTTCTGCCAGCCAGTGTGGGTATGCTATGTTGGTGCCGGAATGTGTGGACGTTCATGTTAGCTGTTCCCAGCGCACTGTTGTGTGTGTCGGTTGTTAACGCAAATGACACATTTCCCCCTGTTTTGATGTACGCATGATAAATGAACTAGAATCTTGAATAATGCTTAGTTTAAACACGGATAAGCTAAGGTTGATAGACTTTATTTATCTGAACGTAATGCACAAATGGAATTAATGTAATTTTATCACCACTCATACCAATTTCCGACACTAGTTTTGTGTCCTTGACAGATGCAAGCTTCTTATTACAGTTCCTGCATTTCGACGTTGTCTGACCACACCCGTAGTTCAAAATGAAACATAAAATTCTTGAAGCACTCAGTAGTTCTAGGTCAGAGAAACAGAGTCAAGACAATGGTGGTTAATTCAGACTAATTTCATATTTGATCTTTGGATGTCGTTAATCAGATCTTGGAAATATTTGGAATGAAATGAAACTAACTTATGTTTTCTGTAAATTAGAGGAGGAACGGAGAGAGCAAAAGCAGAGGTCTGTGATAGAGTGAAGAACTGGGGAGTCTAAATGTCATGTGGTGGGACCGGTGCCAGTTGAATGAGATTGGTATAGCATGGTGGGTAACTAAAGGTATGGTTGGTGTAGGTGCATGTAGGGGACGAATGAGAGTTGAAATGCCACCAGAGAAGGGAAGAAAATAATCCGACCACTTGGAATGTAAAATGCAAGATGCAAGTGAGGCAGCAGGTAATAGTGTAGTGGCTAGTGTAATGCCATCACAGAACCTGTGATCTGTGTTCTGTTACACTGCTCTCTGTAAGAAGCTTGTGTATTGTCTCTGTGACTGTGTGGGCTTCCTCTGGCTGCTCCTGTTCTCCCACCCCCACATTCCAAAGATGTATGGGTTAATAAGTTAATTGGTCACATTGGATGTAATTGGGCACCCGCTCATTGGGCCAGAAGAGCCTGTTACCGTGCGTGTTTTTTAAAAATTAGGTCAAAATGATGGATTACTTAAATATGTGAAATTTATGGTTGAGTCTTCAATGGAGTAAAATACAAAGCTGGACATTCCTTCCGCTTGCATTGAAGGGGTAAGAGTTCTGTGAGTTAAGAAAGAGGAAGGCGTTGCAGGAGCTACGAGAAACATCAGCGATCTAAATATAAGCAAAGCAGGAAAAGAAAGGAAATAATAAAATTAAGGAGAATATTGATAGGAGTTAAAGAGCAATAGTCTAATAAAACAGTTAACCTTGAAGTGAGAGGAAATGCTACTAAAATAATACAAGTTTCAGAGTTGTATATGAATACATGCTTTGATAATATATGAACCTTTAAACCTTAAAATAAGCTATGTTGTCCATATAGTAAGCTTCACAGTGTCTGTAATGAAAAGGAAGCAGGAGGCAGTCAAGCATTAGAAGAAATCAGATGTTGTATGGGTTACTGAGTTTTTCCAAAGCAGCAGAACTGGAAATTGAACATAACAATGTACTTTGAAAAGATGTAGAAGGAAACGCTGGAGCATCAGTAACTATTAAGAATAACATAATGGCAGTTGAGGAAAGAGACTAATCCATAATGAAATCCAAAGTAGAATATGATGTAAGGTCACTAATCTGAAACATCAACTCTATTTTTCTCTTCAGAGATGCTGCCTGATCTGCTGAGCGTATGCAGAAAACTGTTTCAATTTAAAATCACTGTTGTTGGAAAAAAAAATACTGTACATAAGGAACCAATGGTACTAATAGGCTTGTTCTTCAAGCCTTGTAATAACGGTAGAGAGTTTGTGCAAGAAATGTGCAAGCAAAGTAGGGAAATGAGTAAGCAAAAAGAAAATTATTAAATAATAATAATGGGGATTTGGAGATTTTGAAAAGCCCAGCAAGGACCAACTTCCTATTTTTTTTCTTTTTACACTCCTAATTTAACTTTTATATATATCTTTTTTGAAATTTACAGTTTTTATTATTATGCATTGCACGTGCCCGTGATATTAAACCTGATTCTGATTCTGATTGGATCTAGTAAAAGCGAAGGTCATTTTGTGCATCTAATATGATGAAAATCATTTTATTAGAGGAAAAAGCTGATTGTGATTGCAAAGATAAAATGGGCAACAAGATTGACAAAAAAATCTAGAGCAACAATTTAAAACATATATGTTTATTAAAGTGCAGGAAGAATATGTTGCAAAAAGGTAGAATAGGAAAGTGGTTGACCATTTAGAATTTGAGTCTAGATGGGGTAGTGTAGCAAAGGGATCATGAAGTAAAAATACACTTCTTACTAAAATAAATTTGATCTCGGCAGTATTTTTTTAAATTTTTTGATTGAAATTTGGACCCTTAAAAGTTGGATGAAAAAGGGGCACCTTTGAGATACAATTCATAGTTATGGACATAATGATTGGAATAAATTCTAGGAATCACAAATTATAATCATAAAAATTTTGCAAATAAGAGAGAAAGGAGCTAAAACAGAAGGAGCCTGTAAATGAAAATCAGAACATAAATTCAGCCCATTTGTACTTAAAAGAGCCTCTGCTCTGCTTTGGTCAATATCACTGACCAATTCCTATCAATTGGTTTCCAGTTTTTACCAATTCATATCAGTCACTTTTGTAAACACAGCAATCATTTTGCATTCTGTTTGACTGCAGCAAATGAGAAGAATGGCCAGTGTTCTTCCTGAGATTCTTGAAGGCTAAGTATTGACTGTGATTCAAGGGAACTCCCTACTCGTGGCTTTAGAGAATACTATGTAGTCTTTAATACCGAACCAGACTCCCAGTTTAAAGTGGCAGAATCTCTGATAGTGCATCTCTCCTTCAATATTCCACTAGAGTTCTGCTCGTTGCCACTTCTGATTTAAAGTTGAAACTAATTTGTGGTAGATAAACTGAGGTTAGGTGGTTTAAAGTCCTGAAGAAGAAATTGATACTTGTTTATAAATTTAACTTTAATCTGGATGTATATTACATTTTGAAGCCATTTATTGGTTGAGCAGTCACAAAAATAAGACTGGAATGATTCAAGTTGTTTTGCAGGCTTCTCTTGGTCCTTTGAGATATTATTGATTCTTCTACCTCCTGAATGATGAATGAAGTAAATCAGCTAATGCCTTCAGGAGACAGGGTATGCTTTATTAAAAGATTGCTCATTTTTGGAACTTGCGCTCAGAGGAACCCGAGACCAATTGCATTGAATACAAGAGGATAAATGTAGTTCATCATTATATTCCCAACCAACTTTATTTTCTATTTTTAATAATGATCTTTCTTTAAATTGAATTTAGTGTCATTACGGCCATGTTCATGATTGACAATACTGTAGTTCTCTTGGACTTGAGATGCAGTTAAGATCCTGTCCAATCTACATCTAGATGGATAGAATTCAAGCTGAGTTAGGGAGCAAATCTTTGGCCATGTAGAGTAGACAGGGAGGAAGATGCTGGTCATGACTTTCCCTGTCGCAGACAGCAGAGAGATCTCTTTGCACTTACCACAAAGGATCACTCCCTTTCCTGGAGATGCTTTATTTTCAACATTTTTGAGGTTCCCTGGATGTTCTTCTCTTTCTAAAGGTGAGGTTGTGAATCTGTGATTGGAATTTCTCTCCATCTAAGCTTTAGAAGTTCAGTGGGAATGCCATATGCTTTTGAGGCTGTATTTTGCAGTTGGCATATGGCCCCGTTGATTATTTATCAAACCATGATGAAGAGACTGGATCAGACAGTTTTGCTGTGGAGTCAAGGAGATTCATGTTAAAGGTGGAATCATGGTGGAGGAGTTCTTTGAAAAATATCTTCCAGCAGGTTCTGTCTGCTTCTTTGTCCTTGATAAGCTTAATTCTCTTCTTGATTTTCAGTAGATTAGGACCTTGGGTGTTTGGATCATAGTTGTTCTTGGCATCACAGAAAAAACACTGCGTGACGTGATCATCCGTGACTCACTTGGACTTTCCCCACTATTTCCACCCACTAGGTGTTTTTCACTTCACTGTTTTCTATTGGACCCCTATCTTCAGATGCAGACAGAATTGTCTCTTTTCTCTTGAGGTTTGCTGGAGCTACCAATCCAGGAACACTCACCAATTAATTAACTCCTGGATCTCCTGGTTGTTAAAACAGCTCTGGCATTTTTCTGGTAACAAAGTCAAATCTGATGGGCTTCAGGGCAGCCCAGACACTGTGGATGCACTGCTGTCCCTGTTGGCTAATTTTCTGTGATGTGCTGCCTGGGAGGAGTTATCTTTGAAGTGCCCTTTGCCCCCTTGGGAACTTCAATGGGGACTTTATTGAGGTAATGTTTCCACTGGCTGCCATTGTTTCCAAGCCAGGTGGAAGAAAATAACAACAGGCCAGGCAGAAGCAGTTCAGCAGGTGTTAGTGCCTGTTATAATGTCAGAGGTGTTCTATCGGAGCAAGAATTTATCAGGTGGACAGAGAAACCTGTTATGTTTTGACACTCCAAAAACTAACCAAAAGAAAAACATGGGAGCCCAGGAAAATGTGCTTACTTTATTTTTATCTTGTTGAGGTACGCACATATGATATGCTGGTGTAATGACGTATGGTATTCATGTACTTCTTACATAAAATACACAATGAATTACATAAACAAAGAATGTTTAAACAATATATTACAATATTACTCAAATATTACTGCAATACTAAAGATACTGCATGGCTCCCTGCTCAATGGACAATGTATCTCAACTTAGATATGTAATGCCCTGGTTAAGATTTCTACTGGTATGATGCGAGGTATTTTATTTTATCAGTTTTTTGTAAAAGCAGCATGTCCTGCTGGTAAGAGTGTTTTGGCTTTGGCTAAAGATAAGGAGCCATAGACAATAGACAATAGGTGCAGAAGTAGACCATTCGGCCCCTCGAGTCTGCACCGCCATTCTGAGATCATGGCTGATCATTCACTATCAATACCCAGTCCCTGCCTTGTCCCCATATCCCTTGATTCCCCTATCCATCAGATATCTATCTAGCTCCTTCTTGAAAGCATCCAGAGAATTGGCCTCCACCGTCTTACGAGGCAGTGCATTCCACACCTCCACAACTCTCTGGGAGAAGAAGCTCTTCCTCAACTCTGTTTTAAATAACTGACCTCTTATTCTCAATCCATGCCCTCTGGTACTGGACTCTCCCAACATCTGGAACATATTTCCTGCCTCAATCCTATCAAATCCTTTAATTATCTTAAATGTTTCAATCAGATCCCCTCTCAATCTCCTCAATTCCAGCGTGTACAAGCCCAATCTCTCCAATCTCTCTGCGTAAGACAGCCCTGCCATCCCAGGAATCAACCTAGTGAATCTACGCTGCACTTCCTCAATTGCCAGAATGTCCTTCCTTAAACCTGGAGACCAAAACTGTACACAATATTCCAGGTGTGGTCTCACCAGGGCCCTGTACAAATGCAAAAGGACATCCTTGCTCTTGTACTCAATTCCCCTTGTAACAAAGACCAACATTCCATTTGCCCTCTTCACTGCCTGTTGCACTTGTTCATTCACCTTCATTGACTGGTGAACTAGGACTCCTAGGCCTCTTTGCATTTCTCCCTTACCTAACTCTACACCGTTCAGACAATACTCTGCCCTCTTGTTCCTGCTTCCAAAGTGGATAACTTCACATTTATTGACATTGAATGACATCTGCCAAGTATCTGCCCACTCACCCAGCCTATCCAAGTCTCCCTGTATTCTCCTAACGTCCTCTTCGCATGTCACACTGCCACCCAGTTTAGTATCGTCAGCAAACTTGCTGATATAGTTTTCAATGCCCTCATCCAAATCGTTGACATGTTGTACAATTTAGGAATGTTGTGTCAGCCAATTGTAATTTTCTGCTCAGGGGGAGACTCTGGAGAGCTGGGCGGGCTCAAATTCCTGAAGGACAGTAGTCTGATTTTAGGGGTCTTTGGGGGGAGAACTGTTGAGTAAGGGACAAGGTAAGATGCCGCAGAATGCTGTTTGAAGGAGAGTCCCCATTGTAAAAAGTGCCTTGTGCAGATGTATGGCTGCAAGGAGGAAGGGCCAATACTCCCAAGAGAGGCAATTCATTTAAAATGGTCTTTGAGAATTTGGACTGTGGCGGGTGCCTTCACGCAGACCGTGGGTCCAGCGCATGAGTAAAGAGATTTACCTGACTACTCCAGAAATGAGCTCCAATGTTCAGACTAGTTTAACTGTAATGGGCCCTTTTTCTTTTATTTGTCTGTAACCGTTTGTTAAAGATGAAAATTTGGTCAATATATTTCCTTTATAATTTTATGCCTGTGTATCTTCTGTTAATTTTCTGGCAAACAATAACTTTGCATGGGGCAGCATTCACTACAATCACTGTTCCTTAATTGGAACATCCCAACTTCCCTGTGTGGTCAAATGCCAAATCACATTGGCCCTAGATGTATATTGCTTATGAAGGTGGACTTCTCACCACCAAGTCACATGGTTGTTAGCAGAGTTAGCTAACGAGCGAGGTTTGTATACAAGCCCGGGTGAGAGAGTGTATATACTACATAATGCAACTAATATATAGACACCCACAGCTTAGTAAATTTCAAATTGTCCCATTCAAGCCTAAAGATTTAATTGCTGTGGGGGATTTCTTTCTCTTGTGGGATAAAGTTCATCGTGCCAAGGAAGTTGCTCTGCTTGGCAGGAGAGATTTGCGACTGTGAAACAATCTCAGGTTTTAGGGCCTCATTGGTGGTGCTTGTAAGAATTGACTCTGTGACTGCAGGAAGTGGTTCTGACAGTTCTGGATGCCTTTCTTCTCTAACAATTGACTTCGCTCTCCTCAACTGATTGATATGTCGTTTTCAGATGACACCAGACACAGAATTGATTTTGTAGGCCAGTTCTGTCCATAATCTTTCCAAGTGCCTACTTTTGATAATCTTTGTAGTCCCTCACCAGGACTGCTTGTGCAGGGGCGAAATATCAAACCTCCTTGTTTGAGGAGCCCTCGGTTTGTCTCAGCTGTTTGTCCTGCATACTCCATCAGAGATTGGGTTTGAGGAGATCCAAGTGTGAGCACAAGGGAGGACCTAGAAACAGCATAGTTGGTGAGTTGTTGGTTGTGGAGTGTGCTGTATTACGGTATGCAAGGAGGAAATTGGTGTGCTTCTGACTCAGCATCAGTGTAGTGGGTTCTGCTGATATTGTCCATTCTTTGGACTCAGGACAAACCTATCTGCCAAGCCCTTTACAGCTGGCTGGTACGGTGCAGATGTAATGTCTCATTCCATTCATTTTCAGGAGTGACTGGAACTCAGCAAACTCAGGCCCATTGTTCCTGACTTAAGTGTTCTGGAGCACCAGTCATTGTGAAGAGGCTCTTGAAAACTTTCTGTTCTGAGTTGATGGCAACCTTAAAATCACCACAGATCTTGACAGTCCTATTCTTTTTGGCTACTGGGACCACTTTCCACTCAATCTTGGAAAGACTTCGTTCAGCCTCCATGCAATCTTGCTCACTGGCTAGTTTATCACAGATGGTATAAGGATCTGGACAGGTTTTCCAAACCCTTGGCGTGGCATTTCTATTTTACTCTATTTTACCCTTGATATGTTTGAGTTTTCCAATGCCATCCTTGAATACTACTGTGGCATCATCCAGTACCTTTCTTGTTTCATTTTCAATTGACTCTGTTGGAGGGAATGTGGCATACAAATGATGGATGGATCTCCAATCTAGATGTCGTTGTCTCAGCCAATCACACCCCCACAATGCTGGCCCTCCTGTTTTTACCAAATGGCATGTGGATTATTCGTTGTTTTATTTCACTGTTACAAATGTCAATCCCACAGGAGTTATCTTTTCTCCAGTATCTTAGTTGGATATCTGCAGGCTTCAGTTTAATATCTTTGAAGTCCCATTCAAATGCATTTTGTGGAGTGACTGAAACCACTGTGCTAGTGTCCAATTCCATTTTAAGTAACTTGCTGTTCACTTCTGATGTAAACCATATTGCTTGTCTCTTGTTAGTTTTCACGTTGTAAATCTCAAGGTTACGCAGTGCTGTGTAACTCTTAACATAATCAAATTTTTTATCAAGAGCATGCAGATTAGCGCTCTTTTTGAAACATATATCTTGACTTTTTATCTTCCCTGTGCAGTCCATTAATTTTTGTGTGTCTGACATGCTCTTTGTATGTGTCCTACTTCGTTTCTTTAAGCCTGCATTGGTCTGGTGTATGGGAGCATCTAGCACAATGGCAGCAGAATTTATTTGGCCAGGCAGGTTTCTCTTTAACATTACAATTTTGTTCATGCTCATTCCTGACTGCAACTCAATTGCGTCTCTGGCTGCTGTTTCCATCGGTACATCGATATTGCCTGCTCCTTTAAATGTGAATTGTGAGCCAATTAGGAGTCATTTTTGAATGCTTTCTTATGAGATTCCACAAACGATCTTTCAGTGCATTGTTAAGCTCATCACTGAACTGACGATGCTCAGATGCTTTCTTCAATTCAGCCACATACGCAGAAACGTACTTCTCTTCCTTTCAATTCCGCTCATGCAACCTAAAGTGTTCTGTAATCAACAATGGTTTTGGTTCTAAGTGTTTCTGCATTACTTTCATAATATCAGCCAAGCTCATTTTGGCTGGTTTGGTTGGAGCAGTTAAACTTCGAAGTAAGCTGTATGCTTTTCCACCAATTGCTCAGTGACATTGGCACTTGCTTTGTATTGGCTGTTTTATTTTCATCAATATATTGCTCAATTTGTTCTGCACGTGTGATCCAGTTATCTGTTGTACAATTGAACATGTCTATCTTTCTGATATAGCCAACTATTTCTGCTTATTTATTTATTATCACACGGTACTCACTGTTTATAATCCCATGAATCTCGTCTGTTTTCTGCCTTTGTTAAAAGACTCAACCACTTTTCTCCCCTTGTGAAGAAACAAAATGTGCTACACTTTTTTAAAAAAAAAGCTCAAACATCTCTCTCTCTCCCCTTCTGAAGAGATACATGCTGTAGTTTTTTTTTTTAACTCGACCGTCCTGCTCTACTTCAGCTGGTAGGTAGTCAACTTGGATTTGTTTTAAAACTTACTTGTCGTTGTTATGTTTCATAACTCCAAAAACTGACCAAAAGAAAAGCATGGGAGCCCAGGAGGACATGCCTACTTCGGTTTTACTTTAGTGAGGTGTACACGTGTGATGTGACAGCATAATGACATAAGCCATTCACTTACTTTTTGCATACAACCCATCACAGATTATGCATGCAAAGAATAATCAAGCAATATATTTGCAATATTACTCAAATTTAACTGAAGTATGAAATAAACTACAAAACCCATCAAGGATATTCTCAAAAAGTGCAACACCTCCACTGACTCTTGAGGGTACCTGGCCTTTGACTATCAAATTGGAAGAGGAGCATTCAATATGGCATTATGAACCTCAAGTCCACTCACCAGAGCCCATGGAAACCCAGTGTAAATGGGGGATGGAGCGTTCCATCTCTCATACAACCCACCCACGCACCCTGTACTTCTAGCCTCATCAACCACATCAGAATGAATGAAACTAGACTGCCCTTGATCCCAAGGGACCACAACTAAAGAAGGTTATTCACAAGTACAAATTTCTTTTAGGGTTACTTTGCTGTGCTCAGCTCTTTTTGGTAGCTAGCAGCTAAGAAGCTTAGAAAATGTGCCTAAAATTGATGACTAGATTATCAGCGAATGACATAAAAGGCAAATTAGCTCATTCTCATTTGCTGTAAGTTACTATCGGCATGGAATTGTATTGTGTTGATTGTAGATTTGTTGAATTACTTGCTTTTGTTTCTTGTGTTACTAAAGTTCAAAGTAAATTTATTATCAAAGTACATATGTGCCACTATATACTACCTTGAGATTCATTTTCTTGCAAGCATTCACAGTAGAACAGAAATACAATACAATTTATGAAAAACTACACACAAAGACTGACAAACATCTGTAACTCAATCAATACAGCTTTAGTTGTGAATAGAATTTATTAAACTGAAACTTCATTACAAAGGTTGTGCTCAGAGGCCATTATGAAATACTGGTAACATGACAATAGTGTTGTCTGAGGCTGCACAATGCCAGTGTCCCTCTGGAATTCCCATTAACCATCCAATCCCTCTTTAAAAATAAACTTGTACAAAACAGAATAATGTACACCACCACATTAGCAACCTTTAAATATAACTGAAGTAGGGATGGCTCATCATAAGAAATCCTATTTAAATGTTGGAGCGAATCAAAGTATGGAACAGTTCAGCCCGAGGAGATGCGTATTAACCTGAAGAAATGTTGTTTCATGTGTATAGAAATAGTGCATCTTTCAGATATGTCCCAGCACTGAGAATTAGCAGGTTTCCAGGTTCAAGAGATATCCCTGAATGTGCTCATAGGTGATTTCTAATGTCAGTTTTTTGTAAATTTTGTGTAAAGAGGCTGTTTTTGTATGAATTGTGAACTACTTCTACACTACAAGATGACAAAGGCAGAGAGAGAGAGAGAAACTGGTGGGGGGTGGGTGGGTGGAATGAAGAACGACATCAGTGTCCTTGATTAATCTTTCCTACTAGAGTATTCAGCACAAAGCGGTAACGCCAGAGACACCAGCTGCAGTTTTATTCTCAGTAGGGATGGTTGCTTGGCCTTTTTGGCATTTTAACTCGCAGTATTATTATGTATAATGAAATTTTAACTGTGTAGATTGTAAATGATTTGTACCTGTTATCCAGCTATTGATATGTCCTCTTCAATGTTTGTCATCAAGCCTCTTGGCCAAATTCCGTCAGCTAATCAGTAAAGTGGATTACCAAATCATTTATTCTATATTTGTGAGTACAACGCACATTTGCATAAGAATCAGTTTTATTATCATTGATTTATATGATGTGAAATCCATTGTTTTGTGGCAGTGAGTAATTGTGAAATACTTTGAGACAAATCTGAAAATGCAATGACTTGATTCTTCTTGATGCATTTTTCTTCATATTGAAATACTCTAAAGCGTATCATTTTTATTTTCTCCAATACCCATCTCAAACAGGAATTCCTATGATGAGGTCTGACCTGCTTAATGTAGTCCTGTTGGATGCTGCAAGGTTTAACGCACAGCAGCGAGATGCAGCTCAGTTGGTAGGGCTCTTGCCACTGAGCAAGGAAGTTAAAGGCTCGCATCCTGTTTCACAAGTGAATGGCGGGAAAAAAAATAGAAAGCGCTGGAAATATTCAGTTGGCCAGGCAGCATCTGTGGAAAGAGAATTAAAATATCGTTTTGAAAACACTTCAACAGAAGTGAGAAAGAGAAGTAAATTAATCTGCAGAAGGGGGAAGTATATCAGATAGGATGAGTGCAAGGTTGCTGTGGGGATGTGTTTTTAATGAGGCAGTTAGAGAGTGACAGAAAAGGCAGTCGGTGTTTGCTGTTTCAGAGCTTAATAAAAAATGACACAGTTCAAATGACCAATATACTGAGATAGTGTCATATTAGACACTTCCAGTGTTGACTCTGGAAGGCTACAGTTTTTTGACATACATGCTGCCTGACCTGCTGAGTCTTTCCGGCATTTTCTGTTTTAATTCTGATTTCCAGCATCTGTGGTGATTCAGTAATGCAGACATGCTATACCGTCAGAAATTAGCTTACTACTTGTGCGTCCTGAAATCTGCACTGTGGGATAATGGTGAGGCACAGTCTATACCTACAGCAGGCCCATTGGCACATCTCAGCAAGAGTCCCTGAAACTGATAAACTATTGTTACATAGTCTACTTCATCTGCAGAGGAAAATATGGTGTGCGAGGATAAGGGAGAGCTTACATAAGATGATGCATTTAGGATCTGCACTGAATATTTATGAGTCATTAATCAGGCATTCAAGCACTTTCAGAGGGCAAGAAATCTGTGGAAAACATGTCTGGTTCTGCCTTTTACCATTGTAAAGCAGCATGGTCACATGCTGGAAGTAGGTTAAGCACTTGCTTCTGAGTCAGTGAGTGAATGAGTTCTTACAAATGAGGGTCAAGATTACTGTAAATGGCATAAGTCTGCCCATTTCAACCAGTCATAACCTTCTGTGTCCTGTGTTTGCCTCCTATACTAAATAATATAGCAATATTCTAATTTACTTATGAATGGAGTAACCCAATGAAAAGAAAATCTTTAACTCTAGAAATGTGCAAAACATTTCTATCAGCAGGAGAAAACATATAAAGGATTTTAGAAGAGTTCAATGCTGGGAGTTGTTTGTTGCAGTTGTGCATTATATGTTGGTCATCAGACTCTCTGTAACAGATGGGCTACATCTTGGCTGACCAAGTGCCAAATGAAATGCTTCACTAACCATCTGCCTGGAAGTGATTAATTTCTGTCTGGGTCATCTATTGTATCCGGAGCTCCCTCGACATTGGTGAGACCCAACGCAGATTGGTGGCAGGGGTGGGTGGACTGCTTCATCGAGTACCTTGACTCTGTTTGTTGCAGGAGGCAGGATGTCCTCCTGGTGACTACCCATTTCAGTTTGACTTCCCATCCCCATTCTGACACCTCTTCTACTACCATGATGAGGCCAAACTTTGGTTGGGGAAGGGACACCTTATATTCTGTCTGGATAGCCTCCAACCTGTTGACTTGAGCTTTGATTTCTCTAACTTACGGTCATTTCTTCCCCCTTCCTCCTCTCTGTTTCAGTTGTCATTCTGCTTCCCCTCGCACTCCTTATCTTCTCCTATTCTGCTTATCACTTCCCTCTGGCACCCTTCCTCTTTCTCCCAAGGGCCACTCTCATCTTCTATCATATTCCTTCTGTTGTACCTATCCCCACCCAGCTTCTTGCTTCATCTGCACTCCCTCACCCCCTCACCTGATCTCACTAATCACTTCTTTCTGCCCCCTTCCTTTCCATCGCTGATGAAGGGTCTCAGTCCAAAATGTCAACAGTTTATTCCTCTCCATAGTTACTGCCTCACTCACTGAGCTCATCATTTTGTGTATGTTGCTCAAGATTTCCAGCATCTGCAGAATCTCTTGTGTTTATTAGTTATCATCAGCGGCTTTTTATTTTGGAAATAAGTGTGTGTATTCAGTTTTAGAATCGAAGACTGTATAAAAAAATTGACATGGCATGTAAAGGAGATGGAGGGAAGAAACACTTGGATGTACTTATTATTTCTGTGTTGCACTATTTTTAATCTAACTGCAATATACATATTCAATTGATTTTTTTCTTTCTGTGTACTGCTAAGCTAACAAATTTTACAGCACATGCTGATTATAATAAATCTGATTCTGAAGTGTGTTGCAACAAATGTAACCATAAGTGAGCTTTTGCACACTTCATGCACACAGACCAATCTTGTAGGATTACAATGATAGTCAAAACACAGAATTCTTACTGGAACGAGAACCATGATGTTTAATTCCACAAAAGCTTTGCAGTGCTCTCACTGTAGAGCAGACTCTGGGCCAAGGCTGTCGTCATTTGTTGCTGCAACCCCTGGAAACTTCACAATAGAGATGAGCAGAATTACAGTACCCCATTCTTCACTCCGTGAAAGTGAGAGCAGAACAGGAGTTCAGCTACTTTCAACCAGTTTTGTGAAAGATAGCATTGATACATGCAAGGTTTTACTAGTAGAACTTCAGATCACTATTTTTAACTACTATTCCTGCCTCAGACAGGAACTTCAGGTGATGAGAGCCAACAACGTTCCTTCCACTTGAGCCCAACAGCTTGCCGTTTTCTGAATTGTTTTTCCACAGTGATTAATTATGGACTCATTGTATGGAGTGGGTTGACATTGGTTGATGTCATCAATCAATGTTGATTTGTATTCAAGCACTGCTAATGAATAAAAGCTGCTAAGTAGATCCTGTCCACAGTGAAGTTGTAGGCCAGTGTACATGTAGAACTGAATTGGCGGAATTGTGTAAAATTGGCATCAGAAAAGCATGGTGGAGGAAAGGTTGAATTTAAAAAGAATGCTGGAAAAATGTAGATCAAGCTCAATTGGTGAGTGAAACAGCATTAACATTTTAGATTGATGACTTTTTATCCACTGGACTAGTAAATCTCTTTATTGAAATGCCTAAATTATACTTGATTTCCATGGAGTTGGAATTCTGCCCAAATCCATCAAAGTTGATTTTGAGGCTTTGTTAATAAAGGTCTCTCCTGCTGTAGATATCTGATACTGCACTTCTGAGCTATCGGATTACCAGGAGCATCATTACAATCGAGTGATATCAGATAAGAATAATTGAATAATGAATCTATTCTAATAATATCACAAAAGCATTATATTTCATTTCATCTTAAAAATGTAACAGAGACTCAGTTACACAATTATGCTCAGCCATTTCAGAAGATAGGATGTTATAACATGGTTCATTGAAACTCCTGGAGAAAAGAGAAGCTACTAGTAAAGTAAAAAAAAATCAATAAATTATTTGACTGTTGTCTCAACATTTCATTTTCTAGGCCACGGTACAGACTGAGTGATTTGTTTCAGTCCTAATTTGTCTATCTATTAGTTGTCGGGGTTGTAGGAACACAAAGGGACTTCCTTTCACATCATGGTGTAGGGTGTAAAGTGTGATATTGGTCTTCAGGAGGTTGCAGAGTTGGTGTGCAATAAGACTTCAAATAGTTCTTTGGTTAGGAGAATATAAAGTGGGGGCCAGACAATACAGCTTCTGTTCATGGCTTTTGCTTGTATTAGTGCTACAACAACACTATGCACTGTAAAGATTTTGGAGAAAAATACAGCTTACTGATAGTTGTGCCATTGAAAGTTTTGAGAGCAAGGTGAGTTGGAGGCATGTGAGTTTAATTCATTGAGAAGTGGGTGGCTTATGCAGTAAGAAGGTGGTTCAAGTTTAATTGTCATTCAACCATACACATGTATAAAAGTAAACGAAACAGCGTTCTGCTGGGGCCAAGGTGCACAGCACAGTACATAGAGTTGCACACAGCACATATAGCTACGATGACACATACAGTCACACAAGTCTATGTGACACAAGTGACAGGAGTCTCTGGATGTTACTTTGACTCTTCGGGGGTGGGGGGGAATGGACACTAGGGATCCAACAGGGATCCGGTCCTGGGACCGTGGCAAGGGAGAAAACAAAGAGGTTTTTTTTGCAGCTATACAAAACATTGGTTGGACTGTGCTTGGAGTCTTGTCTACGTTTCTGGTTACCACATATAGGTAAGATGTAGTAGCAGCAGAGAGAGTACCAAAGGGATTCTCTGTGATGGGGTGTAGTTATGAGGAGAGATTGAATAGGCATGGTTTATTCTCAGAGCCTCACTACACCAACAGCGCTATACTCAGCCCTATCCCTCCAGTTCCCAGCCTCCTGCCGACTTAGTTTAAACTTTCCCCAACAGCTCTAGCAAGCCTGCCCGCAAGGATGTTGGTTCCCCTCAGGTTCAGGTGTAAGCCATCCTATTTCCCCAGAAGAGATCTCAATGATCCAGAAACCTGAAACCCTGCCCCTTGCACCAATTCCTCAATCGCACATTCATCTGTACTGTCTCCCTGTTCCTGCTCTGACTGGCATGTGGCACTGTGAGTAATCTAGAGATTACTATTCTGTTCCTCAGCCTTTTCCCCTACTCCCTATACTCATTGTGCAGGACCTCCTCCCCCTTTCTACCTATGTCATTGGTGCCGACCTCTACGACCTCTGGCTGCTCACCAGAGTGAGATAATGCTCTCTTGCGAAGTTTCTGCAGTCACTCTGAGACATCCTGGGCCCTAGTACCTGGGAAGTAACACCTCATCCTGGGCTCTCTTTTGTGGCCACAGTCTTCTATCTGTCCTCCTAACCATCGAGTTTCCTATCACTGCTGCTCTCCCTGCTGAGCCTCCGAACTTGCCAAGGTGCCACTGGCCTAGCTGGTGCTGCTGTGCCCTGATAGGTCATACCACCCCCCCCCCCCACCTGTATCCAAAGGGGTATACTTGGTGCTGAGGGAAATAGCCACAGGGGAACCCTGTACAGACTGCTTACTCCCCTTATTTCTACCATCTACTATCAGAAACCTGCACTCTGGGTGTGACCACCTCAGTAAAGGTTTCATCTATGAGAATTTCAGCCTCCTGGGTAGTCCTGATTACCTCCAGCTCCAGCTCCTTGACCTTGTCAGTCTGGAGCTGAAGTTAGGTGCACTTTTTGCAGATGTACTCATCAGGAAGTCTGTTAGATACCCTGAAATTCCACATCTCACGGGAAGAGCACTCCACTGCCTGAACTATCATCCTGCCTACACTTGTCATGCCCCTAATTTCTCAAAATTAAGTTCTAGCCTGCAACTTCTCGCCCAAGCCTGTTGAGTCAAAGTCTGATCCCTCTTACACTGACCACTCACACAATGGCCATTCCGCTCAAACTCCACTACTTTTTATTGGCCCTCACTAATTAATCCTAGTTACTATTACCTCAATCAATCTCTCGCTCCTCAGACAAATACTGACAGCTCCTGCTCGCTTTTTAAGTCTGGCATGTGAAGTCCATGAGGAACTGTCTCCAACTCACTCTGACCTCTCACTCTGCATGATGAGGGGACGGAATGGGATGTATCTGATGTGGGGCAGCTGTGGTCGGTGAAGAGAAAATATTCACTTGATCAATTAGGAAAGAAATGTATTTAAGGAAACAAAAAATATCAGGGGAGAAAAACATGGCACTTTAATTTAAAAGGAGATGCCATGGTTTCTCCTTCAAAGAATACAGTCTAGGTTATTATGTTGTGCTTTAATATGTAATTACAAACATTGTGGGGAGCATTGATTTTAAAAAATAATGATGGAAGATAAAACTTATCAAGGGTTTATAAAGGAACATTATTTTGAATATGGTTTTACTGCCAAGTAATTTATTGCATTCATGACATTCAGAGATAGAAATGAAATCTACAGAAATATTGGAAGTGTTAAGTAAATCCTCCTCGAGGCTTGGAAAGAAATGTGGTGTCATCCAAAGGCTGTCTGCCCTTTAGTAGTCGACTGCAAGTAAAGAAGGGGTTGATTGATTGTCGCTCATACCAAACATATGATTTTGCACAAATGTCTGATTGAATTAACAAAACAATGCTTGTTCCAAGGTTAAGAATGTGTCCTTGTGGACCACGTCTAGGATTAAAGTCCGAGTCACAATGTCCTTGTTCATTCAACAGAACAATGAAGCAAGACCTATGGGTTTGAACCACACATTATGTAGAGGGCTGTTGGCTGTAGAAAAGTGTGTGTACCAGTGGTCGATGCCTTCTCCTCAGCACAAGAGAGACATGTGACTCAGGCTGCTAACCATGCAGTATAACCAAGCTTTTCAGAGCTTCTCATCATTTTTTGATTTTAAATTGCCTTTTGTCAAGTAAACACAGACCAATGGTCAGGATGCTCCGTCTGAAGGAATTACCACATAATCTCACTACAAAGGTGTTTTATAGAAGATAACTTAATGGCGGCCACATATTTAATTGCACCTTCAGTAGGCTTCAAAATCTAATTATGCCTATCTACTCAAATGTTTAGTCCATTGTAGGAGAAGTAAAATCATATAATTGGTGAGTGCATCTGAACAATATTACTTTTAGTGTTAAGAGTAAGAAATGGTAAATTTATAAATATTTTCTGTCGAGGAATAGTTGTATTATACATTTACTTATCTGATCTCAAGCAATGTTGGTACAAACTAAGATTATAACATTGAATAATTGAAACTATTAGCTTATTAATGTTTTATTTTTAATGTTGGAGATTCTGAATTTATGGCTTAAAATTTTAAGTTATTAAAACTATTTAAGCAAAAATGAAAGGTTTAAAGCGTTCTTTATTCTTTTTAATGTTGCAAGGATTTGATGTCAAGACATGAGTTAAAAAATCAATACTTGACTAGGACAGAAAATATGAGTGACATTTGTACAAACCACAAAGCTGGAATTGGTTGAGAAACAATGGGGGTAATTTTGAGGCTCACTCAATGGTTACATTGTGGAAGGAAGCCATTGGACCAATCAAATTTATACCAGTTCTGTGTCCGAGCAGCTCGTTCCACTCTCCCACACCCCCCCCACCCCAAGCTTGTCCAAGCTATGCTGCAGCAGCTGCAAATCTCTGGAATTTTTGGGACATATTTTCATCAGTGCATTCTTTACTTGTGCTATTGATGAATATTTCATTTCAGTCAAGCAAAGTAGTTCAAATCCAATGTTCACCTGTTGGAGGAATTCTATTTTAAACTCCCTCTATTATATAAACCCATCGTTGATTTTTTTTCTGCCTCCTGAAGCTTTAAAATCGAAGGTAAATTATTTGAGAAGATTTGCGACACCTTGGAGAGGAATGTTCAGATTACAATGTTGTGACTCAGTTCATGTGCCTCTAAAATTTGCAAGTGGGTTGTGCTGGTATTCTCGCTGCTGGTTCTCATTATTCAGCCTGGTAACTTGCTGAGCACATGCACAATGTAACCTGGAGGCTGGTCTCTTGGGAGCTGAGCGCGCTGACAGCTCAGTTTGTATTAATGGACAACGTGGAGTGCCACTGTCAGTGCTGTGCTGACTGCAGCACCCTGGCTGTGGTGACGTGATGGATTTGGCTGCCTTAGTGCCAATGGAACTGACTCCATGTTAATGGAAGAGTGGATAAAAACAACCCCTTGAGACGATTCATTTCAATTCTGTTTAAATTGAGTCAACGGTGCTATGACTATTTTACTTCACTGCTTTCACTTTCAGTGCAATGAGCTTAGGGCAGATTTTAAAATGTGTTCTGCTATCATTTTCCTCGTTGCAATTCCATGGTGACTTTTTGCTGGAAATTTGCATTTCTCCAGTTCAATTCCAGGGAGCAGACAGAAGATCACTTGAAGAACTATTCCTCAGGCTCACAAATGCCACATACTTCCTGCAAGTGGTGATGCAGATCACATCTGCTCAGCAATGAGTGGCGTGGTGAAGTGGATTAGACATATGGTGGGAACTGGGCCTACAATGTTTAGTTTTTGCTTGCAGGCAAAAGGTAATGCACACTGGGTTAAGAGGCATTTCAAGTGCAGAACTCCTCATTGCAGGACAATTAATTGTCCTGAGTTCAGCAGAATTATTGTAGTATTTTTGTTCCTGTAGCTTTATCCTCAGTCTTGTTCGCATAACACTGTGGCAATAAGCTGAGGACTGCCAAAGACAACGTTCAATTTGGACATGTTTTCAGACAGCAAGGAATAGGAGCAAGGAAAGCCTAATTAGCACTCAAGCCTTTTGCAGCCATTCAATTACATCATGACAGATTGATTCCTGGCCTCACAACCACTTTCCCACTCTTATTCTCTCAGAATTATATATGTATGTATTCAACAATTTCACCTCCACAGCTGTTTGTTCAAAGTTCAAAATCAATTTATTATCGAAATATGTATATGTTTCCATATACAATGTGGAGATTTATTTTCTTGTGAGCATACTTAATAAGTCCATGGAATAATAACTATAACAGAATCAATAAAACTTAGGCGTTCAACCAGAGTGCAACAAACTGTGGAAATACAAAACAAAAGAAATAATAATAATAAATAAACATACGCTAAGTATTGAGCACATGAGATGAAGGGTCCTTGAAAGTGAGTCCATTAGTCGTGGGAACATCATTTCAATGATGGGGCAAGTGAAGGTTTGGAATAGAGATTTACAGGACTTGACCCACTGAGAGAAAAACCCTCCTCATCTCCATCTAAAATGATTTATCCCTTGTTCTAAAATAGCCCCCCTCCCCCATTCTGGATGCTTCTTCTGGATGAAATTTTCTCAGGAAACACTATGTTGACCATGTCAGATTCCTGATGAGAAATCAATAATGGAGCGGATCATGTGCAATATAGAACAGATCACTTTGCTCTATTGATGTTAGTGTTGTTTGCAAGACTAAGCCTTGATAGGCTAATTGATCACAATAAATTGCTCCTGGCGTGCTGGTGATTGATATAATTTGGGAAGAGTTGATGAGAATGTGGATAAAATTTTAAAACTAGGATTGGGATTGGTATGAAATGTCTGATTAAAGATGAGTGCACACCAGAAGGTCAAAGGGCCTGTTTCCACCCTGTGCCTCCTCCACATCTCCTCATCAATCACTACCAGGCATACCTTAAACAACATGCTTCTGCATATGCTATCCAGACTTCCCTTTAAACCCACCTGCAGTATTCTCTCGGTTACTTCTTTGTCACCATTTTGTGACTGACAAAATTCCTTCTGAATACCCTCTTGACTTTGTTTTTGGTGAATGTTATACTTAAAATTCAGTATATTCAGAATTTGAGAATTTTTAAATATGGAAGGAGACAACTCAGTCCACGGAGTCCAGACCTGCTCAATGTTAGAACAGTCCAGGCCTTCCTATACACCATCCCCTTGCATTTTTTTCCCCTTTCATGTACTAGTCCCTTTTGAATGTCAGCATTGAATTACCTCCAATGTTACTCCTGATAGTGCATTCCAGACCCTAACCCCTTTGCTGTTCTCATGTGTTCTTCCTTGTCATTTGTTTTTTAACCAATCATGTTCATCTTGCGCCTTTTTATCTGGCCATCAGCATCAATAAAAGTTTTGAAGAGTGGAGCAGGTGTCAGGAGAGAGGTTTGTCAATCGAATGCTGTGTTCAGATAAGCTAATACAGTTCTGTGTTTTCTCTGCAGTTGCAGTAAAGTGGTGAATTTATACAAAAAAAAACATTTGGTTGGGTCTTGCATAGTTTTATACAATTCTATAAGAAGGACAGTAAAAATGATTCGGCATTATTTCCACAGGATGTGATGTATCAATTCTGATGAGTTGCTGGTGACACTGAAGTTGTTTTCATTAGAGCAGAAATCGTTGAGGTGATTTATCAAAAGATGAAGGTGCTTATGAGTAAGACAGCATTTAGAGAATCTGATGAGGGAAACATTTCTTAGCTCATTTTTTAAATTTTTGAAGCAACATAGTCCTACCATCTTGTTAGAATGGCAGATCAATACTACAGTTATTGGTCTTTCTGGAAATTCAGATATTTTCAGATATATATTAGGTAGGGGACAAAGACAAATAAATGACCTAGATGTTGCAATAGATGATTCATCAGAGGATAGTACTCATATACAGTACAACAGTGAAGGAAGCTAACAGAATGCTGGTTAGTGTGAGTGGAATTGAAAGCACAAGAAATGAGATTACTCTTCTGTGATATAAGACATTGGTGAGATCACATCAAGAGTACTGTATCAGGCCTCCTCTACCCATCGTAAATTGGTGGACCGTTTTGTCATCTGCCAAAAGCAGAATTTCCCAGTGGCCAACCCTTTTTTTTGTAATTTATTTTTTTATTGAAGTTCATCAAACAAACATTTCCGTAAGATGTATTTCAGACATTGTACATATACATCATATAATCATATATATCACAAATCTCCACAAAGTATTTATCTGAGATATACACTTATAGAAAAGGGTGGAAAGAAAAAAAACAAGCAAAAGGAAAGAACTATGTACAAGTGGGGAGTGTTTTTTTTTACAACAGATTCATTGATTTGTGAGAATAAAATCAAGCCTATGAGGCATTATGTAGTTAAACCATTTTTCCCAGTATGAATCAAATTGTTCCAGCTTATGATTAACAGATGCTGTTATCTTCTCCATTTTGTAAATGTCCATTGTAATTTCCATCCATGTATTTAAAGTTGGGCTCTCCTGTGATAACCATTTCCTAGTAAGAGTCTTTTTACCAGCCACCAACAGTATATTCATTAAATATTTATCTCTTTTCAACCAAATAAATTGGATGCTAGATTTAAGGACTGGACAGCTAAAGGAATAACAGTTCTTTGCAACATAATGAAAGAAGGAACACTGTTCAGTTTTGAAATGCTTAAAGAGAAACACTTATTAGAAAAACAAGATTTTTATTGGTATTTACAGATGCGACAATATGTTAATAAGACGCTTAAAAATGTAACCAAGGCAAATACATGCTTGATAGAGCTCTTTAGAAAAGCATATAATTCAGATAATGGTGGTAGAATCATTTCAAGCGTGTATAAGGGTTTGTCAAAGGGAAGGAGTTCGGATGGAAAAACTTGATAAGATATCTTATTACACCCTCTCAGAAATCACGTTATGATAGTAACCTCCCTGTTTGCTGGAGAAATTGTGGAAATCAAAATGCAAATCATTATCATATTTTTTGGGACTGCCCTGTTATCAAAAACTATTGGAGGGGGATACACAGTGCCCTACAAGACCTTTTTAATTCCAAACCCCATTCCCATTCCAACATGTCGGTCCATGGCCTCCTCTTGTGCCAAGATGAGACTACCCTCAGGGTGGAGGAGCAACACCTCATGTTCTGTCTGGGTAGCCTCCAACCAGATGGCATGTACATTGATTTCTCCTCCCCCTCCTCTCTTCTTCTATTCCCCATTCTGGCCTCTTATCTCTACTCCTCACCTGCCAATCACCTCCCCCAATGTCCTTCTTCCATTCTTCCACTCTCCTCTCCTATGAGATGCCTTCCTCTCCAGCCCCTTACCTTTCTCACCCACCTGGCCTTACTTTTCACTGTCTCGCTATCCTCCTTCTCCTCCCCCACCTTTTTTTATTCTAGTGTCGTCCCCCTTCCTTTCCAGTCCTGAAGCAGGGTCTCGGCCCAAAACGTCATCTCTTTATTCATTTCCATAGACGCTGCCTGACCCGCTGATTTCCTTCAGCATTTTGTGTATGTTACTGTATCAGTCTCTCTTTTTAAGGAAAGATGTCAATGTATTGGAGATAGTTTACTGAAAGTTTACTAGATTGATATGCAGAATGGCCTTATGTGGAAAGGTTGGACATGCTAAATTCGTATCTGTTAAAGTTTAGAGAAGAGATCTTCATTGAAGTATATAAAATCTTGTGAGGTCTTTGCATGGTATGTGTGGAGAGCATGTTTCCTGTCATGGGAGAATGGGCAACTAGAGATAATTTCAAAAACAAGGGGTTGCTCATTTAAGATGAAGCTGAGGCAAAGAGCAGTGAATCTCTGGAACTCTTCTTCAAAAGGTGGTGGGAGCAGAGAATTTGAATACATTTAAAGCACAGTACTTGATAATCTGGGGTGAAGGATTATTGTGGGTAAATGGTAATGTGAAATTGAGGTTACAATCGGATTAGTCACAATCCTGTTAAGTAGCAGAGCAGAGCTGTCTGGTCATATGACCACCTGTTCTTAATTCATATGTTTGTTGTTGCCCTTTAGAAATACTTTTTTTTATTTTAATTTATCAAATTATATCAATTTGCTTTTTATTACTATGCAGAGCCCAGGAAAATAGATTACTGTTAATGTTAATAGTTCCTAAGTGTTCTCACAATTTGATTAATAAATTAACATCAAATAGACTACAACAAATGAATAAAAATGATTCTATACAAGTAGTAAAGGGTAAATAGAGGAAGCTGGACTGCAGCACACAGATTTAAAATCTTGGGTTAAATATAGCAGGGGAATGTGAGGAGAATTTTTTAATGCCAAGAATTGTTAGGATCAGGAGTTCATTGCCTTTGGGCCTGATGAAAGCAGAATCAATCAGCAAATTGGAGAGACACTTTAGAGGAAATAATACACAGGGCTTTGGGGAATGGAGACGGCACTGACTTGGTGGCGTGAATAGTCTCTTTCCATAGCGCAACCGCTCGATGGTTCTATATGATATATATTCACCTTCAATGTTCTTGTGCTCGTATGTGAGTGTGATGGGCAGTGAACATGTCTTATGAAGGAGCAAGTATTCTTTCAAGGATTAATTATCCAGAATGCACCAAATTCTTTCGATACTTGCAAGGGCTTGTTTCAGAAGGGGTCTAGTTTGATAATCTCCCAGCACTGCAGACTAATTAGGTGAAATCTGTGTCAAGACCCTATGAACTAATTGCTCAAGGATTATATTTAAATAATAACTGATAAGTTAACATTGAATAAAATGAACAGTATACCCTGTGATGAAAATGTTCAGCATTGCGTGCATTTGTTTTTTTTTAATAGGAAATGTCTACATTTATACAGAAAAAAAATCGTGCATTTTTTTCCTTAATAGGTCAGAAAATCCTTCACCACAGAAGTGATGTTTTGGAAACGGTTGTCCTCATCAACCCTTCAGATGAGGCAGTGAGCACAGAGGTAAGAGCACAGATAACAGGCAGCAGACAGATCCAGAGAGCACAAAGGAGAGGGACAATGAAGAGCACTGATTAGGCTGCACTGTAGCTTGCTCCCTGTGAGGATTGTAGGTTGAAGACCATGTATAGTATTGTGCAGGTGATGTCCTAGTGGAAAAGGGAGAGTGATTTCACATTGGGTTTAATCTCCCCATTGCAATTGAAGAGTAGGAATTCAGTTTTAGAATATCTAGAAATAAAAAGTAATATCTGCGAGAATGGGCAATGAGGCAATTCAGTGAATGTGCAAACAAATTTGCTTTCCCAGTTGACTTTTTTTTAGTGCCTTCAAAATTCTCAGTTTCCTACTTGAAAACCTGAGGGTGGAACACTTGGTATAAAATGTCCCTGATTTCTTCACGACTGTGTACTTTAAATAACATTGAAACTATCAACTTCTATGTGAATGATATAGAATTTAAGGATATAGGAAAGAAGAACAATAGTAGGCTATTCATCTCCCTGAGCCAGCTCTGGCATTCATTAAGACTATGGCTGATCTTCTACCTCAAATGATATTGCTCTGCCTCTCTCCATATCAATTAATCTCAAAATTCAAAAATCTATTGATCTCAGTTTTGGAAGAACTCTCCACAGATCTTGGGGTATAATTTTTTTTAAAAATCAACATGATCTGTGTGGCCTTCTCACCTTTTGTGCTAACTGGCCCACTTCTTGTTCTGAGGCTGTGTCTTTGGTTCCAAACTCCCCAGTCTGGTGAAATATTTTCCTAATTGCTAAGCTTTGCAAAATTTTGTGTGTAGCTCCCACTCTTCCAAATTTGAGAGAGTACCAGCCCAGCTTACTCAATCTCCCCTCATGGGGCAAGCCCACTATCTCTGGAACCAGTCCAGTGAATCTTCACCACTGGTCTCATCTTTCCTTCCCCTCTCATTTTTCCAAGGGTCAGATCCATTTACAACTCCCAGTCCACTCTTCCATTGCGGAGAACTAATCCCTTTCTCACAGCACTTTTCCATTAAACTGTAGGAGATGCAGCACTGGCCCTTCAGCCTCTCCCTTTCAACTATCCAGGGACTCTGTAATGGAACTATTTTAAAATTCATTCCTTGCTCTTTTCTGATTCAGCAGCAAGAGTTATCCACAAACAAACAGGGCACTGCAGATGTGTTAGAGATTATTAGAAATTGCTTTATTAAATTTATATAAAGAATAAAATACAGAAAGGATGAAGAATGATGAATAAAATAGAAAGCAAGAAGAAAATAATACTTATTAACAAATCGTTAAACCTTCCCGCACTGCCCAAGGGAACAGTTCTTCCTCTCCCTCTCCTTCTCCCTCAATGCCCTTGTCACTATTTCCAGCTGTTAACAGTAGGCATAACCCAGCTTAAAAGAAGATTACCATTCACGTAAGAAGTTAGCCTGTCAAGACTCCTTACTGTAATGGTTTCCCAGACAAACATGTTGTTCACTCTGAATGCTGTATACTGGTACTCCCACTAAGTTCTCAAAACATGGCTATGGACTGGATCCCTTGTACTTTCTCAAAACATTCCTACATTCCAGACTAACACTATTTTGTCTCACGTACTTCCAAATTGTTACACATTGTAGCGTATATCAAGGAAGCATCAAATTTAACTCTTTCCTGACAGACCCAAGCAGTCCTTACATTTGAACTTCTTCCAATCCAATGTTCACTATATGATCTCCTCTACAACTGCTTTTGGAAACACTTGTGCTCACTACAGAGTGACGGCCCTGAGCTTCCTAATGCCTGCCACTGTATTTCCCTGCCCCAGTGTCACATTGACCTGCCTGTCGATGGCTTCCTGTAACGTTACCACAGGACCCAATGTAAGCTTGAGGAAAAACATGTCGTCATCTCTCTGGAGATGTTATATCCTTCTGAACTCAATATTGAATTCCACCACTTTGAGTAATCCACTTTCTTGGGAATAGAATAACCAGGTTATCCATAATGTGATACTGGCTCAGTTTATCTCTCCATTGGTACAGGCTTATATGGTGAGCAGGTCATGCAGTCCTGCATTTTGCAACTTTTGCCTATGATCTCACCTTTTTAAAAGCTTTATTCCATAGTTTTTATGGCCAATGATTCACGTCCGTCCTTTCTAAATGCTCCCATTATCCCATCAACAAGATGATCTCATTTGCAAGTTAGCTCCAGTGCAAGCCTGGCCTCTCCGTCAGAGAAATTCCCTTTCTCCAATCTAACGTCCCAGCAGCTTGACTTTAATGTATTTTCTCTTTTTCCCAGTTTTGACAAAATGTCTTTAACTGGAAACATTAATTCCTTTATACTTTCTACAGATGCTGTCTGAAGTGCTGAATCTTTCTGGCACTTTTGTTTTTTCAGCATCTGCCGTTTTTGTATTTTAATTTACTAGTAAATCTTCACTGCATTTCCCCTTTGGCAAGCCTGTCTTTATTGGGGAGGGAGATCCAAATTGTACACCCTATTCCAGCTGTGGTCACCAAGGCATTATGCAGTTGCAGTAAGACATCTTCACTCTTATACTTCAACCCTTTCAATAAGTGGCAATGTATTACATACCTCTTTAAATGCCCACTGCACATGCATGTCAGCTTTCACCCAGGTTCCTTTGAACATCAACATTTCCTGATCTCTGCTTTTCCATTTTGTGTACCTTAATGGATGACTCTCATTTCCCTGCATAATATGCCATGTTCTGTGCTTTTGCCCACTCATTTTCCTCATTTATCCTCCTTTGAAGTCTCATTAGATCTTCCTCTCTATCTGCGATTCCATCTAGTGTGGCATCATCAGCACACTTGGAAATTATCAGCCAAATTGTCAATATAGCAGGGCCCAGGTTACCAGTGTGTCTTTCTCAGGTTTGAAACTGAGAAAGGCTCATTGAATCCACTTTTTGCTCTCCGTTCTTTAACCAATTTATTCACATTGGTGTTTATCTTCGACATAGCAATAGTTTTAATACTTAAGCTCATTGTCACCCATATTACTTCATATTCCAAAGTATTGATGTAGTGCTTGTTTTGTGGAATCTACAATTCCACTTGAAGATTCAACAACCTTAAAAGCAACTTGCCCTCTGTCCGAAATCTCTCCTCTTACTTGAGTGCCTTGGACACTACTCATATATATAATGTATCTGCATTCAGTTCTCTGTACCATTAATCACAGGCTGGGAAGTATGCTGCTTTGTAATCCTAACATTCAATACCTAATGCTAACCCCCCCCCCCCCCCCCCAAGAAATCTGCTTCAGCCACAAGGCCACGGGACATTCTAGATTCAGTTGAATATTTGCAAAAAATTTATGGGAAATATGTCACTGCAACAGTCAGATCATCTTTGGCCATTTGAAGTGCAGCCTGTCCATTGAGGGGAGGCAAGTTCTCATCAGTGCCATTGCTACTGACATTCCTGGTGTTGGAAACTCTCTGTGTGGGGATATCTGCACCGGGTAGAGAAAGGACAGTTCAGAAAGATATACCAGTATGGTTATCAGTAGAATGCTATAACTATTCTTCCATTTAATGTTTATTAATATCAATAATAATCTGTTGATATTAATGTTTTTAACCTTTTTTCAGTCTAGCCCCCAAACCATGAAGATCAATGTGGTTTCAGAAGATTTGTACAAATATGTCTGTATCTTTAAACCAAACTAGTAATGACACTTTAAACCAATCTGAGAATGCACTGTTGATTAATCCTACATAAAGATCAATGAGTCTGAAATGCTCCTGTCATTCAATGGTTCTTGCAGCAGCTTACCCAACATTTTTAAAGCTGCGTCTCCTTTTCTCAGGTACGCCTCATGATCACTGATGCTGCCCGACACAAGCTGCTGGTGTTAACTGGACAGTGCTGTGAAAACACAGGGGAATTGATTCTACAATCTGGTTCATTCTCATTTCAGAACTTCATTGAAAGTTTTACAGATCAAGAGGTAAATGCCTACTTTTCACTTTTGATCTTGTTCTTTCTGGCCCACAGCTGAACCTTGATGTAAGCAAGGCTTGTTTTGGAAGTTTGAGAGGTACTCTTAATTTGAAGATTATCTATCATGAAGATGGTCAGCAGTTGCTATGAGCATGTGTTTAAGCTCACCAGAGTTGTGCTGGAGCAACTAAGCGGGTAGAATACCATTTGGGTGGGAGAAAGGAACTGTCAGCATTTTTAGATCGACACCCTAGAGCTTCGAAATCAAAACATCACCAGATCCTTACCACCCACTGACGCCACTCAACCTGCTGTGTTCCCTGAGAAGGTAGTTTGTTACTCCAGAGTCCAGCATCTACAGTCATTTGTCTTGTTGCTGATGAAGTTCATGTTCTGTCACTACTACTCGGGTGAACAGGCACTTATTTTTGCACTTGTGAGTTTATTCTTGGCAAAGTAGAAGTTCCACACTGTAAGGGAATAATCCTGGTATACTTCTTTAAAAGCATTGCTCTGACTGCATGAAACAGTCTTGTGTTTCAATGATCCATTTTTAGAAGTTCACGTACAAAATGTGAGATTTCAGGTTGCTGCAGAGTTAAGAATCTCCTTAAATCAACAAATTTCCTTCCTGCTAATGTTTGGCTAGCAAGAGCTGCCGAGAGATTAGCCTTCATGTATACCTGCACTAGCCAGCCCGTGGTGCGTCATCGAGGCGAGTGGTTTCAATTTGGCCGGCTCCCTGCACGCTTTCCATCCGTGCTGGATTGAGTGTCGAGCTAGCCACTCCGCCTCGTAAAAAGTAGACAACATGCTAAAGAAATAGCAGGGTTGCTGCCCGATGTGCCACAAGGTGCAGAGAGGAATATTATTAACGTACCTGCATATTAGACCATGAAACAAGGAAAGTTCCTTGCATATTTTCAATGAACATGGGCTTACCCAGATAGAATTAGGACCTTTAAGTGACATATTATGAATTTAGTTGTCTCTGTAACTATATTACATCCAAATTGGAATTAGCAGTTCAAAATATTTACATATATTTTGGTAATAGAAGAAGGAATATTTTATTTTTTTTTCCTGGCATGAGTATTCTTGTAATTACAATTCATTTGGCAGGAAATGGCTCTGATACAAAAAAGCCAAGTTGATGTTAATTGAGGTCTTTCATTAATTGCTACTAATTATTGTCTTTTATTTTGCTGTCAGATTGGAGAACTATTAAGTACCACACACCCAGGCAACAAAGCCAGCCTCACATTATTCTGTCCCGAGGAAGGCGACTGGAAAAACACTAATTTGGAGAAACACAATCTGCAGGACTTTATCAATATAAAACTGAACTCAGTCTCCATTTTACCAGAAATGGAAGGACTATCAGAATTCACAGAGTACCTGTCTGAGTCGGTTGAAGTCCCGTCAGCCTTTGATGTATTGGAGCCCCCTGCTTCTGGTGGCTTCCTGAAATTGTCCAAGCCTTGTTGCTACATTTTCCCAGGTGGAAGAGGGGACTCGGCTTTGTTTGCTGTGAATGGGTTTAACATGCTTATAAATGGTGGATCAGATCGCAAGTCATGTTTCTGGAAACTGGTACGACACTTGGACAGAGTTGACTCAATTCTACTCACCCACAATGGAGCAGACAACCTCCCGGGTGTCAACAGTCTGTTGCAACGTAAAATAGCGGAGTTGGAAGAGGAACAATCACAAGGATCCACCGCTAACAGTGACTGGATGAAAAATCTAATCTCACCTGAGCTGGGGGTTGTCTTTCTTAATGTCCCGGAAAATGTGACAAACTTGCAGCCTAATTTCAGGGTCAGGAGGAATACTGAAGAAACCTGCCTTACTCTCCAGTACTTAAACAAACTGTCTATAAAGCCAGAACCCCTGTTTAGGACTGTGGGAAATGCCATTGATCCAGTAATACTGTTCCAGAAAATGGGTGTGGGACGACTAGAAATGTACATTTTAAATCCAGTGAAAGGAAGCAAGGAGCTACAATATTTCATGCAACATTGGTCCAGCAACAACAAAGCTAAAACTGGACTCGTATTGCCAAATGGCAAAGATGCAGAAATTTCATTCCCATACTTGACTTCAATATCTTCTCTGATTGTGTGGCACCCAGCCAACCCATCTGAGAAAATAGTCCGTGCCCTTTTCCCAGGGAATGCTCCACAGTACAATATCCTGGATGGATTAGAAAAGCTCAAACACTTAGACTTCTTGAAACAGCCAGTCGTAACTCAGAAAGAACTGATAGCAGGCCTTGCTACCCCGACAGTTAAACAGGCAAAGGTGAAGCAACGCAGTGACAGCAAGGAGAGTCTCAAATCCAACTCCCGGCCATCTGTTGGAAAAGGAGTTAAAAAGGAAGTCAAGGAAGAAACACCCGAGGTAACGAAACCTGCTGCAGTTAATCACCAAGAGGCTGTTAATGAAAAGCCTCAGAAGGTAGAAAAGAAGGAGAAACCTGTAGTTAAGAAGGAAAAAAGCAGAACTGAATCACAGTCTAAGCCTGAGGAGAAAGAGGCAAAAGCTAAAGCAGAACCCACTAAACAGGAACTTGTAGAAAGTACACAGAAAGACGAGAAGGTAAAGTCCGAGAACAAGGCAAAACCTTTAAAGGAAAAGGTTGTGAAGAAGGAGGTTAAAGCAAAGAAACCAGAAGAGAAGAAAAAAGAGGAAAAGGAAGTAAAAAAGGAGAGTGCCAAGCCAGAGGCGAAAGAGGAAAAAGCCGCCATTAAGAAAGAAAAGGTGAAAAAAGAGGAGAAACCTAAAAAAGAAGAAATAAAGAAGGAAGTAAAGAAAGATATTAAAAAAGAAGTGAAGAAGAAAGAAACACCAGTAAAAGAAGTGAAAAAAGAAGAAAAGAAAGAAGTCAAAAAGAATGACAAAGAAGTCAAAAAAGATGTAAAAAAGCCCATTAAGGAAGTCAAGAAACCTGTGCCAGCTACTGAGGCCAAAAAATCACCACCGAAACCCAAAGTAGAAAAGAAAAATGAGACAGTAAAGAAGGAAGATGCTAGCCCAAGCAAACTGAAAGGAAAGGCAAAACCAGGCAAGAAAGAAACTAAGGTTGAAACTGTTGCTGCAGCTGGAGCAGCGGCGGCCACAGCAGCAGCAGCGGTTACAGCCACAGTCACTGCAGCCGAACTTGAAGTTGAACGATCACTCATGTCCTCGCCAGAAGACTTAACTAAGGACTTTGAAGAGCTTAACGAAGAAGAGAAGAGAGACACCCAGGCACCTCCTGTACCAGTAGAGGATTCAGTACAGAATGAAGTACAAGTGGAAAAGATAGGCCTTACAATTCATGGAGATGCTCTAGAGACAGATGAGTCTCCTGATGAAGGAATAACAACCACTGAGGCAGAAGGTGAATTTGAGCAGTCTCCTCAAGAGTACATTGAGACAGAAAATAAGGAAGCATTAGAACGATTCGAGGATGAAGGAGCAGGTTTTGAAGAATCCTCTGAACCTGGGGACTATGAAGAGAAGGCAGAGACTGAGGATGTTGAGGAACTAGCAGGGACAGTGGATAAGATGGTTCCCACCAAAACTGAACTGGAGCATGTTGTTATTGGGAAGAAAGCTGTGGCTGAGGACCTTGAAGCTGAGGAATTAATTGAAACTGAAGAACCGGTTGATGTTGAAGAGATGGGAGAGAGAGAAGAGATTGAAGAATCAGAATTAGCAGATGATCACAGAGAGCAAAAGGACAAGCTTCTTGCAAAAGCTGAGACTGAAGAAGAGGCAGAGGATGAAGGCAGTAGAGTAGGTGACATTAAAGATGCTGAAATGTATGAAGAGAAAGAGAAATGTGAGATTAAGAACATTGAAGAGAATAAAGTTCCATCTCCTGGTGCAACTCTGGATAAACTCTCCGCCCTTCATTCTTCCATCATTGATCAAACATTGTCTATTCGTAATGAGACAATTCCTACTGATTTTGAAAGTGAGGCAACAGCTTCTGATGAAGAAACCCACGAGGAGCCACCTGAAGAATTTACAGCTACATCTGGCTTTACTCAATCTACTATTGAAATCTCTAGTGAGCCCACCCCGATGGATGGAATGTCCACACCCAGGGATATTATGAGCGACGAGACCAACAATGAAGAAACTGAATCACCAACTCAGGAGTTTGTTAGTGTAACAAAGTTGGAAACAACTGTTATTTCTCAGAGTCGAGAGGGAGCCAAGCTCTCTCCTGTGCCTGACACTTACAACGGGTTTTCACTGGAAATTTCAAAAACCGATGTGACACAAGGTGATGATTACCCAGCTTCTGCCTCAACAATATCTCCTTCATCTTCCCTGGAAGAGGACAAGTACTTCAAACCTCCACCTGCTGACATCAGCATTCCTAAACATGAATATGAAAAGCAGGAGGACTTTGATGTTGAAAAACAAGAGAGTCAAATAAAAGACTTTGAAACCAAATTAAGCCCGGCAAGGAGTCCAGCCGAATCCTCACCACAATCTAGGACACCATTAAGCGACCGCAACGTCAACTTTGATTTGACCCCATCTGAAATCAAGGCATCCACTGATCTGACAGCTTTGGAAAAGGAAGCTCCAGTTGATCAGTGTGCAAGTCCTGAAGAGAAAACCCTGGAAATGACCTCACCCGCACAGTCCGGAACTCCTAGTGCTGGCCACACTCCATTTTATCAGTCTCCAATCGACGAGAAAGACAGTAAAGTTCCAGCTGATGTGTCAGGAAAGCTCCCAACACCTATTATTATTGAGACTGACGATGTGAAAGCCGATGAGACCAGTCCAAGGTATAGTCCCATGGATGAGCCTGTACCTGATTCAGAATCACCTGTTGAGAAAGTTTTGTCTCCACTGCGTAGTCCGCCGATGTTGGGTTCCAGTTCCCCCGTTGATAGTTCTCCAAATGATGCGGAGGAATTCCCAGTACAGTATCTGGAAGGAGCAATGGAACTCACGGGCGACAAACTTAAACTTCTCTCTTCACCCCGACTTTATCCATTTAATGATTTCTCATCTGGTCCTCCTGCTCCCGAAAAAGATCAGGCAGCTGATTTTGAATTGTTGACTCCCAAAGATAGTTTTAGCCAGGAACCAAAATTAGAAGGGGGCACTGTTGGTTCTTTTGCATCACTCGGGCCCTTTGAATCACATAAAGTAGGAGGGGAGCTTTCCCCAACATTGGTAGATCTCAGCCAGATTGGTTCTACCAAGGAAGACAGCAAAATGTCAATCTCTGAAGGAACTACATCAGACAAATCAGCCACACCTGTCGATGAGGTGGTGGCAGAAGACACCTATTCCCACATTGAAGGGGCTGCATCAGCTTCAACGGCATCCCTGGCCACCAGTTCTTTCCCAGAACCCACAGCAGATGACGTTTCCCCCTCATTGCATGCAGAAGTTGGATCTCCTCATTCAACTGAAGTAGATGAATCCCTGTCTGTATCAGTTGTGCAAACGCCTACAGCCTTCCAAGAAGCAGAAGTTTCACCTTCCAAAGAGGATTGCCCAAGGCCCATGTCAATTTCTCCTCCAGAAGTCTCTCCAAAAACTGCAAAATCCAGAACACCAGTGCAGGAGGTCAGGTCACCTGAACATTCTACAATGTCCGTGGAATTCAGTCAGGAATCCCCTGAACAGTCTTTAGCCTTAGACTTCAGCAAGCAATCTCCTGAGCAACCTTCATTTAACGCCAGCTACCAGCACATTTCTGAGAATGGGCCGACTGAGGTAGATTATAGTCCAACTGATATGCACGAGACCCAGTTTATGCAGCACTCTTTGCCTGCACTTGACAAACCATTCTACAGTCAAGATAAAGATCACTTACTGTTTGGTTCAACCCCACCAACAGAAGCTTCTCCAACAACTTCATCAGCTCGCACTCCACAAACAAGTTCTCCTCTCCAGGAAGAATATGGTGTTTGTACTTCTGTCTCATCTGCCATCCCCTCTGAAAAAACAATTATTGCTGGAGAGGCTTTACTCCCAGAGAGGCTCCCAGCTACCGGTTCACCACAAGCAACTTCTCCACTGCAAGAGAAGGAAGACTTACAGATGTTTGATGTTTCACAGCCTCTTTCATTTGCAAACAACATTTCTCCTTTTCATAGTTCTGATTCACCAGCTTCAGGTATACTGCAGGAGAAATCTCCAACAGGATCATCAATATTTTCTTCTTCAGAACAAGTATCTGCTGCATTTGCAACACATTCATACCAAGAGCCTTCCCTCTCACCGAGCAAAATTCCAGTAGTGCAGACAGACATCGAAGAAGTGGAGGCATTCAGTAGCAAACAAGATAAAGTCAAAGACACTTTTGAGGTTGATGATGGACCTTTTGCATCCAGAACAGAGGCTCAGTATCATGCAGACAAATGTTATAAAACTCCTACTTCATTCAAGCTCAACATGGCTGATCTTTCCCCTTCTTTCATCAACCCTAGCCCCTTGGAATTTTTTGAACAAGAAGATGCTCTTGAAGATTTTGAAAGGCCATTGACCCAAGGTGGAGGAGCTCAGCCACCTCCTGGTGGAAAGCACCAGGCACGTCAGTGCGATGATACTCCAGGCACATCAATCAGTGAGTCAGCTCCATCACAGACTGATTCCGACTTCCCCCCTGGAACAGAAGAATGCCCATCCATCACTGCAGACGCTGCCTTAGACTCTGAAGATGAGTCCGAAACCCTTCCTACAGACAGAACACTTGTACATAGACAGATGGATCCCCCGCCTGTCCCCTTAAAGGACCCCAGTCCTCCTCCTCCACACCCAGACGTTTGCATGGTAGATCCTGAAGCATTGCCTACTGAACAGAACTTAGGAAAGGCAGATAAATCTTTGAAGAAGGATGTTAAAGAAAGAACAAAAACCAAAAAGCAGGTCACAAAGACAAAGTCTTCCTCTCCTTCTAGAAAATCTGACAACAAACCAAAGCACCCCAGTGCTCCTTCCAGAACAAATGCACTTGCATCAGCCAAGGAATCATCTGATAAAACTGCAAAAACAGCTTCCCCTAAAAAGGATTCAGCAGACAAGGGGCCCAAAACTAGCACCAATCCAGAAGTGAAACATGCTCGAGGTGATGACAAAGAAGCAAAGAATGCTACAAATACCACAAACTCAAAATCTGCACACACCACTAAAAATCCAGGTAATACCCCTTTAGCCTGTTTCAGTAAACTGACTAATTCAGTATAAATCCAGGATATTGCACTGTTCTGAATATTAAGTATTTAAACATAAAATTTGTGCATTTACTCCTAGAAATGCCAATTTCTTGACCTCCATTATCTTGGCAGAAACACAGAACCTTATTTCATTTTTGAGTAGTTTCTCTCAGGAAGGCACAGCAAAAATTTCTCACCTATTAAATAAAATGACAGAACCCGAGTTAACATTCTGCAATTCCTCGAATTTTATTTTACTTTTCCATTGACGACTAAATTACTAAGTAAAACGTTCTTATTCAGACATATACAACTCTTGATTCAGTGATCCTTATTCAAAATGGCTAGTGCTGCATAACTGGTCAGGTGAATGACAAACAAAACTGTTAATCGTATATTTGTAAAAAGTCCTTAACATTCTCAATGAGAATTCTACATAAATAATGTAAGTAAGCATATGTCTGTTACTTTAGCCTTAGAGCATTTGTGAGAAGTTTCTGAAGCTCTTTTGGGACCACGTCAGAATGTAGAATAATAATGTAGTTCATCTGTGTTAAAAGTTTGATACCAGGAAGAATTAGAGGAGATTCACAGTTTGAGAAAGAATGTAGAAAAGGCAATTATAACAGCACTGGACAGATATTACATTTAAGTGGTAGATAATTAATATTTAATGTGCAAAACCCAATAGAGAGAATTGTTAATAATCTTCCAGTGAGAAGACAGACCACACAATATGCAAATGACATTATGTCTATGATGATGGCTGCAGGGAAAATGTCCAGAGCCAATTATACAGTTCTAATTGCTCATTGTTCAAAAACTTAACATGCAGTAAGAGGATAAGATATTGAAATAAGCAATAGAACTTTTAACTAGAAGAGATGAAAACATAGTGGGGTTACTAGAAAGGATTCCCCAAGTTGTTAAGCATATAATCTTTAGATAACAAAATGTTTACACCATTTATAATAATCGTAATTATTAATTCCCCTGCTCCTCTAGTTAATCCATAGGCATCTTTATATTCATTCATTGCTAGATCACAAGTCAATCCATTTGGAAAAATATTTTCAAATATTCTAATTACACTGATTTTCCTTCAGTGCATCTTCGTTGGCAGTTTTGGCATTCAGGATTTTAAATTGGGAGATTACACAGACTAGGGCTATTTTCCCTACAAATTGCAAGCTAAAAGTTTGATTTGATAGATGTTAAGATAGAAATACTAGGTGGAGAATCTAGGACTAAGAGCACAATCTACAAAGTGAAATCAGTCCCTCCAGTAAGAAAAGTAAGAATCAATTTACCCACAAAAGATCAAACAAGCTTAGAAATCTCTTTTGCAACTGACAGTTTATGCAGGACCAAAAATTGGTTATAAACCTGACACAGTAAAATTTTGGATAACCAAATGTTTTTAAGGATATGCGACAATGACAGGGTTTGAAGTTCAGGCCAAGATCTGGTGCAAACTCATTAAACGGAGGAATAAGATGGAGGTACAGCATTGCCCATTTTCCATTGTTCTGTTCCCTTATTTAAGCCACGTGCTATCTCAAGGTAAACCGGATAGAAGAATAAGAATAGCCAAGACTATCCTACCTCCTTATCACTGTAAATGCTGCTACAGTAACTGAGTTAAACCATCCTGTATCTGCATTTTAAAATCAACATTAATGCATAGTGAAAAAATTGTCTAAGGAACTCAGTCATTGCATCATAGGAGGCCAGTTAGTCTTTTAGTCCTTTTTTTTAAATATCAGATTGAGCCAGCTGACCCCATTCCCTGAATCTTGCCCTATAATTTTATTTCCTTCAGGTACCTAGCCAATACTTTGAAAGCCATGTTTGTATTTGTTTCCACCTCTCTTTGAGGCAATGTATTCTAAGTTATCACCATTTGCTCGAGGAAACTCTCCTGTCAACTCAATTTTCTTACCTGTAGATTACTTTTGAATGCATAATTGAATCTGAAAGACATTTTGGCATTTCCCCTCCAATCCAGTGTGAGACTTAACAGTTAGTTTTGAAATAAATATGAAACAGAATAACGTAAAAGATGTAAATCTGAAGGAAAATGTGGAAACAAGAAGATGCATTTCCAATGTGGAGAAATCTTTTTCTACTTCAGATGTTCATCCTCAGTTCTACGCCTGAAAAGTGGGAAGGTGTTTACTGAGAAAGCAGCAGTACACCATTATAAATGTTCAGAGCAGGAAGAAATTAGTAGAAAATCACAGAACACAGAAGCAATCCCCTTGGCCCATGGCTTTTGTGCTGGTAATCATATGCTTTTCCATTTTCAACCTTTTTCAGAAAGATAGTGTCCATAATTAAGGACCCCCAGCACCCAGAGCATGTTCTTCTCTCACTGTTATCATCAGGTAGGAGGTACAGAAGCCTGAAAGCACACACTCAGTGATTCAGGAACAGCTTCTTCCCCTCTGCCATCTGAATCCTAAATGGACATTGACTCCTTGGATACCACCTCACTTTTTAATATATATTCCTGTTTTTGCTTGATTTTTAATCTATTCAATATAAATATACTGTAATTTATTTGTTTTTCTTGTATATTATGTATTGCATTGAACTGCTGCTGCTAAATTTACAAATTTACATGCTGGTAAATACATGCTGGTGACAATAAACCTGATTCCGATTCCATCACCTAGCTCAATACGTTTAGTGTTCAGTGTTGGAAAAGCATTCATCCAAGTAAATGCTGTGAGACCCTCTGCCTCTGTCAGGTTACTTGTTCCAGATTTCAATGAACCTCTTGAGGAAATACTTCCTCAAGTCCCCTGAAGATCTCCTACCCCTGAACTTGAAAACCTGTGCCCTCTTATTTTAAATACTTGCCATCTACCCTATCTATGGCCCTCAGAATTTTGTATAATCTCAACCAGTGTTATCGTCATGAATGAACTCCCACTTAGATAGGATATAGATGGCTGGTAAGAATAGTTTGACCACCAACATGCACTGGGTATGTCACACAGCTATTGTCATGCTGCTGGTATCTGCAAGACTAAGTATGAAAACAATTTGACGCAGTTATATTTGTTCATTTATTGTCCACCAGTCTGCATAGAGCATGGTCACAGGTGGGTGGGGGCTGTAAAGGAGGAGAGATGTGGGGCAGAAGGAGCTGATTCTTGTAATATGGTAACATTGAATTGTTTCTGTTGTAGGTTCAAGCAGCAATAAGGCAGCAGGCATGCCGTCGGTGCCTCCCGGACCCCCTGTTTACCTTGACCTGGTGTACATTCCAAATCACTGCAGTGCCAAGACGGTGGATGCTGAATTTTTCAAACGAGTGAGATCTTCCTACTATGTAGTGAGTGGAAACGACCAGGCAGCTGATGAACCAAGCAGGGCTGTACTGGATGCTCTTCTGGAGGGCAAATCTCAGTGGGGCAGTAACATGCAGGTAAGGTTGCCAAGTCCTCCCTTCAAAGTACAGAGTAGAGTTTTTGCCATTTTCAGAATCCCTTTAAGTTGTAACATTTTGTGTAATAGTTCTTTTCAGTGTGATTTCCCACTGAAATTGACAACATAGAAAGATATAAAGATTAGCTTTATTTGTCACGTGTACATCGAAACCTCGTGTTATTTGTGTCAAAATATTTCAGTGAGGATTGTGCTGGGAGTAGTCTGTACGTGTTGCCATGCTTCATGCGCCAACATAGCATGCCCTCAATGGACTAATAGACTAACTGTATGTCTTTAGAATGTGGGAGAAAACCAGATCACCCAGAGGAAATCCATGTGGTGACAAGGAAAAAGTACAAACTCCTTACAGACAGCAGTGGGAATCGAGTCCCCATCAGTGATCACTGGCGCTGTAAAGCAATTTGCCGAGCACTACACTACCATGGTCTAATGTACAGTAGATTCTGTTGCAAAGCAGAATATCCCAGACAACCTACAGAAGTGTAAATCAGACAGATAACTGGCGAGCCTTCGGTGAGCAGCCTTCCCACCTGAAATGAGCCTTTCGCCACATTTCCATACAGATTGATGTGCTATATTATTTGTTGGATGAGCCGTGTTAGTTGTGGAGCTGCCTCATGTACAAGGTGCAACATTGAACAGAGGAAACTGCCTGGAACTAACTGGAAATATTAGGGCTAGACTTCCTGATTAAAGGGTCAGAAATAAAAATGGACTAAGAGGCATGAATAACCTAATTCATTGTCCTTAAAGGAACAATGGCATACCTCTTAAAAATGGGACTCAAGTTATGTAGTGTGGAATATGACTGCTCTGCAGTCAGGTAAGCTGCGATACAGTCAATAAATCACAGTGCTATATGAAAGAGGAAGGTTTTGTGACGTGCAACAATGGATCATTTACCCTCGTGATACACATTACAGCTATCTACATATTCCTAGTTTACACATCTGAGAACAGGAAACATTTTTTTGATTTTTTTTGTGATAGGGCAATGGTAGCAGGTTGACTTCTCTCCGTGACCTGCTGTATTCTTGTACTGAAGTGAGAGAATAGTGAATTTGAGGGTTATTGTGATCTATTGGGTCTTTAACCAGTTGATTGGTGTGGATTTGTCCTTACGCCAGAGGAATGATCTAACAACCTACCAACACCAGGGAACCACACACTGCCATCAAGCAGCTTTCGGCAGTAGACTGATGCTCTGCCATAGTTTTTGGAAGAGCCAAATTCATGCAGCCTTGAGTGAGTAAGTGAAACTTTTCCAAAGGTTCCTCAGTGCTGGAGAGTGGAGGAGAGCACGGGGGATAAGATAGAGAGGGGGTCCATAATGGGTTGGGAAGAGAAGGAGGAAACTAGATAGGAAGGGGTGGTGGAGTGATATAAAGGAAGGGAACGAGGTTGAAGGCTATGGAGTAAGGAAAAGAAAAAGAGCAAGGATCTGAGTGGGAAGGAGTGTTGAGTGAGGGAATGAGAGAATGAGAAAGGAAGTAAGGAATGAATGGGATTTACCAGAAAAAGGTGGGATTAGAGAGGGGAGTAGATGGAAAAAGAAAGGGGATTTGAGAGAAGGAAGGAATTGGACTAGCAATATGTCAGTGAACAACAACACATGTCTGGTCTCAGGCAAGTAGACGTGTGTGTGGGAAGCCCTTCATGCTTTTAATGTCTTTGTGGCAGAGCCTAGCCTCTAGTGGCTTGGATCTTGTTGCCATTGGACCGAGAAGATCTCATTCTGTCAAGCCTGCATGGTAGGTGGTGTGCAACAGCCACAGATGAGCACCTTCCACTCTCATCCCATGGAGTGAATAGAAAGCAACTCACCTTCAAACCCAATGAACTGGCTTCCTTTGATCAGGAAGACTAGCTGTGCTTCTTCCATTCAACTCTAGTCAGTTTCCTCCGTTCAGTGTTCCACCTTGTACATACAGCAATTCCACGACTGGTGCAAGGAAAGACCTGACTGTTCTTTCATTGAATGTCTGTTTGTTGAAAATTATTCATTTATATTTTAAATATGTGGCTAGGAATAACATTTTATTTGAGAATAGCCTCTGGATACTGCATTGGATGGTTTCTGCAAAAATAAAATACAAAGACAGACAGACAGACATACTTTATTGATTCTGAGGGAAACTGGGTTTCATTACAGCCGCACCACCAAGAATAGTGAAGAAATATAGCAATATAAAACCAGAATTAAATAATAATGTTAATCATGCCAAGTGGAATAAGTCCAGGACCAGCCTATTGGCTCAGGGTGTCTGACACTCCAAGGGAGGAGTTGTAAAGTTTGATGGCCACAGGTAGGAGTGACTTCCTATGATGCTCAGTGTTGCATCTCGGTGGAATGAGTCTCTGGCTGAATGTACTCCTGTGCCTAACCAGTACATTATGGAGTGGATGGGAGACATTGTCCAAGATGGCATGCAACTTGGACAGCATCCTCTTTTCAGACACCACCATCAGAGAGTCCAGTTCCACCCCCACAACATCACTGGCCTTATGAATGAGTTTGTTGATTCTGTTGGTGTCTGCTACCCTCAGCCTGCTGCCCCAGCACACAACAGCAAACATGATAGCACTGGCCACCACAGACTCGTAGAACATCCTCAGCATCGTCTGGCAGATGTTAAAGGACCTCAGTCTCCTCAGGAAATAGAGACAGCTCTGACCCTTCTTGTAGACAGCCTCAGTGTTCTTTGACCAGTCCAGTTTACTGTCCATTCGAATCCTCCACTATGTCCATACTGACCCATTGGATGGAAACAGGGGTCACTGGTGCCTTAGCCCTCCTCAGGTCCACCACCAGTTCCTTAGTCTTTTTCACATTAAACTGCAGATGATTCTGCTCGCACCATGTGACAAAGTTTCCAGCTGTAGCCCTGTACTCAGCCTCATCTACAAAACTACAAGTGATATTTTGGTTTTATTAGCTCATATTAATAGGCATATCATCTGTTAATGACATGATCTCTGGCCCAAACAGGATCCTTTTGTAAAGGATCTGCACTCACTCAATGAACTGAGAATTTGTTTCCTACAGAATTGGTTTATTATCACAAATATTGAGGCACAGTGTAAAACTTAGTTTCATGTACCGCCCATAGAGATCACTGTCTCAAATCAGTATATCAAGAGAGTACAAGGGGAAAACAATAGTAGAATGCAGAATGAAATGTTACAGTCACAGAGAAAGTGCAGTACAGGTGAACAATAAATAAGGTACAAGGCCAGGACAAGGTGGATTGTAAGGTCGAGAGTAATCTTAGCATGCAAGAGGACCATTGAGTAGTTTTATAACTGGTGACAGGAGAGAGAGAGAATATCTGGGGTCAGAGAGGTCTTTGGTTGTGTTGGCTGCTTTACTGAGGCATTGAGAAGTGTAGGTAGAGTCCACAGCACTCATGTAACAGATAGGAGATGGAATAGGTTCACTGTTGTGTTGTGCCTTCTTACAGGTTACCCTGATTCCAACCCATGACTCGGAAGTCATGCGGGAATGGTACCAGCAGACGCACGAGAAGCAACAGGACCTGAACATCATGGTCTTGGCGAGCAGCAGCACGGTGGTCATGCAAGATGAATCGTTCCCTGCATGCAAGATCGAACTGTAACTGGGAGTTCCGCAGAACCAGAACATTCAGCCAGTTGTTTAAGGGGAAGCACTCAAATGGAAATTTCAAACAAAAGAGGAAAGCAGATGTAACTCAATGTCTGCTGAATACTGTACAATAGATTTGTTATACAGGTCACTAGGGTGTAACACTTTCCAGACTATTTAGTTCCTATGCTGAGGCAAAATTTTCTTATTCTTACAAAAAAAAATGCAGGGTTTAAAATACTTGGATCTGTCACGCTCTGAATCCGTTGCAATTGTGGTGTGGTTGATATTGGTTGAGATTTTTTTTTGTTCAGAAAAAAAATTGAAAGTGGGTGAACTTTTCCATAGCAAAAATGAATCACCATCTATCTCTTAACAGCAGTCATTTTAAAGTGTGAAATTTAGCTTTTTTGATGACCATAATGCCGAGGCCAGGCAGTATAATACTATGAACTCCACGTGGAAACACTCTTTCACATATACTGGAATCACAAGTATTTGAACCCTTTTCACTTAACCAGCCGATCCCCTCCCATAAAAATGCAGAAATATTTAACTAAGGCATGTTCCCTCTGTACCAGCTTCTTGATAAATTTAATTCTGCATATGAACGTGGCATATTGCCATTAAGCCTTGATAAAACTGCATGCTTTAAAACAATAATATACCTAAGCAGAGACCAAAGGAGTTGGGAGTACACATACTAGTCATTTTGCCTTAGACAGTGACTTGAATGTAATGTGATCTAGGTTGCACTTTTTTAAAATGGGAAGTGTATGAGGCAGACATCAGACAGTGAAGACCAGCGTAGGACGGTAGTTTGAGAAGTGCTGTGATTTGTGTGTATGTGTGAATGTGTCCGTACTTGTAAGCGACAACATGGATTTCCTTGAGACCAGTCATAGAAGATGTTCCAATGTAATGTAGACTTTTTTGATTTCAAAGGTGGTTGTTTATAACAAGCACAGGAAGAGATGGAATTGGATATGAAGGAAAAAAATCACTGCAAGTGTGTGAAAAGTTTTATTTGTTGTTTTGGTTATGTGGTATATCATTAATAAATAGATTCCATTCTGTTTAGTTTCTATTTTTCATCCAAAAATGGCCAAGTAAAGGTTCACTGGTTGGGTGCATTATGTTGACTCAGAAGGGGTGTTTTTTATAACTCTCTGAACTATTGATCTTTTATAGTTCTGAACATTATCTTTCTAGAGCCTTATTCATCACCTGTATAGCATTCCTTTAACAGTAATACATCTAAGTTTGTATAGGTCTGGTATTGTGCAGTCACTGGTGAAATTCTGTTAATAATGTACAGCTCAAATTTGAATTAATTCAGTTTTAATTCACATTTGATAGAGATCTAACAGTGGAAATACAATTTATGTATCTTTTACGATATGTTGTACTTCGAAGCATTTATAAATTATAAAACTTTAGTTATTTTCTTTTGAAACCCATATCCATTACATAAGTTCTACCTATTGGTATAAGTACACCTGATCTATGGTGAACAGAATTGGAATATTTGGGTTGAGGATATAGATGTTGGAAACGTTGGAAGAGCTGTTGCTTTAATATAAATTGAATTGTGTACGTGTGTGTTTGTGTTATTTTAATTACAATGATTGATTACCTAAAGACTAAGCTAGTACTAGATAAATGACTACAGTTTTAAAGCAATTTCAAATGTTATTTAGTAGTTAATCAGTAAATTTTCACTTGTATGATTGGAATCCACATAAGCCATTTAGGGAACCAAGATGAATGCAGATATCCTCTCTGCAAAGTCAATAATTTAATTCCTTCTCGTGAACTTTTCATAGACAACCCAGCAAGTGACCTCGTGTATATTTTTGAATGCTATATTTTTGTTTTAAGAACGTATGTGTTGTATATTTTAGGAAATATATTTTGTTTATTGAATTTTGGGAAATTAATTTCATGAAACACTTAAGTCAATAAGTGACTAGCATTCAAGTGAAATACACTAATTCCATTTTAATCTGATATGTGGTAGCGCAGTGTATCAGTCCAAATTACAAGTTGTAAATGTGTAACGTTAATGATAATCTGAAACCCATTATTTACTGATCATCTTAATCAATTTCTGAATACTTACATTTTCAAGGCTTGCAGTTTTACAGTTAAAACTCCTGTTAATTGGGAGAATACCACGTAAATCTTGGCGAGGAGAATGTATTTTTCTTTGATACCAAATATGATGGTAGTTTCTATGCTGTAAAAATCATAGTTCTACCTCCAGCTGAACCTGCAGAATCAGAAATTGCATTGAATTGAAACTGGTATCATGCGTCTTTTATATTTATTGATACTTTGTTGAAATTTTGATGGGATTCAAATATTATTGCCTTCATCAACGGTAGAGGGCATTCACACTATGGCGCGGTGCACCAACATCCAGAATTCCTATAGAGCTTGGATTCTTACTCTTTTAACAGAATGGGATTATTGCCATGACACTTAACAATTTAATCAATCTGTGACGTTAGCAAAAGTCATTGACTTTTGGATGATTCAAATATATCTGATTTATCTTTGTTCTCTTTTGTGGTTGAGAAAATATCCACTGTTGGATCTAATTAACGAGCCTCAGAGGTGAACTAGATGCCATTTGACCCCACTGATTGTAACTTTGCCAGATATACAACTTAACCAGCTGCTTTCCCACGGATATGACCTCATTTTTGTATAGTATGTTTTTTTTAAAGAAAGCTGATTATTTTATTTTTAAATACTTAGTGAACAAAAGTGTGAAGCAAATTAGTTTTAACAGAAAATGAAAGCATGTTATGTTTGCACTGTTTTTGTACACAGCTTTCCTAATGTGGACAGGCTTCATTAGAATCGAATTTCATTGTGTTGCTTCAGACAGCAAAACTTTTGCAATATTTCATATGTATTATAATGTTTAGTAGTTGTAGAATTTTATTTGCAGATATTGCTCCAGATAGGTTTGAGAAGCATTACTGAACACATGGTTTTAAATTATTTGTTTTTGCTATTTAAGCAAACACCCTTTTTCATTTTAGCATACAATTAATGCCAACAGTAATTTTAGGTAAATTTTAAGCAGTCTAATGACATCTTCTATTGTAACTATATAGTTTAATGATTAACAACATTCAAAACTGTGCTTTTAAAGGATAGCCGCTCCCTAATTCTAAAGTAAGTTTAAAATGTCAATAACCATGTAATTTATAATTGGCTTGTTTGCACTGCTTAAAGCTGCTCGTGCTAGAAACTGAGAGATGTTGCTATGTCTTGTTCCTCTCGTATGCTGCATTACAGGATTTAGCTTCTAGACAAACATGCTGTCAGAGCAAGAAAAAATAGAGAAGCCATTGCTGAGCAAGATTTTCAAAAAATCAACAAATGTTCACACTCTTGAATATAGATTAAGAAAAGGTGGAGAGGCAGAAGGACTGAGGAGCAATCGTGGCCAGAATGGCGAGATAGCATGGAAGGAATGTTCAGCCATCTTATACAGATCTAAAAGCCCCTTTCATCTGCTTACAGTAAAAATTATTAGTGAATTTGAAAATGATAGCTAAATTCTAAATCTTCAAGGGAATGTTCAAAATGGTTCTTAACATGGGAGAACATCCTTTGCACCACTGTGAGGGCAGACTCAAGTCAAACTGTTTTGAATCCTCTGGTTTCTTGTCACTAGTAACTTAGTAGTGGTCAAATAAGATGGAACAAGAATATTTTTCAAGAATTAATTCCATTATAACCTGTAGCTTTCTGACTACAAAATGACTAATTGTAACATCAAAAAAGCAATTTATTTTTTTAAGCTCCTTTTCTAAAAGAATAGTTTTTTTCAAAGCTGCGCAGACACGATAGGTTGACTAGATTAAAGTGCAGTCTGATCCTAGTCCAAAATCAACAGTTGCAATTAAAGAAACTGTTCTCATTTACTTTTCTGTAAAAGAATTTGTTATGACTGTTTCAGATAAATTGCCTTTCCCTATACTTCTATGAATCCATAATTAAACCGTGAGCAGTTAGTTGTGCTATCATAGGGTGCGTACTGTGAGAATGTGCATGTGGCATGCTGTTTTATTGGTGTCCCTGTAGAAAATGTTTGTGGAGACCTGTTTCAAGTTCCTTTAAATAGTACTGGTTGAAGAGGCATGTTATTTGCCCAGATCCAGTTGCATATTATGCACAAGCTGATGTGCAGCTTATCCTAATGGTACCCATTTTCTGGCAAGCAGTACAGTTCTGCAAATGCATTGTTGTCCCTTTCCCCAGATCTCACTCCTGTTCCTCTTGTTTTCTCATTTATTTTCACCTGATATAATGTGATATGTTTATTCAGGACCATTTAAAATAAAATATCAGAACCTGTTTTTGGTAGAATTGCTGTAACTAGAATGGTAAAGTCTAAATGGTCAAAGGATGTTTTTATAGAAAAAAATACTGCATTTGATGACTGCATCCCTGTTAGTTTCCGGTTTCATGTTTACATTTCCTGAAGACTTAAAAAAAAAGATCATTTTACTGAGTGGGAAAATCAATTGTGTAATTGTGAGATTGCATTTAGTAATAGTAAATATCAACAGTGAAGGAATTTGCTAAGAATTAATTCTGTGCTGTGGAAAGCACTGAATCTCCATGGTAGATTTTATGGAACATGTTAAGCTGAATCTGATTTTGGCAATGTAATGTACATTTTCTTTTTCTTTGTGCTATTTTTAAAGCATCCAAACTCACAATATCAGTAAGGTGAAAATGATTGCTTAATTCTAGTGGGTTTCAGGAGCCTTGAGGTTCATAGAACAAGGCACGTGAATTGCAATTACTAAGTGGGTTTGAACACGTTACATTCCAACAACCAGCCTTTTTTTGAAATAGACAATCCACTGATATCTTGCCATGGTTAATTTTCTTCCAGATTTATATACTGTACGCTAAACTAATGTACTGGATTCTGGTGAAACAATTGTTCATAATCCACTTGCTGATAGAAAGATTGCAATGCAATTCATTCCCACCTTACCACATATATACAGTATACCCATTATGATATTCTGTGGATGAAAAGGGTATGTGTTGTGAAGTTCATTTTAATAAAAAGAAAAACATGAGTGCATTAATAAAATTGGCGTAGCATCTGTGGTGAGGGAATTTGCTCACTTTTAGATTTTAGGATGAATGGGTGTTTGGGATGTTGAGTGTTTTTTTTAAAAACAAAACTCATTGTAAATGTTTGACACATTAAATTATGTGTGATGACACGCTGCATAGCTGTGACCTGATGATACTTCAGCTGATTTACAAAGTGATGCCGTTAATGGGATGTTTGTGACATTACAAAGTAATAGTGACCAAAAACTGTTAATGCCTAATGCCTGGGTACATGACTGCAACCGACATTGTGACTGTCCAGAGTTACTCTCATCCTTGATTCACAACTATCCTTTTGTTGACTAAAAAAAAGGACTGTAAACATAAAAAATCTGCTTAAACACTTGCATGCAGTTTTATCTTCCAGAAATGGAAAGCACCAGTCTTACAGCTGGCTGAGCAGCAACTCAATCCTCCCATTAACTGAATAATGTTTTATGTGTCAAACTGCAGCTGTGTATGGTATTTATGTCTTATAATCCTGCAAAACTCTATCCAGTCATATCTAATGTAGAACTTAGTTTTCAGTGAAAGTATTATGTAGTGCTTTTCAGATATTGTGTGCAATATCCCCTGCCACTGGAGTATTTGATGTAAAGGGAACAATTAAATTAAAATCCACAATAAAATGAAATATGATAGTTGAGTTATGGTTATTTCATCCTACACCCCCCCCCCCCCAAAACCAGTGGTAAGAAATCACATTTTTCCCAATAGCTCTGTCAATATTATTTATTTTTGTAAGGTTGTACATTTTTGTGTGCTGTACACAGTTTTTGACATTAAAAGCTATAGACTGTAGCGGAGTGAGAAGCAATAGCTAGAAATAGAGGCTTGTGCTACTGGTGCTATTTCCAAATGAAAAGATGGTTAAGATTAAGAAGGATTTTACTGGAATAAATCAAGAACATTATCTTCCTTTGTCCGAAAAATCAGTGACAAGGAGGTCAACAACTTAGTTGTTATAATGGAAAGAGGGATTTCTGTAAGTAAATGCTTGACTTGGGAGGAAAGACCGTAATATTATTTAGAGGGATAATGTAGAAATATTGAAGTAGGGGCATTTTAAGTAGCATAAAGCTGAGATTAGCATTTGGAATGTTGGACTAAAGAACTAACATTAATTCAGCAAGGTGACTAACTCCCTCTGTTCAGTGGAATGTAATCCAATGATACAAGTCCAAAAATACCACAGTATTTTATTTATTTAATATGATTTGGAAGTAATTAATTCACTTCAATGAAACACATATTATTGAGCCCTGAAACTTTGATTATTTATTCCCCTCCATAGATATGGCCTGACTTGCTGAGTTCTTACAGCATTTTGTGTGTTGTTTATAATCTATAATGCATTTCTGCTAAGAAGTAATTTTTAAAGATGCAACAATGACATGATGATGAAACAAAATGTTCTAATCTTTTGCAGCTCTCGAATGAGACTGTACATTGAATAGTTTACGATGATCTGAGTTACTTTGTAATGGGGGAAGACGAGCACCAACTCCCAATTAATGTGTTAACTCGGTTTACTTGCTAGTACCCTTGCTTCTTAGAAATGTTGGGCTCAGGACTTTAAGGACACAATCCTACATTGTTACAATCTAGGAGCGGGCAGCTGGAGTGTGTCTTCTACTTTTCAGGTAAGGCTCAGACTGGCTGCTCAAGTGACTTGACCAGCATCATTTATAAGATAACAAGCAGAACTAGGCCACTTGGTCCATTGACTGTGCTCCACCATTCCACCCTGGCTGATCTCTCAACCCCATTCTCCTGCCTCCCCTGAGAAACCTCTGATGCCCTAACTAACCAAGAACCCATCAACCTCTGTTTTAGATATTCTCAATGACTTGGCTTCCACAGCCATCCGTGGCAATGGAGATTCACCATCACTTGGCTAAAGAAATGCCTTCCCACCTCTGTTCTAAATGGATGCCACTCTATTCTGAGGCTGTGCCCTCTGCTTAACAAGATAAGAGCCCATGGTATTCCAGGAAAGATACTAGCATGGTTAAGAGTAATGGCTGATCGCCAGGAGGCAAAGAGTAGGAATAAAGTGAGCCTTTTCTGATTGGCTGCCAGTGACGAGTGGTGTTCCATAGGGGTCAATGTTGGGACACTTCCTTTTATGTTGTACACCAATGATTTTGATGATGGAATTGATAGCTTTGTGGCCAAGGTTGCAGATGATATGATGATAGGTGGAGGGGCAGGTAGTGTTGAGGAAGCAGGGAGGGAGGACTTATACAGATTTGGAGAATGAGCAGAGAAGTGGCAGATGGAATACAGTGTCAGGAAATGAACGGTCATCCACTTTGGCAGAAGGAATAAGAGCATAGACTATTTTCTAAATGGGGAGAAAATACAAAAAATCTGAGGTGCAAAGGGACTTGGAAGTCCGCACGCAGGATTCCCTAAAGGTTCGTTTGAAGGTTGAGTCAATAGTGAGGAAAGCCAATGCAATGTTAACATTCATTCTGAGAGGACGAGAATATAAAAGTAAGGATGTAATGCTAAGGCTTTTTAAGGCACTGGTGAGGCCTCACTCGGAGAATTGTGAGCAGTTTTGGGCCCTTTAGTTAAGAAGGGATGTGCAGACATTGGAGAAAATTCAGAGGAGCTTCACAAATAGGACTCTGGGAATAAAGGCTTATTTTATGAGGAGCAATTGATGGCCCTGGCCTTTACTCACTGGTATTTAGAAGAATGAAGGGGATCTCATTGAAACCTATTGAATGTTGAAAGATCTCAATCGAGCGAATGTGGAGAATTTGTTTGCTATGATGAGGGAGTCTCCAAATCTGTCCAAGTTCTTTTGTAAACTCCCTGTGTTCTCCACTTTACCTGCACCTCCACCTGTCTCTGAATCATCCACAAACTTGGTCTCAAAGCCATCAGTTCCATCATCCAAATTGTTCTGATATAGCATGAAAAGAGAAGGTCTTAATACCAATCCCTGCGGAACACCTCTAATCACCGGCAGTCAACCAAAATAGGCCTCCTTTATTCCAACTCTATGCCTCCTACCATTCAGCCAACTTCTATCCCTGCTAGTATCTTTCCTGTAATAACATGGGTTCTTGTTAAGCAGCCTCACCTGAGACACCTTGTCCAAGAACTTCTGAAAATCCAAGTAAACAACATCCACTGACTCCCTTTTGTTTATTCTGCTTGAAAGAATTCCAACAGATCTGTCAGACAAGTTTTCCCCTTAAGGAAACTATGCTGACTTTGGCCTACTTTAGTATGCATCTCCAAGTACCCTGAAACCTCATCCTTAATAATGGACTCCAACATCTTCCCGACCACTGGAGTCAGGCTAACTGGCCTATAATTTCCTTTTTTCTGCCTCCATTCTTAAAGAGTGGAAGGACTTTTGCAATTTTCCAGTCTTCCTGTACCATTCCAGAATCCTGTCATTCTTGAAAAGTCATTACTAACACCTCCACAAAAGCAACAGATATCTCTTTCAAATGGGCATCATCCATCTGGTCCAGATAACTTAACTAATTTCAGACCTTTTAGCCTCCCAAGCACCTTCTATTTAGTACAGCATTTACACTCACTTCTGTCCCCTGACACACAAAATTTTTGGCACACTGTTCGTGTCTTTCATAGTGAAGACTGATGCAAAAGAATTATTAGGTTCATTCACCATTTCTTTGTCCCCCAGTACTTCCCTTCCAACGTCATTTGCCAGCAGTCCAGTATCCACCCTTGGCCCTTTTACTCTTCTGTATATCTAGGGTGAAAATTTTTTTTAGGTATCCTCTTTTCTTTCCTTATGCTTTTTTAAAAATTTGTCTTCTGCTGGTTTTTAAAAAGCTTTTCACTAATTTGTGCTGTATTACATGCCCTCTCTTACCTTATTCTCCACCTTCCAAATTGCCTCCAGAAACTCCACTATTTCTGTTCTGCCATCATCCCTACTAGTGTTTCCTGCCTATCAACTTTTCCTAGCTCCTCTCTCACACTTCTGTAATTCCCTTTACTCCACTGTAATACTGATATATCTGAGTTTATCTTCTCCCTCTCAAACATCAGGGTAAATTCTGCCATATTATGATCACCTCTCCTCAAGGTTGCTTTACCTTAAGTTCACTAATCAAACCAGGTTCTTTATAATACCAAATCAAGAACTGACTTACCCCTAGTGGGTTCAGTCACAAGCTGCTCTTAAAAAAAGCCTTCTCTTGGAATCCAGTAACAACCTCATGTTCACAATCTACCTGCATACTAAAATCCCCCATGAAGATCATAACATTGCCTTTTCTATTTACCATTGAAATTTATCACCTACATCCTGTCAATTGCTTAGGGGCCTGTATATAACTCCCATCAGGATCTTTTTAGCCCTTGCAGTTTTTAACTCTGCCAGTGAGGATTCTATATCTTCTGATCCTATGTCACCTCTTTCCATGAATTTGATTTCACTTTTTAACCAACACAGCCTCCCTACTTCCTCTGCTTATCATTTCAATACAAGGTATACCCTTGGATGTTAAGCTCCCAGCTATGATCTTCTTTCAGTTATGAATCAGTGATGCCCACAATCATAACTGTCGATCTTGCAATTCTGCCGTCCTTCCACACAGTGCATCAACTTGTATTGCATTTGCCCTAACCTCAGTCCACTCACTCTGATTCTCATCCCTCCACCAAATTAGTTTAAACCCTCCCCAAATGCTCTGGCAAACCTGCCTGCAAGGACATTGGTTTCCTTCGGATACAGGTGTAACATATCCTTTTTGTACAGCTCATACCTAACCCCAGAATAGATCCCAATGATCCAGAAATCTGAAACCCTTCCCCCTGCACTACTTTCTCAGCCACTCATCCAAAGACATTTGGAAATAGTGTATAATGTTTAACATAAGAAATATAAGAAGTAGGCTATTTGAACCTCAGGCCTGCTTTGTCATTATTATCGATGATCTCCTTCCTCAGCTGTACTTCCCTGAACCAATTCCATAACCCTTCATTGCTCAGGTGTGCAGTGTTTTGAACAGTGCAACTCAGACCTGCAGCCTTCTTGGATAGAGAATTCCAAGGATTCATTGGATGAAAGAAAAATCTACTCATGTTAGTCCTAAATAGCCAGTTCCTGACTTAGAGATTTTTCAACACACATAACAGAGGAAACACCAGCTGGGTAGCTACTCTATCAAGCCTCACAAGGATTTTATATGTCTCATTGATGTCACTTTATGAAATAACCAAAACTACAGTGATACATCACGTCAAGACTCTACATCAGGATTCCAGATATGAAATTCAATTAATGCTAGTCTAAAATGAGATGATTGATAAGAAATGGAGCAAGAGGAAAAGTGCTGGAATTACAGTATGGGACAAAACACCAAAATTACAGGAAATCATAAATGAAAGGGAGTACTAGAAATGCCTTGCAAGTCTTGGAGAGAAAAACTGAGGTATCTTTACAGATTTGATGACTTGCTAGTTCTGAAATAAACTCAGAAGTTTGCATTATCGGAATTTACTGAATTCAATGTTGAACTGTTGGGAATTATAGTATGATCAACATTATCTAGTCATTAGATACTTAGCTGCTCTATCCACAATTGCCATTGGGCTTCTGTTGTATCTCACTGCTACTCCCCATCACCACAATGACTGGAGCTTCAGTCTTCAATCTTCTCCACTGCCACAACAAGAACAAATTCAACTTAGAAAATTAATGCCTTGTATCCTTTTGGATAGCCAATGGTATGAACATTGAATTACTTCAGGTAACCACATCCCGTGTTCATTTCACACTTGCACTAGTTCACTAAACTTCTCATGTGAAATTGCCTTAGCCATGTACTTACCCAGGAAACATTGCAAGGCACTGTTCCTTTTCAAGTTCCTTTTAACTGATCTCAGAAAATAAATGACCATTTCAAAAATCCCAAGGAATATCAATATTAGATGTTAGATTTAAAATATTTGTTGGACGTTAACCAAGAAAATCTTCCACTCTAAAGATGTTACATTAGTTCAAGTTTTATCAACTGTGTCTATTCAGAACGGTGACCTAACCAGCTGTTGACATTGTTTTTGAAAAATCATTATTCTCAAATGTATCATTTTAGATCTAAAAGATGGTAATTGAAAGGTCTGCTGAAAATACATAGGGCTACATCCATCATGTTTTTAAACTATATCTTCACTTCATGTTTGTATTTTAACCAATTATGATTGTAGAAGCAGTGTAAACTGATTTAAACAGCTAAAGTCAGTTTGGCATTTTTAGTTGCAGCCTGGAGTTTCAGGTATGGAGGTAAACAAGGTATCTACAGAAGGGACAACCATTGCAATTGTAAACTTTTCAATTGAGATCAATTAATTTCAACTGAGGGAACTCATGTTTTTCGGATATAAGAAAAGGGTATCAAGAGAAATTAGTATGGACCTTTTTCATAGCAGTGTGGTGATCTCATGGATTTAAGTGGGTGAGAAGGGTCTGAGGGAACTTCTCAACTCTGGTCCTGTGGCTGCATAGTATGATAGTAGTGCTAAATAAGTAGGTGAGTTGAGTCAGATGTGAGTGTACAAAGAACAGAAGACACGGGCCCAATTAGAGTTTTGTACCTGTGCTAAAATGTGAAAATGTGATGTCACAGATAACAGCTAGGTGATTGGTGGTTAGGTTTTCCAATTTCTTCCATTTGAAACATAGAAAACCTACAGCACAATAAAGGCCCTTCAGCCCACAAAGCTGTGCCAAACATATACTTACTTTAGAAATTACCTAGGGTTACCCATAGCCCTCTATTTTTCTAAGCTCCATGTACCTATCCAGGAGACGCTTAAAAGACCCTATTGTATCCGCCTCCACCACTGTTGTCGGCAGCCCATTCCATGCACTTCTTACTCTCTACGTTAAAAAAAACTTACCCCGACATCTCCTCTGTACCTACTTCCAAGCATCTTAAAACTGTGCCTTCTCATGTTAGCCATTTCAGCCCTGAGGAAAAAATCTCTATCCATACATTCAATGCCTCTCATCATCTTATACATCTTTATCAGGTCACCGCTCATCCTCCATCGCTCCACGGAGAAAAGACCAAATTCACTGAGGCTAGTCTGATAAGGCATGTTCCCCAATCCGGGTAACATCCTTGTAAATCTCCTCTGCACCTGTTCTATAGTTTCCACATCTTTCCTGTAGTGAGGTGACCAGAATTAGGCACAGTACTCCAAGTGGGGTCTGACTAGGGTCCTATATAGCTGTAACATTACCTCTTGGCTCTTAAACTCAATTTCATCGTTGATGAAGGCAATGCACCATATGCTTTCTTAACCAGAGTCAACCTGCACAGCAGCTTTGAGCGTCCTATGCACTCAGACCCCAAGATCCCTCTGATCCTCCATACTGCCAAGTTTGGTTGAGAGATTTGTCAGGGAACAATAGTATATCAAAGGAGTAAGTACACATTTAAAATAATTAAAATCAATCCAGTTCCTAAATAGAAGAGATGGCTAGGCAGAGGATGTGTTGTAATATTAACATTCGGGAACTGGTGCACCCTATTGTGAATCACAGTGACTATTGTCTGCTGAAGGATCTGCAGCTCAGAGTTGATGAGCTCAAGTTGGAGCTTCATTAGTTATTGCAAGGATGAAAAGTCCCTAAAATAAAGTTTCCTGCCAGATTTTAGCATTATGGATCTATCTTCCAGAATGGAGCAGGAGGGGAAGAGTTTTGCTGAGGGATAATAAGCAATGTGGGGCATAATTGGAAAACAGAGCCACAAAGGTGACCTTCTCTGGTTTGTTAACAAAGCCATGTGCAAAAGGTAGAACATAAAACAGTACAGCACAGGAGCCTTTAGCCTATGTCAGTGCCAACCATGAAGCCTATTTAAATTAATGACCTCTAACTGCACATGGCCTACATCCCAATATCACCTGCCTGCTCTTATTTGTGCCTATCTAAAACGTTGCAATTGCATCTGCTTCCAGGAGTGCCCCTGGCAACTACCTTTCTTGTTAAAAAAATAATTTGCCTTGTAAATCTCCTTTAAACTTTACCCTTCTCACTTTATTTCACATTTTACCCCGGGAAAGAAGTCTCTCATCATTTTATATTTCTATCATGTCACCCTCTCAACCTCTGCCACTCTAGAGAAGACAATCCAGGTTAGACCAACCCCTCTTTATACTCCCTCTAATCATCATCTTGATTAACCTCAGCTGCACGCTCTCCAAAACCACTGGATCCTTCCTTTACTGTGGCATGTAGAGTCCAAGTGTGCCTTAACTAATTTTACAAAGCTGCAATATGACTTCCTGACTATGCTCAATGTTCCAAATGATATACTACGTGCTTTCTTTACCACTCTTTTGACTTGGGTTTTCACTTCAATGGAGCTATGGACTTCCATCCCAAGATCTCTCTATACATTAATGCTCCTAAAATTCCTGCCATTTACTGTATATTTTCCTCATACATCTGACTTTCCAAAGTGCAATACCTCAGAATTGTCCACATTAAATTCCATCTACCATTTTTCTGCCTATATTTCCAATTGTTCTATATAAACAACTGAGGTCCCAGCATTAACTCTTTCCATGCAGAAGACCACTGGTCATAGGCCTCCAGTCATTATTTCACCCCACTATTCCCGCCTGCCACCCAACTATTTGGTTCAATGCTCTATCTTCCTTCCCTGAAATTCCATCATCTGCAGCCTTTAGTTGACTCCTCCTATCACATCCAAGCCTCTATTACCATTACCATCCTTCCTTCCTTCTAATCTGCCTATCACATCCCCTCATTTAGATCCACCTATCACTTGCCAACTCTTGATTCTCATCTCTTTATACTGACCAACACTCTGCTTTCAGTCCAGATGAAGTTCTTGAATCAAAATGTTGATTGTCCATTTCCCGCTACAAATCCTGCCTGACCTACAGAGTTCCTCTAGTACTTTGTATTTTACCCCACACCGCACGTCTGCAGTTTTCTTGTGTATTCATTAAGATGTTACATATGGGATAAGGTGAAGGGCCTGTTTCTGTGCCATGTGTGAATCCACAAGAATATATAAATAAGCCACTCAGCCCTTCTAGCTAAATAATTGCGGGCTAAAAACCTGCAGTTGTAGTGTATTTGCATTTCTAGAAGGCACATAAAAGGCTGGCCAAAAGCTGTGATCCCCCAAAAGCTGAAAGGTTAGATATCGAGTTACAAAATAAGACAGCAGTAATTTCTTCTCACAAATGGTGAATCTCTACCCTAGATGGCCGTGTTGACTAGTGGATGTATTTAAAGAAAGCATTATTTTTGATAAATTGGGGATTTGAGAGCTACGTGGAACTGGCATTTAAAACAGGGACTTTCCCATTAAGGTCTCAACAATCCATTTGAAACAATGTTAAAGTTATCTGTTAAAGTGGAATAAAGATATCAGTGGACAATTCTCCTAAAATAACAAACTAACTTTCCAATGGAAACTTCATAACTTTAAAATTTTACAACCTCACTCAAACAACTTGAATATATCTAAAATGCTAACTTTCAATGCAACTTTACTTTCTAAATTGTATTAAGGTTTGTACCTTTTAATGGTAATTGGACCAGTCAGATAAATGGCATGGCTACAATAAATCAGAGAATGTGATAGAAAACTTTCCACTTAGCAGATGAGTGCAATACCAACCTTTCAAGGCACTCAAACCAATCAGGACTAAATCATCCATTTCACCAGAACACCGGCTGCAGTATCATCTATAAAATAGGCAACACGAGTGAATCTGCACATACTAGAAATAAATAAGAACACAAAATGCTGGCAGAACTCAGTAGGCCAGACAGCATTGATGGGAGGAGGTAGTGACGACGTTTCGGGCGGAAACCCTTCATCCAGGGGTGATGTTTGTGTTTTTGTGTTTTCATTTACAAAATACACTATTTATTACACTTAATCTATTAAGCTTGTTTAACTACTTAACCTCTTACAATTTTTCTCAGTCAATTCCCACGGTACATACAATACCTTCAACCTCTAACTAAATGAATGCTGCAATTATATGGGAGCGTCACGATCTGCTGTTTCCTTCCAAGCTGACTTCTTCCACACTTGGAAATGTATCACATGTTCTGTTCACAGTTTCTTCCTACCAAAGAGCACTGATAGTTCAATAGAGTGGCTTATCAGCACCTTTTCGAGGGCTATTAGGATGGGCAATAAATGCTGTCCTCACCGTGATGACAAGATCCCAAAAAATAAAGAATGTACAATGCTGATGCAAGTCTCAGCAGGGCACTGCATGTTAAACAAGATGTCTTTGTTCCTGCACTCAATTCCTTTTGCATTAAATTCAAAAACTACAAAGACTGAAAATTTGAAATCAAAACAAAAAACACTGTAATCACTCTGATCATGAAACATCTGTGGAGAAAGAAACAGTTAACATTTCACATCAAAGTCCCTTTTTAACTCTGAAATGTTAGCTGTTTCTGTTTCTATAGAAGCTGTTCTGTTTCCTGTGATCTACTTCATTCACAGCAGTCCAAATAAAATTACCTTGGGGAAAATATACATCTTCAGCTTTAGATTTTATTCACCAAGAATTATAAATGCTTTTAATTAGAATATTAAAAATATTACACTTAGTATGTTTTATGGCATTATTTAATCAATACAGTAATATTCATAGAAGGTCCAGAGGTTGGGGTAAAGGAGAACTTAAATAGGGTTAATTTCTAGCTTTTGCTGCTAGTCTAGCTTCTCTTTCTTGACGAACTTTCTCCTTCAATTCTTTTTCACGCTGAATCAATCCAGCACGCTCCTCTTCCCATTTTTCTAACTTCTTCTCATAATTAAGGATCTCATCATTTTCATATAATGAAAGATTTTCTTTGATGAGCTTGTCCGTCTGTGCCAATAGACTTTCTTCTTCTATCTTTCCAAGTGATTCTAGTCTTGCATGTAGTTCCTATCAGGAGAAAAAAAGCATATCAGCCATCAGCAGAATACAAACCTAGAAGTGAGTTTCAACTAGTCTATAATTAGGCTCTCAAATCCATTATTAGAAATTTACAAAGTGTAAGACAATGTACAAGCATGATGAGTCAAAGTAATTTGTTCCTGGCATCATTGAATGAAAAGCAAAAAAATCTTTAGATACTAAAAAGCTATAATTAAAAACAAATATGTCAGAATTGTAGGTCAGACAGCACATGTGGGGAGAGAAAGAATTAATGCTTCATGTTAATGGCAGCTCTGATACAAACCTGAAGGACTACTTAAATGATAGGTTTAAAATTAGTGAATCACACACAAAATGCTTGAGAAACTCAGCAGGTCAGGGAGCATCAATAGAGAGGAATAGATAGTCAATGTTTCGAGTTGAGCCCATTCGACTGTTTTTTTTAACTCTTCATAGACGTTGGCTAACCTGCTGAATACCTCCAGCATTTTGTGTGTCTGTTGCTCTGGATTTCCAGCAAATGCAGGATCTCTTTGTGTTTAAATTTGGTATTATGTTTTGAAGGCACAGTGTGCCAAGTCAAAATTAGATGCTATTCCTGACACTTGCACAGGGTTTTGCTGAAATTTTATAACAGGCAAAAGGTAGAGATCATAATGTGAATGGGATGGAGAATTAAAATGACAGGTAGTTAAAAGCTTGGATCAGTGAAACACAGAATGGAACTGTTATGCACAGCCATCAACCCATCTGCAAGCCGTTTCACCAGTATAAGGGAAACCAAATCGTGATAGAATGTAGTACATTAAATTGCAAGGCATATGACTTCTTCTTAGCATAATCGCATCTGATGCTTCAACGCAGTCTCAATATCGGAGAAATGAAGCACAAATTAGGGTTGCTTTGCAAAATACTCCCATTTTGTCTGCATAGCTTCCAGATACTAAAACATTAATTTGTAGCGGTGTGCTACACACAGCGCTAAAATAACGACACAGAGTCAATGAACTGCAGTTACAAAAAAATTTTATTCGAACTTCGCAGCCTCGCTTTAAAGACTTCCTGATCCCGCCCTCCCCGGGCGTGGATGCTGTAGGGGGCACATATTCACAGTCCTGTCCCGTGCGCGGGCTTTTCCTCTTGCTGGTGAAGCAGACTTGGCGCCCTTTTGGGACTGGCCTTTATGCCGGTGCGCTGGCTATTTGTGAGCCGGTTTGAGTGCGCTAATAAGTGGGTCGCCACATAACCCCCCCCCCCCCCAGAACTGGCGATACACCCCCCAATGTCCACAGTCTGGGCCGGACTCTGCTTGGGAGGTCGGCCTCTGGGCCGCGGTGCTGGAAACTCGACCGGTTGCGCCACGTCCACATGGGCCGGTTTGAGTCAGTCCATTGTGAAAACCTCCTCTCTCCCCCAAGCGTTCAGCATGAACGTGGACCTGTTGTTTCTGATCACCGTAAATGGCCCCTCGTAGGGCCGCTGTAGCGGTGCCCGATGCCCGCCCCTTCGTACAAACACAAACTTACAGTTCTGCAGGTCTTTAGGTACACAGGTCGGGTTCTGCCCATGCTGCGAAGTGGGTATGGGGGCCAGGTTGCTGAGCCTCTCGCGTAGTCTGCCCAGGACTGCTGCAGGTTCTTCCTCGTGCCCCCTTGGGGCTGGTATGAATTCCCCGGGGATGACCAGGGGTGCGCCGTACACCAACTCGGCCGACGAGGTGTGCAGATCGTCTTTGGGCACCGTGTGGATGCCGAGCAGGACCCAGGGAAGCTCATCCACCCAGTTAGGTCCTCTCAGGCGGGCCACGAGAGTCGACTTTAGGTGACGGTGGAAACGCTCCACCAGGCCGTTTGACTGTGGGTGGTAGGCAGTTGTGTGGTGCAGCTGTGTCCCCAAAAGGCTGGCCATAGCTGACCATAGGCTGGAGGTGAACTGGGCGCCTCTGTCGGAGGTAATGTGGGCCAGTACACCAAAGCGGGATACCCAGGTGGCGATCAGTGCCCGGGCGCAAGATTCAGAGGTGGTGTCGGTGAGCGGTGAGGAGGTGCTGAGCTCCGCGTGACACTGGCAGGGGGCCCACGATATCCACATGAATGTGGTCGAAACACCGGTGGGTGGGGTGGAACTGCTGCGGCAGAGCTTTGGTGTGCCGCTGCACCTTGGCCGTCTGGCAGTGCATGCACGTTTTGGCCCATTCACGGACCTGCTTGCGGAGTCCGTGCCAAATGAACCTGTTGGAGACCATCCGGACAGTTGTCCTGATGGAGGGGTGTGCTAAGTTATGAATGGAGTTGAAAATGCACCACTGCAAGGCTGCCGGGACGACGGGATGGGGTTGGCCGGTGGTGACGTCACAGAGTAGGGTCCTCTCAGCTGGGCCTACGGGGAGGTCCTGGAGCTGCAAACCGGAGACTGTGGTTCTGTAACTAGGGATCTCCTCGTCTGCCTGCTGCGCCTCCACCAGCGCCTCAAAGTCTACCCCTTGGGAAAGGGCATGAACGTTAGGGCGAGAGAGTGCGTCCGCCATGACATTGTCCTTACCCGAGACGTGCCGGACATCCGTCGTGTATTCAGAGATGTAGGACAGGTGGCGTTGCTGGTGGGACGACCAGGGATCGGACACCTTCGTGAACGCAAAGGTAAGCGGTTTGTGGTCCGTGAACTCGGTGAAGGGCCTACCTTCTAAGAAGTATCTGAAATGCCGGATTGCCAGGTAGAGCGCCAACAGTTCCCGGTCGAAAGCACTGTATTTGAGCTCGGGTGGCCGCAGGTGTTTGCTGAAAAACACCAGGGGTTGCCAGCAACCCGCGATGTGTTGCTCCAGCACTCCACCGACTGCCGTGTTAGATGCGTCCACTGTGAGGGCGGTAGGGACATCCATCCTGGGGTGCACTGGCATCACGGCGTTTGCCAAGGCTTCTTTCGTTTTAATGAAAGTGGCGGCGGACTCCTCGTCCCAGGTAATGTCCTTGCCCAGACCCGACATCAGGGCGAACGGGGGGGGGCGCATGATTCGGGCAGCTGAAGGGAGGAAGCGGTGGTAGAAATTGACCATACCCACTAATTCCTGAAGGCCTTTGATTGTGGTGGGTCGGGGGAAATAGCAGACTGCGTCTACCTTAGCGGGCAGAGAGGTTGTCCCATCTGTAGTGATCCTGTGGCCCAGGAAGTCGATGGTGTCGAGCCTGAACTGGCATTTGGCGAGGTTGATTGTCAGGCCGTATTCACTCAGTCGGGCGTAGAGTTGACGGAGGTGGGACAGATGCTCCTGACAACTGCTATTGGCTATGAGGATGTCGTCCAAATAGATGAAAGCGAAGTCCAGGTCACATCCCACCGCGTCCATTAGCCGCTGAAACATCTGTGTGGCATTCTTCAGGCCGAACGGCATGCGGAGGAACTCAAAAAGGCCGAAAGGGGTGATGAGTGCTGTTTCGGGGACATCGTTAGGATGCATCGGGATTTGATGGTATCCCCAGACCAGGTCTACCTTGGAGAAGATCCATGTGCCATGCAGGTTTGCTGCAAAGTCCTGAATGTGTGACACAGGGTAGCAGTCTGGTGTTGTAGCTTCGTTCGGCCTGCGGTAGTCGCCGCATGGTCTCCAGCCCCCTGATGCTTTGGGCACTATGTGCAGGGGGGAGGCCCATGGGCCGTCGGACTGCCGTATGATCCCCGATTCCTCCATCCTCTTGAACTCCTCCTTCGCCAGTCGGAGCTTGTCCGGGGGAAGCCTTCGAGCACGGGTGTGAAGGGGTGGTCCCTGTGTCGGGATGTGGTGCTGTACGCTGTGTCTGGGCATGGCTGCTGTGAACTGCGGTGCCAGAACCGATGGGAAATCCGCCAGGACTCTGGTGAAGTCGTTGTCGGACAGCGTGATGGAGTCGAGGTGTGGGGCTGGCAACTGGGCTTCACCCAGGAAGAATGTCTGAAAGGTGTCGGCGTGGACCAGCCTCTGCCTCAGCAGGTTGACCAGTAGGCTGTGAGACCACAAAAAATCCGCACCCAGGAGCAGTTGGGCTACAGTGGCCAGTGTGAAGTCCCACGTGAACCGGCTGGAGCCGAACTGTAGCTGCATTGTACAGGTTCCGTAGGTCCTTACTGTGCTGCCATTCGCGGCCCTCAGGGTGGGACCCGGTGCCCTGTTGTGGGTGTCGTAACTCGTCGGAGGTAAGACGCTGATCTCGGCACTGGTGTCGACCAAAAAATGGCGTCCCGACCGCTTGTCCCACATATACAGGAGTCTATCCCAATGGCCAGCCACCATAGCCATCAGCGGCAGCTGGCCCTGGCACTTCCCGGGAACTTGCAGGGCGGGCGGCAGCGGCAGGCTTCTGCGCCCCACTGCTGGTGGTAGAAGCACCATTGTCCGTTGGTTTCCTCACCCCTCCTTCTGGGGCTAGTGGGCTCTGCTGCTGGAAGCACGGCCTGGTGACCTATGTGACGGACGCCCCACTCTCCTTCTTGGCTTTCTACAGCAAGTCCGCCCGGGCTGCCACCTTCCGGGGGTCGCTGAAATCTGCGTCGGACAGCAGCAGGCATATGTCCTCGGGCAGCTGCTCCAGGAATGCCTGCTCAAACATGAGGCAGGGCTTGTGTCCTCCGGCCAGAGACAACATCTCATTCATCAAAGCCGATGGCGGTCTGTCCTCCAAACCATCCAGGTGCAGTAAGCGGGTAGCCCGCTCGCGCCGTGAGAGTCCGAAAGTCCTTATGAGCAGGGCTTTGAATTCTGTGTATTTGCCGTCCGCTGGGGGAGACTGTATTTACTCCTCAACCTGGGCCGCTGTGTCCTAGTCGAGGGAGCTCACCACATAGTAGTAACGGGTGTCCTCTGAGGTTACCTGCCGAACGCGGAATTGGGCTTCTGCTTGCTGGAACCAGAGGTGAGGTCGCAGCGTCCAGAAGCTTGGCAGTTTCAAAGAAACTGCATGAACAGATGCGGCGTCATTCATCTCCGGTCCAAATATAGTTTGGACTGTCGGGGTCACCAATTGTAGCGGTGTGCTACAGGCAGCGCTGAAATAACGACATGCAGTTAAAAAGCAGTTAAAAAGATTTTATTTGAACTTCGCGGCCTCGCTTTAAAGCCTCCCTGATCCCCGGACTCGGATGCTGTAGGGGGCACATATTCACAGTCCTGACCCGCACGCGGATGCTGTAGGGGGCACATATTCACAGACCTGCATGGGCTTTTCCCTTTGTTGGTGAAGCAGATCTGGCACCCTTTTAGGACTGGCCTTTATGCTGGCGTGCTGGCTATTTGTGAGCTGGTTCGAGTGCGCTAGGAAGTGGGTCGCCACAGTCCCATAAATAAATAATCTGCCAGTGGTTGCTTACCTCTTTTCTATGGCCTATTTGTGATCTCTGTTCACTCATTGGTCAAGTTACTTGAGTATATTTAAGCACCCATCAGGTTTCCATTTCACCTTCAATGTACGTTTGTAGATGTTGGAATGTACGTTCTGAATGAACAGAGGTGACATATGCCTGGAGAAATTATGGTTCCTGGAGCAGCCTTACTCTGTCTTGCTGGTGGAAAGTTGAGACTGATTTAAGCCCAAACTACTTTATAATTGTCACTGCAATAACTGCTATCTATTCTACCAAGAGCAACAAGGACCAGTGCTGGGTAGACACCATCACAACAGCTCCGTGAAATCTGGTGGGGGTGAATCTAAAAGGGATTGCGGTTAGGGTGGCACTACTAAATGTGTGCGACAGATTCTGATAGTCAAAAAGTTAAGAAATCCAGCTGAAAAAATCACTGGGGGAGACTGTATGAACTCCTCAACCTGGGCTGCTGTGTCCTGGTCGAGGGAGCTCACCACGTAGTAGTAACATGTGTCCTCTGAGGTTATCTGCCAAACGTGGAATTGGGCTTCTGTTTGCTGGAACCATAGGTGAGGTTGCAGCGTCCAGAAGCTTGGCAGTTTCAACGAAACTGCATGAACAGATGCGGCGTCGGTCATCTTCGGCCCAAACGATATTTGGGCCGTCGGGGTCACCAATTGTAGCGGTGTGCTACATGCAGCACTGAAATAACGACACGGAGTCAATGAACTGCAGTTACAAAAAGATTTTATTCGAACTTCGCGGCCTCGCTTTAAAGCCTTCCTGGTCCCGCCCTCCCCAGGCGCGGATGCTGTAGGGGGGCACGTATTCACAGTCCTGTCCCGCGCGCGGGCTTTTCCCCCCTTGCTGGTGAAGCAGACTTGGCACCCTTTTGGGACTGGCCTTTATGCCGGCGCGCGGGCTATTTGCGAGCCGGTTCAAGTGTGCTAGGAAGTGGGTCGCCACAAATTCTCCATTCCACTCCTCCTCTAACTTTGATATCTAACAAAGGAATAACTCAAGGAATAGCATTTTATCCTTCAACTAAGCATGTTAGAGCCCTCAATACTCAGCGCTGAATTCAATGATTTGTTAGCTAGCCTTTCCTCGCATTTGATCTGTTGAGCTCACTGTTTTCATTTCGATATTATCTGTAGTACTTTCCCCATGAATCTCTTATTTCTATCACTTTCAGATAAATCTATGAACAATGAGCCCTCACCACTACATCAGAAAGCATCCCCATTTAGTCTACCAGTCTCCACCTGATCAAAGTAATCACTTTTGCTTTTATATACAATAGACAATAGGTGCAGAAGTAGACCATTTGGCCCTTCGAGCCTGCACCACCATTCTGAGATCATGGCTGATCATCTACTATCAATACCCAGTTCCTGCCTTGTTCCAATATCCCTTGATTCCCTTATCCATAAGATACCTATCTTGCTCCTTCTTGAAAGCATCCAGAGAATTGGCCTCCACTGCCTTCTGAGGCAGTGCATTCCAGACCCCCACAACTCTCTGGGAGAAGAAGTTTTTCCTTAACTCTGTCCTAAATGACCTACCCCTTATTCTTAAACCATGCCCTCTGGTACTGGACTCTCCCAGCATCTGGAACATATTTCCTGCCTCTATCTTGTCCAATCCCTTAATAATCTTATATGTTGCAATCAAATCCCCTCTCAATCTCCTTCATTCCAGCGTGTACAAGCCCAGTCTCTCTACCCTCTCTGCGTAAGACAGTCCGGACATCCCAGGAATTAACCTTGTGAATCTACGCTGCACTTCCTCTACAGCCACGAAGTCCTTCCTTAACCCTGGAGACCAAAACTGTACACAATACTCCAGGTGTGGTCTCACCAGGGCCCTGTACAAATGCAAAAGGATTTCCTTGCTCTTGTTCTCAATTCCCTTTGTAATAAAGGCCAACATTCCATTAGCCTTCTTCACTGCCTGCTGCACTTGCTCATTCACCTTCAGTGACCGATGAACAAGGACTCCTAGATCTCTTTGTATTTCTCCCTTACCTAACTCTACACCGTTCAGATAATAATCTGCCTTCCTGTTCTTACTCCCAAAATGGATAACCTCACACTTATTCACATTAAACGTCATCTGCCAAGTATCTGCCCACTCACCCAGCCTATCCAACTCACCCTGAATTCTCCTAACATCCACATCACATGTCACACTGCCACCCAGCTTAATATCATCAGCAAACTTGCTGCTGTTATTCTCAATCCCTTCATCTAAATCACTAACGTAAATCGTAAACAGCTGTGGTCCCAATACCGAGCCCTGTAGCACCCCACTAGTCACTACCTGCCATTCTGAGAAACACCCATTCACCGCTACCCTTTGCTTTCTATCTGCCAACCAGTTTTCTATCCATGTCAATGTCTTCCCCCCCAATGCCATGAGCTCTGATTTTACCCACCAATCTCCTATGTGGGACCTTATCAAATGCCTTCTGAAAATCGAGGTACACTACATCCACTGGATCTCCCTTGTCTTTCCTGGTTACATGCTTGAAAAACCCCAATAGATTAGTCAAGCATGATTTGCCCTTGGTAAATCCATGCTGGCTCGGCCCAGTCCTATCACTGCTATCTGGATATGCCACTATTTCATCTTTAATAATGGACTTTAGCATCTTCCCCACTACTGATGTTAGGCTGACAGGATGATAGTTCTCTGTCTTCTCCCTCCCTCCTTTCTTAAAAAGTGGGATAACATTAGCCATTCTCCAATCCTCAGGAACTGATCCTGAACATTGGAAAATGATTACCAATGCACCTGCAATTTCCAGAACCACCTCCTTCAGTACCCTAGGATGCAGATCATCTGGACCTGGGGATTTGTTAGCCTTCAGTCCCATCAGTCTACTCATCACCGTTTCCTTCCTAATGTCAATCTGTTTCATTTCCTCTGTTACCCTATGTCCTTGGCCCATCCATACATCCGGGAGATTGCTTGTGTCTTCCCTAGTGAAGACAGAACTAAAGTACTTATTAAATTCTTCTGCCATTTCTCTGTTACCCATTAACAATTTCACCCAATTCATTCTTCAAGGGCCCAACATTGTTCTTAACTATCTTCTTTCTCTTCACATACCTAAAAAAGCTTTTGCTATCCTCCTTTATATTCCTGGCTAGCTTGCATTCGTACCTCATTTTTTCTTCCCGTATTGCCTTTTTAGTTAAGTTCTGTTGTTCCTTAAAAGTTTCCCAATCATCTGTCTTCCCACTCACCTTAGCTCTGTCATACTTCTTTTTTTAATGCTATGCAATCTCTGACTTCCTTTGTCAACCACTGTGGCCCCTTTCCCCCCTTTGAATCCTTCCTTCTCCGGGGGATGAACTGATTTTGCACCTTGTGCATTATTCCCAAGAATACCATTGCTGTTCCACTGTCTTTTCTGCTAGGATATCCGTCCATTTAACTTTGGCCAGCTCCTCCCTCATGGCTCTTTTGTTCAACTGCAACACTGACACCTCCGACCTGCCCTTATCCTTCTCGAATTGCAGATAAAATCTTATCATGTTATGGTCACTACCTCCTAATGGCTCCTTTACTTCAAGATCGCTTATCAAATCCTGTTCATTACACAACACTAAATCCAGAATAGCCTTGTCCCTGGTCGGCTCTCGTACAAGCTGTTCCAAGAATGCATCCCATAGGCACTCTACAAACTCCCTATTCTGGGGTCCAGCACCAACCTGATTCTCCCAGTTCACCTGCATGTTGAAATCCCCCATAACTACTGCGACATTACCTTTGCCACATGCCAATGTTAACTCCCTATTCAACTTGCACCCAATATCCATGCCTGTTTGGGAGCCTGTAGACAACACCCATTAGGGTCTTTTTGCCCTTACTGTTCCTCAGTTCTATCCACACAGACTCTACTTCTCCTGATCCTATGTTCCCCCCCCCCTTGCAAAGGACTGAATCTCATTCCTCACCAACAGGGCCATCCCACCCCCTCTGCCCACATTTCTGTCCCTACGATAGCACATATACCCTTGTACATTCATTTCCCAGGTCTGATCTCCCTACAGCCACGTCTCCGTTGCACTTTTGTTGCACTTCCCATTGCTCTGCAACTAATGCATGCTTTATTTTTATATTTACTTAGTCCTAGTGAAAGGTCATTAACCCAACCCACTAACTCTGTTGTCCTCTCCCAGTCAAATGCCTGACTTGTCAAGTTTTTGCAGTATTTTCTAGTTTTACACCAACCACTGACTTCTCTGCTCTTGGCCATGGCCCAGTTAAGCAAAACAATATCCAAAAGATATCCACAAACATATCCACAAGAGTAAATTAGCTCATTTTAGAGAATTAGACTGTGTTATTAATAAAAATATGAATCAGCATGTGCATAATTCAAAGGTAAAGCCATAATATACTGCTAATGGCAAGACCCTTAACAGTGCTGATGTGCAGAGAGATCTTGAGGTCCAAGTCCATAGCTCCCTGAAATTGGCTACACAGGTTGATTGATAGATGTTAAAGAAAGTATATTAGTTGAGGAATTGAGTTCAAGAATTGGGAAGTTATGTTGCAGCTTTATAGAACTCCAGCTAGGCCATAGCTGGAGTATTACATTCATTTCTGGTTGCCCCTTAATAGGAAAGACGTTGGAGATTTGGAGATGGTACAGAAGATTGTTATCAGGATGATACCTGGATTAGGGGGCAGGAGAGGTTGCCAAACTTGGAATGATTTCTCTGGAGCATTAAGAGACTGAGGGGAGATCTGATGAAGGTTTATAAGATTATAAGAAGCATAGATAGAGTAGATCACCAGTATCTTCTTCCGAGAGTTGAAAGGTCTAATACCAGGCGAGAAATGTGTGGGGCAAGTTTTCTTTGTTTAAACAAAGTGGTAGCTGCCTGGGTGGTGGAGGTAGTAGAGGAGGCAAATACAAGAGGCTCTTAAATATGCACATGAATGTCCAGGAAATGGATGGATATGGACATTATAGAGGCAGAAGGATGAGTTTTGTTGGGTATTTGATTACTAATTTAATTAGTCTGGCACAATGTTGTGCGCTGTAGGGCCTGTAGCTATGTCCTGCTACTCCAGCTCTATCAATGAGGAGAGAAATAAAAACAACAATGTACAATTTGCAATATTTATCCACCATCAAAATGATGACTAAGAGAAAATTATTTATTATTATCAAAGATGAAACAAGTAGGGAAAAGAGAGGAAGGGGAGATAAATGATCAGGTACTCCATTTAATGATGTGTGAACTGTTCTAATGAAAATAGAACTCAACTAAAAAGGCCACTCATTACAAATTGTGGGTATGAGGACAAAGGCATGATGTAAACAATAGCATGATGCAAAGAACTAGGATAACTGCACCATTGACTTTCTGAATAAAATGATTCCAAATTCCTTTTCAGAAATGACATGGATTGGAGGCCTTGCGGTGGATCTGTCTTTTGTCCATATAAATGTCTTGGCAGATGCAGTTTCATTTGCTTTATTTACACTTTATTTCTGCTGGTGATACAACTTGTTTCTCAGATTATTCTCTCTCGCACAGATTTTTGCACTCGATTACTTGTTTCTTTTCTCACAACTTAAGAATGTTCTTTTCCCCATTTTTTATTTCCATCTAATTATCTTTTATAATGCAGTTTTTCATGACATTTTTAGATTAAGGCTTCTTCTAAGAATGGATATCTGGTGTGTTGTATATATTGTTACTTTTGATTGCCTTATTACCTCGATCTTCAGGTTTGGCAAAGAAAGCGTTCACAAAAAGGAAGAACTGTTTGTTTCTTTTTACAGACAATGGCAGAATTCCAATAGATTTTTAACTGCTGTTCTGAATTTCCAGCAGAAAGTGAGGGAATAGCAATTTGAAACAGATGAATATGTCAACTGAGAAAAAGACTGAACAAAAAACTAAGGCAGATAAGGACAGTGGTAAAATTGTAATAGATGAACTCAGAAAATGTCATAAATATACAAGACAGTAATTTGGCAATCAATGTCATAGATCTGCACTAATATTTATGCTCCATATAGCCGTCCTTCCTCAGGAAGCAAAAGAGTAACAGATAAAACCATAAGAGCACAAAACTGAAAGATATATAGAAAAATACACAGAAGATGGAGAGGAAAATACACAAAACAAACTGATGTAAAGGATTGTTGGCAAGAGAAGTGCAGAAACTTCTACAACCAAACATACCAGTTTCTACTTACTTTGCCTCACAGCATAAAAAAAGATGCCCAGAAATTCATTTGCTGATCAGTATTGTGTCTCCAGTCTATCATCCACTGAGAAAAAACTGTTGCGATGATATAACTTGTTTAATTTTTTAGGGCAGAATTAATTTTTAAGACACTTAAGAAACTCCTGCGGAGTCAATTACAAAAGATTTTTGAGAATTTCTGGATAAGAACTGACTATTGGCAGGCAATTCCACAGTGAACCACCTGCAGGTTAGCTTGCCTCTGACCTGAGCCTGTGCAATGCAACACAGAAGCCAGGAACAAGCTGAAAATCAGCTGCGTTCAATCCAGAATACACTGGGTCTAAAACTTTAGGAGAAGAGAAAAAGTCAGAGCTGATGAGCTTCACATCTGGACCCATAGTTCTACACTGGGGAAAGTGAGTATACACAACGTAGTCCTATTCATATTAGGGATTACCTCACTACCACACTTACTGATTCATTTGCAAGTAATCACCACTAGTTTTGATTGAAGAAATAAATGCTGTTAATTGTTTTATGAAAACATTGAAGAACTACTTAAAATTTAAATGCTGGAATATGGAATAAATATGGAATAAATTTAAATTTAAAGGACTTTGAAAATTTAGATGCTGGAATATGGAGGAAAAATCGCCTGGAAGAACTCAGCAGGTTGAAAGAAAGTGTCAACATTTCCCTACATTAGTACTGAGTGGAGAAGTGAGATGGCCAGTATAAAAAGGAGAGTGCATGAAAGGATTCTGAGGTGACTGGTGAACTGAGGAGGAGTGTAAGATGACAGGCAAGAATGTGCCAGGTAGGGGAGGTGAGCAGGGATGAAATTGGAAAACAGGGGCAGGTATATGATAGAGGGAGACAGTTTCCCCTGCCTTTACAGTAGATATAATACTTGTCCTTACACTTACTCCCTCACTACCATCCAGGGCCCTAAAGAGCCCTTCCAGGTGAGGCAAAGATTCACAAGAAGTTGTTAAGTTTCCAGGGTGTCTACTAAAATGATACATACTGGAGACAGGGCACAAAAGCAAGGAAGGTCCCAGCTGGCTTATCTTGTTCAACCATGGCTCCACATTTAAGGATGACAAGGTTTTACAAACCTGAGAACATGATATGGTTCCCTTCTTTAAGCAGAGAAAATTAACAGGAGATTTTCACTAATCTTTGGAGGGATACAACACCTCATGCAGAAACTGAACACAACACCCATTAATACTCTCTGGTGACATACTAGCTCCCACATACCAGTAAGCAAGCACAGGAAAATATTGTCCCTAGAGTTGACAGGGGCTCAGCTATCAAGTTAACTTGAATGCTGTTCACCTGTTCAACAGACAAGAAGATGGAACACATGCCCTAGGAGAAATTGTAGTTTGTTTACCTCTGCTTGTAAAATAACAAATGAAACATACTGTAGACACACTGGAGTCTGATATTTAACAGCAGATGCTTTTGCCCCTTATACTTGAACAAAAGTCTGCAACAAAACCAATTAAAGTAAATGTATAGAAATTGTCTTTATGGAAAAACTGAATTTCTCAAGGGACAGCATTAATGTGTCCATTTTAATCTTACATTTCAACAGTCAAGCAATATTAAATGCATCATCCTCATTTCAGCAATTTACAAAGCAAAGCAATCTTTCAAATGGTATTACTGCTCTAAAAACCACTGCAAATCTTGATCCTACAGAGATTCCAATTTAAAATTTTCTAAAAGCAAAAGCATCAAGCAATTGTGTCTTGTTCAGCTTGAACAGAACATATTTTGGCTGTGGGCTAGCTCCTACAGATTTCAATAGTGCCAAAGATTCACAATCAAAATACTTCCCATTTATCACCTCCTTATCAGAATCCAGCAGGGTAGCTTTTTGTATTCCTGTTTGCCTAGCTTCAGCGGCTGACTCCTATTGTCACACACTTCTCCCCCACCTCGCTCTGTTTTTATGTTTTCCCCCCTTTTCCTCTCTGTCTTCCCCATCTATCATGCACTTTCTCGGATTTTAAAATGCACCACTCAGGACCAATGCCAGATCCAGGAAGGAAAAAGATGGCTGGCAATTATAGGGTAATGACTCGGGCTGGTTTGGAAAACAGGGCAAGAGGTCACAAGAGGTGGATATGAAGCCAAACTTCTTCACGTCGCAGATGATGAAGTATAGGAAAGGATGAATCATATCTTATTCTTACATCTGCATGACAAAGGTCCTCTATCAATCTGCCATGGGTGTACAACACTATGCACCAACAACAAATGTTCATGGCGAGAGTCTGTAAAACATGGACCACTTTACATTTCTTTTGAGCTACTTTTGGGAGAAAGCAGATTATCAGTGATGAATTTTATTATTGCCTTCAATTGTCCAGCTTATCCTTTAGTTAATTGAGGAAAAGAGCATTTGAAGATCAGGAGCTCAAAACTGTCACAAAACTCTTGGCACTCTTAAGACATGGACTGCCTATAACAGCCACAAGAAACCAACACAGTCTTCATAAAATTCTCTGAAACCACTGGAAAGAGGAGCAAACCTGTATCTATTATGTCAATATCCCTAGTGTTGAATTCCTAATTATGCTCTGTTGGCTGTAATGGGCAGCTTCTAATTCACAAGCTGGATAGCTCTAGACTCCTGAAACAGCACACTGTTCTGAACTTTGTCACAGGTAGAGATTACATGATACATCAGGGAATAGATTCAATAATTTGATTAAAGCCTCTGGGGGGAAAAAAAACAATTAACATCTCCAAACAATCAAATTCTAGGAATCCCTGGTCCACAAATGCTCAAAGCCGAACAGGAGAATTCAAACTGGCATTGAAGTCATCCAGCTCATACAATGCACACAGAAGCCAAGAAAAGCCACTACCCACATCTGAAGCAACCACTGCCTTATCTACAGAAGACATCTGCAGATCTAACATTGACCTCAGCACCCATAAAACTGCATTGGAAGCAAGCCATTCACAATTCCATGGAACTGCCTAAAATCAATTTTCAATCACAGAGCATTGAGAAAAATAGCAATGTACAAATTAATTTCCAGAGTAAAACTTCATGAACTAGACAATTAATTTAAAACACCAAACCTGTTTGTTAGAAATAGAAGGAAACTCCAATTATGATAGACCTTCCAGAAAGTTGTCACTGTTTGGTAATATAACTGACCATAAAAATCTATGGCAATATTAGACATATAGTATCTATGCAGAGAAAATGTATGAACTTGGATCATACTTGTCATTAAGTTATTTCCTGTTGCAATCAAGAAATAGATATTGCAAGATCACTTTGTAATGAAACTATTGATTTGACAAAGACATTTCCTGAGCATCAATGCAGAATGCTCTTTAAATAAAAGATGAAAAATAAATTTATTTTTTATGCCAGAAGATGTAGTAATGCAAGTATTTTGAATTATTGTGAAGGACAAAAAAGTATACTAGATTTGTTAAAAAATTTCAAATGAGGAATAAAAAATATTTCCGGTACATAATGACAATACATGGGCCTATCACTAAAAGCCTGGATTAGATAATACAGTATAGAAGGGATGCTGGCAGATTGAGTATCATGACAATCTCAGGCTCCCTTGGGAAAATGCCATTTTGAACAAATCTATATGGGCTGCAGCATTTTGATGACACTTACTGATGCACATATTGGAGACACTGTCAACTTGTTCACTGAAATATTTGAGAGAATGGGTCTTATAGTCAAGTCGTCACTTTTTATTGTCATTTCGACCATTAACTGCTGATACAGTACACAGTTAAAATGAGACAAGGTTTTTCAGGACCATGGTACTACATGAAACAGTACAAAAACTTGAACTACGTAAAAACAACACAGAAAAACACTACACTAGACTACAGGCCTACCCAGGACTGGATAAAGTGTACAAAACAGTGCGGGCACTACAATAAATAATAAACAAGACAATAGGCATAGTAGAGGGCAGTAAGTTGGTGTCAGTCCAGGTTCTGGGTATTGAAGAGTCTGATGGCTTGGGGAAAGAAACTGCTACATAGTCTGGTTGTGAGAGCCCAGATGCTTTGGTGCCTTTTCCCAGATGGCAGGAGGGAGAAGAGTTTGTTATGAGGGCTGCGTGGGGTCCTTCATAATGCTGTTTGATTTGCGGATGCAGCATGTAGTGTAAATGTCTGTAATGGTGGGAAGAGACACATCAGCTAAATAAATGTTCATAACCATTTATTCCAAATGCACAACACCACACATGACAAAAACAGGTCCACAAATGATTTTGAAAAGATGGACCACATCCCATATTGGAGGAGCTGTCTCAATGAAAGCGCATAACTATGATAAATTTTTTAAATGCCTCCTGAGTGCCAGCAGAATGTTTGGTCATCTGAGGAAAAAATTTTGACGATCAAGACCTCAAACCCAGAACCAAGTTCATGGCTGCTCAACAGCAGCCTGTGCACTTCAGAGAGATTTATCACCTACAGCAAGCACTTCTAAACACAGGAGCAATACCACTTTCAGTCCAGAAAATCTTTCAATTATGTCTGAGTAAGTGAACCAACATCAGTACTCTCCTGGTGGCTAAAATCCCTAACGCTGGGGAAATTAGATACAGTCAATCAGCTCTCATAGACAGGCCCACACAGTTTGCAGAGCTCTACCCATTACTAAAGTCTCAAAACAGGTACTCTACACTGACCTCTGCCAGGACAACAAATGATCAGCTCAATCTAGGAAGAGATTTACGGCTCATGGGAATCTCTGGTTCATATCTGCTCAAAACAGAGAAGGATACAGAAATGACAGTGTAACTCTGAGTCTGTTCATCAGGAATACAAAACAGCTCAGGGAAAATTATGATAGGATGCATCACCTGTTAAACTATTCACTTCACCCATCTCATCATGATGAAATGTGAACCCCAACCCCAAGAGATTGCCAATGATGATACTAATCATATGTAAGAATATTTCCTATGAGAAGTTCATAAACATTTTCTTAGAATGTAACTTCTCCATGTTCTAAGTACCTTAAATTTGTTTAAGTAGCCTGGAATATTTGATCTTTCAATAAAATCCTCCTCATCAGGTGCAACTTCTGGTTTTCTTTCCTGTGATTCTTCAGTCACTGTGGATTCGTTAGTTTCAGTTGCTGCAGTCTCCAATATTGTTGCCATGACATCCACCTGCAAAACAAGAGCACAAATCTCCTGTGACTTCACTGGTAACAAGCCAGCATTTGCAATTACTGCTTTGGAGTTTGTAATTTACCAAGACTCTGGATCTCTTTCAGCTTTGCATTTAACTACTTCAAAAGTACACTTAAAATATATTTTCCACCCACAGGGGTAATATTTAATATTCATCTACTTTTTTTGTCCAATTGTAAATCTCCTCAACCTCTCTATATCTACAAAATTAATGATTCTATTTTCATAATTTTCCATTTTTAAAAAATTCAAACTAGATTTTTGAATCAAACAACATGGGAACAGTTCCTTCAGCCCATCAGGTGTTGACCAACCATGAAGCACTAAGGTACACTAATACTAATTCATTGTCCTCACTTTCTCATCAATTCAACCACTTACTGCATGTGTGAAAATTTATGCTAGCCAATTAGCTCATCAACCCACATTTCTGAGGCAAACAGGAGGAAATTTGAGGCACCCAGAGGAAATAACATGCTCACATATGGAAAACATAAACTCTAAACAAACAGAATTGAACCCTAGTCACTAGAGCTATGAATCTGCAACTCTACTAAATGTGCTGCTAATGACAACAGTGCTGGAAAGCTTAGTTTTTATTTGATCATCCTCTCTTTCAAGGACTCTACAACTCATGCTCTCAAGATTTATTTATTATTATTTTTTCTTTTTATTTGCACAATTTGCTGTCTTTTGCACATTGGTAGATTGTCCATCTTTGTTGTGTGCAGCTTTTCCCCATTGATTCTATCATGCTTCTTTACGTATATATGAATACCCCCAAGAAAATGAATCTCAGGGTTGCAGCTGGTGACGTATATGTACTTTAATAATAAATTTACTTTGAATTTTGGTTGGCATTAATGTGGTGGTGGTGCTGAGGCATTTTCTTAAATCTTGCCTTCTGGTGAAAGTACTCCCATGACTTTACTTGGTACATTGTTCCATGATTTAAATCCAGTGCGACGAAATTTAATTCCAAGGTAGATAAGTGTACAATTTGGAGGTGAATTTATGTGTGGTGGTGTTCCCATCCCTCATCTGCATTTTACTTGTTCTTAAGAGGTTGTGGCTTTAGAAGGTTCTGTCAGAGTAGACTAGATGAGAAATAAGGAAGTTCCTTGCATAATGTGAAATGTTCCAAAACACGAACCAGAAACTTGGGTTTAGCCAGTGGATATTTCCAAATGACAGTGCATGTCCTTTGAGAAGCAGTGTTTTGACATATGACAAGTTAAGAGATCTCTCGTGCACTGGTCTACAGTTGTCCATACTTATCTGGCCAACATTTCAGTTACTTGCAACAGTTCCTGGGTTTCTGACAGTATCTTCAAGTTTATTTCAAAAGAATAAACTGCTGGACAGAGTCAGTGAGTCCAGCAGCATCTGTAGAAAGAGAGGGATAGTCAACCTTTTGAGTTGATAACCTGCACGATGATTCTTCTCCAGCAGTTTGCTCTGTACTCCAGATTCCAGCATCCGCAGTCTCATGTGCTTTCAAATTTATTAGTCATTTCTCAGTGTGCCAAATGACTTTTTCTGATTGTGCATTCTTCTCTCCTTCAATTCAGAGGACTGCAGATTTAAATTAGAATGATCTGATAGGAAGTGTGGAAAATTGGATGGATTGTTTTTGTGGATACAGAAGTCCTGTTTGGAGTTACAGGTTATTTTAAAAATAAAAATATACATTTGTTGATTACCTCAGCCTCAAGAGACGTGGAGGCTCTTTAAGTAACAGTGTAGAACCAATTTTCATTAATTGAAGTTATTTTGTAGCAGTAATATAAGTATTTCATGTTAACATCATGAACTTCTAAAAATCTTTCTTCCCCTTACAATTCAGTATCAAGTAGGTTGAATCCATGTTCAACGTTCAATGAACAATGCCTCCATGGAAATGGAGCCCGACCTCCAATCCCAGATCTGCTATACCTGGCTACTGTTCCACAGAATACCAAAAATACTGGAAATACACAGATCAGGCAGCATTGGTAGAAAGAGGAACATTTAACGTCCTGAAAAATTATTATGTGGTCACAGGAAAATGTACACACTTTGTATAGATAGTGGTGATATTGAACTTGGGTTGCTGATGCTTTAACAGCATAATGCTAAATGCAATTATGAAGAAAGCACTACTGTTGGGCCTTTACTTTATCAAAGTTTGCAAAGGTTTGGCATGTCATCAAAAACTTTGACAAACTTCTACAAATGTATGGTGGAAGGTATATTGACTGGTTGCTTCGTAGCCTGGTATGGAAATGCAAATGACCTTGAATGGAAATCCCTACAAGAAGTAGTGGATATGGTCCAGTCAATCACGGGCAGAGCCCTCCCAATCATTGAGCATGTCTAAAGCAACACATACTAAATGCTGGATGAACTCAGCAGGCCAGGCAACTGCCGATGTTTCAGGCCGAGGCCCTTCTTCAGGAATGGAAAGGAAGGGGATAAGTCCCCATTTTCTCCCCATCAACATGGAGGCTGTCGCAGGAAAGCTGCACCCATCATCAAGAACCCCTACCATCCAAACAATACTCTCCCCTTGTTTCTGCCATCAGGAAGAAGGTAAAGGAGCCTCAGGACGCACGCCACCACGATCAGAAACAATTACTGCATTCAAGATGGTACCGGCGATCATCAGTGACATTCTGTGGGCTGCAGAAAATTGTTCCAAATTTTCAATCATTTTCACTGCAATCTGCAGCATGTAACTTCCCACCAAGCAATGTACTTTTAAATCAACTCAATGACCTTCGTATCTCAAGACTGACTGAAGAACCTGGACTAGTCAGGCTCAGTACTTTAATGTTCTTCGCTATGGCAAGGCAGGAGAGGGGCAATCTAAACCAGGGTGAAACGCAGAGGGATGAGGCCTCCCCTCCCAACATCTTGTTGGCACATGTGCAGTTAATAGAGAACAAAATTGAGGACCCGACTGCTGTAAATGAGGCAACTGAATCTGTTCAATTCATGTTTTATTGAAACGGGCATGCCAGATGCAGCAGTCAAACCAGAGGGAAACACTGACTCGGAAAAGGCAAAAAAGTAGCAGGTGTGTGTTTTATGGTGAACTCTCATTGTTGCTTCGACGTGGCAGTTCTGTCAAACTCATGTTCCCCCAAACTTGAACACCTAATTATCAAATGCTGTCTGTTCTATTTATCAAGGGAGTACTGCTCCATAATCCTGACCACAGCTTACATACCACCAATTACCAACTATAATCAAGCACTCACAACACGGGACAATGTCGTCTGCAAACAAGAAACAACCCATCCCGACGTATTTCAAATCATAGTCAGAGACTCCAACTGGGCTTGTTTGAAGAAAACCCTGCCCAACTACCAACAGCATATAAACTGTAGCACCAGAGGTCCCAACACACTATACCAAGATAAGGAATGCCTACTGTTCCTTGCCCAGACTGCATTTTGCTAAATCAGATCACTTGGCTGTCCTTCTCTGACCTGCGTACATGTAGAAGCTAAAAACTAAAGCTCCAGAGATTAGGACCTCAAAGAACTGGTTGCAGGAAGCTGGCCGGGATTGCTTCGAATCAGTGAACTGGGCCACGTGCAGGCATTCATCAGAGATCTGAATGAATACACTATGTTTGTAACGGTCTTTATTAAAGCAGCTGTAGATGAGTGTGTCTCCACTAAATCATTCAGTCTTCCCTCATCAGAAGTCCTGGATGAACCACAAGATCCAAAATCTACTGAGGGCCAGATTGGAGGTACTTGACTCTGGAGACCAAGAATGTTACAAGAGGTGCAGGTAAGATCTCTGGAAAGCTTTTTCACAGGCAAAGTGGAAATTCTGGGCTGAACTTGAATCAATGAAGGATAGTGGACAGGTGTTGCAGGGCTTTGCTCCCAGATGAGCTTAATGCCTTCTATGCTCACTTTGACCATCAGAACATGGAGGAACCATTGTGAACTCCCTCATTCTCTGATGCTCCTATGATTTCAGTCTCTGAAGCTGACATGTGGGCTGTCTTCCAGAGGGTGAACCCACGAAAAGAACCCGGATAGGATGGGGAACCTCTGTCATGTACTACAGACCTGTGTTAATCAACTGACTGGTGTCAGTTAAAGACTGAGATCTTTAACCTCTCACTTCGGTAGTATGTGGTACCCACCTGCTTCAAACAGGCTTCAATTATGCCGGTGCCTGAGAAGAGTGTGGTGATCTGCCTTAATGACTATTGCCCAGATGCACTGACATTCACAGTGATGAATTGTTTTGAGAGGATGGTGATGAAACATTATCAGCTCCTGCTTGAGAGGTAACTTGGATCCACCCCAATTTGCCTTTCTGAGCAACAGGTCCATCTCATTGGCTCTTCAATCAATCCAGGAACATCTGGATAGCAAAGATGCATACACTAGGATGTTCTTTATTGACTACAGCTAGCTCAGCATTCAAAACTAATCGATAAACTTCAAGACCCCAGCCAGTTTGGATTGGTAACAACATCTCCTCCATGATCTCCATCAGCACAGGTGCACCACAAGCTGTGGGCTTAGCCCCCTGCTCTACTCACTTTATAGTTATGACTGTGTGGCTAAGAACACCTTCAATGCCATATTCAAGTTTGCTGATGACACCACTTTTGTAGACTGAATCAAAGGTGGTGATGAATCAGCACATAGGACAGAGATTGAAAATCTGACTGAGTGGTGTCATAACAACCTCTCAATCAATGTCAGCAAGACAAAGGGGCTGATTATTGACTTCAGGAGGAAGAAACCAGAGGTCTATGAGTGATCAGAGGGGGAGAGGGTCAGCAACTTTAAATTCCTAGGTGTTACTATTTTGGAGGACTTGTCATGGGCGCAGCACACAAGTGCAATTGTGAAGAAAACACAGCAGCTTTTCTACTTCCTGAGGAGTTTGCAGAGATGTAGCAACATCTACGTCATCTAAAACTTTGTCAAACTTCTATAGATGTGTAGTGGGGTATATTGACTGGCTGCATCACAGCTTGATATGGATACACAAATGGAAAATCCTACAAAAAGTAGTGGATTCTGCCCAGTACATCATGGGTAAAGCCTTCCTACCATTGAGCACATTTATGTGAAATGCTGTCATAGGAAAGCAGCATCCACCACCCAGGTCATGCTCTCTTCTCACTGCTGCCATCAGGTAGAAGGTACAAGAGCCTCAGGACTCGCATCACCAGGTTCAAGAATAGTTCTTACCTCTCAACCATCAGGCTCTTTAATAAAAGAGGACAACTACATTCAGCTGCACTTGCCTCATCACTGAACGGTTCCCACAACCAATGAACTCACTTTCAAGGACTCTTTATCTTATGCTCTTATTATTTATTTATTTTTGCATTCGCACAGTTTGCTGTCATTGGCACTCTGGATGATCTTCCATTGATCATATCATAGTTATTATTCTATAGAATTGTTCAGTATGCCCAGGGTTGTATATGGTACAACCATATAATTTTATAGTTGTTTGATAATAAAATTTACTTTGAACTTTGTATTACCCCTCAACCATCAGGGTGTTGAACCAGAGGGGATAACATTATTCACCCCATCACTGAACTGTTCCCACAACCTATGATTCGCTTTCAAGGACTCTTTATCTCACATTCCCAAAATTTATTGCTTATTTATATATTGCCATCATAATTTTTTTCCTCTCTCTTTTGTACTTGCACAGATTGTTGTCTTCTGCATGTTGGCTGTTTGTCCATCCTATTGGGTACGGTCTTTCATTGATTTTATTGTGTTTCTTGGATATACTGTGTATGACCACAAGAAAATGAATCTCAGGGTTGTATAGGGTGACATATATGTACTTTGATAAGGAATTTACTTTGAACTTGAACATTTCTTTCATACATTAAATGACAAACAACAACATATTTCACAGTACCACAGCTCATTCAGCTAACTATGTGATTCACCTGACTCATAAGGTACAGTATGCTCAATGTATGATGACCAATTAACAATTCAAATAGCAGGTTAATCCTAATAGATGTTGGCGCATGGCCTAGTGGGAAAGGCATCAGACTAGTAACCTGAAGGTCACTGGTTCGAGCCTCAGCTGAGGCAGCATGTTTGTGTCCTTGAGCAAGGCACTTAACAACACATTGCTCTGCAACGTCACCGGTGCCAAGCTGCATGGGTCCTAGTGCCCTTCCCTTGGACAACATCGGTGGCGTGGAGAGGGGAAGGCCTGCAGCTTGGGCAACTGCCGGTCTCCCATACAACCCTGCCCAGGCCTGCGCCCTGGAAACTCCAGGCGCAGATCCATGGTCTCTCGAGACCGATGGATGCCACCACCTAATAGATGATAAAGTCAAATCATATTCTAATAGGAATAAAGAAAAAGGCCTAGGCCATCAGTTCCTCAAACCTGTTGTATCATTCAATTTGATCACAGCTGGTCTCCAGATCCACCTTGCCTTAATAATACTTAACAATTTGCTTATCAAAAGATAAAAACAGAACATTTTTTTCAAAATGTATCTGATCTAATCTCACTATCTTTTTGGAACAAACAGTTCTGTTTTTCCACTATCCTTTACATTATGATAACATTGTGGTTTAACAAATGTATAGAGGATAAGCCTTTAATCTGTCCTATGGCACTGTTTTCCATAAGAAGTGAATAGCATAAAATGCACATTGACACCTATTTAGATACTTCCAGCTTTAAGCAAACATGGGTGGACATTTCCAAATTTTCTTCATACTGATTTTAAACTAAAATCAAGAAACTGTAGTTGCTATAAATCTGAAATAGAAACAAATTCTAGAAATAGCAAGTAAGACAGCATTTGCAGAGAGAAAAGCATTTAAAAATTCAAGTCGAGAGAAAATTTACAAGGACATTGCTAGGGCCCGAGGACCCAAGTTTAAGGAATAGATTGAGCGGATTAGGATTTTATTTCCTAGAGTGCCGGAGAATGAGGGAAGAACTTACAGAGGTATACCAAATTACTATGGGTATAAATAGGGTGAATGTATGCAGCAGGCTTTTTCCCTGCATGCTGGGTGATGAGGACTAAAGGTCATAGGTTTAAGATAATAGGTGAAAGATTTAAGGGAAATCTGAGGAGGAACTCCTTCACTCAGAGCGTGGTGCAAGTGTGGAACAAGCTGCAAGCCGAAGTGGGAGATGTGGAATCAATTATGATGAGTTTGGATAAGTACATGGATGGGAGGGTTTGAAGCAATATGAAGCAGATAGATGGGATTAGGCAGAAGGTCAGGTCAGTATGGATTCGATGGGCCAAGAAGCCTGTGCTGTAATACTCTGTGACTCCAAGGCCCTTTATCCGAACTGACTTTTCCAATGTCCTTTACACGGGGTAAGTAAATTCATGCATTCTATTAATGGTCAGACAACACTTCAAAATAGTATGGCAGCAGATAAATTACTTTGTTGGCCCAATATAAAAATGAGAAGCAACTTCTGGCAGACATTACAAGTCCACAATACTGTCTCCCCAGTGTCACTGAACACGATAATAGGTTTTAACTTCAATAAGAAGCCTTCTCAGTATGACTACAATGTCATGACAACATTTTTGTAATGTGCCAAGATTCTGTAATACTAATCTAATCAGGCTTTATTTTCAAGACAAATGGGTGGAGGATATTTAAATCAAGAGTTTAATATGCCTAAAAATGGAATTATTTTGCTTCTGCATTAATTTCCTACATAAACTGGAGTTAAGATTTCCAAATTGAAACCTTAATGAGCTTTCATTGCTGCTGCAATATGAAGCAGAATGTTTTCCAAAGACTCATAAACAAACATATATTAAAATTAACTTTTTAAAGTTAAACTAACCAGCTTTATAAATTAAATACCAAAACCCTTAACCAATACAATATAATATTCCAAGTAATAGGATACAGTGCTCCAAACTTTAATAGCAAGAACAATTTCTCAGAATTATCTAAAGAATTTGAGGATGTTAACAGGAATAACCAGTTGTTGGCATATAAATTAGATGGTCAAATGCTGGCAGTATGCTAGTTACTGCTCAGCAGCAATGAATTTGGTGAAGAAGAAATCAAAATTCTATCATTTGTTAAAAATAGTTTTGACAAATATAAAAGGAATTCACTGAAGCTTTGTTTATGGAAGCTCCAGAGACTGAATGTCACTGGTAGAACAGGAATTAAAAGACAAAATCCCTTACATAAGCACTACTGAAATGTACTCATCCCAGCAAATGAATATGGTCAGGAGAGTGACAGCTGCTGGCAAAATTCTCCTCTTCATGCAGGCAATCTAGGTCATGCAGGATGAGGAGACTCACTGAGAATGGCTACAACCGTCACAGCCATCTCCAAGTGAAGAAAAAAAATATGCTTCATAAGAGTAGAAATATTTAAAATATTAATATTGATCTTTTAAATTACTGCCACAGGAATGACTGATTAACGTATCCTCAGATTCTTTCACTCATCACATTCTTCCATATGTATTTATGAATTGCATATACATGTTCTAGAAACATAGAAAACTTACAGCACAATAGAGGCCCTTCAGCCCACAATGCTGTGCCAAACATGTCCTTACCTTAGAGCTACCTAGGCTTACCCACAGCCCTCTATTCTCCTAAGCTTCTCTTGGGACTTTTAAAAAGGGAAAACAGGCATTTAAAAATATATATTTAATATTTTAAGGTAAATGCTTGGCATTCTGAATGGAATAAATTATAATATTTTGTCATTACTGCACTTATCAGGACTCTTCAGTGTCCATTCCACTGTCATGCTGAATGAGACTCATCTCAAATGTCAAGTAGAAGATAGATGTGATCATTCATCAGCCACATGCCTTCATTAAATATTGCAAAAGTACTGCAAGTGTGTCGTGAGAATGTCACCTGACACAAGTTTATCATGCTTAGTCAATGTGATAGGTCATAGCCTCACGTAGTCCTTTGACCAAATAGGTCCATGCTGAGATGCCCCATCCAAGCTAATCTCAATTTCCAGTGTTTGGCCCATAAACTTCTTAACCTTTCCAATCCAGTCAGCAGTTCAAATGCCTTTAAAAGTTTTTATTATAACTGCCTAAACCACTTCCTCCAACAGCTGATTCCATACAAATATCCCCCTTCACAACAAGTCAACAGCAGGTGTCATTTCACTGGATCTTCACTCAATCTTGGAACATCTGGACAGCAAAGATGCATACATCAGGAAACTCTTTATTAACTACTGCTTGGCATTCAGTACTATCATCCCCTTAAAAATAATCAATAAGCTTCAAGTCCTAGCCCTCAATACTTCCTTGTGCAACTGGACCCTCAATTCCCTCAGTTGCAGACCCCAGTCAGTTTGGATTGGCAACAACATCTCCCCCACAATCTCTCTCAGCACAGGTGCATCACAGACTGTGGTCTTAGACCCCTGCTCTACTTGCTTTATAATTATGGCTGTGAGGTTAAGCAGATATCCAATACCATATTTAAGTTTGCTGATGAGACCACTGTTGTTGGCTGAATCAAAGGTGGTGATGATTAGCATATAGGAAGGATACTGAAAATCTGGCTAAGTGGTGTTACAACAACAACCTCTCACTTAATATCAGCAAGACCAAGAATCTGATTATTGACGACAGGAGTTAACTAGAGGTCCAGCAGCCAGTCTTCATCAGAGGATCAGGGGTGGAGAAGGTGAGCAACTTTAAATTCCTTGGTGTTATCATTTCAGAAGGCCTGTCGTGTGTCCAATACATATGTACAAGAACAAAACCAGCACAGCAGCGTTTCTATTTTCTTAGAAGTTTGCGAAGATTTGGCATGTCATCTAATAATTTGATAAACTTCTATAGATGTGGTGGTGGAGAGTACATTGACACGCTGCATCATGGCCTGGTATAGAAACACCAATGCCCTTGAGTGGAAAAGCCTACATAAAGTAGTGGATACAGCCCAGTCATCATGGGTAAAGCCCTCCCACCATTCAGTACATCTACAAGGAACATTTGAGGGAAAGCAGCATACATCATCAGAGACTTCCACCATCCAGCCTCCATGCTGCAGGATTGCTTTGATGACGTCAACTGGAATGTCTTCCATGATAAGGATATCTCCAAGTTCATGGAAGGGGTCACTAGTTTCATCCGGAAGTGCATCGAGGATGTTGTCCCCTAGAAATCAGTCAGGGTCTTTCCAAACCAGAAACAGTTCTATGTGAGCAGCACTTACCACACAGGACAGAGCTTATGCTGTCGGTAATCAGCAAGAGCTCATGAAATGCAACTACTATCTGCGCAAAGTCATTAAGGCAGCGAAACAACAACACAGAGACAAGATTCAGACTCAACTTACAACCAACAACACACACAGCTTATGCACACCATCGCAGACTTCAAAGCTAAATGTAATGGAGTTTCCAACATTGATACCTCTCTCCCAAACGAGCTAAATAGTTTTTTTAGGCTCGATTCAATGTCGCCATACTGAGCCCCTGAGAGGACCTGCAGATAATGTGACCGGCAGCTTGGTCATCTCTGAGGCCAAAGTATGCAGGTGTTTCCAACGGATGGACTGTTGCAAGGCTGCAGGACTAGACAGCATCCCTGGGTGAGTACTCAAGATGTGTGTAGCAAAACTGGCAGGTGTATTTACAGACATTTTTAATCTCTCCCTCTCCCAGTGTAGAGTGCCCTCCTGCTTCAAAACATCCAGCATTGTCCCTGTACCTAAAAAGACCAAGGTAACATGTCTGAATGACTGGCGTCCTGTCACCCCAATAATAAGCAAATACTTTGAGAAGCTGGTCAAAGACTACACCTAAAGCATGCTGCCACCCACATTGGACCCCTACAATTCGCCTACCAACACAACTGGTCAATAGACGACACAATAGCCACAGCTCTACACACCGTCTTTACACATCTGGAGAAGAGGAATGTTTATGTGAGAATGCTGTTCTTGGACTACAGTTCAGCATTCAACACCATAATTCCCTCCAGGCTCAACAAGGAGCTCAGAGACCTTGGCCTTAATCCTGCCTTGTGTAGCTGGATCCTGGACTTCCTGTTAGATTGCCGACAGATGGTAAGAGTAGGCTCCCTCACCTCTGCCCCTCTGACCCTCAACACAGGTGCTCCTCAGGACTGTGTACTAAGATACCTCCTTTACTCTCTGTGTATCCATGACCGGGTCGCCACCCACAGCTCCAATCTGCTAATTAAATTTGCGGACGACACTACATTGATTAGCCTAATCTCAAATAATAATGAGGCAGCCTATAAAGAAAAAATCATGTCTCTGACACAGTGGTGTCAAGAAAACAACCTCTCCCTCAATGTCACAAAAATAAAGGAGCTGGTACTGGACCATAGGAGGAACGAAGACAGGCTAACCCCTATAGACACCAATGGATCTGGGATGAGAGGGTGAACAGCTTTAAGTTCCCCGGCATTAACTTCACCGAGGATATCACGTGGTCTGCACATACTGGCTGTGTGGTGAAAAAGGCACAAGAGTGCCTCTCTTGCACCTCAGATGTTTGAAGAAGTTTGGTACGGCACCCCAAATTCTAAGAACTTTCTAGAGAGGCAAAATTGAGGCATGCTGACTAGCTGCATCACTGCCTGGTATGGGAACTGTATTTCCCTCAATTGCAGGACTCTGCAAAGAGTGGTGCGGGCAGCTCAGTGCATCTGTAGATGTGAACTTCCCACTATTCAGGCCATTTATAAAGATTGGTGTGTAAAAAGGACCCGAAGGATCATTGGAGACCCGAGTCAACCCAATCACAAACTGTTCCAACTGCTACCATCCAGGAAATGGTACCACAGCATAAAAGCCAGGACCATCAGGCTCCGGGACAGCTTCTTCCACCAGGCCATCAGACTGTTTAATTCATGCTGATGCAACTGTATTTCTACATTATATTGACTATCCTGTTGTACATAACATTTATTATAAATTATTATAATTGCACATTGCACATTTGAATGGAGACGTAAAGATTTTTACTCCTCATGTATATGAAGGACGTAAGTACTAAAGTCAATTCAATTCATGCTATCTTCTCACTGTTGTTATCAGGAAGGAGATACAGGGGCCATCAGGACCCAGACCACCAGATGTTCTAGATATTATTTATTTATTTGTTATACTATCTTTTTGTATTTGCAGAGTTTGTTTTTTTTGCACATTGATTGTTTGTCTGTCCTGCTGGGTGCAGTCTTTCATTGATTCCATTGTATTTCTTATATTTACTGTGATTTATGGTGACGTACATGTACAAAGATAATAGATTTACTTTGAACTTTGTGTAAAACGATTTTTCCCCTTAAGTACCTCTTAAAAATGAATGGATGTTCAGTACTATCTCTCTCTTGCTGCAGGAGATGCAGGAGTCTCGGGTCCTACACGGCAAGGTTTCATCTTCTCAGAGGCTCGTGCTATGTGGCTGTAGACTCAGTTTCAACTGCGATTTGATGCTCAATATCCTCAGTGCTGAACGTGCTTTACTATTTGCATGATTTGATCGAGACGCTTCAGTTCAGAACTGGATCTGCAGCTCTGATCTGAAGCCAATGCCACTGTGCCTAACAGACTCAGTGTCTGTGGCCATCGGCTCTGACTGGCTTTACTTGCCTTGGTGTCTCGTGTCTGTGGACACATTTTTTGGACCTCTGTGGTTTTTAATGTTTAATGTTTTCTGTGTTATTTGTTCGCTTTTTGCTGTTGGCAGAATATGTTTTTTTTTGCACAACTGGTTTATTTAGTGATGGAGTGTAAATATGGATTTACTCCATATTTACAGCATGGAGTAGGGCCTTCCAGCCCTTTGAATCCTGCTACACAGCAACCCCAACAACCCTGATTAATGCTAACTTAATCATGGAACAATTTACAATGGCCAATTAACCTACCTGGTAGAAAACCAGAGCATCTCTGTATGTCCTCCCACAAATTCTACAGGGAGGACATCCAGACTCCTTCTAGAAGGCGCTGGAATTGAACGCTGAACTCCGACACCCCGAGCAGTAATAGTGTCACACTACCTTGGTTTATAGGTTTAAAGAAAAGTTTTATAAAGCAAAATACAGAAATTTAATGAGAGAATTTCAAAGCTTAGAGATTTGCCAACTGAAGGCTAAGAGTGTGAATAAAGGGAGCTTTCTGATTGGCTGCTGGTGTTCCACAGGAGTCAATGTTGGGACGTCTTCTTTTTATGTTATATGTTAATGAACTGGATAATGGAATTGGTGGCTTTGTGGCCAAGCTCGTTGATGATATGAAGATAAGTGGAGCGACAGGTAGTTCTGAGGAAGCACTGAGGCTACAGACATAGATGGATTAGGAGAATGAGCAGAGAAATGGCAAATAGAATACAGTGTTAGAAAGTCATGCACATTGGTAGAAGGAACAATCTTCTAAATGGGCAGAAAATTCAAAAATCCAAGATGCAAAGGGACTTGGGCGTCCTCGTGCAGGATTCCATAAAGGTTCACTTGCAGGTTAAGTTGGTGGCAAGGAAGCCAAATCCAATGTTAGTATTCTTTCCAAGGGGTCTAAAGTATAAAAGCAAGGACAAAATGCTGAGGATATAAGGCACTGGTGAGGCTTCACTTGAAGTACTGTGAGCAGATTTGGGCACTTTAGCTGAGAAAGGATGAGCAAACATTGGAGAGGGTTCAGAGGAGGTACACAAAACTGATTCCAGGAAAGAAAGGGTTATCACTTGGTTGATGACTTGGGGTCTATTCTCACTGGAATTTAGAAGAATGTGGGGGAGGGATCTCATTGAAACCTATTGAACGTTGAAAGCCCTAAAGCGAATGGATATGGAGAGGATGTTTCCTATAGTGGGGGAGTCTAGCCTCAGAATAGTGGAACGTCCATTTAGCACAGAGATGAGGAGATATTTCTTTGGCCAGTATTTCTTTGGTAGCGAATTACTGGAATTCATTGCCATAGGTCACTTTGGAGGCCAGGTCATGAAAGATTACAGGGAGAAGGCAGGGGGATGAGTTTGAGAGAGAAAATATATCAGCCATGATAAAATGGTGGAGCAGAGTTGACAGGCCGAATGACCCAATTCTGCTTCCATCTCTTATGGTCTATGGTCTTACGGCATGACCTTTAATGATGCAGCAGTCGGCCAGGGCATTCAGGTAATAAACAAGCGGTTGGTGTTTTGAGCCTACCCAATGACTGTAAGTTAGGGTTTTATTTTGTTTTAAATCGGGTGGCACGGTAGCATAGTGGCTAAAGTATATCTATTACAGCGCCAGCAGCCCACTGCCTGTAAGGAGTTTGTACATTCTCTCTGTGACTGTGTGGGTTTCCTCTAGGAGCTCCAGTTTCCCCCACATTCCAAAGACATAGTAGAGGGATGTGTGGCAATCCACTTTCTGCGCAGGCGAACCGGCTCACAAATAGCCAGCACACGGGGGGGGGGGGGGGGGGAATTTTGGTAATGCACCTCTGATGTCATTTCCACTTGGAGAGGGTGTGCGCTAGGGATTAAATGCCAGCGCCGCGAAGTTTGAATAAACTAGTCTCCAAACGATTTACCGACTGCATGTCGTTATTTCAGCGCTGTGTGTAGCACATTGCTACAGATGTATTTGGGCAGCATGGGCTTGTTAGGCCTGTTACTATGCTGTACCTCTTAAAAAAAAGTAACACTTAAATCCCTGAATGAACAAATTGATAATTGGTAAAGCACAGAAACCATGGTTGGTTACAAAACAACAGTTTGTTTCCTAATACAACTTCCTTTTAGATGTTTAATGTTTATAGATATATGGAAAGTGGAAATCATTGAAGAAATTGTCTCAAAAGAATTTTAACATTGAAAGATTGCTCAACAGATAGTGAGCAAAATTTAAGCCAAGCATGCAAATTGACAGATTTAATAAAAAGGTGTAATGTGTGTATACTGCACATCGTAAATCTTACCGCTTCTTTACAAAGCTTTATTTCATCTGATGATTTCACTATGTCCTCCATTACACTTAAAGCTCGATTTAAATATCTTGGCGTCCAGATCAGGGGCATTTTGGTGTAAACTGCACGGATTCCTTTATACACTTCAACTTTCCCTGTTAAGATAGAGCACTGCTTCAGAAAATTGAAAAGCTACAGATAGATTTCTTTAGAGTTCAAAGCAATATACACTTAGTTATCATTATCTGATTTGCTATTCTTAGATCCGAGGTTGGTTCCAGATCCCATCATTTTATTTTAAAACACATCTATCTAGTAGACATGTAAACATTGAGAAACAATCATCGTCAGTATATGTGATCAGTTTTCAGACCATGGTTCCCTTCTGTGCACTGTTCTAAAAGTAGTACGTTATTGACACAGTTGCACTTTGAGATTTCAAAATCTGGCACTTCAAATGTTTGTTAACTAACATATTTTTCTTTGAGGTATTTAATGTCTTGTTACTGCACGTGGAACATTATAGGATACATTTATGTTTATTGAGGAGGTGTAATACAAACAACAGAAAGGATTTTAGTGTTATCTACATTTTTTGTTATCTGCAGGAAGTGAGTGCCCAACTCTCATGGATAATAGAGTTGGTTTTATATTCCTCATTAGATATACTGAAATAAAAAGTTACAAGAAACATACCAATGAACGCAAGACCCAAAAGCCGAGAGCTAAAACCAACTGTGTTGTTCTGCTTCAGCCCAAGCAAAAACAATGATGCACCAATATTTCGTTCATCTTCCAACTAGAAAATACAAAATTTGACACAAAAATCAGCATTGCATTTGGAAATATGTATATTGAAAGTGAAATATTTTGCTCATTAAATGGTTAGAATTTGGCTGGGTCAACAAAAATAAAATTTTAAAAAATCAGATCTTTTTAGGATTAGGTTTTCTTACATCATGCTCACATTACAAATCAAGTCAATTTTGCAGTCATTTAACTATATTTCTGTATACAATCTATATAGAAACAAGATGTTTCTCTGAACCAGGGTGTAAAGCACAGCAGTCCATGTAACACACGTGACAGAGTAAATTATGGTAAAGATAAAATCTATAGATGAATCACTCATATATAACAAATTGAAGTTCACAAATGAAATATTGTAAGGTATAGAACAGATTAACCAGTGACACTTTGAAGGTAATGTGGCAGAGAGTTCAAAAGTTTAATGGCCTGAGGGAAGAAAATGTTTCCCACCTGACCGTTCTTGTTTGTATACACTGGAGTCTCCAGCCTGAGAGTAGAAAATTAAGGAGGATGCTGGATGGATTAGTGAGATCCTTAATAATACTAAGGGCCCTTATATGCAGCGCTCTAGTTAAATGTCCGCAATGGATGATAGGAAGACTTTTATAATCCTCTCAGCTGTTCTCACAGTCCTTTGTAGAGAGTTCTACTCAGTTCAAAACTTCAGTTTTTGGCATCCTCAAAACTAATAATTACCACTTAAGTTTGCTCAAAGGAATATTTTGTATGCTCACTAAGCACTCCTATCCATGCAGCAGAAAAAAATACCTTGCAAGCAACTTAAAAGTACCAAGTAACCCACATAAATGAAATAACTGATTGAAATGTTCTCAGGTCTATCAATGGCCTCTGAGTGAAATTCAGATGGGAATTACCATAAATTCCGGACTATAAGCTGCTACTTTTTTCCCACGCTTTGAACACTGCGGCCTATACTACGGTGCGGCTAATGCATGTTTTCTTTCATGCCGCCAAAAACATTTTGCCTCGTAACAGTAGACCAATAAAATTGATGAGTAGTTCACAGAGGTCCAATGAAATTGTACGATAAATCAAGCGCACTTTCACAATTAAATTATTGTAAATCAGTCATTTGTACTCACCCTCATCAACATGGAAAACACTCGAAGAAAAGCATATGATGCAGCTTTTAAGTTAAAGGCGATCAATTTGGCGGTTGAAGAAGGAAATCGAGCTGCTGCACATAATCTTGGCATAAATGAATCGATGGTGAGACGGTGGAGACGCCAGCGTGAAGAACTGAGTCAATGCAAAAAGACGACAAAAGCTTTCAGAGGTAATCATAGCAGATGGCCCGAACTTGAAAACTTTCTTGAAGACTGGGTTAACACACAGAGAGCAGGCGGCCGCGGTGTTTCCACCATGCAGATCAGACTGAAGGCTAAAGCAATCGCCACCAAAATGAAAATCGAAGATTTTAGAGGTGGGCCATTGTGGTGTTTTAGATTTATGAGACGAAAAGGCCTGTCCGTCAGGGTACGCACGACACTGTGTCAGCAGCTCCTTTCCCACCACGAGGAAAAACTTGCTAACTTCCGCACATTCACTCAAACAAAGATAGCGGAGAATTCCATCGGGCCAGATGATATCATAAATATGGATGAAATACCTTTGACGTTTGACCTGCCTCTCACTCCGACTGTTAATGAATAAGGGGACTCGTCCATCACACTGAAAACAAGTGGCCATGAGAGAACGCATTTTACTTGTGTTCTGAGCTGCACAGCAGCTCCACTGATGGTGATTTTTTAAGCGGCTGACAATGAAAGTTCAGTGAAAGCTGCCATCAAGAGTACAAACTCAATTCCAGCTGTGATTCCTGGGGGCACCACGAAGTATTTGCAGCCACTGGACATCAGCGTGAACCGGGCATTTAAAGTGGCGCTGCGCGTTGAGTGGGAGGCTTGGATGACGAGCGGCGAGAAATCCTTTACCAAAACAGGACGCATGCGAAGAGCATCTTTAAACTCAAGTCTGCCAGTGGATCCTAAATGCGTGGAGCGGTGTCACAACTTCCACCATCACCAGCGGGTTTCGAAAGACTGGACTGCTGCATGGTGAAGAGGACCGCGTGCGCTCAAGTGAGAGCGACAACGAAGAGACTGAAGTGAGTGACGAGATCCTGAGGTTGTTCAATTCAGACACTGAAGGACTTTGATGGTTTTAGTGCGCAGGAGGAAGATGAAGGCGGCGATCAATAACTTTTCCTGGTAGGCTGCAGTATATATATTTTTTTTTACCAGTCGTCAGGAGATATTGGAATGTTGTTCGTGCACTGTTCAGTAAAAAAGTATAGGCAACGTAATTTGTGTGTTACCGATACGTATGTATATTTAAAAGTAGCTGTGTTACAGGCACTGTTCGAAAAAAAGCATTTGCAATATATATTTGTTTATGTTACCATACGGATTTAATTAAAAGTTAAAAAATCCTCACGTGTAATATCTTACTGTGTAAATATCTCATATTACAACGTGGGACACCTGCAGCTTAAAATCCGGTGCGGCTTGTACAAGTACAAAATTGATTTTCTTTCTAAAATTAGAGCGTGCGGCTTTTAATCAGGTGCGCTCTGTAGTCCGGAATCTACGGTAGTTGGAAAATAACTATGGAACTCCATTACACAATTCCAATGATGCAGGTTGTGTACAATTGATATTTGAAAATTCAGGGTGTGGAATGTGGCCTAAATGTACTATTATAATATGAAAATTGAAGCTATCTTGCAGAGGAGACATCTGTAGTTTGAATATGCTATACACCAGTTATGGAGCTGTGTAATGAATCACATTTAGCCTATTGATTTGGCAATACTGAGCTCACTAAATCTACAAACTGACATCATGGCACAGTATAAGGCCAAGATGAGTCATCATGAATCAGAGGAAGTCACAGCCAAGGAAACCTCTATACCTTCAAATTATCTTAAAACAGCTTTACATTTTAATTATTAACTTTCAATGAAAGTAATTTCAAAAATACTAAAATGTGATATACAAAATCTCATCCTGCTTCCACGGATGAGTTATGAGATTAGCAGAAAAATTATACGCAACTTCAAAACAAAAACTACAAATGAGATAAATGATAATCAAGGAATCTATAAATCAAATCGTTGCAAACACTTAACTGATCAGGCAGCATATAAACTTCTGTAGCAATTTTACAAACTTAGAAGCTGTGTGGTGTTTAATGAATTATTAAAAAGGTTCGTAATTCAGTAAACTCATCTTGATTGGTGACAGTCAGGCACCATTGTTATTATAATGAAACAATGACCATGAACACAAAAGAAACTTAATAGGTAAGGATTTTAATATGCTTTTTACATATTTTTATTATCACCAAAAACTGGTTGCAAAGAATCTAAATTACAAATATAGTTGACAACGCATAAATATTCAACTATTAGGCAGAATAATACTGCTGAGTTCCTCCAGCATGCTGTGTGTGTTGATTTGTTTTTGGAACATGCTTTTCATTTAAGGTTATCCAAGATAATCCTCCAATGACAGAAAAAGACAATCTGTTTGCTAATATCTCCCACATATAATCAGACACAAAAATGAACTGAAATGCAAAGTTCTAGAGAATAAAAAGGAAGTATGATGAGAAACAAAAACTTTCTAATTCCAGTTTATCTTGCCTGAGGACCCTGGCCTTGATGTATGCTAACGTTAAGGATGCTTACAGCTCCTCTCCCCCACCCCAGTGGGAAGGTCAGATCACAACCTGGTGCATCTCAAACCCTGCTACATGCCTCTGGTGAAGAGTAAACCTGCAACCAACCTCAAGGTCAGTGAGGAAATGGTCGGGGGAGGCTTATGAGGCACTCCAGGATTGTTTTGAGGCAACAGACTGGCAGGCACTCTGTGAGCCACATGGAGAGGACATTGCCCACCTGGACAAGCCGGCAAGTACTGTGAGGGTCATGTTTTTTGACTTCTCCAGTGTGTTCAACACCATCCGCCCTGCTCTGCTGGGTGAGAAGCTGACAGTGATGCAGGTGGATGCTTCCCTGGTGTCATGGATTATTGATTACCTGACTGGCAGACCACAGTACGTACGCTTGCAACACAGAGTGCATCACTGGTTACGTCAACTTCTGTGTGGACTGCAATGTTCCAGCAAGAACTGTCTTTTGTTATTCATATAGCAAGCCATGGGTAACAAAGGACATTAAAGACATCCTGAACGCTAAAAAGAGGGTGTTTATAGATGGAAATAGGGAGGAGCTGAGGACAATACAGAGGGACTTGAAAGCCAAGATCAGGGAGGTTAAAGACAGATAAAGGAGGAAGCTTGAGTGGAAACTCCAGCAGAACAACATGAGAGAGGTCTGGAGTGGGATGAGGACCATCACTGGGTTCCGGCAAACTAGCAACAGAGGAGCTGAGAGCAATGTGGACAGGGCCAATGAACTTAATCTGTTCTTCAACAGATTTGACACTGTGGCCCCTGCCCATCCCACACGATTCATCTGTTGTCGGCCCCCAACCAACACATACTCCACTCTCCCCTCCTACCCCTCCTCACAGCTCCCCACCCTGCTCTCGCGACTACACCCCTCCCACAACTGAAACTACCACGGTGGGCTTCACAGCTGAACAGGTGAGAAGACAGCTGAAACATCTCCACCCAAACAAGGCTGCAGGCCTGGATGGTGTCAGCCCCAGGGTGCTCAAAGCCTGTGCCCCCCAGCTATGTGGGGTACTTCATCATGTCTTCAACCTGAGCACAGGAACTCCAGAGGGTTCCTGTGCTGAGGAAGATGTCCTGCCTCGTTCCTGTACCGAAGACGCCGTGCCCCAGTGGCTCCAATGACTGCAGACCAGTGGCACTGACCTCCCACATCATGAAGACCCTGAAGAGACTTGTTCTAGAGTAGCTCCAGCCTATGGTTAGGCCACACTTAGACCTCCTCCAGTTCGCCTATCAACCCCGACTAGGAGTTGAGGATGCCATCGTCTACCTGCTGAACCGTGTCTACGCCCACCTGGACAAGCCGGCAAGCACTGTGAGGGTCATGTTTTTTGACTTCCCCAGTGTGTTCAACACCATCCAACCTGCTCTGCTGGGTGAGAAGCTGACAATGATGCAGGTGGATGCTTCCCCGGTGTCATGGATTATTGATTATCTGATTGGCAGACCACAGTACGTGCACTTGCAACACTGTGTATCAGACAGAGTGGTCAGCAGCACTGGGGAGCCACAGGGGACTGTCCTGTCTCCCTTTCTCTTCACCATCTACACCTCGGACTTCAACTACTGCAGAGAGTCTTGCCACCTCCAGAAGTTTTCTGATGACTCTGCCATAGTTGGATGCATCAGCAAGGGAGATGAGGCGGAGTACAGGGCTACAGTGGGAAACTTAGTCACATGGTGCAAGAAGAATCACCTGAATCATCTGCAGCTTAATGTGAAAAAGACTAAGGAGCTAGTGGTGGACCTGAGGAGGGCTAAGGCACCGGTCACCCCTGTTTCCATCCAAGGGGTCAGTGTGGACATGGTGGAAGATTACAAATACCTGGGGATACAAACTGACAATAAACTGGACTGGTCAAGGAACACTGAGGCTGTCTACAAGAAGGGTCAGAGCCGTCTCTATTTCCTGAGGAGACTGAGGTCCTTTAACATCTGCCGGACGGTGCTGAGGATGTTCTACGAGTGTGTGGTGGCCAGTGCTATCATGTTTGCTGTTGTGTGATGGGGCAGCAGGCTGAAGGTAGCAGACACCAACAGAATCAACAAACTCATTCGTAAGGCCAGTGATGTTGTGGGGGGGGGGGGGGGGGGAGGTGGGAACTGGACTCTCTGACAGTAGTGTCTGAAAAGAGGATGCTGTCCAAGTTGCATGCCACCTTGGACAATGACTCCCATCCACTCCATTATGTATTGGTTAGGCACAGGAGTACATTCAGCCAAAGACTCATTCCACCAAGATGTAGGGTTCTGAGTTGGATGATCAGCCATGATCATACTGAATGGCGGTGCAGGCTTGAAGGGCCGAATGGCCTATTCATGTACTTACTTTCTATGTAACACTGAGCATCATAGGAAGTCATTCCTACCTGTGGCCATCAAACTTTACAACTCCTCCCTAGGAGTGTCAGACACCCTGAGCCAATAGGCTGGTCCTGGATTTATTTCCACTTGGCATGATTAACTTATTATTATTTAATTATTTATGGCTTTATATTGCTATATTTCTTCACTAGTCTTGGTTGGTGCAGCTGTAACGAAACCCAATTTCCCTTGGGATCAATAAAGTATGTCTGTCTGTCTGTTATTTTATTTAGAGTGCTGGAATTATACTGTAAATCTTGGATTCAGGCCCTTCAGCCCAAATTGCCCCTGCTGACCAAGTTGCCTACCTGAGATAGTCTACGTATGGCTCATATTCCTCTAAACCTTCTCTATCCATGTGCCTATCCAATGTCTGTTAAGCATTGTAATTCAAGATTGTTTAATGTCATTTCCTGTACAGAAGTGTAAAGGAGAACGAAATAATTATTACTCCAGATCTGATGCAGCACAAAAAAAGACCCACAAAAGATAAAGAACACAATAATAATAATAAAACACAATATAAATACACAAGAAATATTATACACATAGATTGATTGTATATCCATAAAGTGATACAAAGCACAGGAGAATCTGTACTTAACGTGAATGACAGAATACAGTACTAGTGATTGGGGGTGCGGAAGGGTGGGTTAGTGGGTTGTGGTGTTGATCAGTCTTAGTGCTGGAGGAAAGTAACTGTTTTTGAGTCTAGTAGTCCTGGCATAGATGTTATATAGCTTCCTCCCGAATGGGAGTGTGACAAACAGTCCACGAGCAGGGTAGGTGGGATCCTTCATGATGTTACTGGCCTTTTTACAACACCCTATGTCCTTGATGGTGTGTAGGCTGGTGCCAATGATGTGTTAGGCAGCTTTGACTTGTTATTGTAAAGCCTTCCTGCCTGCCGCAGTGCAATTTTTGAAACCAGTGATGCAGAATGTTGGGCTACTCCCTATTGCACATCATGGAATGATGTTGAGTGTGGATGTACTCTACACACAGTCCAACTCTCTTTAGGCTTGTCAGGAAATATGGCTGTTAGTGAGCTTTCTTGTCTTCTTCTACCATTTCCTCCTCTGAGAGCTTGTTCCACACAGGCTTATCTGAAGCAGTAGCTCTTCAAGTCTCTTTTAAATTTAAATTTGCTACAAAGTTTCTTTAGATTTTTGCTATACATACCGTCAAAAGTGAGGTGTTGCCAATTGCTTTTGTCTGGTAACAAAATCAGTGGTTGGAAAGATTTATATAACTTAATTTGCTATTATTTTGATTGTAATCCAAGCCTTGCCCTACAAAGAAATTCACAAAAATGCACACTCAAGAATCAGAATTTTCATTGAAACCCTGAACTCTTTAGTTCATCTTCTATAATAATATCTGAGACATTTCAGCCAGCAAATGTCCTGTAGCAATAATGTATATTACATTTGAACAAGTGGAATTATTAAAATTGATCCATAATTGAAACAAAACCAATAAAAATGTAACACATTTTAGAGAGGGATCTATTCTTCCTTGTTTGCCTTTCAAATCTAATAAATCTGTCAGTATTAATCTGTCCACGCACAAAGTAAAAAGTACCATCATCATTGCATGAAGAGAACAACGAGAGATTTTAATTTTGATAATGCTACTTACTGCTTGCTTTCACACCATAATGAATTATGGAGTAATGCTCCGAGGAGCACAGCTCTATTTTAGGATCACAAGTACAAATATATTAGAACTAGTAGATGAGACTGACAAATACTAGGGCAATGTGCAAAATGCATTTAAGCTTGTTTACACAACCTTCAAGATTGCAGACTAAGGTTTTTTAAGTCAATCAATCCAGAATTTTACCTATAATACTGATAATAATCAAAATGCCCGAGTTCGGATACAGATCTGAAGCTCATCAGTATAAGAACTGCAAAACTACCTTTTCCAATTTATGAAACCTTTGTATATAGTGGTCCAGTAATTCAATCAGATGCTGCTAATATCCTCTTTTTAAATTTGGCTCAAAACTTTGGAGTAGAATACAACTAAAATTCAGTAACAAAATTGTGCCTATCTGGAAATTCTTGTCACAAATTCTGCTTGTGTGGAACAGTTTATTTCTTTATCGGATACACAGGTAATACTGCAATTTCCATTACAGCTTGTTTTTTTTACTGTAAGAAATTTGTTCACTTATTCTAAAGCACATTTGTCTTTGCGTACCAGGTTTTAACAGCATCATCCACTCGGCAGTTGTGCAGCTCAAAGGAGGCTTCCATAAGCAGGTCCTAATCAGGCACTGGGAACACAAACTGAGCTTTCCTTCAAATCCATTCAGCTAATTTTTTCCATAACATCACTCAACCCCATGCTCAATGTCTACCATATGTGACCAGTGCCTGACTGCCTCCTTCCATACTCCAACTTCCTGACCTCAGTCACCCAAAGAAACCCTTATCACATCTGATCACAGACAAACCCAAACTCACCACTTGTTCCCCTAAATTGACCATCAATTATAGCCCTCAAAATTCACCACCTTCCTCCCTTGCTCGATTGAAAGTTACAGGGCCCCTATTCACTATAGCCCACACTCCATATACTGATTGCATGCTTGGATTTTCAAGCAGGAGACCCATGACTAAAATAATTAAAATATATATGGAACACACACAAAATGCTGGTGGAACACAGCAGGCCAGGCAGCACCTACAGGAAGAAGCACTGTCGACGTTTTTGGGCCGAGACCTTTTCTCATGGCCTCCTCTACTGTCAAGATGAAGCCACACTCAGGTTGGAGGACCAACACCTTATATACCGTCTGGGTCTTATATACTGTCCGGTAGCCTCCAACCTGATGGCATGAACATTGACTTCTATAACTTCCGTTAATGCCCCTCCTCCCCTTCTTACCCCATCCCTGATTTATTTATTCCCTCCTTTTTGTTCTCTCTCTTTCCATCACTCTGCCTGTTCTCCATCTCCCTCTGGTGCACCCCACTCCCTTTTCTTTCTCGCTAGGCCTCCCAGCTCATGATCCTTTCCCTTCTCCAGCTTTGTACCCCTTTTGCCAATCACCTTTCCAACTCTTAGCTTCACCCCACTCCCTCCGGTCTTCTCCTATCATTTTGCATTTCCTCCTCCCCCTCTTACTTTCAAATCTCTTGCTATCTTTCCTTTCAGTTAGTCCTGATGAAGGGTCTCGGCCCGAAACGTCAACAGTGCTTCTTCCTATAGATGCTGCCTGGCCTGCTGCGTTCCACCAGCATTTTGTGTGTGCTGCTTGAATTTCCAGCATCTGCAGATTTCCTCGTGTTTGCTTTTTAAAAACATATATGGATGTTGATGGATTTTTTAAACAAATGCTTTCAATGAAAATAGTTTGTCACAAAGTGAATTTCTTTCACCATCTCTCAAATTCCAGTTCGTTTTTATTTTACCAAGGCAATGGTCTCAGTTATCTCAGTAAAGCATAGAAACAGGGCACTTGGTTTAACTTAATCATGCCTCCATTCACTAGTTACAACCTCCTCCCAACTTTTCTTCAATTAAGCCTATCTCTGTTCTGTTCTGTTTTCTCTCATGTGCTTATCTGGCTTCTCTTTGGGCATGTCATCTTCCATTTTATGCAAGATTACAAAGGCATACAGAAAATTTAATACATTTTCATATATCAGCCAAGATGTAATTTATTAATGAAAGCCGAGACGTGCAGAATTTAAATTCTCAAGGTCGAACATAAATTCCTGTTTAACCTGTCATCCATGTCAACCACGTAATAAGAAGTAGTATGTAATTTTGCATAGAAAGAGAAATTTCAATTTATTTTACCTTCAGTTCTGGTTTAGCGTGCAGATATTTATACAGAACGTAGAGGGAAAGAAGCTGCGTGCATTTCTCATCAAACATTTCCTGGAGCATCAGTTCATTGACGACAGCAAGGGCATCTGGAAAGACAACAGCAGCTTTCAGTGTCATTCTCAGTCAACTTAGGTGCAAAATATTTTTAATTGAAGCATAATGCATTTCTTTTGCATTTTACTGATTACACACACATACACAATAAAAGAACATTATAAATACGCTACAGTCATTAAATATTAAAATGACAATGAAATGCTTTGTGATTCTCAATGACTAACTTTGCCTAATGAGGGTGTCTCATTATAGATATTGCAATCAGATTTCCAGTTTTTTTTGGGCAAAGGAAACCCATTACAGCAATGGTGCAGGTAAAAAAAAATGGCTCAGAACCATTAACATCCATTTAAAAAATGGGAAACTTGCACATGGCTCACTAAAAATTTCATTATCTTCAGATAAGTAACTTTCATGAATATTTGATTGGTTGGGTAGCTGCAAGATACAACTAACTGAAAAGACATACACTCAGTGGCCACCTCTTTAGGTACACCTGCTCATTAATGCACATATCTAATCAGTCAAGCATGTAGCAGCAAACCTGTGCATAAAAATATGCGGACATGATCAAGAGGTTAAGTTGTTGTTCAGACCAAACATCAAAGTGAGGAAGAAGTGTGATCCAAGTGAAATTGACCATGGAATGATTGTCGGTGCCAGACAGGTGGTTAGAGTTTCTCAGAACTGCTGATCTGGGATTTTCAGGCACAACAGTCTCTAGAGTTTACAGAGAATGGTGTGAAAAACAAAAATACATCCAATGACTGAAAACACCCTGTTAATGAGAGAGTTCAGAGGAGAATGGCCAGACTGGTTCAAGTGGACAGGAAGTCAAAAGTAACTCAAATCAGCACGTGTAGCAATGTGCTACACACAGCACTGAAATAACAACATGCAGTCGGTAAGCCGTTTGGAGACTAGTTTATTCAAATTTCACGGCGCTGGCATTTAATCCCTAGTGCCCGCCCTCTCCGGGCGGAAATGACGTCAGAGGTGCATTACCAAAGTCTCCCCCCATGCGCTGGCTATTTGTGAGCGGTTTGCCTGCACAGAAAGTGGGTCGCCACACACGTGTTACAATAGTGGTGTGCAGAAGAGCACTTCAGAATGCACAGAATGTCAAACCTTGAAATGGATGGGCAATAGTAAAGCATCATTAGACTACGAACATCCACTCAGTGGTGACTTTATTATGTACAGGGGGACCTAATAAAATGGCCACTGAGTGTATATTTAGATTATCCAATTTAGATGAAAAGGAGGATGACAATCAACCACGTTAAATGAAGGAAAAATGTTTAAGACTTCCTGATAGGACCTTGCAATATATTAACCTAGTTGATCAAAAGGATAGAACTAGGTGGGGGCCATCTTAGATACAAATTTAAAAAATGTGAAACGGCAGCTTGCTCTATCAAATCTTTATCTATCTCCAATCTGATGGCAGGAACATCGATTTCTCGAACTTCTGGTAATGGCACCCCGCCTTTTCACCATTCTCTATCTTCTTTCCCTCTCTCACCTTATCTCCTTGCCTAACCATCGCCTCCCTAGGGTGCTCCTTTCTTCCATGGCCTTCTGTCCTTTCCTATCACACTTCCCCATCTCCAGCCCTGTATCCCTCTTTCACCGATCAACTTTGCAGCTCTTTACTTAATTCCACCGCTCCCAGTTTCTCCTATTACCTTGTGTTTCTCTCTGTCCCCCATCTTTTCAGTACACTCCTTTTTTTCTCCAGCCCTGCCAAAGGACGTCGACTGTTCTTTTGTCCATAGATAATGCCTGGCCTGCTGAGTTCCTCCAGCATTTTATGTGACGATGACCATGATTAATAAGTCTACTACCAGGAACTAAGACATTGACACTGTAGGGCAATATCATCATCCAAATAAGAAAACATCCCAGAGACAAAAATTCCCAAGTGGCTACTCGATCTAAACCAGTACAAGACTATGAGAGAGGAACTCATTGTACCTCTCTCCAATGGAAGGGAATATTTGGAAGTGTGTCTATTAGTGATTTGACACTTAATTACTTGAACACATGGCTTTTCAATGGTAGGAATATACCATAATGATGTTATTTAATTTCAAAGTTCCATTTTAGCACATTTATAAAATTTGTGTGCAATAAAAATAGACAAAAAGATTGGCAGTACTTTTCCTTAAACTCAACAATTGTTGTATATCTGGAAATAAAGACCCATAATTCCTTGAAAGTGGCAACACAGGTAGAGAGGGTCATAAAGAGAGCTTTTGGCTAATTGGGCTTCATAAATCAAGGTACTGAGTTCAGGAGTTGGAATGTTGCATTCAAGTTCTATAAGATGTTGGTGAGACCAAATTTGGAATATTGTGTACAGTTTTGGTCACCTACCTAATTGAAAGATATCAATAAGATTGAAAGCGTGCAGAGAAAATTTACAAGAATGTTGCTGGGACTTAAGGAACTGAGTTATAGGAAAAGGTTAAATAGGTTAGGACTTAATTCCCAAGGTTTGTGTGAGACAAGAACTAAAGATCATAGGTTAAGGGAGAAAGGAGAAGTATTTAATGGGAACCTGAGGAGAAATGTCTTCAGTCAGAGTGTGGAAGAGGCAGATGAGAGTTTAATTGCAACATTTAAGAGTAGTTTCAATAGTACATGGATGGAAGGGATATGGAAGGCTATAGTCCCAGTGTGGATCAATAGGACTGGGCAGAATAACAGTTCAGCATAGACCAGATGGGCCAAAGGGCCAGTTTCAGTGCTGTAATGCTTTATGATTCTACAATTCTATACACTTATTCTCAATCAACCTTTCTTGCTTACTTGTAAAGTCTCCCTCCTTGATGAAATAATCCATCAGTAAATTTGCTGTGAAGTTATCTGGAAATATTCCATATTGTACCTGCAAACAGATTTGCAAATTATGGATTTACAAGAGGACAATAAAATCTTCAATGTCAAAAGCAGAATATCTTTGACTTTTTTTTTCCTCCTTAAAGATTTATTATGTCCATTGAATATCTCTCTTTAATTTAATATAGGATACAAGAGAACAATTTGTTTTTATATTAGATCACCACTGTGTCAAATTGTCCAGGACTTCATTCTTCAAAATTGTATATCGCAAAAGGAGTTATTAGGACAGATAAACCCCATTTGGAACAAGGAGGTAGTATTTTTGGAATGACATTGGGCAGGAGCATCAGCCATGATCTTGAAGGGTGCAGTAGGCATAAATTAGTCAACTTCTACTCCAGTTTCTTATGTTCCTAAATGGAGAATCTCAAACTAGGTGTTACTTCTGAAAAATATGAAGCACTCATATAAAACAAGAGGATCATGAGTCTTTGGAACATCACGAAAACCAGCTTCTCTAGTATGGATCTAGCAGTCACATTTGATCCTTTTTCTCTGCTTAGGGAGTTTTCTGCCATCATCCTGATAGAAGCGTTCAGTCCAGCTCAGGCCAACGTCAGGAGGAGCTGAGCACCGTAATCAGCAGGCACAAAACTGTGAACCCTGATGCCTTCCTAATCATTGCAGGGATCATTTCAACCAGGCCAGCTTGAAGAAACTTCTGAACAACTGCCACCAACATATTATCCATGGAACCAGAGGAGCCAGCATAGTTGATCACTGTTATACAACCATCAGAAATGCTAACTGTGCCATCCCATGGCCACACCTGGAAAGTCTGATAACCTGGCTGTACTTCTACTCCCAGCATACAAGCAGAAACTAAAGACTGCAGCACCAGTGGTGAGGACCAAGAAGGTATTGTCAAGGGACACAGAGTAGCATTTACAGGACCACTTTGAGTAGCTTGACCAGGCAATACTCGGGGGTCCATCTTTGAATCTGAATGAACATGCCACAGTTGTCACTGACTTCATCATGATCTGTGTGGATGAGTGTGTACCTCCAGACATATCCAAACCAAAAGCCATGGATGAACTAGGAGATTTGTAGTCTGCTGAAGGCTAGATCTGTGGCATTCAACACTGGTGATCCAGAATTACACAGTAATTTCAGGTACAGCCTACAGAAGACTACTTTAAAAGCAAAAAAAAAAAAAAAATTCCACTTGTAGTTAAAGACGGAATCTGACGCACGTCAGCTCTGGCAGGGTTTGAAGGCCATTACTTCTTATAAAGCAAAACATAACACCATGAATGACTTTGATGCTTCACTCCCAGATGAGCTCAATGCCTTTTATGCATTAAGTATAAAACTACACCTGTGTAAATCTCTGCAACATCTGTTGAGATTTGTCTTTGTCTTGAAAGCTGACTTTAGAACATATTTCAAGAGGATGAACCCTTGCAAGGCTTCAGGCCCTGATGGTGTACCTGGTAGGGCTCTGAAAGCCTGTGCCAACTAAATGGTGGGAATGTTCAAGGACATTTTCAATCTCTTACTACTGCAGTTGGAGGTTCCCACCTGGTTCAAAAGGCTGACAATCATACCACTGCCCAAGAAGAGCAGAGTGAGCTGCCTCAAATACTATCGCCCAGCGGCATTTATATCTGCTGTGATGAAGTGCCTTGAGAGGTTGGTCATGGGTAGAATCAATTCCTGCTTAAGCAAGGATGTGAACCTTCTGCAGATTGCCTATCACCACAGTAAGTTTACAGTAAATGCAATCTCACTGGCTCTGCACTCCACATTGGATCACCTAAACAATAGCAGTATCTACGTTAGGCTACAGTTTACTGATTACAGCACAGCATTCAGCACAATTATACCCACTGTTCTAATCCTCCAATCTCCAAACTGTGGGCCTCTGAATTCCCCTCTGCAACTGGATACTTGATTCCCTCACCAGGTGACCACTGTCTATGTGCATCAGTAATAACATCTCCTCCTTGTTGACAAAACACTGATGCACCTAAGCAGTGTGCTTAGCCCACTGCTCTCCTCTCTGTACATCTACAGCTGTGTGGCTCGGCACGGCTCAAGAGTCACCTATAAATTTGCAGACACTACTGTTGGCCGAATTTCAAATGGTGATAAGATGGTGTACAGGAGCAAGGTAGATCAGCTGGTTGAACGTTGTTGCAATAACAACCTTGCACTCAACATCAGTAAAACCAAAGAATTGATTGTGGACTTCAGAAAGGGGAAGTCAAGGGAACACACACCTGTCTACGCTGAGGGATCAATAACAGGAAGGGTGAGCAGCTTTAAGTTCCTGGGCATCATCATATATGAAGATCTATCCAGAGCCCAAAGAAGGCACGACAGCGGCTATATTTCATTTGGAATTTGAGGAGACTTGCTATGTTAATAAAGATGCTTGCAAATTTCTACACATGTACCATGGAGAGCATTCTAACTGGTTGCATTACCGAATGGTATGGAGGGGCCACTGCACAGCATTGGAGAAAACTGCAGAAAGTTGTAAATTCAGCCAGCTCCATCATGGGCACTAACCTCTGCAAGCACCGAGGGCATCTTCAAAAGACGATTTCTCAAAGAGGTAGTATTCATCTCTCAGGACATGCCGTCTCCTCATTGCTACCATCAAGTAGGTGGTTCAGGAGCTTGAAGGCACACACTCAATGTTTCAGGAACAGTTTCTTCCCCTCCGCCATCAGATCTTTGGGAATGTACAACGAACCCTGAACACTACTTCACATTTTCCCCTCTTTCTATGTACTTATTTATTTTTTATACAGTATATACTTACTGTAATTTACAGTAGTTTATTTTTATGTATTACAATAAACTGCTGTTGCAAAATAACAAACTTCACAACATACGCCAGTGATATTAAATCTGATTCTGATTCTGGACTCTGTCTATACTCTTTGCTGCCTCAGTAAAGCAGCCAACTTAATCAAAAGCCCCTCTCATTCTGGATGTTTTCTCTTTTCTCCCTCTTCACATTGTGCAGAAAATATGAAAGTCTGAAAGCACTCACCTCCAGACTCAAGTTCACCTTCTATCTGCTGTTATAAGATTAGTGAATAGACCTCTTATACCCTAAGATGGGCTCTTGACAACACAATTGACTGTATCATGACCTTGCACATTGTCTGCTGCAATGTACTCTCTCTGTAACAGAAACACCTTATTCTTCATAAGGAAGCAAAACAAAATTGTTCAATGTATCTCAGTTCAAGTGACAATAATAAACCAATTTACCAAATACTCTTCCTCAAAGGACAGTGGAAACAGAACTATTGAATATTTTTCCCCATTCTTTATTCTTGTTTCACCATGATATTCTTTAGCCCCTTGTACAGCAGGTAAACAGATGCCTGAGATGACAGTGGATAATGGTTTATCACAATTAGATGGAATTGCAGAGTTAAGCTTACAGGCAGATCAGTCACCATCTTCTTTAAGCACAAATCAGACTTGAAGGGTGATGTGCCCTACTCTTTTCCTAATTCATATATTTGCGGGTATCTCTGGCTTTAAAAATATCCAGAGACTCTTCCTTCACGGTAGTAGTTTGAAATCTCTGCGACCCAAAGTGAAGAAAATCTCATTTTCAGTGTGTGAACACTTATTTTTAAACAGCGACTCTTCATTCGAGATTCTTCCACAAGAAAAAATAACAGTTTAATAATAAGTATTTTATTGATCCTGAGTGAGAAATTAGTTACAGCAGAAACATTTAACACACTTTGCAATAATAATAAATATGAATATTCACTAAGAATAAAATACAGAATATACACATTAATAATTTACCAATGTGCAATACTGTGCGATAATAATGTACAAAATAATAAAACAAAGACCATTATGCTTTGATGTTTGTTCTCTTATTGTGCAGAGATGAACTGTTATATTATGATCTGGATGATGGGGTGGTAAATTGGATTAGTAAGTATGCAGATGATACTAAGGTAGATGGCGTTGTGGATAATGAAGTAGGCTTTCAAAGCTTGCAGAGGGATTTAGGCCAGTTAGAAGAGTGGGCTGAACGATGGCAGATGGAGTTTAAAGCTGATAAGTGTGAGGTGCTACATTTTAGTAGGAATAATCCAAATAGGACATACATGGTAAATGGTAGGGCATTGAAGAATGCAGTAGAACAGAGTGATCTAGGAATAATGGTGCATAGTTCCCTGAAGGTGGAATCTCATATGGATAGGGTGGTGAAGAAAGCTTTTGGTATGCTGGCCTTTATAAATCAGAGCATTCAGCATAGGAGTTGGGATGTAATGTTAAAATTGTACAAGGCATTGGTAAGGCCGAATTTGGAGTATTGTGTACAGTTCTGGTCACCGAATTATAGGAAAGATGCCAACAAAATAGAGAGACTACAGAGGAGATTGACTAGAATGTTACCTGGGTTTCAGCACCTAAGTTACAGGGAAAGGTTGAACAAGTTAGATCTTTGGAGCATAGAAGGTTGAGGGGGGACTTGATAGAGGTATTTAAATTTATGAGGGGGATAGATAGAGTTGACGTGGATAGGCTTTTTCCATTGAGAGTAGGGGAGATTCAAACAAGAGGACATGAATTGAGAGTTGAGAAGGGCCAAGATGGCCTGTTTCTGTGCTGTAATTGTTATATGGTTATATAGTTAGGGGGCAAAAGTTTAAGGGTAACATAAGGGGGAATTACTTTACTCAGAGAGTGGTAGCTGTGTGTAATGAGCTTCCCATAGAAGTGGTAGAGGCAGGTTTGATATTATCATTTAAAGTAAAATAGGCTAAGTAGATGGACAGGAAAGGAATGGAGGGTTATGGGCTGAGTGCGGGCTAGTGGGACTAGGTGAGAGTAAGGATTCAGCACAGACTAGAAGGGCCGAGATAGTTTGTTTCCGTGCTGTAATTGTTATATGGTTATTGCATCTGGTAGGAAAGATTTTCTGTAACGATCCTCGTAACAGTGGAGCTGATTGAGCCTGTTCATAAGGGTGTTCCAGAGCTTATTCAGTAGGTCCTTGAGACGATGTGGCTGATTGTCCATTATGGATAACAGTATGTTTAGTGACCTCCTTTCCACCACTAACTCAAAAGAGTCCGAGTTGAAGCCAAGGATGGATCCAGCCTTTCTGATGATTATTTAGTCTTTGTGCATCACCAGCTCGGATGCTGCTCACTCAACATAAAGCCGCAAAGAAGACAGTACTTGCTACAACAGACTGGTAAAAGATCTCCAACATCCTGCTGCACACATTGAAGGATCTCAGCTTCCTTATAAAACAGAGTCTGCTCATCCTCTTCTTGTAAACAGCCTTGGTGTTAGTTTTCCAGTCAAGTCTGTTGTCGAGGTGAACACCCAAGTATTTGCACATCCATCTTGCCAAGTCCTTTAGGATTTAAAAATCTTCCCAGAATTCACATGCAGGATAATATCTTTGCTGGGCTCACTGGGCTAAGCAGTGCTGCAGCCTGCCTCTAATGGTAGCTGGCACTCAGAACTCCAGTGACAACAGTAACTTAATTACATGCTGCTTCCAAATTCAGACTACTGTCAGCAGCATTTCAATAAAACAAATGAAGCAGCACTTTTCCCAAGACATTCAACTCTAACAACCACACTAGGCAATCCTTTCTGATTGCATTGATGCATTGTTAGAGGAGTTATCCTCAGTGTCAGAAGCAATCTTAGCTCAAGTTAAATTGCATTTGTCAAGGTCAATTTCATTAAATGAACATATAGCATTGTGATTTTTGCTGGGGACAACATTATTCAAAGAGTCTACTAAAAAGGCATAATAATGTATTTAACAAGACATTTTCATCAGCTACAGACAAAGGTTATCCACAAAGAATTTTCTGCTGCTCTGCAATACCCTCCAACGATAAAGATTCATGGTGAGACACTTCTCCTGTATGCTTCCAAGATCTGGACTATCTATAACTGAAAAGTCACTACCAACAGTGTCCTCATGAAGTTGTCCAAATTCAGAATCTGAATCAGGTTTAATATCACTGGCATTATGTCGTGAAATATGATGTTATGCAGCAGCACTACATTGCAATACATAAGAATGGGTGGGGGGGGGAGGGAGTGGAGATACGCCTCTACCAAAAGAAGCGTAAGGTGCTCCTTTCCTCCACTAGCCTGTAGGTCACTCTTGGGCAAGGTGTTGCACCTGCTTAGTTCCCCCATCAGGGTCACATCACAAGACCTGGTTTTGTAACCACTGATGCCAGGCAGACCATCTTTAAGAGTATTTATAATGGCTAGGGTCACCCGATGTCTAGTTAAGAAACTGCCCAGAAGGCAGCAATCGTAAGCCAATGCTGTAGAAAGATGTGCCAAGAACAATCATGGTCAAAGAATACGATCGCCAACATCTTATATGCCTTATGACATGGCACATAATTGATGATAATGATAACAACTGCAAAAATATATGTAGAGTTAAATTAAATAAGTTGTACAAAAAAGGTAGTGATGTAGTATTCACAAACAAGAGAAAAACTGTAGTTTCTGGAAATCCAAGCAACACACACAAAATGCTGGAGGAACTTAGCAGGCCAGGCAGCATCTATGGAAAGCATAGTTAATGTTTTGGGTTGAGACCCTGCAGCGGTTCTGGAGAAAAGAAAATGAGAAAAAAAGCACAAAAAAGGTAATTTTTTTCTCTCCAGTCCTGCTAAAGGGTCTCGGCTCAAAACATCGACTGTACTCTTTTCCACATATGTTGCCTGGTTAGCTGAGCTCCTCCAGCATTTTGTGTGTGTTGAATGAGGTAGTGTTCGTGGGTAAAATGTCCATTCAGAAATCCGATGGCAGAGGGGAAGAAGCTTTTCCTGAGTCATTGAGTGTGCACCTTCAGGCTCCTGTACCTCTTCACTGATGATAGCAATTAGAAGTGGTTATATCCTGTGTGATGTTCTTCATAATGGACACTGTTTTTTTGTGACATCACACCTTGAAGATGTTCTGGATGTTGGGGAGGCTAGTGCCCACGATGGAGCTGGCTGAGTTTACAACTTCTGCAGCTCATTTCGATCCTGTACAGTGCCAACCCCCCACCCCCCCCCCCACCCACCCAATCTACACCAGATAGTTATGCAGCCAGTTAAGAATATTCTCCAGGTTAAGTGTAGAAATTTGCAAGTTTCCTTGGGGACATACCAAATCTCCTCAAACTCTTAAAGAGATATAACCACTGTCATGCCTTCATTGTAACTGCATCAATATATTGGGCCTAAGTTAGATCTGCAAAGATGCTGATGCCCAGGAACTTGATGCCTTTTCCATTTTTGATCCCTTGATGGAAGACTGGTGTGTGTTCCCTTGTCTTACCCTTTCTGGTCCACAATCAAATCTTTGGTCTTACTGATGCTTGGAGCAAGGTTATTGCAACCACACCACTCAGCTAGCTAATCTATCTTGGTTCCTCTACGCCTTCCCATCAACATCTGAAATTCTGCCAGTAATAGTTGTGTTGTCAACAAGTTTATAGATGGCATTTGAGCTGTGCCTAGCCACACAGTCATAGGTGTAGGGGGTCTAAGCACATATCCTTGAGGTATGCCAGTACTGATTATAAGTCAGGTGAAGAAGTTATTTCCAATTTGAACAGACTGTGGACTTCTGGTGCGGAATTCAAGGTGCAGAGGGAGGTAGAGAGGCCCAGGTTTTAGAGCTTTGTGATCAGAATTGTGGGAATGATTGTGTTGAGCACTGAGCTGTAGTTCATAAACAGCAGCCTGTTGTATTAGTATTGGCCAGGTGATAGGTAGATTTCAGTGGGTCCAGGTCCTTACTCAGGCAGGAGTTGATTCTAGAAAGTTGATTCAGATATGCAAACCATCATCAATCCCTTGCCAAGCCAACACCCACAACATTGTGATCTGAAATATACCTAATGACCATGTTGTACAAGCCTTCTCACTCTCTTGACCAAAACCAGAAAAGACAAACTATTTTGAGTACTCCTATGGGAAGTAATCGCCATGTAATTTTATCTATCTATTTATTTATTTATTTATTTATTTTGGATACAGCACAACAGATCCTTCTGGTTCTTTGAGCTGCAATGCCCAGCAACCCCTGATTTAACCCTAGCCTAATCACAATACAATTTACAATGACCAACTAACTTACAAACTAGACAGTGGGAGAAAATAGGAGCACAAAGAAAACCCAAGCATTCCATAAGGAGGATGTATAAATCCATTACAGAGGATGCTGGAATTGAACTCACACCTCGGAAGACTTGAGCTATAATAGTATTGTGCTACCCACTACGTAGAGTCTGGGATCTATGGTCGATGACTGCTCAAAGTGGAGAAGAAATACTCAAAATGGGTTTTAAAAACCTCGAGTTCATAAGATGGATGTAGAAACGTTTGTGCATGGAAGCCCAAACATAAGAAGGGAGTACACAACCTTACAAATTCTAAAACACAATATGAAAAGGAAAATGAATATAATTATCATATGCAATAGCAATCATTGCTGGACCATGACACAAGTATATGCCAACTCTCCAATTACAAGAGTCATGAGCAAGAATTCAAATCAAATAGTTGTTATAAAATCCATGGACTTGTCCCTCAAAATCATCATTGTTAGTCATGACTGTAAGTGACCTCACCCTCTTTTTGAACAAGGCTTCACAAAGCCCAAGATCAATTACAAAATGTGCAGAAATAGACTACCTATCTTTGAAGGTGAAGCCAAAGAATTTTCTTTTGGAAAAGCAGATCCTTGTGCCCACCACTGGAGAATATACTTCAAAAGCAAGTAAGCAGATACATAACATTCTATCACTCTCCTTACTTCTACCTCTTAAATAATGGAAATGCACATCCCATTCCATTTTAATGGCTTGTGTTTGAGCAGTTTCCATTTTGAAATGCACATCATAAGCACCATTATTTTATTAATAATTTAATCATTGCATTTTGAAACATTAACCATTTCTTAGTTTCTTTTCAAATTGAGCTCAGTTTTCTGTTCAAATTGATTTCCATTAACCTTCAATCTTTATACAACAAAGATAATTTGGTGCCTACAGTCAGAACCTTACCCATAAAAGCCACTTATTCAAATAAAATTTGTTGCACTTACAATATTGTGCTGCCTTATCTGTCCCTCTGGCAAATCTGAATGTACTACATATTAGCTCAGATCTTCATTTGAGTTTGCCATATATTAGTCATATGCGCTGGATTTATAATTCTCAAATGATGTGCGATGTCTCCTCAAGATTAGCTTATTTCATATTTTTCTAATAGGGACAAAACCTTAGCTTAATGCTCCAGATGAGAGAACTTTTCACAAACTTTCAGTACATTCAAGGGTAAAGTGGAAGGGACACAGGGAAGAAAAACAGTAACACAAGGTCATCCGCATTTGTATTGGATGGTGGAGACTTGAGGATGCTATTGCTGACTCTTGTGTCATTATTTCTTGTATGCTTATTTTTGCCCCACAGCTTGGTATAAAGTATAAAAACTGGTATAAACCAAGTTTCAGCTCCAGCATTTGGAATATATTAAGTAATCTAACATAATCTAAGGTAGCCATGAAGTTGCTAGAATTAGATTATGGTATAAAATTAGTTGATAACATTCACAATGCTAATTATAACATAATAGTTCATTTTGGGAGATGTGTGCATGTAGTCATTGTTGAAAGATAGGGATTGGTTTACTGCACTTGAGAGTCTATGAGGTTGACAAGGACAATTAACAAAGCTAAGTTCACCCTGGAATCAAGTACAGAAGTAAAGGCATAGAAACCAGGATCCGCAAGAAAGATAACAGACTCCCCTTTTGAAAGACATTAGTCAACACAAGTATTTAGTTTTTTTCTTTTGGGATAACTTCACTAAATCCCAATCAATATAAAGAATCGACAGATATTTTATAAAAATGAATCAGAGCTCTAAGCAATGGCCAAGGATGTACCATTTACTATAAATCTCCTGCCAAAGCAGAACAGCAAACGATCGACAATTCATTCATATCAAGGTGATCTGTTCACCATTGAATCTTATGGTTATCCCGAGATTGATAAATGGCAGAGTTTAAAAGATTAGAAACTCTACTGTATCTACTCTTGATTACCTCATTCTATCCCATCTGGCTTTCCAGCTTTTCTTGCCAAAGTGGTTATTTTATAACAAAAACAAGTAACAAAGACAAGATTATTAACGTAAGAATCCACATTGGGAGAAATCTGTCTGAAAAACATTGATGTTAGTTGACTATTGAGGAATAAATTTTGATGCACCAGCACTACTGCCAAAATGTGAATGTCCTGAGATAGTATCAAGGTTCTACTCTCCTGCTTGCATAAATCTCAATTCCTTCCAGGAATGAGTCCAGTACTATACAGACCATGAAGTGTAAAGACCCGGGAAAGGTTTCACTGCTTATGTAATGGTTTCTCTGCAGCACAGTGTTTGGGTTATGACTAGAGATAACAGGGGCTTTGGAATGTGCACTGGCCAATGAGGAGAGGTGTTTTTTTTATGCGCCCTAGAGAGTGTTTTGCGCTTGTGTTTTTTTGTTTGGTGGAAGATGGAGAGAGAAGTTGCCAGAACGGGGAAGTTGCAGATTGCAGGATAGAGTGGACTTGGAATGGAGTCGGGAGTCAATGATGCCCGGGTGAAATCGATGGAAAATGAACAAACAGGAAAACAGTGAACTCCAACTTGTGCATGAGACAGTTACATGAAAATAGGCCCTTTTCCTTTCTGTTTTCTTTACTAACCCTACAGTCGAATTAAGAATTATAAAGGTCAATTGTTTATTTGCACATTGTGTACTGTTTGTTATTTCATGGTAGTGATTTATAACAGGGTAAGACATCACGCAGCAACTACCCAAACAAGATTTCTCAAGTTTGGCCAAGCCGGAGGCTGTCTTCCCCTAGAATAATACCGCTAGCTGAATACTGAGAGTTACACTGTTATGTAAAAATACTTCAATAAATATTCCTCTCAAAAATTCATTACTCCTTGGAAATATACTTTTATGTGTGGTAATAATCTAATAATCTACTACCCATTTGTTTGAAAACCCTAATTGAATCTGCATTTGATTCACTGGGTGTTTTTATCCACACTCTAATAAACAAGGGCCTTGGTTCTCACACTCCTTTCAGACTTCGAGGTACCAGATCCTGACCTCCCTTTAAGTTCACTGGAGCCCCATTTCCTAAAGTCACCAGAGACTCACTTCCTGTGCTCTACTTAAATGTACTGAGTTCTCTGGAACACTTATTCAACCACCGTATAAAAACTTAAAATAAAAAGTGAACTAAATGTGTGTTGGAGTATGGTATGGTATGGAAATTCTGACATTCCAACATCAGCAAAGCTCCAAAGGATGACTAATTAAATTTTTATTGCACACAGTTTTTATGCAAATTGGTAGCAACAAGTTCTGACTCAGTAGCTGCAATACATGAGTCATGAGGTGGTAGATGATAACATGCAATATTATTTGATTCTTATTTTCAAAAGTTTGCTTTATGTTTTCCTTACATTATCAGGACAATGTTGCTAAATTCCAGTTATAGAGTATACCAAAGGTTCAATTTTTCGCACCAATAATTCCACAAACAACTTTTGGAGATTTATTTTGAAAACCATATACTGATATTTTGAGCTATGAATTACTTTTAGATCATAATATTCAGAAATGAATTGTTTGGTAAATCATTCAGACTAGCACCAGAATTGGCGAAGAATAAAATATACATTTGCTAACATTAAAATTTGGTTAAATTATTCATCCATATTTTTTAAAAAAAAAGATCCTATTGCAATGTGTTTATACATATAATAGTTTACCATTTACCTGGTTTCTTAAGGTGTGCAAGGCCTTGTCGCTAGCCTTGTGCTTCAGACACTGTCGAATCCAGCTGTGGATGGACCACTCTCGTAAGTACCAGCAGTTTGGACTATGCCGAAACCTAATGTTTGAATGGAAATAAAGACAAAGCTTAACTTTAACTTACAAGTTTTCAACTTGTGCTTCAGTCAAACCTAGCTGAATATAAACCAATCTGGATGGCTGCTGCATTAGAAGCAGCACACTATCAATTGCAATAAAATCAAAGTTACAGACAGACACTGCCTTCTGCATTTGCTGATTGCAGCAGTACAGAGCTTAAAAGAAAATTGGAATTAAAAAAAAACATGGCAATGGAGAGTGATTGGGATTTACCTTGAATTGCTTAGTATAGATTACACAACATTCAGTGGCCACTTTATTAGGTACCTCCTGTACCTAATAAAGTGGCCACCGAGTGCATGTTCACAGCATTCCTCTACTATAGCCCAATCACTTCAAGACTTGACATGCTATGCATTTAGAGATGCTCTTCTGTACACCACCATTGAAACTTGTGGTTATTTGAATTGTTGTCACCTTCCTGTCAGCTTGAACCAGTCTAGCCATTCTCCTCTGACCTCTCCCATTAACAAGGTGCTTTCACTTACAGAACTGCCACTTACTGGATTTTTTTTTTGTTTTTTGCACCATTCTCTGCAAACTCTAGAGCAGAGGGTTCCCAACTGTTTCTATGCCATGGACCAATACACAAAGTGTCCATAGACCCCAGGCTAGGAACCCCTCCTCTAGAGACAGTTTTGCGTGAAAATACCAGATCAGCAGTTTCTACAATACTCAAAGTACCCAACCTGGCACTACCAATCATTCCATGGTCAAAGTCACTCAGATCACATTTCTTCCCCATTCTGATACTGTCTGACAACAACTGAGCTGCTTGACTATGCATGCTTTTAAGCGCTGTAGGGGGTCAAAGTCTGGGTGTGGAGTCATACCATTCCCCCCATCTTAAACCTATGCTCTCTAGTTTTTGATTTCTTTTCTCTGCAATAAAATAACTTCTGTGTATTTATCTGATCTATGCCTCTCATGATTAGGTACATCTCTGTAAGGTCACTGTTTATTCTCCTATGTTTCAAGGAATTAAGTCCTAGCTAGTCCAATCTCTTCCTATAACTTAAACCCTTGAGTGCCGGTAGCATCCACATAAACTTCCTTTGTGCTCTTTCCAATTTAATAACAGGGTGATCCAAACCGTATTGATACTCCAATTACAGCCTTATCAACATCTTTTACAATGGCCATATAATGTCCTAAGTCTTATGCTCAGTTTTGACTGATGAAGATCAACATGCCAGACAGTGCTGCTTTCCTATAACAGTATGTAAGTGCCATTAAATTATTCATCGATACTTTTTTAAAAAAATGATCCCATTTCAATGGGTTTATACATATAATTTAATAGTTTACCATTTACCTGGTTTCTTAAGGCACTTATGCACTGGAACCAGGACAGATCCTCTGAAATGAGGAAGCTGAGGAATTTAAAGCTACTAACCCTCTTCATCCTTGATCCTCTGTTGATGACTGGCAAATGGACCTCTGGTTTCCTCCTCCTGCAGTCAATAATCTGCTTTTTGGCTTTGCTGACATTGAGTGGGAGGTTGTTGTTCAGGGAACCATGGACCTGTATCACTCGTTTCATTTATTCTGCAATACTCTCCACAGAGTACTGCCGTTCACTGTACAAGTCTACACTGGTTTCCCTAATATTTTTTTCAAAAATTTGTACTAAATGCAGTTTAATTTTCCTTTGCCCACATCCACCTGATCAAAATTTCCTGCAATTTTTGATAACCTTTACTGTTTACAACACCACCCATTTTTATTATCTGCAAAATTAAAAGGTGCGCCTTGTACATTCTCATCCAAATATTTTATATGAATAACAAACAACAGCACTGATCCTTGTGGCATATCTCTAGTCAAAAGCTCCAAGTCCCAGAATATGTGTTCATCATATTCTGCCTTCTGCCATCAAGACAATTAGGAATCCAGTTAGAGAGCTCTCCTAGACCCCTAGCCACTGAACTTTTCAGACTAGTTTGCTGTGCAGGACCTTATCCATGGCCCTGTCAATTTCATTATACACTAAGTCCACCACCCTGCAGTTAGCTAACTTCTTGGTTACCTCTTCAAAATACTGTAAGAGATTTCCCAGACATGATTTCCCATGCACGTGACCATGCTCACTATCCAAATGTTGGTAAACCCTATCTCTCCACCAGTGACGTCAGATGAACTGGCCTGCAGTTCTCTGGCTTGGCCTTACTGTTCTTCTTAAATAACACTAAAAATTAACCTCCAGTCTTCTGGAAAATCAGCTGGCACTAAACTGAAGCAAATATTTTTGCCATGGCCTCTGCAATCTCTTTCCTAGCCCCCCACTAGGTCCAAGGATATACTTGATCAGGATCTGGAGATTTATTCATTTCAACATGCTTTACGGCCTCCATTACCTCCTTGTTTATAATTTGTATGTGATTCAATACATCACAATTCATTTGTCTCAATCCTTGCTGTTCACCATTTCCCCAAAAGTGAAGAGTTCTGAGAGCCGGTCATTAAAAATCTCACCCATCTCCTGCGGCTCCACAGACGATTCACAGTCCATGCTGATCTTTAAAGAGACTTATTCTCTCTCTAATCACATTTTACTCCTAATATACCTGTAAAGTATTTTGGGATTTCATTCAACTTTGCCTGCAAGATCCAGCACATGCCTTCCTGCCCCTGTACAGATCTTAGGGATATTAAATGCAGGCAAAAAGGGATTAACATAGATAAGAATCTTGATTGGGATGGACCACTTGGGCTGAAGAGCTTGTTTCCATGCTGTATGATACTGCCTCTACTTCTCTCTTTTCTTTCTTGCTGCCTGACTCTATTTCCCACTCTCACTCTGCTTGCCTCTGTTTCTCTCTACAAAATGTGAATAGTAGATTTGTCACCTCTTACATATTTTGTAAAAGCAGATTAATTTGAAGCAATTAGCATTCTTTTTTTCTGTCAAGTTACCTTAGCGGCATGATCTTTATTCTTAGAATCAGAATCAGGTTTAGCATCACCAACATATGTCGTAAAATCTGTTGTTATGCGGCAGCAGTACATTGCAATAAATATCTTAGAAATAAACTACTGTAAAAAAATTTTTAAAAAATTAAATAAATAGTGCAAAAAGAGAAAAAGAACAGTGAAGTAGTGTTCATGGATTCAATGTCCATTCAGAAAGCTGATGGCAGAGACTAAGAAACTATTCCTGAATCGTTGAGTGTGTGCCTTCAGGCTCTGGTACCTCCGCCCTGATGTAGCAATGAGAAGAAGGAATGGCCTAGGTGATGGAGGTTCTTAATGATGGCTGCCACCTTTTTGAAGATGTCCTGGATGCTGGGGAGGCTAGCGCCCATGATGCAGCTGACTGAGTTTATAACTTTCTGCAGCTTAATTTGATCCTGTACAGTGCCCTCCCCACATACCTGACAGTGATGCAGCCAGTTACAATGCTCTCCACAGTACATCTGTAGAAATTTGCTAGTATCTTTGGTGACATAGCAAATATTCTCAAACTCTTAATGAAATATAGCTGTTGTCGTGGCTTCCTTGCAACTACATTGATATGTTGGGCCCAGGATAGAATCTCTGGGATGTTGATACCAAAATTGCTCATCCTTTCCACTTCTTATCCCTTGGTGAGAACAGGTGTGTGTGGCTTGTCTTACCCTTTCTGAAGTCCACAATCAATTGTTTGGTCTTACTGCTATAGAGCGCAAGGTTGTTGCTGTGACACCACTCAACCAGCTGATCTATCTCATCATCACCATTTGAAATTCTGCCAACAACAGTTGTGTTGTCAGCAATTTATTGATGGCATTTGAGCTGTGTCTACCCAGTCACGGGTGTAGAAACAGTAAGGTGTGGGATAAGCGCACATTCTTGGGGTGCATCAGTGATGATTCTCAGCAAGGTGAAGATGTTATTCCTGACCCATATTCAGTTCACCCGTGGCCACAAGCAGCAGTCGTCCAAGTCCTTCACAGACACAGAGATTATATTTGCCACCATAGCTACTGTACTATTGCTGCTAGTGCTCATGAAAATGCACTGAGTCACCACATTTGTAGCTCGAAGGTAGAAATATTCTATCAATCTCTCTAAATATAACAAGCACTCATTTGCTCAAATCTGTCTAACAACCTGTCATTTCTAACAAAGACACAACTGGACATCTGGTTGCTAATGTTTTGCATTTTCAAATGTATAAACATGAATGTATGTTAAGACTGCTGATGACAATTGTTGGTTATTAATAATTATTGGTCCTGCATCAGAACTCAAAGGAGAGAAAGTTAAATGTTCACTTTCAGATTACCAGGAAATCCAATGTCTAAATAATTAGCAGGGGCTTTAATTGGGCAGGCAATCCAAAGCTTAACAGTACTACGTGCTGGAAAGTTGTCTGCAATTAGTTGGCATGCAAACTATCCAGTCTTTGGGGGATTCTGATCCAAAACAATCAGATTCTTGAGAGTTAGTTATGTTTACAGAGTGGAAATTATACAGTTAAACAAGTTAATTAAAAAAGATTTTTCTTGATTTGTCAATAATGTCATTTGGAGACGATTAAGCATGCTAATGGGTCTCTGCATACAAGACACAACAAACTAGAAGTTGTTCATATTAGTTATTGTAAGATGAATGGCAATGCTGTTGCTTGCCTGTAGTTCAGAAGTGGATTTTATAGCATCACCATACAGTGGTCTGTCATTTCCAAAATCCATGTACAAATCCCATCCATGCTGACAAGATGAAAGGCCATTCATCAACCTGTGTGGCTTTAATGTGAAAATTAAGTCAGGGAGTTTTAGTACAAAATTGTCTTTATTTATTTCAACACTAATTGGCAATTACATTTAAAGATCACAGAATAGCTGGAATGATCGGGCTGGGGCCCTGGCCGTGGTACTTAAAACATCCTTAACCACAAGTGAGATATTGGAGGACTGGAGGATAGCTAATGTAGTTCTATTGTTCAAGAAGGGCTCAAAGAATAGGCCAGTACATTAATAGTAGGTAAATTATTCGAAGATATTTAAAGGGGCAGGATAGACAAGGTTTGATTACAGTAAGTCAACATGGCTTTGTGCGTGGTAGATTGTGCCTAACCAATCTAAGAGTTTTTTTGAGGAGTTTGCCAGGGAAGTTGATGAAGGAAAGGTAGTGGACATTGTCTACACGGTCTTTGACAAAGATCCACATGGGAGGCTGATCCAGAACAATGTTGCATGGCATTCAGGTTGAAGTAGTAAATTGGATTCAATATGGCTTAATGGGAGAAGCAAGAGAGTGGTAGTAGATGACTAGCTCTTTGACTGGAGACCTGTGACTAGTGGTGTATCGCAAGGATCAGTGCTGGGGTCTGTTGTTGTTGTCTGTTATAAGACCATAAGATATAGGAGCAGAATTGGGCCATTTGGTCCATTGAGCCTGCCTCACCATTTCATCATGGCTGATTAATTTTCCTCTCAACCCCAATCTCCTGGCTTCTCCCTGTTTCTCTTCATGCCCTGACTAATCAAGAATCTCTGCCTCAAATATACCAAATAACTTGGCCTCCACAGCCAGCTATAGCAGTGAATTTGACAGGTTCACCACTCTTTGACTAAAGAAATTCCTCCTCATCTCTGTTCTAAAAGGATGCCCCTCTATTCTGAGGCTGTGTCCTCTAGTCTTAAACTACACCACCATAGGCAACATCCTCTCTACATCCACTCTACTGAGGCCTTTCAACATTCGATAGGTTTCAATGAGGTCACATACTTTAAAAGAATCTAGTGCTTTCCTGGCATATATGACAAATAAACTCTTCACGGGCTTCCAGCCAGGTATGGATATCGATTATAACCGATGTTTTGATGACAAATTCAGCCATTTTCTTCAGGAATGATGCCTGGCCATGTCTAGTCCAGTGGTAGCTAGTCTTCATCCAATCAGGTTTCTGCTCTCCCAACTCGTTTACAATTGAATTCCAGTTCTTATTAGAGGAAAATAATTTTAACAAAGATGAAGATCTCACTTTAAGAAAGAACTGGAATTTGATTGCAAACAAGGTGGAGAGCAGAAACCTGTTTGGATGAGGACTAGTCAGTCAGGAGGGGCAGACATAAATACCACCTAGGCATCATTCCTGAAGAAGACGGCAAAGTTTCTCATCGAAATGTCGGTTATAATAGATAGCCGTAACCAGCTGGAAGCCTGAGGAGAGTTTATTTGTCACTCATATTAGCTATATTAATGATTTGGATGATAAGGGTTTACTGGATTGGTAGCATGGTAGTCAGTGAGGAAGGTTCTCAGTAGGATACGGACCAGCTGAAAAACTGGCAGATGGAATTTAATACAGACAAGTGTCAGCTGTTGCACCTTGGGTGGATAAACATGGGCAAGACTAACACAGTGAATGGTAAAGCACTAGGGAGTGCAGTATAACAGAGGGATATGTGAATACAAATCCATTATTCCTTGACAGCGGTGTTACAGTTAGATAGGGTTGTAAAGAGAGCTTTTGGCATATTGTCCTTCATAAAACCATAAGACCATAAGAAATATGAGCAGAATTAGGCTAGTTGGCGCATTGAGTTTACTCTATTATTTTATTCTGGCTGATTTATTGTCCCATTCAAACCCTTCCTCCTGCCTTCTGCTCGTAATCTTTGACGCTCTGACTAATCAAGAATCACGAGAGGGCACAGGTTTAAGATGCTTGGAAGAAAGTACAGAGGAGATGCCAGGGTTAAGTTTTTTTTTATATACAGAGAGTGGTGAATGCATGGAATGGGCTGCCGGCGACGGTGGTGGAGGTGGATATGATAGGGTCTTTTAAGAGACTCCTGGATAGGTACCTGGAGCTTAGAAAAATAGAGGCCTATGGTCACTCTAAAGTACATGTTCAGCACAACATTGTGGGCCGAAAGGCCTGTATTGTGCTGTAGGTTTTCTAGGTTTTCATCAACCTCCTCCCTAAATATACAATTTAATGATAAAATACAATACCCTCAATGACTTGGCCTCCCTAGACAGCCTTGGCAATGATCTCCACAGATTCACCATCCTCTGGCTAAAGAACTTCCTCCTCACCTCTGTTCTAAATGGATGTCCCTCTTGTCCTAGACTCACCCATATTAGGAAACACCTTCTCCACATCTTCTATCTAGGCCTTTCCATATTCAGTAGGTTTCAATGAAAAAGGGTCAGTTTACCCTTGTAGTTTCTTAACTCCACTCACAAGGATTTTACATATTCTGATCCTGTCACCTCTTTCAAAGGATTTAATTATCAGCAGAGCCACCCACCCCTATCCCCACCCCTGCCAACCTACCTGTGTATCCTTGGATGCTAAGCTCCCAAATATGATCCTCTTTCAGCTACAGCTCAGTGCTAATCATAAATCAAAGTTTTGAGTACAGGAGTTTGAATCTAATGTTAAAGTTATGTAAAATTACTTCATGTAAGGCCAAATTTGATGTATTACGTGCAGTTCTGATCATCTACCTACACAAAAGATGTCAATAATAAACTGTGGTGGTGGCAAATACAATGGGGTCTTTTAAGAGACTCCTGGATAGGTACATAGAGCTTAGAAAAATAGAGGGCTATGGGTAACCCTAGGTAATTTCTAAAGTACATGTTCAGCACAGCATTGTGGGCTAAAGGGCCTGTTTTGCGCTGTAGGTTTTCTATGTTTCTAATAACATTGAAGAAGTACAGAGAATACTTACAAGAATGTTGCTGGGACTTGAGGACCTGAGTTTTAGGGGAAAGTTGAACAGGTTAGGAGTTAATTACCTGAAGCATAGGTGAACATGGGGAGATTTGATAGAAGTATACAAAACTATGAGAGGTACACATAGGGTAAATGCAAGCAGGCTTGCTCTCCTCCCGACCCCGAGGCTGGGTGAGACTAGAAATAGGTGCCATAGGTTAAAGTGAAATATTTAAGGGGAACTGGAGAGTACTTCTTCATTCAGAAAATAGTGTGAATGAGGATGAGAGTTCATCTGCAAAATTTAAGAGGTTTGAATAAGAACATGGATGGGAGGGGTATACAGGGCTATGATCCAGGTGCAGGTTGACAGGACCATGCAGTTTAGCACAAACTAGATAGGTGAATGGCCTATTTCAGTGCTGTAGTGTTCTAAGACTCTACGTCTCTGTATAGAAATAAAATGTTTCAATGGAGATTTTCCCTAGGCTGTGATACATTAAGGATCAGGGTACAAGGCGCTATGATTTGCATTTGACCATGTTGAAGTGGATACCATACTTCAATTAATATTCTTCACCATACTGAGCAAAAGCTATAACTGGTTCTTGGTGTTGACAACCTTTATAATTTTGAGAAGCCTGCAGTGTTAGATATGCAAAAAACAATGAATATATTTGATAGAGCATTAAATCTCACAACTAGACAACGTGGCTTGGTAATTACAGTTAAACGTGAAGACGACTAATACAAACTACAAAACATACACATCCCTGCTGCATTGACATCATGTAATGGATACAAAAAGGCTTCCAACTCAAACACTAGTTAACAGCAGACTGAAGTTGCATTCAGACAGTTCTGAGGTTAAAAGCCTAAAGCAAATTTGACCAAGCAGTCAGGTTCATAACTGGTTCATCTGTACGGATGAACACACTTTCCACTGTATTAACTGGGTTATTTAAAAGGTCATGATTGTTTATGCCACTGGCTTTTCAGTAAACCACATCTCTGGGCTGTTTGCAATTTCTAAATGAGATATAAACAAGAATTCAGTCACTTATATTTAATGTCTTCAGCATTTTGATAACAAGAGCTTACTATGACATGCCTTCAGTTTAAAAATAACACATTAGCAAGGATGTAATATTTGTAGGATTAGGCATCCTTCTCGTATTAAGTATTTGCTTCCATTTGACTGCCATGAATTCCATCATAATTCACTGTTGCTCTCAGAAATACTCAAAAACACAAATTTAATTGCGCTAATGCAAAACAAAACAGTTGATTATAAAGCCAAAATTTGTAAATCTTCTCTTCTTAAAGCCCTCTGGTCCTAAATGCACCTCCTCACATCCACTCTATCTACAGTGTATATAAAAAATATTTACCCCACCCCGGAAGTTTTCATGTTTTATTGTTTTACCTCATTGAATCACAGTGAATTTGGCTTTTTTTGACACTGAGCATCTATCCATCTGTCTAAGTCCTTCTGCAGGCTCTCTGCTCTTCAGCAGTATCATCCCCTCCACCTATCTGTATCATTCACAAACCTGGCCACAAAGTCATAAATTCTGACATCCAGATCATTGATGTATAACATGAAAAGAAGAGGTCCCAATACTGACTTCTGTGGAATACCACTAGTCATCAGCAGCTAACCAGAAAACGTGCCCTTTATCCTCACTCTTTGCCTCTTGCTAGTTATTTCTTCAAAGAATTTCAATAGATTTGCCAGGCCAGATTTCCCCTCAAGGATGATTCCCCCATGCTGACTTGGACTTATTTTATCATGTGCCTCCAAGTACCGCGAAACCTCATCCTTAATAATAGTCTCCAATATCTTCCCAATCACTGAAGTCAGGCTGACTAGACTCTCCTTTATTCTGCCTCCCTTCCTCCTTAAAGAGTGGAGACACATTTGCAATTTTCTAGTCCTCCAGAATAATTCCAGAATCTAGTGATCCTTCAAAGATCATTACTAATGCCTCCACAATCTCTTCAGCAACCTCCAAAGAACCATAGAACATTACAGCACAGAAACAGGCCTTCTGGCCTTTCTTGGCTGTGCCGAACCATTTTTCTGCCTAGTCCCACTGACCTGCACCTGGGCCATATCCCTCCAAACCCCTCTCATCCATATACCTGTCCAAGTTTTTCTTAAATGTCAAAAGTGAGCCTGCATTCACCACTTCATCTGACAGCTCATTCCACACTCCCACCACTCTCTGCATGAAGAAGCCCACCCCCATGTTCCCTTTAACTTTCCCCCTTCACCCATGACCTTTGGTTTTTTTCTCCCCTGGCCTCAGTGGAAAAAGCCTGCTTGCATTCACCCTATCTATACCCATCATAATTTTAAACACCTCTATCAAATCACCCCTCATTCTCCTATGCTCCAGGGAATAAAGTCCTAACCTATTCAACCTTTCTCTGTAACTCAGTTTCTAAAGTCCCAGCAATATCCTTGCAAACCTCCTCTGCACTCTTCCAACCTTATTAATATCTTTCCTGTAATTAGGTGACCAAAACTGCACACAATACTCCAAATTCGGTCTCACCAATGTCTTATATAACCTCACCATTACATTCCAACTCTTATACTCAATACTTTGATTTATAAAGGCCAATGTACCAAAAGCTCTCTTTACAACCCTATCTTCTTGTGACACCACTTTTAGGGAATTATGTATCTGTACTCCCAGATCCCTCTGTTCTAGTGCACTTCTCAGTGTCCTACCATTTACCTTGTATGTTCTACCTTGGTTTAACCTTCGGAAGTGCAATACCTCACACTTGTCCGCATTAAATTCCATCTGCCATGTTTTCAGCCCATTCCTCCAACTGGTCCAAATCCCACTGCAAGTTTTGAAAACCTTCCTCACTGTCCACTACACCTCCAATCTTTGTATCATTAGCAAATTTGCTGATCCAATTTGCCACATTATCATCCACATCATTGATATAGATGACAAATAACAATGGACCCAGCACTGATCCCTGTGGCACACCACTAGTCACAGACCTCCACTCAGAGTAGCAATCCTCTACTACCACTCTCTGGCTTCTTCCATCGAGCCAATGTCTAATCCAATTTACTACCTCTCCATGTATACCTAGTGACTGAATCTTCCTAACTAACCTCCCATGCAGGACCTTGTCAAAGCCCTTAATGAAATCCATGTATACAACATCCACTGCATTCCCTTCATCCACTTTTCTGGTAACTTCCTTGAAAAATTCTAATAGATTGATTAGAAACATAGAAACATAGAAAATAGGTGCAGGAGTAGGCCTTTCGGCCCTTTCAGCCTGCACCACCATTTGGTATGATCATGGCTGATCATCCAACTCAGAACCCTGTACCTGCTTTCTCTCCATACCCCCTGATCCCTTTAGCAACAAGAGCCATATCTAACTTCCTCTTAAATATAGCCAATGAACTGGCCTCAACTGTTTCCTGTGACAGAGAATTCCACAGATTCACCACTCTCTGTGTGAAGAAGTTTTTCCTCATCTCGGTCCTAAAAGGCTTCCCCTTTATCCTTAAACTGTGACTCCTCGTTCTGGACTTCCCCAACATTGGAAACAACCTTCCTGCATCTAGCCTGTCCAATCCCTTTAGAATTTTATACATTTCAATAAAATCTCCCCTCAATCTTCTAAATTCCAGTGAATATAAGCCTAGTCAATCCAGTCTTTCTTCATATGAAAGTACTACCATCCCAGGAATCAACCTGGTGAACCTGCTCTGTACGCCCTCTATGGTAAGAATGTCTTTCCTCAGATTAGGGGACCAAAACTGCACACAATATTCTAGGTGCGGTCTCACCAAGGCCTTGTACAACTGCAGTAGAACCTCCCTGCTCCTGTACTCAAATCCTTTTGCTATGAATGCCAACATACCATTTGTCTTTTTCACCACCTGCTGTACCTGCATGCCTCAATGACTGGTACACAATGACACCCAGGTCTCGTTGTATCTCCCCTTTTCCTAATCGGCCACCGTTCAGATAATAATCTGTTTTCCTGCTCTTGCAACCAAAGTGGATAACCTCACATTTATCCACATTAGATTGCATCTGCCATGAATTTGCCCACTCACCTAACCTATCCAAGTCACCCTGCATCCTCCTCACAGCTAACACCGCCGCCCAGCTTCTATCATCCGCAAACTTGAAGATGCTGCATTTAATTCCCTCGTCTAGATCATTAATATATATTGTAAACAACTGGGGTCCCAGCACTGAACCTTGCGGTACCCCACTAGTCACTGCCTGCCATTCGGAAAAGGTCCCGTTTACTCCCACTCTTTGCTTCCTGTTTGCCAACTAATTCTCTATCCACATCAATACCATACCCCCAATACCACGTGCTTTAAGTTTGCATACTAATCTCCTGTGTGGGACCTTGTCAAAAGCCTGTTGAAAATCTAAATATACCACATCCACTGGCTCTCCCCTGTCCACTCTACTAGTTACATCTTCAAAAAATTCTGTAAGATTCGTCAGACATGATTTTCCTTTCACAAATCCATGCTGACTTTGTCCGATGATTTCACCTCTTTCCAAATGTGCTGTTATCACATCTTTGATAATGGACTCTAGCATTTTCCCCACCACCGATGTCAGACTAAACGGTCTATAATTCCCCGGTTTCTCTCTCCCTCCTTTTTTAAAAAGTGGGGTTACATAAGCCACCCTCCAATCCTCAGGAACTAATCCAGAATCTAAGGAGTTTTGAAAAATTATCACTAGTGCATCCACTATTTCTTATACAACATTATTCAAACAAAAATCAGCTGCAGCAAACCAGGAATTTGATATCCATTACTCACTCTTACATTCAAAATTACGGTTGTGCCATCATCACAAACTCTTCCAATGAAACAACTATCCAACTATTCTGAACACGCCTTCCTGTTATCTTCTCCAACCATTAGATTGATGGTACTCTTGCAGAAAGTTGTTAAAATGGGGATGGGAAGTCTAGCATGCCTTAATCCCCTCAGAAATTGCAGGTGCTGCTGTCTTCTTGATTAGTGAAGAGGTGTTATGGGCCCAGGTTAGACTGTCAGTTATGTGCACATCAAGGAACTTGGTGCTCTTCACTCTCTCCACAGTAGAGCCATTGATGTGCAATGGAGAGTGGTCAACCTGTGCCTTCCAGAGGCCCACAATCATCTCTTTCATCTTGTCCACATTGAGACCCAGAATGTTGTTTTCACACCATCTGACAAGCCTCTCTACCTCCTCTCTGTACACTGACTCGTCATTGTTGCTGATACAAATTGTATCAGCAAACTTGCTGATGTGGATTGAGCTGATCTGGCAGTGCAGTTGTGAGTCTGCAGCATGAGCAGCAACAGGGTGCTGTTGGATTGGATTTGGATTGCTCCCCACCCCACCAATGCTCAGTGTGATGGACCTTGAGATGTTGCTGCCATCTCAGACTAACTGGGGTCTTTCTGTCCAGTAGACCAAAATCTAATTGCAGACGGCTGTTGAATCCTGACGGAGACAGTTTATTCACCAGACTCCGATGGATGATCATGTTAAATGCTGAGCTGAAGTCTAGGAATGCAGGGTCTTGGCTATGACATCATCAGTGACCTATTTCAGTGGCAGGTATAACTGGCTTGGGTGCAATGTACTTGCAGGATGGGATTTTATACAATCCATTACCAACCGCTCAACAGTTTATGCTTGGTGAAGTCAGTGCAAGTCAGTGCCAATCGTTTAAGCCAGTTACTATTGTTCCCTTTGGCCACTGGAATGATGGTGGTTGCCTTGAAGCCTGCAGGGACTCTTTCAGATATTAAAAATGTCTGTTAAGACCTCTGTTAGCTGACCACACAGTCCCTCAGCACCTGACCAGGTGTGTTGTCCAGCCCCACAGCTTTGGACGGGTTTACTCTCGCTGAAACGAGAGGCAACATTTTACAAATATCTATATCTCTCTTAAAGAAACATTATATTACAGGCTGAGTTTCTAACACAGTCAAAAGGAGGCTTCCATTAAATATATATATTACCTTCCACAGATTCTTTGGGACAGTAGCTCTGAATAGCAGTAGAACATTTGCAGGACTGAGAGGTGGTGCTACAGAAGCAGTAATAGGTGACACATGCTGTACTGAAACAATATAAAAATAATTTATAAAGAAAAGGAAAACTATCGATGATCAGAAAAGACCTCTTTGTAGACCAGCTCATTTTCTAGTACAAAACCTTATGTTATACATTAAGAATAGGATGCAATTTTCCACTTTTTCATTAATACTGCATTGCAGCAAATAATGAGTCATGGTGAGACCACAGAATTAGTCTGTAGAAAAGTGCAACATTATTTGAAGCAGGTGTAGTATTTGGTAGGGTGTGAAAATTGTTCAGGAAATGCAACACATTAAATAGTTTTACAGTGAGACCTTTTGTAAAACAGCATTCTTAGTCCACATGAAAAGTGATTAATCTCAAATGTTGACTTAATTTCTCTCTGTAAAAATTCCAACAGACCACCCAGTATTCCCAGCATTTTCCACTTTTATTCTAGATTTTTGTGTTATTCTTCTTCTTGATTACTATATTCAATTAGTGGTGGAAATATGATGGGGCAAGAAACCAGCAGCTGAAAGTTTGAAAGAGCAAGGAGAGTTCAGGGAACAGGCTTGGGATGTCATATGGCTCTCTCCTTCTCTTCTCTCAAATACATTTGTGTAAACTGTTACTCTATTATACTATATTATACTTAGTGTATGATGAATCTCAGATTACTTCTACATAAATCTGCTGCATTAGTTATCTGTTCAAGAATAATTCCTAACCTCGAAATTTGATGCTTGGGAGAAACTGGGAACACAACGGGGTAGGCCATTCAGCCATTTGCTAATTCCATTTATACATATGAATGGTTAATACTAAATTAGCCTTCTTTATTATATTTTATTCTTGGTACACTAGGTCTCAAGTGATTTCAGAACATCTCTCTGCTCCTAGCTTTTCACTATTTTGAAAATAGAAATCAATTGAAAATCTATATTCTCATGCTGGGAACTGTTGCAATTTGCCAAGCACAAGGGCCTCAACAATGAAGTTCATTAGTGCAATCAAACTCGTTAATTGTAAGCAGACGGAGAAAAAGGAAGAAATTGGGGGGAGGTAAAGTGTGAACTGTTTCACATCAGGAGTCTCAGTCGCTTAAAGATGGCCTCTGCTAAATGGCTGATGCAAAGGAGAAAGCCTGATAGCCTGTTTTCTAAATTTGGAAACTGTCAAAAATGGAGAATATAGGAGTGAAATCAGGTCAGGGTTTTCAGTCACAAAATACAACTGCAAACTACAACACAATTATTTGCTCAGTGCTACATCAAAATACCAGGTCCATAAGCTCAATGGAGAAAATAGCAAAACTACTGTTTCAGCAATGCAACATCCATAGGAGACCCATGGCCATAATGTTTGCTATTAGCAACATGAACATGATTTTTCTATTTATACAAAGCATGAAACATCTATCCATGAAACATACAAATTAAAAGCAAAAGAAAGTGGATCTGAAATATTCTGCATTAGTTTTCCGAAGTAGTCTTTCTTAACATATATTGATAAAAGATATTAAAAAATAAAAAACATATTTTTATTGATTTACAAGTAGAATGTCATATGGAATCTGAAATTATGATAGGTTAACCACGCTGAGCAGAGTGATGAGGTGAGTGGTTGCTATAGTAACTCAGTGATGAAATTTCCTCCAGTGCTCTGCTAGGTGCTAATGCGGTTCCAACTGCACCTGATTTATATCAGCCATGGGCTTCAAATTTGCATTAATACCAAAAATTTAAGAATTTTTGTTAGGATTATAAAGTTGCAATGATGAGTTTTCTGCTTCATCATGCAGCGTACTGTAGTTGTAAGTATTTTACTATATCTGCTATTTCTCCTTGCTAAACATGAACTAAATTTCCAACATCGTCTCTCCCCTTGCTATCAGGTTAGTTAAATCTTTTATCATACCAATGCTTTATTCCAAATATTAAGGCACAATTGGAAGACTGTCAATGTCATCTTGCTGATTTTGCACAGCAACCCATTCCATAAATACTTAAGTATTTTTAGAGTAAATCCAATCGTAATTGTCAGCACCACTGATTACAATTTAAACAACTCTGATCTTAAATCTAAGGCAACCCCATTTTATTCAGGAATCAGCATCAAGACAAATAAGTCTCTTTTGTCAAAAAGCAATGGTTAAGAAGGTTAGTCTTGCACTTGTGTAATGAAAATGTGGAATAGATGCAACAATGCAGGGAAGTAATGGACTACATGAGAAACCTATAGGTACTGTGCAAGCCAATACACCTAAATATTAAAAAACTTCTAAGAATGAAAGGAATTAACATGTTCAAACTGTACAATCCACATAAACATCTCTTAATATTATATGAACTGCTTTCCTGAAGTTTCCTATGCTTTCAAAGAATTGAAATCAACATGAAATACTGTTGCATATTGTCAAGGAGAAAGCTCATTTAAGTGTATTTGAATTGTTTAATGTTTATCGGTATATTTTAATGATTTTAAGAGGCTTATATATCTTTGATATTGATTATAGATTTCAAAACTAAAATTTCACAAAGGTTTGGAGCACGACTAATTGATAAAGATAAAATAAAAGCTAATGGAAACATTTAAAATAACCAAATTAAAATTATAAAAATATCTTTCTTCCAGCAATTGATTTTCTCTCATTGATCTCAAATGGGGAGTTGTACTTGGCCGGTTAATCCAGCTCAGATTCAGCAATCAGAATTATCATTGTCAGAAAAAAAAATTGTGGAAGTTCATGCTGCCTCATTGGACTCTTACCAGCAGAAAGCCATTCCATGGCCTCTAGATTTTTTGATCACTATTGAAAATCTATCATTCAACACGAACAACATGCTGGAGGAACTCAGCAGGTCGGGCAGCATCCGTGGAAATGAGCAGTCAACAATTCGGGCCGAGACCTTTCATCAGGACTGAAGAGGGAGGGGGCAGGGGCCCTATAAAGAAGGTGGGGGGAGGGTGGGAAGGAGAAGGCTGGTAGGTGCCAGGTGAAAAACCAATAAGAGGAAAGATCAAGGGGTGGGGGAGGGGAAGCAGGGAGGGGATAGACAGGAAATGTGAAGAAAGTATGTAAGGGGAAAGCACTATGTGTAGTAGAAGAAGGCAGAATCATGAGAGGACATAGGCAGCTGGAGGACGAGGCAGAGGGAAACTGGGATGGGGTAAGTGAGGGGGAGGGAATTACTGTAAGTTGGAGAATTCAATGTTCATGCCAAGGGGCTGGAGACTACCCAGACGGTATATGAGGTGTTGCTCCTCCAACCTGAGTTTGGCCTCATCATGACAGTAGAGGAGGCCATGTATGGACATACCTGAATGGGAATGTGAACCAGAGTTGAAGTGGGTGGCAACCGGGAGATCCTGTCTGTTGTGGCAGACGGAGCAGAGGTGCTCGATGAAGTGGTCCCCCAATCTGCGTCAGGTATTGTTGATGTAGAGGAGGCTGCACTGGGAGCACTGGATGCAACAGATGACCTCAACAGACTCACAAGTGAAGTGTTGCCTCATCTGGAAGGATTGTTTGGGGCCCTAAATGGTGGTAAGAGAGGAGGTGTAGGGAAAGGTGTAGCACTTATGCTTGCAGGGATAAGTGCCAGGTGGTAGAAATGTGGGGAGGGACATGTGGACCAGGCAGTGGAGGAGGGAACAATCCCTGCAGCAAGCGGAGAGGGGTAGAGAGGGAAAGATGTGCTTAGTAGTAGGATCCTGTTGAAGGTGGTGGAAGCTGCGGAGGATAACACGCTGGATCTGGAGGCTAGAGGAGTGGTAGGTGAAGACAAGGGGAACTTGGTCCTTGTGGTGAAGGGAGGATGGGGTGAGGGCCGAAGTGCGGGAAATGGAGGAGATGTGAGTGAGGGCATCATTGATGACGGCAGAAGGGAAACCATGATCCTTGAAGAGGACATTTGAGATGTCCTGGAATGGAAAGTCTCATCCTGGGAGCAGAGACAAAGGAACTGGAAATAGGGAATAGCATTTTTACATTTGGCAGGATGGGAAGAGGTATAGTCGAGGTAGTTATGAGAGTCAGTCTGTCTCCAGAGATGGAGACCGAGAGATCGAGAAGAGTCTGAGATGGTCCAAGTGAATTTGAAGGCTGGGTGGAAGTTGGAGGCAAGGTCGATGAAATTGACGAGCTCAGCATGGGTGCAGGAAGCAGCACCAATGTAGTTGTCAATGTAGCGAAGTAAAAGTTGGGGAGCAGTACCAGTATAGTGTTATGAAGGTGAAGCAACTCTGAGGGGCCGAAGGGTACAAAGTCGCCCCCTCCTTTTTGAGAATCGCAAGAATACACAACCAGGTGGAATGTCTCCTGAACGGAACCACTGAGTACTGCCATTGTCTCTTGGAGAAGGAATTGTGTATTGAGTACTGTACTATTCATTTTAACCCCTCAGGGGACAACCAGAGTGGTCTGGTTGAGGGATTGCATCATCCCAACCTGACTGACATCTGAGACTCCGTGAGTAAGGATAAAAGAGGAGTCTGGGGAACACCCCTTTAGATGCACCAGGAGAAACACTGGAAATCCCGTGACAGCGTTTTATGGCAAAAGCTGGTAGGGCTCGTGTGCATCCTCCCTTGCCTGGGTGGCGAGCTCACCACGGAAGAACAGTTTAGCTAAAGGAGAGGCCACAATTGAACGGCCACGACAACGAGACACCTGACGGATTGAAATCATAAAGGAAGGTTGGAAAAACCGGTAGCGGTAAATGTTTCCCATTCTCTGTCACTTTCTCCAACAATTGCAACACAGCAACAACCAAAAGACGGCAGCTTGTGGAACTGCAGTGAACTTTATATTTCCATCGGACAATACATTATTCCCCTAGACAACGGTAGAGCTTATTTCTTATTATTATTGTACCCGCACTTTTAGATTTAGTATTGACGACGTATATTATCTGTATATTTGCATTGATATTATTTTTGTGTATTTTTACTAATAAATACTTAAAAATAGTATCATCAGACTTCAACGGACATCTCTATCTTTGCTGGTAAGTCACCCAGTTACGGGGTTCGTAACAATAAATTTGGAGCATAGACTGTTCCACATAGCCAATGAAGAGACAGGCATAGCTGGGGCCCATAGGAGTGCCCACTGCTACATCCTTGTTCTGAAGAAAGTGGGAAGAGCCACTTTTCCTCCATTTTCTGCACTTCAGCCCTCACTCCATCTTCCCGTCACCACAACAGGAACCGAGTTCTCCTTGTCCTCACCTACCACCCCACCAGCCTCCGGATCCAGCATATTATCCTCCGCAACTTCCGCCACCTTCAACAGGACCCCACTACTAAGCACATCTTTCCCTGACTACCCCCTCCGCTTTCCGCATGGATTGTTCCGTCCACAACTGCCTGGCCCACACATCCCTCCCCACAGATCTCCCACCTGGCACTTAACCCTGCAAGCGTAAGTGCTACACTTGTCCCTACACCTTCTCTCTTACCACCATTCAGGGCCCCAAACAGTCCTTCCAGGTGAGGCAACACTTCACATTTGAGTCTGTTGAGGTCATCTATTGCATCCAGTGCTCCTGGTGTGGCCTCCTCTACATCGGCGAGACCCGACGCAAATTGGGTGACCACTTCGTCGAGCACCTCCGCTCCATCCACCACAACAGACAGGATCTCCCGGTTGCCATCCACTTCAACTATGCATCACATTCCCATTTGGATATGTCCATACGTGGCCTCCTCTACTGCCATGATGAGGCCAAACTCAGGTTGGAGGAGCAACAACCTCATATACCGTCTGGGTAGTCTCCAGCCCCTTGGCATGAACATTGAATTCTCCAACTTCCAGTAATTCCCTCCCTCTCACTTACCCCATCCCAGTTTCCCTCTGCCTCCTCCTCCAGCTGCCTATGTCCTCTCATGATTCTGCCTTCTTCTACTACACATAGTGCTTTCCCCTTACATTCTTTCTTCACATTTCCTGCCTATCCCCTCCCTGCTTCCCCTCCCCCACCCCTTGATCTTTCCTCTGATTGGTTTTTCACCTGGCACCTACCAGCCTTCTCCTTCCCGCCCTCCCCCCACCTTCTTTATAGGGCCCCTGCCCCCTCCCTCTTCAGTCCTGATGAAGGGTCTCGGCCCAAAACGTTGACTGCTCGTTTCCACGGATGCTGCCCGACCTGCTGAGTTCCTCCAGCATGCTGTAATTGTTGCTTTGATCATCTTCAGTGTACTTTGTGTTTATCATTTAATTTAAACTGCCATGGAAAAGCTAATTTTTCCTCATAAAATTAAACATACATTGCAAACCCATACAATTTAATTTTTTAGAATTAGAAGTATTATCACTGACATATGATATGAAATTTGTTTTGCCACAGCAGATCACTGCAAAGTATATCATTCTATAAATTGCAAAAATGGTATAAAAAGTAATGCGGTACTGCTTGTGGATTCATGGATCACTGAGAAATCAGACAGTAGAGAGGAAGAAGCTGTCCTGAATCATTGAGTCTTCAGACTCTTGTATCTCCTCCCTCGTCTCATAAAAATGTCATAATGATGATAAACTTCATGAAAAGCTAGCAAAATCTGCAGAACAGAATGTCAAAAATATATGTACTCCATTAATCTCATCAACTAAGAATGCAATGTATGCCGGAAATCAAAAATTGTTTCTAACAATATTTACTTATTGGTGAAGCCCTGGCAAGAAACATTTTAGCACGTCACTGAGTTCCCTGTTTGAAATTATATTTGAAGACATGTTATTGTGTTTGATCAATGGCCCAGCAGTAAAATTTAGGACTCACTAGTAAGAAGATTTCAGTTTTCTGCCACATTTATCTGTCCAGTACCATACTGTCCAGGGCATACAGGAGTGAGATATGCCAACTAGTGGAGTGGTGTTGCAGCAACAACCTCGCACTCAACGTCAGTAAGATGAAGGAGCTGACTGTGGATTTCTGGAAGGATAAGATGAAGGAACACATACCAATCCTCATAGAGGGATCATAAGTTGGAGAGTGAACAGTTTCAAGTTCCTGGGGGTTAAGATCTCTGAGGATCTAACCTGGTCCCAACATATTGATGCAGTTATAAAGAAGGTAAGACAATGGCTATACTTTATTAGGAGTTTGAAGAGATTTGGTATGTCAAAAAATACACTAAAAAACTTCTATAGTTGAGCCGTGGAGAGCATTCTGACAGTCTACATCACTGTCTGGTATGGGGGTGTCTACTGCATAGGACTGAAAGAAGCTAAAGAGGACAGTAAATTTAGTCAGCTCCAACTTGGGTACTACCCTACAAAGTACCCAGGACATCTTCAAGGAGTGGTGTCTCAGAAAGGCAGTGTCCATTATTAAGGACTTCTAGCACCCAGGGAATGCCCTTTTTCACTGTTGCTATCGGGGAGGAGGTACAGAAGCCTGAAGGCACACACTCAGTGATTCAGGAACAGCTTCTTCCCCTCTACCATCCGATTCCTAAATGGACATTGAACCCTTGGACACCACCTCACTTGTTTAATATATAGTATTTCTGTTTTTTGCACAATTTTTAATCTATTCAATACACATATACTGTAATTGATTGTTATTTATTTATTATTATTTTACTTTGTGTTTTTTTTTCCTTCTATATTATGTACTGCATTGTACTGCTGCTGCGAAGTTAATAAATGTCACGTCAAGTGCTGGTGATAATAAACCTGATTCTGATTCTGAAATACGAGTTCTAATACATCTCAATCAAAAGCAGAGATACTGACACTATACTACCAGAGAGAATAATTTTTGGAGTAAATTTTAGGTATTGCAAAGTTTGCTTGAAATTTTACCCGAGTTTACAACTTCAAACCTGACTCCATTAATTTGGCCTGGTTATGCAAAGTCTAACCAAGACCCACAGAACATACAACACACACTCCCACTGATCACAATCTCTCACCCCAAATGACAAAATTCTAAGCATAATTTCAGGTCTAGTTTGAATTTTAATAAGAAGTATATTTTTCCTCTTTTAAGTTGATTGTTTTTTTAGATAGCATTTTCATTTACTGGACAGCTTCATATTATATGGAATGCACTGCACAGAAACTGTCAAACTGGCAACAGTCTGGCATGGACTGATATACATCATAACATTTGCACTGTTCAAATGTTAGGCAATATGGACAGAATGGTTAGCATTAACCATAAATTCAGAAGAATAGGCCATGTAAATGGTGTGGCTACAAGTACTAGAGACTGGAGATCCTTGGAAGAGTCACATATCTTCTGATACTTCCAATTTTCCACCATGTAAAGCCAAAGTTCAAGACAATGGTGGAATACTCTTTTATCCACCAGGATGAGTGTAGCTTTTCAAAACTCAACTCAATCCAATGTTGATACAATATCCACTAGCCTAAACAATCACTGTTTTTACCAATCATAAAGTGCACAGTTCTACATCATAGGCAGTTCAACAACCAATCCCAACCCACTATCTCCATTATTGAGGACAAGGGCACCAATTTCACTACCATGATCAGTCAGTTGCTTTAAGGTCCTAGTCACTCTTGTATAATAGATTTACAAATAGATGCATAAAATCACTCGACATGACTAGTATGATAAGACAGACTCTTTTCCTCACAATCTACCTCACTTATGATCTTGCATTTTATTGTCTATCTGCATTCCACTTTCTCTGTAGCTGCTGCACTTTATCCTACATTCTGCTACTCTTTATTTTGTACTACCTTAATGTAATGTATAGTGATTTGATCTGTATTAACAGTATGCAAGACGAACTTTTCACTATACCTCAGTACACGTGACAAATGATAAAACAATTACAATTCCAGTGTCAACCCCCAGTGGCTTCTTGCAGACAGAAGTACTTAAAAAAGAGCCAACGCATTCTTTCTCCACAACAACACAAGCTCTTTAACACTGAGGTAGACATTCAGACTAATGTGGACCAATTACAAAGTCACTTCTGTGTCTTTCACTATTGAAGAACATCAAGAACAATGATATCGGAAAGATCCGTGTAGACTTGCAGATTACCTCATTATTAAGAATCCACCATACTATCATTCTTGTAAAGAAGTTAAAATGTTAACTGTTAACTGAAATCTACCAGGCAGGTTTAAAATGTTATGCATGGAGGGAACAGAAAGGAAATGAATAATAAACTCAAATTACTATTATGGAAAAACTAGATTCTGATTTTCAGCATCTCATTCCAAACCCTGCTCGATTAGGCCCTCCATTGATCGGGGTTGACCATGCATGTTGTGTCCCAGCTGTCCATGCAAGCCAGGGCAGTACGAAATGGAGAGCAAGCTATTGCCTATGCAGCAGGCTCTCCCTCTCCACACAACTGATGAATTCAAAGGCATGGCAAAGTCCAATACAGTTTTGCACTGCAGCGTCACAGGAGTTGCATGAATTTAATGTAGGGACTCCAGCTCCAGATTTTTCCTCAGGGTTTTCTCCTGAAGCCTTCCCCATGACTGGGTATGGCTACAAGACAGTGGAGGTTTGAGATCAGCTTTCCTTCTCTGAGATGAGCTGCCAACTACAGCTGTCGAGCCCTATCCGCCCAAAATGACTGGCTTTAAGGTGCCCGTAACCCATGTCTGTGCCTTCTCCTGTCAGTGGAAACAGTTCTGCTGGGCTTAGCAGATAAACCACACATGAATGCCAGAAGTTGGACTTGGTTGTCAGAGGCTATTTGAGACACACGCCTTTGCTCAATTACTTTTCAGCTAAAAGCAGGCCACTTAGCTCATCTGATCTAAGCCAATGGGCATAGAATAGAACAAAGTTCTGCTTGTTTATAGTACAGCTCTGCAAGAAACTTAGGAAAACAGGAAAATATACTTACTTGTAAAGATAATATTCAGCCTGGTCAATCTCTTCTCTTGTGGAAATGTTGTCAATAAACTACAAAAATAAAATATGTATGAATTTACAGCAAAAGGATATTATAATGTTCTGATAAGAGACACTATGACACTCTCACTTTGTTTCCCTCATTCCAAAGGCACTAGCTGATCTAGTGAGTGCTTAAAACATTTTCTGCTTAATTCTAGAATTCCAGGATCAGCAATTTTTTAGCTTTGTAGAAGTGACTATACTAAGACATGTGGTTACATCCATCCAGACACTTTAACCAGTAATCCTATTAACAGGATAGTACAGCATAATATTTGAGAAAACAATACTCTGATCAAGCAGTCAGCATTCAGCATGATTTCACAAAGGGAATATCATGCATGACAAACTTATCAAGAGTGCTTTGAGGAAGTATCATCCAGAGTAGATAAAGGGGAACCATTAGATCTAAACTACTTGGATAGAAGGAAGCATATGTAATATACTTGGATTTTCAAAAAGCATTTGACAAGGTTCAGATGAATTTATCAAATCTACACTGTAACAGACAGTGAAATGCGTAATTTGCGTTAACAATCAACTCAAACAAAGGATGTTATGGGGCAGCCTGCAAGTGTTGCCATATACTTCACTGCTCACAATGTTCAGCAGAACACAAACAACAAGAACACAAAAGTACAAAACAGCAACAGCAAAAAAGCTGTTTTACTGTTGTTGTCCCACCCACTCACACACGCTGCTTCCAGAGTCTTAGACACTCTCAGACATTGGGTCTCCAACCTCCAGTCCATGGACCAGACTTGCAGACATTGAGCCTCTGACTTCTGGACTCACGGACTTTGGTCTTCAACGTCCAGTATTGATCCCAGGATGTGCCAATCATGGGACTTTGAGCCTGGCATGGACCTCTGACCTCAGGACCAGCCAAACTTGGGGATCCTCAGCCCTCGTCCTTGGGGGCTCCCAACCATGGTAGATTACGGGGATTACTTGTATTTGTCCTCTGCAGCTGTTGACCTGATCCCTGGGGATCATTGGCCTTCAACCACAGAGCCTTCCAACCTGGACTCCAGCACTGGATCCTGGCCTTGACCACTAACTCCCTCTCCTCACTGTCCCCAAAACCTAACATGACACCTATCCTCCTGCGCTGTGCCCAAAATCACCCCTATGGATTGAAAGAGGACTTTTATAAAGCATTGGTGAGGCCTCACTTGGGAGTACTGTGAGCAGTTTTGGGCCCCTTAAGGACGCGCTTAAGAAAAGATGTGCTGAAACTGGAGCAGGTTCACAGGAGGTTCACAAAAATGATTCCAGGATGGAATGGCTTGTCATATGAAGAGTGGCTCTGGGCCTGTATTCACTAGAATTCAGAAGAATGAGGGGTGACCTTATTGAAATTTATTGAATGGTGAAAGGGCTTGATAGAGTGGATGAGAAGAGCATGTTTCCTATGGTGCCAGAGTCTAAGACCAGAGGATACAGACTCACAATAGAAGGATGTCCTTTTAAAACAGAGATGAGGAGGAATTTCTTTAGCCAGAGCGTGGCGAATCTGTGGAATTCATTGCCACAGGCAGCTGTGGAGGCCAAATCTTTGGCTATATTTAAGGCAGAGGTTTATAGATTCTTGATAGGTCAGGGCATGAAGGGATACAGGAAGAAGGGATGAGATTGGGGCTGAGTGGAAAACTGGATCAGCCATGATGAAATGGCAGAGTAGACTTGATGGGCCAAATGACCTAATTCTGTTCCTATATCTTATGGTCTTGTGGTCTAAAAAACAATGAAGTCTGAACCATAACTTCAGTGGATATACAGGTACTTCACAAGATAGGAGTTGATTTTTCTAAGTAATATATTGGAATGATATATAATGGATAATAAATAAGAGGAATGGCTATCAAGCAAAAGCAGCTTACAAGGGGATCATTTGCAAGCAATGTGCAGTGTAGCTGCAAAAATTGGAAATGTTGGAATTGTAAAGCTGGTCACTTTGGAAGGAAGGGTTCTTATTCAAACGGATAAGGATTGCAGAAAGCAGTAAAGATTTGGGGATTGTCATGCATGAAATTTATAGCAGATTATGGCAGAGGCTTTTCTTTCAAATGGGTTGGAGTATAAAAACAGGAAGATCATACTGCAACTACATGAGGTACCAGTGAGACAGCATCTTAAGTGCTGCAAATGTTTATTACCTTACTTAAGGAAAAATATATCATCATTGGAAGGTTCACCAGGATGATCGTAGTGATGGAGAGGTTGTCTTGTTGGAAAAAATGAAATAATGGATTTCTACTGACTGGAAATTAGAAAATTTGAAACATCTAAGATTCTTGGGGGACTTGCCAGAATAAATGCTGTTTCCCATTGTCAGAGAATCTACAGCCAAATTGCTTTTTGTTTTAGCATGATGGGTGCCTATTTAAAACTAAGAGAAGAAAAAAATTCCATATAAATAGTTATGAATTTTAGGAACTCCTTGCAATTTTGAATTCTTTTAATATATTCAAAGCCGAGACAGACAGATTTTTTACAATAAGGAATCACTGGGAGCAGGTGAGAAAGTGGACTAGAGGAAAGTTGGATCAGCCATAATCTTAGTGAATGATGGAGCATGCCTGGGCCAATTCCTATTTCTTAAAGCCCAACAATACATCTTATTTTTACTCCTGCTGTCAAACAAATCAGAACATTTAATATAAATCAAACCTATTGCATAAACTAACATCAACATACTGTATAGTTGGTAGATATCCAACAGTTTCAGCAACACAATGAACAAATGACACAGCATAAAATCATTCATCATGCTTCTTTTACCATTAAATCAGCTCAACAAGCCTGGGAGGATAGACTATTCTTCTAGAAAATCTTTCGCTCAATTGAAGATGTGGGTTTTGTTAATGTGCATCAGTTAGTGCTTTATTAATGTTTTTATTTCATGTATGCCTTTAGCAAGAAGCAAAATTGTGCATCTTGAAGGATGCAGTTTACTTGCAATGGATGACATCAGGTGTAGTTTGTGGGAGGGACCTTACTTTCTGCTTTCCCATAGCTAGCTGCTGTTCGTATTGATACCGACAGCTTATTGGGAGTTGTGTAGCAGGTAAAGTTCAGTACTATCAGGGTGTGAGCCTTGGTCAGCATAAGTCAAATGATATTGGGTCATATTATATGTGGCCTGGAAATTGTGCTTTTTTCATGACTACACACAACCAGCCAAAATATTAGGTAGCGTCAATGTATCATTCTCTCTATTTTACCACCATTACAAATACTATAAATATTACAAAATTTTCTGCAAATATTTCACCCTGGAAGCGTTCACTACAAAAAGATCCATAAATAGTACAGTTCTACACGTGTTATGACTGCAGATTACAGTCTTTCAACTAGCTCACATATTTAAGGCAGAACACTTGAACTGGAATCAGAGATCTTTTTAGAATACATCTCGACTAGCTCCCTTTACTTTAGGGGTGTTACAAACAAACATAAATAATACATGGATGCTGTTTTTATCGTCTTACCCGTGCTATAGTTAAGGAGCTGACAGGAAGTTTCTTTTCGTAAGTCATGTCCATTTGTGCAGCTAATTCCGCTGAGTAAGAAGAAACAATATTTAATTACATTTCTTTTATTAGATATTCCTAACCACATTGAAACAGAATATTTTTTTCTCAAAAGAAACTGGTATGTTAGCCTGATTTTTTTTTCTGGAAGGGACTGAGTTACAGTTTTTGCACATAATTACTTGCAAAATATTTATTAAATCCACTGTAAGCTATTGAAAAGTCTAGCCTAAACACTTAAATTATTTAAGAGATGATTTCACTGTTGTTTAAAGGATTTTTAAAACCTAAATGGGAGACAGAGTCCTTGACCTTTCTTTCTGCTCAATCCTATTTGCTTCTAATGAGCTAACCATTGAAAAAGCTCATCAGTTCTTGTCAGTCAATGTATTCAGTCACTGAGTATTCTATCAAGATTATAAAACATTGTTTTCAGAACATTATCTGTTCTACCTAATATTCATGTTGTACAACCCTTAAAGGATAATGAATAATTTTCAATACAATCCTAAATACATTCTATGCATCAACCTTTTCACAAAAAATCTTTCAGATGCTGTTTTGTTTCGTTGCAATCAAGTTTCAAAGTTAAAATGCACATGTACTCTATGCAAGTAAATCATGAGGACTTAAAAAAAATCAACTGTTACTTTCCAGATTAGACTAGAAATTTTGGCAGTAAAGGGCATATTTATTTTATAATTATTAGAATTATAAAAAGGAATCTGCAATATGAATCAGTTCTGTACCACATTTTGGCACATAACAATAACCTGTGGTATATTTATTTTAAAATAATCAAAACTGAAATGCATTAAAAATTCCTCTGGGTCTGAAGGGAAATGTACACTGCCACCTGCTGTTGTAGCCAAATACTTCAAACTTCTAAAAACAGACAATCCCCATGTTACAGGGTGGTGTTTGTCTTCCTAGAAAATAGGACATTGAGATTTTTCATAATGCTGTGTCATTGGTGCATGTATCATGAAATGTGAATTGTGTGAATCAAACAAAATTGTGTTCACTTACCTTTTCATACAAATTCTGTAACAGTAAATTTTATTCTATATCTTAGTGATTTATGAACAAGGGCAAATTTCTGTTACACAAGCAGCCTTAATGCACTTATTTGCTTTTGAAATAGTCTTTTGAAAGCCATTAAAATTACTAAATTTATCCACACATTTCAAAGAATTGATTTCAAAATTATAACTCAACAGCATTAATTTATTGCAAATTACTGTGCATATTTTAAGAATGAGTAGCAAAATTACGAACAATTGATGACTGGTTTTCAAGGGGATTCTAAATGATCCAAATATTCAGTTTTCCTCTTATGCTGAAACAGTGACCCAGTTTACATTTCAATCTAATAATTTTCAGGATTTGAATCAGAATCAGGTTTAATATCAGAATTATGTAGTGAACTTTGTTAACTTAGCAGCTGCAATACATTATAATATAGAAAAAATAAGTTAATTACAGTAACTATACATGTATATTAAATAGTTAAATTAAAAATAATGCAAATACAGAAAAAACAAAAAAAGTGAGGTAGAGTTCAAGGATTCAAAGTCCATTTAGGAATCAGATGACAGAAGGGAAGAAGCTGTACCTGAATCATTGAGTGTATGCCTTCAGGCTTCTGTACCTCCTTCCTGACAATAACAATGAGAAGAGAGCATGACCTGAGTGATAGGATTCCTTAACAATGGATGCTGCTTTTCTTAAGCACCACTCCTTGAAGGTGTTGTAGCGATGTGCTACACACAGAGCTGAAATAACGACATGCAGTCGGTAAGTCGTTTGGAGACTAGTTTATTCAAACTTCGCGGCGCTGGCATTTAATCCCTAGCGCTCGCCCTCTCCAGGCGGAAATGACGTCAGAGGTGCATTACCAAAGTCTCTTCCCACACGCTGGCTATTTGTGAGCCGGTTCGCCTGTGCAGAAAGTGGGTCACCACATAACACCCCCCCCCCCCAGAACCGGCGAAACACCCCCCAATGTCCACAGTCTGGATCAGCCTCTGTTTTGGGAGGTCCGCCTCTGCGCCGCGGTGCCTGAACCTCTACCGGCTGCACCAAATCCACATGGGCTGGTTTGAGTCAGTCCACCGTGAAAACCTCCTCTCTCCCCCCAATGTCCAGAACGTACGTGGACTCATTGTTGTTGATCACCTTGAACGGCCCCTCGTACGGCCGCTGTAGCGGTGCCCAGTGTCTGCCCCTTCGCACAAACACAAACTTACAGTTCTGCAGGTCTTTGGGTACATGGGTCGGGGTCTGTCTGTGCTGTGAAGTCGGTACGGGGGCCAGGTTGCTGAGCTTTCGCTGCGGGTTCTTCCTCTTGCCCCCTTGGGGCTGGTATGAAATCTCCCGGGACGGCCAGGGGCATGCTGTACATCAACTCGGCCGACGAGGTGTGCAGATCCTCTTTGGGCACTGTGCGAATTCCAAGCAGGATCCAGGGAAGCTCGTCCACCCAGGTAGGTCCTCTCAGGCCAGGCCATGAGAGCCGACTTCAAGTGACGGTGGAAGCATTCCACTGGTCCGTTCGACTGTGGGTGGTAGGCAGTAGTGTGGTGTAGCTGCGTTCTCAACAAGCTGGGCACAGCCAACCACAGGCTGGAGGTGAACTAGGCACCTCTGTCGGAGGTAATGTGGGCCGGTACCATGAAGCGTGCTACCCAGGTTGCGATCGGTGCTCGAGCGCAGGAATTGGCAGATGTGTCGGTGAGCGGGACTGCCTCTGGCCTCCTCGTGAACCGGTCTACCATAGTTAGGAGCTACTGTGCTCCTCGGGACACTGGTAGGGGGCCCACGATATCCACATGAATGTGGTCGAACCTCCGGTGGGTGGGTTCAAACTGCTGCGGCAGGGCTTTAGTGTGCCACTGCACCTTGGCTGTTTGGAACTGCGCACACGTTCTGGCCCATTCACTGACCTGCTTCCAAGGTCCGTGCCACGCAAACTTGCTGGAGACTAGCCGGACGGTTGTCCTAATAGATGGGTACGCCAAACCATGTATGGAGTCGAAAACTCGCCACCTCCAGGCTGCCAGGACGATGGGGTATGAGGTTGGCCGGTAGCCATGTCGCACAGGAGGGTCCTCTCACCTGGGCCTATGAGAAAGTCCTGCAGCTGGAAACCCAAGACTGCGGTCCTGTAGCTGGGCATCTCGTAGTCTGCCTGCTGCGCCTCCGCCAGTGCTGCACAGCCCACCTCCAGAGACAGGGCCTGGACAGCTGGTCTAGAGAGTGCGTCCGCCACGACGTTGTCCTTTCCCGAGACATGCTGGATGTCCGTCGTGTACTCGGAGATGTAGGACAGATGTTGCTGCTGGCGAGCCAACCAGGGATTGGACACCTTCGTGAACGTGAAGGTCAATAGTTTGTGGTCCATGAACGCGGTGAACAGCCTGCCTTCTAAGAAGTACCTGAAATGGCGGATTGCTAGATACAATGCCAACAGCCCCCGGTTGAAAGCACTGTACTTGAGTTCGGGTGGTCGTAGGTACTTGCTGAAGAACGCCAAGGGTTGCCAGCGCCCTTCGATGAGCTGCTCCAGCATCCCACCGACTGCTGTGTCGGATGCGTCCACTGTGAGTGCGGTCGGAACGTCCGTTCTGGGGTGCACCAGCATCGCGGCATCTGCCAAGCTTCCTTGGCTTTAACGAAAGCGGCTGCGGCCTCCTCATCCCACGTAATGTCCTTGCCTTTACCCGACATCAGGGTGTACAAAGGGCGCATGATACGGGCTGCTGAGGGGAGGAAACGGTGGTAGAAATTCACCATACCAACAAACTCCTGCAGGCCTTTGACCGTGTTGGGCCGGGCAAAGTGGTGGATCGCGTCTACCTTGGCGGGCAGAGGTGTTGCCCTGTCTTTGGTAATCTTGTGGCCCAGGAAGTCGATGGTATCGAGACCAAACTGGCATTTGGCCGGGTTGATCGTGAGGCTGAAATCACTCAGGCGGGAGTAGAGCTGGCGGAGGTGGAACAGATGCTCCTGGCGACTACTGCTGGCTATAAGGATGTCGTCCAAATAGACGAACGCAAAGTCCAGGTCGCATCCCACCGTATCCATTAGCCGCTGGAACGTCTGTGCGGCATTCTTCAGGCCGAACAGCATTCTGAGGAACTCGAACAGGCCGAACAGGGTGATAAGTGCTGTTTTGGGGTATCCCCGGACGAGGTCAACTTTGGAAAATATTCTTGCCCCGTGCAGGTTTGCTGCAAAGTCTTGTATGCGCGGCACAGGGTAGCGGTCTGAAGTTGTAGCCTCATTCAGTCTGCGGTAGTCGCCGCATGGTCTCCGACCCCCAGCTGTGTCGCGCACCACGTGCAGGGGGAAGGCCCATGGGCTGTCAGATCTCCATACGATCCCCAATTCCTCCATACTCTTGAACTCCTCCTTCACCAGGCGGAGCTTTTCCAGGGGGAGCCTTCGTGCCCGGGCGTGGAAGGGTAGTCCCTTGGTCAGGATGTGGTGCTGAATCCCGTGTTTGGGCACGGCTGCCGTGAACTGCGGTGCCACAATCGATGGAAAGTCTGCCAGGATTCTGGTGATTGTGTTGTCCGACAGCGTGATGGAGTCTAGGTGTGGGGCCGGCAACTTGGCTTCACCCAGGGAGAACGTCTGGAAAGTGTCGGCATGTACTAGTCTTTTCCCATGCAAGTCGACCAGCAGGCTGTGAGCTCGCAAGAAGTCCACCCCCAGGAGTGGTTGGGCCACGGCGGCCAGTGTGAAGTCCCACGTGAACCGGCTGGCGCCGAACTGCAGCTGCACTGCGTGGGTGCCGTAGGTCCATATCGTGCTGCCCTTTGCGGCCCTCAGGGTGGGTCCTGGCTTCCTGTTGCAGGTGTTGTACCCCGTCGGGGGCAAGACGCTGATCTCCGCTCTGGTGTCGACCAAGAAGTGGCATCCTGACTGTTTGTCCCAGACATACAAGAGGCTGTCCTGGTGGCCAGCCGCCATAGTCACTAGCGGCTGCTGGCACTGGCCCTTGCAGGGCGGGCGACAACGGCGGGCTTTTGTGCCCCACCGCTGGTGGTAGAAACACCATTGTTCACTGGCCTCCTCACTACTGCCTCTGTGCTGACAGCAGTCTGTCTCACGCTGTGAGAGGCCAAAGGTCCCAATGAGCAGCGGTTTGAATGCTTCATATTTGCCTTCTTCCGGGGGCGACTGTATGAAATCCGCAACCTGGGTGGCCGTCTCCTGGTCAAGGGCGCTCACCATGTGATAGTAACGCGTGGAATCCGAAGATAACTGCCGAATCTGGAACTGGCTAAACCACACGCGTGGTCGCCGCGTCCAGAAAGTCAGTAGTTTTAGCGAAACTGCGTGAACAGATGAAGAGTCAGTCATCTTTGGTCCAAATCCCGTTTGGACCGTCGGGGTCACCAATGTAGCGATGTGCTACACACAGCGCTGAAATAACGACGTGCAGTCGGTAAGTCGTTTCGAGACTAGTTTATTCGAACTTCGCGGCGCTGGTACTTAACCCCTAGCGCCCACCTTCTCCAGGCAGAAATGACATCAGAGGTGCATTACCAAGGTCTCCCCCCACGCGCTGGCTATTTGTGAGCCGCTTCGCCTGCGCAGAAAATGGGTCACCACAGTGTCTTAGATACTAAGGAGGCTATAACCCAAGATGTAGCTGACAAATTAATTTAACAACTTTCTGTAGCTTCTTTCCATACTGTGCGGTAGCAACAACTCCCCCCCCCCCCCCCCAACTCCCGCCGTACCAGACAGAGATACAGCCTTCCAGAAGACTCTCCATGGTACATCTGGAGAAGTTTTCTAGTGTTTTAGATGACAAACCAAATCTCCTCAAACTCCTAATGAAATATAGCCACTGTCTTGCCTTCTTTATAGCTGCATCAATATGTTGGGACTAGGTTAGATCCTCAGAGAACCTGATACCCAGGAACTTTAAATTATTCACTCTCGCCACTTCTGATCCCCCTACGAGGACTGGTTCATGTTCCCTCATCTTACCCTTCTTGAAGTCTACTATCAGCACTTTTTAGTTGAAATGTTGCAAATTTTGTTATATCTATGTGTAACTTTTAGCTTTATTATATATCAAATCTGTAAGTACAGTTTTAATCAGTTAACGATCTTTGTATTTAAAGTTCTAATATAAAACATCTGTCAAGAAATCTTTCACCTCTGTGAAATATTTTCATAATTTTATCTCTAGCTTTGGGTTGACCTTGCTGATGGGAGCCGAATGGGGAAAAATATCCAATTTTCAGAGTTTCATGACAGGTCAGTGCAACCTGATCAATGAACATTACAAAATCCAAAACAAAATGTTTCAGCATAAAGTCTAAAGACTTTAGAAACGTTAGCAATATTAACCGCAAATTATATTTCAACCAATGCACTTTCATGACATGCAACGCCTGGATTCACCTGTAATTAAAGGGAAAACACGATAAAAGAAAGTATGAGGGAGCGAGAAAAGGAAATAACACCCACACAGTCAATTTGGGCTAATTCTATATAAGTGCAAGATTCAATAACTGCAGGGGTTCCCAATCTTTTTTGGTGTCATGGACCCCTCGCATTAAATGAGGGGTCTGAGGATCTCAGAATGGGAACCCCTGCTTCAGGGTCATACAGCATTAAGAACTCATGTATACTAATCTAGTTCACCAGCAGTAGATCTGCAATCTTTGAACCTGGTGATTTCTGCTTATCCAGATACATTTTAATTGTTTTGAGAGTACTTGTTTCTTTTGAGAGTACCTATCTCCACCACGTTCTGTGAGTTTCATTTTCAACCATACTTTGCATGAAAAAAATTGCTCCTCCTCAACGTCTCACTTTAAAGTATGGGGAAAAGATGTTTAAAGATTTATGGTATCCTCCCTAACTATGCCCTTCAGAAATCCAGCATTGGATTTTTTTTTGTCCAACAGTTCAAATCAATAAGGATGACACTTCCAACAGTATGGGCTCTATGGGTTGGAGCAAGATTGTAAAGCTCCCTATCACTGTATATTTCTACGTTTCTGTATGAAGAATAACAGTTTAAAATTACTTTTCACTGACTATGTAAAGGGGATAAATGTGGAAATTAAACATTAAGTCACAGAAGCTACAAACTACATTGTGAATTACTACAAAAAAATTAATTGGTAACAAGGTTACCAACCAAAGAACTCTTAAATAGAAGAATTTAACTAAAACTGATGCATTGTGAAGTAGAACAAACTATATTGACAAGAACTTCATAAAAATTACTTCTTTGGTCCAGCAATCTAATCTGAAAAGGCATTGCACTTGTGTGGGGACAACACTGTGGAACACCTTTCAGCTTAACCTAAGAATTCCTGATGACTCAAGATTAATGCCAGTAAGTCAAACGAGAGGACATGATTTGAGAGTTAGGGGGCAGAAGTTTAAGGGAAACACGAGGGGGTATTTCTTTACTCAGAGAGTGATAGCTGTGTGGAATGAGCTTCCTGTAGAAGTAGTAGAGGCCAGTTCAGTTGTGTCATTTAAGGTAAAATTGGATAGGTATATGGACAGGAAAGGAGTGGAGGGTTATGGGCTGAGTGCGGGTAGGTGGGACTAGGTGAGATTAAGAGTTCGGCACGGACTAGGAGGGCCGAGATGGCCTGTTTCTGTGCTGTGATTGTTATATGGTTATATGGTTAAGTCTGTAGTTTCTGGAATTAAGAAAAATGAGAAACCATAGAACACTACAGCACAGTACAGGCCCTTCAGCCCTCTATGTTGTGCCAACCCATATAATCCTTAAAAAGTACTAAACCCACACTACCCCATTACCCTCCAATTTTCTTTCATCCATGTGCCTGTCCAAGAGGCTCTTAAAAACCTCTAATGTTTCAGCCTCCACCACCATCCCTGGCAAGTCATTCCAGGCACTCACAACTCTCTGTGTAAAAAAACTTACCCCTGATGTCTCCCCTAAACTTCCCTCCCTTAATTTTGTACATATGCCCTCTGGTGTTTGCTATTGGTGCCCTGGGAAACTGGAACTGACTATCCACCCTATCTATGCCTCTCATAATCTTGTAGACCTCTATCAAGTCCCCTCTCATTCTTCTACGCTCCAAAGAGCAGTCCCAGCTCTGCTAACCTTGCTTCATATGACTTTTTCTCCAAACCAGGCAACATCCTGGTAAATCTCCTCTGCACTTTCTCCATAGCTTCCACATCCTTCCTATAATGACCAGAATTGAACACAATACTTTAAAGTACGGTCTCACCAGAAATTTGTAGTTATAACATGACCTCTCTACTCTTGAACTCAATCCCCCTGTTAATGAAGCCTAGCATCCCGTAGGCCTTCTTAACTACCCCATCAACCTGTGCAGCGACCTTGAGGGATGTATGGATTTGAAACCCAAGGTCCCTTTGTTCATCCACACTCTTAAGTAACTGATCATTAATCCTGTACTCAGTCTTCTAGTTTGCCCTTCCAAAATGCATCACCTTACACTTGTCCGGATTGAACTCCATCCGCCATTTTTCTGCCTAACTCTGCAGCCTGTCTATATCCTCTTGTAACCTTCGACAACCTACAGCTCCATCCACAACTCCTCCAATCTTCGTGTCATCCACAAACTTACTCACCCATCCTTCAGCCTCTACATCCAGGTCATTTATAAAAATCACAAATAGCAGGGGTCCCAGGACAGAGCCCTGCGGCACTCCACTAGTCACCGACCTCCAGGCAGAATACTTTCCTTCCACAGCTACCCTCTGCTTTCTTCCTTTAAGCCAATTTTTTATCCAAACAGCCTCATGATTTTATCCCATGCCTCATGATTTTCTGGATGAACCTCTCATGAGAGAACCTGTCAAATGCTTTGCTAAAGTCCATGTAGACCACATCCACTGCCCTACCCTCATCAATTTCTTTTGTTACCTCTTCAAAAAACTCAATCAGGCTCGAGAGGCACAACCTTCCCTTCACAAAGCCATGTTGACTATTCATGAGTAGACTATATTTCTCCAACAATCTCACTGAAGTACAAAGTATTTGTTAAACGGGTCTGACAGGGCAGATCTATGAGACTGTATCCAATCTGCAGATTCTAGGAAGTGGAGATGAAACCTATTGATATGCAATCAGTGATTTTGGACTGAGGAGGTCTGCAAAGCTTCACCATGTTATTTTTACTCAAGAATACAACAAATGCTCTGAGCGTATTAAGGCTGATATTGATAAATTTTGCCACTCAGTAAACAGGATGACAAAATTAATTTGCTGTAGTCAATAATAACCTGATGCCAAGAGAGCAAGTACGTGAGCTAAGAACCAAGAAAGAAATCAAAGACAATGAACTGAAGTATTTCAATACTAGAGTATATCAAACACTAGGTGCTGGATAAGCCGTATGACAAATCAGAGCTTGTGCAAATATCAGGAGACATTGTGATGAGTTAACCAGATATATTCAGTTAAAGAATGAAAATTCATGTCCTGCTTTTAGATAAAATCGCTTACAGACAATTAACAAATTTCATGACACATGCTGGTGATAACAAACCTGATCCTTATTCTGAGACAATAAGTAAATAAGAAAAAGGTCCTTGAAGGATCCTAGAAGTAATGTTGCCAATCCAACAAGAAAAACCACTATACTACAGTTGTAGTTATACCCTATGAGGGCAGCCCAACTTAACTGGGAAATAGAGGAACACACACAAAATCATGGAAGATAGTAAAAGCTTCTTTAGGTATGTGAATAGCAAAAAAATAGTTAAGACAAAATTGGGCCATTGAAGACAGAAACGGGTGAATTTATTATGGGGAACAAGGACATGGCAGATGAGTTGAACAGGTACTTTGGATCTGTCTTCACTAGGGAAGACACAAACAATCTCCCAGATGTAATAGTGGCCAAAGGAACTAGGGTAAAGGATAAACTGAAGGAAATTTATATTAGGCAAGAAATGGTGTTGGATAGACTGTTGAGTCTGAAGGCTGATAAGTTCCCGGGACCTGATGGTCTGCATCCCAGGGTACTTGAAGAGGTGGCTCGAGAAATCATGGATACATTGGTAATCATTTTCCAATGTTCTATAGATTCAGGAACAGTTCCTGCTGATTGGAGGATGGCTAATGTTGTCGCACTTTTCAAGAAAGGAAGGAGAGAGAAAATAGGGAATTATAGACCAGTTAGCCTGATGTCAGTGGTGGGAAAGATGCTGAAGTCAATTATAAAAGAGGAAATTATGACAACATTTGGATAGCAGTAGAAGTATCAGTCCGAGTCAGCATGGATTTATGAAGGGGAAATCATGCTTGACTAATCTTCTGGAGTTTTTTTGAGGATGTAACTATGAAAATGGACAAGAGAGAGCCAATGGATGTAGTGTACCTGGACTTCCAGAAAGCTCTTGATAAAGTCCCACATAGGAGATTAGTGGGCAAAATTAGGGCACATGGTATTGGGGGCAGAGTATTGACATGGATTGAAAATTGGCTGGCTGACAAGAAACAAAGAGTAGTGATTAACCGGTCCCTTTCGGAATGGCAGGCTGTGACCAGTGGGGTACCGCAAGTTTCGGTGCTGGGACCGCAGCTGTTTACAATATACATTAATTATTTAGATGAAGGGATTAAAAGTAACATTAGCAAATTTGCCGATGACACAAAGCTGGGTGGCAGTGTGAAATGTCAGGAGGATGTTATGAGAATGCAGGGTGACTTGGACAGGTTGGGTGAGTGGACAAATGCAGTTTACTGTGGATAAATGTGAGGTTATCTACTTTGGTGGCAAGACCAGGAAGGCAGATTACGATCTAAATGGAGTCAAGTTAGGAAAAGGGGAAGTACAACGAGATCTAGGTGCTCTTGTTCATCAGTCAATGAAAGCAAGCATGTAGGTACAGCAGGCAGTAAAGAAAGCTAATGGCATGCTGGCCTTTATAACAAGAGGAATTGAGTATAGGAGTAAAGAGGTCCTTCTGCAGCTGTACAGGGCCTTGGTGAGACCCCACCTGGAGTGTTGTGTGCAGTTTTGGTCTCCAAAAGTGAGGAAGGATATTCTTGCTATTGAGGGAGTGCAGCATAGGTTCACAAGGTTAATTCCCGGAATGGCGGGACTGTCATATGTTGAAAGATTGGAGCGAATGGGCTTGTATACACTGGAATTTAGAAGGATAAGAGGGGAATCTGATTGAAACATATAAGATTATTAAGGGATTGGACATGCTGGAGGCATGATGGGTGAGTCCAGAACTAGAGGCCACAGTTTAAGACTAAGGGGTAGGCCATTTAGAACAGAGATGCAGAAAAACTTTTTCACCCAGAGAGTGGTGGATATGTGGAATGCTCTGCCCCAGAAGGCAAGAAGGCCAAGTCTCTGGATGCATTCAAGGGAGAGTTAGATACAGCTCTTATAGATAGCGGGGTCAAGGGATATGGGGCGAGGGCAGGAACAGGGTACTGATTATGTATGATCAGCCATAATCATTGTGAATGGCAGTGCTGGCTAGAAGGGCCAAATGGCCTACTCCTGCACCTACTGTCTATTGTCTATAAGAACTCAGCAGGCCAGGAACATCCATGGAAAAGAGTAAAGGATCAATGTTTTGGGCCAAGACCTTTAATCAAGACAGGAGAAAAAAGATGAAAATCAGAGTAAGAAGGTGGGGAGAGGGGAAGAAGAAATACAAGGTAATATGTAATAGGTGAAGCTGGGAGGGGGGAGGGGTGGAGTAAAGAGCTGGGAAGTTGATCAGTTGAAAGAGATAAAGGGCTAGAGAAGGGAGAATCTGATAGGAGAGTTCAGAATGCCATGGAAGAGAGGGAAGAGGGAGGACACCAGAGGGTGGTGATAGGCAAGGTAAGGAGATAAGGTGAGAGAGGGAAATGGGAATTGGGAATGGGGAAGGTGGGGGGGTGGGACGCCATTACTGGAAGTTCAAGAAATTGATGTTCATGCCATCAGGTTGGAGGCTACCCAGACAGAATATAAGGTGTTGCTCCTTCAACCTGAGTGTGGCCACATCGCAACAGTAGAGGAGGGCACGGACTGACTTGTTGGAATGAGAATGGGAAGTGGAATTAAAATGCTGGACACTGGGAGATCCCACTTTTTCTGGCGGACAGAACACAGGTGCTTGACAAAACGGTCTCCCAATCTACATTGGGTCTCACCAATATACAAGAGGCCACACTGGGAACAGCAGATACAGTAAATGATCCCAACAGACTTACAGGTGAAGTGTCGCCTTACTTGGAAGGACTGTTTAGGGCCTTGAACAGTAATGACAGAGGAGATGTAGGGGCAGCTGTAGCACTGTTCCGCTTGCAAGGATAAGTGCCAGGAGGCAGATCAGTGGGAAGGGTCAAATGGACAAGGGAGTCACGCAGGGAGCAATCCCTGCGGAAAGCAGAAAGTGGAGGTGGGGTGGGGGGGAGAGAAAGATGTGCTTGGTGGTAGGATCCCATTGGAGATGGTGCAAGTTACGGAGTATTGTGTGCTGGACACGGAGGCCAGTGGGGTGGTAGGTGAGGACAAGAGGAACCCTATCCCCGGTGCAGTAACAGGAGGATGGGTGAGGGCAGAAATAGAGGAGTTACACTGGAGGAGGATGGTATGCCCAAACATGCCAAAGACTGGAACCCTCAGAGAATAACATATGTATAGTGCCATGATCATTTTGATATTGGCTATTTCAGTTCTCTGGCATGCTCAGAAATTTAATTAGAGAGATCAAACAAAAATTAATGAGGGAAAAAAAGAACCTAGGACTTGGGCAGTGATGAAATAAAATAAAACTCTTAGCTGCAGCAAGAAGATAGATATGATGGAAGATCTTGGGGACAGCAGTCTAGCTGAGTTTACAAAGTTTATAAATATACCAAAATCACCACATATCATTAGAGAAAATAGAATAGACAATTTTGAATGGAGCTTCCTTTGGTTCTAAAACAGCTGAAAATCTAGAGAGGTCATCTCTATGCAATTTTACTTCCAGGAGCAAATAATAATTAACCAATATTAAAACTACCAATAACTAGCATTTTTCCTTCATTTTGAACTTTGAAGTGTTGAATCAAATTTTTGTAAATAATAAAATTAAAAGTTAACCAAATAGAAAAAAGTTATTAAGGATGAAGAAACCTGCCATTGGTTCCACAATTTAATAAAATAATTACACAAGTATTTTAAATGAACATTCTTTAAATTAAGGATATTTCTCTTCATTCTGGAACCCAGTTTCCAGCAATTTCTCACTCCGATATAATTTGCCACTCAAACACTTCCTCTATGTAACTTTAGCAGTACAAGTAGTATAAACACCTCCAAGCCCATTATAAAAAATCAGTTGCTTTAAATACATTTGGCAGCATTTTGCATTTTGACATGCATACTCATATTGCTTTCTACAATTTTTCACTAGAATCAGCTATAGATTGTACTTTATAATGCAGCTTGGAATATAATTATAAGTGATTCTGAGACACATCCTGCAGATGTGCTGGGACACATCATCAGTGATATAACCTGGGGTTGTCGGGCATTTTGGGTCTTTCAACATCATACACCCTCGTCCAGGGTTGATCAGAGCTCAGCTTGTGTCCCAGCAGCATTGGCCCATGGATCACCTCTCCTGATCTGGAGGTTCTCTCAGCGGCCTCCCTGATGGTCCTGATCACATTCCTCTTGCCAGCCCCAGTAATGCCAAGTAGGGTGTAAACTCTGCAGAGTGAACGGCCAGCAAAACCCCTGCACCCGGCTTCGGTGGGCTCGCAGCCAGCCTTCCAGCCTTGCCTCCAGCACTGCTCCACCAGTTCCTGGTACTTGGCCCGCTTCCACTCATTTGCCTCCTCAATGCGGTCCCCCCAGGAAACTGTTAACTCGATGATGACAACCTGCTTCGAGGACACTGAAGGACCACATCCGGCCTCAGTGAAATTGTTGCTATTTGGTCGGGAAACTTCAGCTGCCTCTCCATGATCAACTTGAAGCGGCCAATCTGATGCGATGCTAAACAGGCCTGATGATGATGCTAGTCTGGGCTGATGTAGGGGCTGTGCTCCAGCTCTGACAAAGGAGATGTTTGTCCTCTGACCACTCTGGTGGTCATGGCCATCGCAATGCTCTCTGCCACTGCCTTCAGCACCTGGTCATAATGCCACCGGTAGCGACCTTTCCTCTAGGATTTAGAGCAGCTGCTAAGGATGTGCTCCAGTGATCCTCTTCCTGGACAGAGAGGACATGCTGGTGTATCGCTCTTGCCCCAGACATGGAGGTTTGCAGGGGTTGGCAAGACATCATAGACAGCCTGGATCATAAACTTAATGCGCTGGGGTACTGCCTGCAAGATGTCAGACCAGGAGATTTTCCACAGCAGCACACCTTCCCACCTTGCTCATGCTTCCTGCTGCCGCATGCCCACCATCCTGCTATTCCTCTCCTCTACAATGCCAGCCCGCACTTCCTCCAGGACTAGTTAGCATCTGTCCTCACCTTTGGCCTTGACATAGCGAGGTGGTGAGACGGAGTCCAGCCCCCTTCGCTCAGTTGACACTGTCCCCACCAGAGCCCTGTGCCTCAGCCGGGATTCTGCTACCACCAGCCCTTCCTGTGCCTTCCACTTCCTGACCATCTGTACCTGGATGCCTGCTGCTGCCATTTTAGGGTCCTTGGAATCCCTGTACTGCAGCACCTCTCTTATGCGGGAAACCCTGAACTCCTCGTCCAGGCTGCTGAAGGGAAGTTGCAGCTTACTGCGCTTCCCGTACAGTGCTGTGCCACTCAGACTATGAGGTAGGCCCAGCCATCTTCGAAGGTACTTACTGACCTTTCTCTCCAGTAACTCCACAGTTGTCACAGGCACCTCGTATACCAGTAGCAGCCATAGGATTCTGGGTAGGATGCCATGCTGGTAAATCCAGGCTTTGAATCTTCCAGGTAAGCCTGACTTGTCCACCGTGGTGACCCAGCTCTCAAGCTCCTTGGAAGTTGATTGGACGGCAGTTGCATCTCTGAGGCTACAGTTGAAGACCTTCTCCAAGCTCTTGACTGGCTTCTCAGCGATAGATGGAATTGTAGTGCCATCCAAGGTAAAACAAAACTTGTCCACTGCTTTGCCCTTCTTCATGGACCCAGATTTAGCTGGTATGAAGCTCATTCCTGCCCATGCGATGAGCTTTTCCAGGCCCTGGAGGATCCACCTGCCACCAGGAACTGATGTTGTCGTGACAATGAGGTCATCCATAAGGGATCTGATCGGGGGCTGCCGAACACCAGACTTGATCAGCGGGCCTTTACACTCTGCTTCAGCTGCCTTGACCATCATATTCATGGCAAAGACAAAGAGAATAACAGAGATTGTGCACCCAGTTACAATCCCCTTCTCCAGCCTATGCCAGCCTGATGTCATAGCTCCAGAAGTGACTCTCAGTCTGAAGTTCATAATGAGGTCCTTGACTTTTCTAGGAACATGGTGTTGGCGCAGTGTAAACTCCACCAGTTTGTGGGATATTGACCCATACGCATTGGCGAGATCTAGCCAAAACACGACCAGGTCTCCCTTCCCCATGTGCACCCCCCGATCAGCTGGGTGACTACTCCAGTGTGTTCCCGGCAGCCAGGCACTCCAGGAATTCCACCGTTCTGCACTGAAGTGTCGATGTAAGCATTCTTGAGGAGAAAGTTCGTCATCCGGTGGGACAAGACACCAAAGAAGATTTTCCTGTGCCTGATTTATCAAAGAATGAAGTTGTGATAACATGAGTGCAAACACTAGATGCCATCTTTCTGCATTTTATCTCCCATATGATAGTTCCATAATGAACATCAAGCCTACATTATGGAGATTTGCACAAAATAACTCATGCATCAGACTTAAATAGTTTTCTACAAGGAATGTCTGTGATACATTATTACATTACATAGGAATATATGTTTATGAAAAATCTCATTGCCATCAGCAGTTTAAAAGGACAAAATCATCTGATGTCAAATAAAATTAATACTATTCATTAGAAGGATATTTTCATTTTTGCCATTTTTCCAGTGAGAAAGAAAGGCAGATCCTTTAGCTCCTTCGCTTCAGGCTAAATGAAACAGTACTAATTTTGACAGTCATGAAACAGCTGGAACAGGGATTGGAAACACTGATAATTAAAAAGTTAATGCCATTAATCTGACATTTATAGAATTTTAACAAATCACACATTTTATGGCCCTCAATCAAAAGGCTTTATATCACCAGTATTATTATAATTGAGATACAGCAGAAACAGTACTGCGAAAATTGTTATGAGAATAATGAAAAGCACAAATCAACTTAGGCACAATGGAAAAAAAAATCCATTTCAGAAAGCAAAGGCTTTTTGCTGAATTGCATGCATTTGCCTAATTGGAAAAAAACCTCTGGAATGAAAAAAGATCAAATTGTTTTGGTGTGATTTAGTATTGACAGAGGCTAACAGTAATTTTACATTCCAAAAAGAAACCTACTTGGCATATTAAAAAAACACAAGCCCATTACATCATCCTTCAGCAGCAAAATACTTCGTAGCCAAAACACAAGTGCTTTGAATCCTATCCAAAAATAAAGGAACTTCACAAAATATGTTACCAATGCTAGGTGCCGGGGAGTAGGTTAACTGATAAATGCTGTTATCACTTGTCTTTTGTATTTCTTTCCTTGTTGATAAATGTATTTGTATAGACAAGTTCAACGGTTGATGTGGTCATGGTGGGTTGAAAGACCAGTTTCTAAACTCAGCGACTACTCCATTTCTATTTAGTTTAGAAAATGCCATATTTTGAAGCCAACAAATTGCAGGGAAAATCTAACTGGGCCAACACAGCCTTTTTTTTCCAGTTTTAGTTTTATATGGATGTATCCTTAAACACTAAGAAGATAACATTATCAAATCTCAAACAAACATGAATGTGAGTAATGATATCTAAATTGAGGGAAAGCAATCTTTTTTAAAAGTCTATTATTTTAGTTTTGGGTATTCTGCAAAGCCCAACATTTTCAAATACGCTTGACATACATAACTTCTTTCAGAGCCCCAGTGAAACTATAGAAACAAGATCCAACAAACAGTACAACGTACACTCCCAATGAATTTTACTTACCCAGCCTGTGTGGATCTTCCTTTCTCTGGTCCCATTTTTCACTGTTCAAATAAGCTGCAGAGAGTAGGCACCTTTTGGTAACTGTATACAATAAAAATATATATGAAATAAGATTATTTCATTGAAGGATTATAGCAGAACATTAGGCAAACTTAAGTCTAAAAAAGGCAATGAATAGTTGAAAGAAATTGTGGATGTTACCCAGAATATGTGGAGGTCTTAATGGTACGTGTTCAGATGATACCACAAGAAAATAGTATGCAGATGAAGAGAAGCAGGCTGCCGTTAAATAGATCTGCAGGATGCTCTAGCTCAACAGCTGCTTTTGTCTGCTTCCCAGAATTGAGAAAGAGCCTTTGATCTGAAACATCAACTCAGTTTTGCTTCCCACAGTTATGACCTGACTTATTGAGTACTTCTAGCATTATTTGTATTTATTTAATATTTCCACCATCTGCAGTTTTATCTTAACGCCAGCCAGGGTAAACATTAACTCGACATCTATCCTGTCAAGCTTTGGAAGCATTTCATGTTTCAATGAGACCACCTGTCAATCTTCAAAACTCAAGAGAATACATTCCTAGTTGACTTAATCTTTCCTCATACAAAAGAAATTCACAATCCCAGCATTTAATCTCAGCAGTTCTCTCAAATGCAAATGCATTCTTGCTCATGGAGGCTAAACCTGTGTGAAAAAAATATCTAGATGCACTCTCATCTGTGCTCCATATAATTGAACTCTTTATTCCTGTACTCAAATGCTTTTGCAATGTAGGCCTTTGCACCATTTACTCCCTCACACTTCATATTAATTTCCAACCTGGATAACCTCAAATCTTTCTACCTCATCTCCCATTTGCCATCTCCTTCTAATTTACCACTGAAATCTTCTGTCTTCCACTATCAGATTTCCCCTCCTCCAATCCTTTAGCTCTTTTACCAATCAACCTCTCAGCTCTTCACTTCACCCTCCCTCAGTTTCACCTATCACCTACCTCCTGTGCTTCATCCTCCCCTCCCCCCACTTTCTTACTCTGACTTCTCATTCTTTCTAGTCCTGATGAAGGGTTTTGGCCTGAAATGTCAACTGGTTACTCTTTTCCATGGATACTGCCTGCCCTGCTGAGTTCTTCCAGCATTTTGTGTGTTGCTTTGGATTTTCAGCACTTCCAGATTTTCTTCTGTTTGCGCTGTCTTGTTACGTATTTAACATGCAATATTTGAGTAATATTGTAAATATATTATTTGAGTATACATTCTTTGTTGTTTACACAATTCATTGCAGGTTATATGTAAAGGTACAAGAATGGCACACGTAATCACACCATCACATCATAAGTGGTGGCGGAATGACATATGCCTCAATAAATAAACAAACTAAGCTTACAGGTTCTCCCAGGCTCCTGTGGTTTTTCTTTTGATTAGTTTTTGGAATTACAAAATGTAACAAGTCTCTCCTTCGATAGGTTACTCATATTAGAGTAATGTATTGGCAGACTGACACCCTTTCAATGAAAGGTCTATAAAACTGATAGGCAGAAGCACAAAGAAAACAGCTTGTGCTAACATGGCAGAAATAAAAAAAACCTTTATATGTTAGAAATCAAATATATTATAAAACCAAAAAAAATCTGAAATACAATTGAGGCAGGTTCATTGGCTATATTTAAGAGTACGTTAGATATGGCCCTTGTGGCTAAAGGGATCAGGGGGTATGGAGAGAAAGCAGGTACAGGGTTCTGAGTTGGATGATCAGCCATGATCATACTGAATGGCGGTGCAGGCTCGAAGGGCTGAATGGCCTACTCCTGCACCCATTTTCTATGTTTCTATGTTTAAGTCAGACAGCATCTGTGAAATTAAAGTTAATTTTTCATGTCAGACAGCCCGAGCTTCAGAATCAGGTTTATTAACACCGGCATGTGATGTGAAATTTGTTAACTTAGCAGCAGTAGTTAAATGCAATACATAGTATAGCAGATAATAATAATAAACAAGCAAATCAATTACATATATTGAATAGATTAAACAAAGATGCAAAAACAGAAATACTGCATATTTTTAAAAAAGTGAAGTAGTATCCACAGCTTCAATGTCCATTTAGGAATCGGATAGCATAAGGGAAGAAGCTATTCCTGAATCACTGAGTGTGTGCCTTTAGGCTTCTGTACCTCCTACCTGATGGTAACAGTGAGAAAAGGGCATGCCCTGGGTGCTGGAGGACCTTAATAATGGACACTGCCTTTCTGAGACACCACTCCTTGAAGATGTCCTGGGTACTTTGTAGGCTAGTACCCAAGATGGAGCTGACTAGATTTACAACTTTCTGCAGCTTCTTTCGGTCCCGTGCAGTCGTCCCTCCATAACCAGACAATGATGCAGCCTGTCAGAATGCTCTCCACGGTGCAACTATATAAGTTTTTGAATGTATTTGTTGACATGCCAAAACCTCATCAAACTCCTAATAAAGTATAGCTGCTGTCTTGCCTTCTTTATAATTACATCGATAATGTTGGGGCCAGGTTAGATCCTCAGAGATCTTGACACCTAGGAACTTGAAGCTGCTCACTCTCTCCACTTCTGATCCTTCTATGGGGCAGCTTCAATTTCAACTTTCAGAAGCGTCATGAAACCGGAACTTAACCTGCTTATTGATTGGTCATGTAAATAAATCTGATGCCGTTGTCTCAAACGACCGGGTAGTTTTCTGAGACCTGGCCACAGTTATCCCTTAACTTAAAACACACACACAATACTTGACAATTTTAATTCCAGTGAGTTTACTCTGCACCGATTACCACTTCCTTCCAATGTTACAATGACCATGCTTGAAACTGAATTGGCTGTAATAAACTTTGAAATACCCCTACAGGACCTCCTCCTTCACTAGTGCACCTGGTTGACGTTTCTAAGCTCGGTTGTGCCAGGTTGGTTTGCTCTGCTACCGCTCATTAGACACCAGAAATCCCGCAGCTACCAGCTCCCACGCGGGGTGGCTTACAGAGCCTCTCTCCCTCCCTCCGACTTCACTGCACAACTACACCCCGCCGTACAGAGCCCGAGACCTCTAGCTGCAGGGTTCACGTTCTGGCGGCCTTACTGACGAGCCCGGTGCCCTTCGGCCCATTGGCTGATACCTGGCCGCTCCGCTGCCACTCCGAGTCTGCCGAACAGAGCGCATCGCCGTAACCAGGCCGCCATCTTGGAACGCACCAGGGGCCTTCTCGGTAGGTTGGTACAGCGGATAAAATAAATAAAAATAAAATTCAAACAAAATGGTTGCTATTGTTAATCCTTCTTGTCTTTCGGGTAAAAGAACAAAATGGTTGCTATTGTTAATCCTTCTTGTCTTTCGGGTAAAAGAACAAAATGAGCCGTGACCGCGTGCAATTTCTCCGCAGAAGGTCACAGGTCAGGTTTCGCAGAAGAGGCGTGAAGCGTGGCCGCGCTCGGAGGAGAATGGCGGTGATTGTGACGCAGGGGCTCCGCGTCCTGCTGCAGAGCCTCAGGTCCGCTCCGCCGCCGAGACCCCGCGTCCGCGACTGCCGGCGCTGCGGTGAGTACGCGGGAGAGCGGCCGATCGGCCGGCAGGGTCCTCCCAGTCACCGTCTCCGTATCTTTAGTGAACCACCTCAACACCACAGCTGCATTGGTGTACCAGGCACTTGGCAGACCCCCTTTAACTCGGCATCGTCCTTCTGCATGTAATTTTTAAAATAAGGCGTTTTACAAAGCTGTTAAAACAGAACCCATTTTTCAGTCAATGTCACCGATTGCGCACCGCTTTCAAAGATAATGCGTGGTGGTTTCATTAGTTGAAATGCGCTCTTGATGCTTACTGGCCAATGACAGTTCTTAAGTTTAAATAAAAACTGAATAACTTAAAAGTAGGAAAGGATCTTGTTAAACGTTTATAACAAACGTGTTTTCTCATGCAATGTAAGGACAATATCTTGAGTTAGATTGTGAATAACTAATACAGTATTTTTCAGGTTTTAATGTTATCGGAATGGGATTTTATTGGAATTACGATTATTAACTATAATTAACAATCTAATCAGGTGCTTGGGGAAATAGTTAAACTTGCTAGACAGTACACACACGATGCTGGGGGAACTCGGGGTTAGGCAGCATCGATGGAAATGGATAAACAGCTGATGTTTCAGGATTGGAAAGGAAGAAGGCAACATATAATGTGAGAGGAGGGGAAGGAGTACAAACTAGAAGACCCTGGTGGAAGGGTCTCTGCCTGAAACATCGACTGTTTTTTTTTCATTTCCACAGATGCTGAGTGAGATCCTGGTGAGTTGCTCCAGCATTTTGTGTGTGTTGCTGCTGATATCCAGCACATGCAGGATTGGTGAAGCCAGGTGGGTGGGGAGGAGGGATGAAGTAAGGAAGCAGAGAGTGATAGGTAGAAAAGGTGAAAAGAGCTGGAAAATAAGGAATCTGATAAGAGGGTGGACCGTGGGAAGAAGGGAGGATGTTAGGCAGATAAGAAGAAAAGAAGGAGTAAGAGGGGAGTAAGAATTGGAAAAGAGGGAAGACAGAGGGGGAAAATACGGATTGTTAGAGAAACTGATGTTCGTGCCATCATGTTGGAGGTTAACCAGATGGAATATGAGGTTTTGCTCCTCCAACCTGAGAGTAGCCTCATTGTGTCAGTAGAGGGGGCCATCAACTGACATGTCGAATGGGGACTGGAATTGAGATGGCTGGACACCAGGAAATCTTGCCTTTTGCAGATGGAGCAAAGTCCTCAACAAAGCAGTCCGCCAATCTATGTTGGATCTCACTGAAGTAGAGGAGGTTGCATTGTAAGCATTGGATGATAGTAAAACCCAACAGCTTCGCAGGTGAAGTTTTGCCTCAGCTGGAAGGTTGGTTTGTGTCCCTGAATAGAGGTGAGGGAGAAAGTGAATGTGTAAGTGTAGTACTTCTGCCGCTTGCAGGGATATGTCCCAAGAGGAAGATTAGTGAGGAAGGACAAATGGACGAAGGGAATCATGGAGAGAGCATTCCCTGTGGAGAGTGAGGGGGAGGTAAAGAGGTTTTTGGTGGTAGGATCTTCTTGTAGATAGCAGATACTGTAGATAATGTTGGATGCAGAGGATCATGGGGTGGGCTCAAGAGGAACTTTATCCTTATTAAGATGGTGGGAAGATTGGCTGAGGCTGAGAGCAGATATCTGGGAAATGGAGAGCACTGGAGGGGTGGGGGGAAAGGGTGAAGGCTTCATCAACATTAGAGGAAGGGAACAGTTCTTTGAAGCTGGACATCTCTGATGTTCAGGAAAGGAAAGCCTCATCCTGAGTACAGATCCGGCAAAGACAAAGGAACTGAGAAATGGAAATGGCCCTTTTACAGGAGATTGGGAGGGGGAAGGAAGAGATAAACTCAAGATAGTTATGAGAGTTGGTAAGTCTAGTAAAGATAGACAGTTTGTCTTGGAGGTAAACAATTGAGAAAGGAGAGAGAGATGTCAGAAATAGACCAAGTGAATTTAAGCACAGGATGGAAGTTGGAGGCAAAGTTAATGAAATTGATGAGTTCAGCATGGGTACATGAAACAGCACCATTGCAGTCATCAATATAGCACAGAAACAGTTGGGGAGCTTTACCAGAGAAGGATTGGAATATGGACCCTACATAGCCAACAAAAAGGCAGGCCCTTGGCTGCACCTTAAGTTTGGAGAAAATGGGAGAAGCCAAAATAGAAATCTTTGCGTGTAAGTACCAGTTCTGCCAGATGGAGGAGGGTGTTGATGGAGTGGATCAGGTCTATTGTTGAGAAAGAAGCAGAGAGCTTAAGGCCTCCTTGATGGGGGTGATAGAAGTGACTAGGGACTGAACATCCATGGTGAAAATGTGGCAGTCATGGCCAGGGAATTTAAAGTTGTTGAGATCATGAGTGGCAGAAGTGTCGCAGATGTACGGACTGAACCAATGGATATAAAATGGAGTTGAGGTATGCAGATGTAAGTTCAGTGGGGCAGGAGCAGGCAGAAATGATGAGCCTACTTGGACAGTCAGGTTTATGTATCTTCTAGATAGAAATAAGCATTGTGGGGTAAGGGAACTATGAGATCATTTAAAAAAAGACTGAAGTGATAGAGAGTTCTAGATCTTTGCTAAAGGCAATATTATTGCAGAGTGATGTAAAGGAATGCATTTTCATTGCTTAGCGAAGAATGTTGAAATTTAAAAAGCATCTGCTGAATCCAAAGTGTGGAGTGAGCATGGAAAGTGTTAGAAGATAACTGCTTTGATCTTACTTAAAACTGGAGCAAGTTTTTAATTTGCTCCAACAGTAGATGTCAGATGACGAATCACAAAAATCAAGCTGGTCAAGAGCCAAAATTGGTGAAAAGGACAAAACCAGCGATTGTGATGTGACAAACCATCTAGCGTCACTGCTTGAAGATAGATCGTGCACTGTTTGGGATTTTTCCAGAGCCACCTTTTAAGTGTTATCCTGTGCCCAGCAATGAAAAGGTTAGGAGTATGTTAGATTAATTTCTTAATAAATCAGGTGAAAAGTGTACATGTCATTGATATTCTGCCTCAGGATAAGATGCTGCTGTTGCTCGAAATCTGAAATAAAATGGTAAAGTTTACTAAAGAGCAAGGAAATACAAGAAGAAAAGAATCAGGAGGTCTAAAAGCAGCAGTCTCCAGCCTACTAAAAGCATGAATGAGTTCTAAATACAGTAGTTATGAGACGATTGGACAATCCATATGGAGAAACAGTAATTCAGGGGAAGTTCAATGAAAGAAATGACTAATGGTGAGCAGACCATTTTATTAGTACAAACAAATGTGTTTTAGATTGCAGAATCTAAATCTTTGCATCATCCTTTTGTTTTGAGCCTTATTTATTGATGTATTACCATACATACTGTTTACTCAGATTTATGCAGGCAAGGAATGTCATTGCACTTTGCTGAATTTAATAAGAAACTAATCTGAATCAACTTTTATTTATTTTTGTATCTGCAGCCAGACGATATTTACTGTCAGACAATGTGATACGTTTGCTGGAGTTCCAACAGAAGAAGGTTGCACTTGCAAATCAGTTATATATCAGTAGGGGTAAGATATATCAATATGTAATTGAAAAGATGTTAAGATTTAAAAATGGGTAATTTATGATTGAGTAAAGAGTTTGAATATAAGTGCATGAGACTGTTGTTAAAAGAACATATTTATTGAGCTACTGATTTATTCTTCAGCTGTTTTAGAACTTTGAAGTTTCCTTAAAGTGATAACTTGCACGAGGTTAGGTGTGTATTGATGGAGTACTTAAATGTAGTTCTGTCAGTATTTGACTTTAAGAAGATCTGCATTCTCCTTTTGCTGATTCATCTTTCTGATGGTTTTCCATTCATTACAATTGGCCCCTCCAACAAGCTGTCCAGTGAAAGAGTTTACTATTGTTTCCAGCCTGATAGTTCCACGTTTGGAAATACTCAATATTTTTTTTTTCAAATCTTTTTATTATTATTATTCAAAAATACACAGGTACATCGAAGTAATAACACTTACAATGCCTCAAAAAAATTATCTTAAAGATTGAAAATTTTTGTGAATAAAAAAAAACCCTACTAAGCAAGAAAAGTGAGAGAGAAAAAAGAACCCATTGAGGGCACAACCCCGGAGCCATGCGTCATATAGAAAGCATCTAAGAATAAACATCAAACCACCAACAAGAAGAAAAAATATATCAAAACAAAATTTACACTTAGATCGTGGAGGAAATCTATCAGTTAACTGCAATGATAGTAATGAGCAAATGAGCCCCATCTCTTCTCAAAATCAAATAAAGGTTCAGAGGTCCGACTTCTAATTTTCTCCAAGCTAAGACACAGCATCACTTGAGAGAACTATTGTGACAAAGTAGGAGCTGATATATACTTCCATTTCAACAAAATGGCCCTCCTAGCTATTAATGTAACAAATGCAATAACATGTTGGTCAGACACAGAAATACCATGGATATATTGAGGAATTATTCCAAAAAGCACAGTCAATTTATTAGAACACACACAAAATGCTGGTAGAACACAGCAGGCCAGGCAGCATCTATAGGGAGAAGCGCTGTCAACATTTTGGGCCGAGACCCTTCGTCAGGACTAACAGAAAGGAAAGATAGTAAGAGATTTGATAGTGGGGGGAGGGGGAAATGTGAAATGATACATTTCCAACACCTCCCTCCCCTTTCTTGATCTTTCTGTCTCTATCTCTGGTGACAGCCTATCTACTGATATCTACTATAAGCCTACAGACTCTCACAGCTACCTGGACTATTCCTCTTCCCACCCTGTCTCTTGCAAAAAGGCTATCCCCTTCTCACAATTTCTCCGTCTCCACCGTATCTGCTCTCAGGATAAGGCTTTTCATTCCAGGATGAAGGAGATGTCTTCCTTTTTTAAACAAAGGGGCTTCCCTTCGTCCTCCATCAACTCTGCTATCAAATGCATCTCTCCCATTTCTCGCACATCTGCCCTCATCCCATCCACCCGCCACCCCACTTGGGATAGGGTTCCCCTTGTCCTTACCTACCACCCCACCAGCCTCCAGGTCCAACGTATAATTCTCCGTAACTTCCGCCACCTCCAACGGGATCCCACTACCAAACACATTTCCCCTCCCCCCCCCCCCCATCCCTTCCCACTGATCTCCCTCCTGGCACTTATCCTTGTAAACGGAACAAGTGCTACACCTGCCTTTACACTTCCTCCCTCACCACCATTCAGGGCCCCAGACAGTCCTTCCAAGTGAGGCGATACTTCACCTCTGAGTCGGCTGGTGTGGTATACTGCGTCCGGTGCTCCCGGTGTGGCCTTTTATATATTGGTGAGACCCAATGCAGACTGGGAGACTGTTTTGCTGAACATCTACCCTCGGTCCGGCAGAAAAAGCAGGATCTCCCAGTGGCCACACATTTTAATTCCACGTCCCATTCCCATTCTGATATGTCTATCCATGGCCTCCTCTATTGTCAAAATGAATCCAAACTCAGTTTGGAGGAACAACACCTTATTTACCGGCTGGGTAGCCTCCAACCTGATGGCATGAACATTGACTTCTCTAACTTCTGTTAATGCCCCTCCTCCCCTTCTTACCCCATCCCTGACATATTTAGTTGTTTGCCTGTTCTCCATCTCCGTCTGGTGCTCCCCCCCCCCTTCTTTCTTTCTTCTGAGGCCTCCCGTCCCATGATCCTTTCCCTTCTCCAGCTTGGTATCACTTTCGCCAATCACCTTTCCAGCTCTTAGCTTCATCCTACCCCCTCCGGTCTTCTCCTATCATTTCGCATTTCCCCCTCCCCCCACTACTTTCAAATCTCTTCCTATCTTTCCTTTCGGTTAGTGCTGATGAAGGGTTTCGGCCCGAAACGTCGACAGTGCTTCTCCTTATAGATGCTGCCTGGCCTGCTGTGTTCCACCAGCATTTTGTGTGCGTTGTTGTTTGAATTTCCAGCATCTGCAGATTTCCTCGTATTTGCTTGTCAATTTATTAGGTTGTAAATTGATTCTAAGTGCTTTAGAAATTGTCAAAAAGACTGACTTCCAGAACGGTTTTATTATAGAACATGACCAGAACATATGTGTCGGTGTAGCTATCTCAGTTTTGCATCTACCACAATACTTGTCAACATTGGGAAATATTTAGAAAGTCTCTCTTTTGTCCAATGGTAACAATGTACAATTTTAAATCGAATCAGTGAATGACTAGTACAGACCGAGGAAGAGTTAACCAACTTCAGAATCCGCGTCCAATCCTCCCATATAAAAGTCAAATTGAGTTCTTGCTCCCAATCCTGTTTAATCTTAAGTAAAGGACGCTTATCCCATTGTAATAATAAATTATAAATTCTTCCAGTAGAACCTTTCATCGAGGGGTTCATATTCATAATAGTATCTAACAAGTCTTATAACAAGTCTTTGTGATATGGTGCAACTCAAACTACCTGCGTCTCAATATCACCAAGACCAAGGAGATGGTGGTGGATTTTAGGAGATCCAGGCCTCATATGGAGCCAGTGATCATTAATGGAGAATGTGTGGAGCAGATTAAGACCTACAAGTATCTGGGAGTACAGTTAGACGAGAAGCTAGACTGGACTGCCAACACAGATGCCCTGTGCAGGAAAGCACAGAGTCGACTGTACTTCCTCTGAAGGCTGGCGTCATTCAATGTTTGTAGTGAGATGCTGAAGATGTTCTATCGGTCAGTTGTGGAGAGCGCCCTCTTCTTTGTGGTGGCGTGCTGGGGAGGCAGCATTAAGAAGAGGGATGCCTCACGTCTTAATAAGCTGGTAAGGAAGGCGGGCTCTGTCGTGGGCACAGAACTGGAGAGTATGACATCGGTGGCAGAGCGGAGGGCGCTGAGTAGGCTACGGTCAATCATGGAAAACCCTGAACATCCTCTGCACAGCACCATCCAGAGACAGAGAAGCAGCTTCAGCGGCAGGTTGCTGTCAATGCAATGCTCCTCAGACAGGATGAAGAGATCATTATTCCCCAACGCCATTCGGCTCTACAATTCAACTACAAGGGGCAAGATATGTTAAAGTGCCGGGGTTAGGACTGAGCTTAAGTTACCACTCAATGCACTTTAGTAAACTATTTAAGAACTTTTTAAAAGCTATTTATTAATGCTTTTTGAGAGGGTGATTTTAGATGCATATCATATTTATATTGAGTTAAATACTGTATGTAATTAGTTTTGCTACAATAAGTGTATGGGACATTGGAAAAATGTTGAATTTCCCCTTGGGGATGAATAAAGTATCTATCTATCTATCTATCTATCTAAGTCAGCCTCCAATATGTAAGGAAAATTACTTAAATATTTTTGTAAAAAATGTCTAACTTGAAGATATTGTAAAAAAAATGTAAATATGAAAGAGAATATTTATCGACTAATTGTTCAAAAGACAACAATCTGCCTTCTTATTGGACTTAATACCCTTATTTTTCCAAAGTAAAAAAATTGGATCACTCCAGGAAGGTTTAAAAAAGTAATTGCGTTAAACTATACTACAAAGTTTAAATTTTTTAAGATTAAAAAAATTACGGAACTGGTGCCAAATTTGTAAAGAATGCTTAACCACAGAATATAAATTTAAATTAGCAACTTTAGCTAATTGTGTAGTAAGAGCAACTCCTAATAACAAAGTTAAATAAAACTGTTTCATAGCTCTCAGTTCCAGGTCTACCCAGATTGGCCGATCAATCCTATCGCCCCAATATAACCAAAAGGACATATATTGCAAATTAACAGCCCAATAAAACATTCTTAGATTAGGCAAAGCCAGACCTCCATCCTTTTTCAACTTTTGTAAATGATTTTTACTGATCCTTGGTCTTTTATTATCCCAAATAAAAGATAGAATAATAGAATCAATCCGATCAAAAAACTTTTTAGGCAAAAATACAGGAATATTCTGAAATACGTATAAAAATTTTGGTAAAAATCATAATTTTAACTACATGAATACGACCAACAAGTGAAAATGTACGTGGGCTCCATCTACTAAATGAGTACTTAATAGAGTCCACTAAAGGAGGAAAATTAGCTTTATAAAGATCCTTTTTTTTTTGTAATTCTGATACCTAAATATCTAAATGAATCCATAACTTTTGAAAGGAATATTATATATAGAGACAAATTCATTTAAAGGAAGCTAAAATTTATTTTATATCCTGAAAAATCTCCAAATTTGACAAATAATTTTAGCAAAGCAGGAATAGATTCTTCAGGCTTAGATATATATACACCAATAAATCATCAGCGTAAAGAGAGATCTTGTGCATGGTCCCATTCATAAAAATCCTACAAATATTTCTGGCTTCACGAAGAGCAATAGCAAGGGGTTCTAATATTAAGTTAAATAACAAAGGACTTAATGGACAACCTTGTCTTGTTCCCCGTGATAGCTGAAAAAGGGGAGACCTACAGTTATTGGTGACAACAGTCACAACAGGAGCTTTATATATCATTTTAATCCATTTATTAAAATTAATAGCAAAACCAAATTTTTCTAAAACATTAACTAAATATTTCCATTCGACTCGGATCAAATGCTTTTTCAGCATTCAAAGATATAACATGTTGTGGAGTTTTAGAAGAGGGCGAACATATAATGGTAAATAATCTCCGAACATTTGAAAAAGAATAACGACCCTTTATAAAGCCTGTTTGATCTTTAAAAACGATTTTACCCAAAATACTGTCCAACTGATTGGCCATTATCTTTGAGAGAGTCTTAGCAACAACATTCAGTAATGAAATAGGTCTGTATGAGGCACAATCACAATCCTTTTTGAGGATTAAAGAAATAGAAGCTTCATAGAAAGTAGAAGGTAAGCCACTTTTCACAAAAGAATCTTTAAACATCTCCAACATATATGGAGAAAGTAGTTTTCCAAATTTTTTATAAAATTCGACAGGATAACCATGAAGTCCCGGGGCCTTACCAGATTGCATTGAAAAAATAGCTTTATGGATTTCAGATTCAGTAATTTGGGCATCAAAAGTTTTTTGATCCTCAGCAGAAATTTTAGGGAAAACAATCTTTCATAAAAAAAACATTCATTTCAGAAGAATCTACTGAAGATTGAGATTTATCAAGTTCAGTATAAAAATCTTGGAAAATCTTATTGATTTCTTCATATTCCCGAGCCAAGGTACCATCCTTTCTATGAATTTTCAAAATTTGCATTTTGGCTCTAGCCGATTTTAATTGAAATGCAAGTAATTTATTATTTTAATCTCCAAATATATAAAATTGGCTCTTTAACTTAAGTAGATAACCTTCGATTGGATGAGTTAATAATAGGTTATATTGTGATTGAAGTTCCACCCTTTTTTAAAATAAGTCAATATTACGGGAAACCGCATAGATATTATCTAAATCTTCAATTTGTTTTGAAATTTTATCTAATTCTGCTTTTGTCTGTTTTTTTAGTTTAGCTGAATAAGAAATAATCTGACCACGTAAAAATGCTTTGAATGTATCCCATATAATTAATTTGGACAATATTCAATATTTTTGGGTCAGGATCTGGCTGTGCACTGACAGCCTCTGAAATTGGATGACAACCTAATAGGTGAAATATAGTTGAGGTACAGAAGGAATGACATCTCCTGTGGGATGTTATCCTGGCAAGAGTTACTTTTGTAAAGGGGAGCAAGGAAAGGTCACCTATTCTATGGAGGGACAGAAGGTCAGCTGTAGCCTTTGTATTAGATGGAGTTTATTTCTTTTCCTTGTGCATTGCAGATTTTTATAAATTTTTGAATGATTTATCCCTCTGGAAATGAAATCAGCTTTTCACAAATGATATTTGTTTCTCTCTTAGTCCTCTAACTGGCATTTCAAAGTATTATCTATCAGCTACAGAAATTAAGGGAAAGAAGGTTAAGGTTAGGGGTCTTTCTACGTCAAAAATGTATTTTATCAATCGGATTTTTAAAATTAGGCAATTTCATGGGAGAACATTGAAATATAAAGTAGAAAAGTTAGAATAAAAGAATTGCTTGCCATTTAGGAACAGTATATTTATATGCATTATGCTGCTTTGTAGTAAAGGGACTAGGGCGCACATTTAGATAGATAGATAGAAATCGTAACATTTTTTTCATATAGTTAATACCTGGAAATTTAGTAGAATTCTTGAAATCATGAAAGCACATCTCTTGATTTGAACTCAGCTGCACTAATGAAAAGAAAATGTCCAGCTGTTTCTGTAGCTTTGTGGAGCCAGTGTCTTGTTGTTTATTTATTTACTTATTTTACCTATTAGTTTCTAAACCTGTAGTAGTTGTTTTTTATGAATATCAGAAATAAACATGAAGAGGCAGGGGAAGACTTACTAACTGCTAAAGGTATTTTGTACTTCGGAAATTTTGTTCATCTTTTAGTCACTTGCTTTTCACACAAATGTGTTAATTTTACAGATCAATATTTCAAATCAATTCAGGAAAAATTAAATACAAATGAACTAATCCTCAAGGATGATTTAAAAATGTTGTTGCATTTGTGCCAAATGCCAGCAGATGTAGAACTAGCAAAGGATGTAATTTACAGGTATGTTACTAAAATGTTAAACAGAATTTATCGTATAATTGTGAATTACTGCATAAAGAATAATCTTTTTATTCATTACTTCCTCATCAGAATTGAAGATAATGTCTGCTGACAGTTATTTTTGTATTTCAGCTTTCCACTTTTTGGACACTTTTAGGCAATAAAATTCTCCAATGTAAGCTGAGTTTAAAGTAACAACTTTCAGCAGCTCTACCCTGAAACTTTACTGTTAAGTGCTAGAAATACTCAGCTAATTTAGCATTTCTGTGGAGAGAGAAACAAGTTTTCATTTCAAATTGATAACATTTCCTCATGAAGTATATAGGCTGATACAAGCTGGGTTGTTTGTAAACCTCCAGCTTGTTTCAGCCCATACATATGAAATAAAACTTGGGAGACCAGCAGCATGGATTGGTTGGTAGCTTTGAGATTGCAAGCAACTTCTAACTTGGGAGTTCAGTTTGTGGTGTCATTTCCAACTTGCAAGCTGTACTGCCTAAGAACAGTGCACAGGAATGGAACCCTGGTGTAACCCGGGGAAATTCAGAGTGGAATGAATGTGAGTTCACAGAGGAAGAATGGAGTAGTTCCCAGTAGAGAAAGGGAAGGGCTCTGAACTGAGGAGAACTTAAATGACACACTGTAGTCATGTTGGTTATAAAAAGGCAGTGAAACAAAACCAGGTATCTCTGAAGGAGGTGTAAATGGCATCAGATGATTGAATCCTAAACTTAACAGAAGTGGAGAGGAAAGGCAAACTGACTGTTAGAGAATGTGAAGTTAAAGCTATAATGACTCATCGTCTTGATGCTGTTGAATTCAATGTTGAGTCTTGTGAGCATAAAAGGGCAGAGAAATCAGAATGGTAGTGAGATGGAGAAATAAAGCAGAAGGCAACTAGAAGCTCGTGGTCGTCCTTTGGAATGAACAGGTGTGTTCTGCAAGCAATCGTCCATTCTGTGCTTGGATTCTCCAGTGAAGAGGAGACAAAATTGTAAGCACTGAAAGTACTAAAATTGTGCTAAATTAGAAGAAGTACAAGTGCATCCCAGCTGCACCTGGGCAGTGTGTTTCAGGCCCTGGATGTGGGAAGGGAAGGTAAAAGAACAGGTGCTGCATCTCCTATGATTCCAGAGAAATTGATGCACAAGAGTCACAGGGTAAGCAACGTTTTTGGAATACTGGAAGAAGAGAAGGTTGATGATGTTGGCATCACACTGGAGCAGTCTAAAATATTGGAGCCTCATCTATTGAATATGGAAGCTGGTGAGTGGAGGATGAAGTTAAGAGCAATCCTTGTTCTAGATTACAGGGAAGCAAGTGAGAATAGAAGTGTGGAAAATGGTAAAACCATGGTTAATAGCCCTGCACTAATGGTGGAGGCAAAGCCATAGTTAAAGAAAACATTTTATAAGCACTGTTGTGAAAGGAAATATGGTCGGACTGATGTGCTATTGTTGATAAAAGTTCGAGAGTAAAATGAACAAAAAGTCATGAAAAATCAGCTCTTTCCTTCCTCGTTACCAGCTGGCGTATTTCCAGTATTACTTGTTTTTATTTTGGATTTCCACATTCCGCTGGTTTTTTTTTGATGAACTGTGGAGTTAAAGTAGAAATTATTTAACATTTGAACAAGCCCTGCTAGAGTAAGGGCAGTGAAGATGGAAACGATTGCCAGGGTGACAGGTAGGCAATTCTGTGGACACAGAAAGGAAACACAGGATGGTAGTTTGCCTCTCAGTGCCAGGTTCCAAGATGTTTTTGGACTTGTCCACAATATCCTGAAAAGGGAAGGTGGTACATATTGGTAACAGTGACATAGGAAGAAAAAGGGAGGAGGTCCTGAAAAAAGAGTATGGGGAGTTAGGAAGGAAGCTGAGTAGCAGGACCTCAAGGGTAGTAATCTTGGGATTGCTGCCTATGCCACGCGACAGTGAGGATAGGAATTGAATGAGGTGGCAGATAAATGTGTGGCTGAAGAATTGGAGCAGGGGGCAGGGTTTCAGATAATTGGACTTCTGGGGCAGGTGGGACCTGTACAAAAGGGATGTGGGTTGCACTTGAATCCGAGGGGGACCACTATTCTTTTGGGTAGATTTACTAGAGCTGTTGGGAGTGATATAAACTACGTAATATGGCAGGAGAATAGAAACCAGTATGGTAGAGCTGAGGGCGAGCCATTAGATTTACAAGTAGATGATGGGTAGAAAATGAATGTAAGGGAGGACAGGCCAATAATTGGGTGCAAATGCAGAGTTAAAGAGTTAAATTGTACCACAGAGCCAAAATTCAAAAGGGCGAAAAATGCAGGACTGAAGGTACTGTATAATGCACGTTGCGTTCAGAATAATATGGACAAACTAATGGCACAGTTAGAGATTGTTTGGTTTGACATTGTGGGCATCACTGAGTTGTGGCTGAAAGAAGGCCATAGTTGGGAGCTTAACATCAAAGGATATGCTTTGTATTGAAAGGATGAGTAGGAAGCCATAGGCAGTGGTGTGGCTCTGTGGTAAGAGATGGAATTACCTCTTTAGAAAGGTGACATAGGGTCAGAGAATGTTGAATCTTTGTGGGTGGAGTTAAGAAATTGCAAGGGTAAAGTATCCTTCATCGGAATTGTATATAGCCTTCCAAATAGTAGCCACGATGTGGGTTTGAGATATGCAAGGGGATTGGGAAAGTCAGGTTGGTGTTGGATTGCAAGGGAGGGAATTTGTTGAATGCATACGAGATGGCTTTTTAGAGCAGCTTGTGCTTGAGCCTACTCAGGGAAAGGCTATCTTAGATTGGGTGTTGTGTAATTACCCTGATCTTATTAGGGAAGCTTAACATAAAAGAGCCCTTAGGAGGCAGTAATCATAATATGATTGAATTCTTACTGCAGTTTGATAGGGAGAAGCACAAGTCACATGTATCAGTATTGCAATGGAATAAAGGGAATTATAGAGGCGTGAGAGAGGAGCTTGCCCAGGTGGATTGGAGGGGATGCTGACGGGGATGACAGCAGAGCAGAGATGGCTGAGGTTTCTGTGAATAGTAAACAAGACGCATGATAGATATGTCCCACAGAAGAAGTTGTTCTCAAATGGCGAGGGTAGGCAACTGTGGCTGACAAATAAAGTTAAGGACTGCATAACAGCCAAGGAAAGGGTATATAACGTAGCAAAAGTGAGTAGTTGGAATTTTGGGAAGCTTTTAAAATCCAACAAAAGGCAACTAAAAGAGCTATCGGAAGAGAAAAGATGAGATATGAGGGCAGACTAGCCAACAATATAAAGCAGGATACCAAAACATTTTTTAATTATATAGAGAGTATAAGGGAGGTGAGTGTTGATATTGGACCGCTGGAAAATGATGCTGGTGGGGTAGTAACGGGGGAACAAAGAAATGAAAGATGAACGTATTGAGTACTTGCATCTGTCTTCACTGTGGAAGACATTAGCAGTGTGCCAGAGGTCCTTGTGTGTCAGAGAGCCGGAGTGAGTGCCATTGCTAGGCAGACTCTGAGGTCTTAAGGTTCCAAAGTCACCTGGGCAAGAGGACTACATCCCAGAGTTCTGAGACAGGTTGCTTTAAGAAGGGAGGAAGACAAAAGAAAGGAACTTAAAGAGCAGTTCGCCTAACCTCAGTGGTTGGGAAGGTGTTGGAGTCTATTATTAAGGATGAGGTTTCGGGGTACTTGGAGACTAATGATATCATAAGTTAAAGTCAGCATGGCTTCTGTAAAGGGAAATCTTGCCTGACAAATCTGTTAGAGCTCTTTGAGGCAGTAACAAGCAGGGTGGACAAAGGAGAGGCAGTGGGTGTCATTTACTTGGATTTTCAGAAGGTGTTTGATAAGGTGCTGCACATGAGGCTGCTTAACAAGATAAAATCCTGTGGCGTTGCAGGAAAGATAGTGACATGGATAGTGGAATGGCTGATGGGCAGGAGGAATGAGCGGGAATAAAAGGGGACTTTTACGGTTGGCTGCCAGTGACTGGTGGTGCTCCTCAGGGGTCAGTATTGGGACTGCTGCTTTTCACAGCTAATCAGTGATTTAGATAATTGAATTGATGACTTTGTGGCAGTTTGCAGATGATATTAAGATAGGTGGAGGGGCAGGTGGTGCTGAGGAAGCAATGCAAATTGGAAGCTTGGGCAAAAATGTGACAGATGGAATACAGTGTTGGAAACTGTATGATAATGCATTTTGGTAAAAGGAACAATAGCGTGGACTATTATCTAAATGGTGAGAAAGTTCAAACATCGGAGGTGCAGAGGGACATGGGAGTCCTCGTGCAAGACACCCAGAAAGTTGATTTACAGGCTGAGTATGTGGTAAAGAAGGCAAATGCAATGTTGGCATTTATTTCAAGGGGAATAGAATATAAAAGCAAGGAGATAAAGCTGAGCCTTTATAAGACACAAGTCAGGCTGCACTTGGAGTATTGTCAACAGCTTGGGGCCTCATATCAAAAAAGATGTGTTGTCATTGGAGAGAGTCCAGAGGAGGTTCAGAAGGATGATTTTGTGAATGAAGGGGTTAATATATGCGGAGTGTTTAGCAGCTTTGGGCCTGTATTCACTGGAATTTAGAAGAATGCAGGAGGATCTCATTGAGACCTCCCAAATGTTGAAAGGACTAGATAGAGTGGATCCGGAGAGGATGGTTCCTATGGTGGGGGTATCCAGAACTTAGAGGGCAAAACCTCAAAATTGAGGGGTAACCCTTTAGAACAGAAGTAAGGAGGAATTTTTTTAGCCAGAGAGTAGTAAATCTGTGCAGTGCTCTGCTACAGACTGTGGTGAAGGACAGGTCAGTGCGTGTAATGTGGTAGTTGATCATTTCCTGATTGATCAGAGGATGTGGTGAGAAGGCAGGTGTGTGGGGTTGAGAGGGCTCTGGGATCAGCCATGTTGGAATGGCAGAGCAGACTGGGTGGACTGAAAGGCCTAATTCTGCTCCCATGTCTTATGGCCTTATGACTAAAAGGAAGAAGTGAAGTGTTGTGAGGCTGTCCTGGTGTGGGATGAAGGTGTGGAGGGAATGGACAACCTAGAAAGCAAAATGCTGCAGATGCTGGAAATCTGAAGTAAAACTAGAAAGCACTGTATGAACTTGGCTGGGCAGGCTGTGTTTGTAGAGGGGGTGGACTGTGGGGGGAAGAGAGAAACTGGTTTTGCTGTCAAGTATATCTATAGGCCAATCACTGTTATCCATTGAAATTACTTTTTACAGATTGAGTTCTAAAAAATAATCAAGTCCTCATCAGTCTTATAAGTAGTCATCAACCCATCATTCTTTGGTTATGCAATTATACCTACATTATAAAAGCAATGCAGGAATTTTTGGTGCCTAGATTACTCTGTAAATCTGGTAACATGATAAGAAACAGCATGAAATACAGACTTGGGAAATATGTAACCATATGAGTATTAAGGTCCCATAAGGAGTGCAATGATTTTTTTCATGTAACTTTAAGACAACTGTTGTGAAGTGATAGCCTCAGTAAATGAAACAAAAAACTTAATGAAACAAACAAAAAGAATTTATCATTCTTCATCAGAAAGCAAACTATTGCTTCCAAACCTTGTGGTAACGGGGAAAAAAATGCTGCGTTGTTTCTGTTTTTCCTGACTCTCTCTTTGTAAAATCCTAGCTCCAACTGTCTTGTAGCCTTACACCACAGCTTCCAGATCCCAAAGCAAGCACCACAGCTGTGTGCCTAATAAATACTGCTGAGTAATTGCTCTGTGAAAGCTGAGAAGATCAATAGTCAATCTGTTTGTTTCCAGCGTTCAACAACTCCTGAGGATACCCAGAAAAGCTGCAGTGTTGCTGGAAGGAGCATACTGAATCAGTAGTCCTGTAGATTTTGCTGTTATCTATCTATTTATCTGTATATTTATCTATCTATCTATTTATGAAGGAAGGAAGGAAAGCTCTCTGTACTCCAGCCCAGGCTTATTCCTACAGTGAAGATGCAAACACTGTGACGAAAATCCGATTGTCTGTCAGGGTCTTGTCAGTGTTGCAGAGAGTCCTTCCCTAGTGGAGCTGTTGATTTTCTAATGGGAAAACAATTAATAGTACAATGGGGAAGCAGAAGTAAATTGTTGGACAGTTTCTAAACCCTCCTCTCTAACCTCAACCTTTATTTCATCTAAAGTGATCATTTGAGCATGTCAGAACTGAAGATTCATCAAGTACAAATGAAAGGTTGAAATAAATCCGTTGCGTTAAGGTACACTGGACATTCTTTCTTCTTAGCAACACACTAGCATGGTGGTTAGCACAATGCTTTAGTAGCAGCAACTTGGCTTCTGACCATGACCATGTGGGTTTCTTCCGGGTACTCCAGTTTCCTCCCACAGTCCAAAGACATACTGGTTGGAATATTAATTGGTCATTGTAAATTGTCCCATGATTAGGCTTGGATTAAATCGAGGGATTGCTGGACAGCAAGGCGTGGCTCAAAAGGCCTATTTCGCGCTGTCTGTCATTAAATAAATAAGCACATGAAAATAAATGATGGGCTATCTATTGGGTTGTCAGCCAGAACTGATCAGTAGCTTCCTATCATGACAACAGTGGTGGGTTTGAAATTGAAATGATGACTAACTCTATAGTTTTGCAATTACCAAAAGAAAATTATTTATGTTTGTGCCAGATTTTTGAAAGATTCATTCATCTGGTCCCACTAATCTTTTATTTTCCATGGTCCTGTAATTCTTTTTCACAATCCCTATTGAAAGTCACTGTTGTACAGTATCTGCTTCAAAATCCATTTTAGGAAAAGCATTGCCAATCATAAGTATTTTCCTGGACCACTTGTCAATTACAGGTTTAGGTGCTGGCCCATCCACACAGTTTCTCGTTCTCCTCTCTTGGGGAATTTGAACAACTTCCTGAAAGCTATTCTGTCATTGTTATTGATGTGAGAGCAAGTGCCTGAATTTCTCTTCTCTCCAAGTGATTAATGTCTATCATCCTTCCTGCAATTCCAGTAATTCTCTCATTGTCCAAATTCTGAAGAGCTGATTGTTTTGCTAAAGTGAGTAATATATTAAGTTCTTTAAAATACTGATAATTGTGTTGGTGTGAGGATAACATAATAACCTGAGTACGAAGTTAATCAGTTATATCATAAGCTAGAACAACAGTTGCTGGGAGTTTTAATAACTAATTTAAGCACTACCATTTTGTATAATTCTGTGCCATTAATATGAAGTACAATAATGGTTTACCAACAGATACCATGCTGAAAACAAAAACATGGCCTTTGGAGAATTTAAGTTTGGACCTCTGTTTGTAAGGCTGTGTTATGAATTGGGTCTTGAAGGAACTGCAGAAGAGATGGTGAAAGACCAGGTACATCTTTTTGACTGAGATCGATAGCTGTTTATTAGGAGAGATAACAGATAAATGATGTTACCATGGAGCTCTTATACAGACAGGTAAAGAATTCTGCTGCATTTTAGAGTGATTGTCATTGATGTAATTCCTCTATGTATCAAAATAAAATCTAGCTTTCTGAAAATTATGATGTACATTTCCCTCAAAATTGAGACTGTGAGCCATTTATGGTCATAAATTTATACAGCATGAACATGGACCCTTTAGCCCAACTTGTCCATACTGACCAAGGTGCCATCCTGAGGTACACAGGCAAAAGGGACTTAGACCCATATTTCTGTAAACCTTTCCTATCTTACTTATCCAAATTTCTTCTAACCTTGGTAATTATGCTTGCCTCTACCATTTCTATTACTATGAATAAGTAAAGCCAAAGATCTGTACTTTTTTATTTTAAGTGTTGTTCATTGTAGTTAAATTTGTTTGATAGACAAAACATGTTTGTCCTCTCACATCTGATATATCACTAATGAAGTATAACTGTATTTCAAATTCTCAGCCTGTTATCAACTCTAATGACAGATCTGGAACCAATTGCTCTATTATGACAGCTCTCCGTACACCATCATTGTATTATGTATTTACAATTTCAAATGGACATTTTGCTAAAATCTCTACAAATATAGGTGTAATGTTTGTAACTATCATAAGTGAAGCACACTCGGATTTTAGTGATATACTAAATTATTGGATTGTTGTAAATCCATTTCTTTTTTCAACATTTCTTTCTTTAAAATAAAATGTTAAAGAGCATAACCTATTGCTTGTTAGAAGAGCAGAAAAATGTGGAAGGCAAGAGATTTCATACACAGTAACAACTTGAATTCATAAGGTACTTATATTATTAGTGACATCATAAGTACTGATAGGATGGCCAATGTCAGCAGTTCCAAAAGTTTATACCGTGTCAACTAGCTAGCTACATCAAGTCATGTAGGGTGACAACTTCCTTGTAAGAATCCTTGGTTTCCTGCATGTTGACTGATTTGGCCTACTGTGCGAGATCTGCCCTTCAGCATTCTCTTATGCATGTGGCTCAATGACATCAAGTCATTGAAGGATGGGGGGAGGGGGGTGGAATCTCATTGAAACGAATGTTCAAAGGCCTAGAAAGAGTAGATATGGAAAGGATGTTTCCCATGGTGGGAAAGCCTAGGACAAGAGGGCACAGCCTTGGGATAGAGGGGCACCCTTTCAAAACAGAGATGTGGAGGAATTTCTTTAGCCAAAGGATGGTGAATTTGTGGAATTTGTTGCCACATGCAGCTGTGGAGGCCAGGTTGTTTTATTTAAGGCAGAGATTGATAGGTTCTTGATTGGACATGGCATCAAAGGTTACGGGAAGAAAGCTGGGAACTCTAGTTGAGGAGGAGATAGGAAAAAAAAAGGATCAGCCATGATTGAATGACGGAGCAGACTCAGTGGGCCAGATGGCCTAATTCCACTCCCATGTCTTATGGTCTTAAATATGAGAAAAGTGACTTTGACTGTGAAATGATTGTTGGTGCCTAAAAGGGAGGATTGAGGATTAGAAAGTGCTGACCTGCAAGTTTCATACAGTCTCCAGAGTTTACAGAGAATATTGAGAAAATCAATTAAGAAAAATCCAGTGTGCCCCAGTTCTGTGGTTAAAATCCCTTGTTAATGTTAGAGGAGAGTGGCCAGACTGGTTCAAGCTGATAGGAAGGCGATAGTAACACAAATAATTGGACAATACAACAGTGGTGTGCAGAAGAGCATCTTTGAACACACATCATTGAAACGATAAGTGATGAGCAATAGCAGCAGAAGACCACAAACGTACATGCAGTGACCATTTCATTAGGTACAGGATGAATGTATTACCATGCTCAAGGAGAGCGTCCATTCTGTTATAATTAACTGGCTACTGAGTGTAGATGTTGGATCAATTCACGCAGTGGTTCAGAAATGTATACCTGAGGTGGAATACTAGTCACTTTTTATAGTAATACAATTTTTCTGTCAATGTCTTTGTAAATAAGCATGTTCGGTAAAAGTAAGGCAGCTTTATTTCAGTTGTTACGTATCCCATAACTGGATAACTTACCAGCAAAGATAGAGAGGTCTGTTGAAGTCTGTTGTCACTATTTTCAAACGTTTTTATTTATAAAGGGACACAAAAGTAGGGTTAATACATACATTCAGATAATGCACATCGTCAACATTCAATCTAAAGCGCAGGTATAGTAATAATCATCATTAAGAAGTGAGCTCTGCTGGTGTCTAGGGGTTAATAGATTGTCCGTTGGAAATATAAAAGTCACTCTGAAAGTCCTGCAGGCCTCAGCCCTTTGAAAATTGCTGGGTTTTGCGTGGGGCGACCGAGAGAGAGAGATTGGGGGGAGAAGAGAAAGAACTTGCCGAGTCTTGATGAATCTTCCGTGAAATCGGGGGAGCGTTGGTTTCCTCTCCCCGATGTTAGTTAAAAGCGGTTTTCTGTGATTCCAGCCACAAATTCCAATCCCGGAATCTTAACGCACGTGGCTTCCTTCAGAATGGCTTCCCGCTGCTGCGGGATCACTCTCTCGTGTCTTCTGGGTGCGTCTGAGGGGCTGCCCCCCTGACACTCTCCTTTATACTTCCTCATGGGGTCGCAGGTGTCAATCAGGTTGGGATGATGCAGTCTCTCTCTCAACCAGCCCACCTTGCCCGAGGGCTTTTCACATGGTCTCCATGAGACAATAGTCGCTGTTGTCTTTATTCTGTATCCCTGGTGGGACCTGCAATTTTGCACGTTTCTCTCTCTCTCCTACTGGGTCTACTGACCACCCCCCCCCCCCCCCCCCGTCTTTCGACGGGTGCTCTTGTGATTCTCACAAAGGAGGGGGCTGGGATCATAACGCAGTAAGTAATGGAGCACTACAAACAAGAAAGTTGAATTGAGTTGGTGGAGAAACAAGATATTGCAGAAAGTCCCATAAATCTTGGCAGAAAATTACTGGTACCATCTAGGACTAGGGGTACAGGAATGGGTGGGAAGGACAGAATCCTTGGGTCCCACATCACTGGATTCAGGAAGTTATTACTCTTCAACCATGAGGCTCCTGAACAAGCTTGAATGACTTCACTCACCTCAACAGTGAGCTCACTTTCAGGGACTCTACAACACGTGTTCTCAGCTGTATCTGTCTATCATTTTTTGCATTTGCGCAGTTTGTGTTCTTTTGCACATTGTTTGTCAGTCTTTGTATGCAGTTTTTCATTGATTATGCACATTTCTTTGTTCCACTGGAAGAAATTGAATCTCAGGGTAATATATAGTGACATATAAGTACTTCGATAAATTTACTTTGAACTTTGGGTGGGGGAAAATGAGAAGAGATACTAACTGGTAGGGAGATGATACCTATTTGTTATTACATTCTTGACAACAGGGTATCTGTCTATCTGCTGGTCAGGAAAAAGAACAAACCCTGACTGTAGCTGAGCTGTTTTTGCTGTGTACTTAAGTAATGCAATTACATAATTTAGAATAAAATTCAAAAGTGCTGTATTATGAACTGGACAGAATTAAATATCCTTGAACAAATTAAGTTCAGTGCAGCAAATGGGGCACGAGGTCAAGTTGAAGCCTAAAAAGCTAAGGTAATGAATGATAGTCTGAATACTATCTTTAAACTGCTGCCCTAGCTTGTGTACCAGCTTGCATATCATGTAGTCAGCTAGGACACGTTATTCATGGTCGACTTCAACGAATGGAGTGTCTCATCTTCAAAATGTAAAATTTAAGCATATTGGAGCATGGACCCTTTTCATAGATGAGAACTAGATAGATGTTGTTGCTGGATAAAATGATAGGGACAAAGGAGCATGAGGTCATTATAATAGGCATCAAACAGCCATGTTGAATTGTGGTTTAATGATCAGGTTGTGTATTACTTCATTTAAAACTAAACTCTTTATTCCTCGGAAGAGCCTATCAAATCCAGTTGAAATAGCTTATTTTGGTAGAAAAACAGAAGAGCAGAGCATTCTCAAAATGGTGAGACATTTGAACATCAACAGTTTTCAAAGGGAGTTGTGTGTGCTTGTAAGTAAAACATAAAAGATACCAGCGGATTCAGCAAGCAATTAGGAAAATAAATAGCTTGTTGACCATTAATTCAAAAGGATTTTGGTAAAGGAGTAAAGACAATTTAGTAAAAATTACTTAAGGAAGGGTTTGGTTTGATAGAGGGAATCCAATGAAGGTTCACCAGGTGTTTTTCTGGGATTGGACTAAGAGGAGAGATTAAGTAGGCTTGGCCTATACATGAGAAGTGATCTTATTGAAGTTATACAGTTCATATGGGAGTAGGCAGGATTGATGAAGAAGAGGTATTTTTCCTGGCTGGCCAGCATACGGAATTGCAGTCTCAAATGGTGAGACTATGGGAACAAAGAAGAGAAGACATGTATTTGCTTGGGAACAGAGTATTTCTCTACCCAAGAGAACTTCAGAGACCCAGGCAATGAGTATATCCAAGACTGCCTAAATCCTGCTACTACCTATAGTAGCAGAGGAAAGATCCTCTTGCTAAGAGCCACTTTGTCACTTCATCATTTCTTGTCAGATACCTTGTGTTCAGATACTCCTGCTCCTGGTGTCATTTTATGTACATACAATCAGTCTATGTACATAATGCTAACCTTATGTATGTACAACCACACATGGCAGTTATTTGTATATTCTGTTTCATAGGATTACTTTTGTTGTGTTTTTCAATGCTTTTAATGTGTTTTCAATGTGTTTTTAATGCTATTTGTTCTTTACACTTGCATACTGAAGAATGACAATAAACTATCTTGAATGAAAAGAAATCAATAGATGTTTTTATATCAAGCACTATTGGTTAATTAGAGAAAGTAGCAGCAAAATAAAAGATCAACTGTGATTTTATTAAATAGTGGAAAAAACAGAAGATGCTGATTGGTTTCTTCCTTAGTTCTATTTTGTATGTGATGGAAAATATTTTGAATTGATCATCCCTATTAGAATTTGAATATGATATGAACTGAAATATAAATTTTCAGGAAGTTGTGCAATCTTCTGTGAAATCTAATCTCTTTGAAAGAATACATGCTATCTTTCACAGCAAGAGGTTATCCAGAGAATTGTAGAAACACTTCAAGGATACCCCAGGGAAACTCTTTCAAAAGATACGTCGCTACTGACTTGTAGATATCCCAGCCATGATTTTTCAAAATGGAGAACGAGCATTCAGAGTGACATGTCCATTTGTTGGAAGCTTGTGGAAGCCCTGCAAAATTTGGCTGAAGGAGGTCACAGTCTCTCCCATTCTCCTCACATATTTGCCAAATCATGCTCCTCCCACCCCAACTGCAACAGATTCTGTAGATCCCACATTGGCCCCTGCAGCCACCTCTGGCCCACAGAACTGGATTAGAAGGCAAAGTCAATCTCAGCTCTGAGGCCCTGCTTAAAGGGGATAGTAGCACACAACCAGCCAGAGGATTTCCAGGCAAGTTAATCCTCACTGCGGGCATGAGAACATCATAAGGGTCCTACTGTTCATCAACTGATAAGGTGAAATACCACTGAACTTTGGTCCAGACAATGATTCTTGACGCAAAATGTTAACTATCTCTTTCTCTTCATAGATGCTGTGCGCTAAGTTCCTGCAGCAGCTAGTTTAAAAAAAATTATTATTTTTCTTTAGTGCTTGATTAGCTGTGTTCTATATTAATTTATTCCACAATCGCTGCCTTGAAAAATCAGCTAGCCTTTAATTGTATTTGGCAAAATGTCCCAACAGTACCTCACCATGATATCAGGGATACCTTTATTGAACTATAAACCAGATAGTCTTGTTTCCCTTCTCAAATTTGTAATTTGTTCAGTATCTTTCATTCAAAATGTTCCTTTCGTAATCTCTGGTCCAGAGTGTTGTACCTGTGGATGTTATTCCTATGGAATCCTATAGATGACACTTCTCTGTTTTTTAGAATCTGAAGGGTTTCTTCAATGATTCAACTTCATTCAACATTTTGATGGACATGCTGTTCATGAAGGAAAGCTATGAGCGTAAGTGAGCATTTGGGGGGGAAATAGATTGCATGCTATATTCCGATCAAAGGATTTTATAGGTAACCATGGATTATTATTTTGTTAGTGGGCTCATTCCACCATTGTCCTTCCAGTATGAAAAGTAAAGCTAATTGTTCAAATTAATAATAGAACATTGAATATTAAACTAGCAATTTCCTAAGTAATATCAGACCCTGCAGTCGACGTATGTACTAACAAAAGTTAGCTTAAACAATGGAAAAATGCATATCTTGAAAAGCATATGAATAAGCAGGCTACTTATTTCCTCCAGGTTGTGGCTCAATGATTATAACCTCAACTACCTGCAGTAGTCTTCCTACTGAAGGGTCTCGGCCTGAAACATTGACTGTTCTCTCTTCCATATATGCTGTCTAGCTTGCTGCATTTTGTGTGCGTTACTTGGATTTCCAGCACTGCAGATTGCTTCAGTAATCTTCCTCCCCTTCACTTGCCACATGTCTATTTCTTACCTGCTGTAATGTTCCCCTTTATTTATCATGTCTTTTTTACCACCATATCCTATTCAGACTTTCCTTCCACTACAGTTTGAAGACGAGAAATCGAAAGTCTTTATGACCCAATGAGAGAGGGGGAGAAAATACTATTCTCATTCGCGTGGCCACATATTTTTAAACAGTCCTGGATTCTCCATGTTCACCTGTCAAGTCCAGTCTGCGACCTACGCATCTAAATTGTTCCCTCTCTCTCTTCTAAAATACAGCAGGTACATGCCTAGCCTGTCTAAACTTCCCTAATAAAACAATTTGGCCATTCCAGATATTGATCTAGTAAACCACCTGTAAATTGCTTCTAGTGTGCTAGCATTTTTTCTTTTAAAAATAAGAGTATAATAATATATGCAGTCCAATAAGAGTCCAAATATATATAATTACTAATTTCCTAATTACTTGTTGTACCTTCATTCTAGCTTTAATGCAGCATGCTACCCAGGTCCATCTGCATTTCAAAGCTCTGTAGTCCCTCACCAATTAAATAATGTGCCCCTATTGCCAAAATGGATAATTCACATTGTCCTACATGAAATTCCAGTTTGGTCTAGTAATAAATGCACCTCTTCGTCTTCCGATCTACTGTATTCCATTCTGCGTTCGTGATGTAGCATCTATATTGGTGAAATTGGGTGCGGACTAGACCACTGTTTTGTGGTGCTCTGTCCCCAATAATCATCTTGTTTATAACTGCACTTCCCACTATTACACTGATCTGTCCTCTGCTTTTTCTGCTATGGAGAGGCCAAGTACAAATTGAAGGAATAACATCTCATACTCTGCTGCGATGTTGTGTGATTCTAATGTGTTAAAACTAAAGTGTATTAGTTTTTATACTTGTGTCAGGGTTAATTCATTAATTTTTGTCCATGTGTTTCTATGTTATTTGAGTAGGTGCCTTGGAAGTGCTATTGGAAATGAAAAATCAGGAAATAAGATTTAATAAAGACACCTACACATTGGCATTTGCTATCTGTTACAAGCTGGTAAGTAATTTGTAAATTCATCTTACAGTTCCCACTTCAAATCCGTTGCCATACCATGAAGAAATGTCCGTCAGATTTGTGCTGAAGTTGTTGCCAACTGGTTGTGGAGATGAAAAACTGCAAGGAAGTACTTAATCCAAAGGAATATAAAGACAGAAAGATAGGTTAAAAAGCACGAGGCATTTTCATGTAGAATTTGTATAAGATTGAATAAAGAAACAACTGATGTACTTAAGATATTCTTGTTGTGTAGGAAAGCTCCTACACAAAGCTCAGTCTGAGTCTGACTTATTGCATCCTGACTTCTTCTGTGCTGTTTAAAATCAGCCATAACAAATGTGAAATTGTAGCTTTGGGTTGGATTCTTCTGAATTTCTTAGAAATCAAGATGCTAGATATTTGCCAATTGTCCAGATTTAAACACTATTCCTTATGTTATTGGTATTTGTATCTGAAACATAGCCCTATTACGGTATGATTTTTCTTCTAAATCAAATGCCTTCATTTGTTTTTTTTTATGCTATATGTTTGTATTACTTTGAACAGCAGCTTAACCTTTCAATACATAATTGCTTATACTTAACTTTCAGCCAAGCATACACAGTTGAGCTAAGAAGTAATATGACTCTCCTCATGGGGTGGGGAAGCTAGGCAGGCATGGGGCTGATGGCTGAAATTTTGTTTTCTGCTGAAACATCTGAATGTTGCTCACACAGAATACGATTGAATCCTACAAGTTCTGCACTGCGTTGTTAGAAGAAGTATTGACAAGTGGCAATTTTGTCCCCCGTCATGCATTCTGCTTTGCAGTAGCATTTGCAATCAAACAGGTATGGTTCTTCTACTCACTTTAACAGCACTGAAGTTCTATTGAATAAATTGGTTGAGGCTGTTGTGTAATCTAAATAGCAGATTTCAGGAACTGCAAACCATTTCCCCTTGACATTCTGTTGTTCTGCTGTCATTGACATTCTGGGCATTGTCATTGGCCAGGGCTAACAAAATAGATGTCATTGCCACAAAAGCAGGTAAGAAGTTGGGGAGTTAGTGATTTTTCTTTTACTTGAAGGTCCTTGCATATCTTACAAAGTACATTTCGAGCTATTAAACTCCTATCTTGTAGCAGTTTTAATAACATCTTAGATGGACAAGGTCATTTGGGACAAATCAGCCTTTCTGAGATGGGCACCTCAACCATCATCTTAAACATTACTCCATCAGATACTTTTGCAATATTGTCACAGTTTACAAAAGTGAACTGCAGTAATTCAGCAAATCTTTTAACAGCTCCTTCAAAGCCCATGACTACCTCAAATTTCATCTCCATTTCCCACACCATCATGATTTAGAAATATATTCTCTGGAATATTGTGCACAGGTCTGGCCTATCTACCCAAGGAAGGATAAACTTGCAAAACAGATTGCAGCAAAGGTTTGTCTGGTTGATTTGTAGGATGGTGGGTTTGTCATTCTGCAGGCTGGGCACTTGCTGTCTGGAGTTTTGAAGAATGAGAGGTGATCTACTGGAAGTATACAAAGTTCATATGAACCTTGGCAGGATAAATGCACAGATGATAATTCCCTGGGGGAAAACAAAGTAAGTCCGCAGGTGCTGGAAGCTAAGGGTCTGCATGGAACTACTGAAATTTCAGTCCAGGATCTGCATGAATTCCTGGTAGTTGTTGAGGTTATCTGTGGGCCATGGTTTCAAAATATGATATCAGAAATTGGGCGCTGAGGCAAAAGGAATATTTGTTTTTACCTAAAGTGCAATAGACCCCTTTGGAATTCTGTATCATGGGGGTTGTGGAGGCTCAGTTACTGAGTAGATTAAAGAGGGGGATGGCTAGATCTTTAGACATCAGACCATAAGATATAGGAGAAGGATTAAGCCATTTGGCTCATCGAGTCTGCTCCACCATTTCATCATAGCTGATACATTTACCCTCTCAGCACAAATTTCTTACCTTCTCCATGTCCTTTCATCCCCTGACTAATAAAACGACAAGATATAGGAGCAGAATTGGGCCATTTGGCTGAATTATTGAAGTTGAGGGATATTCCTGATTTTAAAATCTTGGGCTACTCTACCCAACACATATTGAAAGTTTTATTGCCAAAAGGATAGAAATAGGTGGCTTTATATTCCCAGGAGACAATGATGGACAGCAAATCCTGTTCCTGTCATGATAGCCAGATCTTGAAAGCTATTTTGTTTCATTGAATAAAAATATTTCTTCTTTCTTCATTCCCCTGATTTGCCTCTCTATTCTGTGCAGTACCAGGTGAATGAAAACATGGCAGTTTGATTATACAGTTAATATTAGCACACCAAGGCACAATTAGAGAAAAATATAATGAGCTGAAGTTACACTGGTCTCAGAACTACAACAGGAATAGATTTGAGCTTAGTCCTTGTCCTTACCTTCAGTCAGATGACATGCTTACACTTGCCACAGATGCACAAGTAAGAATGGCTTTCCTTAAAGAAAAGTATAAAATCGGGACATTACAGTTGATTACACAGCCAGCATTTTGAACCAGCGAGTTGTCTTTGAAGTGATAGAAGTGGGATACTTCTGAGTGCTTTAGAAGTTGTCAAGAAGACTGACTTCCAAAACTGTTTTAATATAGAACATGACCAGAACTTATGTGTCAGTGTAGCTATCTCAGTTTTACATCTACCACAATACTTGTCAACATTGGGAAATATTTTAGAAAGTCTCTCCTTCGTCAAATGGTAACGATGTACAATTTTAAATTGAATCAGTGAATGACTAGCACAGATTGAAAAAGAGTTAACCAGCTTCAGAATCCACATCCAATCCTCCCATATAAAAGTCAAATTGAGTTCCTTCTCCCAATCTTGTTTAATCTTAAGTAAAGGATGCTAATCCCATTGTAATAATAAATTATAAATTCTTCCAATAGAACCTTTTATCGAGGGTTCATATTCATAATAGTATCTAACAAGTCAGCCTCCAATATGTAAGGAAAATTACTTAAATATTTTTGTAAAAAATGTCTAACTTGAAGATATTGCAAAAAGTATGAATATGAAAGAGAATATTTATCGACTAATTGTTCAAAAGACATCAATCTGCCTTCTTTAAATAAATCCAAAAAAGAATTAATACCTTTATTTTTCCAAAGTAAACAAAATTGGATCACTCCAGGAAGGTTTAAAAAAGTAATTACGATAAATTATACTACAAAGTTTAAATTTTTTAAGATTAAAAAAATCGCAGAACTGGAGCCAAATTTGTAAAGGGTGCTTAAACACAGGATATAGGTTTAAATTAGCAACTTTAGCTAATTGTATAGGTAGAGCAACTCCTAATAACGAAGTTAAATAAAACTGTTTCACAGCTCTCAGTTCCAGGTCTACCCAAATTGGCCGATCATTCCTGTCACCCCAATATAACCAAAAGGACAAATACCACAAATTAACAGCCCAATAATACAAACCCCATTTCCAGAAAAGTTGGGATATTTTCCAAAATGCAATAAAAACAAAAGTCTGTGATATGTTAATTCACGTGAACCTTTATTTAACTGACAAAAGTACAAAGATTTTCAATAGCTTTACTGACCAACTTAATTGTATTTTGTAAATATACACAAATTTAGAATTTGATGGCTGCAACACACTCAACAAAAGTTGGGACAGAGTTAAAATAAGATTGAAAAGTGCACAGAATATTCAAGTAACATTGGTTTGGAGGACTCCCATTAAGCAGGCTAATTGGTAGCAGGTGAGGTATCATGACTGGGTATAAATGTAGCATCCATCAAAGGCTCAGTCTTTGCAAGCAAGGATGGGTCATGGCATTCGAGAGAATCTTAGCATCAACATTCAGTAATGAAATAGGTCTGTATGAGGCACAATCAGTAGGATCTTTATCCTTTTTGAGAATTAAAGAAATAGAAGCTTCATAGAAAGTAGAAGGTAAATCACTTTTCACAAAAGAATCTTTAAACATCTCCAACATATATGGAGAAAGCAATTTTCCAAATTTTTTATAAAATTTTACAGGATAACCATCAAGTCCCGGGGCCTTACCAGATTGCATTGAAAAAATAGCTTTATGAATTTCAGATTCAGTAATTAGGGCATCAAGAGATTTTTGCTCCTCAGCAGAAATTTTAGGAAAAGCAATCTTTTGTAAAAAAAAAAGAGCATTCATTTCAGAAGATTCTACTGGACATAGAGATTTATAAAGTTCAGTATAAAAATCTTGAAAAACCTTATTAATTTCTTCATATTCCTGAGTCCGGAATATTTCTTTCTACAAATTTTCAAAATTTGCCTTTTAGCTCCATCCGTTTTTAATTGAGATGTAAGTAGTTTATTATTTTTATCTCCAAACATATAAAATTGGCTCTTTAACTTAAGTAGATAACCTTAAATTGGATGAGTTAATAAAAGGTTATATTGTGATTGAAGTTCTACCCTTTTTTAAATAAGTCGATATTAGGGGAAGTTGCATAGATATTATCTAAATCTTTAATTTGTTTTGAAATTTTATCTAATTCTGCTTTAGTCTGTTTTTTTTTAAGTTTAGCTGAATAAGAAATAATCTGACCACGTAAAAATGCTTTGAATGTATCCCTATAATTAATTTGGACATGCCTCCTATATCATTAAAAAGAAAACATTCTTTTATCTGGCTTTCAATAAAACTGATAAAATAAGAGTTTCGCAATGAAGTCGGAGACATGCACCATGGTGGACAGGCAAAAATGACATCATCAAATTCAAAGGACAAACTCAAAGGCCATGATCAGATATAGCAATAGCGTCATATTCACAGTTTTTAACATTAAGCAAAAGGCGGGGATCAATTATAACATAATCAATCCTCGAATTTTTTTTTACAAACGTGGGGAAAAAAGGAATATTCTGTTATCAGGGTGTAAGTGCCTCCATAATTTGATCAACCCAAAATCGTTCAAAAAGGAGTTAATAACTGATGCACAATGATTTGAAAGTCGCTGATTAGTTGAGTTCTTGTCAGTCATAGGATTTAAACAACAGTTAAAATCCCCACCCAATATCAACATATATTCATTTAAATCTGGCAATAAAGGAAATACTTTTTTTTAAAAAGAAGGATCATCTAAAATAGGACCATACAAATTGACCAAAACAACCTTTCTATTACAAATCACTTCTTAAACAATTAAAAATCTACCATTAGAATCTGATTCAATATCCTCTTGAGTAAATATATTAGATTTAATGAAGATAGATACACCCTTAGTTTTGCTCTGAGAAGTAGCATGGAGCTGTATTCTATCCCACCAGCGAAAAAATCTGTTTTGGTTTCCTGCTCTGATATGGGTCTCCTGAGCAAAAATTATATCAGGTTGGAATCGAATAATAATTTTAAAAGTCTTTTTTTCGTTTAATAGGATGATTCCAACCACGTGCATTCCAACTTATTACGTTAATCCATTTAACTTCCATACTATAATTTTATTCCAATTTACTTTATACATGCGCAGAACACATACCAATACGGGATTATCAAAGATGGCGGTAATGAATACAACCATATAGAAAATATGCATGCTCTGGAACCACCCAATGGGAAAAAACTCCTAACTCTAAACCCACCCACCCTCCCAAAAGCCCGGAAAAAAAAAGGCAATCGAACTAAGATAGATGCGAAGCCATGGGCTGCTCTGTCTGACTCATCTCTCCCTCTCTCCCCCCCCACCCCCGCCAAGCCAGTACACAAAAAAAATAAAATGACCTTGCAAGAAAGACAGTAACGTCTTAACAAAGGAGAGTGTTTACATTCCATCATGTATTAAACAAAAATGAACCAAAATAATATAATTTCTTAGAGAAAAACCAGCGCCATCTTAAGTTTAGCTTTAAATCCCTAAGAAAACTTTAAATTTGGTTATAGGACGCTATAATAAAACAGATTTTAAAATAAAGGTTAATACTATATTTAACCAAACTAAATTTACAAAAATATTAATTAATAATATCATAGTAACTAAACCCTCCCAGAGATGTATATAAAAAGAAACCCTATCAGTAGGAAAACAACTACTAGTTAGTAAGTTAAGAAACAACAAAAAAACCATCAAACCAAATACTAGATAAAAGGAACAAATCCTTTTATCCTTTCTCAGTCAAATATGTAATTAACCATTTAAACAAACTTGAACCGTAAATCTTCTTTCCAAAAAAAATCCAGTAGGATGTCATGATGTGCAGGTTTTCTTATCTTCTTTTATTAATCTCTCAATGATCTAAATCACCTTCATATATCTTCTTTTTGAAATGTGAGTAATATACAGATAATCAAACAGCTTTTCAGATAGTTCATTCGGTAGTATCATCAGTGGCGGTGGCAGGTATAGCCTGAACAAAATCCAGCGCGACTTTTGGGTCAAAGAAAGTACGTGTGGAAGAATTAGGAGGAAAAACTTACATTTTTGCTTGTTTCATTACTAAAGCAAATCTTGATCTTTGTTCCATTACTTCTTTCAGATAATCTTCTTAAAAACGGAGCTCAGACTCGTTGAATCTGAAAATTGTCTGTTTTCTTGCCTGTCGCATTATTTGATCTTTAATTTTAAATTGATGAAAACAAACCAAAATAAATCTTGGTCTGTTTGAATTTCTAAATTTCAATGTGGACAGTTTGTATGCTCTTTCAATAGTAGGCGGCTGTGATAAAATAGTCGGAAATAAATCATGAAAGAGCTTACCAAAGTAAACCGTTAAGTCTCCGTTTTCAGCTCCTTCTTGCAAACCAACGATTCATATGTTTTGGCGAGACCTAGTTTCTAGGTCAATAATCTTATTATGGATGTTTTTCCAAATGGGTTGTAGTTTCAGACAGTTTTTGCTTAGTTGACTTCAATTCCTCTTCATGTTTAGTAACTTGAGTTTCCACACCTTTTAAGTTTTCCCAGAAATAACTTCATTTCATTATTATTCTTTTCCAGTTGACCTTTAATTGCCTTATTCTGATCTTGAGTTGAATTCAGTGTCCGAACGATACCTTCAGCCCATGCTGGCATTTCATCAGATCTTTCTTTTGGCATCTTTCCTTTTCCATTACCTTTGTCAGTAGGTTTATGCGGATTCTTCCCACTTCTCGTAGATATAGACATAGTACTCCCCTTCAAGAATCAGCAATTAAAAATTTTAAATTCAAAATTTAAGCTGGGGGGAGAGGGAAAACTAAGAGCAGCACACAATTACTGCTACTCCATCGACAGACAGAGGCGGTCTCATCCTGGTCAAAGTTTCTGTTACTGTCAATAGTTAAGTGAGTAGAATATGAACTGATCTCCAAAGGTCATAAAGTTAAAGATGAAACATTCCTTTCAACATTTTGAGCAAGATTAGTGTGTTATTTCTGTTTTGTACAATTTTAGAGTGGAAAAAGAAGAAAGGAGCACCATCGAAAGTTTGGGCATCCCAAGAGATTTGAGCTCTCAGATAACCTTTACCAAGGTCTCAGAACTTAATTAGCTTGTTAAGGCTTTGGCTTGTTCACAGTCATTGTTAGGAAAGGCCAGGTTATGCAAATTTCAAATCTTTATAAATACCCTGACTCCTCAAACCCTGTCCCAATAATCAGCCGCCATGGGCTCCTCTAAGCAGCTGCGGAGTACTCTGAAAATTAAAATAGATGCCCACAGAGTAGGAGGAGGCTATAAGAAGATAGCAAAGCATTTTCAAGTAGCTGTTTCCTCAGTTCGTAATGTAATTAAGAAATGGCAGTTAACAGGAACGGTGGAGGTCAAGTTGAGGTCTGGAAGACCAAGAAAACTTTCCAAGAGAACTGCTCGTAGGATTGCTAGAAAGGCAAATCAAAACTCCCGTTTGATTGCAAAAGACCTTCAGGAAGATTTAGCAGACTCTGAAGTGGTGGTGCACTATTCTACTGTGCAGTGACACCTGCACAAATGTGACTTTCATGGAAGAGTCATCAGAAGAAAACAATTCCTGCATACTCACCACAAAATTCAGTGTCAGAAATTTGCAAAGGAATGTCTAAACAAGCCTGATGAATTTTGGAAACAGCTCCTGTGGACTGATGAAGTTAAAATAGAACTTTTTGGCCGCAATGAGCAAAGATATGTTTGGAGAAAAAAGGGTGCAGAAATTCATGAAAAGAACACCTGTCCAACTGTTAAGCACGGGGGTGGATCGATCATGCTTTGGGCTTATGTTGCAGCCAGTGGCACGGGGAACATTTCACTGGTAGAGGGAAGAATAAATTCAATTAAATACTAGCAAATTCTGGAAGCAAACATCACACTGTAAAGAAAAAAAAAAGCTGAAGTTGAAAAGAGGATGGCTTCTACAACAGGATAATGATCCTAAACACACTTCAAAATCCACAATGGACTACCTCAAGAGGCACAAGCTAAAGGTTTTATCATGGCCCTCACAGTCCCCCGACCTAAATATCATCAAAAATCTCTGGAATAGACTTCAATGCGTGCAAGACGGCCCAAGAATATCACAGAACTAGAAGCATTTTGCAAGGAAGAATGGGCAAAAATTCCCCAAACAAGAATTGAAAGACTTAGCTGGCTACAGAAAGCGTTTACAAGCTGTGATATTTGCCAAAGGGGGTGTTACTGACCATGCAGGGTGCCCAAACTTCTGCTTCGGGCCCTTTTTTAAAAATTATTTTGAAACTGTAAAAGGTGGAAATAAAAAAGTAATCTTGCTTAAGACATTAAAAAAAATGTGTCATCTTTAACTTTATGCCTTTTGGAAATCAGGTCATCTTTTACTCGGTTAGCTATTCACAGTAACAGAAATTTTGACCCCGGGGTGCCCAAACTTTTGCATGCTCTATGGTTAAGTTTTTAATACGAGTATTTCCAATGATGTAATTACTTTTAACTTTAAATGCTATTTTCAATGTAGCATTCATTAAGGGGAAAACTGCTTCATTAGAATTATTCCTCAGAAACAACAGATAAATTTTAATCAACATAATATTTGTTAGTGTCCCTGCAAAACTGGCATATTGCCTTTGGATGATTGTTTGTTTTTATTGTTATGAAATTCCCGTAACTAGATCACTTACCAGCAAAGATAGAGAGGTCCGTTGAAGTCTGATGGTACTATTTTTAAAAGTATTTATTGATAAAGGGCACAAAAAGAAGATTAATGCAAACATACAGATAATATACATCGTCAATACTAAATCTAAACGCGTGTATCATAATAACCGATAAGAAATAACTCTATCGTTTTCTAGGGGTTACTGTATTGTCCGATGGAAAGATAAGTCACTATCAGTTCGTTCAAGCTGCAGCATTGTTGGGTTTAAAAGCAATGCGGTTTAAACTTGCCCAAGTCTTTTATGATGTCAATCCATTGAGTCAGGGGAGCGGGTTTCCCCGTTGTTAGCTAAAAAGCCAATTTCCGTGGTTTCAGCCACCCATTCCAGCCACCGAATTGAACGCACGTGGCTTGGTTTCCGATGACCGTCTGCTGTTATGTGGTCGCTTAACGTTTCTTCTGGTGCGTCTGGGGGGTTGTTCCTACAGCCCCTCTTTTATTCTGACTCGCAGGGTCATAGATGTCAATCAGGTTGGGGGTGATGCAATCTCTCCCTCAACCAGCCCACTTTGCCCGAGGGCATTCACGTAGCAGAGCATCTCAATCCACAAATCTGTCTCCAAGAGACAATGGCCATGAACCATAGCTTTACATCGCTATGGGGGGGAGAAACGTGACATCCTGCACGTCTCCCCCTCATGTCTTGGGGCCCCCCGTTTGACTCAACCCAACAGTGATCAGGCGATTCTCACAAAGGAGGGGGCTACAGACGTAACATTATGTAAAAGCTAATGTCTTAATCTCATATTTCAGAATGATATTGAAAAGGCTTCATCAATCTTTTCGCGGATTATACACATGAACAACAACATTTGTCATAATCTTCATGTAAGTATCTCTGGATTCATTTGGATCATAAGACATAGGAGCAGAATTAGGCCATTCAACCCATCGAGACTGTTCCACCACTTCATCATGGCTGATCCATTTCCCTCTTGATCCCATTCTCCTGCCTTTTTCCCCAAAATCTTTCATGCCCTGACTAATCAAGAACCTGCTAACCTCCACCCAAAGTACACCCGATGACCTGGCCACCACAACCACATGTAGTAACAAATTCCACAGATCCACCTCACTCTAGCTAAAGAAATTTATTATTTCCATTCTAAAATGGATGCCCCTTTATTCTGAGGTTGTGCCCTCTGATTCTACACTCCCTACTATAGGAAACATCTTCTCCACATTCATTCTCTCTAGGCCTTTAAACATTCAATAGGTTTCAATGAAATCCCCCATCATTCTTCTAAATTCTGGTGAGTATAGGCTTGTAGTCATCAAACACTCCTCATATGATAATTCTTTCATTCCATGAACTTGCTTTGAACTCTCTCCGAGGCCAGCACTTCCTTTCTTAGATCAGGGGCCCAAAAAAACTGCTCTCAATACTGCAAGTGAGGCCTCGTCAGTCTCTTATAAAGCTTCAGCATCATATCCTTGTTTTTAATGTTCTAGTCCCCTCAAAATCAGTACTAACATTACATTTGCCTTCCTCACCACTGACTCAACCTGCAAGTTAACCTTTAGGGTATCCTGCATGTGGACTCCCAAGTCCCTTTGCACCTCAGGTTTTTGAATTTTCTCCCTATTTATAAAATAGTCTGCACTTTTATTCCTTCTACCAAAGTGCATGACCATACACTGTATACCATCAGCCACTCCTTTGCTTATTCTCCTAATTTGTCTTAAGTTCTTCTACAGCATCCCTGCTTCCTCATATGGTTTGCAAACTTGGCCATAAAGTCTTCAATTCCATCATCCAAATCATTGACATACAACATAAAAAGAAGCAATCCCAAGACTGACCCCTGCGGAACACCACTAGTCACTGGTAGCTAATCAGAAAAGGCTCCTTGTGTCCCCACTCATTCACTTGCCAAACAGGCATTGCTGTATCCATGCCAGTATCTTTCCTGCGATACCATGGGCTGTTATCTTGCTAAGCATCCTCCTGTGTGCACCTTGTCAAAGGACTTCTGACAATCCAAGTTCACAACATTCCCCAATTCTCCTTTGTTCGGCTTATTTTTTCGTCAGGATTCCAAAAGATCTGTCAGTTAGGAATTTCTCTGAAGAAAAACATGCTGACTCTGGCCTAGTTTATCATGTGCCCCCAAGTACCCCAAAACCTCATCCTTAACTATTAACTCAACATTTTCCCAATTATTGAGGTCAGGTGAACTGGCCTATAGTCTCCTTTCTGCTGCCTCCCTTCCTTGAAGAGTTGAGTGACATTCACAATTTCCAGTCTTCTGGAACCACGTCAGAATCAAATGATCCTTGAAAGATCATTACTAATGCCTGCACAATTTCAGCTACCTCTTTCAGAACCCTGGGGGGTAGTTCACTTGGTCCAGATGGCTTTTCTAGCTTCATACTTTCCAGCTTTCCAAGCGCCTTCTCCCCAGTAATAGCAACTGCACTCATTTCTGCCCATTGATACTCTCGAACTTCCAGCATACTGCTAATGTCTTCCACAGTGAAAACTGATGCAAAATACTTATTCAATTTGTCCACCATTTCCTTGTCCCAAATTACTACTACTCCAGCATCATTTTCCAGTGGTTCAATACCTACTCTCACCTCTCTTTTACTCTTTCTATATCTGAAAAAAAACTTGTGGTATCCTCTTTCTTATTATTGGCTAGCTTACCTTCATATTTTATCTTTTCCGTATGGCTTTTTTAGTTGTCTTCTGTTGGTTTTTAAAAGTTTCCCAATCCACTAACTCCCCTCTCTTTTTTTTTAATGTTGGGTTTCACTTGTCAGCCATGATTGCGTCATCCTGGCTTTAGAATACTACTAATTCTTTGTGATGTATCTATCCAATGTCTTCCGAATTGCTCCTAGAAACTCCAGCCATTTCTGTTCTGCTGTTATCCCTGCTAGTGCCCCCTTTCCAGTCAACTTTGGCCTGCTCCTCTCTCATAACTCTGTAATTCATTTTACTCCTTTGTAAGACTGATACATTTAGCCTCTCCCTCTCAAATTGCAGAGAGTTTTATCAGGTTAAGACCACTGACTCCTAAGGGTTCCTTATTCTCAAGCTCACTAATTGAAGCCAGTTCATTGCACAACACCCTATGCAAAATAGCTGATCCCCTAGTGGACTCGACCACAAGCTGCTCTAAAAACCCATCTCATAGGCATTCTAAAACTACTCTCAATTGAGACCCAAAATCAGCATCAACCTTATTTTCGCAATCTACCCACATTTTGAAATCCCCCATGACTCTCGTAACAATGCCCTTTTGACCCTGTTGTAGTTTTGTAGCCCACATCCTGGCTACTGTTTAGAGGCCTGTGTATAATTCCCATGAGGGTCTTTTTACTCATCCAGTTCCCTAGTGGCCGCTTTGCTTGTCCCTGCTTTATGTTTATTTCCCCTTATTAAATAATTGTGATTCAATTGGGCTGCTGGAAAGACGCGGAAAGCCCACAAACAGCCGTTTTCAAATTCCACTCATAGACCTGGGAGGCTCCTCCTCTCTTGTTTCTGATTCGATGGGGCATTCAGAAACATTTAATTGTAGTATTTGTGACCCAATAAGGAGATGAAAAGTCTTCCATTTACAATGCCTATTTCACAACATCAGGACATTATCATGATGTTTACAGCCAATGTAGTACTTCTGAAGAGTTTTCATTTTTTTATTCTAATGACACTGGAAACCATTATGCATAGCACCGCATAAGTTCACCAGAATTATTTTGCCTTCAGTGCTTTGAGTTCAGAAATTTTAAGGATGATCTGTTTGAGGACTTTAAAATTTTTTGTACTGGACTTCACCAATAATGAACATGTTTTGCTGAAGACCATATCAAATGTAATGGCAATGTTTGTTCAGGTCTATCTACTGGCTTTGTCAGGAGAACAGCAGAACCTGATCTCTGCTTTGGAGGCAGCTCTTGGATGCAGTGTCTCGAAACTTGTGAAGAAAGTGTCTTTTTCACAAGAAGTGGTAAGAAAATAAATTGACACACGTATTATCCTAACTTACTGAATTGTTAAATCCTGTTTAGGACAAAATCTTAGAATATTTTGCTTAAAAATACTGGGGGAATAGATTCACAATAAGTGTAGTAGTCTACCGCCACAGCAGAAGGGCAATAAATACTTGAATTGCTGGTAACTTTGGCACTTGAGGATTAATTTTCTTATTCTTTAAAGGTCAGACTTGTCTATATATTTCGGAGAGGGGGTTATTTCACTGTACAGGATTCCTGAGTCCAATTCCTTCTTCACTTGATGTCAACTTGCATGGATTTCCTCGGTAATTTTAACACTACTGGAACCTTGACTCATTTTGTTGTCTTCAAATCCTGTCCATCGATGTTAAATGTAGTGACAGGCTGTTGGGTGTTTATATCTAATGTTTCACTGATGAACCATTGAGCATCCACCCAACCAGCCTCTCAACCCCTATCTGTCACCAACTAGACTGCACCCATTGTTGACCATCTTACTTCCCCACCTCCCACCACATCCTCTCACATGATCCACATGCCAACTCTACTGGGGATCCTTTCCCCTGACACACTCATCAATGTATTGCTGCCAAATCTACATCCTTGAGCCTTGTATATTGTGGTGGACCACCCATTGACCCAGTCAATGGGCCAAGTCAAGAGTAACCTGTGGGCCGTATTTATTCCATGAGGATGATTTGAGTATTGCTGGTGAATATAATTAAGTGCACTTTGTATTTAGTCTCACCACTGACTATGGCAAAATGAGAGGCATTTTTAAAAACAAATATAGTAATATTTATGGTCAGATAGCGTGTATATCATGGGCTTTTAATAACTGTAATCTGCTTCTCATCAAGATGGCTCTAGTCCAAGAAGCTATGGAGAACAACACAGAGCTACAAAGCCAGTATGAGGGTATCTATGGATTACTGCAAAAATCTGGACAAATCACAGCACTGAGTCTCGATGACATACTCTGCCAAACACCAGTTGGAAAGAAACCTCTTAACCCTTTGCTAGATCAAAGGAAAATTAGCCGGCGGACTTTCAAACCTCTGCGGTCAACATTGCTGTCTGAGTAACAGGAATGGACTATGCAATCTTAGACATGTGCATCTCTGCATCCTTTGTAAATTAGTGGTGTCCATTTGCTCACCTGAAAGAACCGTTTTAAAGACTTGGTTCAATTAACACTAAACAATATAAAGCGTACATGAAAGGTATTAATTTTAGTTTCTTTACAGAACTTGTAATTGTTACCGTAAGTGGAAATATTGATCTTTTCTTCATTTATGAGAAGATTGCAAATGAATAACCACATAGTTTTACCTTGGATAAGATGTGGGAGGAAAAAGCAGTATCCAAACCTATTGCTTTTCTATTTGTATATCCAGAGACCCTGCAAATAATTGAGAATATTTTATCACATTTTATTAATAATTGATCATCTACTATGGTTCACTTTAAAACAGACTTGTCCCAAAAGTACAATGAAGCTCCAGGTGATTGGTCACGAATTTTGTAAAGTTATAACAATGCTGACAGAGTTGTTCTTACTGCAGGTAGAAAAGAACTGAGCTTTCTTTACTTGCAGAAATAACTTCCATAATTAGTGGAACAAGTAGTGGTTCTTTTTTAGGGTAATTTCCTATTTTCAGGGATTTCAACAGGTTTAGAACACTGTTTCACTTTGCTTTCCTGTTTTGATTGAAACAAATGGTATTTCATGGCCATGAGAGTGAGCATTGGGCAAAATTTCCTGAAGTTATTTTGTAATCTGTGGAGAGAGAAAAGGAGACAGATTTCTGTCATGTATCCTTATCACCAGTTTGTGAGAATTCTTAGCATTCTTGCTTAAATGTGATCAAAAATGTTGGCATAAGTATAAACCAGAAGTGAGCCTCTTCTACCTCATCCAACATTTTTTATTGCAGTTAATAAGCATAGAGATTTCCTGTTGTCCTTTAAATGACAATATATTGTAATTTTTTTCAAACACAATTTACATTCAATTGTATCTTTTATCCAAATTAGCAAAATCTATTTCCGTTCATTAGAAATCCTCTGTCAAGTAATGTGATGAATTTTACCAATAACACTTTCTGCAGTGTTTATAAATAATGTGCAATAAAATATTGCAATATCCTCTGTGCATGAACTTGTACTTCATCTTTTGTGTCCTTAGTGTCATAGTGTGGAACTGAAATAAACGGATCCTTGAACACTTTAAAAGGAAACTAAAGTTTGAAATCTAAGCACACAAAGACCATTCAGAGTTTGCTTTCATGTCCAAAAAAAAATTCCTTTTCCCCTGTTTCTTTTCAACCAAAACAACAGTTATGATGGTATACAAATAGATTTTCTATCATTTGGACAATATGCTGGTATTTTGCTTGTAAGGTGCTCTGTAATCAGAGAGCAGTTTTTTAAACTGCTATTTTAAAAAAAATTGTTGCCTGTCATTGCATACCAGCAGTATGTACTGAGACCTGCTAAGACTAGTAGAGGTTAATCAGACACCACAGCAAAAAATCTCTATTGTCATCCTTTGTAATGGGGCTCTTTGTTCCTTTTCCAAGTCTCTCAGAGGTGTGCCTACCCTGAAGAAGTTTAAATCTACTCTTTAACAGGAGTTCAGTGCTACCCCCTCTGCGATCTCTCCTGCCCACTCTTCACACTCACCAGCTTGTACTCCTTGCCCCCCACCTTGTTCTGGCTTCTTCTCTCTTCCTTTTCATAGATGCAGCCTGAACTGCTGAGTTCCTCCAGTATTTTGTGTGTGCATTATTTCTAATCAAAAGCCATCTCTTTGATTCTGGTCTTCATTATTTTCTCGACTGAGATGACACTGCATGCAGTATCCTAAAGGAAAAGGCAGTCAAAAAATAAGTTAAAATTACATTTGCTGCAAATGGAAATGATTTTGAGTGTGATAATCATTCTGAGGAGGTAATGCAACCAATTCAGAACAAATTTCCAAAAGACCCAGGACAAGTTGTATGGGATCTGATGTGCTATCCAAAAGTAATTTAAAATATGCACCATGGCAAAAACTGAGACAAGATTCTACAGATGCTAGAAACCTGGAGCAACACATAAAATGCTAGAGAAACTCAGCAGGTCAGGCAGCATCTGTGGAGGGAAATGACACTCTTATGTAGATACTGGGCTGAGATCCTTCATCAGAACTGTTGACTGTTATTTCCTTCCATAGATGCTGCCTGACCTGCTGGGTTCTTCCAACATTTTTGTGTGTGTTAAGGCAAAGAAGGAATGAAATGTGGAGGTCAGCATGCGGGAGTTCTTAAATGAAGTGGAGGAACTGAAAGTTCCATTATGGATTGTAAGATTCAAGGAATGCAACTAAAAAGTTCTGGGAAAGAGAATGCAGATACAGAATAAAAGCGGATGTACTTGAAAATACTCAGTAGAACAGGCAGCATCTCTGAAGAGAGAAAATTAGAGTTATGCCTGTCAAGCTGCTTTTAGGGTTAGGGCAGAGGGATGGTGAGAACAATTGTTGAATGCTGTCAGCATTTTCTGCTTTATTTCAAATTTCGATTCCTACAATTTATAGATTTTTATCAAACAGCGATAACTGATTTGATACATCGGATATCATTGTACATAGGACATATAGTACTAAAGATATAATCTACCATTCTACAAAGAGCAATCTCTATGGAACAGAATTGAAGTTGAAGGCAGCAGGAGCCCTCCTTTCTGATGTTTAATTTGTCTTGGTGTCAGATTTGTCTCTCCTCTTAGTGATAAAGGCAATACGGATGCCTGGAACTGGCTGGAAGTGTGAATCTCAGGTTGGTGCTAGAGTAGTTAGTGGAAAAGTTAAGCCAGTGCTAGAATGACTCCTGGGGACTTTCATTTTGTCAATGTTTTTATTCAGTCCAAATCTGATGTACTGGTCAAGTTTGGGGAGCCCATTAGTTTTTGAAATATTTAGTTGGAATGGTTAGCTTCAGGGAATGGCTTGTTTGATCAAAGTTAATTTATTATCGGAGTATGTATATACAACTTTGAGATTTGTCTCCTTATAAGCAGCCACAAAACAAAACTTTGCACTTTGAGATCAATGAAGGTGGCAGTTCTGAATCAGTACTAAAGTAATTTTGGAGTCAAGTAAAGATGAGGCTTAAGATAAAATCAACAGATTGTGTTCCATAAGTGGGATTAGTGATCCTTATTTTCCCCATAGCCATACAGTTTAAAAGTAAAAATCTTGATGTATTAAATTTACATTTATATTATCCAGATATCAAATCCTACATTGAGGATTTGGAATTGAATTATTCATCTAATATTGTATCCAAATGTATATTAAAGAGGGTGGTTGTTTAAAATGGGAGTTAGCGTTTTTGTGGAAGAGGTTAACTGAAGTTAAATACTTTAGTGAGTAAAGGAGACCATTTTCCAAGTGGGGAGCTTGAAGTACAGTTAGCCTAACATTACTTTCTTCCTTTTCGACTCTGGGAATTCTTGTGCCTGTGTAGTTGGGTGGAACTTATATTATGTTTACACAAATGCAAGGCAGGAACCTCAAGGTGAATATTCCACGTTCCGAGCTTGTTTATTGTCATTCTTCGGTACACAAGTATAAAGAAAAACAAAATAATTGTTATCCCAGATCAGATGCAGCATGAATAACACAATAAGCATAAAAAACAGTAAATATAAATATAAAAGCAACCCTATAAAATACAATGTACAAGTAACTGTTGAGTGTGGTTGTATAAGGTTAGCTTATATACTTTCAATGGCCACTTTATTAGGTACACTTATACACCTTGTTAATGCAAATCAGACAATCATGGCAGCAACTTGGTACATAAAAGCATGCAGACATGGTCAAGAGGTTCGGTTGTTGTTTAGAGCAGACATCAGAATAGGAAAGAAATATGATCTAAGTGATATTGACCATGGATTGTTGGTGCCAGACAGGGTTGTTTGAGTATCTCAGAAGCTGCCGTTATTCTGGGATTTTCATGCACAGCAGTCTTTAGAATTGACAGAAAATGGTCAAAAAAGAGAGAAAACAAAAAAAAAAGTGAGTGGCATCTGTGGGTGAAATTGCCTTATTGCCGAGAGAGGTCAGGGGAAAAGGTTTGAGTTGACAGGAAGGCCACAGTAACTCAGATAACCATGTGTTACAACAATGGTCTGTAGAAGAGCATCTCTGAATGTTCAACATATTGAATCTTGAAGTGGATATGCTACAGCGGCAGAAGACCACAACAGGTTCCTATCCTGTACCTAATAAAGCGGCCACTAGGTGTAGGTAGACAAATGGTATGTGTGTAAAGTGATACTAGGTGCCAAAGTTTCAGCTCTTTTAAATCTCTGCATAACTTTGCTGAAAATTCCTAATAGTTCTACTAAAATAAAAGTAGAATGCACATTATGACACTTCTGTAATATTTTGTGAATATTTTGTAATAATAAGTTTGAGGCTGGAATGATGCTTGTGTGGCTATTCGGCTCAATAATAGGATATTAAGATGGAAACATGGAAAATGCTGGGGATACACAGCCATTAAGGTAAGACTTGAGAAGAAAGAAACATGGTTAATGTTGCCATGACCCGTGAAATCTGCCGTGCCTATCATTTCTCAGCCTTGTTGACTCAACATATGAACACTATGTCAACTTTGGGAAAGCTGTGGCCCAATACCCAAGGTTCCTTCATGGTCATCTTTGGGTACCTGATGCCCCACCATTAGAAGAATCTACCATTATGCTAAGGGAAGCAATGCAGTGGGGAAGCATGTATATCATGATAAAGTGTATTCTGTACATGCCCATTAGCTAAAGCACAAAAGGGAAAATACACAACAGCGGCCAACTCTTGGCGCGATCTGCCTGTAACTTCCAACATCTTGACCTTAAAATTTGCTGTCTCTATGGGTAGAATTGGGAAAGCGACCTCACGGGACCTGAATGATAAGGATATGCAAAGTACATCTCTTTGAACCAATCAGATTTGAAAGGTAGCGCAGAGACTAAGCCAGAATTGCTCTCAGCAAATTCACACCCAGGGATCTCTCCGAAATCCACCAGGAGTACGTCACTAGCCCGCTCCACGTAGTGTGCGTCTGGAGTTCTTTCTGCTCCATCCGAGGCGATGGCCGGGTTATTAAAGATCGCGCCCTATTCAATCAGGAGTGGAGTGCGGGTACTCCCGGCCCTCGGCAGCGTCCCGCGAAGAGACTGTGAGTGAACTCGATACTTGCTGAACCATAGCTTCTGGAAAACTTTAGTTACCCTACGCGCGCGTTATCAATTCGGGCCGTGACTGCTTGTGCGTAAAGTTCTTACTGGCGTTGCCTGGGACGCTTGGCAATTCGCTGGGCTCAGTAAAAATCCGCGAGGTTCCGTCACCTACCGTTCTGTTCCTTGTACAGTTTATTTTACAAACTCTGAAAGGTTCTCGTTTATCTTCCTTGTGAGTTTCTTTGAAGACCAATTTCCACACTTCCTTTCGCAATGATGCTTTTGACAATTGCGATGATCTCGACAGGTTATTCTACTTTGTCCACGTGGGTTGATTTCCTAAGAATGTGTTTCGCCAACATTTTGTTTATACACAGGAAAAGTCTTTCAAATTGACTTGCTCTGTTGTAGGTATGCAATATGGCCACTGAATGAACAGTGTTCTTAACTGCCTGAATTCCAGCATCTTGTACTTATCGCTGGTGGGGAAAGCCAGATAGAAAAAGAACTCCCTTATTTCTCAGTCGAATGATACTTAACCATTTCTTCCTCACATCCGCAGCATTTGGTTTTCGATCATTAACAAAAATACTCAAAGACATATAGGAACTTTAAAAATTTTTTAATCCATCTGAATTTTCTCTGTGGTCTGGGTTATGAGGATTCTTGCCAAGTCCTGTAGTTTGGTTTCAGATCAGGGGACACAAGAAAGAGACTGCAGATGCTGGAATCTGGAGTGGGAAAAAACCCAAACTGCTGAAGGAAGTCAGTGGGTGGGCACCATGGTAGTGTAGCAGTTGTAGCTCAGGGCGCCCTCTGTAAGGAGTCTGTGTTGTACGTCCTCCCCGTGGAATGTGTGGGTTTCCCTGGGTGCTCCAGTTTCCCCTCACAGTCTAAAGACGTACTGAGTTACACCAGACAAGCAGGATCTCCCAGCGGCCACCTATTTCAGCTCTACTTCCGATTCCCATTCTGACATGTCAGTCTAAACCCTCCTGTACAGTTGCAATGAGGCCACATGCAGGTTGGAGGAGCAACACCTTATATTCCGTCTGGGTAGCCTCCAACTTGATGGTATGAACATTGATTTCTCCAACTTTCAGTAATTGCCACCCCCTAGCATACCCTGTTCCTGTTTCCCTCACTCATCTCCTTACCTGACCACCACCTCCCTCTGGTTCTCCTCCCCTTTCCCTTTCTTCCAATGTCTTCTATCTTGGGGTTGGGATGGCTCGGGTCCCCAATGATCTTCTGGGCCCTTTTTACACACCTGTCTTTGTAAATGTCCTGAATCATGGGGAGTTCACAACTACAGATGCGCTGCTGGGCTGTCTGCACCATTCTCTGCAGAATCCTGCGGTTGAGGGAGGTACAGTCCCCATACCAGACATTGATGCAGCCAGTCAGGATGCTCTCAATTGTGCCCCTGTAGAAAGTTCTTAGGACTTGGGGCCTATACCAAACTTTCTTAACCACCTGAGGTGAAAGAGGCACTGTTGTGCCTTTTTCATCACACAGCTGGTGTGTATAGACCATGTGACAACCTCAGTGATGTAGATGCAGAGGAACTTAAAGCTGTTTACTCTCTCAAACCCAGGTCCATTGATATCAATAGGGGTTAGCTCGTCTCCATTCCTCCTGTAATCCACAACCATCTCCTTTTGTGACATTGTCACCAATCAACTTCCCAGCTCTTTACTTCACCCCTCCTCTCTCCTGGTTTCACCTATCACCTACCACCTTGTCCTTCCTCCTCTCCTCCCCTGACTTCTCATCTTTTTCTCCAGTCCTGATTAAGGGTCTCGGCCTGAAACATCGACTGTAATCTTTTCCATAGATACTGCCTGGCCTGCTGAGTTCCTTCAGCATTTTTCTTGGATTTGCTTGGATTTCCAGCATCTGCAGATTTTCTTGTGTTTGCGATTAACTGGTTATCGTGCACTGTCCCCAGATTTAGTTAAGATTAAATCGGAGTTGTTGGGGTTGCTGAGGCAGCACTGTTCAAAGGCCGAACCTGCACTAAATCGCCAAGTGAGTAAATAAATAAACCTGCTCCATTTCTGAGGTCATCCAACAGTTTATTCTTTTGCTTAAGGTGGATCATTCAGCCTCACCAGCCTGGTCCCTATTCAACAGGATCATAGGCTGCTGTTCTACTTCAACACTATCTAAAGCTTTGCCCTTTGAATCACTAATGTCCATGAATCTATGGATCTCAGTTTTGAATCCATATTGGTGCTAATGAAGAACACTATCTCCTAGACCCCTTTGCTCTCTCCTCACAGAGGCTTCTGGATAATGTCTACCTGACCAGCGTTTTTAGAAAATGTACGTCTCTGCCTGTATGCCCAATAATGTTGCATTAGGCTTAATTACAATTATGTCATCTGCAATTAATATCTTTACAGCCTTGGTTGTACAGTTCATGTAGTATATGATGGGACGTCTTCTAATTACTGCCATGTATAATCACTAGGAACCTGAAAATTTAAATAGAATTACAGGAACAGCGCAGTCTCTTTGGGATAAAGAGTGATAAATCAACTGCTTGTTGGTAGATGTATGTTTTATTAATTTATGAGTCATAGAATATAACAGTACATAAACAGGTCTTTTGGCCTATCTAGTCCATGCTGGTCTGGTTTTCTGCCTAATTCAGGGGTTCCTGAATTTTTATGCTATGGACCCTTGTCATTAATTAAGGGTCTGTGGGCCCCAAGTTGGGAACCCTGGCCTAGACAGTCCCATATAGCTGCACTCGGACTGTCACCCTCCATATGTCTCTCATTCAGACTTTAGTGGAATGTTATAATTGAACCCACATCTACCACTTCTGCTGACAGTTCGCTCCACACTTGCACCACCTTCATGTAAAGAAGTTCATCTTAAATATTTCACCTTTATCCTCAAATTTATGACCTTTAGTTCTAGTCTCATGCAATCTGAGTGGGAATATTCTGGAAGGATTCATCTTGTGTATAACCCTCATTACTGAAAGAAATATTTAATCACAGACGGGATAAAGACTATGTTTGCTGGTAGAAGCCATCCAGTCATTCAATAACATTAAGTTTTAGGGCAGATACTAAAATATCTAGGTCAGGGGTGGGCAAACTTTTTGACTTGTGGGCCACAAAGGGTTCTAAAATTTGACAGGGGGGCCGGACCAGGAGCAGATGGACGGAGTGGTTTGGTAATACACCTCATAAGAGAAAATAAAATATCATGGGATATGTAGAAAACATGTGCTTTAATTTCAATTGAAAATGAACAAATGCATTACAACAAAATATCTGTTTTTGAAGTCCCATGGTATTTAGCTATTTATTGAAATGACTTTTAAAACACTGAAAATTAAATGAATAAAATACAGCTTTTTTTAATAGTAACAGTTATTATTTTAAAGCACTGAAAATTCTGTTATCCTTCAAGATATTATCATCATCACTCTCCTCCTGACAGTCTTTATTTCAAAAACGGTAGGAGATGCAGGTCTACTTGTCCTGCTCCTTCTTATTCAATTGTCCCCTGTGCCAAAACTCAACAACGACCAGCACAAAGACAGAACAGGGACAGCGCGCCAGTATGCAGGCGCGTTATTTGATCTGGAGCGCATTTTTTATTTTGAGAACGTACGTGCACCTGCGCACTACTCATGTCCATCACTTAACAGAAATGACATGTAACATGTAAGGCTTATTGAAAAAAATATTTTCAAATGCATTTTTACATAACACAACGAAGAAACTTATTTTTAATTTCAGTGGGAACAGTGTTGTTGGTCTCCCTTTTTAGCCAGCGCATCAAAGTCTGGATTTAGTTTTGTTGTGGCGATTCTCAGGATGGATCTGAGGTGTTGGTCAGTTAACTTGGATCTGTGGCTGGCTTTGTTGATGTTCATGACGCTGAACGCCTGTTCACACAAATAGGTCGAGCCGAACAAAGAGTAAAGCGCAAATGTGGAGTAATATGCTGCACCTCAACAAAGGCCAATGTGTAGCGGTGTGCTACATGCAGCGCTAAAATTACGACACGGAGTCGGTAACTGCAGTCGAAGAAAAAAACTTTATTCGAAATCCCCAGCCTCACTTTTAAGCCTCCCTCAACCTGCCCCCCGTGGCGCAGAGGCTTCAAAGCTCTGTGCTCGCAAATCCCCGCAGGCTATCTCCCTTAGCCGGAACGCTGGCTAATTGTGAGCCGGTTCGGATGTGCCAGGAAATGGGTCGCCACAAATGTATATAGAGTGCGTCATCTATTGGGAAAACGCCAGAATTGTGGGGAAAAAACGTTAACAAGGTTTATTAATATAATTTCATCAAGTTCTGCGGGCCGGATTAAAAAGCTTAACGAGCCGCATATGGCCCGCGGGCCGTAGTTTGCCCATGCCTGATCTAGGTCTACTCTAGATAAAATGAACCATTGACAGAAAACCAGACAGGCATGTGAACTAGATGGGCAAAAGGAATGACTTCAGAAATTATCAACTTCCTCTTTAGGGATGCATGTTGATGTTTTCATAGATCACTCTGCAACTTTCAGTTGTCTGCAGCAAAGTAAAATGTGCACACAGTATATCATTATACCTAATCTATCTGTGCCCTGGATTTATTGCATCCCATTCGACTCGGTAGCTTGTCCATAGGTGCTAAATCAATAATCTGATGTTAAATCTGATCCTGTGTCCATCAGATCAAAAATGTATTTGGAGTTTTCGAGGACTGCCGGACCTTATCTGGCTCTGTTGAATATCTGTGATGGCCACATTGAAATATAGTGAGGGTTTGACAGACTGAGTCTGATTCAGGCTGTGGTTTACATTTCAACATGTACAAAATGCTGGAGGAACTCAGCACATCAGGCAGCAGCTATGGAAATGAATAGATAGTTGATGTTTCGGGCCAAGACCCTTCTTCAGGACTGAGAGGAAGAAGGGGTGGTGAAGATGGCAGACTAAAAAGGTGGAGAAGGAGGTGTAACCCCCTGGGTCGCCTCAGGCTCGCTCAGCTCGTTCTTGTCTAGGGGGAGCAGCCTTTGGCCCCGCCAAACTGGGTAATCAGCTGGTGTGGATGCTGTGTGATGTCCCCACCTCGCCCAAAAACAGACAGTACACCATAAGCCATTAAATGAGTACAATTTATAAAGGTTACTATAACTAAGTGATTAATAACGATACAGTATATATGAAGGAAAAGAAAATAAAGAAAAGGCGCCAAACTTATCAAAGTCCAAACCACTTCGTGCACAACCATTGGAGCTCAATTACTGAAGTCTTCTGGCCACCATTCGATCCCCTCCGAACTCCTCGACTCGCAGCTCAGGACCACCCGAAGTGGTCAACCAAGCACATCTATCTTCGTCTCCTCTCCTCGGGGTAGGAGACCAACTTGGGGTCCGTTCCTCGCCCAGTTTACAGCATCACGTCCTCTCTCTCTCACCCCCTCGTGCCGATCTCCCCAAAATGGCCACCAACAATCGCTTACTGACTCAGAAGAAAGAACGACATTAATCCCAATTGGTTTACACAGGAATACAATTCTCCTTATCAGTAAATTTTAACCCAAACAAGCTTCCAGCACTGTCTCGTAACAAAGAAGCATTCCTACTTTAAACAAACAGAGAAGCCATTTTGATTAACATACGCAGTAACAAAGAAAAAGAAGAACCCCCCCTCCCCCTTTAGAGAGGCTAGCTGGAAGCTGATAGGTGAAGCCTGGTGGGTAGGAAAGGTAAAGGGCTGGAGAAGAAGGAATCTGATAGGAGAGAAGAGGGGACCATAGGAGAAAGGGAAGGAGGAGGGGACCCAAGGCAAGCAATCGGACGGTGAGAAGAGATGAAAGGTCAGAGTGGGGAAGAGAGGAAAGGGGGTGGGAAATTTGTTTACAGGGAGGAGAAATCAATATTTTGTATGAGGCTACTCAGACAGAATATGAGGTGTTGCTCCTCCACCCTGAGAGCGGCTTCATCTTGGCACAAAAGGAGGCCGTGGACTGACGTGTTGGAACAGGAATGGGAATGGGAGTTGAACTGTTTGGCCACCGGGAAGTCCCACTTTTAGCGGATGGTGTGGAGCTGCTCAACGAAGCGGTCCCCCAATTTATGACAGGTCTCAGCAATGTAGAGGAGGCTGCATCGTGAGCACTGGTTCATATTTTTTAGGCCCTGTCTAATTAATTTAATTTGCTATAGAATTGCAGTGAAGATGAGACATCAGAGTGATAATGAAGTGTAGACAAAAGCAGATCAAACAAAGTTTCCACAGAAGGTGTTTGCAGTAGTACTTAGAATAATATTGTTTGAAATAAATTTATTATTAATGTGCTTACAGTCCTGTATGAAAGGTCTTTAGCACATATATAGAGCTAGGGTGCCTAAGACTTTGACATAGTACTGTAGCAATTTTATGTACTGTATTGCTGCAAAAAAACAAATTTTATGACGTGTGAGTGATGATAAGCCTGATTCTGATATGGGTCTCTGTTGTGGACTGAAAGTGGGAAGGGGGCAGGGAGAGGGGACATGGTTGGAAAAAGAGGAAGGGAGAGGGGAATGAGCACGAATCACCAGAGAGACATTCTGTAATAATCAATAAACTAATTGTCTAGAATCAAATGCCCTTGCCTGGTCTTTCAGGGCTGGGTATGGCTGTACCCACACCAACCCCCTGCCCTGGCACTCCTTCTGTGCCACCTGTCTCACACCCATCCCACAGCGCTCCACCCTCACCATTCCCAACATCCTTTGCTTCCGCCAGATTTACAAACTCTCTCACTGCTCCACGTTGATAAGTACGGTACTGTGCCAAAGTCTTAGGCACTCTAGCTATATACAGTATACACTATAAACTACCCTGAGATTCATTTTCTCGCAGGTTCTCACAGTAGATACCCACCTTATTGGATATGGTAAGCAAAATGGATGGTTTTGATACCAAGGTGGGAAACCATGCTATGTTCCTGGGAGGTGCCACAATCCAAGATTTAAAAAGACCTTAGCTGCACAAACACAGATCTGCCGAAACGTGGTAAAACATACATTAGTTTATTGAAAAACAGAAAACTCTGGAGATCAGACAACATGTGGAGGGAGGAGTCAGTGTTTAGGTGAAAATATGCAATCTGAATTCCAGTTGGAATTCCGTTCTTCATATTTTAGTCCACCATAAAAACGACAGAAATATTCGAAAGCATAAGAGATTCTGAAAATCCACAGCAACACACAAGATGCTTGGAGAAACTCAGCAGGTCATGCATTATCTATTGAGGGGAATAAACAGTTAACGTCTTGGACTGAGTCCCTTCCAATCTGAAATATCAACTGTTTATTCCCCTCCACAGTTGCTGCTTGACCTGCGCAGGTCCTCCAGCTTTTTGCGTGTTCCCACAGAAATATATAGTATGTACTTTAATAATAAATTTACTTTGACCTTTGAAGTTTTCTCAGCTTTGAGTATGGTTGGTTGTTATTTTTGATTTGCTGCAAAAAGATTATTGGAAGCATGTTGAGTTAAAGAAAAAAACAAACAGACTGGTAAAATGCAGGGCCACAACAAATCACACACACACACACACACACACACACACACACACACAAAATCAGTCCAAGGAATAAATGCAAAATATTCTTAAAGTCAGAACTACAATAAATGTGGAATGCTGGAAATACTTACCGCAGAACCTGTTTCTTCTGTTAAGCAAAAAAGAGTTAACACTTTAGATGATGATTAAAATTAAAATGCTTTCCTGAGATATTAATTGATCCATTATGTATTTTCCATGTTATCTTGTTAGTATACTGTATAGGCAACCTGTTTTGTTGGAATTTTGTAGATGAAGTCTTTTTCAGCAGAAAATGCCAACATTGACATGAATGTTCTATGAAGTGAAAATGCTCAATTCGGCATAAATTTGCCAGAGTCACCGTTAATTTATCTGAATGCTCAGAAGTGGAAATGTCTGTTACTGCAGATTAAGTTTGATGGGAGGGTGGGTGACAGAGAACAACAGTTTGAGAATTTGGGTGAGGCTTTGCTGGGGGTGAACAAACTGACCAGGTTATCCTGTTTTAGATAATGATGCCAGTATTCAATCAAGCCTCAAGCAATTGTATAAGATTATTTGAACAAGAGAGTTATAGAGACAAGAAAAGATAGCTGACTTTTATTTATCACAAACAAATTACAAATGTTGTACATTCTTCAACCTTTTTTTCAATATGCTACTTGTATTATTAAAAATTTAAAGCAATTTAAGAATGGTGCAGAGGCGCTGCTGGGCAGCTTTAGAGTTTCAGTGAGGAAGTTTGAGGATATCGCCAGAATGGGACATAATTGTTGTGAAGCAAGTTCAACTAGAATGTCGGTTCTGTAGGACCAGAGAATGCGATGAGGTTTCATTGAATTGATTATTACCGACGTGCTTTCAGTAGTGAGATTAATAAAATAGATCTGGAGGTGGTTAGTATAAAGGGTCTTTCCTCTCCCCCACCCCCAGTGATTGTGGGTGACCAGAACATGATACTACAAAAAGTAGCTAACAGAAATTATTGTAACACTTCTTCGGTATGTTTCAGCGCTGGGCTCAGGAACGGAAGTTCCCAAGTTCAATCCAGTGACAGATCACTTCCAAGCACGCTCTCCACTGTGCTGGGTTGATGTGAGGATCAAAAAGCCCAAATCCCAAAACCCAATAATTAAACCACTGCATTGCTTAGGAATAATTGTAGCTTTCATCGGAGCAGGGCCTTTCTCATTTTATCCTTTAAAATTGTTCCGATCGTTGACCGACGTAGCCTAACCCTTTTACAATGACCGATGGTGTTTCACCTTTTTCCAATCGCTTTGTTATTTCCACTTTATTTTCAATCATGATCGTGATTATTTTCATGAACAGAAACACTGCAGATTTAGAGTTCTGCCGCCGGGTCCTAATGTCCACCGCACTGAAACAGGTTAAATAAGGTCTGGGGTTCCACTGGGTCCTAAGGACCACCCATTCAGACAGGTTGAATAAAGGACTTGAGCATCCACAAATTTTGGTATCCGCGAGGGGTCCCAGAATCAATCCCTCGCGTATAAGAAGGGCCGACTGTATTACATTTTCTTTACTGAGATTCCCCCCACCCCACTACCACTACCCTTCCCTCAAAGTATTGTGTGCAGTTGCCCATGTAGAAATGGACTTTACAGAACAATGAGTAGGATTTCTGGGCTAGCCAATGTCGAGACTGTGGATCAGGACAGGCTGTTTTCTTGGCGAAGGTGAACTCGGTAAGTGGGACACCTTCAAAAGTGAAATATTGAGAGTACAAAGCTTGTATGTGCCTGTCAAAATAATAGGTAAAGGTAACAGGTGTAGGAAATCTTTGTTTTCAAGAGATATTGTGACACTGGTTAAGAAAAAAAAAGAGGTGCATTGCAGGTATAGGCAGGTAGGAACAAATGAGATGTCTATGGAGTGTACAAGAGAGCACTTAAAAAATAATTCAGAAGGGCTAAAAGAAGGCGTGAGGATGCCCTAGGAGACAAGCTGAAGAAGAATCCTAAGGGATTCTACAGATAGGTTAAGAGCAAAAGTTGCTGAGGTCCTAGCAGAGATATTTAAATCATCCTTAGTGATAGATGAGGTACCAGAGGATTAGAGAATAGCCAATGCTCTTTATGAAAAGATCTAAAATAAACCTAGAAATTACAAGCCAGTGAGCCTGACATCAGTAGTGCATAAGTTATTGGGAGGTTTTCTAAGGGACCAGATATGTAAGTGTTTGTATAGACAAGGACTGATTAAAGATAGCATGGCTTTGTGCATGGTAGGTCTTGTCTAACCAATTCTATAGAGTTTTTCAAGGAAGTTATCAGGAAAGTGGATGAAGGCAAGGCAGAGGATGTTGTCTACATGGACTTTTGGAAAACATTTGACAAGGTCCTGCATGGGAGGTTGGTCAAGCAGGTTCAGGCCCTCAGCACTCAAGATGAGATAGTAAACTTAATTAGACATTAGTTTGTGGGAGAAGCCAGAGAGCGTTAGCAGATGGTTGACTCTCAGACTGGAGGCCTGTGACTAGTGGTGTGCCACAAGGATCAGTGCTGGGTCCGTGTCGTTTGTCATCTGTATCAATGATCAGGTTGATAATATGGTTAACTGGTTCAGCAAATTTGAGGATGGTACAAGAGTTGGGCTGCAGTGGCACTGAGGAGTGTGGTAGAATAAAGAGATCTCAGAATACTGGTCTGTAACTCATTGAAAGTAGCATCACAGGTAGATAAGGTCACAAAGAAAACTTTTGGCACATTGGCCTTCATAAATCAAAGTACTGAGTACAGGAGGCGGGATGTTATGTTGAAGTTGTTTATAAGACATTGGTGAGGCCTAATTTGCAGTTTTGGTCACCTACCTAAAGAAAAGATGAAAATTAGGTTGAAGGAGCACAGAGAAAATTTACTAGGATGTTACTGGGTCTGGAAGACCTGAGTTATAAGGATAGATTGAATAGATTAGAACTTTATTCTTTTGAACCTAAAAGATTGAGAGAAGATTTGACAGAGGTATACAAAATGATGAGTATAGATACAGTAAATGTAAGCACATTTTTTCCACTGAGGTTGGGTTGGACTACAACCAGATGTCTTGGTTTAAGGGTGAAAGGTGAAAAGTTTAAGGGTAACATGAGGGAAAACTTCTTCACTCAGAGGGTTGCTTGTGTGTTGAACGAGCTGCCAGCACAACTGGTGTATGCAAGCTCAAGTTCAACGTTTAAGAGAATTTTGGATAGATACATTTGGTAGGGGTGTAGAGGGCTGTGGCCCTGGTGGAGGTCGATTAGAGTAGGGAGCTTAAATGGTTCAGCACAGACTAAATAGGCTGAAGGGCCTGTTTCTGTGCTGTACTTTTCTCTGACTCTATGCCTCATTGCTATGATCAGGAAGGAGGTACAGGAGTCTGAAGACACATACTCAACGATTCAGGAACAGCTTCTTCCCCTCTAGCATCCGGATTTTGAATGGACTTTGAACATGAACATGACCTCACTAATTTTTTATGTTTATTTTTGCACTAATTATTTAATTTAATTAATATATATGCACTTACTGTAATTCATGTTTTTTCTGTTATTATGTACAAAGGATTACATTGTACTGCTGCCACAATGATAACAAATTTCATGGCATATGCTGGTGATACTAAACCTGTTTCTGATTTCTTTTCTACGCAAGTCTTGGGGCTGCAAATGATACCACTGTATCTGTCGTAAGCGGCTTAATATTTTGTATTCTTAAGAGCTTCCAGCTGGAATGCATATCATTGGTGTGGAGGATCTGAAAAAAAAATTGGAACCTACAAAACCCACACAGGTTTTAAACTAAATACCTCAAAGAACCTTTGTAAATAACTTAGAGTTACTTGTGTCATGAGTTACTTGTGTCATAAATCATTGACTTGGCTTGTAAAGCGATTTCCTTAATCTTGTTTAACCTGACTGGGTATGGAAATTTCTCTTAAAATGCCAGCCTTATATTGAAAATCTGTGCCAAGATAAAACTAAAATTCATAACACTCAGAATTGTAGCACTTTCAAATGAATTCACTGACATTTATGCAAACATCTTTCCACGACGTTTGATTTCCTACAAAAGTCCTACCCAGTCTGCATTTTTGCCCAGATCAGAGTTCACATTCTTTTGACTTTTTTACATCTTTGGCAATAATTGGATTTTTTTTTCAGATGTTAAGACTCGAGTCAAAGTAGAAAATCCTGTTGTAGAAATGGATGGAGATGAAATGACCAGAGTGATTTGGAGTTTCATTAAAGAAAAGGTAAAAGATGGTGGATTAAACCAAGTGTTCTTTGTAATTGGTCATTTTCTTTTATAATTTTACAATTTATTCTTCAATTATCATTTAATATTTTTTCATCTAAATTGTAAATGATAATAGAAAATATATTGGACTTCTAATATAAAAAAAGGTTTTGCCCTTTTTCAATATCAGATTTTATCTTTCTTGTAGAAAGCAGCAGCATTGGCACAGATTAGTCCATACAATCAATTGTCGTCCAGTTAATTTTACATTGTGTAATTATCCTACATAGCCCAAAGATTATGAACATTTTGTTGATTTGATTTGAGAATCACTTTTGAAAAAAAATTAGAAGTTAATGGTAATTTTTTTTTAACTTGTAGACCATACAGATATTTTGAATCATTTCATAATGCCTCTCATGATGTAAGAGTTTACCAATGACCTGAAGCCTCTATTTTGTTAAACATTTCATTATTTCAAACATCCACATTAAATTCTCATTTGGTGTGTTTTGCAAGCTATTATGCATGTCATTCTCAAGTTTTCTTCTTGGAATCAGTTTCCATCTTAGTTGGTGACTTGAAAGTTGATCAAATTTTCAGATGGCAACCTAGAGTCAAGTCATTGATGTAGGGTAGGAGAATGGTGTTCAGGAGTTTCAGAACCAGCATCTGGTGCACTCTGTACCACTTCCACATTACATTCTAATCTGGTACTGTTTCTGTAATGTGTTCATTGCTTCCTAACCAATTAATTTCCTATTTGTCCCTATCCTGAACTTTGAATCCCCATTACGTTAAACTTGTAGTTTTTCATTTAGCATTTCAATAAATTAAATTTTAGCTGTAGAGCAACCACGTTCCCCGTAGACAATATAGTCTTTAACAAAAACAATAAATTCAACAAGGTTGTTCCCTTCTGCACCCTAAGTAAAATTTTTAAAATGCACAGTGGATCAAACAGCAAATGTAAATGAAAAGACTGATTTATGTTTCTGATACCTATATCAATGAAGTTGATGAATAGGTCTAGAAAATGTGTAGTACTAATATATGTTCACAGACTGACCTGTACATTTTCAGTTTGTTTTGCCTTCTTTTGAATCCTCATTAGCTGTTTTCTTCCTTAATTCTTACATCATCAGTGATAAAGGCTTCACAGAGGAACATAAGAAATGGAGGAGAAATAGGCTTCCTGGCCTGCCATTCAGTATGGTCACAACTAATTTCCCTCAAGCCTCAAGTCCTCCTCTGCCAGTTTCTCACAGACCTCTATTCCAAAATCTTCCAAAATACCTTCAATTCTTCTAATGATATGGCATCTAAAATCCTCTGGGGTAGAGAATTCCAGATAATCACTCTTCTTTGCTAAAACAAATTTCTAAATACTTTCACTTTAAATTATCAGCTCTTTATAACTACAGTCGGACCTCCTTAGCCGCGGATTCTGCATGCGCGAATTCAACCAACCGCGAATCGAGAAAACCTAGAAGTGCTCTTCCAGCACTTGTTGTTCGAGCATGTACAGACTTTTTTTCTTGTCATTATTCCCTAAATAATGCAGTATAACAACTATTTTACATAGCATTTTCATTGTATTAGGTATTATGGAGATGATTTAAAGTATACGGGAGGATGTGCATAGCTTTCCGTGGATAAGGATCGAAAAAAAAATTGCAAGTTCTCTTACTATGTAAGTCAGAACAGGTGCATCCAGTATTATTTAGCGTAAGTTAGTCAAATGTTTGTCTTAGTATATAGTATATATTTTACCTTTCTATGTATATAAAACACTTAAGAACGTATGTTTCAGCACTGGGCTCAGGAGGTTCGTTGGATCTAGTGACAGACCACTTCCAAGTGCGCTCTCCATCCGTGACTAGTTAATGTGGAGGATCAAAAACCCCAAACCCCAAAACCCAATAATTAAACCGCTGCGTTGCTTAGTAATAATTGTAGCTTTCATCGGGGCAGGGCCTTTCTCACTTTATCCTTTAAAATTGTTCCGATCGTTGACCGACTGTAGCCCAACGCTTTTCCAATGACTGATGGCGTTTCACCTCTTTCCAATTGCTTTATTATTTCCATTTTATTTTCAATGGTGATTATTTTCATGAACAGAAACAATGCAGATTTGGAGTTCTGCCGCCGGGTCCTGATGTCCACCGCACTGAGACAGGTTAAATAAGATCTGGGGTTCCGCTGGGTCCTAAGGTCTACCACTTTGAGACAGGTTGAATAGAGGACTTGAGCATCCGCGCTTTTTGGTATCCGCGAGGTGTCCCGGAACCAATCCCTCGCAGATAAGGAGGGCCAACTGCATATCATTTTGTTTAAGATGCTCCCATTAATGAAAACATCTCAACATTTGCACACCAAATCCCTTCATACACTTAGTGCCTAACTTATTAGGTACAGGAGTGGAACCTGGCATGGTCTTCTGCTGTTGTAGCCCATCCACATCAAGGTTGGACGTGTTATGCATTCAGAGATGCTCTGAACACCACTGTTGTAATGCATGGTTATTTGAGTTACTTTCACCTTCCAGTCAGCTTGAACCAGTTTGACCATTCTCTGACCTCTCTCATTAAAAGGATGTTTTTGCCCACAGAGTTGTTGTTCACTGGATGTTTTGTTTTTGTTTTTCGCACCATTCTCTGTAAGCTCTAGAGACTTGTGCGTGAAAATCCCAGGAGATCAGCAGCATTTGAAGATACTCAAACCACCCCCCATCTGGCACCAACAATTATTCCATGGTCAAGTCATTTAGATCACATTTCTTCAGGATTCTGATGTTCAGTCTGAACAACAACTGAGCCTCTTGAACATGTCTGTATGCTTTTATGAATTATGTTGCTGCCACATGATTGGCTGATTATATATTATCACTAATATGCAGGCATACCTAATAAAGTGGTCACTTTCTGAATGTATCTTTTAAACTCCAAGGAATAACTACACAAAATGTGTAGTCTTTCTTTATAGGACAACCTTTTCATCTCAGGAATTAGCCTGGTGAAACTCCCTCCTACTGCCTCCAGTGCTACTGTTTACCTTGTTTGTGTGAGGGCCAAAGTTGTGCCCAGCACTAGAGGTGTAGGCTCACCAATACCCTGCACAATTCCAATAAAATCCCATACTTATAACCTCCAAACCCTTTAATAAACACCAAAATATTTTTTGCCTTCTTTACTTCAATACTTGTTGGAGCTGCCTGCTAACTTTATGTAAATTGAGTTTGTAGAAATGTACTTTACTTGCAGTAACAAAGTTGCATTCTTTGTCTGTAACAAAATGTAACCTGTATTGTACCAGAGTGCTTTGCCAATAGTGTTCATTCGACATTATGTTGACGGACCTTGAAAATATGACAGACTGCAGAAAGACAAGCAGTTGCATTTTTGGAAGAATGCAAGTGCACTGATGAAGCAGACGAACAGAATGCCTCCTGTCCTTGAACCGGTGCAGGCATATTATACTTGGGTATAAAAGAGTGATATGCTGTCTGTTTTTGAAGTTATCACTGATTCCTGTGTGGTGATGGTCTTCCCTTGCAGCAAGTAAAATAAATGCGCTTATGATTGATTCACTGAGTTATAAGAAGTAGTGAGAAGGTGCTCCGTAGAATTTGGAGCACCGAAGATCGCATGTTTAGGAGCAGGAGCAGACCAAGGGGAGGATTCTGGTGAGCACCTGTTCCTGGGATAACTCCAGCAGAGGAGTGATCACCAAAAAGTAGGTTTGGTTTTTGCTTTGTGTGGGCTCTCCAGGTGAGTAGCAGATACTGGGTTCTGCCCCGCTCCCATTCTGTACACTTATCAATGAGTATGGAACATTTTTACAGGAATGCCTTGAAAGCCTCCTGAGATCAGCTAGATTCTGTTTCGATCTACAACTTGGTTAAATGGCACTGTTATCTTTACTGTACGGCCTATTATAACCCGGCTGGAAATGACCATTTTATGCATCAGAAATTGGATCCCTATATTGGTAAGGAATTTCTGAAATATGCGTGGGTGATTCTGGAACTGCGATAGCAGTGTGATTTCCCCATGAGGTTCAGTGGCCGATACAAGATCAGGAGAACAGGGAACCCCACCTGATTCTAGCAGTTTCCAGAGGTAAGGTAGCAAAGGTCCTTGGACCAAGGATTAAGGGTCTGCGAGGACTGCCATGACATAAGGTCCTGGTGACGACTAGATGGAGTCTGTGGTGATTGGAAGAAGGTAAAGACTATCTTTTAATGCTCCCTAGTACATTAGGAGCCTTGAACAGGAAGTTGTACGAAAGTTGTTGTTCAGTGTTGATTTAGGACCTTTATTTCCATGGTCCCACCACAACTTTGGGCCCTCCAGCCAAATGATGCAGGTAAGAGGCCCACAGCTGAGCCACATGAAGTGACCATCAACCCAAATACTTCACAGCCCCGCAGGACACAGTACACCTTTTCCCCAGAGGCTGAAGAGGGGATTAATAGATCATATAAATCAAACATGGTATGTCCTTGGTTTATCAAAAGCTGTAAATCAAGTTGGTGAACATTGCATGATATGAGGTGTACAAAATATAGGGAGACTAGTGGAAGCGGAAGGAAGCAACACACACACACACACAATGCTGGAGGAACTCAGCAGGCCAGGCAGCGTCTATGGGAAAGAATACAGTCGGCGTTTTGGGCGGAGACACTTCATCAGGACTGTTCGTGAAGCTGGAAGGATCTCATACACCACTTTCTGATGGATCGTTAGTGCATTTACAATGGATTTTATTGAATTACCTTCATGTGAAGGATATAAATGTGTATTGGTCATTATTGATATTTTTCACGATTGGTTGAAGCATTGTAGAAACCTTGTAGAAAGATTAATGCAGTTACAGTAGCTAAATGTTTATTGAAGGAAATCATATTGAGATTTGGGATCCCTTAGAAACTCCAGCGACAATGGTACCCACTTGCCTGGAAAGGTAATATAAGGCCTTTATTGACCAACATTTCCATCGTAGCTACCATCCTCAGTCGGCAGCCTTAGCAGGAAGGATGAATGGAACAGTTATAAACAAGCTTAGTAAAATGTGTGACAGAGTGGAAGTTAATGTGCAAGTAAAGCCTTACTAATCAGAAGAAATGCTAAATATGCGATAAACAACAAAAACAGCATGATGGGGGTGAGCAAAAGAACATCGTAGTTCAATCACTATGCATTGTATGAAATTTCAAAGAGAACTTAAAAAAATGGAAAAGTGCCACCCCGACTTCAAGTCGTGCAGCGAGTGATGCTACTGCTGTGAAACAACTCCTTCAGAAGCCCCACCCAAGGAATTACATCAGACTCCCTGTACAGCGCCAACATCCGAGCTTGGGAGAATTACAGGACTCCGGGAACAGCGACATCATCTGAACTCCGAGGAATTACAGAATAGATATGACATGGACTGTACGGTGGCCCCTAGTGACTCAAATCAGAATGACAGTGATGAAACAAAAAGATTAACAGCTATGTCAGATGAAACTACTGCTAATTAATCTATTGAAAAGCCAGTGGCAGATCAACTATTGCTCAGCACAACAAACTGCTGAAGTACAAGTAGTGCTCAGACACCCTGTGACTCGTAATGAAGAATAACTGAAACGTTTTAAACTTTAAAGGTGACCTTGTGTACTGTACGTGCATTAAGAATCCCTGATACTAGTGGAAAATTCACACTGTATGTCAACGAAAAACACATAATAACAGTCTTAATTCATGAACATGGAGACCGACAGCTCTGTACACCAATGGCTCCTCAGTGATTGAGAGAGGGATTCTGACGGTTGCTTCTGGAACTGAAGGGCATTGATCAGGTAACATGTCACTGCAACTGGAAGGATAAGGGCTCCTAAATGGGGAGTGGTAAAGGTCCAGTATGAAACTCTCCTCCCCATTACTACTTCACCACCCTCTGGATTCTGGGTGATTGCCTTTCTGGGGTATGGGACTGCGATATTGTCTTGGGATCTGATTAATATGGCACCAGCTGTGGAGAAAATGGTGAATGAAACCATATATGCCTTTGATCAGACCCAACAAGCATTAACCAAGTTGACAGCAGAACTAATGGCCATTCATACTGTAGTACTAGAAATCATAAGACCATGAGAGATAGGAGCAAATTAGGCCATTTGGCCCATCGATTCTGCTTCGCCTCTGCCTTAAATATACTTAAAGACTTGGCCCTCACATCTGCCTGTGTTAAAGAATTCCACAGATTCACCACTCTGGCTAAAGAAATTCTTCCTCATCTCTGTTATAAATACATAGCCGTCTATTCTGAGGCTATTTATTTAATAGGGAACAAACTTGAAGGAGTAGATATGGAGAGGATGCTTGGTATGGTGAGAGATTCTTAGACCAGAGGACAATTTCCTACATAGGAAACATCCTCTCTACATCCACTCTTTCAAGTCATTTCACTATTCAATAGGTTTCAATGAGGTTACCCCTCATTCTTCTGAGTCCTAGTGAATACAGGCCCAGAGCCCAAACTCTCTTCATATGACAACCTATTCAATTTGGAATCATTTTTGTGAACTTCCTTTGAACCCTCTTGTGTCTCTATCATAGGGAAATGTTCCATTAGCATGAATGTAATAGACATTCTTCATTCGAAGCCATTCTAATAAGTCTGGCTACTGCTGAACTGCAGTTTGATGCTGTAGAAAATGGAAATCATTTCTGATGTAATAAATGATGTATGGCAACCTCAAATTGATTACATTTGTGAAAATTTCTGATTTTTCAACCCAAGGTTTGAAGTTCATGTTTAATAGACCAGAAAACTAAGTTTGTCTCACAGTCAATAAATTTAATTTTGCACACCAGACTGTACGACAACTCCAAAGTATTACCTCACACTTCTGGATTCCAAAACAATGTGTGTGGAGAAGCCAGACTATTTTTCTGCACTTGTTATTCATTGCCTTTTATATTTTTTCTCTTTTGTTACCTCCTTGTGTACAAATATTTAGTTTTGTCTCTTTTTTTTATATAATTCCTGTTGATATATTTTCCATTAAAGTTTGTAAAGAAAATTTTAAAGGAAGACATTATTTGCTTAAATTATTGCTGAAAAGATATTTCAACAGTTAGCCATTTTGCAGCCAAGGCAAATATGAAGAGGAGTTGCTCTGAATTGATTATTATACCAGTGGCTAAAGAGCAAGACTCCAGAGATAAGGACAGGAAAGGAGTGGTCACAGGAGGCAGAGAAGTGGCTATGGGATTGCTTCAAGTTGGTGTTCAAGGACTCGGCAAAGGATCTGAATGAATACATCATGGTTGTCATGGACTTTATAAAAACAGTTGTAGACGTGTGTCCTCACAAACTCATTCAGAGTCTTTCCGAACCAGAAGCCCTGGATGAACCAAGAGATCCACATTCTACTGAGGGCCAGATCAGTGGCATTCAGGTCTGCAGACCAAGTAAGATACAAGAGGTCTGGGTACAACCTCTGGAAAGCCATCTTACATGCGAAGTGGCATGTGCATCACAGCTTGATGCACGTGCGATTCAACAAAACCATATAGAATATCAGTAAAATACAACAATGTAGAAAATACTGTGACTGCCAAAACACAAGGGTGGTAGGACCAAGATGGTTTCCACAAAATCCCCAAATCCACTGGTACAATAATCCAGTTGTCAGTGTTCTCTACAAGGCCTACTCACCCCCCCCCCCCAACACTAGGGCACTTATTACATTAAGCTAGCGCTGATGGGCTACCCACGTTCTTCACATACAATACCCAAGGCTCCTGAAGTAACTTGCACCAGGTGAACAGAGGAAAAAGATTAAACAATGTACTTAAATATCTTGGGCAAAAAGTGAAACATCCCCACAGACCTATGGAAGTTTCTTCTGGTCATGGGTAGAGCAGTTGCCATACCAGGCCATCTTGCACCTGCACAGGAGTTGTTGGATTCTAATGTTTTAATCCAACGTTCTTGAAGAAGTCGGGGAAAAAGGCACAAAACTTAATCCTTCGTGATAGTTTTATTAAGTGTTAATAAAACACTGAGAAATTGAATAGAAGAGTGATGGAGGTCTACAAAGTGAAGGGAGAGACAAAAGAACTAAATGGCACTGCCTTGTGGTCAGCTACTTTTATACCCGCCTGGAAAATTCCATTCAAATTCATAGATTCAACCAATGAGAAAGCTCTTATTCAAATAATGCAGCACCAAGAGAAGCTTCCAGAATCAAACCAGTGTAACCACTAGGGAACACATTAAACAAATTTATATACATACTGTGGCCACTAGGAAGCATATTAAACTAATTGTATAAGAACTTCTTAAAATACAAGTAGATGGCTAATTGTTAAACTGCAAAGAAAGTAACAATTAAACTGTCTAATCTAAAAATTAAATAGTTAGATCCAACTGAGTGAACATTGCCAGTAGCCTGTCCTGGTTCAACAAGTTTTGTGCCACTTTCCTGACTTCTGAAGGAATGTTGGATTAAAACATCAGAATCCAACAACTCCAAGGAGCTTGAAGCTCTCAACTACCTTGATCTCAGCACCATTGATGTAACAGGAGCATGTGCCCCATCTCCTTCCTAAAGTCTTTTGTTGACATTGATGTCTTTTTGTCGTCATAATACCTTTCGGTTCTTGATCTCTTTCCTACACCGTGACTCATCAGTATTTGAGTTACAACCCATTATAGTGGTATCATCTTCAAACTTTCAAACAGAATTGAGGCCAAATATGACCACAAAGTATGAATGTACAGGGAACAGAGTGAGGGTGAGTTACAGGCTTATAGTGCGCCATAGCTGAGAATAATCAAGACAGAGCATTTGCAGCCTATACTTATTGATTTGTACTGAATACTTAACAAAGGTCTGGTCAATACATAGTCTAGTGTAGGTGCCTTTAGTGTCCATGTGCTCCAGAGAGGAGTGTAAGGCCAGGAGATGGTGTCTGCCTTAGACCTGTTTCAGCGGTAGGTAACTTGCAATTGCCGAGGTTGTCAACGGAGGCTGGAGTTAAGTATGCCATGATCGGCTACTCAAAGTACTTCATGATGGTGGATGTTAGAACCACTGGGTAGTACTCATTGCCTTATTTTCCTTAGATACTGGGATGATAGTAGTCTTCTTAAAGCAAGAGTGAACTTCAGATTGAATCAGGAGAAGTTAAACATGTCTGCAGATACCCCACTGGTTGATCTATGCAAAATCTAGGGACATAGGCAATGATACCATCTGGGTAAGATGCTTATTGCAGGTTCACTCTTCAGAAGACTGATCTTGCATTTGCAGTGGTGACTGTGTTCAGCTGCCTTAGAGGCTGCCAGGAGAAGTGCCATCATTCCTGAACCTTTCTGTGCAAAATCTGTAGAATGTATTAAGTTTTACAGGATGACTCAAACGTGGAACCTCTAAGTGCATGATTTGTGGACATTGTTTAGGATCAGCCCGGAAGTATCGTAAAATATCTGTGAGGCTCTTGGCTATTTTCTTTCTAGGGCAATCCTTTGATGTGGATGATACAAATTTCAAGGCAACAAGTCAACCTTTTATGGATTCTAATTGTCCTGACCATGTGTAATTACCATTTAAAGCTGAATTATTGCAACCAATTGTGAGATCAGTTAATCTGGCCTGCTAATTGCATGTAACCCCAGAAGGAATGGAATTATTTCAAAGGAATCTGGAAGATGTAGCATTATAGAAGCCCTGCCCAAGTTGTTAGATGCTGTTTGTATTATAAAAGTTCTGCTAGTATACTGAGCAGTATCATGATTTGATGCATTTTGCCAAAGGTGGCGAAGTGTCTGCAGAATCAAGTACAAACTTGCTTGTCGCCATAATACACGTTAATGGTATGCTGTTATCTACTTTACAGCTTATTCTTCCTAATGTTAATGTGGAGTTGAAATACTTCGATCTTGGTCTCCCCAGTCGAGATAAAACAGAGGACCAGGTGACAATTGAGTCTGCATTGGCAACCCAAAAATATGGAGTTGCAGTGAAATGTGCCACCATTACACCAGATGAAGCTCGTGTGGAAGGTATGCATTAGATTAGTTTGTAGTCTTTTAATTTCATGTTATTCATTAATAGCCCACTGTATGATTTGTAGTCCAAATTTAAAATGTGAATATTCTTTTTTTTTTGTGTTTTCATGATTGCTTTATCTATTGTTTCATTAACGTAATTAAAGTGTATATCTGGAACCTACCCACTTGAATGTTTGGGACTAGAGTGTGAACATGTGAAGTTGCAAACCTTGTGGTTAAGTTTCTTGTATTATTCAAAAAAAAAGTGCCAGTGCTGGAAATACAGAATAAAACTTTTAGAAATGTTTCAAAATTTCAACAAGTTGGGCAGCATCTCTAGAGAGAAAGAAAGGTTAATGTTTCAACTAAATGACCTATCAGAACTGTTTCTCTCTCCACAAATCCTCTACCTATTTCTTAGCTGTGTCAATATACATTCCACTGGCTGGGACCTTAGTTTAATGTTTTATTGAAAATGAGTATCTTATGTCCTCAATATGCACCAAAGGATCATATTAAATTACAAATTTGTGGGATATCACTTGATGTGCAAAGTATTCTTTTTTTCTGCATAGTTTGGTGTTTGTACTTGTATAGCCATTAATAGTTTATAGTGAGGTGTGACTTTATAAGCAAATATGTAAAATGACTGTTAATAGAAGATGAGGTCTGGACTTGCTGATGGCTATTAACAGCTTTCTGTTCAGGTAACGGATGGTCATCTTAGCATTCTTTGTGGTTGGTTGGTAAAATTATGGTACAAATAGTAAAGAGAATAGAATAGAAAGATACAAGAAATAGAAGCAAGAGTGGACTATATGACCCCTCGAATTCTGAGGGGACTTGCTGAGGTTCCTTACTAATCCTTATATGGAAATGGTTTTTGGACTTTCTTTCAGTCTAGAACTTGTGTATGATCTACAAGTCCTTTCAGTGAATGGGGAGTAAAAGACTTGAGAAGGAAAAAGCTGTGTTACATTTTTAATGTTGTTTGTGCTTTGCTTTTTTTAAAATGTTAAATTCTATTACTCTTTGTTAGTATTCAGAAACATTCATAAACTGAGAGATTCAGAAACATTGTAAGATCTGTCCAGAATATTCAGTCAGCAAAGAAGGGACAGGGATTTGCCATCTGTCAGAGGGCTCCAGAGAAGTTTTGTGTTTGGGGTTTGTTCTAGCCCACTATTGTCACTTTTGTACATCAATTTCAGGCCCAGCCCCTGCTTGCTCAGTTCTTGGCTTTGGTACCATGTAGGCCAGCAGGACAGTATCTGGATTCTATAAATGCAAGCCTGGAAGAATGAGGAATGAAGAAGTGAGAGTAGTCATTGGGTCCCACTGTTAAGGCCATTCTATGTATTTAAAGTAACATTTACTGAAATGCCACCAGATGGTGTAAGTGTCCCTGACTCAGAATAGAGAACCTGCTATCTATAAACATTTCAATAACTACACTCTTTACATAGACTTAGTAGAATTATCAATCCAATTACATTGTGAGAAACTCATGGCGAAAACCCAACTGATACATTTTCAGAGTTCGGACTGAAACAAATGTGGAAAAGCCCAAATGGGACCATCCGAAATATTTTGGGTGGCACGGTTTTCAGAGAGCCAATTATTTGTAACAACATCCCACGACTTGTCCCCGGTTGGGTAAAACCAATCACAATAGGACGGCATGCATACGGTGATCAGGTAAGACATCCTGGGAAGATTTCTTCAATATGTGCCTATCTGGGTTTGGTGGCTGGGGCAATTGTTTAAGACCATCTTCAAGCATCGAGGATCAAAGATCAGCTTTTTGTGCCATAAACATTTACTGTACATGTATTGGGAATTTTGCTGTGGTGTTGGTACGACATTCAACAGCTCTAAGGTTTGGAGAAAAGTATAAAAATACTAAAAGATTCACAAGAAAACACAATTTGCAAAATAATATTTCCTCAATATGCAAGGAAGAGTTAGCCCAGATTGTGAATTTAAGGCTCTAGTGGAGCTTAAGTAGAACAAAAAGCTTCATTATTGAAAGTCAGTTTATGTAAATGCATTCTGATACTGTATAAGTAGCTCTATTTATTCAGTGTTTAGCACATGCTATAACACACCTATCTAGGTTTATGAACAAGTGGATGAAATGATAGTCACAGAATATAGCTGTTTGCAAGATGAGGTGTTTGGGCAATTTTCCATTAACAAGTGTTTTTTTGAAACTCAGCAGAAAGTATTTAAGCAGTACACCATAAGACTTTGAATACTCAGCCATTCGATAGGTTTGAACTTAATCCTATACCTTACATCCACGTAGACCATAAGAATTAAGCCTTTTGGCTCGAGTCTGCTTTGTCATTTCATCATGGCTGATCCATTTCCCTCTCAACCCCATTCTCCTGCCTTCTTCCTGTAACCTTTTTTGCCCTGACTAATCAAGAACTTATCAACCTCCGCCTTAAATGCACTCAAAAACCTGCCTGTGAATTCCACAGATTAACCACTCTCTGGCTAAGAAATTTCTTCTTACCTCTGTTCTAAAGGATGCTTCTTCTACTCTGAGGCTGTGTCCTCTGGTTTTAGACTCCCCCACTGTAGAAAATACCCTGTACACATCCACTGTACCTAAGCTGATCAACATTCAACAGGTTTCAATAAGATTCCCCATCATTCTTTTAAATTACAGGGAGTATATGCCCAGAACCATATGATAACCCTTTCATTCCTTGAATCATTCTCATGAACCTCCTCTCAACCCTCTCCAATGTTAGCACATCCTTTCCTGGATAAGAGGCCCAAAACCGCTCACAGTACTCCAATGCTCACCAGTGCCTTATAAACCCTCAGCATTACATTCTTGCTTTTATTTTCCAGTCCTCTTGAAATGAATGTTAATATTGCATTCACCTTCCTCACCGACAACTCAACCTGCATGCTAACGTTTAGGGAATCCCGCACAAAGATTCCCAAGTTTCTTTGCACCTTGGATTTTTGAATTTTCTCCACATTTAGAAAGCATTCTCTGCTTTTATTCCTCCTATGAAAGTATATGACTATGCACTTTCCAACACTGTATTTCATCTAAAAAAAAGAGGAAAAGAAAGAGAAAAAGAAAGAAAGATTGCCTGGATATCAGAAGATCCCCATGTACTCCATGGAATTCAAAATAACTTTAATATATATATTTATTTCTTTCCCCAAATGGCTAATAACTTTATCTTCCAAGGGCCCATATATTTAATCCTATCTTTTGTAAATAAGGATGCCAAATTTTCAAAAATATGTCATATTCATTTCTTAAATTATAAGTAATTTTTTCTATGTGAAATGCAGCTAAAAATTTCGTTATTCCAACGGTCCATAGTTAAGTATGAATCTGATTTCCAAGTAACTGCAATAGCCTTTTTAGCTACTGTCAATGCAGTTTTTATAAATTTTTTCTGATATTTGTTCAATTTAAGTTTCGGTTTTATCCCTTCAATATCACCTAGTAAAAATAATATTGGGTTATGTGGAAGTTGTATTCCAATAATTTGTTCCAATAAAACTCTTAAATTTATCCAAAAAGGTTGAATTTTAAAATAAGACCAAGTAGAGCGTAAAAAAGTACCGATTTCTTGATAACATCGAAAACATTGATCAGATAAATTTGGGTTTAATCTATTTATTTTTTGTGGTGTAATATATAATTGATGTAAAAAATTGTATTGTACTAATCTAAGTCGGACATTTATTGTATTTGTCATACTGTCAGGCATAGTCTTGACCAACTTATTTCATCAATTTTAATATTCAGATCAGTTTCCCATTTTTGTCTTATGAATTCCTTGTTTAATTGTCTGTTTTTCAATCAAATTGTACATACAAGAAGTAAATTTTTTAATTTTTCCTTTTTGAATTAAAATTTCTATTTCATTAGGCTTCGGCATTAACATTGTTTGACCCAGTTTATCTCTTAAATAAGCCCTTAATTGAAAATAACAGAAAAGAGTGTTATTTGATATTTTATATTTATTCTTTAGTTGATCAAACAACATCAATTTACCTCCTTCAAAACAGTCACCTATATATCTAATCCCTTTTTGAAACCAATTATATTGTCTACCCTGCTTGCTATTTTCTCAAAGAATTCCAACAGATTTGTCAGGCAACATTTTCTCTTAAGGAAACCATACTGACTTTGGCCTATTTTATCACCTGCCTCTAAAACATTTGAGAAACCTCTATAGGTGTGTAGTGAAGTATATTGACTGGCTGCATCCAATGTCCTTGGACGGAATATCCTCCAAAAAGTAGCGGATATGGCCTAATCCATCAAGGGTAAAGTTCTCCCCATCATTGAGCACATGTACACGAAGCATTGTCGCAGGAAAACAACATCCTCAAGGACCTCCACCACCCAGGCCATGCTTTCTTCCTGCTGCTTCCATCAGGAAAAAGGTCTGGGAGCTTCAGGACTCACCAACACCAGCTTCATGATCAGTTATTACTTGTCAACCATCAGGCTCTTGAACCAGAGAGACAACTTCATTCAACTTCAGTTGCACTGTCATTGAAATATCCCCACAACTTATGCTTTCAAGGACTGATCATCTCACATTCTTGATATTTATTGTTTATTTATTTAATTATTTCTTTTTGTATTTGCACTTTGGTTAAGTTGGAGTGGTCTTTCATTGATTCTACTGTGGTTATTGGATTTATTGAGTCTGCCTGCAAGAAAGTGAATGTCAGGGTTATTTATGTTGACATGTATGTACTTTGATAATAAATTTACTTTGAACTTTGAACTTTATATATCTGAAAAAACATCTGTATCCTCTTTGATATTATTGGCAAGCTGACCTTCATATCTCATCTTTTCCCTCCTAATGGCTGTCTGTTGGCTTTTTAAAAACTTACCAATCCTCTAACTTCCCGCTAATGTTTACTCTATTATAATTTGCCCCCTCTTTTACTTTTATGTTGGCTTTGACTTTCCTTGTCAGTCATGTATGCATCATCCTGTCTTTAGAATACTACTTTTTCTTTGAGATATCTCTATCCAACAGCTTTTGAACTGCTCCCTGAAGTTCTAGCCATTGCTGCTCTGCTATCATCCCTGTTAAAGTCACCTTCTAATCAACTTTTGTTCAGTTCCCCTCTCATGCTCTATAATTCCCTTTATTCCACACTAATACTGATACCTCTGATGTTAGCTTCTCTGTCTCAAATGAAAGGGTGAATTCTATCATAATATGATCTCTGTCTGCTGTTCCATTACCTTAAGCTCCCTAATCAAATCCATTTCATTACACCCAACTCAAAATGGTTGACCCCCTAGTGGGCTCAACTACAAGTAGCTCTAAAAAGCCAGCTTGCAAACATTCCAGATTCTCTCTTTTGGGATCCAGCACCAACCTGATTTCTCCAATCTAGCTGCATTTTGAAACCCCCATGACTATCATAAAATTGCCCTTTTGACATGCCTTTTCTATCTCCCATTGTAATTTGTAGCCCACATCCTGGCTACTGTTCAGAGGCCTTCATATAACTCATATCAGGGTATTTTTACCCTTACAGTTTCTTAACTCTACCCACAAGGATTATACATCTTATGATCACCTATGTCACCTCTTTCTAAGGATTTGGTACAATTTTTTTACCAACAGAGCCAAGTCACCCCCTCTGCGTACCTGCTCGTCCTTTAATGTGTACCCTTGGTTGTTAAGCTCCCAACTACAATCTTCTTTCAGCCACGATGCAGTGATGCCCACAGTGTCATATCTGCCAATCTTTAACTGTGCTACAGGATCATCTATCATGTACACTGTGTACACTCAAATATAACACCTTCAGTCCTACATTCATCACCCTTTTCTATTTTGTCCCCCTTTTTTTGCACTGCAACTCACCCACTGACTGCCCTATCATCTGCTTGTCCTTCCTGACAGACTCAGTCCACACTACCACTGCTTGTGTACCAACTACCCCATCTTCAGCCCTCTTACTCCAGTTCCCATCACCTTGCCTAATTAGTTTAAACCCTTCCCAACTGTTCTAGCACACCTGCCTGCAAGGACCTGATAGACTGTCTTCACTACACAGTAGTAAATTCTTCGAAGAGTGGCTTTGACTGCCGTCATAAGACAGTGATATTTTGCTTTCACCAGTGGCATTGTCCAGTAGTGGAAAGAAGGAACCTGAGTTCTTAATGATAGCAGTCTACATTTTTACACCATTAACGTAGAAATGCATTGTAAGGTCCATATGAGGCAAATTTGAAAACTATTAGATTCTAAGGCAAAGAATTAAGAGGGGAGGTGAAGAGGAAAATTTTAAAGATAGCATTATTGAAGCAAGAGAAGTGAAGCCATTTCAGTCTGTTGTGGACCCGTTGATTAAAATTGGGACTTGCAAGTCATGATATAAGAGTCAGGTCGATTTCTGCAGACAAGCTAAAGCTAAGGAGGATGCCCTATTCTTCATGATTAATGGTCAAGAACTTCTCAAAGTCAAAAAATTGTCTAGTTTTTGATGCTGTCTATTGCATTTCTCTTTATGGAGATCACGTTCATTGCACCCCTTAATGATAAAATCCTTTTGAGAGAGGCTGTCTCAAAACATTGGGGTGGTAGAACCAGGATGTAATGTTAACCAATTATCAACAGGTCTAGGTTAGACAATTCACTACACATCTCTTAATTAATCAAAGCTCGCACTTTATTGTCTCTGCACAAACATCAACTAGCCATGTTGACCCTCAGGCACCAACTTAAAACATGAATTCTGTTGATCCCTCTGTACCAATACTCATGGGATTCTTCCTTGCGATAGTAACTCTCTGGAATTTTCGCCTCTTTGCATTTGAAGCCTTTCATTCTTATACTCTTTCCTGATCAGTTCAAATGTTGCATTTCAATCTCATTGGTCAAGGTCATCTGACATACCTGTGTCAGATTTCTATTGGATGTCGCCATGGGCTACACATTTCATGGTGTAGGTGACTTCTTTTGTTCTATTTGACTTGGGTCAGACCAGTCAAAGTGGGTCACCCACACACTGGGTAGAGATAATGAGATTACTTCTGCAAACCTGCCATTCTATACAATAAACAGTTTGTCTGAGAATGGTCTCAGGTTTAGCAGATCATTAACAGAAAATATTTGTGTCTATGTTCAATTACTCTGATTAAGTTATCCCAGAATTCGTTCATCAAATAGTTCACCAAATGGAGGTTACAGAGCAGCTTCACAAAACGGCAGCCTCCATTCCTTCAAGCTCGTGGCAAGAACAAAGATATCTTGTCCATCTACTTCTGTTGTCCTTGACTCATTGAGTTTAATGTCTTCTTCCATATTTTAATTCCTTCATGGCCAACAGTAATAATCTAATCTTCTGTATATACGGTCACACTCAACAGTTATTTGTACTTTAGCTTTACATTTATATTTATTATGTTTTTTATGTTGCATCAGATCTGGAGTAACAATCATTTTTCCCTGTTACACTTGTGTACTGAAGAATGACAGTAAACAATCTTGAATCTTCAGTCAGATTGTACAGAATGTATGACTGGAACTAACTTTGCAGGGTCCGTGAGATCCATGTTTTAAAATTGCTTTATGGCACTGAGAGACCGTACAGATATTCATGTCACGTGAATGATGACAGATACTAATGTCTGCTGTGCTGACCACTGCATCTCTTCTGTTCTTCAGCCCACCTCCAAAACATCAGCATACGGTAGATGTCAATAAAACCAAGAACTAGAGAATCATTATGAAAATACAGGAAAATAGAATGAGTCTCATTTGGGGGCAGCACTTGCATCTGTTTTGGGAATCAAGAGTGGAGAGTTATATTGAAAGGCCTTTTATTGATTACTTGTTTTATTTTGAATTGTATCTAATGTTAACAATAATTCCATTTCAGTATCAAGCAATAGATTTTGTCATGGACAGCCCAGGCAACTTTAAGCTTGTCTTCCTCCCCAAAGATGGTAGTGAATCCCTGGAATGGAATGTGTTTGACTTCCCTGGTGGAGGAGTGGGAATGGGAATGTACAACACTGATGAGGTAAGACGTTTCAAACTGGCTGAATCTCAATTCCTTTCTGTAAATTCTGAGCATTCGTTGCTTATCTGCAATTACCCTGGAAGGTCAAAATGACTTGTCCATTTTGGTGTTAGGTAGCGAGCCAAGTGATGCTTCTTCCCCACAGTCAGGATAGCATGTCAGTTGGGAGAGGAGGTGGAGAGGTGGTGCTGCAGAAGTTACAGGGAGAGGTCTAGTGTTATAATTACACCATTTGCCCAGATTCTATGTGAAAACATCAACCCAACTCTGGCAGCTGTATTTATACTGTACAAGACTTCTACAACTTGATGCACATTAGTTGGTTTGGTGTAGAAGATACGTGTGTGGTAGTGAGCATTTCTGAAGTGAGTAATTGAACGTGACAATGGTGGAGACCTGGACAAGCTTTGTTTCTTTGTAACACACACCAAATGCTGGAGAAACTCAACAGGCCTGGCAGCAACTATGGAAAAGAATATAGTTGACATTTCAGGCTGAGACCCTTTATGCTGTCAGGCCTGATGAGTTCTTCCAGCATTTTGTGTGTGTTGCTTAGATTTCCAGAATCTGCAGATTCTCTCTTGTTTGTTTCTTTGTGCCAGGCTCAAGGAATAAATCAACAGTTCAGAATAAAACTGACAATACCTTTAGAAAATGGTAAGACTTAATTTCTCAAAAGTCAAATCTACTAATATAAATTAAACTGTTGAGCAAACACTTACAATGCATGGGAGATAATAGACTGTATTCAATTTACTGTCCAGATACTTGGCAAAAGACTATCTCCTCTTATTCCCCTTTTCCCTTGTCCTCCCTCTTCCCCCATCTGGAAGATTGCTCAGTTAGTGGGTTTATTTTACAGAGAAAATTTAATGTAGAGAGATTCAGTCATGACTGTTGTGAACCACAATGTTCAGCTATATTGGTTATAAATATGACAGATTTATTAAGGAAGTTGCATTCAGTACAAAGAAGAAATACTTAATAGATGAAAATCAGTCTATCTCTCAAAACCTTTCCTGTGGCTGTGTCACGTTGACTCCAGGTTTTTTTTTGGGCTACGCTTGTTCTTAATACCATAGTCTACACTCTTTTTCCGTTTTCTAACACCATATCATTTCGATAGTCCTTTTTGCAGATTATCGGCCTTGTTTACTCTGTTTTGCACTGTGATACTGCTTGAATAGGCCTTCACATTAATTATCTTGTATTCTGTCACATTCTGTCTTTTCTTCAGTGAAACAGTTCTTTGGATGTTTTAAACCTTCATTTGTTCTCTCCATCTCTTAATCTACATTCTGCCACAATGGTGGCTGTCAAGAGTAGTCGAACTGGTAGTTATTATAACTGCAACATGATGTTCTAACTCTTGTACAATAATATAATGTAAATAATCTTTTCACCTTTTTAATACCAGTCTATTACAGGATTTGCACACAGCTGCTTCCAATATGCCCTATCCAAGAAGCGGCCTCTTTATATGAGTACCAAAAACACTATTATGAAGGCATATGATGGAAGGTTTAAGGACATATTCCAGGATATTTTTGATCAGTAAGTTTTCCCAGAGAATCTAATGAAAAGAATATTTTCTGCTGTAGGTTTGCTAAATGCGGGTTAACGGTGTGGAGTTTGCATCTTTTCCATGTGGCCTCTGAGTTTCCTCCAGGTATTCTGGTTTCTCAAATCCCAGAAACACCCTGAACTGGGCTGCTATAAATTACCTGTCGGGTAAGTGGGTGATAGGAGAATCTGGAGATGATGAGCTTGTGAGATAGTAAGGATGATGGCAATGGGAGCTTAAATACAGGAAACCTATGGATTATATATTTCTCCCAATTTACACACCATCCAGACTTGATAATGTTGTCCCATTTGTTCCCACCGGGCAAAAGTCTTACAGTTGTTATGAATGTACCACAGCTCTGAGGGGCCGAAGGGTGCGGGGTAGCCCCCTCCTTTGTGAGAATCGCAAGATCACTATTGATTTGGGTCAGGAGACCCAGGAAATGAGAGAGAGACGTGCGGAATGTCTTGTTCCCCCCGGCGACATAAAGCTACGGGAAACGGCCATTGTCTCTTGGAGACGAACTTGTGTATTGCAATACTGTGCTACGTGGAAGCCCTCAGGCAAAGTGGGCTGGTTGAGGGAAGGATTGCCTCACCCCAACCTGATTGACATCTGAGACCCTGTGAGTCAGGATAAAAGAGGGTCTGTGGGAACAGCCCCTCAGACGCACCAAAAGAAACGCTAGCGATCCCGTAATAGCGGAAGCCAATGGGAGGAGGCCACGTGCGTTCGGTTCCATTTTGCCCCAGAACCGGTGGCTTTTACCACGGAAGAACAGCTTTTAGCTAACAACGGGGAAACTAACTCCCAAAGACTCTCGAAGGATTGGCATCATAAAAGGACTGGGCAAGTTTAACCCGTCTTTCTTTCAAAACAAAACGCTGCAGCTTGAACGAACTAACAGTGACTTTTATATTTCCATCGGACAATACATTATCCCCTAGACAACGATAGAGCTATTTCTTATTGATTATTATTATACCCGCGCTTTTAGATTTAGTATTGACGACGTATATTATCTGTATGTTTGCATTGATATTATTTTTGTGTATCTTTATCAATAAATACTGTTAAAAATGGTACCATCAGACTTCAACGGACCTCTCTATCTTTGCTGATAAGTGACCCAGTTACGGGGTACGTAACACAGTTCCCCAAGTTTCAAAATTGTGCAAGTGCCTTTGTGTTGTGCACAAATGCAGATGATTCCAAGTCAAGTCAAGTCACTTTTATTGTCATTTCGACCATAACTGCTCGTACAGTACATAGTAAAAATGAGACAACGTTTTTCAGGATCATGGTGTTACATGACACAGTACAAAAAACTAGACTGAACTATGTAATAAAAAAAAAACACAAAGAAAGCTAAACTAGACTACAGACCTACACTGGACTGCATAAAGTGCACAAAAACAGTGCAGGAATTACAATAAATAATAAACAGGACAGTAGGGCAAGGTGTCAGTCCAGGCTTCGGGTATTGAGGAGTCTGATAGCTTGGGGGAAGAAACTGTTACATAGTCTGGTCGTGAGAGCCCGAATGCTTCGGAGCCTTTTCCCAGACGGCAGGAGGGAGAAGAGATTTATGAGGGGTGCGTGGGGTCCTTCATAATGCTGTTTCCTTTGCGGATGCAGCGTGTAGTGTAAATGTCCATGATGGCAGGAAGAGAGACCCCGATGATCTTCTCAGCTGACCTCACTATCCACTGCAGAGTCTTGCGATCCGAGATGGTGCAATTTCCGAACCAGGCAGTGACGCAGTTGCTCAGGATGCTCTCAATATAACCCCTGTAGAATGTGATAAGGATGGGGGGTGGGAGATGGACTTTCCTCAGCCTTTGCAAAAAGTAGAGATGCTGCTGGGCTTTCTTTGCTATGAAGCTGGTGTTGAGGGACCAGGTGAGATTCTCTGTCAGGTGAACACCAAGAAATTTGGTGCTGTTTACAATCTCTACCAAGGAGCCGTCGATGTTCAGCAGGGAGTGGTCGCTCCATGCCCTCCTGAAGTCAACAACCATCTCTTTTGTTTTGTTCACATTCAGAGACAGGTTGTTGGCTCTGCACCAGTCCGTTAGCCGCTGCACCTCCTCTCTGTAAGCTGACTCATCGTTCTTGCTGATGAGACCCACCACGGTCGTGTCATCAGCGAACTTGATGATGTGGTTCGAGCTGTGTGTTGCAGCACCATTGTGGGTCAGCAGAGTGAACAGCAGTGGACTGAGCACACAACCCTGGGGAGCCCCCGTTCTCAGTGTGATGGTGTTGGAGATGCTGCTCCCAATCCGGACTGACTGAGGTCTCCCAGTCAGGAAGTCTAGGATCCAGTTGCAGAGGGAGGTGTTCAGGCCCAGTAGGCTCAGCTTTCCAGTCAGTTGCTGAGGGATGATTGTGTTGAATGCTGATATGAAGCCTATGAACAGCATCCGAACATATGTGTCTTTCTTGTCTAGGTGGGTTAGGGCCAGGTGGAGGGTGGTGGCAATGGCGTCATCTGTTGAGACGGTGCGCAAACTGCAGGGGGTCCAGTGAGGGGGGCAGCAGGGTCTTGATGTGCCTCGTGACGAGCCTCTCAAAACACTTCATGATGATGGATGTAAGTGTAAGTAGTCATTTAAACAGAGTCATTCTCAGTCAGAGTCTCAGTGTTCTTTGTCATTCTCAGAAGAAATGGAGATGTGTAAGAAATGCTGGCCTTGTACTGTGAATGAACTAAAATGTACATACTATATTTAATTTTGTTCAACTGAAATGTGAAAGGCAGAATGCCCAAGAAGAAGAGGAAAAACAGAAGAAAGTGTACAGAGTATTAGCAAATGCTATTTACCACTGCTAATTATAAAGGGCTACCAAAACAGTTAACTATAATTAGAGTCATAGAAATTCACAGAAGCAGCCCTTTCAGTCCATGCCGAAACCATTTGAACTGCCCAATTATAGAAAACAAAAACAAAATGTAAGTACAGAGCAGTGTCCCCATGTTGTTCATTAATGTTATTGAAAAATTCTGTGCCAGTGTTACAAACTTCTCTGCCTAAATTATTTCCTTCAATTTAACAATTAGAGTTGCTTCTGTAAACAATTTGGATGTCTTTTTGGGAAGTGACTCGCAAGGACCAATATCTATTTGTGTAACATTGTGTAACATCACAGATTAGTGTTTATAAATTTTTATTATCAGGTTTATTTATTTCAGTGCATTTGAAGTATCTTGTCTCTGTATAATTAAATTACCGAACATGCCAAGCTACTCCATTTCAGTGTTGTTAATCACAAGTTATAAGATAACAGGAGGCCATTTATTGTGCTTTAACCAGTGCATTGAAAGCATTGTCCATGTTGTTCCACTCTTCTGGTCTTGCATACTGCATTTCATTTTAAGTTTATATCCAATTTCCTTTTGAAATTGATATTTAAATCTGCTTCCACCACTTATTCAAATACATTCCAGCTTATGACATCTCATCTTGCCTCTTGTATTGTTTGTCAATTATTTCAAATCTAATTCCTCATTACACTTGTCAGTGGTTACATTTTTCCCTATGTACTGTTACTTAACCCCTCTATAACTTTCAAAACCTTTATTAAATTTATTCATAATCCAGTCTAACTCTGCGTGTTAATAACTCATCCATTAAAACTCTGATTTCCTAACTTGCAGTTGACTGAATTGTTATGAGGGAGGTTACGAGCAGTACTGATGAGGAAGGAATTACAATAAACTATTAATAAACTTGTTCTCCTTTTCATTTTCTGCATTTTTATTGATTTTAAACAAAACAACTTCTCTATATTCTGCTTTATGAACTACCACTTACTTGGGCCTAGCCTTTAGTAACTTCTTTTACAAAAGGTACACTTCTTTTTAGACCCTGATATTTAGCTTAACTTTTGACTGCTAGGCCATTAGGAGATAGAAACTCATGCTTGTGAACTGTTAAGACACAAACAACTAAATTATTTTCTTCAGCCCCTAAGATATTGTATCATAGCTAAACTTAGATGTCTCATAACTATTTACTGTCTCTCTAACTCTAAATGGAAGTGTTAGCTTAATAGTTGAAAGAAAAACAGAGCATTAAGAAGTTTATAGGCTGAATGGATGTTTTCTCTGATGGAAGAATTGTTTCAGTGAAAGAGGTCACCCATTTAAGATAGAGGAAGAATTTCTACCCTGGGAGTCTTGAATCTCTGGAATCTCCAGAGAGCTGTGGAGGAAGAACTATTAAACACAGTTAAGTTTTGTTTGATAGCTGTGGGTAAGATTATTAGAGATAAGTTGAAAAGTGTTGTTGAGTCCAATGTCATATGATCTTGCTAAATGGCAGAGCTGACTTGAGGGGCCATATGGTCTGTTCTGTCTGGCAGGCATTTCTACACATTGGACAGTTTAATTGTGCAGACATATGGTCTCCAGCAGGGGTCACGTTGAGTAACCATGCATGAAAGCCCTTTATTCCTGAGGATAACTATTATTACAGCCAATGCTGTAAAAGTTAGATGCCTGGAGCCATTACTGCCAAATACCAAATGTAATTGCACTATTCACTAGGGATATCTTGGAATTGGTTCCTGAAATTTAACCACAGAAGATCTTGTTATTGAAATGCTGTCGTGATTTATATGATGCATGTGGCTGCCATGGTATGGCAAATCAGTAACAAACTTGCCAGAACACACCTTGACATATCTTGTAAACTTATGTTCATCTCTGCTTGCATTAAATGTTTAAAGTGCAAAATCAGCTTTTTGGAGTTCATCATTTTGTTCATTTATGGGTGGTTGGATTGATTAGACAAGGCTGACTTTTTGTTTTTGCTCCAACAGTAATTATAAAGCAGCTTTTGATAAGTTGGGTATCTGGTATGAGCACCGGTTGATCGATGACATGGTGGCACAGATGTTGAAGTCTTCAGGAGGTTTTGTCTGGGCTTGTAAGAACTATGATGGAGATGTTCAGTCTGACATCCTGGCACAAGGTAATTCTCAATTAAAGAGAGACTACTTTCTTTAAAAGATTCATCGGTATAGTTTAGCAAAATGTATTTGTATATGTTCTGCAATCTATAAAGACAATTGCTAAGTGGATTGTTAATATTAATTACATCGCTCAGCATTGTAATTTTGACTGTATTTACTTTGGTTGTTAAGGTATCATTTGCAATAATTATCAGTTTCACACTATGCATTATTGTCTCTGTGCCTCCACATTATTCTCCCTCTGCCTCCTCTCTGTCATCTCTCTTGCCCCCCACCCCCACCACATTTAGACTTAAAATGATTCAGCAGCTGCCTCAAGAAATCATTATCGGATGTATTAAATTTCATTTGCATTGGTTCCCCCCAGGATTTTCTCTTTTTCTCTTTGGTTTTGTCATTATGCAAATAGTGAGTTTTAATTTACAGTGTGTAAACACTTTCCGTGCTGTTTTGATTTCATTCCCTGTACTTGAGGGAGTTCATGACGCTATTTTACAAAGGAGGATACCAGTCATGTATTTTCACAGTCATGTTGCCTCATATAACCATCACGTATATTGGAACAGTTCTATCATTGCTAATGTTTGATGTTTCTCCAGTCTTCCTAATTCCCGTGTCAGTTTTCACTCAGACTCGCCACTTCTAATTGTCGTCGTGTTATATGTCTCTGTCTTGTAAAGTTTGTTTCTTATTCTGCTTTGTTATCATCTTTGACCTATACTACATTGCCTCATGCACCCCCCACCCCCTGCCTCCAGTTTAACTAACTCAAAAATCCATTTCCATTTCATTGAGGCACTTGACCCTATGATATCATGATATTTCCACTCATGTCACTTGACCAAAAGGTCTTGTACATTATTCCCTCACTTAGATTACCGTCTGATGTCTAGCTTCTTCCCTGAAGTCTCCATATCTGCCTTTTCTACTTTTCTTTTCTAAAACCCACTTCTTTTTGTCTGAAGATTTGACCATCCTTTTTAATCTCTTCTTTGTAGCTCTGTGCCAGACTTTCTTCTGGCTGTTGTGAAATGTCTTGAAATGTTATACATGTTGAAGATGTTTTGCAGAAGTGTAACATGTAGGCCATGCTGCATTCATGTGTGCTAAAACCTCGCGTGGCAGTTGATGCTCTGGTGAAGCCCACTCCAGGGCAACATAGCAAAATGGTTAAGTTACTGACAAGAGAAAATCTGCAGATGCTGGAAATCCAAAACAACACACACAAAATGCTGGAGAAACTTAGCAGGCCAGACAGAATAGTACAGTCGACGTTTCAGGCTGAGGCCTTCGGCAGGACTGAAGAAAGAAAAGATGATTTTTTTTTTTTCCTTTTTCTCATCTTTTTTTCTCCAGAACTGCTGATGGGTGTCAGCCTGAAATGTCGACTGTACTTTTCTTCCATAGATGCCACCTAGCCTGCTGAGTTAATTTGGTTAGTTACTGTTCCAGCAATCAAAGGTTTCCACCATTGATCCAAAGGCACTAGTTCAACATCTGCAGAATTTAACCTTGAGTAATCAGTAACTTAAAGTGAAGAGTTTTTTTAGTTACAGCAGCCATGAACCTATTGTATAATAGAAACCTATTTGGTTTAGCAGTGCCGGCAAGAGAAGGAAATCTGCCATCCATCTGGAGATCCCAATGTAATTAAGCTTAAACTGCTTCTTTACCAGTTCTGGGGTAATTAGTGACCCACTATAAATGCCTGTGTTGTCAGTAACCCATGAAGAAATAAAAAGAAATGTGCTACTTATCAAATGAGCAAGAGGGTTTTCATTCCTTCATGTGGATGGAAGTGACTCTCATGAAGAAGTGGAAATGTCAACATATCCCTTGAGTTAAAATCGTGTCACTTCTGTAAGTGGGGATATAAACAGGAAATATGGTTTTGTGTAGCTGTTGATGTGCTTTAATGCAGAATAAGGCAAAATCCCTTTTCAACTCTCCAACTGCTCAACAGTTTCTCATTGGACCTTGTGATACTCACTCTGAAATGTTCACAACAAGGATCGAAGATTACCTTTATTCTCCATTTATATTTATATGTATTGTGAGTTTGCTGTGGTGTGTTGGTCAGGGTGTAACATGCAACAAAAATCAACAACATTCAACAATTATGAAGAATAATTATATAAAATAACATGAGTCTAGGTGCTGAACTTATTTTCCAAGAATATATTTTGCTTTGTGGTTGTAGGGTTTGATAAAAGCAAAATGCAGTTGGGCTACGTGGGGTGAAATAGCTGACAGGGGAAATTTCTGAAGATTTTCTTTGTAGCAATGAGAACTAATAATGCACAAGTTGCCAATAATGCTGGATCATTGGATATAGTGGTCCAGTTAAGCAGCAGGCTTTCAGCTTTTAGCCCTCTATCCAAAATGGTTCCATTTAATCTGGGTGAAAGGTCATCACTCTATCCTGATCTAATTGTAATGGTCGTTGAATCACTTCACTGTGCAAAACTTCCTCATGTGGGATTAACTAGCAAGTAGGTCATGTGGAAGCCCACTTTAATGGGCATGGCATGTACTGCTGCCATTAGAACTGAAGGAACAAAGCTGCAATGTTCCATTACATGCACATCATACAAGTTTCGGATAGAAGTCAAGTTTTGAATTTTTCACTCTGTCTTTGCACTTGACATTTTCTTGTTAATTAGTCTGTGCTTGGTTCCTGCTGTCAGTTACAGAAAATAGTTAAATTAAAGTGACGAGGTTTGGACTTCCTTGGAAGCATTGTAAATGCCCATAGATGAAGATGTCAAACTTCTGTGGTACCATCAAGTAAATGCGCTGAACGTTAAATATTGTAATATTGGTAAATTTTAAGTAGAGAATTCTGGAAATACTCAGCAATTCACCTGCTGATGTGGTGGGAGAGGGAAGTAGTTAACAGACTAAATCACAGAAGCTTTTTAGCAGCATCAGTGCTTGTGTTGGTGAATTCTGGGCTTTGCGTGGAAACTGGATGTCAGATTGCGCCACCTTTTACTTTCTGATTCACGACTTGACTCTGCAGTAGTCCAGGAGACATTTCTCATCATACACATTGTCTACCAACACGAGGAAATCTGCAGATGCTGGAAATTCAAGCAACACACACAAAATGCTGGTGGAACGCAGCAGGCCAGGCAGCATCTATAGGAAGAAGCACTGTCGACGTTTTAGGCTGAGACCCTTCGTCAGGGTATCGGCCTGAAACATCGACAGTGCTTCTTCCTATAGATGCTGCCTGGCGTGCTGCATCCCACCGGCATTTTGTGTGTAACACATTGTCTGCCAAATGGCTTTTGCCAGTCTATGTACCGTGGCCTAGTCATTTGAGTTGTTATATAAAGGAAGAGAAGCAAATAGTGTTATGCTGTTGATGTCACAAGCTGTCGGAAGGACAACAGGATATGCATTTAGTTGCTTCCTTGCTGCTGATACGCTTGGCTCTCTTCGGTCAGGCTTCTAGGTCATTGGGAACTGTGTGACCAGCATGAGCAAACCAGCCTATTGCTTTGGGTCAATGACTTTCATCAGAATTGAGGATATTTAACTGTAAAGTAATAAAGATAGAGTGAAAAGCTCATCTTGCATGCCATTCCTATGGATCAATTAAATATAGCCGTGCATTGAGCTAGTACAAGATACAGAGAAAATGCATTGCAGGTTGATAATAAGGAAAAAGGCTATAATGAGAAAGGTTGTGAGGTGAAGTGTCCAGATTTATTGTACAAATAAAACATTCAATTGTCTTAAGAATGGAATAGAAGTGTCCTTGAACCTGGTAGTATGTGCTATCAGGCTTTGGTAAATGCACCCAGTGGGAGGATGAAAGAACAGAATGTTCAGGATGGATGATTGCTTGATCAGGCTGGCTGCTTTATTAAAGCAGTGACAAGGATAAACAGTCCATGGATGAGAAAACCAGTTACCACTGTCTTCAAGGCCATTTAGGGATATTCATTAAACTTTGCCTTACCGGTGATATCTAGATCCTGAAAAATGAAGAAATTGAATAAAACATCTTCCCAGCCTTTTATTCTCTTTGCCCCCACCTCAAAGAAGTCTTTCTCTGCAGCTTAAAACAGATTTACCTTTGACCTTCATTAAGATAGGGAAAAATGCTGGAGGAACTTAGCAAGCCAGGCAGCATCTATGGAGGGAAATGAGTAGTTGCTATTTTGAGAATGAGACCTTTTATCAGGACTGGAAGGGAAGCGGCCAGAGTAAAAAACAGTGGAGAAGGAGGAGGAGCACAAGCAGGCAGATGATGGGTAAATCCAGTGAGAGGGAGAAAGTAGGTAGGTGAGGGAGGAGAGTACTTCACATGCGAATCTACAGCCTCCTCTACAGCGGTCAGACCTGACACAGGCTGAGGGATCGCTTTGTAGGGCACATTCGTTCCCACCACTGTAATAGCTGGGATCTCTTGGTGGCCAAACATTTTAATTCCACTTCCCAGTCCCACTCTGGCATGTCTGTCCATAACATTCCACAACCAAGTTGAGGCTGGGTGCAGATGAGATGAACACCACTTCATATTTCATTTTAGTATTCTCCAAACTGACTGCATCAGCGTCAATTTCGCTAACTTCCAGTAACCTCTCACCTCTGGTTTTTCTTTTCCCTGATCTCCCTGGCCTCATTACCCCTTCTCTTTCCCCTCCCACAACCGGCCCATCACTCGTACCTTCCTCACTCTGGGTTCCTCACCTGTTTTCCTTTATTCCCTGGTCTACTATCCTCTCTTGTTGTATTTCATCTTGTTCAGCCCTTTGCTTCTTACACCCTATCACCTCCAATAAACTCACATGATTCCCACCTGAAATATTAACTGTCTTTCTATGGTTGCTCTTTGACCTGCTGAGTATTTCTGGCACTTGCTATTTTTATTACAGCACCATAATCACAACTGCAGTTGTCTGAACTGGCAGGTTTCCATCTCCCTTGGTGATGTCCATTGTCTTGATGAGCATGAAATTATATAATGGGAGGGGGAGAGGGAAAGTAACTGCCCAAAATATATATATTAAAAAAACACAAGTGTATGGTTGAATGTATGAGAAGTAATTCAAGTTTATATAAGCAGTAATGTATTATGAAGCAATCTGGAGGGGGGGAAGGGCAATTAATACTTTAATAGGTTGACTAATGCCTTGTCTGGTCTTGTCATAATGACATTTTCTCTGCAGGATTTGGTTCTCTTGGGCTGATGACGTCAGTGCTGATTTGTCCAGATGGGAAAACAATTGAAGCTGAAGCTGCTCATGGAACAGTTACTCGCCACTACAGAGAGCATCAGAAGGTCAGCGACCTACAGTCGAGAGCAGCACGGGACGCCTTGTCCGTCCATCTTTCCTGAAAGCTAAACCTCGTCATAGTAAAAAGCGAAACATTGAATGCATTTGTTCAAAGGGAGCTACAGTATTTACTGTTTAAAATAAGCATCAGTTGATATTCAGAGTGACATTGGTTGTAACTAGCTTTGAATAATGTTTTTAGAAAGAGTAATTGAACTAGTTACATTTTCTTAATTTGCTATCAGTGACTCTGTCATTAAACATGGAACATTGACCAGTGCTGCAGAGAAAAAGGCCATTTGGCCTCATTGCCACTTTAAAGCCCCACCTGGTATATGTATCCCTCAATTCCACACCTGTTCATGTGTCTGCTGAAATGCCTGTTAAACATTGCTATCATGCCTACTACTGATACTTCCCCTGCCTGTGTGTGTTCCAGACACCTACCACTATGTAAAGAAAAATAAACTTGCCCTGTAAATCTCTTTTAAACCTTCCCCAGTTTACCTAAAGTAATGCCTTCTAGTATTTGAGGTTTCCACTCTTTGGGGGTGGGGAGGAGAGAAATCTACTGTATAATTTTATTAAATTTAATGATAATGTAATTTCAGAACTCCCATAATTTTATATACTTCTTTTTAGCCTCTACGTTTCGAGATAAAACAACCTCTGCTTAGAGCTATTTTCTCTAATCCAGGTAACTTCCTAGTAAACCACTTCTGCACTTCTCCAAAGCCTCCAAATCCTTCTCATAATACGGTGACCAGAACTGCAAGCACTACTCCAAATGTGATCTAAATAATGTTTTATAGAGCTGTAATAGGACTTCCTAACTTTTGTCATCAAGTATGCCTTCGTTACTCAACATAAAGTTTGTAAGACATTATCTCCCCAGTCTAAAACCATGGTGACTATCCCTAATAAGACTGCTTTTCCTGGTGCAAATAGATCCTGTCCGTTAGAATCTTCTCTAGTATTTTCCCAATGCTCATAGGTCTATAATTTCCAATTTTGTTTCAATTGCCCTTCTTAAACAGATGAACAATATTGGCTATTCTCTTGTTCTCTCAGACCTTATCTGTGGCTAGGGATGCCCAAATCTCAAGTCAGGGGCCTAGAAATTTCCTTTCTTGCTTCAGTCAATAATCTTGGTTAGATTTATTGAGGTTCTGGAGAACTTGCCCTCCTTAATGTTCTTTAAGACCCAACTCTACCTCCCTTTTGATATTACTGTATATTGCCCTAGAACATCAGCATACCCTTCCTTGAGCTCTTGATCATCCATGTTCTTCTGGCTGAATACTGACACAATGTTTAGCCTGTTGCCCACTTCCTCTGCCTCCACACAGAAATATTCAGTGTCCAATATCCCAAATATCTGTCCTTGAGTGGGCCTTTTCTTTCCCTAGTTACTTTCTTATTTTTAATGCATTTATAGAATGTTTTGGGATTTTCAGTAATCTTACTTACCTTTTCATACCCTTTTAACCCTCCTGAGTCGTATCCTACGTCCCTTACTCAGTGGATTCCAGTTAATTGGGACACAATAGGAAATTAGTCGAAGTTTTATGGAAAAGTTAAAAAGATATATATTTTTTAAAAAGACAAACTGAGTAACAAATTATGTATTTAAATGAAACACAGAACAATTAGAACACTGCCAATACTACTGTAGTACTATAAAACTGTGTATTAGTTCCTAATACTTACTAACTGAGGAATTCATCTGTGTTGCATTGTTTGGAACACAGAATAAACAAAGTCAGTGCAAGCACATAGTGCATTTAAGGGACTGTCTTCGTACAACACTGTTGATGATTGCATCCTCCAAGTCAACATTTTCTTTTATATCCAGATGATTGTCGATACTTTCAAATTATTTGTAGTTTTTAACTTGTTGAAGTAGTGATACAAAGATATTTCTCTGGTTGCCGACCAGTGGTGAGTTTACCTGAGGAAGTATATTCTGGCTTTGGAAGTGGTGCAGAGGAGGCTCACCAGGTTGATTCCAAAGATGAGGAGGTTAAACTATGAGGAGAGATTGAGATGCCTGGGAATGTACTCACTGCAATTCGGAAGAATGACAGATCTTATAGAAATATCTATTCCTTTCATGATTTTATATAAGATAAAGGCAGCAAAGTTAGGTGAGACTAGAACTGGGAGACATAGACTCAAGATTCGGGGCAGCAATTTTAGGACAGAGATGAAGAGGAACTGCTTTTCCCAAAGTGTGGTGAATCTGTGAAATTCTCTGCCTATTGAAGCAGTGGATGCAACCTCAATAAATATATTTAAGATAAAATTGGATAGATTTTTGCCTAGCAGGGGAATTGAGGTTTATGGGACAAAAGCAGGTAGGTGGTGATAAGTTTAAGTACCCAGATCAGTCATGATCTCATTGAATGGCAGAGCAGGCTCAAAGGGCCGGATTGCCTACTCAGGCTCCTATTTCTTATGTTTTTATTTCACTTTCACTGCTGGCCGTTTCTGACATCTCCAAGCCTGAATGCTTGAAACCACAGTGAGCAAAACGGTTTGCTCACTTCTTGTCACCATCAGTGATAAAAATCACTGCTTTCTGAACACAAACACATGCAAATAATGCTATTTAAAAACTGTTTGCTCCAAACATGGGTTAGTATCTAACTGTCTCAAAAGTGCTTGCAACTGGCACTAGTTAGAAATTGTTTGGCAATAGTCTCCTGCCCCAATTAAACAGTTCCCAAATAAATGAAGAGAATCCTGGCTATTTTGTCAATTAGTTTTTGTTCCTTATGAGTTGTCCCAAATAAGCAGCTGACCTGATTAACTAATGGCCCAATTAACCAGAACCCATTGTGTTCCTCACAGGCCTTGTTCAAAATCAGCTTTCTTTATCTTTTTAACTAAATTTGCAACATCCTTTGTCATTTAAGATTCCTGAACTTTGCCATCTCTGCCTATCTTCCTCATGGGAAAATATTGATTGTGAATTTTGACCAGCTAGCCTTTACACTGTAAATGTCAGACGTGGGCACCCAATCCTAACCTACTTTTGCCATCAATGCCTAATACTATTGTAAATAGCCTTTACTCAGTTTAGTACTTTCCTTTGAGGTCCAGTCTTATCATTATCTTTAACTATCTGAAAACTTAGCTGAATGGAGTTAAGTTCATTGTTTCTGAAATGTTCTCCCACTGAAACTCCAATTTCTTGGCAAGGCATACCAGATCAAATCATTGTACACAGTGTATTTGGGTAGTGCAAGGTAAAACAATAACATAATGCAAAATAAAGTACAAAACAAGAATAACATTTACAGAGAAGTGCAGGTAGACAATGTGCAAGATCATAATGAGGTAGATTGTGAGGTCAAAAGTCCACTTGAAGTGGCTTTGCATTATAGAATTTCATGATAAACAGAGTTCTAACCACATCCCACCCCCAGGCAATGCCTCTATCCACAATTTGATATGAGAAACAAATAGCTTGTTCGTTTTAACTGAAGGAATTTAAAAGTTGCATGTTAATGTATGCATGGGCCACCCAAGGATTTTCCAATAGTTTTCCTAGATGAGGATGCATAACTTCATTCATGGACTGAATATTTGAATCATTATGATTTCATGCTAAGAATAACAAACGCTTACTAACTTGCACTGGGGCTGCATTGTCAGAGAAGATGTTGGGTGGAGCCTTTTAAATCCTGTTGCTTCTCAAGTGTTGTATGACTGCGGTTATCCTTTTGTATTTAATATTTTAAATTCCAGTGGAATTGCAGTGGGAGCAGTAGTTAAACCTTCCTACCATTTGGAGTGCTGTAGCACCACCTTTGCAGGAGTGTGAGACAAGTTAATGAACCTAGCAGTAGTATCCATTAAAATATCAGCATAAACATTTATAATGGCTTGCCAAAATAAAGATAACATTTCTGGTATGGCAGTTGGGTTTGAACTATATCTGTGTAGCCTAATCCAATTATTGCAGCCTTGCAATCTTGCGTTAAGAAATTAAGAGTCGTCTAGGCCAAGGTCACTGGAGTTTTGAAAAACAAGGGATCCAAGGTTCTGAGGGATTCATAGAGCAAGTGCTGGTAGATTGTTTCTGAGAGAGGAAATAGGAATGGTAAGCTCTCGGGGTGGTCAGTATTTGGATCTGAAATGAAGAGCAGTTTCTTTAAGGAGAAGATTCTACATTCGGATTCTTTCTCTCTGAGACAGGGATCAGTAATGGAGCATATTCAGTAATAAGGCTAAATGACTTCTGGATGTTTGTGGAACCTATTGATATAGGCTCAGGGCAAGCCACAACCTGTTAGAATGGTGGGGGAAGCTCAATGGCCTGCTCTTTGTTTGATTTCTTAAGGCCACATATCTGCATTGGTTTGGTCTCCAAGTGGGTGAGAAGGCAGGTGTTTCTGGATCATGCACAGTATCAAAGCCTAAGATTGTGTTCAAATTACACATTTTGTGACTTTAAGTTTTCTCAATTTAACACTAGGGCAAACCCACCAGCACAAATCCAATTGCCAGCATATTTGCCTGGACTCGAGGGCTGGAGCACAGAGCAAAACTTGACAGCAATCAGCAACTTAAGCAGTAAGTTCAAATGTTCAAACATTCATTTATTATCAAAGTATGTATGCAGTATACAGCACTGAGATTTGTCTTCTCCAGATAGCCGGGAAACAAGGAAAACCATGGAAGTCATTCATAGAAAAACATTATTCCCCCCCCCCCCGCACAAAAAAAACAAATCTTGCAACCAGCAACACAATCCTCAACCACACCCCCAAAATGTGAAAAAAATGTGCAAATGACAAGGACATCAAACTCCAAATGCCAATCCCCCTTCCACAAAAAATCTAATAGTACCAAATCCCCGCAAGAAAATCAAATCCCCCACCAGCACAAAAAAATCTTACAGTTCACGCCAAATGGCAACAAGAAAGAATGGGCAAAAGCACAGAACACTCAAAAAAAAAGCACAAAAACTGAAAGAGCCCAATTTGAACTAGTCTACAGTCCAATCTATAAATTGCAGAACCTCGGCAACATCCTCCAACAACATTGAGGGAGAGAGAGGCCACTGGAATGCAGACCCCTTCCCTCAGGTGCAATGAGTGAGAGTCTGCCACACCCAGATGCCCCATCCAGCAGCAGCAAGTGAGAGATCCATCACAGCAGCAAGAGGCAGGTAGTTGGCGCAGAACACTCACTTGCCTTTTGCCTTCCACATTCACCTCAATGCTTTAAATGGTGAGAAATGGAGTTGATCGCGGGCCCACTTCTTTGCCTTAAGGCTGCTTGTCTCCTGAAATTTTTTTCAGAGACAGCAGAGCACTAGATCACTGAATCGTTTTCCAAACTGTAGATTGCAGGCTCTGACAGTCCCAGAAACACATTTAAAATTAAAAAAGAGAGAAGTGGAGTAAACAATTTCGTGGACTATGTGAAAGATATTGCTTGAGGAGGAGTTGTTCACTAGTGCCATCTTGACTGGACACAGTCAATCTTTGTGTTTTGATGTGCAGAGTGATGTTATAAAGAGAATGCGGAGAGTGAGACCTGAATGCTTTATCCAGTGAATTTTCATGGGAAAGCTGTCTGATGGGTCTTTCATCTAGCATTAAATTTCTCCTTGGGTGGATTTTCTGGTTATGGTAATACCAAATTTGCTCTGTTATAATCTTTCAATTTCATTAGCAGTTTAAAGCAAACCCACTGTTACACTCTGGAAATTCAGCAAGAAGCAGAGACAATTGGGGAGAAATTGAAGTTGAATGGAGGTCACTGGAGAGAGAGTTAGCATTGATGCGGAGGATAGAGTCAGTCCAGATCAGATTCTGGGGTAAAGGAAGTCATGGCAAAGATCCTTTATAGGAGACCTGGAACAAAAGTGGGTGTTGGGAGCATGGCATCAGTTGGCAACTTGAGGGAAATTGGCAGCTTGAAGGTGGATCCAAGAGCTTTGACACAGATCTCTTACCCGGAGTGGGTCTGGCATGCCCGTTGAAGCTAATTCTGAAAGTGATTCATGGTCACAGGACTTGTGGGCAGAAAGATTAAAGCAAGTGACATTCAAGTGAGCTGGTGCCACTGAGCGTATCTGGACATTTCTGTGCTTTGCAGTTTGTGCTGATTCTATCATTTGCCGGACAAGTATGCTGCTTTGGATTTCTGGATCACTTCACTAGAAGGGAGAAAGGGAGGAAATTTATTTTCTCTCTTCTTTTGAAGGAGTCCAACTTCTCTGCCCCTGCCATGTCTGAGAATGTAGAGAATTCTGAATCTTACCAGTTTTTGACATCACTTAATCTTGCCAATTTTAACTTTATTTTAAACTTGATGCTCCTTTGTACAGTTTTTCTTTGGTCTAATTCAATCCTTGCCACCTACTCAAAATTTATGGTGGTTTTGTGTTGTATTAAAGTTTTGGGTCAGTGATTTAAATAAGTATTAACAATATAATTTTCAAGTAAACAGTGCTTCAGTTGAATTCAAATCCAAACAGGCTTTTACAGGGGTTCAGGATTTTGATAGGACATTTAATAGGATGAAATGCCTGATCGGATTAACTCGCCACTTGCCTTTCCCAGTGTGGAAAGCAGCACCAACTCTGACCTGTTGGAATTTCTTCCAGTCTCTTATGATAATTATAGATACCTAATAAACATGTTATCTGTAGACCTGTTTCCTCCCGATCTGTGATATGGTACACATTTTACAATAAGGTTGTCTGATACTTCTGCTCAATTACATTCTTGTAGGTTTTCTGACGTACTAGAGCAGGTATGTGTGGAAACTGTGGAAAGTGGAATCATGACAAAGGATCTTGCTGCTTGCATTTATGGACTTCAGAAGTAAGTTGCTTATTTTTAAAAGTGATGCAGTCACAGCAGGATCTTTAAATATTCTTTAAAGGTGTCAGCATAGACAAACATCGGAGGGAAATAAAGCATGGGATTAGGTAACACTTTCACCTACAACAGGAAAGGAAATATAATTGTGACTGACACCATTTCCATGAGGTCAATTTCCCCCTGAAACTAGAAAATGTGAGTTAAACATTGTAGTATTAAATTAGCTCAGATCTGATTGAAATGCTTTGACTTAACTCTTGGAGGGTTGGAACTGAATGAAAATATAAGCTTTTCTGTAACATTTTGATAAAATTGCCAGTGTATTGAGACCTTGAGGCTTTAAAAACTAATAAAGAACAAAATAATACCTGTAGAAAGAGTAGAATCTGTGAGTAATAGAGACAAAAACCACCCAAAAATGGTTAAGAGCAGCTCAAATCTGGAGCTAACAGGACGCATGAATGGGTGTTTCGGCAGAAGAGGGGCAGAGTTCAGCAGCACAAAGGAGAACTGTGCTGTGGTCCAATGCCCACCTCTGGGTCAAGTGTGCTCCTGTATTTTCAAAGAGGCTTACTCAGCCTCAGAATGCCAGGCTTGTTGAATGGAGTTTCAACAGAAAATGAACAAAAAACCTGGACCCTTCTCAATATTTACAGTAGATTGAAGAATAGTAACTGGTTAATCCTTCCTATCCCAAAGCTCTTTCAGCATAATCCCTTCAAATTTTCCCCAATTCCCTTCTGAATCTATTTTCAATGCATCAGTGGGCAATACGTTCCAGAAGCACCCCCATATGTTGCTTTTGATTCTTTTGACAGTCACCTTAAATTTAACTACCCATGTTAGCAACTCTTCACCCATTTGAAATTCATCTGAAACTCTTGCCCCTCGTGATTTCTTCATCATTGTGTCTTAAATTATATCAAGAAACTTTTATTAGCACTTACTGGCAAATAATTAAACATCAATTTGGTAAACATGATCACATCTTAAAAGTATACCAAATGAAGAAATGAATTCCTATAAAAATAGTTTACAAAATGGATTTGCATCGTGTCAGAATTCAGCAGTGGCAGCAAACAAGCATGACAATATAAATCTTTTAGGAAAAAAGTGCAACTTTCTCATCAGTAGGCAGTATGTCATTTGCATAATTGCCTTGCATCACTAATCATATAAGTTTTAAATTAAGGGACTGCAATGAAGTGTTCATGCTCGGCACAGGGAACAGTCACTTATAATCATTGTTACAGAACAATAGGCACAAACTCCAACAGGGTCTGGTTGTAAATATCTAATTGTTCTTTGTGCCAATGTTGAAAAGGAACTGAAAGCTGAAAACCTGTTCTGAAAGTTTCCACTAATATGCTGTAATTTCCTCCATTGTTAGTATAAAGCCGTGGCAGCACTATGTATACACTGAAGAATTTCTTGATGTCATCAAGGAAAACCTAGACAAGAAGTTGAGTTGTTGAAACAAACCAAGAACAATAAAGAATCTTCAAAATTCTTCCCAGGCTGCTGGTTACTGCGCTGAAGCTGGCATTTACTCCAGCTGAACAGCTTTCATCACTGGATGTGAAATGGCATTTATTGTATTGGTATTATCTGTTAATTTTAATAGTTTGTTAAAATACAAATAAATGTTTAGTTTCAACTACTGCCCATAATTCCGTCCTGCGTCAATAGTTTGCCAGAAACCTCTGTTCTGTATCATTGTCAAAGTCGGTAACACAAAAGCAAATCTGAACCAATTTCAAATTCTCAATTCAAATCAAAATCATTTAGTAACTAATGGAGCTCTATATTTAGGTTTTTGCAAATTAAAAGGAACAGTATGTTTTGTACTTTTCTTCTTAAATTGTCCTGTGTCCTATTTCAACAAGCCTTCTTGTAACACTTGTTAGCAAAAATTCTAAAATACTGGCAATTCATTTTAGACCTGTCTCAGCTATCTAAAACAATAATTATAGTGCAACCTTTAAACCTTTCACTAGTGTTAACATGCAGGGCCTGTACACTGCATCCTAGTTAGCATAAAAGAGTTGAACTCTAAATTGATAGTGGTGATAGTTTAATTTAATTATATCAGAGATACATGAAAATTAGATTTGGTGGACATAGATTTAGAAGGGGGGTTCTTGGGAGGAGAACCTTTCTTAACCTGGGAGTGTGAATATCTGGAGCACACTCCCTGACAATGGTGGAAGCAGAGTCTCTGACAGCATTTACAGGTAAAAGGACAAACACTTTGTCCAGGGTATTGAAAGCTCTGGGGCAAGAGGGGGAAGCTGGGATTAATTTTGATGGATGTACTGGGCTGATTGCCTGGCTGTATGACTCAGTGACCATTACCATTGTTTCCAAGGATTTATCCCGAATTCCCCTCTTTCCTCCCCATTTCTGTGACTTCTCTCAAATGTCCATCAGCTTGCCTTTTGATTCTATTTCCCACTAACCTGCACCAAGGAGTAGCTTATGGTAGATAATTATCCTACCAGCAAGTCTCTAGGATGTGGAAGAAACACAGAGGAGTTCCAGGAGATCACGGAGAGGACGTACAAACTCTGAACCTGCAGCACCCTAAGTCAGCACTGAACACTGGTCTTTGAGCTGCTGGGCACATCATATCTGGGAAGTCTCCATTCTCTACCCTCTGCTTCCATCCTGAGCTCACTTGTCTATTGATGCAATCAAAATGTATCGCTTTATATAACATGGATAGTAAAATAATTAGAAGCATCTGAGCAAAATGCAAACAGGACCAGCTAGTTGGTATGTGTGAGATGGGCCAAAGGGCCTGTTTTAATGTGGTATAACTATTGACAACTCAAAATCATCTGCATTTAAGTCTCTTTCAGAAGAATTCTTGTAGTTCTCAATAGTTACATTTGTAAGACCATAAGACGTCAAAGCAGAATTAGGTCATTCAGCCCATCGAGTCTGCTCAGCCATTCCATCATGGCTGATCCCAGATCCCACTCAATCCATATGCCTTCCATCTCACCCATATCCTACAATGCCCTGACCAATCAGGAAATGATCAACTTCTGCCTTAAGCATACCCACAGACTTGGCCTCCACTGCAGTTTGTGACAGAGCAATCTAGTCTAGCAGTCTAGATTCCCTAGACTAGCTAAAATAAAACACTCCTTACCTCTGTTCTAAAAGGTCTCTCATCAATCTTAAGGCTGTGCTCTCTAGTTCTGGATACCCCCACCATAGGAAACATCCTCTCTATCTCTCTCACATCCACCCTATCTAGTCCTTTCAAAGTTCGGAAGATTTCAATGAGATCCCCACGCATTCTTCAAAATTCTAGTGAGTACAGGCCCAAAGCTGCCAAGTGCACCTCATATATTAACCCCTTCATTCTGGAAATCATCCTCCTGAAACTCCTCTGAACTCTCTCCAATGGCAACACATCCTTTCTGAGATATGGGGCCCAAAACTGGTGACAATACTCACAAGTGTGGCCCAACTAGTGTCTTATAAAGGCTCACATTATCTCCTTGCCTCTATATTCTATAAATTATTAAATAACTGCCAACATTGCAGTTGCCATCTTTACCACAGACTCCACCTGTAAATTAACCATCTGGGTGTCTTGTATGAGGACTCCAATGTCCCTCTGCACCTCTGATGTTTGAAACTTCTCCCCATTTAGTCCGCACTATTGTTCCTTTTACCAAAATGCATCATCATACATTTCCCAACACTGCATTCCATCTGCCACCTCTTTGCCCATACTTCCAATTTGTCTCAAGTCCTGCTTTAATCACATTGATTCCTCAGCACTATGTCTCTATCTTCATATCATCCAGAAAATTTGCCACAAGGTCATCAATTCCATTATCCAAATCATTGACAAACAATGTGAAAAGTAGCGATCGCAATACTGACTCCTGAGGGACACCACTGGGGCACACTGGATTTTTTAAAAATTGATTTTCCCAACATCCTCTGTAAACTTTGGAGACTGTGTATGAAACTTGCAGATCAGCACCTTCAAATACTCAACCCTGCCTTTTAGGCACCAACAGTCATTTCACAGTCAAAGTCACTTTTCTCATATTTAAGACCATAAGACCTTAAGATATGGGAGCAGAATTAGGCCATCTGGCCCATTGAGTCTGCTCCACCATTCAATCATGGCTGCTCCTTTTTTTTCTATCTCCTCCTCAACCCTAGTTCCTAGCCTTCTCCCCGTAACCTTTGATGCCATGTCTAATCAAGAACCTATCAATCTCTGCCTTAAATACACCCAGCGACTTGGTCTCCACAGCTGCATGTGGCAATAAATTCCACAAATTCACCACCCTTTGTCTAAAGAAATTCCTCCACATCTCTGTTTTGAAAGGGTGCCCCTCTATCCCAAGGCTGTGCCCTCTTGTCCTAGTCTTTCCTACCATGGGAAACATCCTTTCCATATCTACTCTCTCTAGGCCTTTCAAATTTAATTTCAATGAGATCCCCCACCCCCCATCCTTCTGAATTCCAGTGAATACAGACCCAGAGCCATGAAACGTTCCTCGTATGATAACCCTTTCATTCCTGGAGTTATCCTTGTGAACCTCCTCTGGACCCTCTCCAATGCCAGCACATCTTTTCTAAGATGAGGAGCCTAAGTTGTTCACAATACTGAAGCTGAGGCACCACCAGTGCCTTATGAAGCCTCAGCATCACATCCTTGTTCTTGTATTCTAGACCTCTTGAAATGTATGCTAACACGGCATTTGCCTTCCTCACTGCTGACTCAACCTGCAAGTTAACCTTCAGGGTGCTCTGCACAAAGACTCCCAAGTCCCTCTGCATCTCAGATTTTTGGATTTTCTCCCCATTTAGACCATAGTCTGTGCGTTTATTTCTACTACCAAAGTCCATGACCATTCGTTTTCCAACATTATATTTCATTTGCGATTTTCTTGCCCATTCTCCTAACCTGTCTAAGTCCTTCTTCATCCTTCCTGTTTCCTCAATACTACCTGCCCCTTCACCAATCTTCATATCATCTGCAAACTTAACAACAAAGCCATCTATTCCAACACCTAAATTATTTACAACAGCATAAAAAGAAGTGGTCCCAACACAGACACCTGTGGAACGCTACTAGTACTGACGGCCAACCAGAAAAAGATCCTTTTATCCTCACTCACTGCTTCCTAACAATCAGCCATTGCTCCAACCATGTTAGTAATTTTCCTGGAATACCATGGCTCTTAACTTAGAAACAAAGAAAACCTACAGCACAATACAGGCCCCTTCGGCCCACAAAGCTGTGCTGATCATATCCTTACCTTAGAACTACCTAGGCTTAACCATAGCCCTCTATTTTTCTAAGCTCCATGTACCTATTGAGGAGTCTCTTAAAAGTTCCTATTGTATCCACCTCCACCACCTCTGCTGGCAGCCCATTCCACTCACTCAGCACTCTCTGCGTAAAAAAAAAACTAACCCCTGACATCTCCTCTGTACCTACTTCCAAACACCTTAAAGCTATGTCCTCTTGTCCTAGCAATTTCAGCCATGGGTAAAAGCCTCTGACTATTCACATGATCAAGTGCCTCTCATTATCTTGTACACCTCTATCTGGTCACCTCTCCTCTGTCGCTCCAAGGAGAAAAGGCCGCGTTCACTCAACCTATTCCCATTAGGCACGCTCCCCAATCCAGGCAACATCCTTGTAAATCTCCTCTGCACCCTTTCTGTGGTTTCCACATCCTTCCTAAAGTGAGGTGACCAGAATTAGGTACAGTACTCCAAGTGGAGTCTGACCAGGGTCCTATATTGCTGCAGCATTACCTCTCGGCTCTTAAACTCAATCCTACGATTGATGAAGGCCAATGCTTCGTATGCCTTCTTAACCACAGAGTCAACCCGCATAGCAGCTTTGAGTGTTCTATGGACTTGGTCCCTCTGATCCTCCACACTACCAAGAGACTTACCATTAATGCTATATTCTCCCATCATATTTGACCTACCAAAATGAACCACCTCACAAGGTTGAACTCCTTCTGCCTCTTCTCAGCCCAGTTTGGCATCCTATCAATATCCCGCTGTAACCTCTGACAGCCCTCCACACTATCCACAAACCCTCCAACCTTTGTGTCATCAGCAAATTTACTAACGCATCCCTCCACTTCCTCATCCAGGTCATTTATAAAAATCACGAAGAGTAGGGATCCCAGAACAGATCCCCAAAGCACACCACTGGAAACTGACCTCCTTGCAGAATATGACCCATCTACATCCACTCTGTCTTCTGTGGGCAAACCAGTTCTGAATACACAAAGCAATGTCCCCTTGGATCCCATGCCTCCTTACTTCTCAATAAGCCTTGCATGGGGTACCTTATCAAATGCCTTGTTGGAATTTATATACACTACATCTATGGCTCTACCATCATCAATGTGTTTAGTCACATTCTCAACAAATTTGATCAGGCTTGTAAGGCACGACCTGCCCTTGACAAAGCCATGCTGACTGTTCCTAATAATATGCCTCTCCAAAAATTCATAAATCTTGCCTCTCAGGATTTTCTCCATCAACTTAGCAACCACTGAAGTAAGACTCACTGGTCTATAATTTCCTGGGCTATCTCTACTCCCTTTCTTGAATAAGGGAATAACATCCGCAACCCTCTAATCTTCTGGAACCTTTCCTGTCGTCGTTGTTCATGCAAAGATCATTGCCAGAGGCTCAGCAATCTCCTCCCTCGCTTCCCACAGTAGCCTGGGGTACATCCCATCCGATCCCAGTGACTTATCCAACTTGATGCTTTCTAAAAGCTCCAGCACATCCTCTTCCTTAATATCTACATGTTCAAGCTTTTCAGTCCACTGCATGTCATCTCTACAATTGGCAAGATCCTTTTCCGTTTTTAATACTGAAGCAAAGTTTAGTACCTCAGCTATCTTCTCCGGTTTCATACACTTCCACTGTCACTCTTGATTGGTCCTATTCTCTCGTGTTTTATCCTCTTGCTCTTCATGTACTTGGTAAGCAGCCTCATGTGTGGCACTTTGTCAAAGGCCTTCTGAAAATCCAAATATTACAACATCGACTTCATCCTCTTTATCTATCCTACTTGTAATCTCCTCAAAGAATTCCAGCAAATTCATCAAGCAGGATTTTCCCTGAAGGAAACCATGCTGACTTTGTACTACCTTGTCCTGTGTCACCAAGTATTCCTTGACCTTATGCTTAACAATTGACTCTAACATCTTCCCAACCACTGAGGTCAGGCTAACTGGTCTATAATTGCCTTTCTGCTGCCTTCGTCCTTTCTTAAAGAATGGAGTGACATTTGCAATTTTCTAGTCCTCTGGACTACTCGTCTACTACTTAATGCTGGACTACTAGCGTTTTAGCTTTTAAGTGAAAGCCTGAAAATATTTAATTGTTGTTTGACTTATTACATTGTATATTCTCACTGCTATGTCATGATCTTCAACACTTTGGTTTATTGGCAATAAAAGTTGGATTTATTTGGAAAGGCACCAGATGTGTTGGTATACCAGAGTCAGTTACCGTAGATTTCTGGAAGTTACTGGACAGTTCACATAGAACGGATATCTGGGAATGATGTCTTCTTTTCTGGATTGGTAAGATCTGTAGTTGATAACAGGGATTGAGCTTCATGCACCCCATCCCACCCCACCAACCATCCATACCCACCAATTTGTAGGGCAGGCAAAATAGCAAACCTGAATCTGCTTATTCATAAACAGAAATGTTGGAAGAAATCAGGCCGGTCAAGCTGTATCTGTGGAAAGGAAAAGCAGTCAACCCTGCAATCTGCTGATCCAGGTCTTCAAGCATTATGGCATAATGCACCAAGCTATTAATGGGAACAGTTTCCATTCAATCAAAGATTTTAATCAGGAGATCTATTTATTTATTTGTTTGTTTGTTTGTTGAGGTACAGTGTGGAATAGGCCCTCGCAGCCTTTTGAGCTCTGCTGCCCAATAACCAATGCTATCCTAATCACAGGATAATTTACAATGAGCAATTAACCGACCAACCAGTATGTCTTTAGAGGGAACCAATGCACCCAGAGGAAACCCAGGTGGTCATGTGAAGAACATACAAACTCTTTACAGATAGGGGCAGGACCCAGGTCACCAGTAGTGTAAAGCGCTGTGTAATCACTATGCTACCATGCCACCGTTAAAAGCCCTGAATTATGAACATCCCTTACACATGAATGAGGCCCCACAACATCATTAAGTTCAAAAATATCACGTGCATATGATCATTCCCAGAAACAGCAGAAAAAGCTTCCTTTCTTTTTCCACATTTTGTAATTTCCTTTCAGTCATGTGCTTTCAAACCCATTCATTACAATATTGTGGAGGTGTGGTTGCCATTTCACATGATTTTCAACGTCAAAGTAAATTTATTATCAAAGAACGTAAATGTCCCCATATACTATCTTGAGATTTCTTTAATGCAGGCATTTATAGGACAATTAAAAATATGCAGTAGAATTTACAAAAAAGCTACATAAGTAAAGACTGCCAAACAATGTGCAAAAGGCACAAATTGCACAAATAAATAACACTGAGAACATGAGTTGTACAGTCAGTGAAAGTGAGTCTGTAGGTTGTGAAATCAGTTCAGAGTTGAGTTCGGTGACGTTATCCACACCTATTGGTGTTTTATATGGACAAAGTTGACTTATGGAGATCTGTCAAAATGGAATCTGTTGGTTACCCGGGGATGATCTGTACTTGGAAAGGTGAATAAAATTCCTTCGATGAATACTCTGCCACTTGAGAAAATCGGCTGGGTTTGGATTCCTGATGGCTACTCATAAGAAAGTTTATACATACAAAGGAGGAAATACCCTTCTCAGCTGAAGTCCAGCTATAAATGCCAAGTCTGCCAATGTACACAATGTATGCTCGTATTTGATAATGAGTGTTCAGACAATTATCAGCATTTTGAAATCAAAGGCTATTGAAGTGGTTTTACCACAATATTCTATCTTGATGTTTAAAATTATTTCATATAAAATTAACTGTGGAAAAAAGTGAAATTTGGTTTTGAATGTCTGAATATCTAGAACCATATACTGTAATGAAAGTGAAAGGGATGTGCTTTCTAAAATGGAAGAGTAAGAACAAATACCCTTGAAACAGGACTGTTCACAACACAGAAGAGTCAGAGTGAAACTGACTAATTGATTTAGGGCAGGCATAACTGAAAGTAATGGAAGACTGTGTAGCGATGTGCTGCACACAGAGCTAAAAATAACGACGTCAGAGGTGCATTACAAAAGTCTCTTCCCGCGCGTGGGCTTTCTCCCTTGCTAGTGAAGGCCCAGTGCCATTTTGTGAGCCAGTTCGCCTGCGTAGAAAGTGGGTTGCGACAACTGCTCATTTACAGCAATGTTGTCTGAAAGCAAATATAATTCATTGTTAGTTCATGGCAGAACAAACTGAAGCACCATTCTATAATATCCTGACATTTGCTACACTCAGTGCCCTGGTCATTAATGCACATGTCTAATAAGCTACCGTAATCATGTGACAGCAAATTAATACATTGAAAGCCTGAGGTTCAATTGTAAGACCAACTATCAGAATGGGGAAGAAATGTGATGTAAGTGATCTTGACGATAGAGTGATTGTTGGTGCCGGACGGGGTGATTTGAGCAACTCAGACACTGCCAATCTCCTTGGATTCTCACACACAACAGTCAAGAGTTTACACAGAATGGCAAGAAAACCAAAAAAAAATACAGGGAGTGGCAGTTCCATGGGCAAAAAATGCCTTGTTAATGAGACAGTTCAGAGGAGAATGGCCAAAATGGTTCAAGCTTATAGAAAGGCAACAATAACTCAAATAATCACACGTTACAAAACTGGTGTGCAGAAGAGCATCTCAGAATGCACAATATGTCAAACCTTGAGGTGGATGGACTACAGCAGCTGAAGACTAAGTTCCACCCCTGTATATCACGTGTATTATCTGATTACTTCATTGTCCTTTGGAGCTCAATATTACCCTTATAATTTGGAACCTGCAGCTTACCCTTGCAACTCATGTAGCCAGAATGGTCTTGCTCTTTGTAGATCAGGATATTGAGAGAATGGAACACTGAAAGAATCTTCATCTCTTTGATGGGATGTTAAATCAAGTTCCTATTTGCCCAATCACAAAGATGTACAAGATTGAATGGTTCTACCTAAAATAGAGCAGAGAGTTCTCTTATCCAAACATACCTTCTCAACCCATCAAATACTAACATAACAATCAGTGGACCATTCGTTATTTATTGTTTGCAGGTTAAATGTTGGTTTAAGATAACAACAACTGTACTTTCAAGAATATATTCTGGTGTTTGTAAAATATTTTGAGGTTTATTAATAAAATGAATACAAGTCTGTTGATTTCCAATGAAGAAAGATGTTCAGTCTTCTGTATGCAGAAATTAATTCATTCCTGAAGATCTGATTATATTAAGTGATGAAGCAAGTGGGAAGGTCCAAGTAGCCTACTCCTATTCCCTTTTTCACCCAAATGTCTCTGCAACCTGCTGCAAATGTTTACATGCTTGCAGGGAGCCTTGGGGTAACTGCCACTGTTGAACTTGTATTTACATTTGGAAATCTCAGTTTGCAATTCTAATCATAAAATTAAGATTACAATTTCAATAAAGCCACCATATGTGCTTTCACCAATTATCATTGAAATATTGAAAATGTTTACAAGAACACCAGCTAGGCAGGGCCCCAGAGGAGGGATGAATAGCTGATTCTGCTCCTCTATTTAAGAAGGGCTGTAGGGTCAAACAGGCAATGATAACACGGTTTTGCAAGATGTAGAATCCTTCAACTAACTGCAAGGGTAAAAAGATCCTTGTCGGAGTTATAAACTGGCTCTGCACAGTAGCCAATATAAATTTCAATGGAGAAATAGAAAAGGCATGTAAAAAGCACAATGTTACAATAATCATGGGGGATTTAAATTTGCAGATGGATTCAGAAAATCAGGTGAATGCCAAGAGAGGGAATTTGTAGAATGCTTATGAGATGGGTTTTTAGAGCAGCTTGAAGTAGAGTACATTAGGGAACAGGCAATTTTGGATTGATTGTTGTGAAATGAACCAGATTGATTCTGGTCAAGGTACCTTTGTGACACAGTGATCATAATATGATAGAATTCATCCTGCAGCTTGATTGGGAGAAGATAAAGTCAGATGTATCAATACTAGAGTGGAGTAAAGGGAATTATGAGACATGAGAGAGGAGCTAACCAAAGTTGATTGGAAAAGGATATCGGCAGAAGAACAACGGCAGGAGTTTCTGAAGACAATTCGGAAGGTACAGGATAGATACATCCCAAAGATGAAGAAGTATACCAAAGGGAGGATCAGGTAACTATGGGTCACAAGGGAAATCAAAAGAGAGGGCATATAATAGAGCAAAAATTAGTGGGAAGTTAGAGGATTGGGAAGCTTTGTAAAACCAACAAGAGGCAACTAAATGCCATGAGAAGAGAAAAGGAAATATGAAGGTAAGCTAGCCAAAAGTAAGTTACTACAAGTTTTTTCAAATTTATGTAGAGTACAAGAGAGACATGAAGTGGATAATGGACTGCTGGAAAATGATGCTGGAGATTTAGTAATGGGAGGACAAAGAAATGGCAAATGAACTTAATATGTATTTTGCATCAATCTTCACAGTATGCCAGAAATTTGATGAGTGTCGGGGGGGCAGAAGTGAGTGTACTTGCTATTACTTAGGAGAGGTGCTTGGGAAGTCGTAACATCAGAAGGTGGGTAAGTCACCTGGACCGAATGGACTACACCCAATGGTTCTGAACAAAGTAGCTGAAGAGATTGTAGAGGCATTAGTAATGATCTTTCAAGAATCACTAGATTCCGGAACAGTTCTGGAGGGCTAAAAAATTGCAAATGTCACTCCACTCTTTAAGAAGGCAGGGGAGCAGAAGAAAGGAAAATATAGGCCAATTTGCCAGACTTCAATAGTAGGAAGGATGCTATCAGGGTACTTGGAGACATTTTAATAAAATAAAGTCTGCATGGATCCTTAGGGGGAAATATTGCCTGACAAATCTGTTGAAATTCTTTGAGGACGTAACAAGCAAGATAGATTAAGGAGCATCAGCGAATGTTGTGTACTTAGACTTGCAGAAGGCCTTTGACAAGGTGCCACACATGAGGCTGCTTAACAAGGTAAGAGCCTATAGTATTACAGGAATGATACTAGCAGGGATAGAGGATTGGCTGATTGGCAGGAGGCAGAGCCGTATGGCTGATGGTGACCAGTGGTATTCTGAAGGGATTGGTATTGGGAGTGCTTCTTTTCACGTCGTATGTCAATGATTTGAAATTTGTGATGAAAGATGAAATTTGTGGCCAGGTTTGCAGACAACACAAAAATAGTTGGAGGGGCAGGTAGTATTGAGGAATCAATGAGTTTGCAGAAAGACTTGGACAGATTAGGAGAATGGGCAAAGAAGTGGCAGATAGAATATAATGTAGGAAAATGTCTGGTCATGCATTTTGGTAGGAGGAATAAAAGTGTTGACTATTTTCTAATCAGGGAGAAATTTCAAAAATCTGAATTATAAAGGGACTTGGGAGTCCTTGTGCAGGATTCTCTAAAGTTAAAGTGTAGGTTGAGTTGGTGGTAAGGAAGGCAAATGCAATGTTACTATTCATCTTGAAAGGATTAAAATATATATTTGCAAGGATGTGATGCTAAGGTTTTATAAGGCATTGGTCAGACCACACCTGGAGTATTGTGATCCCCTTATCTAAGAGAAAATGTGCTGGCATTGGAGAGGGTCAAAGGGATGTTCATGAGAATGATTCCATAAATGAAAGACTTAGCATATGAGCAGCTTTAGATGGCTCTGGGCCTGTACTCGCTGCAGTTCAGAAGAATGAGGAGGATCTCAATGAAACTTACCAAATATTGAAAGAGTGGATGTGGAGAGGATGTTTCCTATAGTGGGTGAGTTTAGGATCAGAGGGTACAGTCTTAGGATAGAGGGATGTCCATTTAGAACAGAGATAAGAAGGAATTTCTTTCACTGGGGGTGGTCTGTGGAACTCATTGCAAAGGGCTGCTGTAGAGGTTAAGACATTGAGTATATTTAAAGCAGGTTGATAGGCTCTTGGTTAATCAGGGCATCAAATGTTATGGGAAGAAGGTAGGATAATGGGAATGAGAGGGATAATAAATCAGCTATGATGGAATGGCAGAGAAGACTTGATGGGCCAGGTGGCTTAATTCTGCTTATATGTTCTATGGTCATATAGCACTTATTAGAAGTTCCATTGTGAGAACATTTACTGATGATACTCTCAGTATGTTTCGCAAACTCAATATGAGAGAAACTGGATTTGAGCTTGTTATTCAGCTTTTGGAGAAGAAATCAGCATTAATGTAAAGATGTCTTGTACATTATTCCATACTCATGGCTGCCTTTCCCCAGTATCAGTTACTCTGTGCAAACATAATCCCTCGGGGAAACAAATGTATTTTTCATTTTCTCTTCCCTTCCTTTGAAGAAGTAAAGGAATTCATCTGTAATCTACAGAGAAAAATGCAATTCTAAGTATTCAGAATGACCAGACTCCTTGCTTTATATTGCGCATGCAGCTAAGAGGAAATAGTGAGGAGCACTGATACAGGGCCTCATGGGATTGAATCCAGCCAATCCCAATTAACAAAGAGACACATCTTCCTCTCAAATGCTCCAATCGTCCCTTTATCTGATTGCAAACTTTACTCTGCCTGTTACTTGCTAATGAATCTACTACTGCTACTTTCCCTTATATAGGTGGTCCTTTTATGTATGTATGTATATATGTATGTAGTTATCTATCCATTGATTGATCATTTGGTTGATTGACTGACTGATCGATTGGGATACAGCGTGGAATAGTCCCTTCCAGCCCTTTGAGCCAACCTGCCCAGCAATTGCCTGATTTACCTAATCACGGGGCAATTTACCTACTGTTCAATTTAGCCTGCTAACTGGTACGTCTTTGCGGTACTGTGGGAGGAAACCAAAGCTCTTGGAGGAAACCCACACGGTCATGGCGAGAACGTTCAAACTCCTAACAGGCAGCAGCAGGAATTGAACTGCTATAGAAACAAATTTATCAGCATCAGTTATGAATAAATGTTCCTCTAAAATAGTGTAAGGCTTGAAACATAGGGAAGACCCCAAAAATAAAAGATTAATGCTAGTATTGAATATGGTCCTTTATTATATCTGCAGGAAGGCACACACAGAACATCGGATGTTTTGCTTTTTAAATGAAAAGTATTTCTAACAAAGAGTCTGTAACCCTCAAAGTTTGCTCTATTACTTTTTCACAGATTCCACCTGAAGTACTGGATAGTTCCAGCTTTTTCTGTTTTTGGATTTACTGTATTTCAGATTCTTATCAAACATCTGTGCTTTTTGAAATCGTATTTTTGTATTCAAATCTCTTCCCTTTATTTCAGAATTTAAAAGAGATTTCAATTCAAATAATTTGATTTATACATTTGGCACAACCGAGAGGCAATCGTATTTAATGAGCAGTTGCATTTCTTGGGCATTTGCTGATTATTACATGCCTATATTTCAATGGCTCTCCTTAGGGCCCACTGTTACTTTTCCACAGAAGCTCGCCATTATAGAGTTGTTGTATATCCCGGGTGGCAGGTCTCTGTATTGCAAAATCTGTGCCAATCTGCAATAGAAATTAATTTATCAGCAGCATTTATGAATAAAATGTCCATGATGGCTAGAGTCAAGCTACAAACAATCACTGTGTGCAGAAACCAAATTAAAGCTAATTATCTCTTTCTATCTCAGTGACGTTAGCCCTGACAATTACTGAAAAAGAAGTTTCTAGTCAGAAAGGAATTCTGGTTTGGGATCCATGTTCAGGTATGTTATACTTGAATGGAATCCAAAGCATTACCCAGTGTATGTGCTGTGTTTTTTTTATTAATAACATTCCTGCTGCTCTAGTTTGAGATTGTGAGGAAGATTGGGCTAAGATGGCTTAACGAGTCAGTTGGTGATTGTGGAGTTGCGGATGGGGTGCAGGGGGAGAGAGGTGGGAAATCAGTGCCATACTGGTGGAGGTGTCAAATGGTAAGGGATAAAGTCTGACCACAAGTGCCCCATTAGAGGCAGTAGCAAGGACAGCTGAGGGGCTTTGTCTGTATGCAGTTAGAGGCAAGGCATCAGACTGAGTTGGGAGTAAGTAGTCATGCTCCTGGAAAGATCACAGTAGTTGAAGACTTACAGTATTATTAAATGATTGATTGATTGTCCGATGATGACAGCTTTTGAAACCTGTGTGGGAGTGTTTTTAAAAAGCCATCGCACCGGGGCTGCTTCACCCTCTTGATCTCTGAAGTACGAGTAGTCAGCACAGCTGGGGTCTGCCTCGGTTACAGTGAATGACTATGGTTTTCCCTATGCCCTTCACTCTGACGAGGCGTTGCAGAACCGCCTTCCTGGCCATTGATCTTATCTGCTCTGTGATTTTGCATGACAGGACAGTCATGTCCCTTTCTCATTGGGGTATGAGGCCCACCGGCTACCTTCTGCTTTAGCCTACCAGTGTACCGGGGTGTGGCTGCTGTTGCGTGCAGACAGCTACACAAGTGAGAGCTGAGTGTCCGGTGGGGACCACTGTTGAGTGAGCTGCTCCAGAATGGATATGACATGCCCTTCATCAGAGCTTCCCTGGACTCCCCATGCACCCCAGTTTAAGTAAATAATTAAGTACCAACAACACCCCCCACCATCACCCTTGCATTACCCACATTAGGACCATACAGTCTTGAGAAAGGATATTTTTGAATTGCTTCTCCTCTTTAGACAATCCCTTGAGATTAACTATAAATTTCTAGCATTTCAGTTTTGAAGAGTGTAAGATGCATATGCAAATTATTTTTAAACACATGATAAACCTTAGCTAGCAAACAACTTGACAGAAAATGGTCCTGGTCCAAAGCCAAAGTGTCAACGACGACTGGAGGCAAAGCCCTGCTGTGCCTGGACGGGGACAAGCACTCACACGGACACACAAGCTTCTGCTGAGAGCCTCTTCACTCATTCTAACTTAAACCCCCTTGCACAACCCACAGACCTGCAGGAGATGGTGCATTTCTCTGTGTGGCAACCAGACCAGTACAATGAGACAGCTAAGAGGGAGACCATTTGACCTATGAGTGTACAGCATGCTCCCTCTCAAAAAAAGGTTATCGGTTTGCTTTGCTCTCCTGTACCTACTCTGTGGGCTTGCACTTGCAAATACCACCTTTGCCATTTTACCTTTTAATCTGGTAATTTTATAAAGGGAAGGATCTATACAAATTCCAGTGCCTTTCCAATGATCTTTAAGATTTTAAATGGCAGATCTTGGGCCAGTTTTTACCTGTCCCTTTAGAGTGGAATTCCAGTGAGTATAGGGCTAGGCCATGAGGCAATGCTTCTCATATGTTAACCCTTTCATTCCTGGATTATTCTTGTGAACCTCCACTGGACTCTCTCCAGTGCCAGCTCATCCTTTAGATAAAGGGGCCCTAAACTGCTTACAATACTGTAAGTACTGCTAGACCAATGTCTTATAAAGCTTCAGCATTACATCCATTAAATGCATTAATAGCATTTAATGTGCTTTTATGTTCCCTTAATATTTTGTTATCTTCAACCAAAGCTCTACGTTTCTAAGTTCAAGAAATACCACTCTGAAACCTCTGATCACTCTTTGTAATTTAGCCTTGAAGTACAGGTAAAAGATATCCATACAGCATCCTCCTCAAAAGAACCTTTGTGACACCTAGTATCCAGAGCTGTAGAATATAGCTAGTTTTCAAAAGAACTGAAATTATTATACAACTATACACATCAGCTAGAAAATACTAGGTATCTTCTAGCTGGTGTTGTGTACAGCTGTAGAATAATATAATTAAAACTACTTTTGTTTCTGTTTCATGCTAGATAATCTATTTCCCAGTTAGGCCAATATTAGCCTACAATTATAAAGCGGGGGCTGATATGGTCTTGATTAGTCAGGACATACAAGTTATCGGGAGAAGGCAAGGAAGAGTGGGGTTGAGAGGGATAATAAATCAGCCATGATGGATTGGTGGTGCAGACTCAATGGCTGAATGGCATAATTCTGTCCCCATGTCTTATGGTCTTATAGGAACATTTGGGCTGGTATTGGAAACCTCACTGGGAGCACAAAGTAAATTATCGATCCCACATGGGCCTCATCAGCCACCCCAGAACCCATAAAACTGGGGTAAAAGTAATCCAGAAGGACTACCCAATGAGAAAAGCATTATGGTTCCATATAACTTCCCTTGGATTACGCAACAAAATATATATTGTTCACATTTTATAAAACCAGTGCTTAAATACTGTCTCAGCACTTTAATTGTAACAACTGAGCACTATTGAAAAGTGGAGTTCCTCATTTAATAGTACTAGTGATGCAGCTGCACTCATTGAGTCTGTTAGCAGTTGTACAGCATGTATTGCACAATCTATATTAAACCCAGATTTCCTCCCACTACTTCTAACCCTTAGCTGAGTGATTGACTCTCTTCCCCCAAAAAAGGGTGACAGGAGAGATTTTATTTTCTGCCTGCCAATTTAAGACTGATCAAGTTAAGAGTAAATAAACATCAAAAAAACTGCAGCTGCTGGGAAATAAATCAGAAAGTGCTGGGAATGCTCAGAAGGCGAGGCAGCTCAGTGAACAGAGAAACAGCGCTTCGGTTTCAGGCTGAAGACTCTGTTGGAACTGAAAAGGAGAAAGCAAGTTAGGATCAATCTGCAGGAAGGGTGTTGGGTGGAAAGATGGGGGGGAGGGACGTTGAATAGGACAATGCAAATCTGGTTCGGGCTCAGGTTGCCTGGCGATAAGCTGTAGAAAAGATCATCTGGTCCATTGGTTAATATGGTAGTTGAGAAAGAAGAGTATGTCCTATTTTCACAAAAACATTGAAATGTAGGCAGAGAGTGAGAATGAAGAGCTGTGAAATGCAAAGCTATGGGAACTGCCCAGTTGATCACAAATACCATATATGGCCTGGCTATTCTAAAGCAGACATTTAAACTTCAAAGTTAAAAGTAAAATCTTTATCAAAGTATGCATATATTACCATATACTACCTTGAGATTCATTTTCTTGCAGGCATTTACAGGAAAAATACAGTAGAATTTTGCAAGAAGAAACAACTATACCTAAATAGACAAAGATTGACAAACAACCAATGTGAAAAGTAAGACAAATCATCCAAATAAAAATCATGCTGAGAACCTGATCTGTAAGGAGTCCCTGAAAGTATGTCTCCAGGTTGTAGAATCAGTTCAGAGTTGAGGTGAGTAAAGTTATCCATGTCAGTTCAGGAGCCTGATGGTTGAGTGGGTAATAAATGTTCCTGAACTGGTAGTGTGGGATCTCGGGCTTCAGTACCTCCTGCCCAATAGTTGTAATGAGAAGAGGGTGCGACCTGGATGGTGAGGGATGGATGCTGTTTTCATATGGCAGCGATCCATGTAAATCCCTCAGTGATGGGGAGGGTCCTCTGATGGGCTGGGTGGCACCCAGCACTTTCTATCACCTGTTCCATTCTGGTGTTTCTATACCAGACTCTGATGCAACCAGTTACTCTCCACTGTACGTGTATAGAAATATGTCAAAGTTTTTGGTGAATCTGTGCAAACTTCTCAAAAAGTAGAGGTGCTGTTATGTCTTCTTTGTGATCGACGCTTAAGTGCTAGTCCCAGGACAGATCCTCTGCTATGTTAACACCACAGAATCTAAAGATGTTGACCTTCTCCACCTCCTTTCCCCTAATGAGGACTGGCTCATGGTTCTCCAGCTTCTTCCTCCTGTTCTTGATAATCAGGTCTCTGGCTTTCCTGACATTGAGTGAGAGGTTGTTGTTGTGGCAGCACTCAACTAGGTTTTCATTCTCCCCGCCATTTGCTGATATGTCATCTCCTTTGATTCAACCAGTAAACAGTGGTGCCATCAACAAGCATAAATATAGCATTGGAGCTGTGCTTAGCCACACATTCACGAGTATAAAGTGAGTAGTATACTAACTGGGCAACAAAAGAAACAAAATAAATATAGTGAGTCACCTGAAAAGTTGACAAATTTAATAATAATTCTATAAGTTGCAATGTGCCTAGAAGGTACAGCTCCTTAAGTTTACATTGGAACTCATTGCAGTCCTGCAGGAAGCAATAAGCATATATGTCAGAGTAGGAATTAAAGTGGTAGACAACAAACAAGAAGCTCGGGGTCAACCATATGGAATGATTCAGGTGCTCTGCAAGGCCATCACCCAATCTGGTTTTTCTTTTCTAATGTGGAAGAAATCACACTATGAACACCAGGTGGAGTGAATTGGATTAGAAAGAGTGCATGTGAACTCCTGCTTCACCCTGAAAGAAGAGAGAGATTGGCCCAGTTGAGATAAACATTCATTAGAGTTTTGAAGAAACTTACAAAATTCCAACAGGAGAGGAGGAATCAGATGCAGAAAGCAATATCCCTATGGTTATGGAGTCCAAGACTAAGGGTCATAGTCCTAAATAGGACTTTTATAACTGAGATAAGGAGACATTTATTTTTCAGAGCATGGTGTTACTGGAATTGTCTATCACACATAGCAGTTAAAGACAACTTACTAAATGTACCCAAGAAAGAGTAAGCTGATGTTTTATGAAGGACAGAGGAATCAAGGGATATAATTCTAGCATCAGCAGATTCTCTTGTGATGTAAGGAGAACACTGGAAAATAGAGAGCAACAGTAAATGGTGGAGCGGGTTGAAAGGCTCAAAAGGCCTATTCCTGCTTCTCTTTTTGATGTTTCTGTTTCTGGAATATTATGGCCAGGATATCTGCAATATCTTCCCTTACTTTCTTCTGTAGTATACTGAGCATGATATCTGTACCAGGTGATTTATGCCTCCTCCTTATCAATTTTATTCCTTCGAGAATCCTAACTACATCTTCCTTTGATGAACTTCCAGCAGTATCTTCTTCTTTGGTAAATATTGATGAAAAATCCTTGTTCAGATCTTATGCCTTCAGGAGTGGGTATTCCAGATGGTCTCTTATCGGTCTCATCCTCTCACAGCCTTTATCCTTTATCCTGTTCACATGTCCTTAAAATGTTTCAATATTTCCTGTTATACTTGCTGAGTTTTTATTTCTCATGCACCATGTGTTTTTTTTACACTTTTATTTCCTTTCTTTTACTTTGAAGTAACAATAGATGGTTGATAGGCTCATAATGAAAATGAGCATAGCATTATTAGAAGAATCCTTTTAATAACAGGCCTTCAAAGTCATTAATGTAAGAAATAATGCAGTATTTAATTTATCAGTTAGTTCTGGAATTACTGGTAACTTGTCGACATAGACAGAACTAAAGAAAGGCACTAAGTCAAAACCCAGCTATAGAGCCATGGGGTGTGGCCATGAATAAGCTAATGAGTTAAACCAATTCTTCAGCACACACAAAATGCTGGTGGAACACAGCAGGCCAGGCAGCATCTATAAGGAGAAGCGCTGTCAACGTTTCTGTCGACCAATTCTTCAATAGGTTTGACAAGTGCCCTCCTGTTCACACTCCCCTCAGCACGCCAATCCAGGTGCAGAGGCACCCAGTGCTCCCCCAGCACCAGTGCCTCCCTTCCAGTTCAACGTGTGGATGAACAACACAGGCTACCACTATCTGTAACCTCTCCTTGTCCTGCACCTATCATCCACACCTCCACAAACCAATTGCTATCATTCCGATCTTCACCTCCCATGCTCCCCCTTCCACCAACTCTCCAGTCATCATGGATTCACCGTCACTACTGAGCAGGTGAGAAGGGTTCTGGGGAAACTCAGCCATGCCAAAGCATTGGGTGTGAACCCCAGGGTCCTGAAGGAGTGCGCTGAGCAGCTGTGTGGAGTTCTCTAGTGCATTTCCAAGCTGAGTCTCATCCTGGAAAGGTCCCGATGGTGTGGAAAATATCATGTGTGGTCCCAGTACCCAAGAAGGGTCAACTGAGAGTCTTGATTGCTACTGTCCAGTGGTTCTGACTTCACATGAAGACCCTAGAGAGGCTGGTCCTGGTTCTTCTCTAACCCCTGGTCAGGTCAGCCCTCGATCCCCTGCAGTTTGTCTACCAGGAACACATTGAAGTCAATGAAACTGTCATCTACCTTCTGAACAGAGCCTACTCCCATTTGGATAAGCAGGGCAGGACTGTCCTCATTGCTGGGAGGAAAAGCTCCATTCAATGCAGGTTGGCACTTCTATTGTATCCTGAATAATGATCGGCCTGACTGGCAGACCACAGTTCATGTGTCTTCAGAGCTGTGTGTCAGACATAGCTATAAGCAGCACTGGGGCCCCACAGGGGACTGTATTGGCTCCCTTCCTGTTTACCCTGTATACCTTGGACTTAAAGTACAAAACTGATTCAAGTCATCGGCAGCAATTCTTTGCTGACTCAGCAGTAGTTGAGTGTACAAAGGAAGGACATGAGGAAGAATACAGGGTCCTGGTGGAGGACCGTCAAAAGGAGCAAATTGCATCATCTGCAGCTCAACATCAGTCAGACAAAGGAGATGGTGATGGACTTTAGGAAGACTAAGCCTGCATTGCTCCCTGTTATTATTGGTGATGAGGAATGGAAGAGGACCTACAAAAACCTGAGGCTGCACCTGGATGACAGACTTGAGTGGAGCACCAGCGCAGAGGCTGTGTACAAGAAGGGCCAAAGAGGCTTCTACTTCCTCAGGACACTGTGGTCCATAAGACCATAAGATATGAGAGTAGAATTAGGCCATTTGGCCCATTGAGTCTGCTCTGCCATTCAATCATGGGTAATCCATTTTTTCCCTCCACAGCCCTTCTCCCCAGTCTTCTCCCCATAAACTTTCATGCTGTGTCCAATCAAGAACTGATCAAACTCTGCCTTAAATACACCAAATGACCTGGCCTCCACAGCTGCCTGTCATAGTAAATTCCACAAATTATCCCCCTTCTGACTAAAGAAATTTCTCTGCATCTCTCTTTTTAAATAAGTGCCCCTCTATCCTGAGGCTGTGCCCTCTTGTCCTACCACAGGAAACATCCTTTCCACATCTACTCTGTCCAGGCTTTTCAACATTTGGAAGGTTTCAATGAGATTCCCCAACCCCCCCCCCCCCCGGCCCATTCTTCTAAATTCCAGTGAGTACAGGCCCCGAGCTATCAAACATTCCTCATCTGATAATCCTTTCATTCCCAGAATCATCCTTGTGAACCTCCTCTGAACCCTTTCTAATACCAGCGTATCTTTTCTTAGATGAGGGGCCCAGAATAGTTCACAATACTCAAGGTGAGGCCTCCCCCATACCTTATAAAGCCACAGCATCACACCCCTGCTCTTGTATTCTAAACCTTCCTCATCACTGACTCTACCTGCAAGTTAACCATTAGGGTGTTCTGCACAAGGACTCCTAAGTCCCTTTCCATCTCAGATTTTTGGATTTTTTCCCCATTGAGAAAATAGTCTGCACGTTTATTTTATCTACCAAAGTGATTGACCAACATTGCATTTCATTTGCCACTTTCTTGCCTGTTCTCCTAATCTGTCTAAATCCTCTGCAGCCTACATATTTCCTCAAAACTACATGCCCCTCCTCAATCTTCATATCATCTGCAAACTTGGAAACAAAGCCATCTATTTCATCATCTAAATCTGGCAGCCAACCAGACAATGATCCTTTTATTTCCACCTACTGCCTCCTACCAATCAGCCAATGCTCGAACCATGCAAGTAATTTCCCCTGTAATACCATGGACTCTTAACTTGGTAAGCAGCCGCTTGTGTGACACCTTGTCAAAGGGTTTCTGAAAATCCAAATACACAACATCTACTGCATTTCCTTTATCTATCCTACTTGTAATCTCCTCAAAGAATTCCAACAGGCTCATCAGGCAAGAATTTCCTTTAAGTAAACAATGCTGACTTTGTCCTATCTTGTCCTGTGTCACCAAGTGCTCCATAACCTTATCCTTAACAATTGACTCCAATATCTTCCCAACCACTGAGGTCAGGCTAACTGGTCTATAATTTCCTTTCTGCTGCCTTCCTCCTTTCTTAAAGAATGGGGTGACTGTTGCAATTTTCCAGTCCTCTGGTAGCATGCCAGGGTCCAATGATTTTTGAAAGATCATTTCTAATGCCTCCACAATCTCTACTGCTACCTCTTTCAGAACCCTAGCGTGCAGTACATCTGGTCCGGGTGACTTATGTACCTTTAGGTCTTTCAGCATTTTGAGCACCTTCTCCCTTGTAATAGTAACTGCACTCACTTTTCTTCCCTCTCACCCTTCAACATCTGGCACACTGCAAGTGTCTTCCACAGTGAAGACTGATACAAAATACTTATTTAGTTCATCTGCCATCTCCTTGTCCCCCATTATTATTTCTCCAGCCTCATTTTCTAGCAGTCCTATATCCACTCTCATCTCTCTTTTACTTCTTTTTACTTCTTTTTCAAACTTGAAAAGACTATGACTATCCACCTTGTTATTATTTGTTAGCTTACTTTCCTATTTCATCTTTTCCATCCTAATGATTCTTGCTCTCTGAAGGTTTTAAAAGTTTCCCTATCCTCTGTCTTCGCACTAATTTTTGCTTTGTTGTGTGCCCTCTTTTTTGCTTTCACATTAGCTTTGACTTCCCTTGTCAGCTGCAGTTGTACTATTTTGACATTTAAGCATTTCTTTGTTTTTGGAATACGCCTACCTGACACCTTCCTCATTTCCCCCAGAAACTCACCCCATTGCTGCTCTGCTGCCATCCCTTCCAATTTACTTTGCCCAACTCCTCTCTCATACCACTGTAATTTTATTTACTCTTCTAAAGTACAACTACATCAGACTTTACCTTCTCCCTATCAAATATCTAGTTGAACTCAATCACCTTGTGATCACTGCCTCCTAAGAGTTCTTTTACCTTAAGCTCTCTGTTCATTACACAACACCCAGTCCAGTATAGTTTAGTGTGCTCTGCTGACATTCCTCACAGTGTGTTCTTCAGACACTGGACAAACCTTTCCACCAAATCATTTGTAGCTGGGTGGTATGGCACAGACGTAATATGTCTTATTCCATTCATTTTCACAAATGACTGAAGCTGTTCCACAACAAACAGTGATCGATTGTCACCGACTAAGTGTTCTGGAACACCAGTCCTTGAGAAGAGGCTTCTCAACACATCAGCAGTGTGTGAGGCTGTCAGAGGCTATTGAGAACACTTATGGTCACTTTGAGGCTGCATCCACTGCTACCAAGAAATTTGTGCCCATGAATGGGCTGACAAAATCGACATGAATCCTGTGCCAGGGCAATGCAACCCACTCTCAGGGATGGAGAGGCACTGCTCTTGCCATCTTCTGGACGTGTTGACATTCCAAACTAGACTGATCTATCCCAGGCCACCAGCCTAGATGGCTGGCATGTAGCCCCTCCAACACTTTATCCCACTACTGGGATGGTACAACAACTCTCAAACCCCACATAAGACAACCCCCGTCAAGGGCAAGGTCATTCTGGAGCTGACAAAGATGGGGGACTAGGATTTCTGCTGAACATTCCAGCCGTTTTGGATGGCCTTCAGACCTGAGACAGCGTGGGGTCTTTTCTAATTTCCCTTTGGGTCATCTCTGCAGTATTAGTGAGATTTTCAATATGCATTATGGAGAATACATCAAGAGGAGTGACCTTTTTTGTGAATTTTTCCATTATTTCCTTTGCCAAGGGTAAATGTGACAATCCATCAGCATTTCCATGAGTAGCTGTCCTCTTGAATTCAACCTTGTAATTGAGTCGTCCAAGAAGCAGAGCCGAACCCTGCATCTGTGCTACTGCTGTTAGAGGAACACCCTTTTGTGGATGGAAAATGGACACCAGTGGTTGATGATCAGTAATGAGTGTAAACTCTCTCCCGTACAAGTACCAGTCAAAATGTTTATATCCCAAAAGAAGTCTCAAGGCCTCTCTGTAAATCTGTCCATAATTTTTCTCAGCTGGTAAGGGAAAGGGCATTTGCTTGCATCACTCAGAACATGTGACTCTACTGCACCTATGTCATAGGGCGAGACATCACAGGCAAGCTTCACTGGATGATGTTGATCATAATGTATGAGTACAGTGTCCGATGTTACCATTTCCTTTTTGAAAGCTACCTCACACTGCTTTGTCTGTGCCAATTTTCTTTTGATTTCCAGTAATTAGTTCAAAAGGTGGACACAGTAGCAATGTTTTAGCAGTTCCTGCAGGAACCTAGTTCAGAGTGCAACTGTGACATGTCCTCTGGCTTTGGCACGTCCACCACTGCTTGAATTTTCTCAGTATGCTTACGTAAATCTTATGCGTCAATGGTGTGACTTCAGTAAGTGATGCGTGGTTTAAAGAATTCACACTTGTGCTGTGCTCTGAGCCCATAATATTCTAATCTTTTTAATGCTGTCTTGATATTTTATCATCCTTACCAGTAGCAATGATGTCATCCAGGTAACACTGAGTGCCCGAAGAGCCTTGCAGCACCTGCCCTATGGCTTTCTGCAAGAGTGTAGGTGCAGCTGCCACTCCAAAAACAAGCCTATTGTAGTGGTAAAGCTTTTTTGTGTGCTTCTGGTGAGAAGCACTTTGAAATCTTCTTCCATCTCCAACTGTAGGTAGGCCTCAGCTATGTCCACTTTGCTGAAGTGATGTCCTCCAGGAATATTTGCAAAGATAACCTCCATCCTGGGCAGAGGGTATTGAGTTACTTTCAGTACTAGGTTGATGATGACTTTAAAGTCATCACAGATCATGACAGACCCATTCTTCTGGCTGCCGGGACCACTGGTATCACCTATGGGATCCACTCAACCTTTTGGCTTCCATGTGACCTCGCTCACTGGCTCACTGGCATAAGAAACCAGTTGGGCTTTGTAAAACCTGGGTGTGGCATTTTAATATAGCACAATTTGATATTTTTGAGTTGTCCAGTGCCAGCTTTGAGCACTGCTGTGGCATCATCCTGTACCAGAAGGATGGTGAGAACAATTATTGAGTGCTGTCAGCATTTTCTAATTTATTTCAAATTTCTGTCCCTACTACTTATAGGTTTTCAGCTAACAGCAATAACATCGATAACAGATACAACTTCAAAGTCAATTTATTATCAAAGTATGTATAAGTTATACAACTTTGAGATTCATCTCCTTACAGGCAGCAACAGAGTAAAACTTTGAACTTTGAGATCAATGTAGGTGGCAGTTCTGAATCAGTACTAAAGTCATTTTGGAGTCAAGTGAAGATGAGGCTTAAGATAAAAACAACAGGTTTTGTTCCATATGAGGGATTAGTGATCTGGACTCTATCCCCATAGCCATACACCTTAAAAGTAAAAATCTAGATGTATTCAATTTACATTTACGGTATATTACCCAGAGGCTACTTCAAGGATTTGTATTGAGAGCTCTGAATTATTGATCTAATATTGTTCTCATTATATCGTATAGACTGTGTACAAGAAGGGCCAGAATCGCCTTTTCTTCCTGGGGAGACTGAGGTCCTTTGGAGTATGTAGGTCTCTCCTTCACACACTCTACCAGTCTGTTTTCACCAGTACAATCTTCTATGCTATGGTGTGCTGGGGAAATGGCATCAACTTGGGTGATGCCACCACACTCAATAAATAGATTAGAAAGGAATAAGAGTCAAAGGAGTCAAAGTGGACACATTGGAGGCTGTGGTAGAACAAAGGACCCTACAGAAAGTGCTGGCAAATCTGGACAATGTTTCTCACCTTCTGCAGGTCACCTTGGTTGAACAGAGGAGCACTTTTGGTAATAGACTAAGACAAGGAGTGCTAAACGAGGTCATTTGAACCTTCGGTCATTAAGCTCTATAGTGAGACAACTTATAGCCAGAGAAGTGATGACACCAACCCCCCCTTTATTTTTTGTTCTTTCTTACTTCTCTTCTAAAATTTATATCTGTGCACTTGGAATGTTACTATGGTACTGTAATTTCCTTTGGGATCAATAAAGTATCTGTCTATCTTAAGTTTAAAATTTGGTTTTGGACTACTCTGTATAACTACACACAACTCTGCAGATGATAGCCATCCCACAAAATGGTGGAAACTGGTGGAGGTTACTGATAAAATTGCTTGCTGCCAATTAACCTGAGAGCAACCCATCTGAATTCTTGTCTCTGAGATTTATTCACGTGGAAACAATACATGCTGTGCTGCATGTTGAGAGTTGAAGGGTGTTTTTTGGCTTTGTTGATTCATTTCATATCGTAGAGCGATTATGCTGAAAGCCCCTTGGACTCATGTTCTATCTTCATGACATTTACATTCAGTGCACAGCAAGATGCTAACAATGTTAACTCAGTCTTCCTACAGCAGCTGCCTGACCTGTGGAGTGTTTCCAGCATCTGGTAATGTTTTAATTTTTAATTTTCAGTGTTTCTATCTATTCTATCAATTCCTTCCAGGTTCTGGAATATCAATGAAATTATCAACATCACACATTCAAGAGAATAAATTCATGTTGGAAATCTCTTTGATCAATTTTCTAGTTGAATTCCAGATGTTAGTTTGTCAGAATTGCCTCTGAGTACTGATGTTACAGGTTTAATTAGATCTTCCTAGAGTTAAGCCATGTAGCAGACTGCCATTTTGTGTGATAGTGTGGTTCATATTAGGGGTGCTATCCTTTTAGCGGAACCCCAGTCTACTTAAGTGAAATTTTAAGTGAGTATTTCAAAGTTCATCCTATCTCTTTTCTCATACTGAACTAGACTCTTGAAAATCTCAGTGCCCTACTTAAAAAAATACCAAGCATTTGACCCAGCATTCTCTCCACTTTTGTAAAATAATTTGTCAACAATAAAGGAAAGATTCAATACTCTGGGTGTAGAGATACTAATGTATTTCCTTTATGGAGGTTATCAAGAATAAAATTTAGGAGTGAAACCAGGAAGTATATTTCCAGTCAAAAGGTAGTAGAAATCCGGAAATCCCCAGCTCAAACTGTACCGATTGTAATTTTTATAACTAAGATTGATGTGAGATGAAGGCATTCAAATGGGATCTAGCATGAACAAGTAACTGTCAATAAAGTTGAGTCTAACCTTGATTGAATAAAATGGCAGAACATATTTTAGGAACTGACTGGTTTTCTTCCCTTCCTGTTCCCCCAAATATGGGAAAAAGAATTTGAAATGGAAGTTATGGAAAATATTCAGTGAATTCTGTACTGGTTGCAGAAAATTTATTCAGCAAGATATTCAGAAACATATGGTGCATTTTATATATTTTTATTGAGTAAATTATATGGATATTATAAAAGAATATATGTAACAATTAGGAATGCAAATTGCAACTGTATTATTAATCATTTTGAAAACATGCTGGAACTATTAGTCTTGTCACTATTGAAAAGTGAATGGAATTAATAATCCATACAGGTAAGGTACTGTTTTGTGATCCTGATAAGTATAGCCACTGCCCACTTGAGAGTATAGTACATACAAAAGTGATGAAGAAATATATACTTATGTTGTCAGTGAAGATAAATACAAGCAGTTTGGTCATTACTACATGTATTTTATATTTGTGCTTTTCTACATTTCCCTTAATTTTTTGAGAAATACTGACAAACAATTATTTTCAGTGCACATATCCAGTACTTTTTAAATATATTTAGGAATGTGTGCATGAATAAATGATATAATATTGTGGCAGCTTCTTCTGAACAAATGCTTAAGTTTAAAGGTATATCTCTATCTAACTTTCTTCCAGTAACTTGCTCATGATTGCCTGCATCCAGCCATTTGCTCTCAGTTTTGTGTTCGCATACACTAACTCCACCACAGTTTTCAACACCAATAGACGTAGACTATAGTAGTGCCTTAGATATGAGAGTATACAGATTTTTTCCATGCCTCCTTGAAATAAATAAACCACATCAGTGTGATGTAGACTGGACATAAGGAAATTACTTTATTTCCTACTTAAATGTCAAACTTCAAGCATGAGCCAGCACCGGAACTTAAATCCACAGCAATAATGTGGGATTGTCATTCCTGAGCTTCTAGATCAATGATTACTCCTGAATGACTGAATTATGCAGGAGTTTTTGAAATGAAATCTTCACTAGGACCAAAGAAAGGCAAGGCAATCAAGTCCCATGTAAAAGAGCATTCTTTCATTTCTTTATCTTACTTAAGATCAGTTACAGATGACAAACATATGAGGCTTTACATTTCGTTGAAACTAATAGTTTATTTTATTGTTGCACATTGTCTCCTTATGCTGCTGGTTTGGATTGTTCCGGCATTGCTTCATACTTCAGGGAATAAATGTTAAGACCTCAAAACTCTTTCCTTGGATTGGATAAGGTAGTTTTCACTGGAGGGCATAATTTAAAGTTGTATTTTAAATCTAGGACGTATACCAGAGAAATACAGCAAAATGTGATTGTTTAACATTTGATTAGCAATTATACTGACAGGTACATTTAGACAGATACATTCAAAATAAGCACTCAAGATAATACCTCGAGAAACAGTAACATTAATTTGCGTGCTGATTGTTTGAGAAACCTGCAGTTACTCTGGACATTCCCTTTCCTATTAACATAGTAAACAATTTCTCTTTCCATATCATTGTGCAAATATAGACTTGCTAAATTTGGTGCATGTGCATATAATGAATAGTCAATTTTTATAGCAGACAGAAAATATACTGAGGGTGACATCTATTTATGGCTGTCTGGTGAACAGTTTAAAAATTTATGAAACATCAATATTTGGGTAAAATCAATGTTTTTACATGAATTGTCAATGTCAGATGTGCCATTTGACAGTAGTGAAGGTTGTGTGGATGATGGTTAGAGAAATTGCAAACTAATACATTACATGATTCAAACAAACATTAAAATGACAAAACTATTGTGTCCCTCATACTCCTGGTTTTCAATCAGCATCACACATTCTGTTTATAAAAATCCTTTGTCTTTAAGAGTTCTAAATCATTATGGTAATGAGTTTTTATCATCTCTGATATTTTTACACTGGGCTGCACCTGCTGTCAAGACAGTAGTCGTTGTAGTTTTCATTGATATCGAATAGATAATGCATGGAAGCAGGGCTGTGCTTATTGGATTCAGTTCCATGCTGCATAAAATTTTCTGGAGTTATTAAGTCTTCATCTTCCTCATTTATTACCCTTCGTTTGGTTAGCACCTCATTGTCCGAGTCTCTGAAATCTTGCATCAGTCTTCCTGTCTTCTGAGATAAGTCTTCTGGCATATATATTTTGTCCTCTCTGCAAAATTCATCAGGACTGTATTGTTCTATTGTGTAGTAGTTGTCTTCTTCCTCTTCTTGACAAGAGCTCCCTTTAGCACTCTCGCCATCAGAGTGGGATACATTCTTTATTCTGCTTTTTTGAGAGAGATCAAAGGGTTCTTCCTGCACAAAATTATTCATCAGATTGTTCTGTGCAAATCCCATACGTCCTCTCCTCCTGAAGCCTAAAATTAAGGAACATTAACATGATCATCCATTGACAGATTGTATGAAATATTTCATGTTATTTTCAATAAAGAATAGTATCCTTAAATATTTTTTTAAACTATGAGGTCTCTGGAACAGAATGAGATTAGACCTAATGGACCAACTTGTTCTGAGACAATGCTGTAATACAGCAATTCCACACACCATACTTAATTATTGACAGAAGACATACTAAACTCAAATTTTTGTTTTTTATTCATCATTTGCTAGTGGAGAAGCACAGCAAAATGGAATAGAAAAGAAAACAAAACATTTAGTGTGTTTTGACTGAAGGATATATTTTTAATGCCATTGTTTTAAAACTATTGCTCTCTGAAACTACCCTTTGAGTACTGGATTTGACCAAAACAGCTATTGCAGGGTCACAAGAAGTGAAAATGTACTCATTCACAACTTGGATAAAGTGGAATAAAATGCCATGAATTTTAGAGTGTACGAGCTTGAGTGTTTGATGTGAATCTCTCCTCGTCATGACACCACAGGCCTGCTGAAAGTAATTTAAACTGACAAAAAATTTCATCCCCTCTGGACTATATGCTGATTGGAAAACTAATTTATTTATTCATCTGACTTTGGATAGATAGAATAACACTCTCTGACATTTTATTACAGCTGATGTCAATAGAAAAGAACAGACACTTCATTCTGTTGGGATCCAAATGTGCTTTCTGTGAAAGCAAAGGGATACTAAAAATTAACATATTCCTAATTTAGAGAATTGATACTGTTATTAGCCAGTAAAGGTAATAGATTAAGGAAGAAAAAGGTAAAATATTTCACAATGTTAATTAATTACCCAGTCATGAGTTATGTTTAAATATTGTCAGTTTATTAGCTGACTTCACCCCACACCACCCTTCAGTAACAGTTTCTCTACTTCACATCTCTGCCTTTCTCTCTGTCCTTGCTCTTTACCTTTCTTGCTTCTGGCTCTCCATTTTGTGTTCCTCTCTATTTACTTCTTTTTTCAAGCCTGAGAAATGTTAGCTCTGTGCTTTAATCAGTCCTGGAGGGATGGTGTGTGTTGATAGAACCAAATAATCACCATTACACAATGGCCTCTGTAGTAAGGATGGCAGGAGGATATAGTCCGTGGAAGGAAGTTGGACAGAATTAAAAACAAAGATTCAGGGGTAAGCTATACAGGATAACCTTTGAGCTTTTGAAAATATTTACACACAAAGTTTCCTCACAGAAATGTGGGAATGAGAACATCACAAAAAATACTCTCTATCAAGAAAGAAATGACTTTTTTTGATCTGATTCTAATTTCTATAAATTTTATAAAATAACATTCTATACATTTAGACATAACATACTTAAGATATAACATTCTATAAATGTTTAATAATTTTTTGTCTTGCATTTTATTGTACTGTTTGCACTGATGTCTTTTCCACTCTATCCAATTTCATTGCTCTCTTTTCAACCATTTGTCCTTACTTCAGGAAGGTCTGCTCCTTATTTATGAAGGTTAACTTTTGGGTGTTTCTGGCCAGTTTTTCATTACTACAGCCAATTTTTGTCTCTGCCTGTATGTTCCTATAGCCTGCACAGTTTGTAACTCTGGGACTGGAAGGCAGTAGTGATGGAAGCAAGATATCAGCCAAGGGTGAGCAGGAAGACCAGGGACGAGATGAAGTATCAGACATGTACACATGGCAATAGTCATGTCTACTATCTGAACTTCACTGATTATGCACTGTCTCAGACAGTGTTGATCTACTGGGGAGGTCATCACTCAGATGTGTGACTTGCAAGAGTTATCACGTAACTCAGAACCAGGCCATAAGATGCACAGCTGGCAACGTTCATGATCCACTTGACCTCTTAATTTTTAATCTATGGGTTCCTTCCAGGCTTTGCATCAGGAGCAGTAAAATGACATCTCCCTGTTGGCATCATTGTCATAGCAAAGAGATCTATACCTGGAGGGATGCTTACATCACTTGTATATCTCATTCTTCAGGGGAAGAGCAAAGTGGAACCAGGCTTCATCCTTTTTGAAGATTTCCCATGGCATAAGCTGCGAATGACTGCACCAATGTTATGTTACAAGATCTTTTCAATATCACAGCAACTTTCTTTAATGGACAAGGGCTCTACCCTGTCAAGTGTCCAGCGAAAGGCAATGTATCTGACAGTCTATACTCTATTTTGTAGCTGCAATGGACTCCAATTACTGACACAATAACACAACCACAGTGCTACGTTCAGTTGCAGTGAACTTAATCCACTCTTGCTTTTGTTAAATTCATTTTCAATGTTTTGCAAATAAATCTCAATACATTATTACAATTTACACTCTTACTTTGTGAATCAGACCCTCCATCCATGACTCCATGTTTAACCTTCATGTGACGAGTAAGGTTTCCCTTCAGAGTAAATTTGCTGGGGCAATAAAGGCATTTAAATGGTTTGCTGTCAGAGTGCAGGTGCATGTGGCCCATTAAATTGTGCATCCGATTAAATTCCTTCCCACACAGCTGTCATTGAAAATAAAAACACAATGTTAATAGGACTCATTCATTTCTTAGAAAGTAATATTCTGCAGACATATTAAATAATACAAGAACAGACCCAGGATTACAGTATGATCCAAAAGTAGCTGCTACGGCTTACATCAGATCACTGAGATTTTTTTTGCGGTTAGTAAAAGTGTTGCTGCTTTTGTGTCTCAGTATTTCGCACCATCCCACTGAAAACTGCAAATTTCCAGCAGCAATGCTTCACCCCTAGTCTGTAGAGCTCAGTGATAAGATATCATTCTTGTCAGATGTTCCAAACCGTACATGTTGGAGATTTAAAACCTTTGCTGGGTATTAGCTCCAGTTCTGTGGCACTATGCTCCGAAACAAAAATTAGTATATCTAAACTGTGCAGTCAAGAATTTAATACATTGCTGCATTGTTGTCTCAGTATGCTTCTGAATACTGGTGCAGAAAACTTATTGGAGCCAGTGAACTTTGACTTAGTTTCAAACAATCACATGATAAAAACACCTGTATGTTTATCTGCCTTAACCCACTGAGTTCCTCCAGTGGCTTGTTCTTTGCTCTAGACTCGTCTCTGAATATTTATCTGTTTGTTAGTCTGTCTATTTATTTGCCTACTAAGTGATATTTATTGATCTTTATGTTATCAACCACTCCATGTCTGTTTATCTATTCTTACTTCTCCAATTGCTTCTCTTCCAGAGAGAAATCCAGTAATATAAAGGAAACATGTTAGTGAAGCTGATTACAGGAATCCTGTGCCAGCTTCCGGTTTGGAACATTCCTACATCATGGGATGAAACTTAACTGCCCAACTGTTTTTAAAAGACATTGCTGGAGGAAGAGATTGAGAACAGGCAACTGTACAACCTCCTTGTTTCCTATAACAGGAAGGAATCTCACTCCAGCTTGAGAGGACATTAAAATGTTTGCTAACAATGTCTTTGGAAGGAATATTCCACGTTGTGGGCATTCTGCCCCTGTTCTGTTTTTGGCTGAACACAGCTAAGTATTGCATCTGAATGCCAACCATACATCTTTGATTGTGACTTAATTGTCCTTGCTGAAATGTATGCAAAACATTTAAGTTGACACTTCAGGGAATTGCTGCATTGTCAATTGTCAGTGATTTGACAATAACGTAAATTTTCCTTTAAGGAGATCTTTTCTGCCATGTTCAATAGTGCTCCAAAGGTGTGATTTCCCTGGATAACATTGACAATCCCTGCCCTTTGCCAGAGATTTCATCTAATAAGTCTTGGCTCATGTTCACAGTGATTGGGGACAACACCAGGACCTACCCAGATCAAAGAAAGACACAACTGGGAAGAAAATTCGACACATTGTTTCCAATATCTTGGGTACTGTAGATAAAGCACCATGGGCAGCTGATCAACTCAGAGTTTTAGGTGAGAGGAAAATGTGTCAAGATTTCAGATGCAGGCAGAACTTCAAGACAAGCCATTGAGTGCACATTACAAAATTTTCTGGAAAGCTGGAGCAAATCAACGGATAGGTCACAACATATTGCATTTGGCCATTTCATCATGGTTGGTGACAGAATAACATTGACTGAGGGCAGCCTGGAATTTTGAATTTGCTTTTGATGTGAGCATAGCTGACAAAAGCAGCATTTAATATTCTTGTCTTGACAGATCAGCCATGTTCTTGAACTACTGCAGTCCCTCTGGTGAAGGGCCTCTCACAGTGCTCTTAAACAAGAATATCCAGGATTTGGGTCAAGTGAAGATGAAGGAACAATTATACACTTGCAGGTTAGGATGGCGCTTAACTTAGCGTGGCACCTATGGTAGAATTTTTTGTTTTGGTCTGCTGCCCTTATCATTCTCAGTGGTGAACACTGTGGGTCTAGGTCAGCCAGTATGGCCGGCAGGTGTGAGAATGAACATTTAGATACCTTGCTAGTTAAGCAAACCACTTTGTCCCAGATGGTACTTAATTTATTGAGACTAGCTATCTGGGCAAGTTGAGACTATTCCATCACATCCCTACCTCATGCTTTGTGGCTGATCTTAAAGCTTTGGGGTTAGAATGTAAGTCACTCATTGCAGGACACCCACCAACCCTCTCTCCCAAGTTGAGAAGAAAGTTGCATGTGTCTTATTGAGGAATGGTATTATCTTGATGACCAGTACCTTGGACATCAATACACCCCTGACTGTGTTTGTAAAGTCCTGAAATTTTGTAAATAAAAATTCATAAGTGTAATTACTAGTGATTCAATGATCATTTCAGTAATCTGCAGTCAGTTACAGTTTTAACTTATTTGTCTTTATAATTTCATAGTAACAGGTAGCCACCGCACCACTATAAATAGTCCCGAGTCCAAACTTTAAATTCTCTGGGAATAGGAGATTATGAAACAATGTTGCTGTCTACATTATGAATTCTTTTGGAGAGGTTTCCGAGTTCTCAAAGAGAGGGAACAAGTCTGTAAACTGTCCAAAAGGACCGTGAGAAAACAGGAAGTTTTAAGGAGTACAAGAGAAAGCGAGATGAAATCTATTTGCAGAAAGTTCCCCAGGGACATGAAACTATTGTTAAGCAGGCAGTCAGTATAGCAATATCCTTCCTTCTGAAGAGGAGCCTCTTGCCAAAAGGCATCTATCTGGTCACTGTTTTAACCCTCTGCTTGCCAAGATCAGGCACAGATCTCAGCCTTTGAGGATGAAACAGATTTTTACTTACAATGTCCCAAACAATAAGTTAAATAATCATAGAATCTATGTATAAGTTTTGCTGAATACATTAACCCTTTACCATTTAGAAAATATGCATTCCTTACTATTTTCAATGATCTTTAGATATGTATAATATCATTAGCTGTCGGTCACTAATTCCCAATGTGACTTTGAAGATATGTCAGAAAACATAGAATCTCTTTTAATTATTGCGTAAATCACAATTAGGCACTACTTACATTTTCAGATATCTTAAAATATTTTGTATTCTGAAATCAGTTGAAAAGAATGGGACTCCTGCTATAATAACTGGGTGATGGCAATAATTTCTAAACTTGCCCTTGAGGGACTACTTTTAGGAACCATGACTTTTTAAAAATTATGTCGTGAGCTCAATTTTCCTGTAAATGAAGTTTTTCTTTTGTAGGACAAGAATATACTGGAGCGGTTACCAGAAGTCTGAGAATTTAATGTTCACGCCGCCAGGTTAGAGAGTGTCCAGCTGGAATATAAGGTACTGTTCATCTAATTTTCATTTGGACATGACCTGGCAGAAGAGGAGACTATGGACAAACATGTCAGAGTGGGATTGAAATGTCTGGTAGATGCTAGATTGCTCAGTGGACAGAGGGGAGGCACTGAATGATGCAGTCCCCCAAACTGCCCAATGTAAAGGAAGCTGCCCCAGCAATACTGGATTGCTACTTCCTGGCCCAAAATGCTTGGTTTGCTTATTTAATGAACAATTAAGTAGCTGCCAATCGTTCTCATGTATGTGACATATTTTCATTATTATGTGCTATGCAGGTGAAACAATGTGAAAACTGTGATGTATTTATATCTGAATGTGATTTAGTGTGATTTCATCCCCTCCTTTGATAGTGGCCAGCTCTGTGGTTAGAGGAGTCAGAATTGGCTCTTCCTTATTGAACTCTCACTTTGACCTGTCGGTTCCCTTTTTTTAACCAAACAACTCCTATTTATTCTTTGCTTGCATTCATGATTTTTTTTTGGATTGTAGCTTGCTATTAAATCCTAAGGGTACCTCTGGATTTTCTGCATGTTTACTACCTTTTATTGTCTTCTGTTGTAAATAGTTATAATTCAATAAAACAGTTTTCAGCTGTACAAAATCTTCATTTTATAGTGAAATTTAGGTCATGATTTCTTTAATTCTTAATTTATTGAAGAAAGAATTGAATTAGAGGTAATGCTTTGTAATTGAATCTTGTCTGGTTCCAATTTTGCCCTATGAAAGATTTGAACAAAAGTTTTAAAAGTTACTATCTACAGTAGGATACAATCTTTGAAGCACATAGTAAGAGCTGAGATCTCAGATGTTTGGCAAATGAGAGGAGCATCCACTGAACTAATACTCTGATGAAGCTTTTCCATTTTAAATGCTTCATGTCATCAGCAGAATGCTAGATAAAACTTAGAGCTCTCCATTTAGAAAATAAATCTACTCCTAGAAAGTGTATTTTAAATCTCTTATGTGTTTAATCACTAAATGGCACATAATACATATAGAGTGCTATACGCAGTCAGCAAGTTAAGCAGCGTGTATGGAGGGAATAAACTTTCAATGTTTCAGGCCAAGACCTACTGCAAAAAAATCAGATTTCGTAATGTAGGTGAGTGATGATAAACCTGATTCTGATACGGGTCTCTTTTATGGACTGAGAATTGGAAGGAGTCAGGGGGAGGGGTATCAGGGTTGGGCAAAGGAGAATGGAAAGATGAAGGAATGGGAAGCACCAGAGAGACATTCTGTAACGATCATAAATGAATTGTTTGGAATCAAATGACATCGCTGGTGTCTCATTGCAGGCTGTATCTGCACCCACACCATCCCTACATCTGGCACTCGTTCTCTGCCAACTGTCCCACTCCCTTCCCACAGCACTCCACCCTCATCATTCCTGACATTCTTTGTTCCCGTCTGATTTACTAACTTGCTCTCCACTCCACGTTGATAAATACAGAACTGTGGAAAAATCTTGGGCACCCTTACTATATATGTGTGCCTAGGACCTTTGCACAGTACTGTATAAATTTTAAATATTTAAATAGTATTACTATGAAGACACTTAATGTGAAGCAGTGAAGTTTACCCAAGCAGTAAGACTGATCAACACCTCCACATACCCCTCCACACTCCCTACTACCTCTACTTTATCACTTCCTGTCAGTCACCTATGTATAAACACTCCTGTGCCTCCAGTCACTTTATGGACATACAATCTATTCTATGTGTATAAGCTATCTTTCTTATTTATATTTAATGTGTTTCTTAAACTTATTATTTTATAACTTTATCTAATTGTGTTTTTTTTGTGCTGCATTGGATCCAGAGTAACAATTACCACAGAACCATAGAACACTACAGCACAGTACAGGCCCTTCAGCCCTCCATGTTGTGCCGACCCATATAATCCTTAAAAAAAAGTACTAAACCCACACTACCCCATAACCCTCCATTTTTCTTTCATCCATGTGCCTCTCCAAGAGGCTCTTAAATATCCCTAATGTTTTAGCCTGCACCACGATCCCTGGCAAGACATTCCAAGTACTCACAACCCTTTTTTTAAAAAGTTACCCCTGATGTCTCCCCTAAACTTCCCTCCCTTAATTTTGTACATATGCCCTCTGGTGTTTGCTATTCGTGCCCTGGGAAACAGGTACTGACTATCCACCCTATCTATGCCTCTCATAATCTTGTAGACCTCTATCAAGTCCCCTCTCATTCTTCTACGCTCCAAAGAGCAAAGTCCCATCTCTGCTAACCTTGCTTCATATGACTTGTTCTCCAAACCAGGCAACATCCTGGTAAATCTCCTCTGCACCCTCTCCATAGCTTCCACATCCTTCTTATAATGAGGTGACCAGAATTGAACACAATTATTTTGTTCTCCTTTACAATTGTGTATTGGAAATGACATTAAACAATCTTGAATCTTGACAAGAGAAAAAGCAGGACAATTCATGCATTCTGTAAGTTTGCCTGATATTTCACCTCTTATGAATAAAATTCTACCTGACCAAAAGGAAAAGTTTCTTCTAAATCTTCAAACCACCTGGACCCGGCAGGACTGCTTATTCAGACACTATGAGGGCTGCATAGATCTCCCCACTCAATGTATCATTATCCCTTCCATGACAACTGCCTGCAATTTGAATGGCAGAGGCACTGTTCAGCCACCCACTTCCCTGTCCATTCCAAGTGAGAAGTAGATTGGCAACAGGCCAGGAATTAAGAGGCCACTCTTCCAATTTCTGCAAGCACAGGTGAGCATTCAAACATTCAAATCACCTCAACACCTCCCCCATCTACCCATTCCACCCCACCACCCCAGAACTGGCCCCTTGTTCAGCAAATTAATTTGAGCTTGGTGCCCATTTTCATCTCTCTCCCATACACCTATTCACATTTGACACCTTCCTAAGATAAAGGACCAAAAGTAGTGGTGCTGTAGGTGAAGAATGAGAATCCATATCATTCCATGAGTGGACTGATAGATGAGCCCATGAGTGGACTGTGTAGATGAGTGGACTTCTCCACTCATCTTATTCTATCATAATACAGTTATGATTTCATGAAAAGAAGTGAACACCCTTGTTGATCCTGATTTGATTCCTTTTACCCTACAACATACTTAATTTTACTGCTTCATTTTATGCCCTTCCTATAGAAGCAAATCACTGTATGGCATTTAACTCTATAACTCTATAACTCTTTTAACTCTTTTGGAAGAGGACAGCGAGGCTTGAGAGGAAGTGCGGCGGCGGCCATTTTCAAATTATCCAATTGCTTCTCAGATCGGAGTTCTGAGAGGCGGGACTGCGCAGGCGCGTGAAGGAGGCCCGGGAAGGAGGGAAGATGTATAAAGGAGATACTGAGTGAGGTAGTTCTCTTTTGGAAGAGGACAGTGAGGCTTTGAGAGGAAGTGCGGCGACGGCAATTTTCAAATTGTCCAATTGCTTCTCAGATCGGAGTTCTGAGAGGCGGGACTGTGCAGGCGCGTGAAGGAGGCCCGGGAAGGAGGGAAGATATATAAAGAATGCTGCCTTAAGAAGCGGGCAGCTTCGTTTGCGGGCAGTGGAGTGAGCCGGGCTCAGAGTGTAGGGCTTGGGCTCAGAGGGCTTAGGCGGAAGAGGGCACAGTAGGCTTATCTTTTAGTTCTTGTATTTTCAGTTATTTGGGAGGTATGAGTGTGAGGGCAGCTTGTTGTTCTCGGTGTCGGATGTGGGAGATCCTGGAGTCTCCGAGCCTCCCGGACGTCCACATCTGCGCCAGGTGCGCCGAACTGCAGCTCCTGAGGGACCGAGTTAGGGAACTGGAGCTGCAGCTCGATGACCTTCGCCTGCTCAGGGAGAGTGAGGAGGTGATTGAGAGGAGTTACAGGCAGGTGTTCACTCCGGGACCACGGGAGGCAGATAGGTGGGATACAGTCAGGAAGGGGAAGAGGCAGGTACTAGAGAGTACCCCAGTGGCTGTACCCCTTGACAATAAATACTCATGTTTGAGTACTGTTGGGGGGGACAGCCTACCTGGTGGGAGTGACAGTGGCCGGGCCTCCGGCACAGAGGACGGCCCTGTAGCTCAGAAGGGTAGGGTTAGAAGAAAGAGGTCCATAGTAATAGGGGACTCAGTAGTCAGGGGCTCAGACAGGCGTTTCTGTGGAGGTGACCGGGAGTCCCGGATGGTAATTTGCCTCCCTGGTGCCAGGGTTCGGGACGTTTCTGATCGCGTCCAAGATATCCTGAAGTGGGAGGGTGAAGAGCCAGAGGTACCAATGACATAGGAAGGAAAGGGGAAGAGGTCCTGAAACGAGAGTATAGGGAGTTAGGAAGGCAGTTAAGAAGAAGGACCGCAAAGGTAGTAATCTCGGGATTACTGCCTGTGCCACGCGACAGTGAGAGTAGGAATAGAATTAGGTGGAGGATGAATGCATGGCTGTGGGATTGGAGCAGGGGGCAGGGATTCAAGTTTCTGGATCATTGGGACCTCTTCTGGGGCAGGAGTGACCTGTTCAAGAAGGACGGGTTACACTTGAATCATGGGGGGACCAATATCCTAGCGGGGAGGTTTGCTAGGGCTACAGGGCGGACTTTAAACTAGTAAGATGGGGGGCGGGAGACTATTTGAGGAGTCTATGGGAGAGGAGGTTAGTTCACCAGTGGAGCAAGTAAATAGACAGTGTGTGAGGGAGGAAAGGCAGGTGATGGAGAAGGGATGCGCTCAGCCCGAAGATGTAGGGGAGAAGAAAGAAAAGGATAATAAATTTGAATGCATTGTTAGGGATGGAAAGAGATGAGGAGATGGAGAGTATCTTAAATGTATCTATTTTAATGCTAGGAGCATTGTAAGAAAGGTGGATGAGCTTAAAGCGTGGATTGATACCTGGAATTATGATGTTGTAGCTATTAGTGAAACATGGTTGCAGGAAGGGTGTGATTGGCAACTAAATATTCCTGGATTTAGTTGCTTCAGGTGTGATAGAGTAGGAGGGGCCAGAGGAGGAGGTGTTGCATTGCTTGTCCGAGAAAATCTTATGGTGGTGCTTTGGAAGGATAGATTAGAGAGCTCCTCTAGGGAGGCCATTTGGGTGGAATTGAAGAATGGGAAAGGTGCAGTAACACTGATAGGAGTGTATTATAGGCCACCTAATGGGGCGCGTGAGTTGGAAGAGCAAATGTGTAAGGAGATAGCAGATATTTGTAGTAAACACAAGGTGGTGAATGTGGGAGATTTTAATTTTCCACACATAGACTGGGAAGCTCATTCTGTAAAAGGGCTGGATGGTTTAGAGTTTGTGAAATGTGTGCAGGATAGTTTTTTGCAACAATACATAGAAGTACCGACTAGAGATGGGGCAGTGTTGGATCTCCTGTTAGGGAATGCGATATATCAGCTGACAGATGTATGTGTTGGGGAGCACTTCGGGTCCAGTGATCACAATAGCATTAGCTTCAATATAATTATGGAGAAGGACAGGACTGGACCTAGAGTTGAGATTTTTGATTGGAGAAAGGCTAACTTTGAGGGGATGCGAAGGGATTTAGAGAGAGTGGATTGGGTCAAGTTGTTTTATGGGAAGGATGTAATAGAGAAATGGAGGTCATTTAAGGGTGAAATTATGAGGGTACAGAATCTTTATGTTCCTGTTAGGGTGAAAGGAAAGGTTAAAGGTTTGAGAGCACCATGGTTTTTAAGGGATATTAGAAATTTGGTTCAGAAAAAGAGGGATGTCTACAATAGATATAGGCAGCATGGAGTAAAGGAATTGCTCAAGGAATATAAAGAATGTAAAAGGAATCTTAAGAAAGAGATTAGAAAAGCTAAAAGAAGATACGAGGTTGGTTTGGCAAATAAGGTGAAAGTAAATCTGAAAGGTTTCTACAGTTATATTAAAAACAAGAGGATAGTGAGGGATAAAATTGGACCCTTAGAGAATCAGAGTGGTCAGCTATGTGTGGAACCGAAGGAGATGGGAGAGATTTTGAATGATTTCTTCTCTTCGGTATTCACTAAGGAGAAGGATATTGAATTGTCTAAGGTGTGGGAAACAAGTAAGGAAGTTATGGAACCTATGACAATTAAAGAGGTGGAGGTACTGGCGCTTTTAAGAAATTTAAAAGTGGATAAATCTCCGGGTCCTGACAGGATATTCCCCAGGACCTTGAGGGAAGTTTGTGTAGAAATAGCAGGAGCTCTGACGGAGATCTTTAATATGTCATTAGAAACGGGGATTGTGCCGGAGGATTAGCGTATTGCTCATGTGGTTCCATTGTTTAAAAAGGGTTCTAGAAGGAAGCCTAGCAATTATAGACCTGTCAGTTTGACATCAGTTGTGGGTAAATTAATGGAAAGTATTCTTAGAGATAGTATTTATAATTATCTGGATAGACGGGATCTGATTAGAAGTAGCCAGCATGGATTTGTGCGTGGAAGGTCATGTTTGACAAACCTTATTGAATTTTTTGAAGAAGTTACGAGGAATGTTGACGAGGGTAAGGCAGTGGATGTAGTCTATATGGACTTCAGCAAAGCCTTTGACAAAGTTCCACATGGAAGGTTAGTTAAGAAGGTTCAGTCGTTAGGTATTAATGCTGGAGTAATAAAATGGATTCAACAGTGGCTAGATGGGAGATGCCAGAGAGTAGTGGTGGATAATTGTTTATCGGGATGGAGGCCGGTGACTAGCGGGGTGCCTCAGGGATCTGTTTTGGGCCCAATGTTGTTTGTAATATACATAAATGATCTGGATGATGGGGTGGTAAATTGGATTAGTAAGTATGCCGATGATACTAAGGTAGGAGGTGTTGTGGATAATGAGGTGGATTTTCAAAGCTTGCAGGGAGATTTATGCCGGTTAGAAGAATGGGCTGAACGTTGGCAGATGGAGTTTAATGCTGAGGAGTGTGAGGTTCTACATTTTGGCAGGAATAATCCAAATAGAACATACAGAGTAAATGGTAGGGCATTGAGGAATGCAGAGGAACAGAGAGATCTAGGAATAACTGTGCATAGTTCCCTGAAAGTGGAGTCTCATGTAGATAGGGTGGTGAAGAGGGCTTTTGGAACGCTGGCCTTTATAAATCAAAGCATTGAGTACAGAAGTTGGGATGTAATGCTAAAGTTGTACAAGGCATTGGTAAGGCCAAATTTGGAATATTGTGTGCAGTTCTGGTCACCGAATTATAGGAAAGATATCAATAAATTAGAGAGAGTGCAGAGACGATTTACTAGGATGTTACCTGGGTTTCAGCAATTAAGTTACAGAGAAAGGTTGAACAAGTTAGGTCTCTATTCATTGGAGCGTAGAAGGTTGAGGGGGGATTTGATCGAGGTATTTAAAATTTTGAGAGGGATAGATAGAGTTGACGTGAACAGGTTGTTTCCATTGAGAGTAGGGGAGATTCAAACTAGAGGACATGATTTGAGAGTTAGGGGGCAGAAGTTTAAGGGAAACACGAGGGGGTATTTCTTTACTCAAAGAGTGATAGCTGTGTGGAATGAGCTTCCTGTAGAAGTAGTAGAGGCCAGTTCAGTTGTGTCATTTAAGGTAAAATTGGATAGGTATATGGACAGGAAAGGAGTGGAGGGTTATGGGCTGAGTGCGGGTAGGTGGGACTAGGTGAGATTAAGGGTTCGGCACAGAGTAGGAGGGCCAAGATGGCCTGTTTCCGTGCTGTGATTGTTATATGGTTATATGGTTATAATTATTACAATACTTACCACCCTTTAGCTTATGATGTTATAATTTCCTTATAGGCCCTCTTTATTTGTCCTGATGAAGGACAAATGAACAGTCACAACCTGTTGTCACCTGTTTATTCATCTCCACAGATGCTGCCTGACCAGCTGAGTTCCTTCAGTATTTTGTGTGTAACTATTGCTCTGCAATTGCAATCTATTTATGAATTTTGTGTTATTGGATTCTATGCAACATGTCTGGAAAAGATATTGCCATCAAACAAACTAGTCATGGACTTCTATGTGCAACTTGATAAATGCAATTGGATTATTAATTTCATTTTGCAGCAACTGGATAGTTAAACCAAGACATCTTTTGGAGGAAACAATTTATTTGTTCTGCTACACAATTAATCAATGCACACTGAAAATCCTGGAAAGACTCAGCTGTTCAGGGTCACTGAACTGAAATGTTAACTCTGGTTCTCTTTCTACAGAAACTACCTGACCTGCTGGGTGTTCCCAGCTTTTTCTGTTTTTATCTCAGATTCACTTTTTATTCTAATTTTCATTAGTCAATACTAGCCTTGCATTTAAAAGGTTTGATGTCAGAGTGGACAATCATATGCGCCTTCAGTGTTTGTTTCTGTACAAAGCTCTTGAAGCAAAGATGACACTGATAAGCCCGGATGTTGGTGTGAATAAGGACATGCCTCTTCATGTTTGCCAGCAAAGTAAACTCACGTCCACATATCCCACATTTATGTTCCTTCACGCCCTGAAACAAGAAACGAAAAGAGGAAACATTTTACTATAGGAATTCCCCTGGTGCATTTCATCTTGTGCTTTCATATATGTCAGTTTGGTATAATTTTTCAATTACTTTGCCTCTCAGTTTGAAATCCAGTCCACAAAGATATGATAACTAGATGTAACAAATGCTTCTTTTTTTTTCTTTGCTTTCCTTTATCCATGAGTCCTGATGTTCAATTGTGTCCCAGGATATTATCTATAATATGACTGTCAGTGAAGTGGGGAGGGGTTGAAAGATACAGAATGAAATTCAGTTCCCATCTAGAAGCACTGTGGCTTCTAGATGGGAACTTCTGAGTGGGGGAAGTGAGGAAGTCAGCTCCTCCATCCAAACTTTTATCTCAAGAATGAAATATGTTCCAGTTTCTATTGAAAGCAGATGCACATTCCATTCTGGGATTTTCAAAGACCCTAAATGCACTCCACCCATGGCACTTGCCACCCATCCCATCTTTGTCAGAAGGTCCATGTTTACTCAAACTTGACTCCATAGAGAAGTCAGCTTTCAAGAACACATAATCTTCATGAACTCTGCAGTGCATTTGAGGAGTACAGTGCTAAGCCCATATCTAGACTCACACATTGTAAATGTTAAAGTCAACAGAAGAACCTATTTAGTCTCTTAACTGTTATTTACTCATCCAACCTGCCCATGAATAAAACAGAAATGACGGAAACACTCAGGCAGCATCTTCAGAAAGAGAAAAAAAGTTGACTTTTCCAGTCAAAGTATTTTTACAGTTTCACAACCATACTGTGCTAACCTAGCTGTCAATGACATTTTACTGATTTAAAAAAACCTTGGGACATCAATGCCTAAAGTAATCAATTTAATTCATCACTTTTCTGCAGTAAGATTACCCCTAGAAATACTGTCCCTTGTGTTGGAGAGACAAAGATTCAGTGTAATATCCCCGGCCTCTCTCAGTGTCTGTCGCAAACTTGCTAATGGTTCTGATTCTTCACAGACAACTAGCCAGATGTCCTACCCCACCTATACTTAGCAGTAGAAGGGGACTCCAAGTTTCCAACTCCTGAACAATCTTCAATGAATTCTTCTCATTAAAAATGTTTTATTCTTCAGCATCCACATCAAGCTGATGAAATTAGAGGAGCATTCTCCATGCAAGCTTTATGTTGATCCATGGTGATTTCATCTTCCTAATATTAACATAAAAACCTAAAATATCAAAATGCAATTGACTTATGTCACCCACCTAATCATGCAACATAATCACATTTTATCTTCCACCTGAAACTTGGTAAAATAGGAGCCAAGTAGGTGCTTGTCCCTTTGAGACTGCTCTGCCATTCTGTACAATCATGGCTAATCTCCTTTCTCAGTACCAAATATCCTTCACTCCACAATTCCTAGCATTTTGTGCCAGGAAGTCTATCACTCTTCTTCTTAAATATATTCAGTCCTTTCTGTTGTTGTGAATCCAATAGATTCCACAGCCTCTGAGTGAAGGATTTTTAAAATTTCAGTCACAAATATTTTAGCTGAAACTGTGATCCTTGTTCCAGACAACCACCCCAGGAAATATCCTTTCTTCACCCAACCTCTCAAACTCTTTTAATTTTTAATCTCTTTAAAATGTTTTAAAATGGAGCTAGTGAATACAGGCCTAATCTACTTGATCTCTCCTACTTCAACAATCCAGCCATCACAGGAAGACAGCAAACAATGCACCCATTATTTCCATAGCTATCTCTTTTTGTACTCTGTGAAGCAGATTATCAGGCTTCAGAGATTTACTGGAGTTCAGTGCCACTAATTTCTCCGGCACATTTTAATAATGTTTTCATTTGTACTTCCATTTCAATAGACTCTAAGTTCACAAGTATGCCTCAAAAGTCATTTGTATGGCTCAAAACACCGACAGTGCTTCTCCCTATAGATGCTGCCTGACCCGCTGTGTTCCACCAGCATTTTGTGTGTGTTGCTAAATCTTCTTTCCCATTAGGTAAATCCATTGATCTCAGTCTTAAATCTACACAATGGTCCAGAATTTGCTATCACTGGCAAATTGTCCGCAACCATTGCTGACTTAACAAAGGAGGCTTCACTTACCATCTTGTATGCCACTTTGGGAACTTGCAACAAAGTGCCAACACCAAGCTTTATGCTAAGGCCCTCCATAGCAACAAAGGCATCCACTAGTACTGTAAATCTCATCATATCCCACCACCAAATTGCTCAAAAAAAAAGGCTTAGATAGTCAGTAAGTCCTTTGTGGAGCACCTGCATTCAGTCTGGAGGAGTGATACAGAGCTTCCCATTGTCTACCAGTTTAATTCACCATCACATTTCCACTCTGAACTATTGGTCTGCGGCATCCTGTACTATCACAGTGAGGTTAAACACAGGTTTGAGGAACAGCAACCATCCAGTGTCTAGAAACATCGCCAAATTCTGGACTTAATTTTGAATTCTATCACTTCAGGTAACTTGATTTTTGTCGAGATCAGTCATCCATCTGTGATATTGGCTTGTTTGTTGCTTGTTTTCCCCTTATTTTTCCTACTTTAGGTGCAGCACGCTCTCAGCCTGATCTGCTAACACATTTCCCCTCTGTACATATTGCAACCTGATGAAAGGTTTTTGCCCAAAATGTTCATCATTTATTAATGTCCATAAGTATTGCCTGACAAGCTGAGTTCCTCCAGCATTTTGTTTGTGCTGCTTTGGATTTCCAGCATCCACAGAAGCTTCTTGTATTTATGTTGCAACTCCAGTATATGTTTAACCGCCAGGTTGAGTCAATGGTAAAGAAGCCGAATGCAATGTTGGCATTCATTTCTAGAGGTATCGAATACAAGAGCAGGGATGTGATGTTGAGGCTCTATAAGGCACTCGTAAGACCACACTTGGAGTATTGTGTGTAGTTTTGGGCTCCTTATCTTAGAAAGAATATACTGACATTGGAGAGGGTTCAGAGAAGATTCACGAGAATGATTCCAGGAATGAAAGGGTTACCACTTAAGAAATGCCTGGAAGCTCTTGGGCTGTATACCCTGGAGTTCAGGAGAATGAGGGGGGATCTCATAGAAACATTTCAAATGTTAAAAGGCCGGAACAGATTAGATATGGCAAAGTTATTTCCCATGGTAGAGGATTCTAGGACAAGAGGGCATGACTTCAGGATTGAAGGATGTCCATTTAAAACAGAAATGCAGAGAAATTACTTTATTCAGAGGGTGGTAAATCTGTGGAATTTGTTGCCACAAGCATCTGTGGAGGCCAAGTCACAGGGTGCATTTAAGGCAGAGATAGATAGATTCTTGATTAGCCAGGGCATCAAAGGGTAAGGGGAAAAGGCAGGGGAGTGGGAATGACTGGAAGAATTGGATCAGCCCATGATTGAATGGCAGAGCAGACTCGATGGGCCAAATGCCCTACTTCTGCTCCTATATGTTATGGTCTTATGGTCTATTGTTTTATGTAGGAGTTATATAAGAAGAAACTGGAGGTCCATGAGCCAGTCCTCATCAGGTGTCCAGAGGTGGAGAAGGAACATCAAATTGTTCAGTGTTTTCATCTCAGAGGATCTGTCCTGGGCTCAGCATATAAGTGCAATTATGAAGAAGAAATGGCAGCACGTCTACTTCCTTAGAAGTTTGAAAAGATTTGACATGACCTCAAAAACTTTGACAAACTTCTACAGATGTGTAGTGGAGAGTATACTGACTGGTTGCATCATGACCTGGTATGGAAATACTAATGCCCTTGAATGGAAGAGTATACAAAAAGTAGTGACTACAGCACAGTCCAGCACATAACTTCACTCGGCCTCTCATTGAACTGTTCCCACAACCTACAGACTCACTTTCAATGACTCTTCATCTCATCTTTATGATATTTATTGCTTATTTATTATAATTACTATATTTCCTTTATATTTGCATAGTTTGTTGTCTTCTGCACATTGGTTGTTTGTCCATCTGTTGGGTGCGGTCTTTCATTGATTCTATTGTGTTTCTTCTATTTACTGTGTATGCCTGCAAGAAAACAAATCTCTGGGTTGTATGTGGTGAAATATACTGTATGTACTTTGATAATAAATTTATTTTGAGCTTTGATCTTTTAACTTTTAAACTTCCTTTTGTCTGTGTTCTCACCCACAAACTGTCCCTATTCAATCAATGAGCTTTTTTATAGCTTATCCCCATTGGTCATACTGGTTTTACTACATTGGATACATCCCCTCCCCCACACTCTCTATAGCTATATGAGCTTTTTCAGACTCCATGTCAGTTCTGATAAAGGATTTTCAAACTGTAATGTTAATACAATTTCTTCTCCTACAGATGTGATAACCTCTTGCATGATTTTTTTTCTGTTTTAATCTTAGATTTCCAGCGTATGCCATTTTGTTTTTTTTTGGATTTTCATTTGTTATAGTAAATCCTCACCTTCTGGTTTATCCAGCTGTTAAAACTGCAAAAAGCCTATAAGTATTTCTGAATGTTTCTGACATTCTGAAATGAGTATTTTTTTGAATGTAAATGCTAGGGGAATGCCATCACATCAGAAGTACTTCAGCAGCACAGTCAGGAAATTTCCATTGAACTATCACTTGTTAGTTGAGGACTTCTACACTGACAGAGACATTTGAGGATGCCTTTGTGTCCCTGCATCACTTCCCTTTACAACAGGGAATACCAAAGAATTCCAGACCTCAGTAACCCTAGAGTCTTTTCCCAAAATTGTACCACCCACCGGTCTCCCTCAGTTCTAGATTCTCCATTAGGGTTACAGCTTCTCTGTAGCTGCACCATCAATCCTTTCCTGCATCTTATATGAACCCATAGGGATATAGAAAGTACGAACAGGATTAGGCCATTCAGCCCTTGGGTCTGCTTCTCCATTCAGCACAGTGCTGATCATCCGCGTTAACTCATGTTTCCCATTTAAAGTCACAGCAGAGTAAACATGCCCTTCAGCTCAACTGGTCCATGCCAATCAAGTTGCCTAACTGAGCTAGTTCTATTTGCCTGCATTTGGCCCATATCCCTCTAAACCGTTCTTATCCGTGTACCTGTCCAAATGCCTTTTCAATGTCGTAACTGTATCCGCATCTAGCCCTTGCACTGGGTATACTCACTACTTGGTCCCTTCAGCATTAAGAAATATATCTACCCCCTTTGTCAATATATGAGGGATGATTGATAAATTCGTGGCCGAAGGTAGAAGGAGATGAGTTATACAGCTCTCGTTACTTGCACATGCAGTTCAACTCTTTGAATGATTATGCAGAAAGTTTGAAGTTAATAACTCATCAGGGGTGATTGATAGGTTCGTGGCCTAAGGTAGAAGGAGATGGCTTATTCCTTAAGCCATTAACTGGAGGTCCAAGATCCGTATGCACCACGACTGCTGGACTAAGTGTGTAAGTATAGGAGGGGACTATGTTGAAAAATAAATGTGCTAGGTTTTCTAAAGTTGACTCCTCCTACCGTAGGCCACGAACTTATCAATCACTCCTCGTATTCTTTTATTTTGGTCTACACTGACTTCTGTAGTAGAGAACAGCATTAGGTTTAACATTTTCCATGTGGGATTCCTCTGGGTGGTCATGTACCGAAGACACCACATGGGTTTAATTGGCCGGCGCAGGCTCATTGGGCACAAGGGCCTGTTACTGTGATATACTTATAAATAAATAGATAGTTAAATAAATAAATAGATAGACAGACAGGCAGATATACTAATAAATGGAAACCACCAGAAGTGGGTTTACCAAAGCTTTGCAAAGATCCTAACTCTTACACTAATCCCTCCTGCCCAGCAATGAAGATCTATATATCCCTTTCTTTCCCAAATGCTTGTTCATGAACCAGCACACCAAAACCTCTGTGTAGAGTTGCAGTTACTGTTGTTTTCTCTCTATTCGGCAACATTACTTGCTTCTAATTGTCCTTTGAAATCACTATTGATAAACCTAAGGAACGCAAAGGAAACAACATGAATAATTCACAAAGCCAGTATTGAAACAAATTCAACATAACTAGATAGGGATCATTTATTGCCCAATTTTACAAGCACGAGAAGAAGTTGAAGGTGCTTCATTGTCAGAGTTGGATAAAGATTCTAACAGGAAAATAATTTCACCTCACCTACAAAGCGGGTCTGAAATTGTGTCTTTCAGGGCAGGGAACCCACTCTCTGACTTGTAGTTACAGGGCACTTAGACAGCTGATTCAGTTGAATTTTGACCAATTGTAAGATGCTGATGGTGACAAATTTCATAAACAGAGTGAGCTTGAGTGCCACAAACAGACAGCTTGTGCTCTTTTATTATCCAGCACTTGACCATAAATATTTTTACCACTTCAGAACTGAATGGCATGCAGTGCTTTCTTGGTAAATATCAAGAAGAGTAGATATAATCAATGGGCTAGAAATGATCTTGCATAGTGTTTTTGTACTACATAGAATTTTACTTGAAAAGACATAAGTGCCTTTCTGAGTGCCTGAGATTATTTGGGAAATGATAACTCTGTCTTCTATGTGTCCATTGTGCTTACACAGAAGAATGCTAGGTGCATTGCAATTATATGCAACCCATGATTATCACAAGACAAAAACTGCAAATGTTGGAAATCTGAAATGGCAGCAGAAAATGTTCGAAATAATCAGTAAGCCAGGTAGTATCTAAGAGGGGAAAACAGAATTAATATTTCATTTTGATTCCCTCAGTTGCCATCACACCCATTTTGTCATTTGGTTTCTGTTGATTTTCATCATATAATAGATATTCTTGTCACCTCTCTCTCTTCTGTGCAACTGAAAATTGTGTTAACTTTAGCCAATATTGATGAAAGGCCTTTGACCTGAAATAGTAACTCTTCCTCTATCCGCAGATGTTGTCTCACCTGCTGAATGCTTTCAACATCCTTTTGTTAAATCCATGATGCACATCATTATTGCGTACTTGGGAAGAGTTTATGAATACCTGCCTCCACATACGATAGAGGAGTTGCCTCAAGCTCAGCTGACTGTTAATTCTGACATAATCTGTTGCAAACCTTTTAAGTTATCTATTGCTGCAGTTCCCCTACCTGTAAGATTGTTGCCCCACATGGCCATTTCTGATAGCACGGACCCATGAACTATTGCAAGCACATAATGCCTGCAACTTACTTTGCAATAGACATGTTTGGGTAATTATTCACAGAGGACCTAGGATTCACACCTTATGTATTGTGTCTAGTAGAGTTATATTCCTCTCCTGTACTATTATACAAAACTGTGCTAGCCTCATGAAGCCTGATTTTAATGAGCACTTATTGCATGAAAAAGTTTCCCGCCCTACGACGTCTGGGCAACATTTCTCTAGTGTTCCAGTATGCCTACTATCCAAAATAGTAGTTATCATTGAAAACTAATTTTATGCAGAATTACACCAGAAGTTGAAGAATCACATCTAATGATGGGAAAAAAAAGCCTCTGAATAGTTTATACTGAACAGCAAAAAGCAAAACAACTTTAAGACATCTCAGCACCAGCTGCTTTCCTCTTCCTGCTGTGTATGTATCAGGAGTGGCATGGTCTTTCTATCTATCAAGTTTGCAGCCTTGCTTATATCCTGTCCTCTTTCAAGCAACTTCCTCAACTTTTCTTTTGTCTGTTGCTGGTAGCTCTAATCCTCTGGAGGGAAAGCTGCAGCAGTCTCAAGAGGTTAACTACAAGAGGCGGCGTCCCTTCCTGTTGTGTTCGAGTATGTTTAGTTGTGAGTTTAATTAAAAACAAACCAGAGGAATTCTTTAAACGGCACTGCCTTGCCTTCTACACCAAGGAGGAAATGATTAACGTGGCTGGATATCTGTCAGGGAAAGGTGCCTGAAGAAGAACAACTTTTATAAAAATAATTGCTTAAAAATAGTTAAAATTTGAGATAATTGTTTGTATCCATTGCGCTGGCTCACCACAAGTGAGCCTGGTTATGAAAATCAGGATTTGGATGCCATATTAAATGGGGAAAAGATTATAGAAAAGGAATTATTTGATGTAGTGTAAGAGATCAGTAAGTTATGTGAGGGAATATAATGAAAAAGTACAATCAAGTACTCATTTTGTGGAGCTTATGGGATGGCAGATTTGTTGCAGGTCCTTCATGGGTGCTTATAAATGTTGGTGTCAAGCAGTGCTCAAAGCAGGGATGAATGCTATTTGCTTAAAATTCATTTATGCCTGCTAGGCCAGCTTCCACAAGAAGCGTAAGCCTGCATCTGTGCCACTTTAAAGGGGACTGACTATGGGGTTTGGAGCCCGGTTCATCAACATAGCTCCTTTTTAAGGTTTTAACGTGCGCTTTGGACAACCCATCCTATATTACAGGTCTTCATTAGACCCTTCACAACCAAATCCCAGCCCAGTTGCATGCTTGACCTACACCACGTGCTGCCAATCACGGCTCAACACATTCACCTCCTCTAAGCAATCCCAATCCACACAACTAAACTCCAGTGACCTGACCGGACCATTCAAATTAGAATCAGCATCAAGTTTATTATGTCTGACATAGGTCATGAAATATTGTTCTGTGGCAACAGTACAGAGCAATATATTAAAAAATTACTATAAGTTACAATAAGAAATATATTTTTAAAAATTCAAAAAAAGAGCCTGACTTTCCTTCACATCTCTTTCCATTTCAATCCTTTCCACATCAGTGAACAACTAGGCAAGCCAGTCCAATTGCATGTGAATTCAATCCAGACAAGTGTGAGGTAATGCACTTTGGGACATCAAATACTGCAGGACATGGTCAGTAAATGGCAAGAACCTCAGGAGTTTTGATGAACAGATTGTAGCTCCCCTGAAAATAGCAATACCAGTGAATACATCTATTATGCTCGGCTTTATAGGTCGAGGAAATTGAGTATAAGAGTTGGGATGTCATGTTGCAGCTGCACAAGTCATCAGGCAGGTCACACTTGGAGAACTGCCTACAGTTCTGGTCACCACAAGATGGGAAGGATCTGGTAGCATTAGGCAGAGTGAAGAAGAAATTCACCACATACAAGGAAAGATTGGGTTTATTCTCACTGAAAGGAGGCAGAATGGTAACTTTATAGAGGTTAATAAAATTCATAATTATCTGCAGTTATTTTGTTTGATTTTCATTTCATTTGTCTGATCCAGACATCCTCAATCTTTCACGCAGCTTTAAACTGACTTGCTTTCTCTCTTTCCCAGTGCCGACAAGAGTCTTTGACCTGAAATGTTATCTCAATTTTTTTTACAGATACTGCCTGACTCTTGAGTGTTTCTAGTATTATCTTTTTTATTTCTGTTTTCTAGCATTTGCACTTTTATATGTACTGTCAGAGTTTACAATTATATTTAGATGAAATTGCTCCCAAAGATTAAGTGACTTTTTTTATTCTAATGCTCTTGTAATCCCTTTACCTTCACAACACTTCCATTTGAAAAGCTGTTCATATTTTGATTGACACTTCTTGAAACCTCACTCCTAATTCATGATTGGTTCTGAGAATGCCAACTAGTTAGCCCCATAGATACTCAGTCCTAATCTGTGGTAGATTCAGATCCCTATAATCTGGAGTCAAGTGAGGGTCAATGTGCTGCACGGATTTGGCGAATGCGCTGCAGGAAAGGAGGCTTGGGAAGAACTAGCCTGAGGTAGCTCTGAGGATCAACCCCAGACTAGATTGGCAGCCATTTTAAAGTATAGGAAAAATGTAAAGAATTCCCAGCATTCTCCTTTATTTCATATTTCCAGCAATTGTTTTGTTCCAATTTTGATCGCTCCAGTGTGGATATTAATTTTCCTCTCTCTTAATCACCCTTTCTATTTATACCTCCCAACAGATTGGCAGCATTAATACACTGTCATCACCTCTCTGTTGAGTCCTTGGTGTTAAAATAGGCAAGCTTTGAGTTGCAGAGTGGGGGGGAGGTTAGGGAAGACAGAACAAAGAGAATGTGTGTGAAAAGTTGTAGAAAATAGATGACAAATCACTGACGTTTGCTTTGTTCTCTCACACCCCTCTCCCACACATACACACACCTCCCCTTGCTTTACAAAGCCTGCCTACCTTCTAAGAGCTACTAGATCTGATTTAAGGACTTCCACATAAATGCCACAGATGCTGCCTAATTTTCTGAGTGGTTCCAGCCTTTTCTGTCTGCCTTTCAGAGTTACAGCATCTGCAGCATTATCTTCTGATTTTTGGGATAGATTCATAATGTCTTTAGGGCAGGATGCAGCAGTGAAAGGAGATGCCACTAGCACAAATTTCTGTTCCTGGTTTTTTAAACAAAGGACAAGGGTAAATTCTGGAGGGAACCTTGAGCAGTCAGAGTTTTCCAACAACCCAAATGTGGCCGAGCATACTCCAATTTTATCTTCATGACAGTTGATTTCTGATAATTCGCTCTTGTAATCAAGTCCATCCTTCAGCAAAACTTCTTACAAAACGCTAATATGATAAATCACTCCGATCACAGGCACATCAATATCTTAGATGAGGAAGTCCATACCTCTCTGAAAAATGTATCAAGGATTGGAAGGTGTATAAGTATAAATAGGCTTCTTGTCACTTTACAGAATAAGCTCATGAAGTGTTCTATGTGAATACATCTATTTTTTTAAAAAAGGCTCTTCTTAATTGTAAACATGAACAAGAAGACAACAAAACTTACACTTATTTTACCTTTTTCAGCACAATTTCAAGGCACACTTCTGGAAGGTCTCTAAACAAAATTTAACACCAAAACACAGCAGGAGGTATTAGGAATGGATATCAAAATGTAATTTCAAAATTAGTGCGAGGAAGTTTATGGGGGACAGGCCAGAGCTCAATGACTTCAGAGTCAGAATCAGGTTTATCACTGATGTAAGTCATGCAATGTGTTGCTTTGTGGCAGCAATACAATGCAGGTATAACAGATTACTATAAAACTTCAGAGCTAAAGATATGATCTCTAATACAATCTAAACAGTGGCCAAACAAGATGCCGATTCTAGAGAGGCAAAGGTATCTCGAAGCAAAGTGGGAGATTCTGGAAGTGCATACATTTGAAAATGGGATTTAACTTTGAGTTATTACTTGGCTAGATCAAAATGCTGACTGAAAACATAAGATGAATGAATATTGGTAGGAGTTCACAAAGACGGCAGAATTTTGGGTAGCGTTAAGTTCACAGCTACATAAGAAGCAGGAGGAGGCCAAAGAACATTTTGAGCTCTCTTCAGCTTTGAATAAGATTATGACTGATCCTGTCATCTTGGCCTTGACACCACTTTTTCACTCTTGCCCCATACCATTTAATTCCCTTGTGGTTCCAATACCTGTTAATCTCCACCTTGAATATACTCAGCGGTAGAGAATTCCAGAGATTCATGTTCTTCTGGGGGAAGAATTTTTTTTATGCTTTGTAACTCCAAAAATATAAAACTAATCAAAAGGAAAGCCAGGGATAATGTGGTTCTTACTTTCGTGAGATGTGCACATATGATGTGGTAGCATCATGACATATGCCATTCACGTACTTCAACATATAACATAATGAATTATGTGAACAAAGAAAGGATGCTATATATATGTGTGTGTGTACAATATACTGTATAATACTACTACTATATAGACATCACAGCATAGTAAATTTTACACGGTCCCATTCAGGCCTAAAGATTTAATTGCTTTGGAGGATTTTTTTACTCTTGTGGGATAGCTGACAGGGGTCGCTCTGCTTGGCAGGACAGAGTTGCAGCTGTGAAACAATCTCAGGTTTCAAGGCCTCCTCCATGGTCGTTGTATGAGTTGACTCTGGGACTGCAGGAATTTCTGACAGTTCTGGGCAGCTTTCTTCTCTAACAATTGACTCTGCTTTACTCGATTGATGTGTCTTCTCCATATGACATCAGACACACAATCTCCAGTGTGCAGGAGAGTGGTCCAGTTCTGTCCTTAATCTTTCTGAGTACCCACTTTTAATCACTTCAGTAGTTCCTTGCCGGGACTGCTTGTCCAGGAGTGAAACATCGAACCTCCTTGTTTGAAGATCCCTCAATTTGGCTCAGCTGTTTGTCCTGCAAACTCCTTCTAATCTTCTAATCTTTTGAACACTATGTTTGGAGATGCTCCTTGTCATCCTTACCGGTAACGATGATGTCATCCAGGTAACACTGAGTGCCTGGGCAGCCTTGCAGCACCTGGTCCATAGCTTTCTGCCGATGTGCAGATACTACTACAAAAATATGCCTATTATAGTGATAAAGCCCTTAGTGAGCATTTATGGTGAGAAACACTTTGGACTTTTCTTCCATTTCCATTTGTAGATAGGCAGCAGATAAGCCCACTTTGCTGAAGTGTTTTGCTGAAAGGTTTGCCTTTATCCTGGGCAGAGGGTATTGATCTACTTTCAGTACTGGGTTGATGGTGACTCTAAGATCACCACAGATCCTGACAGACCCATTCTTCTTGGCTACTGGGACCACTGGTGCTTCACTTGGGCTTCACTCAACCTAGGAAAAAATTCCTTCAGCCTCCGTGCAGTCTACTCACTGGCTACTTTATCATGGATGGTACAAGGAGCCGAGCAGACTTTGTAAAACTTAGGTGTGGCATTTTCATTTAACTCTATTTTACCCATGCTGTGGCATCATCCAGTGCCTTTCTTAATTCACTTTCAGTTGACTCTGTTGCGGGCAATATGGCATGCAAATAGTGGATGGATCTCCAATCAAGTCATTGTCGTCTCAGCCTCTCATGGCTGCACAATGCTGGTTCTCTTGTTTTTTGTACCACATGCAAGCCCAGTGTGGCTTGTTAGTTCGTGAATCTCACTGTTACAAATGTCATTCCCACAAGAGTTATCTTTTCTCCAGTGTAAGTTTTTATTTGGATATCTGCTGTCTTCAATCCAGTTTCTTTGAAATGCTATCCAAACTCATTTTGTGGAATGACTGGCTAGTGTTCAATTTCATTTTAATTAATTTGCTGTTCCCTTCTGGTGTAAACCATATTGCTGGTTTATGGTTAGTTTTCATATTGTAGATCTCAAGGCTATCCAGCCCTATGTCATTCTTGTCATTATCCAATTTTTCATCAACAGTATGCAGTTTAGTGCCCTTTTTGAAACTGAAACTTGACCTTTTCCTTTTTCTCTTCACTGTGCAGTCCATTTATTTTAGTCTGCCCGACATGCTCTATGTATGTTTCCTACTTCGTGGTAGTTTCTGCAAGCTTCACCTTTAAACCTGCACTGGTCTGGTGTATGTGAACCCCTGCCACAACTGTAACACTATTCGCTTTCATTCCTGGCTGCAACTCAGTTCCATCTCTATCTGCTGTTTCCATTGATACAACAATTTCAGCTGCTCTTTTAAGTGAGTTGTGCTTCAGTTGGGAACCATTTTTGAATGCTTTCAGGTAAGATTCCACAAAGTAAACCATCTCTTAGTATTGGAGTATAAAAGTTGCATTGTTTGCTGTGTAACCAAAACTATGTAGTCAGCTTTGAACTTGCTATTTGCTAGAGAATGAAATCTTAAGAATGTAGAAGACAATGGTGTGTTAATGCGAGGTAGCTAAGAGATGTGGATTATGTAGTCTGAGTTTGCTATTTGCTATGCATGTATCCAATTGAATGTAGAAGACAATGGTGTGTTAATGAGAGGCTAGTGAAGAGATGTAGAACATGTATCCAATTTAGTAGGAGAATGAAATCTTAAGAATGTAGAAGACAATGCTGTGTTAATGAGAGGTAGCTAAGAGATGTAGATTAGAACATGATTAAGTCAATAGGTAGAAACAATAGTGGCGGATGTACTTGTGATACGCAACTGTAGACCGATTGGATATGCTAATGCAACTAAACCAGGAGATTGTTATAAAAATGCTATGTACAAGGATCGGTGGGCAATCAGCGACTAGCTCAATGACTGTCTCAGCTTTGATTTGCAAATTAAAGTTTAATACTTCTTGAAGAATCTTCTGCATCCCCTGGTTGTTTGTGGGGCACGAAAAACCACGACATTAGTACATCATTAAGCCCATCTCTGAACTGACTATGTTTTGAACAACCTCTTCAATTCAGCCACATAAGTGGTAATGGACTACCCTTTGTTTTGATCCCACTTATGAAACCTAAAGGCCTTCTGCAGTAAACAATGGTTTTGGTTCTAAATGTTCCTGCATTATATCATGATATCAGCAATGCTCATTTCAGCTGGTTTGGGTGGAGCAATCAAACCTCTAAACAAACTGCATACTTTTCAAGCCATTACACTGAGTAACACTGGCACACATTTTTCATTGGCTGTTTAATTTACTTTAAAATACTGCTCAATTATTATATATTATATTATTATATATCAGTATATATAATCCGGTTACCTGTTGTGCAATCAAATCCATCTAACTTTCCGATGTAGCTAGCCATTTCTGATTTTTTAAAATTTATTATTATCAACCAGTACTCACTGTTTATGAACCAAAGAATTTTCTCCATTTTCTGCCCTTTTAACTTGACCATCTTTTGCCTCTCTGACGAAAAAAATATGCTGCATTTTTTAAAACGTCTCACTGTGCCTCAACAGGCAAGTAATAATCTTGGTTTCATTTTAAAAAATTACACATTACCACTGTTTGCTCTGGAACTCGAAAAACATAAAATTAATGAAAAGAAAAACACAGAGCCAGAGATAATGTGTCTACTCATTCTTACTGTAGTGAGGCATACACTTATGACTTGGTGGCATCATGACATATGCCATTCATGTACTTTTACATATAACTGGTAATTGTGTAACCAAAGAATATATTTACAATATTATTCAAGCATTACTGAAACATTAAATACACAAAAATTTCCTCATCTCCCCATTAAGAGGGTTTTAATTGAGTCTGACACTGTATTATGAAATTCTAGAGACTCCCATTAGGGAACTCATCCTCCTGGTATCCACCATTGTTAATTCCTCTCAGACGCTTCATCAACTATTTTCTACTTTAATATCATTATCTATGGCTGTAAAGGTCAAACATTTTATTATCTATCTAATTACATGCTGTACCTACATATAGATGCCTGGTGTTTCATGGGTCCCCAGATCTCTTTAGATTGCAGCAGTTGCTGACACATTGTTCCTTTTTGCATTTTCATACTTCCTTCCAAAATCTTCCCATCTGATATTCCATCTGCCAATTTCTTGCCCTATCCTTTGTGCCCTTCTCATAACTTGCTCACCTACCTTTCTTTGAACTATCAAAAAATTTAGTTAGACCAGAAAAGATAGGAGCAGAATTAGGCCATTCAGCCCATCAACTCTGCTCTGCCATTCCATCAAGGCTGATCCATTTTCCCTCTCAACTCCATTCTTCTGCCTTCTCCCCATAACCTTTAGCAACCTGACCAATGAAGAACCTATCAATCTCCGTCTTAAATACACTCAATGACCTGGCCTCCACAAACACCAGTGCCAATAAATTTCACAGCTTCACCACCCTCTAGCTAAAGGTAATCCTCCTCACCTACATTCTAAGTGGAGGGCTTTGTTTATAAGAACAGGTTCAATAGGGAATGTTTTGCCTGGATTAAAGCTGACTGAGTGGCTTGGTAAAGGTATATAAAATTGTGGGAGGATTGATAGTAAGAATTATTTTCCTTTGGTACAGGGAATCAAAAAACATTGTCTCCTGCAGTAGATAATTATTTTCTCTGTTTACATCTTAAAGTAACATTTTTTCTATTTCTCAGGAAGTTCCTACCTTGTGAGTCAGGGAATGTTGTTTGAGGTGATGAGATTGAATGAATTCCATTCCACATTCAGTGCAGATATATGGACGAATATCTTTATGCTTCATTGTGTGATTTTGCAATTGGCTTGGATACTGAAAAGTTTTGTCACATTCATCACAACGATACAGGGTTGGTCCTCGATGGGATGTAAGATGCCTCTTTAATTGGGCTAGAGTGGGGAAGTCAAGTCCACATTCAACACAAATGTTATCACGGCCATTTGCATGTTTAGTTTCATGGGCTTTAAGCTCACTTGGATAAGCAAAGCCCCTCCCACAAATGCCACAGTTATATGGTTTTACATCACTGTGCTGCATCATATGTCGCTTGAGGTGGCTGGTCTGAGTAAAAGCTTTGTGGCAAACATGACACTTGTGAGGCCTGGTGCCCTGATGCGTGAGCATGTGAGTGTGCAGATGGCTCAGCTGCTTGAAGAGCTTTCCACACTGAGAACAAGCATGTGGCTTGATGCCGCTGTGTCCCAAAATGTGTGTCACGAGATTGTATTTGGATGTGTATGACTTCTCACACATTCGGCACTGCCAACGTTTCTGATTGCCACCTACATCAATATAATAACTGTCATCAATCTGAATGTTAACATCGACTCGCTCAACTGCACTCTTCTTTTCTTCTGGGATCATGGTAACGGCATTAAGATTTCTCAGAGGAGTATTTTGAAAAAGGGGATATCTTAGATGCAGGCTTGATGGTGTCATAACAAAAGGAAGCATGAATTCTGGAGGAACATTGGCAAAGTACGGTTGAGAAGGATGCATCATCAGGGGACTGGTAGGCCACATTACGTTGTGTTTAATGGGATCGTGCTTCAAGCACATAGTGTCTTGGTGATCAAAGTTTCTGAACAGCTGAAATCCTACATTGCTCAAGTCTATCATTTGGCTGATGGGTTTTGGTGATGGCAATTCAACTTTGATGTCTTCTTCCACATTTTTTGGCAAGTCTTCCGAATGAACGGCGTGAATTACTTTTGTGGGAGTACTTTTCCTTTTACGAGATCCTCCTTCAGAGCTTGCAGAGAACCCTTCCATGACTCCATTAGGTATGTCACTTCCAGAATAGGGAATTGGTGGCTCATCATCTTCAAAGGCTACAAATTTGTTTGTTTTTATGGTTAGTGGAAGAGGTTGCATGGGGAAGTGTGGAGAAGTACGTATTTCTTTCACATCTCTAGAAATATGAATGTCTTTGTTCTCTTCATTTGTACACTTGTCCTCCATTGATAGTGGCCCAACTTCTTTTCTTAAAGTAGAGGAAATAACACAAAAATTAAAATCAGAGGTGAATATGATCATCAGAAATAGTATAACAGATAATAGAAAATTTATAATTCAGTGTAAATGCAATCTTCCATGTTTTTATCTCTTTTTTCCAAAATTTCTTATTTCAGCTCATTCCCAATGGAAACTAAAGATGACACTAGCAAAGTTTTAAAAGATGACTCACTCCCATTATCTGAAAGGAAATTGGGGATGGGGATAAAATGCTGGTCTAGCCGGAAAGCCACTCACAAAAAAAAACAAGAAAAGTTTAGAAATTATGCTCAACATGAATTCTTTAGGATGGGTTTTGATTAATGAATAAATATTTATCACATGCTATGTCAAAAGAGATCATGATAGAAATCATTCAAAAGTAACTATGAGTAACATTATATGCATATTCTGTTTGGCACAATTACACCCAAATTAATTTGAAATTGTGTTAAATAGGATTTAGAATCTGTAATTATCAACGGGTGCCAGGGTAGTGTAGCAGTTAGTGTGGCACTTTGATAGATCAGGGTGTCAGGAGTTGGAGTTCAGTTCTGATGTTGTCTATAAGGAGTTTCTATATTCTCCCTGTGGCCACATGGGTTTCCTCTGGGTGCTCCAGTTTTCTCCCACAGTCCAAAGATGTACCAACTAGCAGGTTAATTGTAAATTATTACTTGTTAATTATTGTAAATTCAAGGGCAAAGAAGAAGGTGGCATTGAGGCTAAATAGCAACAAAAATCTTCAGACCTAAAAAAACATTTGGTGAGTAGAAACAAGGCGGAGTGCCAAACTACTGACTGGTAATCATGACGTGTCAATTCTTCAGTGCTGTTAGAGCATCTCTGGCCCAAACATGAATGATCATGATACAAAGCACTAAGAATGGAGGAGAGCTCATCAATAACGATGAGGTCAGTGATGTCAGCAACCATTGGGAGGAGAACTGTGAAAGTTACTTAAGGAATTATGAGGGGTATAGATAGGGTAAATGCAAGGAAGCTTTTTCCACTGAGGTTGGGTGAAACTAGAATTAGAGGTCATGGGTTAAGGGTAAAAGGTGAAATGTTTAGGGGTAGCTTCTTCATGCAGAGGGCAGTTTGTGTGTGAAACGAGCTGCCAGCAGAAGTGGTGAATACAGGTTTGATTTCAAAACTTAAGATAAATTTGGATAGGTACGTGGATGGTAAGGATATTGAGGGCTGTGGTCTGGGTGGAGGTTGATGGGACCAGGCAGGATAATAGTTTGGAATGGACTTATACATTCTGTGCTGTGGTGTTATATGACTCTATTAAGCACAGTATGATTGAGTTGGTCCAACATTTCATGGCAGTATTTTGGCTCCACTTGAGCTTCTTCTCATCTCTTTCCTGCTAAACTTACAGACATACCAAAAATGTTAGGTTGTTTAGAAGGATGAATTTAAATTCTTAAACTACTGCAGTGGGATTTGAAGTCATTTATTGGATTGTTGATCAAGGTCCACTGAATAACTAATCCTGTGACTGAACAACTGGACATTTGTCCCTTCTTCTTCTCAAGTGCCCTTGACACCAAGCCATATTGTAAAGTTGACACCAGTTCAGAAAGATGCTGAAAAGACCTGCTAAAATACGTATGGTGCAACTTCATCTATCTCCTGGAAAAAGAAGGGTATTTAAATCTCAATTCTCTTGAATTAAGACTGTGGTTATGACAGAGGTTTCTTCCTGTTCTTTGCTACAGGGAAAGCCATAGCAGGGCTTTTTGTCCACCACTGATCTCCATGGTATAGACAATGATTTTTACTTCATAAAAGCTTACGAACTACTGACTGGGTGGGAAAAAGGAGGATCCTTCTCAAATTCAACTGCCTTCAAAGATTTGTTACTGTTTTTCATCTGTTCCACAATTTCATGCAAACTGAGATGGTCACGAATGGACACATGCCAGCCCAATCCCAGTGCTTACTGAGATCAGGCAATGTTGTGCAATTGGTTGCCTAAGGAAATGAACATTCCAAGACTAGGACTCAAAATTGGCATAAAGCTTGTGGTCTACCAAGTAGCAGGATACCAATCTTCTTGTCATGGACAATTTGTGGCTGCCATTTCAAACAGCAACAGAGGTACCAACAATGCTGCCTAATCAGATTCATCCCAGTCTGTTAGCTTGAGGAGTGAACCAACTCTAATCCTCTCCTATGCCAATATCCTCAGCAATGAGACTCTGAACACACTCAACCAGCTTTAGACAGGTTACACTGCCTGCATGTCTGACAATAGACTCCTTGCATAGGCACTTTATTCTGAGCTCCATGAGAACAGATGATTCCCAGTAAAATAAAAATCTTCAAGGACATCCGCAAGATCTTCTGAAAATAAATGCAACATCCTCTCTAATTCTTGGAAGTCTTTGGCCCAACACTGCTCAAACTGATGAAGAAGCATCTCAAAAGATATCAGACACTTCAGATCTCCCCGACAGATATATGTGGGAGTCAAGTGTAAACAGTGAAATGATAGCAAAACAGTGCAGACAACCACTACCTTCCTGTCAGATTTCAACTGTTGTACCTCTGGTAAATTCTGCTGAGGACACACCGGTTGCTTCAGAACCCACTGATGTTGCCCTCAAACCCAATGGGATTCTTATGATAAAGAAGAAATAGCCACTGGCTACACGGTTGTCCAATGTTAGACCAGAATTCTTTCATTCAAGGTTTTACAGATCTTAGGAATTCTCTATCCCAACGTGCCATGAATACTTAGTCATTAGGAATACTGAAGGCAAAGGTCAACATAATTTGATTTTCAGCTCTAAGAGAAACATGAGATGAGGGCAGTAGGTAGGAGAAAGAAACTGAGCTGAAAGATTAATGCTAATCTAGTGAGAAAAAGAATTAGAAGTAAGAGCACACCACTTGGCCACCCGGCTTCTCTGACACTCAGTGTGGTGTTTATAATGAAGAGCAGTGTTTTAGAGTACAGAATGATTTACATGAGTAAGCAGATGGACTTAATCCAGGTGAGTGTGAGGTGGTGCATTTTGGGAGGACTAATAAAATTAGGAAAAATATGGCAGGGCTTAGAGGATATCGCTGAATAGAAGGACCCCTAATTCTAGAAAGGGGAAGATGCCAGAATAAAAAGGTGAGGGCAGGAGAAAGAGGCTAGCTGGAAGGTGTGTAGGCGAAGCTAGGTGGATTGGAAAGGTCAAGAGCTGGAGAAGGTGGAAGCCACATCATGAGCACTGAACAGATCAGGTTGGGGAAATCAGTTTCAGGTAAACCACAGCCCTTCAAAAAGTCATTGTGGAACCTCATGGGCTGATGAATGGAAAGATGCAGTCTTATTATTACTAGTCAAATGATGGCCTGCACTTTGCTAGTATTAGACATTTCCTTGAAAACTCCTAATGCTCAATTTCCTACTTGTATATAATTGACGCTATTTAAACAGCTCTGAGTTTTACTCATATTAAGCTCTGAAATGAATATGGCCTTTCCCATTCTTTACAAAGACTGCTTGAAACAGGTTCAGTATCCATTAAAAGTGCCTCTAAAATTCCTAGATGCCGTCCCTTTGGCTGACAGGAGTGCTGTGTTGAATCTATGAGTTGCTCTAAGAAGACTGTGCTGTGATTTGATACTACAGTACTGTGAAGTGTGGGTTTCACAAATCATTAGTAACAGTTATAACAAGAGTTCTATGAAGGAAGTGAGATGAAAGCTAATGCTTCCCATGGCTCCCATTGCAAATTACAGCTTGCAAAATGTTTGCTTAACATCATTGTTTTTAATTATTTAAATTATAATAATTTATTTTTTTATCTAAATTAGCATGAAGCTTGTCAGAATTTCAGACTGTACCTACCTCTTTAGTGACTAATGATATAATGTGTTTTATTGTAATTAAGAAAGTAAAAGAATGATGACATTTTTATTCAAAATTACAAAAATATTTAAGAACAAATTACCTTCAATGGTTGGAAATGAGGACAAGTACATGATTAACCACAAGTGGGGAAAACCTAAGGGAAGGTTTTGCAACCTGAGGTAAATAAAACTATTTGAAACCTTTAGACCCAGGATGTATGCCATAGGATACAGCCTGTGTCAGCAGAAGATGACATTAATTTCATGAAATTTTGGAAATTTTTGATGTCTGAAAAGAAGAACGTATGGATTTGAAGTGGGTCAGCTACCAGTAGAAACATTTGTGAGATCTAACACTCAGTTGGCAGAAGGACAGCATGGGAGACCTTCAAAGTAGCATGAATCATCAGTTCTCTGCAATCCGTGCATTTCTGAAGGGATGAGAGTAAATCCTTATGAAATTTCAAGGTCATTAGAGCTATATCAAATATTAATTCCATCCAATTCTGGGTAATATGCCCTAGGTAAGATGTAAAGGCACAGAACTGATCATTATTGTTTCCCAGCGATGATGATTTACAAATATATGGATTGATGGAAGCAGAGAAGACTGGCAGGAGATTTGATAAGCAACGTACACAAAATGCTGGAGGAACTCAGCAAGCCAGGCAGCATCTGTGGAAAAGAGTAAACAGTCAACGTTTCGGGACAAGAACCTTCATTAGGATTTGATAAGGTGATTGAAATCATAGAGCACACAAGAGGAAAAACTGAGGTAGAGATCAGTCACTCTTCTCACATGCAGAACCTGCAATATTGTGATACATTGAATCTTGCTTCCAAAGCCAATACCATTGAATACGTTACCATGTAGGACCATGGATATGTTTCTATTCCACAGCTTTTAATGAATGAGGGAATAATAACTTAAGGACTCTAATTCAAGGTGATTGGCAAAAAAAGCTGACAATGACTAAAATGATGTATCTTGCATAATAAGTTATTTGGATTGGATTGCATTGCAGGGATTGAGAGGGTATTGGATACAGCTTCATTATTAGTCCACAAAAATAATTAAATACATAATTGAAGAAAGTAAACTGTGAGAATGAGAGAAAGAACAACAGAGGGGGCTAATCGTTAATAAACTGTGCAGAGTCAAATTTTTGAGTCAGATCTCTCTGTAACGTATTTTCTTTGATTCTTTAATTGACAAATCTGATATGTAAAAATTCGGACCCCTTTAATTAAATAGTAAGACAATGTATGTGGTTAGTAACTGAGGAAACAAATAGATTACGCTGGCAGATGCTGTCTCAGTTCTTTGGGAAATGATGGATTTAGTGGTTAAATTGGTAGAAAAATTATGTTATGTGGTGCATGTTTTCTTTCGAAAAGTCTTTGATCTCATATTCAAAGCAGACCATCACAGAAGAGTGGTTATGTAAATTGAATTAAAGACTGGTTAGAAGGGAAGAAATAAAGAGGGAGTTTACTCAGGTGTTTGGAAGTTGTTGGTGATTTCCCATGGAGATCAGTTCTGTTCATTGTGGAGAGGATACAGAACTATAATAAATGCTATTCAAAATCTGCAGGCAACGCTAAACCAGATGGCAGAATAAATGGTTTTGTTTTCAGTCTGGAGCCAAGGTTTCTGTGGGAGGATAGAGGAAGATAGAAAAAGAAAATAACATGATCTACATTTCTAGTTGTTCTTCCTGCTAACATCCGGTGCGGGATCACGGACAGCAAAACTGCCATTTACTGCCATTTGTGTTGTACTGTTGCTGATAGGGCCTCCCTAGCTAAGAATCAGATGTTCTGGCTTGCTTTACTGACCAACACTTTAAAGTATCACAATGTCATTCTGATTTCCACCATGTTCTATCAGCAGACAAGGCTGCTTAAAGATACTGCAAACTGAAATGTTAACCAGAAACCTTGATTTATATAATCCTTTCATTATGTCTGTAGGAGTATGCATGACCACAAGACAACTGGATCAGCAGAATAAAATAAATCATCTGATTTGAAAGCAATTTCAAAACTTGTTTTCTAACGTTGTTCTATTAATGAATACATTATGCAAGTTTGTTTTGTCACTTACTGTGCCTTTTTAAATTAATTGGTGTAGTTCAAGGTGAAAGCATTGGCGAAGATAGATAATTCTCGCCTGCGGATCAGTTACAAGTGTCCAAAAGCCATTACAAATTGCAGATACCTGTCGCAGAACTCAGGATTCTACAGGAAAGCAACCCACGTTTTTTTGCCTGCTTTTGCTTGACCCTTTGACACAATTTGTTTGTTAACCAAACAACTGAAAACGTGATGAGGTCTCAGTTTCATAAGAAGAAATTAAACATTATTGCTACTTTGATCTGCAGCACACCATTCAGTGTTGGGAATTGGTGCAGTTTATTTTGTATGAATTCTGCTTGGATTTTCACATTGACAATCCAAGTGAGAATATCAATGTAAATGATAACATTTCACTTTGATTTATATTGGGAGGGTAGCTTGATTCAGCACAACATTATGGGGATTCCTATCTAAAAACCAATCTGGCACAGTGTTCTAAACCACATCATGTCATGATGCCACAATATCAAGAGGATTCTTCCTGAAACTTGTCTGATGATTTAGTTATGTTAATCTGCCTCTCATTATGCTGCTACACATGTCTGATACATAGGCCCAGGTGTGTATACATCATTAAGGCATCTGGTAAAGAAAACATGCATGATTTAGATTTGTACGAATCTTGGAATTCTGGAGTGTGAGAACATAGGTTGGTTTAAACATCGTGTCAGAGTGGTGCACCAATAATCTACTGCTTCCCTTTAAAACTGATTACTGCTCTTATATATTCTCTAGGAGCTAAAGTTGAGCCCTGTGGTCCATTGGAATTGATTTATTGTCAAAACCAAACAAGCCCATTCAATTACAAGGAATGCTTTAAGTCATGTGCCAAAAAATGCAAGAATCTGAAGCTTAAGGAAATCAACATTTCAATTGAGTGAACTTATAGATGTAACTCTGCCTAATCATTATCCTCTCAGCTTCGACTCCCAAAACTCATAGCGCTTTCTTGTTAAGTGGTGATTTTGTTTAGAAGCAAGGAGTATTATTTACTTCAGCACTTCATCTCTTACGGAGCCTCTCTAATGTGTTAATAAAACCTGTCTCCTCCAAAATTGCTGTTTCATGACAGGATTCTTTCCTCATCCAGGGCAGGAAGTTATTTTTATTGTGTTTCATTAGGATTTATTTTTATTCTCCCAATTTATAGTGACTCCAAACAAATGTTTTGATGAGGACAGCTTTTCAGCCAATGGTTTAAAGCTCCAACAAACAATACACAGTTTCAATAACACTTTCTGCTCTCCAATAAAAAATAACAGATTTTGTTGTGCTGAATAAAAAATATTTTCTCTGTATATATTTAAAAGTTTGTTTGAGGCCCCACTTAAACGCTTTTTAAAGTTCAAAGATCAAAGTATACTTATTATCCAAATACACATATGTCACCATAAACAACCCTGAGATTCATTTTCTTGTGGGCACACTCAGTAAATCTATAGAATAGTAACCATAACAGAATCAGTGAAAGACTGCCCAACTTGGATGTTCAACTAGATTTAAAAGACAACAAACTGTACAAATACAAAAAGAAAGAAAGAATAATAATAAATAAATAAGCAGTATATATCAAGAACATGAGATGAAGAGTCCTTGAAAATGAATGCATTGGTTGTGGGAGCATTTCAATGATTGAGCAAGTGAAGCTGAGTGAAGGTACCCCTCTTTGGGTCAAGAACCTGATGGCTGAGTGGTAATAACGGAACCTGAAGCTGGTGATGTGAGGCCTGAGGCTCCTTTGAGAAAAGAGCATGTCTTGGGTGGTGGAGGTCCCTGATGATGGATGCTGCTTTCCTGTGACAGTGTTTCATGTAGATATGCTCAATGGTTGGGATATTAGTTATCTCACTGCATTTTTTCTGCTAAACTAATAGACCCTGAATTTCATATACCTCTGCACTCTCAGCCTGTGACCATTGACCACCAAAATTGCATTAAGGAATTACAAAAGACCACAAAGTTCTACAGTTCAATTAAATGATTAGTCTGGAATATATGACAATATGCAGCAATATATCAGAAAGCTAAAAGGTTCCCACTTTACTCAAGGAGAATGCAAAAGAAAACGGAAGTCCAAAATATGTTAATAAAATACCAAACTCTGATATGAAATTTACAAAAAATTAACTTGTATTAACAATAAGCACCTGTGGAAGCAATTGATAACATTGGCTTTTATTGAGATTTCAGAGTAAGAAAGTCCTGCTCTCTTTCTATAGAGCCTTAGTTGCACTACAGCTCGAGTGAAATCAAGCGACATGGATGCCAACAAGGATTCACTCCCAGATGAGCTCAATGGCTTTTCTGCTTGCTTTGACGGCCAAAACATGGAGGCACTTTCCCAAAATCTCACAATCCATGAATACCCTGTGACTTCAGTCTCTGAAGCCAACTTGAGAGCATCCTTCAGGAGGGGAACTCATAGAAAGCATCCAGCCCTGACAGAGTACCTGGCCAAGAACTAAAGGCCTGTGCCAATCAACTGATTGGAATCTTCACTGATATATTTAACCTTTCATTTTGGCTGTCTGAGGTACCCAGCTGCTTCAAGCAGGTTTCAATTATACTGGCGCTTAAGAAGAATGTGGTAACCTGCCTTAATAACAATCATCCAGTAGAACTACTGTGCTGAAGTGCTTTGAGAGGTTGGCGGTGAAACATATCAACTACTGCTGGAGAAGAGACTTGGATCCATTCCCCTTTGCCTACTGTCACAACAGGTCCATGTCAGATGCTGTTTCAATGGCTCTTCACTCTACCCTGGAAAACTGGACAGTGAAGATGCATATAACAGGATATTCTGCATTGATTACAGCTCTGCATTCAATTCTATGATCCCCACAAAACTGATCTATAAGCTCCAAGCCCTAGGCTTCAATATCTCTGTGCAACTGGCTCCTCAATTCCCTCAGTTGCGGACCCCTGTCAGTGGAGACTGGCGACAGCATCTCCCCTACAATCACCATCAGCACTGGTGCACCACAAAGCTGTATGCTTAGCTCCCTGCTCTACTTGCTTTATACTTATGACTGTGAGGCTAAGTACAGCTCCATTGTCATATTTAAGTTGCAGATGACACAACTGTCATTGGCTGAACAAAAGTTGTGATAAATCAGAATACAGCAGGGAGACTGGAAATCTGGCTGAGTGGTGCCACAACAACAACCTCTCACTCAATGCCAGGAAGACCAAAGAGCTGATTATTGACTTCAGGAGGAGGAAACCGAAGGTCCCTGAACCCGTCCTCATCGGGGGATCAGAGGTGAAGAGCGTCAGCAACTTTAAAATCCTCAGTTTTATCATTTCAAAGGATTTGTCCTGGGCCCAGCATGTAAGTGCAGTTATGAAGTAGTAACAGCAGCGTCTCTACTTCCTTGGAAGATTGCGAAGATTTGGCATGACATCTAAAACTTTGACAAACTTCTATAGATGTGCAGTGGAGAGTATACTGACTGGTTGCATCACAACCTGGTATGGAAGCACCAATGTTCTTGAACAGAAAATCCTACAAAATGTAGTGGATACGGCCAAGTCTATCACGGCTAAAGCCTTCCCCGCCATTGAGCGCATCTACACAGAGCACTGTTGCAGGAAAGGAGCATCAATCACCAAGGATCCCCACCAAGGTCACACTTTCTTATAACTGCTACCATCAAGAAGAAGGTACAGGAGCCTCAGGACCCACACCACCAAGTTCAGGAACAGTTATTACTCCTCAACCACCAGTTTTTTGAACCAATGAGGAGAACTTCACTCAACTTCACTCACCCCATCACTGAACTGTTCCCATAACATATGGATTTAATTTCAAGGACTCTTCATCTCATGTTCTTGATACTTATTGCTTATTTATTTATTATTTTCTTATTTATTCAGGGCTCAAGCTGGTAAAACCTGAGGCACGTGCATAGCAAAGCACACTCATTTCTCAATTGCTAGGAAATTTCAGACTATTCTAGTGACGTTTAGTATTGTGGCTTTCTTGAGATTTACAAATATAGTTGCCTAGGAAAATTATTTAATGCTACTGTGTAATAACTTCCAGATAATAATAGTTGAAGATATTATTATTGAGACAATGTACAGTATACCCTGTTCGTGTTCCATGGGTCTTTCAATTTCTGCTTTTAATTCAGCATCTTTCTAGTATTTTCAATTTATTGATTTCTGTAAGTTATGTGTGTTTGGAATGGCAATATCTTTAAGAAAGTTGTTCTTGCTGGTTTATCCTGTATGATTATATCTGGATGGTTATTATGGATTGTCCTATCTTTAATAATGGATCGGTCATAATATAATTTGTGTGACTCTGACTTTAAATCTGGATCAGACTTGTATTTATAGTAAGGTATGGTGTCTTTCATGAGTTCATATTTTAAAGCAAGATTTTGGTGAATTGAAGCACAGCTCCAACGCCATATTCAGATTTGCTGATGACACCACAGCTGTGGGCTGAATCAAAGCTGGTGACAAATCAGCATATAGGATGAAGAATGAAAATCTGACTGAGTGGTTCCACAACAACACTCTCTTACTCAATGTCAGCAAGACCAAGGAGCTGATTGTTGATTTCAGGAGGAGGAAACCAGAGGTCCATGAGCCAATCTTCATTGTAGGATCAGAGGTGGAGAGGATCAGCAACTTTAAATTCCTCTGTGTTATTATTTTGGAAGACCTGTCCAGGACCCAGCATGTAAGTGCAATTATGAAGAAAGGATGGCAGTGCCTCTACTTCAGTGGGAGTTTGTGAAGATTTGGCATGATATCTAAAACTTTGACAAACTTCTACAGCTGTGTCATGGAGAGTATATTAACTAGATGCATCACAGCCTGGTATGGAAATATCAATGGCCTTAAACTCTTCTCGGACTTCCAGCGGGGTACAGGTATCGATTTTAACTGATGTTTTGATGATAAAACTCTGCCACCTTTTCCCTGATGAAATTAAATTACCCCTCAATCATCAGGCTCTTGGGCCAAAGGGAACAACTTCTCTCAATTTCACTTGCCCCATCATTGAAATGTTCCCACAATCTATGTACTCATTTTCAAGGGCTCATCATCTTGTGTTCTTGATATTTATTGCTTGCCGGCTTATTTATTTATTTATCTATCTATCTATTTATTTATTTATGTATGTATGTATGTATTTATTTATTTATTTATTCATTCATTCATTCATTCATTCATTCATTAATTATTATTATTTCTTTCATTTTGTATTTCCACAGTTCATTGTCTTTTGCCCACCAGTTAAACACCCTATTTGGTGCATTTTGTTGAGGATGTATCTCCTGGTAGGACAATTCAGAATTAAGGTTTATACAATAAAGGGAATAAGTCACCTATTTGGATTATGGTAACAAGACATTTCTTTACCCAGAGGTAAGTAATTTTTAAATCTGTGAATGTGGATGGCTCATTCAGAAATATATAAAACGCTGGGATTAATCAACAGAGAGTCTGAGATGGAGTGACAAAATGGAGCTGATATAGCTGTGATCTCCTGGTAGAGTGGGCTCTTTTTGCTCTTACTGAGCTAAAGGCTATCAATGCAAATGAACACAGAGCAATCCATGTTTTACAAAGTAACCTAGTGTCAAAGTGCCTATGGCTTTCCCTTTGCTCAAAAAGTCCACAAATCAAATACTAGAAAGAAATACTTTTTCTACATACAATCTCTTTTGCGACTCCTAAACATCACCAATATTTCACAGTTAGCAAGATTGTAGATATATAGATATTTTGTAGATATATAGATATTTAGAGAAGATATAGGAACATGGATGCAGAGTGCCATAGTTACTGGAAGAGTAACCAGAGTTTTAAGACTATCGATAAGCACATAAGTTGAATCCCTCCATTGCAGTATGACAAATACTTAAGATGTAGAGGCAGAGGTAAACCATTCAGGCAGTCACGCTTGCTCCTCCTTTCAATAAGATAGCCACTGATTGTTCATCAGTTTCCTGCTCTGTCTTCATTTCCCTTGAACCCCTTAAATTCTAAGAAAGTAATCATTAATATACTTGGTGAATGGATTTACACTGAATTTGTTTGGGTAGAGAATTCCAAATGTTTAAGGAACCCTGAGTCAAGAAATGTCTTCTCATCTCTGCCCGGGATGGTCTATTTCTTATTGTGAGTCTGTGATCCTGGTTCTAGACTTCACAGGCAGGGAAAAGATCATCCCTATACAGTATTCATCCTGACAAGTTCCATCAGAATTACATTTCAATGAGGTCGCCCAACTTCAGAGTATATACTCAGTTTGCTTAATCCCTCATGAGCAGAAAGCAACCATTTTAGCAGAAACCAACCAGGAACCTTAATTGGTTTCCTCTCACCAAATTTGCATCTATAAAGCTACTCACAATAATGGTAACTATCATACTCCACATCTGGTCCACTGACGTCCATCAGGGGAGGAAATCTGCCATCCCAACGCTGTCTGGCTAAAGGAGAGTGTGGGCCCACCAATGTAATCAATTTTCTTTTACAAATACGAATGGACAACAGTTGGGTGCCAGTGACATTCACATTTTGTAAAAGGAAAGCAACTTGCTAACACAGAAAGATGTCAATGATCGCATATTTGCTCAAAATTTGGTAATTACCTGTCACAGCAACTCCACTTTCCCTCTCCACAGAAGCTGCCTGACCTGTGGAGCAGTTTTGAGCATGTTCTTTCTTTATGTCTGTTTGAAATATTCATTGAAGCTGGGGAGTGGTGGTGATGGGGTGGGGGGAAGGTCGGTGCAGGAAACCAATTGTTCCTCGTATAGCTGAATTGTGGGGGGGGGGGGAGTCATTTTCATCAGATTAAAATAGTACCTCCAGCAGAGCAACACTGGATCATGCACACGTCTATAAGGTGGGAGCTGTACCCACTATTCCAAACTAAAAGGTAATGTTACCACAGAGACAATGTAAAACTTAGATAACATATGACAAATAGACATTGTAGAAACTTAAATAGAACATAGGTTCTACGAAGGTAAGGACAGACTTTGAAAATAAGAATGCCAGATGTAGTTTATAGATTTTCATCATATTTTCATTTTTGCCTGTTTTTATGTGTAAAATAATTATTTAATCAATGTGACATTTTCATTTCCTATTTACGTTATTTATTTGAATACATTTTCCAATACTTGCTGAACTGTACAAGCCATCATGGTTAAGAGAACCTAAACACTCATATGAAATAAACAAATAAATAATTACTCAGAAATATTGCAATGCATCCATTACCAACACAGTTTAATATCTATGCATTGCATTTGCTTCATAATCATTTCTTCAGAACAGGTGCCTCACTGGAAAGGCCGGTGTTTATTCTACACCTCCAAGGTAAAAAAAAATCACTTTCCTTAAACAATGCAGTGAAGGTACTCCTACAAGGCTATGGGGTGGGGGGGGGGGGGGAGGAGTGTGGAGACAATTCCAGGATTTGGATCCAGCACCTCTGAAAGAAGAGCAACATACTTCCATGTCAGCATGGCATGCCATGTGCCTACTTCCCTCATACCCCTCAGAGTAGAAGTCAAGGGTCCGAATGACAAATACTTACAGTGGTGGAAACAGGTGTCAGTGAGCAAATAGTCATGTCCTAGAATAGTGAATCTGCTTGTAGAAATATTACAGAAGTGAGAATCCGTTTTTCCTTGTTACATTAACATTGTTGTCATAAATAATTACCAGAGCAGAACTTCTAAAAAAAAGTAATAAATGTCAATTCATGTACATGAGAAAATCTGCAGATGCTGGAAATCTAAAGCAAAACACACGAAATGCTGGAGAAACTCAGTCCTGAAGAAAGGTCTAGGCCCAAAACGTCGACTGTTTACTCTTTGCCATAGATGTTGCCTGACCTGCTGAGTTCCTCCAGCTTTTAGTGTATTTTGCTTCAATTTATGCAGCTCCTGATCTTGTCCCGGATTAGTTTCAAAGTGGATCATATGGAGTGAAATATATTGTTCGATTGCAGATGTTTTAATGTTGTATGTGCTTATCCACTTAGATATGCTTATCCAAGCACTTAGATGTGCTTATCCACTTAGAAAACAATATCTTTATAAGACAGTTATTTTATTCTATTTAAAGTTCTTGTGAAACAGTGCATTAAAAGGCAATTGCAAAAGTTCTTCCAATACTGGCTGTACAGGATCTGCTGTGGAAACTTATGGACTAACATCTCAGTATATTAAAATATTGACAGTCAATTTATCAGTGGAAAATCAGTGATGTGTTTTCAAAAAGATTTACTGAAAAAGAGAAGTGAAATTGAGAAGGCTTGTCTGCTGGTTTGAATGTGATACTCTCCACAGCAGAGACAAGACTTCTGCTACTGCCCTGGGAATGTACCTTTATTTGCTGATAAATGGATTAACACTTCCTGCTTTTAAGTCTTTTAGTTTCAATTTGCTCTTCTGCATTTGAAGCAAAACTGCAAATCTATACCACTGAATAATATTTCTATTATGTACATTATTGGGAATTTTTTGTAAGTGTGTGTGTGCAGTCTTTACCCAAATTATTTTATGATTATTTTAAAATATAAATAGAAAAATATTCCAAATTATTTAAGTTTTGTTATAAGTAACATCTTCAGAAAAGAAGATTGCTTAAACAGTTACAACAGATACATTGTGGTTAAGCATTAATATTAATTAAAATTATTTCTACCCACGTCATGAATTTTTGAAACGGAATGTGCACATTTCAACAAGATTTCATGAATGAATGCATTAGGTAATGTAAGTTTTGTGTGGCTCTCTGCATTAATGTTACACAAAATCAGGTAATTTCAAAACCTTTGAGACCATTTATCAAAATGAATATTAATCCATCACAATACACCATTTGCCTACAAATTATGCAATTATTATTACTTTGCTGGTTTATTTGAACTGGCAAAAGTAAGTAAGACATCTGTAAATTTAAAAATTTCAAATGCTGCAGTTTGAATTGTGGACAAATTATTTTAGGGACCATCCTAAATCATGGGCACAGTTTTGTTTCTAACCATGAAAATGTAGTTCTGAAGACCTGACTTAAATCACTGCAACTGAATGATGCAAGAAGTACTTGCTGAAGAGCTGGTCTTTTATGCAGATTGATTTAAATGTTTTTGAGAAGGATGTTAGATATGCAATATCAGATTTTTAAAAAAAATCAGAATATCTACTGCACTTCACCTAGAACGTATTGACAATTCTGTTATTTCCTTTCTAAAAACATATTATCCTTATGAACTATTGTTTTCCAAATGAAGTAAGTCTCATCAAACTATCAAGCTATATAGCAATATGTGCATTTCAATAGGCTTTAGATGTTTCTAATTAACCACATTCATTAGACAAACTAAAAATCACAAGGATATTACTTTTCAATTCACTTAAAAATTAAATCTGAAATTTTCTGTGAAACAAATTAAATCTGAAGTTTTCTGTGAAACAAATTAAATCTGAATTTTTCTGTGAAACTTACCAGTGAGCCTATAAAGTAGGTGCCTGGCTACCTGCTCCTCACAGCCTCCACACATAGATATGATTAAAAGAAGGTACTAATCGCCTCAGTGTTTGAAACTACCCAAGAAAGAGAACAGGAACAGAATTACTTCGTTCTCTTTTTTTTCAGATGAGTACCTTCGGAAAAAAAGGAAGGAAGGGAGGGGAGAGGAAGCCAACAGCCCTTTGACTTCCTGCAAAAAAATAAGGAAACTCCAGATAGTCATCTTTCTCTCAGAAAAAAAAAGAGATTCATATGGAAACAACAAAAAAGGAAATTAGATTGGAGTTTGAACCTTCATTCCCAGCCCAGATTGGGGCACTGCTTGCTCACAGCAGTTCGTTATTTTTATAGAAAGTTAAGAGTTTATGCATAATCTAGTGACCAAAAAACATTTTAAAATTTTTTGTACCCATGTTATTAATAGTAAGCATTCATTTCAATCTCAGTTTTACATCAAAAGCTGAAGATCCTCATTTCAAATGATCAACATAATGATCAATTCAATAATGTACACTGAGAATATCATGGCATCAACAGGATCACTATCATTGTATAAAAAGAACATGTTTAATGTTTATAATTGCATTTATTGTGTTTTTTTTATTGATAATGAACAGTAATTTATGCTTATGGTAAGCTGCTCTTGCATTCACAAGTTACAGCAGAAGGAAAGGGAAATGGTAAATTTTACAATATTTAACTAATTATGACCTGGTGAAGTAAATATCATACCTTCAAATCAACATAAAAACACAAGATAAATTAAAGGCTTATTCAAAAATAAATTACATGGACATGGACAACACAAGTGATTTAGCATGTGCAACACCTACAAGTTTGCTGTGTTTGGTCCCCATGGCCATTTATTTCTAAAAATCATGCATAAAAATTAATTAATATTCAGCAGGCTTGCAGATTTCTAGATTTTATTTCATTACATATGTGTTCCAATAAATCACTGTTGAGTGAAACCATGCAATTTAGATACTAAAATGATCAATACACTTATTTACTTCTAATGTAAGAAAGTGCTCACGCTCCTTCAGCAGTTTCGTTGATGACAATTATGAATGAATCAGATAAGCAATTATCATTGTTCACATGAGAGTTTCCGCAGATTCTGGAAATCCAGGGCGGCACGTACAGTATGTTACAGGAGCTCAGCAGGTCCAGCAGCATCTATGGAGAGGAAGAAGCAGTCGACAATTCAGGCCGAGACCCTTCATCAGGATAGTTCAATGCCTTAAGGAAAAGGAAATGAAGATCTTGAGCACAGTAAAGAAGGCAGGTTTTGAAAGAAAGCCATAATGGGTGCAACAGTAAGTAACTTGACGATGTAAGGAATTGTTAGTTGTTCGTAGCACAGTAGTTAAGTTACTACACTAGTAATTTTAACATCTAGACTAACAGTCCAGGATCTGACCACACATCTCTCAATGGCAGTTCTGAAATCTGGAATAGCTAGTCTTAGTAAAAATGACAATAAATTTTGAATTGTTGCACTAATGTCCTACATGGGAAGAGATCTGGCACTTTTTCCTAATTGAAGTTATGTGTGACTCCAGATCCACCAACGCAATTGACTCCTAAATGACCTGGCAGACTGCTAAGTTTCACCATAACTATAATGTTCAATTAGAGCAATAGATCAGAAGACATGGGTGCAGAATTAGGCCATTTGCCTCATTGAGTCAGTTCCATTATTCCACCATGGCTGATTTACTATCCCTCTCAAGCCCAATCTCCTGCCTTCCTCCCATAACCTTTTAAACCCTTACTAATCACAAACCTATCAACACTTGCTTTAAATATACCCAGTGATTTGCCTCCACAGCTGTCTGTGGCAATGAATTCCACAGATTTACCATCCTCTGGCTAAATTAATTTCTCATCATCTCTGTTCTAAAAGGGGTTGAAACTGGCTGTGAAACTGGTCCTAGTCTCCCCACTATAGAAAATATCCTCTCCACATCCATTCAGTCTAGGCCTTTCACTATTCGATAGGTTTCAATGAAATCTCTTCCCCCAACCCTACCCCCCCCCCCCCACCCATTCTTCTAAACTCCAGCAAGTACAGGCCATCAAAAGCTCCTCATATGTTAACCTTTTCATTCCTGAACCCGTGAACACTATCTTTTTGCTCTCCTTTTACACCACATAGAACATAGAACAGTACAGCACAGAAACAGGCCTTTTGGCCCACAACCTTATGCTGAACCAGCAAATCAAAAACACCTAAGCACTAATCCCTCCTACCTACACAACATCCATATTCCTGCACCTTCCTTACATCCATGTGCCTATCCAAATGTCTCTTAAAAGCCTCTAGTGTATTTGCTTCTACCACCATACCAGGCAGCACATTCCAGGCATTCATGACACTGAGTGAAACCTTACCCCTCACATCTCTCTTGAACCTACCCCCTCTCACCTTCAATGCACACCCTCTGGTATTAGACAGTCCAACCCTGGGAAACAGATACTCCCTGTCTACTCTGTCTATGTCTCTCATAATCTTATAAACTTCTATCAGATCTCTCCTCAGCCTCCGGTGCTCCAGACAAAACAACTCAAGTTTATTCAGCCTCTCATGATAGCACATGCCCCCTAAACCAGGCAGCATCCTAGCAAAACTCTTCTACGCCCTCTCCAAAGCTTCAACAGTCTTCCTACAGTGGGGCAACCAGAACTGTATGCAATACTCCAGATATGGTCGGACCGGACCGGAGATTTATAAAGTTGCAACATAATCATGACTTTTGAACTCAGTGCCTTGACTAATTAAAGTAGTCTTTCCACAAGCTTTCTTAACCACCTTATCAACCTGTGTAGCCACTTTCAAGGAGCCATGAACTTGGATCCCATGATCTCTCTGCTCAACAGCACTTTTATGGAGCTTGCCCTTAGCAGTGTACAGTCTCCTTAAATTTGCCCTACCAAGGTGCAACACCTCACATTTATCTGGGTTAAACTCCATGTACCATCTCTCTATCATGCTGTATCCTTTGCCAGTCTTCTACACTATACACAACTCCACCAATCTTGATATCATCCACAAACTTACTAGTCCACCCGTCTACATTTTCATCCATTTATATACATCACAAACTGCAGAGGTCCCAGTATAGATCCCTGCGGAACACCATGAATTACAGACCTCCAGCTCAGATAAGACCCTTCAACCACCACCCTCTGTCTTCTATGTGCAAGCCAGTTCTGAATCCAAACAGTCAATTTACCACAGACCCCATGCATCTTAATCTTCTGGATTAACTTCCATGGAGGGACTTCATCAAATGCCTTACTAAAATCCATGTGGACAGCAACCCTCATCAATCTCTCTCGTCAACTTGTCAAAAAACTCAATCAAGTTGGTAAGACACAATCTGCCCCACACAAAAACAAAGTTGACTCTCCCTAATTAGGCAATAGGTTTCCAGATGCTTATATATGCTATCCCAAAGAATTTATATATCCCTATTTGCTCCACTTCCAGCACACAGCAACTGCAATATGTTTCATCTGAAATATAGACTGAGTTGCTCACCTAGTCTGCTCCAGCCCAAGCCTGAGATCTGCTGAAGAAGGCCAGGGGCAGCAGCAGGGAACAGTACCGGTTGGCAGGTTCTCCTCCCAGTTGTCCACCATCTTAATATAGAAGTATTTTTCTGTCTTCTCATTGTTCCTGGATCTAAATTCCAGAACTTGTCTCTCAATAGGCATTCTGGGAGTACATTCACCAGAACAACTGCAAAGATTCATGAAGATCACCACCATCATCTCAGGAGCACTTACTGTTGATTAATAAATACTGGCATTGCCAGCAACACCAATATCCCAAAAACTGAACACAGAACAATAAAACTCTGCTTCCAATTGCAGAGAGCTCTGTGTCACTAGTACAGAAGAAGGAAATGTCTTTGGATTGACCCAGTGCTTGTTTAAAAGATGGATTCCTAAATTCAAAGTTCAAATAAATTTATTATCAAAGTGACTGTATGGTACCATAGACTACCCGAGATTCATTATCTTCCCGGCAATCACAGTGGAACGAAGAAATACAATAGGATCAATGAAAAATGACACACAAAGGCTGACAAACAGCCAATGTGCATAAGAAGACAAACTGTGACAAAGAAAAAAATAGTAACCGCTGAGAAGTTTCTCCTGGTAGGTGCTTGTGATACAAAGGCTTGACCTCTACTTTTGGATTTCATTCAGCAGTCCCAACATTTACCAAACAGTATACAATCCCACTTTTTAAAGCTCTTCACTTTCCTGCTTCTCAGTTGACAGAATGACCACAGCTTTCCTTGGACAAACTTCAGGCTTATTCCTAATGAAGGTTATATTCCTTTCGCGCTATCTGAATGGCGCGGGTTAGCAGAGCTCTGAGAAGCTGACTCAGATGTTCACATGAGTCACAACAGGTTGCTATGCAAGCACTGAAATTAATTAGCAAACCTAGCAGAATTTTATAAGACAGAAAGGGGAGGCTCACGAGCATTTGGAATTCTTATCTCCAAGAGGAAGTGAAAGTAGTTTATTGAATATTTTTAAGGCAGGACTATATGGATATGTGATAAGCAGAGGGATTAAGGACTAATCCAAAAATTGGGATTGGTTTATTATCATGCCATACACCAATACAGAGTGAAAAGATTTTCAGGTCATTCACGCAGATCATGCATCAAGGTAGAGGAAAGGAAACAGAATGAAGAATGTCATGTCACAGTAAAAGGGAAAGTGCAGTAGACAAATAAAATGCAAAGCCTACGCTAAGGCAGATTGGGAGATCAGGAGTTTATGAGTCCATCATTTAACGTATGAAGATCAAGAATAGATGGGAAGATAGAGTGATGTAACATTCAAAATCAGCCACAATCTTATAAACCAGTAAATTTGGTTAATGGGTGGAGAGGCCTGCTCCTGCTTCTGGCTTTTATATTCACATGCATGTTTGTATGAATTAAATCCTCAAATACTGTGCATCAAACACTGAACAAATGGAATTTTTGGAGCATTGCTTGGGAAATTCAAGTGTTCAAATGCAACATGGTATAAATTGGAGCATTTCTTATACTCAGAGAAAATTAGTTTAAAACATGGCTGGACTATTTAAAGTTTGACCATTTCTGGATAACAACGTTCCAATATTAGTTTACGTGGGGTTAAAGGTATTCTTCTTGGCTATTTTCCCTCTCACCTGTTATTCCTGCTCTTTTAATCTTTCCTCTCATACTTCCTCAATTGTCTTCCTTCCTTTCTATTTCCTCTTTCTATTCTTCTCTGACCCCCTTCCTCTGATTTGCCTTGTTGTCTGAAATCCAGCAAAGTACAGTTATGTCATCTGTAAACTTGTAATGAAGTTAAGGCAGAATCTGGTCATACATTTGTGAGTTTATAGGGGATAAAGTAAGGGAATGAGAAGGTACCCTTAGAGAGCACCTGTTTTGAGGATAATCATAGCTTCAGGAAGTGGGGTGGAGTACACACCACTGTCTCTATCAGTGGTGCTGACATGTAGGTTGCTGAGGGCTTCATGTCCCTAGGTATAAATATTACAACAATTTGGTCTGCTCCAGCCAAAAAGTTCAAAGGTCAAAGTAAATTTGTTATCAAAGTACATATATGTCACCATACACAACCCTGAGATTCATTTTCTTGCGGGCATTCACAGTAAATGCAAGAAACACAACAGAGTCAATGAAAGACAGCACACAGACAACACCAATGCACAAATACAAAAAGAAAGAGAAATGAAGAAATAATAACAATAACAATAATAATAATAATTAATAAGCAATAAAGATGGAGAACATGAGATGCAGAAGTCTTGAAAATGAGTCCATAGGTTGTGGGAGTGATTCAGTGATGGGGTGAATGAGGTTGGATGAAGTTACCCCCTTTGGTTCAAGAGTCTGATGGTTCAGGAGTAATAACTGTTCCTAGACCTGCTGGTGTGGGTCCTAAGGCTCCTGTACTTTCTTCCTGACGGCAGCAGCGAGAACAGAGGATGACCTGGATGATGGAGGTCCTTGATGATGGATGCTGCTTTCCTGTGACAGCATTCTGTGCAGATGTGCTTAATGTTGGGGAGGGCTTTGCCCAAGATGGACAGGGCAGTATCCACAACTTTTTGAAAGTGTTTCTGTATAAGGGCATTGGTGTTTCCATACCAAACCATGATGCAACCAGTCAGTTTGGTCTCCACCGCACCCTGTAAAAGTTTGTCAAAGTTTCAGATGACATGCTGAAACTTTGCAAACTGCTAAGAAAGTAGAGACGCTGCGTTGCTTTTTTTTTGTAATGGCGCTTATGTGTTGGACCCAGGACAGATCCTCTGAAATGATAACACTGAGGAATTAAATACACTGTTGTGTATTTAATATTTCAGTGATATTTGAGGAATATTGTTAATATATTGTTTGATTAAGCATTCTTTGTTGCTTATATAATGTATTGTAGGCTGTCTGTAAAAGTATGTAAATAGTATACATCATCACAACACTGCATGATACATGCCACCTTGCTTAAAGTAAAGATGAACAGAGACACACCTTCCCAGCTCTCTTGTTTTCCCTTCAATTAGTTTTATGTTTTGGAGTTACAAAACATAACAGTGGTGACAAGGTACTTGTAAAATGAATCTGGAACAACTACCTTACTTGTTGAAGCACAGTGAGATGTTCAAGTTTAAACAAAAAAAAATTTCTTCAGAACAGCATGTTTTCTTTTCAAAAAGAAAGGTGATTGAGTAACAGAAAGGTAGAAATTGCAAGTGGTCGCTGGTTCATAATGCATTCTGAGTGATAATAATCATAAAAAAGCAGCAGAAATGGCTGGCTACATTGGAAAGATTGATGTGCTTGATTGATAAAAGTTAATTGGAATGTATTTTAAAGCAAATAAAATAGCCAATCAGAAAAGAGTACCAGTTTTGCTGAGTGCATTGGGTTTAATGGCATACTGCTTACTTCAAAGTTTTAAATGCTTCAGATAAACCAGCTGAAATAAGCTTTGCTAAAATCATGAAAGTATTGCAGGAGCAATTGGAAACAAAGCCATTGTTGATAGCAGTCTGCTGTAGGTTGCATAAGGGGAATCAAAAGGAAGGGAAGTTCATTTCAGCGTACATGGCTGAAATGAAGCCGTTGTCTGAGCATTGTCAGTTCAAAAATGGGCTTAATGATCACTGAAAGATCATTTAGCTTATGGAATCCTAGAAGGAAGTATTCAAAAATAGCTCATAACTGAAACACAACTTACATTTAAAAGAGCAGTTCAAATAGTTTTATTGATGGAAACAGGGACATAATTGAGTTGCAATGAGGAATGAAAATGAACATAAACAGAATTATAATGTATCAACAGAAATTAACGTGGCTGTACAAATTGTGTTACCATTGTGGCAGGGGCTCACATAATGATGGGAGTGACACAGGACTGGGTAGCCTTGTGATTTGCATTGTGAAAACTAATAATAGACAAGCATTTGGCTTACACCAGAAGTAAGTGGCAAATTAATTAAAATGGAATTGGTCACTGGCTCGGCTGTTTCAAAGCAGTGTGAGGTAGCTTTCAAAAAGGTAAAGGAAATGGTGACATCGGACACTGTACTCATACATTATGATCAACATTGTCCAGTGAAGCTTGCCTGTGATGTCTCGCCCTATGACATAGGTGCAGTAGAGTCACATGTTCTGAGTGATGGAAGCAAGTGCCCTTTCCCTTACCAGCTGAGAAAAATTATGGACAGATTTACAGAGAGGCCTTGAGACTTCTTTTGGGATATAAACATTTTGACTGGTACTTGTACGGGAGAGAGTTTACACTCATTACTGATCATCAACCACTGGTGTCCATTTTCCATCCACAAAAGGGTGTTCCTCTAACAGCAGTAGCACAGATGCAGGGTTCGGCTCTGCTTCTTGGACGACTCAATTACAAGGTTGAATTCAAGTGGATGACTAATCATGGAAATGCTGATGGATTGTCACATTTACCCTTGGAAAAGGAAATACTGGAAAAATTTACAAAAAAGGCCACTCTTTTTGACGTATTCTCCATAATGCACATTGAAAGTCTCCTTTTTACAGCAGAGTTGATCCAAAGGGAAATTAGAAAAGACTTCACGCTGTCTCAGGTCTACAAGGCCATCCAAAACGGCTGGAATGTTCAGCAGAAATCCTAGTCCTCCATTCTTATCAGCACCAGGATGAACTTGCCCTTGACGAGGGTTGCCTTATGTGGGGATTGAGAGTTGCTGTACCCTTCCAGCTGAGGGCTAAAGTGTCAGAGGAGCTACATGCCAGCCATCTAGGCAAGTGTTGGCTCAAAGTTTTGTCTGCTGATCTGGGATAGATCAGTAGATCGAGCAGCTTGCTATGCATTGTTTGGGATGCTAACACATCCAGAAGATGCCAAGAGCAGTGCCTTTCTATACCTGGGAATGGCCTGCATTGCCCTGGCACAGGATTCATGTAGACTTTGCTAGATCATTCAAGGGCACAAATTTCTTGGTAGCAGTGGGTGCAGCTACGAAGTGACCATAAGTGTTCTCAATCGCCTCTGACAGCCTCACACACTGCTGATGTGTTGAGAAGCCTCTTCTCAAGGACTGGTGTTCCAGAACACTTAGTCAGTGACAATGGACCACAGTTTGTTGGGGAACAGCTTCAGTTATTCCTGGAAATGAATGGAATAGGACATATTGCATCTGCACCGTACTACCCGGCTACAAATGGTCTGTTGGAAAGGTTTGTCCAGAGTCTAAAGAACATACGGCGAGCAATGTCAGCAGAACACACTGCACTGACACCGATTCAGAAGATTTCCAATTTCATCTTGCATCTTGCAATGAAGCACATTCCACAACCAACAACTCACCACCTAAACTGCTCCTGGGTTGTCCCTTGTGTTCACATTTGGTTCTCCTCAAACCCAATCTCAGAAGGAGTATGCAGGACAAGTTGAATGCTCCTTAAACAAGGAGCTTTGACCTCTCACTCCTGGACAAACAGTCCTGCTGAGAGACTGCAGAGGTGATCAACAGTGGCTACTCACAAAGGTTAGGGACTGAACAGGACCACTTTCCTATGCAGTGGAGATTGTGTCTGATGTCATTTAGAGACAACACGTTGATCAGTTGAGGAGAGCAGAGTCAATTGTTGGAGGAGAAAGGTGTCCAGAGCTGTCAGACCCACTTCCTGAAGTCACAGAGTCAACTCCTACAACCAGCATGGAGGAGGCCGCAGAACCTGAGTTTCAAAGCCACAAGTCTCTCCTGCCAAGCGGAGTGGTTCCCCCTTGTCAAAAAAGACCAAGAATAAGAAACCATCCACAGCTTAAGAAACAAACTGTGGCTCATATTCCTGGCTCTCCTGTTTTCCTTTAAAATTAGTTTTATGTTTTGGAGTGTCAAAACATAACATTCACCTCTGGTCCCCTGATGGATCTCTGGTTTCCTCCTCCTGAAGTCAATAGTCATCTCCTTGGTCTTGCTGGCATTGAGTTGGATGTTGTGGCACCACTCAGCCAGATTTTCCATTTCCCTCCTATTTGCTGATTTGTCACCACCTTTGCTTGAGCCAAAGACAATAGTGTCATCAGCAAACTTAGTTTGCCTTTGGAGCTTACAGTCAAAAGTCTAACGTGAGTAAAGCAGGCAGCAAAGTGCACAGCTTCGTGGTGCATCTGTGCCGGGAAAGACTGTGGAGGAGATGAACACTCTGGCTAAGGAATCAAATCAATGCTTCTACTTCCTCAAGAGGTAAGGAACTTGGCATGTCCCCAGTGATCCTTACCAAGTTTTGCAGATGCACCATAGAGAGCATTACATTTGCATCACAATTTGCTGAGGCATCTGCTCTACCCAAGATCACAAGAATTGCAGAGTTGTGAGTGCAACCAGTCCATCGTGAAAACCAGCCTCTAGAGCAGTGGTTCCCAACGTGGGGTGTACACCCCACAGGGGGGTAATTTGATTTTTAAGGGGGGCAATTCGAGAATGAGTTATTAACGGTGAATTTTTTCTAGTAAGTCTGTGTGAGTATGAGTGTGTGTGCGAGTTAATACATATGTGTATATACAGTATGCATACATAAAAATACTTGTGTGTATGTACATCTGTAATTGCGTATGTACTGTATATATAGTGTATCACCATCATTACAACCGTCAAATGGCTTTCATAATTAAATTAATGAATTGACTGATGTAGGAAGGAACGAATGAACAAGTCCAAACGTGTAAGAAACTCGTACGAGGTCGCGCCAATGCTGCTTTTTGCAGTAGCTTTCGGTTCTTGGTGGTGTGAAGGTGTGTACATTGTGTCATCTCTTTTAAACGGTGTAGCTGTCTTTGTATGCTGTAGAAACGAATTGGCATTGTTTTATTTATTTATTATTATTATTATTATTTTAATATCACTTAATGTTCTTTTTTTACAATTTCTTAGTAATTTCTTCCTCAGAACTTTAACAGTCCTTTGGTTTTTTTATTTTTCTCTTTCATGAATGCCATGTTCTTTGGAAGCTTGTTTAAACCAAGTTAATGGTCTTTTAGGCTTCCTCCAGGTGAACAGGAGTTCACTTTTTGAATAATAAGAATTATATATCACCACAGGGGGCATCAGGATTTTAGAGGTGATTAGGTGGGGCATGGCCAAAAAAAGGTTGGGAACCACTGCTCTAGAGCCTCCGTTGACTTTGTCTATATCTCCCCCGCCTCAAGACAGCAGCCAACATAAACATGTCACTGTCATTTTATGTTCTCCACTCTCTCATTGGATAGAAAATACAAGACCTTGACAGCATGGTACAAAAGACATAAGAACAGCTTACGTTGCGCTGTCATTGGACTCTTGAATGGACATCAAATCAATTCTTGATCTCTCAATCTATTATGACATGGTGTTGTACTTCATTTATCTACTTGCATTACACCTCATCTGTAACTGCAACACTATCTGCTTTCTCTATTTCCTTTGCTTCTTTGATGTACAGTACTTATGTACAGCATAGGTTGTTTTGATGAATACAAACACTTTTCACTGTATCTTGAGATGTGTGAAAAAAATAATAAATTAACCTCTTGCCAGATTACTTTAAACTGATTCCCTCTGATTTATAATGTCTCTGCAAAGGATTTTTTAACTATCTACCATGCCTCTGTTTCTGCTAATTTTGTATTCCTTGATCAGGTCCGCCCCCTTAACCTCCTCCACTTCAAGCAAAGCAAACTCAACCTCTACAGTCTCACCTCAAAACTGGAACACTCCCAGGTTATGTTCTGGTGAATATCCTCTACACCCTCTTATAGAGTTTCAATCAGAACTACATCTAGTTTGAAGAAGCTAGACATTTCCAATAGATTTTAGAAGAGTGAGAGATGACTTAGTTCAAACATAGAAGATTCTGAGTCACAGTATTTTGACAGGGAAGATGCGGAGAGGATGCTTTATCTTTTAATCTAAAACTTGGGGGGAGTTGTGGTCACAGTTTAAAAGAAGGGTTTTAAAATAAAGCTGTGTTCTAACCAATATTTTCCTGTTGAGTAGTTGACTGTGCATGAAGGCAGCATTGACCAGCTGAACTGTAGGATCTGTTTCTATGACTTGTCATTTGTCATATACAATAGACTCTAGATTTATGAGAAAAGTAACTCACAAATATTAACAATGTAAGGAAGTCACAACCTATATCACCATCATTGATGCTTTCTTTAAATTGACCCTTGGCAATTAAGGTCAAGTTTCATCTCATGCAGATCTTTGTTCTTTGAGAGCACTTATATCTTTTTTATAAAGGGAACCAGTTGATAAATGTCTCAGTTTTGCAAAGCTCAGTGAATAGCTAGACTTGAGCTCTGACTGAGAGATATAGACTGCTAGAATACGGAGCAGCAAGCTAACTGCAGGAAGAGGAACATACAAAAAGCTGGAGGAACCCAACCGGTCAGGCTGTATCCAGGGGGGAACGGGACAGTCAGTGTTTTAGATTCAGACCCTTCAGCTGGATTGGACTATTTACTGATGGGACAACTACCATTCCAACATCTCTACCCACTTCACTCACTCCAACCTCACCTCCTGCACTCTCTCTGTACCAATCCCAACCTTTTTCAATTTCCTCAGGCTTTTTGTCTGTTGCTCTAGTTTCCAGCATCTGCAGCCCTTGCATCTCCAGTCTGCACCCATGGGGGAAAGGACTTTTTGATATTTTAGGTCAAAACTGTACATTGGAATTGGGGTTGGGTTTCAACCCAAACTGTCAACATTTCTTTTCCTCCACAGATGCTGCTCAACTCACTGAGTTTCTCCAGCTGCTTGCTTGCTTCTCCAACCTTCATGAACTGATAGCTGAAAATTAGTCATTGTTCAATTGCTTCCCCTTCCCCGATGGATGAAACATTTCCATCAGAGTCTTTTCAGCTTTCGGTTAATCTGATCCTCAAGCATAGTTTCCTCTCTTACTGAGAAATGAGCCAAGTTTGAGTCATTAGTGGACAAATTGTTGTGCATGTGTAGAAAGATGTTACAAGTGAGATTCATGAAAAATTGAGGCTCAAAGAGAGCCAAATATTTTTATCAATCCAACATGCCGTGAAATATCTAGGAATCCATAAACAAACAAAAATAGTCTTAATGATCCAGATTTCCGGTCCTGTACTGTATACCTGCAACCAGTAAAGGGGAGATAAATTATGTTGAACTTATTTTAATGGTAACAAATCTCAGTTCTATAAACGTTTCCCCACATCTACTGAAGATGTGACTGCACTCAGTTAAAGTTTTCAATGGATAAATGAATATTTTTGAAGGAATTTTCGTTGATATTGGACAGTCAGGAAGGAATTTCTCAATTAGAGGGAGTGCCTATTAAACAATAGAGCTGAACTGGCTTGCCTTGGAAATAAAAATAGTCTCAAAACTATTTACCTTATTATTAACATTGACTTGAAAACCCATGGGAAACTCATTGTGTTTCTTCATAAACCAAAATGCTGATTTTAAAGAGGAGCAAAATGATTGCACTCCTGTCACAGGGTTTCCTTCTAAATGGCCATCTTTCAAGAAAACAAGAGATCTTATGATGCAACTGAGGACAGATAGATACTGCAGCTGAAGTCAGATTTTCAGTTGTCTATTACTTTAACTCAGAATCCCATTCCACTTGACTTTTCTATCTGTTGCCTCCTTCACCGTTGCAATGAAGTGCAACGTAAGTCCAAGCAACAACATCTCATCTTCCCTTTGATCATGTTGTTGCCTTTCAGACTCAATATTGAATTCTCTAACTGTAGCTAACGCACTCTCTCTTTTGTTCTGTATCAGTACTGACCATTTCTGCCTGACTTCATTTTGGGTCAGTTTTACTTATTTGATTTTCATGGTCTGGTTTAGAGTCATAGAAAAGTACAGCAGAGAAACAGTCCCTTTTGGCCCATCTAGTCTGTTCTGAACCATTTGAACTGCCTACGTATCGATCTGGACCATAGTCCTCCATACCCCTACTTTCTATCCGAAGTTCTATTACATTTTGAAATTGAGCTTGCACTGGCAGCTCATTCCACACTCTCACAGCCTATGTTTCCCTTAAACCTTTCACCTTTAACCCTTAACCCATGACCTCCAGTTGTAGTCCCACCCAACCTCAGTGGAAAAAAACCTGCTTGCATTTACTGTATCCATACCCCTCATAATATTGTATACCCTTATCTAATCTGCCTTCAACATTCTACGTTCCAAGGAATAAAGTCCTAACCTATTCAATCTTTCCTTATAACACGGATCCTACTGTCCTGGCAACATCCGTGTAAATTTTCTCTGTACTCTTTCAACCTTATTTACATCTTTCCTGTAGGTAGGTGACCAAAATTGCACACCATACTCCAAATTAGGCCTCATCCATGTCTTATACAACTTCAACACAACGTCTCATCTCCTGTACTCAGTACTCTGATTTATGGAGTCCAACATGCTAAAAGCTTTATTTACCATGTTATCCATCTATGACACCACTTTCAGTGAATTATGGATCTGTATTCCCAGATCCCTTCGTTCTACCACACTCCTCAGTGCCCTACCGCGCACTGTGTAAGACCTACCCTGGTTGGTCCTACCGAAGTGCAACATCTTACACTTGTCTGTGTTAAGTTCCAACTGCTCCAGATCCCACTGCAAACATGATCGTCTTCCTTGCATCCACTGCATCCCCAGACTTGGTGCCATCTGCAAATTTGCTGATCCAATCTACCACATTATCATCCAGACTACTGGTGCAGATGACAAACAGCAATGGAGCCAGCACCGAACCCTGCAGCACTCCACTAGTCACAGGCCCCCAGTCAGAGAGACAACCCCCTACTACGACTCTCTGCCTTCTCCCACAAAGCCAATGTCTAATCCAATTTGCTGGGCATGTTCCTAAAACTTGCTATTTGCAACACATTGCAGATTTAATATAAACTGAGCCTTTATTCCGTTTGGGGCCACCCTACCATTCCTTCCACATCTTCTCTCCTTCAGAAAACAAACTTGGTTTTCCCTTTTCCTCATTCATGACAAGAGTCCTGTACATGAAATATTGATTCAGTGCCTTTGCCTTCTTGCCTGACCTGCTGAGCAATTCTGCATTAACTTCTGCAGTTTAAAAAAATTTTTTTACAGGAAATGTCGATACTTGCTTGTGACTAATGGACTATTGATTATAAATTAGAAACAACCGCTAGGGCAATCTATGCTAGCTTTAACTGAGATTGGAGTGTAGTTTAGCTGCATGCACAATATACGTGGAAGCATCACTTAGTGCTACAGTCACACCCACTTATTCCATGCTGCTGAAGATCCGGTTATATTCTATTTTCAGGGCAGTGTCATTACCCTCCTCCCCTGCAGTTTTTCTGATTGTCTTTTTGTTTTATCCCAGTAAAACTTACGGACAGGAAAGCTCCTTCTCTGGTAATCTGATTGGGAAATGTGTCTGAATGACCTGTGCTTCAGCTTCCATTCCCTCCTGCTCTTGCAGGAAATACTTGTTCTCTGCTTGGCAATGTTCTTGATCCCTTGCCAAAATCTAAAACTTACGTTGGGAATCAAGCCCAAAAATCTTGAGTTGTACAGTTCCACTGTATTGGTTTGATAAGTGAACTTGTCGTATCACCAGGTGAGATGTTTATACTCAAAACAGCTAGTGATGATGCAAATACTGTTTTTAAAATGTCATATTCTCCATAGCGGCATCAACCATTCCCTATCATAAATGTGATTCCATGATGGCTATAAAGTGCATGCTTCTAAGAATTGCACAATATGTATTGTTCCCATCCTGTGTCTATTTAGACCATCAGACATCACAGCAGGATTAGACCATTTGGCATATTGAGTCTGAAACGCCATTCCATCATGGCAGATCTGTTATCCCTCTCAACCCCATTTTCATGGCTTGTCCCCATTTCCTTTGACATCGGAGCTGATTATCTGTTATTTGTGAAGTGGGGTGCCGTGCGCAATCATAATCGATTGAAAATGGACGTGGGAGCACGGAGGAACATCGGGAAATCTCCAGGAAGACCTTCTTTGTTGCTGCTGCTGCTGTGAGGTCTGGAACTCTGCTGGGAAGAACAGGCCCCCAGTCCTCGGGGTCACGTTAATACGCTCGGCAGAGGATGGTGCTGGGAGAAGCTGTACCGGAGGGGATGGTCGTTGGCTCGGAGGTTTAATGGACTCGGAGTCTGCAGCGGTCATGTCGCTTTCGGTGTGTGCTGCGTCTGCGAGGCTGAGTCAGGCGGCGCCGTGGAAGTCCATAGCGGGGGTCTTCCCTTCTGCCGCTGGTGTGGGATGGCGAGTCTGTCGGGACCCTGGAGACTTGTGGAAACTGTGTGGTGATTTCTTTTGAACTTATAGTCCTTTAACATCTTTGGACTATTTTTACTGTGCCCATGGTCTGTTTTTTATCACTTATGCTATTGTTTGCACTGTTGTAACTATGTGGTTTTGTGCAGGCCTTGTTGCTTTAGCTTTTGGTCTTGTTTGTCTGGTGGATTTGGAGCTCCTTTCCGGGGAACACACTAAAATGGTAGCGCGATATTAATACGCCGCAGCAGCCTCTCCTGGCTCTGGATTGGGGATTGCCAAACGTTATGTGGATTTTCTAGTGTAGTCTGTTTTGTCATATGCTTTTGTGATATCATTCTGGAGGAACGTTGTCTCATTTTTTAACTGCATTGCATTTGTGGTTTCTAAATGACAATAAACAGAATCTGAATCTGAATCTTACCAATCAAGAACCTATTAATCTCCATTTTAAATATACCTAATGATTTGGCCTCCGCAGCCGTCTATGCAGTGAATTCTGCAGATTCACTACCCTTTGTCTAAAGAAATTTCTTCTCATCTCTGTTTACAGGATCATCCTTGTATTCTAAGGCTGTGGTCCTAGACACCCCCCACCCCCAGAGGAAACATCCACTCCACATCCACTCAGTTTATTACTTCATTTAATAACTTTGCTTCAAACAGATTCTCTCCTGTCTCAAGATAACTCACAAGCCAATTCTCATCAGGTTTCTACAGTAAAAAATGGTACTGACAAAGTAGTAACAGGTCATTGCAGAGAAAAGCATCTCTCACTAAACTTGATGCAAACTTAATTCAAATGTTGCGCTTCCACACCATTCTGCAGATATAGCTCTCATTGGGACCAAGATCAAGTGGATAACTAGCATCTGGGAGTTAGAAAGCATTCCTCCTGTAACAAGTAGTGTATGTGCGTATCATGTAATATAGGCACTCAATCCTTGTGCACTGAGGGAAATGCCGGACAAACAACACTCAGAGTTTGGACTTAATGGATCAAGTATTGGGAATATGTACCTGTTAGCAAATCTGTCCAAACTCTCATAGCTCTATTATTGTCAATCCACATGAGGCATTTTCTGATGGAACAGAATTCAGAAAAGTATCACTGAAATGAATGGTAACTTCAGTGTAATCAACAACCCTTTTCCTATATATATCTCTGTGTGTGTGTGTGTGTATACATACACATGTGCATGCACACAAGCACACACTAACCACACTCATGTATTTTTATGTATAGTCTTAATATGCATAATGATTACGAGTGAATGGAGTCTACCGTAGTTGTCTCCCAACCCAACATTATGTAACTGTTAGAACTTAGTGAACTTAGTTCTATAAATATTGCTAAGTGATATTTTGTAAGTGTATATGATGACATATATGTATTTTGATAATAAATGTACTTTGAAATTTGATAGGTAAAATGGCTGGGAAGTAACTGCTTCTGGGTATCTAACGTTGCTCCACATTAACACAATCAACAGAGGATAAGATGATGTCCTGTCCTTTCAATTGCCTGTAGGATTATACTGCTCAGACTTGTCATTTCTTATCACTTTTGCTACTGACTTAACTTCGCCTCAGCAAAAAGCTTGAATTTTAAGCCTTTTATTAGTTCAGAATTAATGATCATGCATGGCTTGCCCATATCTGCGCTTGTGGTTTGATCAACTGACACAGGAAACTACAGTTTTTTTGAGGACTTTACTGCGCCGATATCAGGTCTTAACCAAATAATAACAATTTATATTAGGGGACTAATTTGCCTTTCTGTCTTGATCGTGATGGATTCACTGAAGGGTTTCGGCTCGAAATGTTGACTGTAGTTTTTTTCCATAGTTGCTGCCTGGCCTGCTGAGTTCCTCCAGCATTTTCTGCGTGGTGCTCGGATTTCCAGCATCTGCAGCTTTTCCCTTGTTTGTCGATAGTGATGGTGCTAAGTGCATTTCTTAATAGCACTTGTGTCAGGAGCATCATTTGTCATATGTGGATGCTGCTTTTGTATTAAAATAAGAATTGGACTAAGACTTGATTATGAATAATATTTATCTGTAAGTCAAAGTTATTAATTTAACAACAGAGTATTTTAATAGAAAATTGCATTAATCAAGTTGTTTAAAAGGACAAGTGGCCTTGGTTATTATGTAGTTTATGAACTACCTTCCCCATTACTGTATGATGATCACTCTGATGCTGACACAGTGCTTTTGTTGCCATACTTTCAAAGACTTTGCACCTGGGAATTGGTGTGCGTGAGCTCCTGGCAGGACAGTTCCAGACACTGTCCCATTCATATATCATAACATTAACCAATCCTTACCAAGATGGAGAAGGGTACCCTTTACTAATGGAGTGGTGCGATGCTTTGGCACTACTGCTTCACAGTGAGTTCTCTGTTCGTGTTCATCCAAAAGCCATCTTTGTTTGAATCAGTTACAAAGTCTACCAGTAGGCGGATTCCCTTTTTGTACTGCATTAATTTTATTCTCACTCGAGCTGCAGCACTATCAAGTAGGTACAGAGTATGCCAGTGAATCTGTCTCTGTCATTCATTATGATCATGACTGATGCCCTCTCGGTCTCAAAGTCACTTTCCTGCTCCCTCTCCGTACTCTAGATTCCCTTGTGCAGTGCCCTCACCGGGCTTGTTTGGAAATTTGGCTCATGAACCTGTCCTGCTAACAGGCATGGGCTCAGTGGTGAGAACAATCAACAATAGGGGGCTAGGGTCAGTATGATTTGGGGTTCAACCAAACAGGATCGGCATGATGTTCTGATTAAAGTAACCTTGATTTGAACAAATTCTGAGTAAATACTGCCCATACACAATTGTTGGTTGGCAAGAAATAACAAATCGTACACCGCATAAAGGAAGTATATTCACAAATTTCAACTTCATTGAACAGTTGGTAGGAAAAAGCAAAGGGAAAGAATAAAAGGGCCCATTCCAGTCTAAACGTGCACATTGTTGGAGCTCGTCTTGAAGTTGTCTTTTTACTCACACGCTGAGCCCATGGTCTACGTGAAAGCACACACCATATTCCGAACATCGCTCGACATCCATCTCAGACAAACTGGCTCTCTCTCGGAGTACTGGCCTTACTTCTTTGGAGCCATTTATCTACACAAAGCACCTGGTGCACCAGGGATGCTCCTTCCCATGGCATCCTCAGCCATCATCCGTCCTGTCCTCTCTGCAGCCCCACAAAAAGATCACGAACCTCTCCAGCATCCATCACATATCTCTCTCTCTCCACCCAGTGTTCTCTAGAACGTTCTCTCAACTCCTCCATCCAGATTGGCTGGCATAACATTGCTTTATCTTTATCTTCAGTCGAAATCCAAACATGCTATTAGCAGGACACACTCTTCTACAGAAACCTACTAAATGAAGTATCCTACAGCATTGGCAGCAAAAATTTTAACCAGGGCATTACATTCTCCCCCTATCAAATTTAGTCATGTCCTTATGATTTTGAAATTTATCAAACATTATTAATAGCACAGTATTCAAATTAATGTTGTGATTTCAAGACCCCCAATCCATTTGTAAATGGAAGTAGCATATCTTACCATGGGAATGAGCATACCTGTAACACATCCTTTCCCAGATGCATCCTTTGCCAGCCTTGCTTGGGGTTTCCTGAATCTCTGAGACCTTATCTCACCTTCAGCTAAACCCACTCCTGGTGACCCTTCCTGTCTACTAGAGGGTGCCTACCCCGTCCATCACTCATATCTTCCAGCAGCTTAGGTCCATAACTGAACCTAGCTTCCTTCAGTTTAAGCAGGTACTGCAGAACACCAACTTCCACCGGTGCTAACCAGCAAGACCTCTCTTGGAAAGGGATTTTCTCAGTGTGGCAAGTACTCTTGGAGCAAACAACATCAGACTCGTCAGTAGAAAAGGCATCTTTGCATTCCAACATCTTCTCAGTTAATCTCCTTTTCCATTCCTTGGCCATCAGTGAGTCACCAAATTTGCATGACTTCAGTGTCAAATTCTTTGATCAAAGAGACTGTTTCTCTTCCATTTCCCCAGGAAAAAATTTGTACTTAGTGTCCTGACTGATGGTAGCCAGTGTGCTAAATGCTTTTTTCACCTCCTAGTGATGCCATTTTCAACAAACTATGCATACATTCTCCTAGGTCTCCCTGCACGATCATAGTGCCCTATCCTAGCTTAAGTACTCTGCTGGTTTGACTTTCCAAAATGCATCACCTCACACTTATTTGTTTTGAAATCCATTTGCCACTTCTGACCCACCCTTGTAATCTGTGATAACCTTTTGCAACATTAGCAACACTTCCTGACTTTCTGTCATCTACCAGCTTATTCATCAAGCTTTGTGCATTTGCGTCCAAATCATTTATAAAAATAATAAATAACAAAGATCCTAACATTGACCACTCTGACATATCACTAATCACCTAACTCCATTCTGAGAAACAATCTCCAACAACCACACTCTGCTTCCTACCTCCCAGGCAATTTTGAATCAACCCTAACTAGCTCTCCCTGGCTTCCATGTATCAAACCTTCCAGACCAGCCTACCATATGGCACCTTGTCAAAGGCCTTTCTAATATTTATTAGACAATATCTACAACCCTACCCTCATCTATCTTTTTGGTTGACTCTTCAAAAAATGAATTTTCTCCAAAACATTTCCACTTTTTTGAGCAGCCATGATTTTCTCTTCAGTAAATACCAAAAATTCCACCTGTTTCCAGCGGCTCAGGACATAGGCAGTCCTCCTGATCTCTAAGATGACCTACTCTCTCCCTGGCCGCTCAATATCTACTCTTAATATTTCTATAGAGCCTCCTGGGATCTTCCTTAACCTTACTTGCCAGGCACAGCTCATATCCCCTCTTTGCCCTCCTGATTTGCCTCTTGAGTGTATCTGGAATCTTTTTATAATCAACAAGGGATTCACTTATTCCTGACCTCCAAAATCTAGAGCCTCAATATCTCTCATCAGTCGAGGTGCCAGATTTGCCCTTTCACCTTAACAGGGACATGCTGCCCCTGCATTCTTAATACCACACGTATTAATACCAAAGCTCCCCACGTGTCACTTCTTTTCCTTTTTCCTTCAAACAGGCCTACCCAATCAGCCTCTGTCGTACTTTTCAAAGCTCCCTACTGCCACTCAATTTTTATGTTTCAGTAAGTTCATCTCTCATTTTTTAAACCCCATTCTCCACTGTATTCCTAACCTGGTCAGCCTTTCTTAATGTTCATCTCAAGGATTAGCTTCATGAACTTTCTCTGCATCTCTTTCAATGCAACATATCACACCGTGCAGAGACTAAAACTGCAGGCTGGTGCTCCAGGTTTGATCTCATCAGCACCCTGTCAAGCTGCATCAAAACTTCCTTCCCCAGCTCTTTGCAATAAAGGCCAACATAACTTTAGCCTTCCTGATCAGTGGCTGTACCTGCATGCTTCATGTACTTGGATCCCAGCATCCCCCTGTAGCCTAACGCCTTTACCAATTAAGAACCTATGAATCTCTGCCTTAACTATACATAATGACTTGGTCTCTGCAGTTCTTCATGAAAATGAATTCCACTTTCACCACACTCTGGCTGAAGAGATTTCCTTATTTTTGGAAACATCCCCTCCACTCTAACCAGGCCTTTCTTGCCACTTACTGAATCTATCACTATCCCATTACAGACTCTTTGAGTTCTCCTTGCAATTTACTTCCTTTCCTGGTCTCATAAGCAAATTTAGCCATTGTATACCTGGCACTTTTATCCTAGGCTGAGGTCTCAAACAGACTCCTGAGGCACCCTACTAGTTACTGATTGTCAATATGGAAGTGATTCCAGTCTGGTCAAGATGGTGCCAAGCTATGGCCTCCATTGAGGTCGTGGCTCAGACTTAATTTTCTCGAGATTTGTATGTTTGGTTTTGGGAACAGAGAGGGGAGTTAAATGGCCAGTTAGAGTTTAGGGACACGGATGAGGGGGAATTAGAGGTCAGGCCGGAGTCAAGGACCCTGCACTACTCATTCAAAGGCCAGCAATATGGATGTGTAACGAAGGACATCCGAAGTTAGATGCTGGCCTGGCAGACCAGTGAAGATGAGGGCTAGAGCCCCTTCCACAATTCTGTGAGAGGTCAGTGGGTTCAGGGATCAAAATTCCGTGCAGACAGGAGGCATGATGGCCAGTGACCCACTAGGTACGCAAGTTGGCAGGACTGGAGTTCGAATCCTAGTGTTCAGGATCCATTCATCAGCAAATCCGGAGTTCAAAGTCTGGAGTTCTGGGTCCACTTTCATCATCAAAGGCAAGTCCTGGGGTGAACACCAAAGATCGAAGCTTGAAGGTTGATTACAAGTCCAGAAGTTGAGGTCTGTTTGCTGAAGCCCTGGATCTGTGATTCCATAGTGTAAGATGAAGGGTCCAATTTACACTATTGAAGGGCCTGTGGGTCCACAAGTCCTGAAGAATGCCTGTCCTAGAGTTAGAGGAATGTTTGTATGTGTGCGTGAATGGGTGGCTGGGTGAGAGAGAGGGAGGTAAGGAGCTTGTTTTGCTGCTGCTGTTCTGATGTTGCTATTGCTTGTGTGTTCTACTGGCATAGTGGACATGCTATCTATATTGGTGCTGGAATGTGTGGCTTGTAGGCTGCCACCAGCACATCTTTAAGTTGTTGGCTGTTAACGCAAATGACTCATTTCACTGTATATTTTGATGTATGTGTGATAAAAAAAATGAATGTGATCCTGAATCTGAATCTGACTCACTTTGTTTCCATCCTTCTGTTTTCTGTTGGTGAGCAGGTACGCTATTGATCCCAATATATAACCACTGCAAATGCAGGGGTGATAAAGCTGGATACTTTCACTTACACCTGTCTACTTTACACATTTTGGATTTTAGTTCTTCCCCACCCTTTGCCTTCAAAATACTGTCAGTGAATTAAAGAGCTCCAGCTGTAAGTGGGAACAAATTAACCAACAATACAAATTTGTGATAAATCAAAATAAGTAATGATCAGCTTGCCACACTGATACATCCACCCTGCTGTCGATACAACTCAGGTGAAGTGACTACGAATGGATAATCTGACTCTATCACCTACACTAGAACAGCTGGATCAAGGTTAAGAAATCGAAAAACATCTGATTTCAGCTGCTCCTATTTAGACAGCTGCTGGCAATTCCAATAATTCCCCTGATACTCACAGAAATATATACTGTATGTTCCCTCTTTCCAGAGTGTCAGAAGTAATTCAAACCAGCTCTCAATTTACAGAAAGTCTAGGTACGAAGCATGGCCAAAGCCTGAAACATTACCATATTCACCGGACGTCAAGGCCAAAAGTCCAAGCCAGACGCATTAACTAATCTGAATATGGACAATCTAACCATATGGAAACATTCACCTTCTATTTGTGTGTTTCAAATCAGGCTAAGTTGATACTGTGTGTAATCATGTGGAACCCTACTGTGATCCAAGCTGCAATGAAGGTTATGTTACTCATAATGGAAGCAAAACATTTGGTGATTGAAACAAATTGTTTAGTTCCATTTCTACATTTGGATGGATTCCCATTTGTGTCATTCTAAGGCCTTTGCAAATCTTTCAATTGCACAAGGTGAAAAATCATTTTTTAAAAGTTCCCACTGGAGCTCTGAAAACCTTCACAATTGAGGGAAGCATACGTAGGGTGATTATGATGAAATCCACAGTTAGGGGAAACAGAATCATACAAGGATATTTTTTAAAGTAACAGACAGAATTTTTCATGTCAATGCCAGTGATTTGAAAGATTAATGGGAGAATGGGAGCATTATATAGGTATAGAAAAGCACCTGTCATAAAAGGGACGTAATGCTAGACCAAGAAATTATAGACCAGAAGGTCAACTACGCATGAAACGTCAGAAGGCATCCTTAAAGAAAGGCCATTAGAACACCTAAATGGATAGGAGAGGTCAAGGGTTAACGTGGTGTCCGCCATGAAAAGAGGCTCTCTGCTCAAAGGGATGCCATGCAGCACACTGTATCTTTGCATTTCTTTGCTTGACCAATTCCTGCACACTTTCACTTCACCATGATTTCACTTGGTATTTCTGGTGATTTTAACAAATGTTTTATGTTCAGTCACACAAGTGATTCATTGAAAAGAGAGAAAAGCAACAAACATGTAAAAGGCTTGTAATCAGGTGTAAATCTATCAAGCAAAAGATGGTTGTGAGGAGATCTATCCTGTGATGACAGGATGCTCTACATACGGCAGAAATCATTGCTGGCTCATTGCTGTTTCTCTGTGCTGGGAAATGAATTTTGGGGACGGGGCAATTGTCTATTTATTGTATGTGGTCAAAGTGGGATAGAGAGGAATGCTTCGGACAAGATGGATAAAGAAATCCAAAAACAAGTGGAAGGGCTGTATGGTCGGGGATAATGTAAACACGTCCAGGTCAAAGTGACTAGGGAACATAATAATCAGTTAGGATGGAGATAGAGTAGTTTTATAATTTAGGATGCACTACAAGAAAAGAACTATCTAAGTAATAATATTTCTTCAAGGAACTTGATTCTGATATGAGGAAATAGTTTTAACCCAATGTAAATTATTGTTAAAACTGTGTTCAGGATTTAGTCTGCAGCTTTGGCACTCTAAACAATACTGATGCACAAATGATGCTAAAAGGAAAATGAGTCTAAACAAAAATTATTGCAAGGCTTATAGAATTAAGTTCTAAAGCAGAACACTCTAAGATAAAATTATCTGCATTGAAATCAAAGGTTAAACACTCTTCAGAAATTTGAAATGTTGAGGGTATAAATAATATAAATTTTAAGTTAGCATGCAGAACTGCAACATTAATAGTTACTTCAAGTGCCGGGTTTTAGATGTTTCAGAAAGGACAGGGAGGGAGGCAACTGAGGTGTTGATCAGAGATAGTGTCACGGCTGCAGAAAAGGTGGATGTCATGGAGGGATTGTCTACGGAGTCTCTGTGGGTGGAGGTTAGGAACAGGAAGGAGTCAATAACTTTACTGGTTGTTTTTTATAGGCCGCCTAGTAGTAACAGGAATATCAAGGAGCAGATAGAGAAACAGATCCTGGAAAGGTGTAATAATAACAGAGATGATGATGGGAGATTTTAATTTCCCAAATATTGATTGGCATCTCCCCAGAGCAAAGGGTTTAGATGGAGTGGATTTTGTTAGGTGTGTGCAGGAGGGTTTCTTGACACAATATATAGATAAGCCTACAAGAGGAGAGGCTGTACTTGACTTGGTATTGGGAAATGAACCTGGTCAGGTGTCAGATCCCTCAGTGGGAGAGCATTTTGGAGATAGTGATCATAATTCTATCTCCCTTACAAGTTAGAAAAGCATTTAATTGGAGTAAGGGGAATTATGAGGCTATCATGCAGGAAATTGAATGCTTAAATTGGAAACAGATGTTCTCAGGGAAAAGTACGGAAGAAATGTGGCAAATATTCAGGGGATATTTGTGTGGAGTTCTGTATAGGTATGTTCCAATGAGACAGGGAAGTTATGGTAGGGTACTGGAATCGTGTACAAAGGCTGTAATAAATCTAGTCAAGAAGAAAAGAAAAGCTTACAAAAGGTTTAGAGAGCCAGGTGATGTTACAGATCTAGAAGATTATAAGACTAATAGGAGCTTAAGAAGGAAATTAGGAGAGCCAGAAGGGGCCATGAGAAGGCCTTGGTGGACAGGATTAAGGAAAACCCCAAGATATTCTACAAGTATGTGAAGATCAAGAGGATAACACATGAAAAAATAAGACCTATCGAGGGTGACAGTGAGAAAGTGCTTATGGAATCAGAGGAAATAGCAGAGATACTTAATGAATTTTACTTCAGTATTCACTATTTAAAAGGATCTTGGCGATTGTAGGGATGACTTACAGTGGACTGAAAAGCTTGAGCATGTAGATATTAAGAAAGAGGATGTGCTGGAGCTTTTGGAAAGCATCAATTTGGATAAGTCACCGGGACCGGATGAGATGTTCCCCAGGCTACTGTGGGATGCAAGGGAGAAGATTGCTGAGCCTCTGGCGATTATCTTTGCATCATCAATGGGGACGGGAGAGATTCCAGAGGATTGGGGGGTTGTGGATGTTGTTCCTTTATTCAAGAAAGGGAGTAGAGATAGCCCAGGAAATTATAGACCAGTAAGTCTTACCTCAATGGTTGGTAAGTTGATGGAGAAGATCCTGAGAGGCAGGATTTATGAACATTTGGAGAGGCATAATATGATTAGAAATAGTCAGCATAGCTTTGTCAAGGGCAGGTTGTGCCTTATGTGCCTGATTGAATTTTTTGAGGATGTGACTAAACACATTGATGAAGGAAGAGCAGTAGATGTAGTGTATATGGATTTCAGCAAGGCATTTGATAAGGTACCCCATGCAAGGCTTATTGAGAAAGTAAGGAGGCATGGGATCCAAGGGGACATTGCTTTGTGGATCCAGAACTGGCTTGCCCACAGAAGGCAAAGAGTGGTTGTAGACAGGTCATATTCTACATGGAGGTTGGTCACCAGTGGAGTGTCTCAGAGATCTGTCTGGGACCCTTAATCTTCGTGATTTTTATAAATGACCTGGATAAGGAAGTGGAGGGATGGGTTAGTAAGTTTGCTGATGACACAAAGTTTGGGGGTGTTGTGGATAGTGTGGAGGGCTGTCAGAAGTTACAGTGGGTCATAGATAGGATGCAAAACTGGGCTGAGATGTGGCAGATAGAGTTCAACCTAGATAAGTGTGAAGTGGTTCATTTTGGTAGGTCAAATATGATGGCAGAATATAGTATTAATGGTAAGACTCTTGGCAGTGTGGAGAATCAGAGGGATCTTGGGGTCCGAGTCCATAGGACGCTCAAAGCAGCTGCGCAGGTTGACTCTGTGGTTAAGAAGGCGTATGGTGTTTTGGCCTTCATCAATCATGGAATTGAATTTAGGAGCCGAGAGGTAATGTTGCAGCTATACAAGACCCAGGTCTTGGAGTACTGTGCTCTGTTCTGGTCGCCTCACTACAGGGAGGATGCAGAAGCCAAAGAAATGGTGCAGAGGAGATTTACAAGGATGTTGCCTGGGTTGGGGAGCGTGGATTGGGGAGAAGAGGTTGAGTGAACTCGGCCTTTTCTCCTTGGAGCGACGGAGGATAAGAGGTAACCTGACAGAGGTGTATAAGATGATCAGAGGCATTGATCGTGTGGATAGTAGGAGGCCTTTTCCCAGGGCTGAAGTGGTTGCCACAAGAGGACACAGGTTTAAGGTGCTTGGAAGTAGGTACAGAGGACATGTCGGGGTAAGATTTTTACTCAGAGAGTGGTGAGTGCATGGAATGGGCTGCCAGCAACAGTGGTGGAGACAGATATGACAGGGTCTTTTAAGAGACTTTTGGATACGAAATTGGAGCTTAGAAAAATAGAGGACTATAGGTAAGCCTAGTAATTTCTAAGGTAGGGACGTGTTCGGCACAACTTTGTGGGCCGAAGGGCCTGTATTGTCATGTAGGTTTTCTATGTTTCTAACAGCAAAGGTTGCACATAACATAGTCTAGTAAGCAGTGCAATAAATCAATAAGTAAAATAAAAGGACTGGATGAATGGAGTTACATGGTTTATATTAATGAAATATAAGACTAAAAGAGGTAGTGATTTGCACCTAGGAGCAAGGGAGACCCCTGGTGTTCACTACTGCTTTTGTAATTGGACTGTAGGTTCATTTCTCTTCTGAAAGATCAATAGTAATGTTTCAGATGGAACAGTTACTGTTCATAAACAGGAGTCAGAGCAAGATCCCACAACCAGCAGTGAGATAAGTGAATCAAATCACCTTTTCCTGCAGTGATTTTGAGCAATGTTAACCTGAGCATCAGGGACCTCTGAACTGCTGAGTGTACTGTCAGCAATAAATAAATAATCTGAAAAAGTAGCATAGAACTGCAATGAAGAAGGAATCCAGATTATGTTCTTGAACATTATACGCCTTTGGAATATGGGTGGAATCCAGAACATCCAGAGGAAACCCATACAGTCACAAAGAACATGCAGACTCCACATGGAAAACACTAAACCTCAGTCACTGGAGACACAAGGCAGCAATGACCAGCTGCCGACTGCACCACTGTTTTCCCTCCATTTGTATCTTTGAGGATGGAAACACAAAAATTTTGGATAGTGGTTCTTGATCTGTCCCGTTATGGAAATCAAAAGGGATGAGAGAAAAACTGCTTGCTGCAGGTGGGTGTTATTCATTGGTGATTCAGCCAGTTTTTCATGTTTCATATTCAAGATCAACTTATTCTCTCTATAGTTCACTCACTTGCAATCTCTCTCCATATAGATAATAGTCTGCCTTTTGATTCCTCTTACCAAAATACGTGAGCTCCCACATTTTTACTTTAAATTCCAATTGCCAATTATTTTTGCATATTCACTCAACATATCTATATCCTGTGGCAGAGTCCAAGTATCCTTCCAGTGCAGGGTCAGCAGGCAACCCACTGACCCCTGGATCTGCACCAAGGAAACAGCTGAGTGAGGGACGGTGCATTAAAATTTCACATGCTTGTGATTAAGACAGGGTGGAATGAGAGATCCCTCATCACTGCTTTGCAGTATGGGCTGGACGCATCGGTTCAACATGAAATCGCAGCGTGTGACAAGCAGGACAGTCTGGATGACCTGATAAATTAACAACTAGGCAACTGAGTGGTGCAATGCCAAGTTCCTATTCTTCAGATCACCATCTGTCTTCACCTTCTTCCTCACCACCCAATAAGCAGTTTACAGATAAGTCTATGCAGATGGGCGCATGTTCCTATCTCGGGAGGAATGAAACAGATACAGGGGAACAGCTCTCTTCCTCTACTGTGGTGATCCAGGACACTTCTGGGCATCATGTTGCAAGCAGCAAGTAAAAGAAGATACCTGTCAGCAGGAAGGGAAATTCTGACGGGTCGACTCTCCTTGCAAGCACCTTCCCCTAATCACATAATTCTCCAAGCTTCCTTGTAGCGGGGGTTCCAGACCCATGAGCTTCAGGCATTCAGTGATTCCAGGGCAGCTGGGGACTTCAGGGCTATTGTGAATTCTGATTCAGTAATTGAGAAAGAATATTGATGTTTAGTCATCCTCTGGGCACTGGCATGATTCACCTTTCCACAGAACCTCTCCAACTTGTACTAGAAGGCAACCACAGGGAACAACTCTCCTTCTATCTTGTGGATTCATCTGATCTGCCTCAGGTACTTGGACTTTCTTTAGTCAGAGAGTGGTGAATCTATGGAATTGTTTACCACAGGCAGCTGTGGAGGCCAAGTCTTTACAATTATTTAAGGCAGAGCTTGATAGATTCTTGATTGGTCAGGGCATGAAGGGACACAGGAAAAACACAGGAGATTAGGGCTGAGAGGAAAATCGGATCCGTTATGATGAAAAGGGCAGAGTGGACTTGATGGACCAAATAATCTAATTCTGCCCCTATCATTTATGGTCTTATGGTCAAATGCTGACCATTTTGAGGTCTTCAGTGAGAAGATGGCCATCTCCCTTTCTCCACACCGGCTATACAACTGCACCATTGACCTCTTAGTCCTCCCCGGCACCAGATCTTTTCCCTCTCTCATCCAGAAATACTGGCCATTGAAGAATGCTTCAAAGAGGCGTTGGCCTATGGATTTATCCATCCCTCAACATCGCCAGCAGGGGGCAGGCTTTTTTTTTGTGAGCAAGGAAGGTGGAAGCTCTATCCTCGTATTGATTATTATTGGAAAGGACTGTTTTTTTAAATAATACTTTTTATAAGATTTGTACTTTTTAACAAACTCATTCATGTGTTTTTCACAGTATGCAGTGGTTCATCACCACTCACTGGCAGAAAGCAGTATCACAGTTAAATATATATAGATGCTGCCTGGCCTGCTGTGTTCCACCAGCATTTTGCGTATGTCACAGTTAAATTAACAGTTTATCAACATTCTCATTTTTCATTGGCTAAGTATTAGCACATTATCCACATGATATAATTGTTTTAATTATGTAGCCCATTAACTAATTTATTCTGTATCTAAGGAAATTTCCCTTATCTTACTTATAAAAGTGATTGATTTTTCAGAGGAGCCATCTTTACTCCTTTGTCCTCACATCCATGCACCTCTCAGCATCGTTTCTCAGCTCTTCATTTAACTTGCTTAATATTTGTATGTTTGTTTGTACTCTAAGATAAACTGAAATCTTAGAATTTAAACTGCTCATTATTCCTGACTCTTGGAAGAGCCCTAAGGATCATAAAAATAAATAAATTCCACATTATCAACCCTACAACAACATCACAGTGAAGAACCACTACTATCTTTCCCTGCTTGCCCTTGCATTTGAAAATCTCCAAGGAATAACTATCCTCCAAGATAGATCTGCACAATGCTTACAATCTGGTTCATATCCGAGAAGGGCACAAGTAGAAAACGGTGTTCAACACTGCACTGGCCACTACTGGTACCCTGTGATGCCATTTAGTCCCATGACTTCATCTCTGCCTGTCCCACTTGTGTCCAGAATAAGACATCACGCCAGTGCACTTTGGGTCTGCTATATCCACTGACTGTGCCTCATCGCCCCCTAGTCCCACCTCTTGATGGATTTCCTCACTGGCCTGCCTCATCTGATGGCAACACTACCATTCTGGTGGTTGTGGTCTTATTCCCCAAGGCTGCCCACTTCATTGTTTTCCCCAAGCTCCCGAAAGCTTGTGAGACTGCCACCCTCTTGGTCACTATAGGTTCAGGCTGCATGGCTTACCTCAGGATTTACAGTAGCGTCTGATTGAGGACCACAATTCACATCCATTTTTGGAAGGTTTTCTGGTCTCTTGTGGGAGTCACAGCCAGCCTTTCATCTGTTTTCCATCAAATCTAATGGCCAGATTGAGAGAGTGGATTAGGAAATGGACTCAGCCCTGTTCTGCCTTGCCTCTTCCAACCCCACTGTCCTGGAGCTCCCAGTTGGTTTGGGTAAAGATTGCCAGGAATAACCTAAATGTGTCCTCCACTGGCATATCCCATTCCAGCTAAGAGATTGCATGGGCATTCCTGTTGCTGAACAGTTCATCCAAAGCTACAAGCTCATGTGGAGAAGGCCCGGGGCTTCTCTGATGCACACTCAGAAACAACATGATCAGCTCAGCCAACAGGTGAGGCCTCTCGAGTCAGAAGAGAAAGTCTGGCTTGCACCTCAGGATCTTCCCTTGTAAGTCAAGAGCCGCAAGTTGGCCCCAGACTACATGGGCCCATTTTTAATGGAAAAGGCTACCAACAAAGTCTCATAGAGATCGCGCTGACCATCATCAATGAAGGTCCACCTAGTGTTCCATGTTTCACTGCTCAAGCTGGTGACTATGTCACCACCACCTCCCCCTCCCTCCCCCTCCTCCCTGCCTGGTAGGTGGGTCTCTGGTCTATTCTGTGCAGTGCCTCCTGGCATCTTGCTGAGGGCAGGCAGGGTCCAGTCTTGGTGATGTTGAGGACATTTCTTTGGTTCCATTTCATGGCATCTTGGACAAGTCGCTCATCTGGGACTTCTTTCAGGCACAGTGCCCAGGAAGGGGGAATGGTGTGGGACTTTGCCGCAGGGTCTTCATGCCCTCACAGGGGTCTGCAGCAATCACACCCCTGAGTATGCATGTTCTAGCCAAATAGTGTTTCATTGTGGTGGTATTTAACTCCCTTCCTCTCCTTCCATTCTTGTTGAGACATGACCAAAAGCACAACAACATCTACACTCCCTACTGACCCTCATCCTTGTCTGAGAAAGAAGACAATCATTTAGATCGACACTGTAAAGGAGTCCTATTCATTTACTGATAAGTTACTGCTTCCGAACCACAGTGTTGGTGTTGGCTTTCAGTTTGAGAGTTTTAGTTAACAGCTCTGTTGCCCTGGTATTTATTGTTCTTCCTCTAATTCTGCACAGTTCTTATTAAAAGTCAGTGAATTATTCAACTGCTTCAGTGGCTCTCCTTCAGCATTTGGGCCGTCACCACACACTTGTGTTGCACATTGCTGTTAATACAGTCATTTCACTGCCAAAGCTTGTGGCTGTATGTACTGGGTTTCAGTGAAGACATGCTTATTGAAATACAAACGAATAGACACAAGATTCATACAAGGACATTGACACCTGAAAGACTATGGACTTCTTTTGAAAGCTCTTCTCTAAGTACACTTCTTGTTCCACTAGGTTACCTTTCTAAGTGTGGCCTCAGATTGTGGCCTCCCAATTTCATTCTGGGCTCATGCTTCGGAGAAAGTTTTTGATTGTTCAGATCCCATGTGTGAAAGTTTCTAACCCCTGTCACACCCTCACTTCTTCTGGATTTTGGGAACACAAAGCAAATTCAGGAAGCTGTGAACCTTGAAGGAACTTTAACTATCAAACAGGATCAAATCTGCACATGGTGCATAATCCTTTTAAATAGAACCAGTAGGAATGAATGTGTGTCGATCCTGACAAGGTCAAGTGTGGAAAATGGCTGGAATGCTGAGGTTCAAAATAGCAACACCAGCACCAGATCTCGTGCATGCTACGTGCTTATTGATGTCATGAGTGGAATATCTCCAGAGGTCCTGAATGATGTGAATATTAACCACTTCAACATATGCTACCAAACATTATTTGCTCTGTAGTGGTATGCATACACTGCATATGCCCTGTTAGAGCTGCCAGGGTGCTCGCAGTGAAAAAGAGGAATACTGATGATTTTGGTTTCTTAATCTGTTTTTCACAAAGATGTTGTTAAAGCATTTTTATTGACCTTCAGATTGAATTATAGTCTAAGCAGTACAATGGAATCTGTTTGGTTGAAATAACAGCAAACCGTAATTCTGTAATTACTATTCAGGCTAGAACATTTGTATGTTGAATCTACAAATTAAAAGTATTTTCATTACTTTCAAAAGCTGCTGTTTTGAGACAAATAATATACATATTTTTATTCATAGAAGATAACATGTTTGAGGTACATAACATAACTTTCAAAGAAGCCATTCTTTAATGGGTGGATAGAATTTGTTTAATTTTCTATGTGTTTCATTGAGGTACTTACTGCCTATAACACCGCTGCGTTTAGAGCAGTAATGAAGGTCCTCCTGCTCGGTCAGTCCTTGCCAATCTTCTCTATTGTGCCCCAGGTGTGGTTCAGGGTCCTCATTTCTACTTCTACAGTATGGTGCCAAGTTGCTTTTGGTCTCTGATGCACCATCAATAACTCATTCTGAGACGTAAAGCGAGGTATCGGCTTTTATTGACTGGAAGAAGGAACAAGCAGTGAGTGACCACCATACTACATCCTGGAGACTGAGAGGCCGGGCTCAGGCCTTGATCGCTGTTATACAGGGGTCTGTGGGAGGAGCCACAGGAGCAGTCAGCAGGGGGCGTGTCCAGACAGATATATGTAGTTCACCACATTCACCCCCCCCTTTGTTTTAAAAAGAGTCCCCATGGGGCGAAGTTTCTTACAGGTTAAGTCTATCAGGTGGTCGAATCTGTCGCTGCGATCTACGTAGCACCGGCTGTGATTGCACAGATGCCGGTAGTGGTGATTGCACAGGAGACGGAGGTTGTGCTGGTTCCGGCCTGACTGGAGGTGTCAGCCCACGAGGCGTCAGCGATCCCTCACGCGTGTGTGAGGCGCCTGGAATATACGCATACAAGACTCCCGGTATATGAGTGTCGTGAGGAGTCTGTGTAGGGTTTGGTGTGCGCGGTGTCACCTCGGGTACAGGGTTCAGAGTTACTGGGGAGTACTCGGGGTATAACAGTGGGGTCAGTTGCACGAACCTCCTCCAAGTATGATTGGAAGCATGCAAGCCAGAGTTCAAAGGCAAGAGCTGCTTCAGGGTCTTGGGGGTCCAAATCCAATCTTTCCGGATGTAAAACGGTTTCCATGTTTTAAAACTTCCAGTCAATAAAATTGATGCATCATCAATAACTCACTCTGAGACGTAAAAGCAAGGTATTGGCTTTTATTGACTGGAAGAAGGAACAAGCAGTGATTGACCACCATACTACATCCTGGAGAAAGAGAGGCCAGGCTCAGACCTCCATCACCTTTATACAGGGGTCTGTGGGAGGGACCACAGGAGAAGTCAGCAGGGGGCATGTCCAGACAGGTACATGTAGTTCACCACAGTCTCCCACGTTTCCTCCGTCCTTCAGGGGTCCAATGAAATGTTGTCTTGATGATGCAGTTGGCCTCTCTTCTTATCACATGCCCAAATCATCTCCAATGTTTCTTCATGATGATTGTGGCCATGTCCTCATGGTGACACTGAAGGAGCAGGACATGGTTAGAGATCTTTCTGAGCCCGAAAATATGGAGGGCCTTCTGGAGGCTCGTGGTGTGGAATAACAACAGCTCGGTGAGGTCATTCTCTGTCATGCACCAGCATTCTGATCTGTACAAGGGGATGGACTGAACGTAGCTTCACATTGGTGTGGACATTGCATTTGGTTGCTCATTGGTCTGAAGATGTTTCTAGCTGCACTGTCCTTGGTCTCATTATCCTCCCGACTGATGCTGTCCAAGCTGGTGAATGTGCCAGTGCTGGGTAAGCCGATGCCATATGCTTGACAGGTGAAGGAAACTCTACATTGAGGATCATGGTCTCAGTCTGGTTGATGCTGACTCCAAGCTGTCCACCACAGATACTCAGCTATATGTGCTGCTGTGTATGTGATAGCAATGCGAGGTCATCCTGAATGTCAAGGTCTTCCTAGGTAGAGAACAGAGTCCACCTAATGCCTCTCTGCTTACTTTTTGTTGTTTGCCTCATAACCCAGTCAATCACCAGGTTAAATAATACCGCTGATATCACTCAGCCTTGCCTGACTCCTGTCTTGACTTCAAAGCTCAAATTGAAGTACCCATCCGTACAGGTGAAGTTAAAATAGAAACTCTGGATTAGCTGGCTAGTTATGGAAGGGATCCCGTAGGATCTGAGAATTTGCCAGAGGCTGTCCCTGTGGATGCTATCAAAAGCCTTTACAAAGTCCACAAAATTCACATTGAGTTGTCCCTGCCACTCTGTGCACTGCTCTATGGTGTTATGCAGCGTGAAGACCGGTCGACACAGCCTCTGTTTCTCTTGAAGCCTACTTGCTCTTTCCTCAAGCACACAGCAGCAGCATTTGTAATGCGTTGGTCAGTGACTTCGAAAGAATCTTGCTGGGCACTGACAAAAGTGTGATGCCATGTCGGTTGTTGCAATCACTTAGTGCTCCTTTCTTGGGGATCCTAACAATTACTCCCTTTGTCCAGTTCTAGGGTATTCATCCCAATTTCAATAGTATAGTTCTCAGTGATTACAGAATGCCTGCTACAACTTTTGGTTCTGTTTTGAACCGTTTGCTGTTCAGATTGTCATGTCCTGGGACTTTGCTGACCTTTGATGATTTAATTGAAGCAACAACCTCTTCATTCTTGGGTGGATCTGAGTTGATGTTGAGGTCCTCTGCTGCCTCTTGTATGTTAGATTCATCATTCGGTGATGGTCTATTCAGTAATTCTCTGAAATACACCATCCATTGAGCTTCTTGCTCTTGTCAAAAGCAGTCAGTTCTTATCTCTCACGGAACTACTGGATCTGGCCTGGAATTCTCCCCATACCAATTTTGAATCTTGTATATATTTCCCTGATCACCTCGACAGGCTGCTGCTTCAGCCTCCTCTGCAAGGTCTTCCATGTAAACTTTCTTATGAGTCTCTTTACTTTTTTCTTAGCTTCAATATATTCTAGTTGAAGGCTCTCCTTAATTTTCATGTTGATGTTGCATCTAACACTTTCTTCTTAGTTTTCCATCTTTCGTCTAAGGCTGCCCATGTTTTCTACTGTAGCCATCCTTTATTGACCTTCCCAGCTCCATATCCTAGACAAGCCTTGCTGGTCTCCTCAAAGATTGAGTCAATCCGTTGCCATATTGTGGCGATCCTGTCTACTGACATATCCTCGTCAAGGCCTGGAATCTGTTCTTAAACTGAATGGTGAAGGTAAATCTCACACTGGTGTCCTTGAGCTTTTCAACATCAAAATGTCCTTGTCCCAGTGCTTCTCAGTCGGAGTTTCATCACTGCTACAACAAGGTGGTGATCACTTCCTGTATCTGCTCCTCCCTTCACTGTTATCTCCTGCAAGAATCATCTCCACATACTATTGATTATTAAATGGCCGTGTCCATTGGCAGAGCACCATGTCAGTTTGTGGATTTCATGGTGTGGAAAGAGGGTCCCTCCCATGACCAAATTGTTCATGCCACAGAATTCCACCAGTCTTTCAGCATTGTTACTCATAGTTCCACATCCACGTGTGACCATGATTCTGGTGAAGTGTGAGTTATTATGTCTCACTTTGATGTTTTAGATCTTCTATGACGATGATTATGTCATGGCCTGGTATTAACTCTACTTGCTATTGCAGCTGTTCATAGAAAATATCCTTTTCTTCAATGTCACTATCATTAGTGGGGCTTAACACTGGATCACAGTCATGTTCACTTGCTTCTCTTTCAACCTGACTCTCATCAGCCTACTGTTAACTGGTTTCCACTCCAGCAAACTCTTCTCAATGCTTTTTTTCAAAATGACAGCTACACCACCATGATGCTGACCATTTTCCCTTCCTGAGTATAAATCTTTCACCAGTTGCTGCCTTTAGTTGCCAGACCCTGTCCCTCTGCTTTCACAGATGCCCAGTATATGAAGGTTGTAATAACACATTTCTGCAGTTATTTGTGGTAGCTTGCCAGTGCTGTATGTGGTCCGTACATTCCAAAAAACAAATTTGGTCTTGGCCTTGGCCGATTTCTGTGCTTCCTTCATCATGCCAGCAGCTTCCTCTTGGTGTTCACTACTATCAGTCATTTAAAATCCTGGGTGGAGGCTCAAGAATACCTTTGCACATAGCTATAGGATTCTTCATTGCTATTGTTGTAACAACTTCTTTGACCAGTCAGGGTTGTTAGCCCTGGACTGAACCCCCATACCTGGAGGACCAGTGGAACACTGGTCTGGCCTCTACCCTTTGACCTGTTTGACATGGGTGATCCTACCAAGAGTCAAAGCACAAGGCCCTGACTCCAGTCAACATAGCTGTCCAGGTCATTGAGGCACACACACCTCCATACCGTGCATCACGGTTGTCATCCTCTTGGAGTTTACTTCAATCACTTAATTTACATTGAAAATGTTAATAGGTAACTGATCCATTGCAATGGAACCTAGGTATAGAGTTAAAAAGTGACATTTCATATCAATCACCATTTAATAGCTAAGTTCAAGCTATTAAATATCTGATTCAGATATTTAATAAAGAATCAGATCTGTGAGGGGCTTGCCAGACAAACTTGAACCTGAGGGTGAATGGTATTTTTTGGGGGTGTTTTGACCTAAAAATGGTGCAAACTGATGTTGGTAGCTTGAGTTAACTGAAATTTCTTTAAACATTGAACAGTATACATGGGGATAACAGACAAGTTCTTATTTCACATGGAAACCCTTCATTACTCTACCTTCCCTGCTGAGATGAGTAGATTGAGAACTAATGCTTGCATACAATGCACAAGCAAGTGATGAAACACGAGGAAATCAGCAGATGCTGGAAATTCAAACAACACACACAAAATGCTGGTGGAACGCAGCAGGCCAGGCAGCATCTATAAGGAGAAGCACTGTCGACATTTCAGGCTGAGATCCTTCATCAGGACTAACTGAAGGGAAAGATACTAAGAGATTTGAAAGTAGTGGGGGAGGGGGAAATGTGAAATGATAGAAGACCGGAGGGGGTGGGATGAAGCTAAGAGCTGGAAAGGTGATTGGCGAAAGTGATACAGAGCTGGAGAAGGGAAAGGATCATAAGACGGGAGGCCTCGGGAGAAAGAAGGTGGGGGGGGAGCACCAGAGGGAGATGGAGAACAGGCAGAGTGATGGGCAGAGAGAGAGAAAAAACAAACAACTAAATATGTCAGGGATGGGGTAAGAAGGAGAGGAGGGGCATTAACGGAAGTTAGAGAAGTCAATGTTCATGCCATCAGGTTAGAGGCTACCCAGCCGGTATATAAAGTGTTGTTCCTCCAACCTGAGTGTGGATTCATCTCAATAGTAGAGGAGGCCATGGATAGACATATCAGAATGGTAATGGGATGTGGAATTAAAATGTGTGGCCACTGGGCGATCCTGCTTTCTCTGGCGGACCGAGCGTAGGTGTTCAGCGAAACGGTCTCCCAGTCTGCGTCGGGTCTCACCAATATATAAAAGGCCACACCGGGAGCACCGGACGCAGTATACCACACCAGCCGACTCACAGGTGAAGTGTCGCCTCGCCTGGAAGGACTTTCTGGGGCCCTGAATGGTGGTGAGGGAGGAAGTGTAAGGGCAGGTGTAGCACTTGTTCCGCTTACAAGGATAAGTGCCAGGAGGGAGATCAGTGGGAAGGGATGAGGGGGACGAGTGGACAAGGGAGTGGCATAGGGAGCGATCCCTGCGGAAAGCAGAAAGAGGAGGGGAGGGAAAGATGTGCTGGGTAGTGGGATCCTGTTGGAGGTGGCGGAAGTTACGGAGAATTATACGTTGGACCTGGAGGCTGGTGGGGTGGTAGGCGAGGACAAGGGGAACCCTATCCCGAGTGGGGTGGCGGGAGGATGGGGTGAGGGCAGATGTGCAGGAAATGGGAGAGATGCGTTTGAGAGCAGAGTTGATGGCGGAAGAAGGGAAGCCCCTTTGTTTAAAAAAGAAAGACATCTCCTTCGTCCTGGAATAAAAAGCCTCATCCTGAGAGTAGATGCGGCAGAGACAGAGGAATTGTGAGAAGGGGATAGCATTTTTGCAAGAGACAGGGTGGGAAGAGGAATAGTCCAGATAGCTGCGAGAGTCAGTGGCCTTATAGTAGATATCAGTAGATAAGCCGTCTCCAGAGATGGAGACAGAAAGATCAAGAAAGGGGAGGGAGGTGTCGGAAATGGACCAGGTAAATTTGAGGGCAGGGTGAAAGTTGGAGGCAAAGTTAATTAAGTCAACGAGCTCAGCATGCGTGCAGGAGGCAGCACCAATGCTGTCATCGATGTAGCGAAGGAAAAGAGGGGGACTGATACCTGTATAGAGTTGGAACATGGACTGTTCCACAAAGCCAACAAAAAGGCAGGCATTAACTGGGACCCATACGGGTGCCCATGTCTACACCCTTGGTTTGGAGGAAGTGGGAGGGGCCAAAGGAGAAATTATCGATGAAATAAGCAAGTGATGAAATAAAATCAGAGGCCTTTATCTAAGTATGGGGAAATGTCGTTCAGATAATTGTTTCTGTATTAGTTCCAATTTAATGCCATTTTAGCTTCAGTGTTAACTACAAAAGGTCCTATGTCCAATTGGACTGTTACAGATAAAAGTCTAGTTCAGTCAGCTGTTCAGCTTGATAAAGAGGTGGTTAAGTAAGTGACATTTTACTGAAATAAGAATAATAAGAAGATAATTGCCTTGATTAACAACCTCAGAAATACTGCACACGCATTCAGATTTCCTCCGATTATTAGCTCTAATTATATACTTATGTTCAGCTTCTTTATCTTGACTTTCACAGTAGTCAAGTCAATTGAAATCAAGTTTGTTGCCATTTAACTATGCACACGTATACCCTCAAACAAGACAGTGTTTCTCCAGACCAAGGTGTAAAACACAGGAGTACACATAGCACACAGTAAGTTCCGAAAGTAAGAATCAAACCCACAGATGAATTATTATGCATAAATAAAGTACATAAATTAAATATTGCCAGATACAGATGGATATTGTCAGGTACAGAACAGATTAACCAGTGACACATTGAATGGGATGTGACAGGGAGTTCAAAAGCCTAATGGCCTGAGGGGAGAGACTGCTTCCAATCCTGTTTGTTCTTGGCTTTATGCATCGTAGTCTCCTGCCTGATAGCAGAAAGTCAAAGAAGCTGCTGGATGGATGGGTGGGATCCTTAATAATACTAAAGGCCCTGTGTACACAGCGGGCCTGATAAATATCCTCAGTGGATGGGAGGGAGATCCTCACAGTCGTTTGTAGGATTCCCAGTCAGATGCTCTGCTGCTTCCATACCAGATAGAGAGGCGGCTCTCTGTTTCTGAGTCATCATCACTATTGATGAGGCCAGTCACTGCTGTGTCATCTGCAAACCTGAAGACCCGGTTTCAGCTAAATCCTGTGACACAGTCTCGCATCAGCAGCCTGAGTACACAGCCTTGGGAAGTGCCGTGCTCAGCACAATGGCACTAAGGGTGTTGCTGCCCACACGGACTGACGGTTACAGAGGGAGGTGCTGAGATCCAGTGAGGACAGTTTCCCCACCATTTTCTGGGGTATGATGGTATTAAATGCCAAACTGAAGTCTATAAAGGGCAGCCTGGCATATGCGACCCCATTTTCCAGATGGGACAGGACAGAGTGGAGGGCAGAGTCGATGGCATCGTTAGTGGATCAATTCGAGCAATAAGCAAACTGGAAAGAGTCCAATGTAGCTGGGAGAAAGGCTTTAATACACTCCATTGGCAGCCACTGGGAGCATTTCATAACAGTTGATGTTAATGTCACCAGATAATACTTACTTGGACAGTTTACTGTCACCTTCTTTGGCACTGGAATAATGATTGCCACCTTGAAACGTGAGGGGACTATGGACTGTTCCTGAGAGATGTGAATATATCCATCAGCATCTCACATCTTATTTATAATTTACAAATTCATTATCAGATCCCTTTGAAAGAGATTGTAAATGACTGAACCATATCACTCTCAGTCATAAAATTCAACCATGTATGCAAAGTAATAAGTGACTACAGATGCAGGAGTCTGGGGTGAAAACAAAGTGCTGGAGGAACTCAAAGGGTCAGGCAGCATCTGTGGATGCAGAAGGATGGAGACCCTGAGAATGGACAGGGAAGATATGGATGGAATATATGTGTATGGAAGTGACAGGGAAGGCTGAGAAAGAGGCTGAAATGTGATTGGTGAAAACAGATGATGGGCAGATGGCACCATGTGGGAGAGGAGGTATTGAGACTGAAGAGAGCTGAGAACATTGAAATTTCTATCCCTTCCTCTCCATCATTATCCGGACCTCACTCTCCTGACCTGGTTCCATCAACCACATACATATCTGTCTGGGTTTCTTCCCCCTTGATTCATCTTCCCTATGCTCTCCCATCAATCTCTATCAGCCACTCGTCCTTCCCTTATCTGCATCCACCTATCCCACCCCTTTCTGCCCCTTTCTCTCACATACTCTCACTTCTATATACTGGCTGCCTTAATCCCGATTACAGGGTCTCTCTGCCTCCATATAGATTCAATGAAAAACTACACACAAAGCTGACAAAAATAAACAGTATGCAAAAGAAGACATTCCGAGCAAATTCAAAAATCTACTATCCCAAGGGAGCTGCTCCAGCTCCTTGTTTCCCGCTCCAACCTTGTGTACACTGTGTGTGCACAAAGATCTGACACTCCTTAACACTTTCTTCTATAGGAAACATATTGTATATGTCAGGAAGAAGCTACAGGAACACTACCACATTCTTCCATTTTCCTACACTATTTATTTTGTAACTTACCGTGATTTTATGTCTTCCCTGTCGCCACAATAGGTCAACAGCCGACACAATCTCAATGGCTCTTCACATGGCCTTAGACCACCTGGACAATACAAACACCTATGTCAGGATGCTGTTCATCAACTATAGCTCAGCATTTAAAACTATCATTCCCCCAATCCTGATTGATAAGTTACAGAACATGGGCCTCTGTACCTCCCTCTGCAATTGGATCCACGACTTCCTAACAGGAAGATCTGTGCGGATTGGTGATAATATCTCCTCCTCGCTGACGACTTACACTGGTACACCTCAAAAGTGTATACTTAGCCCACTGCTCTACTCTCTCTATACCCATGACTGTGTGACTAGACATAGCTCAAATACCATCTATAAATTTGCTGATGATACAACCATTGTTGGTAGAATCTCAGATGGAAATGAGAGGTTTACATGAATGAGCTATGCCAATTAGTGGAGTAGTGTCACAACAACAACCTTTGCACTCAACATCAGTAAGATGAAAGAGCTGATTGTGGACTTCAGGAAGGGTAAGATGATAAAACACATACCAATCCTCATAGAGGGATCAAGAGTGGAGAGAGTGAGCAGTTTCAAGTTCCTGGGTGACTTAACCTGGTCCCAGCATATCGATGCAGCTATAAAGAAAGCAAGTCAGTGACTGTACCTCATTAGGAGTCTGAAGAGGTTTGGTATGTCAACAAGTACACTCAAAAACTTCTATAGATGTATCATGGAGTGTGTTCTGACAGGCTGCATCAATGTCTGGTATGGCGGGGGGCTACTGCACAGGATCAGACCAAAAGAAGCTGCAGAGGTTCATAAACTATTAGCCTACAAAGTACGCAGGACATCTTCAAGGAGTGGTCTCAGAAAGGCAGAGTCCATTATTAAAGACTCCCAGCACCCAGAGCATGCTGTTTTTTCACTGTGACTATCAGGGAGGAGGTACAGAAGCCTGATGGCACACACTCAGCAATTCAGGAACAGCTTCTTCCCCTCTGCCGGCCGATTCCTAAATGGACATTAAACCCATGAACACTACCTCACTTTTTAAATATATGTTATATCTGTTTTTGCATGATTTTTAATCTCCAATATACAGATACTGTAACTGATTGATCGATTGATCGACTTTTTCCTCAATGTTATGGATTACACATGCTGCTGATAATAAACCTGATTCTGATTCTGTACTGGTGCCACAAACACACCAAACAATATGAGACAGTAATATTAAACCTAATTCTGAGTCTAAAGGACTAGCAGTTTTAAAAGCAGCAGAGTGAATTTGTTAGAATGATGTTTCGCTTGGAGAGCAAGCTGAGTGAAATGGGATCCCCATCTGCCTTTTGTCCTTACCCTTCTTCAAGGTTAGGTAAGTGTTACTGGAATAGTATTGATAAGTAAATGCTGTATTTTGTAGAAGGTACATGCTGTCACAGTTGGTTATTTATAACATGAATGGTTTTAGCTAAACTCCTACTGTATACTGCAATTTTTAAAAATTTGCTTAGATTGTCTTCTTTTACAGACTACTTATTAGTCAGCCTTTGTGCACAGTCTTTCATTGGTTCTATTGTATTTCTTTGTTCTACTGTGGATGCCTGCAAGAAAATGAATCTCAGGGTAGTATATGGTAACATGTACATACTTTGATAATAAATTTACTTTGAACTTTATTTGTGCATCTTGGACCTCCTGACCTTGAATCTTGTCAATCTATTGCTAGATTTACTTAAACATCATTTTGACTTTGAAGGAGTGTATGTGTGATACAAGTCTTTGTAGATTTGTTTAAAGACTCTAAATAATGCTGGTGGATTACTCCGATTTGCTGAACACCTGGGGATAAAACTGCGACAAGCACACAGATTCTTAATTTAAAAAAAATACTTAGAATATTGAAGATTACTTGAGAATGCACTTTAATATTACTAGGAGATCTCAAGGCACTGCCTGCCTGTGCTTCATTTGCTAATCATTTCAGTTCATCTGTGTGCTGATTCCATTTATCAATCTCACAACTCTATTGCTTCACTTGCTTTACCTAGGTTAAGAACAATATTCAAAAGGTTTCCATATCAAAAGGATTTGACATTATATGTCAAATATTGTATTGTATTGTATATTTCAACTATTGTATGAGCTATAAGATTGTCTCAACTGATGAGGGTAAGTGTGCTAATCATGGGAATTGGGGTGTAGTGTGAGGAGCCAAATGAAAATATAAGTTTCTCAGCAATATATTCAAATGCTACTTAATCATCTTCTGACATTCCAGTGTGAAACCAATACTAAAATAGAAATTGAAGCATTTATTAATAGCTAACATATAATTATGGTAAGATCATGTTCCTATGCAACATACACTCTGTTGTCAAAAAAAAAATAGGGTAGTGTGGTCCCTTGAGAGTTTTTGCAAAAAAAATGCCGAGATGGCAAATGATACCACTGCAGTGGGCTAAATCTCAAATAAGATGATTCGGAGTAAAGAAAGGAGATAAACAGCCTAGTGACATGGGGTCGTAACAACTTTTTCCTCAATGTCAGCAAAATGAAAGAGCTGGTTAATGACTTCAGGAAGAGGGCAGTGCACATGCTCATGTCTACATCAACAGTGTGACAATAATAAACCAATTTACCAAATTACCTTTCACCCACCCCAACCCACCTCACTATCACCAATTTTGGTGCTCCAGTTCCCATTGTTCAAATACATTGTATTCCTGTAATTATAGAGGAAACTATTTAGTTACTTCAATTGTATGCATATAAGTCAGTCTTTTATGTAGAAATTCCCAACTTTACTAAAGCTTTATTATGGTTGGGTTGGAGTTCACAGGCAGACAGTGGGAGGAACCATGAAAAATGGTGATAATTGAAAAAGATCTGATTTTAAAAATGAAAGAGTTTTAAATATAATGCACAGTGGTGAAAGGAATAAGTAATTAACGACAATGAGAGAATTTCAGTAAAACTAGTTTGTGCCACCAATTATCAGGTTAATTACATTAGACTACGTGTGAAAGCAAAAAAACAGTTTCTTTTCCCAAGCAGTAAGGCTGATCAATACCTCCACCCACTAATCTATCTCACCACACCCTACCACCGCTATTTTATTATTTCATGTCAGACACCATATGTACAGACACCCCTGAACCTAGCATCACTTTATGGATATACAATCAATCTATGTACATAAGCTATCTAATGTTTTTATATTTGTTGTGTTCTTTAACTTATTGTGTGTTTTTTGATGTTGTATCGGATCTGGAGTGATACTGTTTCCTTCTCCTTTACACTTGTGTACTGGAAATAACATTAAACAATCTTGAATCTTGGATCTCGAATCTTGCAATGCCATGAACAATATCTCACTACATTTTTTATTCCTTTTTTTGCACATACTTAACTGATAGATATGTATATACTTAATGTAACTGATGCACCATCAATAACTCTCGGAGATGAGAGGTAAACAATAGGCTTTTATTAGCAGCAAAAGGGACCACGACATCTTGGAGGAGCAGTGCCTCCAATTGCCTTTATCCAGGGGTCTGTGGGAGGAGCCACAGGAGCAGTCAGCGGGGGGAGGGGGGTGTCCAGACAGGTATACATAGTTCACCACAGTAACTCAGTGTTTTTCTCTTTATTTATTTATCATGTATTTCATGTACCACTGCCATAAAGTTAACAAATTTCACAACATATGCCAGTGATATTAAACCTGATTCTGATTTTTTTCATATTCAGCTTAGCCATAACTAGCTGAAGTACAGTATTTCTTCCCTATGTGTAAAATAAAACAACTTCTAAATGCCACATCTAGTTATAGTGAAGCTTTCATTAACTGCAATGTTAATATCCCTAATACTACATACTTGCTGATTATTAACAGTATATATGCATGTAACACATGCAGCAAATAGGTAAAATATGGTAGATTTTCTGAAATACAAGGTGGTATTAAAGGAAAAATTTGCAGGGATCTGTGAAATGGTATTTCAGAAACATAAAACACTTCTTGATTATTTATTTTTTCAGTGTATGTCGATAGCACAGGCAGAGCCAGCATTTATTGGCTATCTCAAATTGTCTCCTAATCTAAGAAGGGGGCTAAGGGCCAACCACATTGATGAGTCTGGAGTCATGCAGAGGCCAGACTGGACATGGACTGAAGTGCTTTCTTCCCTGAAGTACCAGAACCAGTATTTTAGTGACACTCCAATTACCATAATTGACACCATGTATACTCACTGGGTCAGTCAATGACAACAATGTACTGAACAAAAAAGAAAGATATTTCTTAGAAAAAGGAAAACAAAACTAGATTCAACTGGAGTGTGCAGGAAGTAATCTCGAGGAAGATAATATTTTTTAATACCTTTGGAAGCTCTTCACTGTCAAAATTCTTTAGGTTATACAATGCACTGTGTAATGATTTGATCTGTTATGAATAGCATGCAAGACAGGCATACTATTGTTTTTTTTACATTGTGTCTTAGTACAGATGATAGTGTTATGAATGAACCACAACTCTGAGGGGCCGAAGGGGCGGGGGAGCCCCCTTCTTTGTGAGAATTGCAAGAGCATTATTGGGTTGGCTCAGAGGACCCAGGAAATGAGAGAGACCTGGCCATTGTTTCCTGGAGACCACGTTTGTGGATTGGGGACTAGGCTACGTGCAAACCCTCGGGCAAAGTGGGCTGGTTGAGAGAGGGATTGCATCATCCCAACCTGATTGACATCTGAGACCCCGTGAAGAAGTATAAAAGAGGGTCTGGGGGAACAACCCCTTTCAGATGCACCAGAAGAAACTCTAATGATCCCGTAGTAGCGGGAAGCCATTTGAAGGAAGCCACGTGCGTTGGACTCCGTGCCTGGAATACTTGGCTGGAATCACGGATAACCGCCTTTAGCTAACAACGGGGAAGCCCGCTCCCCTGACTCAACGGATTCGCTTCATAAAGACCCAGGCAAGTTTCTTTTCTCACCAATCTCTCTCTCCTCTCTCTCTCTCCAACAAGTGAAAACCCAGCGGTCTCCCCCCCCCCCCCCCCCACCGAAAGCCAGAAGCCTGCAGGAATTGAGTGACTTTTTATATTTCCGTCGGACAATATATTATCCCTTAGACAAATGATCGAGCTGTTTTTTATTGATGGTTATTATTAGACCCGCACTTTTAGATTAAGTAGTGACGACGTATATTATCTGAATGTTTGTATTAATCTTATTTTTGTGCCCCTTCATAAATAAAGACTTTTAAAAATAGTACCATCAGACTTCAACGGACCTCTCTATCTTTGCTGGTAAGTGATCCAGTTACGAGATTTCGTAACAGTTGGGGTTCTCATCTCAGGATTTGACACCAAATTGGACGGCCAGTGAATCGGGCTTGTAGGTCCAAAACTTGGATCTGGTTACACGAGTAGCGTCTTGGTTCAGATGATAGTCACAAAGCAGTAACAATACCAATTCAGGAGAAAGCATCAAAAAAAAGGCTAAAGCTCTGCCAGGACATCTCTACGGCACTGCTCTGCTAATCTGGTAGGACATCTCAGGCGAGGAGGGATGAAGTATGGATACACCTGAATGGCACTGGGGTTTAGGACAATATTGGCTTTCCTTGCATACCCTTGAGTTCGATAGATAATGGGGTGATCTGTGCAAAGTATTTAATATGTTGGAAGGATTTTCTTGGACTTGTAGGCAACAATTTGGCCTGCTTCCCAGGAAAACAACATGAAGTCTGCAGTGGCTCTGCACTTCTGAACCATATCTCTCGAAGTGAGTATTTGTTTCAAATCATTATTGACAGATTAATGCTAACTAAGTATGTAAGATGCCATTTCCAGTGTGCATTTGTCACTTCTAATATATTGCATCTGCATACACCAGACACAAATGTTCAAATGTATTTCTTTATTTTGATGCCCTTACAGCTCAGATTACATCAAAGCGTGCAAACATCACGGCCTCTCAGGTCACCGAGCCAGAGCTGATTTGTTGTCCTTACGAAATGCTACTCTCAGCAAAATGAGGAGCTGACCTCGTGTCAGGACTGGTGCATTACTGATGCCACAAAGAACATTCAGACAAGCTTAATGCCAGTATCAACAGCAGTTCCTTTAACAGCCTGATGCCCATCAGCTGAGAAAAAACATAAGCTGTGTGCGATGGACCACAGTGTCCCAGACTGTACGGAGTGGCTGCCCACTCTTTGCAAAGCAAAAGGAGGTTGCAATGCTAAACACGATCAAATTCCAAGACTCTCAATTAATGAGATCAACAGCTACTGCACCAGTGAGGAGAAGGGGTGCACAAGAACCTACCTGGACTGCTCAGACAGGGTTTATCACCTGCACCCATGAAGAAACAGGAGGTTTGAAAATAATTGCTAATGAAATTGTCAATTACAAGAAGGAATGGAGCATGCAGCTGATTTAGTCATAGAGCATTACAGCACAGTAACAGGCCATTCGGCCCTTGTAGTCTGTGCTAAACCATTCTTCTGCCTATTCCCATTTACCTGCACCTGGACCGTATCCCTTCTTGTGTCTGTCCAAACCTCTCACCCACCACTTCCTCTGGCAGCTTGTTCCACACTCTCACCAGCCTCTGAGTGAAAACATTGCCCCTCCTATTCTCCTTAGACATTTCACCTTTCAACCTTAACCCAAGACCTCTAATTCTGGTCTCATGGAGCATCAGTGGAAAAAGTCTGCTTGCATTTACCCTATCTATACCCCTCATCATTTTGTATATCTCTATCAAATCTCCCCTCATTCTCCTATGCTCCAGAGAATAAAGGCTTACCTGTTCAACCTTCCCCTATTATTTTAGTAATGACTCAAAGACCAAAAGATATCTATGAGAAAATCTTCTAATTTAGCTACTCACTTTAGAATTCATTGCATATTAAGATAAATTACTAAATTTGTAAGTATTTTAAGTTGTAGAGGCAAAATCTAAATAATGAATTCCCTTTCCCTTTTATCACATATTGATTCCTTTAATAATTTGTTACTGACTTCTACTTAAATTTAGGCAATAGAGACAGAAAAAAACATGGAGGAATAAGGAAGACATAAACTTAGAAAGACATTGAATATAAAAGCACAAAAAATGTATTACAAAACAGGTCAGTTTAAGATGAACTTGTATTTGCAACTTCTGGACGCCGTAATCATCACACAGCCACTCTCCTGCAGAGGTCGCTGAAGAACAATCAGGAGGTATAAATTTCAATAAGGATTTTCCCCTGGAGTTGAGCAAATGTAGAAGGGTCAATTACTCAGCCCTGACATAGATTATATAAAGGATTTCCTCCGGCAGTGTGTGTGTATGTGTGTGTTGCATAGATTATATAATTGACCTTTCTAATGTTAACAACTCAGAACATTTGAATGAAGCATCTTTTCCCCACTGAATCACAGAACTTTCAGTACGAGCTTCAAGTCATAAGAAAGCAAGTAAGAACTAACTACTGGGAAACTCCATGGATGGAGCAGCATCTGTGAGAGGAAAGGAATTGGCTTTTCTCATTTCTCCCCCAACAATTCCTCTCCTTCCACGGATAATTCTTGACCTGCTGACTTCCTCTAGCAGTTTTCATTAGTTATTCAGTGCCAGTTTCCAGCACCTGCAATGTCTTCACAAAATAAACTTTATTCATAATAAAAAGTTATTTGCAAGAATAAATCTTGCAATGCCTTTTCATTCTTTGCGTTCAAAGTCAGTGCTTTCAGTACTGTTCTATTAAATTCCTACACATCAGTCAATAGCACTGCTGCCATTTATGTGCCCCCCTCCCCGGGGTGGTATACTACAACAGTAATTGAGGGGCTTCTTCCCCCAATCTGGCTCCTCCCTCTCAAGTAGCAGAAAAATATCTGTCTCCTCTTTAATGAGTCAGCCTGACTCTGGCTTTTGAATCTCCTCTCTCACTGACCTCCAGCCCTCCCCCTTTCCCTTTCCCCTATCTTCCAGGATTTATGGTTGGATGAGGGATTGGTGGTAAATAAAAGAAAAGGAAACATTCATTCACAATCCATTGATTTTCATTTTCTGTTTAGATATGGCTGGGTGTGAGGAGAAGCATTCCAGAATAAACTGTTTCAAGTTAAAATCATGGAAACAATGCTAAATTGGATTCTGTAGAAGACAAGAGAAAATCTGTGGATGCATTTTGTGAAATCAAGCAACACACACATAATGTTGGAGGAGCTTAGCAGGCCAGGCAGCATCTATGCAAAAGAGTACAGGTGACATTTCAAGCCAAGGCCCTTCAGCAGGACTGGTGAAAAAAAGATATGCAGTCATAGTTAGAGGGTAGGGCAAGGGGAGAGAGAAATACAAGGTGATGGGTGAAACCAGGAAGGGAGGGTGAAGTAAAGAGTTGGGAAGTTGATTGGTGAAAGAGGTACAGGGCTGAAGAAGAGGGAACTTAATAGGAGAGAAAGGAAGGCCGTGGAAGAAAGATAAAGGGGGAGGATCACCAGAAGGAGGTGATGGGCACGCAAGAAGATAAGATAAAAAAGGAAAAAGAGGAATGGAAATAGAGAGGGGGCACTACCAGAAGTTCAGGAAATCAATGTTCATGCCATCAGGTTGGAGGCTACCCAACTGAATATAACGTGTTGCCCCTCTAACCTGAGTGAGGCTTCATCGTGACAGTAGAGGAGGCCATGGATGGACATGTCAGTATGGGAGTGGGATGAAGAATTAAAATGGGTGGCCACTGGGAGATTCCACTTTCCGGGTGGACAGAGAGTGGGTGCTTGGTGAAGCAGTCTCCCAATCTAGGTTGGGTCTCACTGATATGCAAGAGACATTCAGTAGAAGACATCCACTGGAGCTAGTTTCTCTTTGGAAAAAGGCAAATGAAGTAATAGAATGCTAGTGTATAAATATTTCATATGTACTGGAAATTTTTTTTGTATACCAGTTAATTGAAATATTATATATTACTCATGTGCAGAACAGCTCAAATATAAGGCGAATGTTTCTTAAAGCAGCATAAATCACATTTTCCTCAACAGAGTAGATTTCTTCTTGGAAGAATTCAGCTATGCAAAACAAAAAGGCAAAATAAGTTCTGTGTTTCAGATATGTTGGATACTTAATTTATATTGTTTAAAATATTAATTCACCATAAAAGTTTTACTGTAGCCATTCAATGGAAATTATATCAAATTATTTCTCATGGAATACAGGTGGCTTTCAAATCTACTGGGTGAGATGTCCATCATAATTCGGAAGCAAAGGCTTGCAGCTGCTGCAAGGTCCAATTCCTGCCCCTGCCTGTAAGGAATTTGCATATTCTACCCATGAGCACATGGTTATCCTCTGGATGCTCTGGTTTCCTCCACACTCCAGAGCATACAGGTTACAGGTAAGTTGTGAGCATGTCATCTTGGCACTAGGACTATCACGTTACTTGTGGGCCATCCCAAGCACATCCTCGGACGTACTGGCGTTGACAAAATCAATGCAATTCACTGTATACTTCAATGTAGGTGTGACAAATAAAGCTAATCTTTAAATCTGAAAAAAAAAATTAGAAATTGCTGGGAACACATAAACTGTCAAGAAACAGAGAAAATATAAGACCATAAGACCAAAAGATATAGGAGCAGAATTAGTCCATCAGCCTATTGAGTCTGCCCTGCCATTCCATCATAACTGATTTATTATTACTCTCAAGGACATTTTCCTGCCTTCTCCCCACAACCTTTGACACCCTGATTAATCAAGAACTTATCAACCTCAGCTTCAAATATACTCAACCTCCATGGTAATGAATTCCTCAGATTCACCACCATCTCACCCTGTCAAATGAATTCTATCATATTAAGATCACTGTCTCCTAATGTTTCCTTTACCTCAAGCTTTCTAATCAAACCTGGGACATTACACAACACCCAGTCCAGTGGGCTCAATGACAAGCTGCTCTAAAAGGTCATCTCATTGGCATTTTACGAATTCCATGTCTTGGGATCTAGCAACAAATTAATTTTCCCAGTCTATCTGCATATTGAAATCCCCTACGACTATCATAACATTGCCCTTTTTATGTGCCTTTTCTATCTCCCATTGTAATTTGTACCCCAAATCCTGGCTGCTGTTCAAAGGCCGGTATATAACTTCCATCAGGGTCTTTTTGCTCTTGCAGTTTCTCAACTCTACCTACAAAGATTCTACATCTTCTGATCCCATGTCATCTCTTTGTAACTTTTTACCTACAGAGACAATCCACCCTTTCTGCCTTCTTACCTGTCCTTTTGATACATTGTGTATCCTTAGACGTTAAACTCCCAGTTATGATCTTTTTTCACCTACAATTCAGTAATGCCCACAATGTCACACCTACCAATCTCTAACTACACTGCAAAATCATCTTATTCTGTATACTGTGTGCATTCAAGTATAACCCCTTCAGTCCTGTAGTCATCACCCTTTTGGATTTTGCTCCCATGTTATTCTACAACATCCCACAGGTTGCAATTTTGCCCTGTCTTCTCCCAGTCCTTCCTCGCAGTCTCCAGTGCTCACTGCATCTCCCTATCCTCAGCCCTTTACTCCGGTTCCCATCTCCCTGCCAAATTAGTTTAAACCTTCTCCTTCAGCTCGAGCAAAGATCTGCCAGCAAGGATATTGGTCCTCCTCAGTTTCAGATGTAACTCATCCTTTTTGTACAGCTCTTACTTTCCCTAGAAAAGATCCCAGTGATCATGAAATCTTCAGCCAAGCATTCATCTGCCAAATCAACTATTCTTAACCTCACAGGCATCAATCCAGAGATTACAATTCTTGAGGTCCTGCTTTTAGCTTTCAACCTAATTTCCTATATTCGCTCTTCAGGACCGCATCCCTTTGCCTATCAATGCCGTTAGTACCGATATGTGCCAAGACTTCTGGTTGCTCCTATTCTGCCGGGCTGCTGGTTACCAGTGGAGTTCCATAGGGGCCGGAGTATGTCAATGATTTGGACTATGGTATTGAGGGATTTGTGGCTAAATTTGCTGATGATACAAAGATAGATGGAGGAGCGGGTAGTGTTGAGGAAACAGAGAGTCTGCAGAGAGACTTAGGTAGTTTACAGGAATGGGCAAAGAAGTGGCAAATGAAATACAATGTTAGAAAGTGTATGGTAATGCACTTTGGTGGAAGAAATAAACAGGCAGACAATTAGTTAGATGGGGAGAAAATTCAAAATGCAGAGATGCAAAGAGACTTGCAAAGAGCAAGGTTAACTTGCTGGTTAAGTCAGTTGTGAAGAAGGTTAATGCAGTGTTGGCATTCATTTTTAAAGGTTTAGAATATAAGAGCCGGGATGTGATGTTGAGGCTCTTTAAGGCATTTGTGAGACCACACTTGGAGTATTGCTTGCAGCTTTGGGCTCCTTATTTTAGAAAGGATATGCTGACATTGGAGAGGGTTCAGAGAAGATTCACGAGAATGATTTCAGGAATGAGAGGGTTACCATTTGAGGAATGATTGGCAGCTCTTGGGCTGTATTCCCTGGAGTTCAGGAGAATGAGGGGGGATCTCATAGAAACATTCCAAACGTTAAAAGGCCTGAACAGATTAGATATGGCAAAGTTATTTCCCATGGTAGGGGATTCTAGGACAAGAGGGCATGACTTCAGAATTGAAGGGTGTCCTTTTAGAACTGAGATGTGGAGAAATTACTTTAGTCAGAGGGTGGTAAATCTGTAGAATTTGTTGCCACAAGCGGCTGTGGAGGCCAAGTCATTGGGTGTATTTAAGGCAGAGATAGATTGGTTCTTAATTAGCCAGGGCATTAAAGGGTATGGGGTGAAAGCAGGGGAGTGGGGATGACTGGATGAAGTGGATCAGCCCATGATTGAATAGTAGAGAAGGCTTGATCGGCTGAATGGCCTACTTCTGCTCCTAAACCTTATGGTCTTATGGTCTTATGCTCACCACCCGCACCCCCCACCCCCCTTAAGCTGCTGTTGTCCTGATCTGAGACATCCCTGACCCTGGAACCTGGAAGGCAACATACCAACTGGGAGCTTGTTCATGTCCACAAAATCTCCTGTCTGCTCCGTTAACTATGGAATCCCCTATCATAACTGCAGTCCTCATCTCCCTCCTCCCCTTCTGAACCATAGAGGCAGACTCAACGCCAGAGGCCTGACTGCTGTGGCTTTCCTCTGCTAGGTCTCTCCTGCCCTCACAGTGCAAGGGTACAAAGCTAGTCAGAGAGTTAAACACCTTTTCAAAAATTCCCCAAGCTGGAAGCTTTCTTCAGGGCTTTCAATGAGAACTTATTTGTGAAAAGGTATTGCTGTTTCAAGGGCAAATAATCAGTGGATGGAGATGGACGTCCTTCTATCATATGTGCTTCGAGTCGAAATCCAAATTAACCTGTGTAGGAAATGATATAAAAAACTGGTTATGTGCAGGTAGTGATGTTCACACAAAACAGACTGCATACAAAATGAGCAGTGCCTCTAGAGTCCAGAACAGTCTCCACCTGATATCCAAAACAGGTCAAACCTAACCACTGAAACTAAAAGTCAAATGACTGTTTCATTAATTCTTTGGCAAAAGAAGCTGAGTCTCAGAGACTAGTCAGAATCAGAATCAGAATCAGGTTTATTATCACTGGCATGTGACGTGAAATTTGTTAACTTAGCAGCAGCACTTCAATGCAATACATAATCAAGCAGAGAAAAAATAAATAAAATAAAAATAATAATAATAAATAAACAAGTAAATCAATTACGTTTATTGAATAGATTTTAAAATGTGCAAAAACAGAAATACTGTATATCAAAAAAAGTGAGGTAGTGTCCAAAGTTTCAATGTCCATTTAGGAATCAGATGGCAGAGGGGAAGAAGCTGTTCTTGAATCACTGAGTGTGTGCCTTCAGACTTCTGTACCTCCTACATGATGGTAACAGTGAGAAAATGACATGCCCTGGGTGATGGAGGTCCTTAATAATGGACACTGCCTTTCTGAGACACCTCTGCCTAAAGATGTCCTGGGTACTTTGTAGGCTAGTGCCCAAGATGGAGCTGACCAGATTTACAACCTTCTGCAGCTTCTTTCGGTCCTGTGCAGTAGCCCCCCCCCCCCCCCCATACCAGACAGTGATGCAGCCTGTCAGAGTGCTCTTGATGGTACAGCTATAGAAGTTTTTGAGTGTATTTGTTGACATGCCAAATCTCTTCAAACTCCTAATGAAGTATAGCCACTGTCTTGGCTTCCTTAATCGATAATGTTGGGGCCAGGTTAGATCCTCAGAGATCTTGACACCCAGCATCTTGAAGCTGCTCACTCTCTCCACTTCTGATCCCTCTGTGAGGATTGGTATGTGTTCCTTCGTCTTACCCTTCCTGAAGTCCACAATCAGCTCTTTCATCTTACTGACATTGCCAGGCTGTTGCTGCAACACCACTCCACTATTTGGCGTATCTTCTCCTGTACGCCCTCTTGTCACCACCTGAGATTCTACCAGCAATGGTTGTATCATCAGCAAATTTTTAGATGGTGTTTGAGCTATGCCTAGCCACACAGTCATGTGTAAATAGAGAGTACAGCAGTGGGCTGAGTTACACTAGTGTTGATCATCAGCGAGGAAGATATGTTATCATCAATATGCACAGATTGTGGTCTTCCTGTTAGGAAGTCGAAGATCCAATTGCAGAGGGAGATACAGAGACCCAGGTTCTGTAAGTTCTCAATGAGGACTGTGGGAATGATGGTATTAAATGCTGATCTATAGTCGACGAACAACATCCTGACATAGGTGTTTGTGTTGTCCAGCTGGTCTAAAGCTGTGTGGAGAGCCATTGAGATTGTGTCTGCCATTGACCTATTGTGGCGATGGGCAAATTGCAATGGGTACAGGTCCTTGCTGAGGCAGGAGTTCAGTCTAGTCATGACCAACCTCTCAAAGCATTTCATCACTGGATGTGAGTGCTACTGGGCGATAATCATTAAGGCAACCCATATTATTCTTCTTAGGCACTGGTATAATTGTTGCCTTTTTGAAGCAAGTGGTAACTTCCACCCATAGCAGTGAGAGGTTGAAAATGTCCTTGAATACTCCCACTCATTGGTTGGCACAGCTTTTCAGAGCCTTACCAGGTACTCCATTGGGACCTTCTACCTTGCGAGGGTTCACTCTCTTTAAAGACAGTCTAACATCGGCCTCTGAGACGGAGATCACAGGGTCATCAGGTGCAGCAGGGATCTTCACAGCTATAATTGAGTTGTCCTTTTCAAAGCGTGCATAGAAGGCATTGAGTTCACCTGTTAGTGAAGCACCACTGCCATTCATGCTATTGGATTTCACTTTGTAGGAAGTAGTGTCTTGCAGACACTACCAGAGTTGCCGTGCATCTGATATTGCCTCCAACCTTGTTCAAAATTATCTCTTTGCCCATGAAATAGCCCTCCACAAATCATACCTGGTTTTCTGCTACAGGCCTGGGTTGCCAGACTTGAATGCCACAAATATAGCCTTCAGCAGATGACGTACCTCCTGGTTCATCCACGGCTTTTGGTTTGGGAACGTACAGTAAGTCTTTGTGGGCACACACTCATCCACACAGGCTTTAATGAAGTCAATAACAACTGTAGCATACTCATCCAGGTTCAAAGATGAATCCCTCAATACAGTCCAATCCACTGATTCAAAGCAGTCCTGTAGGTGCTCCTGTGCTTCCCTTGTCCAAACCTTCTTGGTCCTCACTGCTGGTGCTGCAGTCTTCAGTCTCTGCCTATACTCAGGGAGTAGAAGTACAGCCAGGTGATCAGACTTCCCGAGGTGAGGGCGTGAAATAACATGGGAGGCTTTCTTGATGGTGGTGTGGTCTTTAAAACAATCTTACTAACAGTCTTTCACTGTTCTCACCTTAAAAATGTCAACCTTGGTGATATCCTTGCTCATGGTGATGTCCAATGAGCAGAGAGGTGACGTGCTGCTTACTCAGAATGATGGTTGGGTGAGTTACCTCTGAAGTGAATTATGCCTTTTTAATACATTCTCCAACTTGCAGTGGCCCCTCGGAGTCAATAAAGGGACAGAGTTTACTAAGGGAACATTAGATTGAGAGAAGTTCCTGCTTTGCGATGCACTGCACTTCTGCCAACACCTTTCTTTAAACAACAAGAAGGATTTTAACCTTTGCTCGATTCAGTTGCTCTGTGTCGAGAGGTTGATTACAAATGTTCCAGCCACTGCAAAGTCTGTCTTTGGTTACTCCTGGAAAAGAATGAACTATATGTGTTCTGGCCTCTAGGGGCATTGCTCATTTTGTGCTCTGATAAACGACTTCCAGCTTGAAAAGCACCTCAAGCGTGCACTGCCAAGTTGGAGCGTTGTTAACTGTGTGATGTTAGTTGAGACTTAAGGACGTAGTTCTACTTCTGCCTCAGGGTCAGCTAAGTCAAAAGTTTCCTGCTGACTATTTTAATGTTCGGGTGGTGGAGGTGCTAAGTCAGCATGATTGTTCCTGAAGAGTCTCTCCATGAACTCCACGTAATGATCTTTCATTTCTGGTGTCCTTCTCAATGTGCAACTGACAGGCATGTGTTGAAAAAGAGCCTGCTCTCAGGAATTGTCGTGGTGAGCAGTAACAGGAGACTCTCAGCAGAAGAGTCCGTTGGGGGAATCTTGCCAGCTATTTCCTTAAGATGTGAATGACTGCATTCCATCCCTGTTACTGGGAATATGGTCATAATTAGTTAGGGTTGGTAAGCACATTTCCCCTCCTATTGTCTCCACAACAAATCCACTGAATTTTCTTCTGGCCACTTTTGATGCTCCAGAACATGTCTTTAGAGTGAATGAGGAAGCAGCTACATCTGACAAATGCTCAGCCGGCTCCCCTCATGCTCTGCTGCGGGTGCACTGTGCCCAAGGCGCTGATCTGTGCTGGTCATTGTTGCACTCATTGCAGTGTATGATAGCTTTGCAGTCCTTTGCTTGGTGCTCTGTTGAAGCGCAACATTCGAAAAATATTGAGAGCTCCTTCAGAAAGCATCACTAGTTTACAAGAAGTTTTTCTCTAAACCATCTGCCTTTCCTCAGGTGCTGAGGTCTTTTATGCCACTTCCATCCGCACAGACTTCCTTTTGCATCTCCGGATGCACACTTGTCTGTCAGGATTCATGTAGAGTTTTCTACTTCAGTTTGGTTGATCATGATAGAGGTTTTGGTTTTCCATGCTTCTGCTGGAGACCCCTCTTTGCATAAGGTATTGCTGGAAGTTGAGGGCATAAAACTAGGGTCATTTCACATTTCTGTGTGGCGGAAAACAAACTTCACAGAGAAAGAAAATGGCAGACGGGGGCATAATGCTTCATTTTATTCTCGGACCCTTCAGTTACCCGCCATTCTTGCATGTTTTTCAGTAGTTTCTCCACTACTGGGCTCATTCCTCTTGCAGTGCCCAAGAAAGTCAGTCCTGGCAGATAACCCTCATTTTTTGTGGCTTGTAGTTCCGACAACAGATCTGCCAGCTCCAGTGCCTTCCACGGTTCTTTGTGTGAGAGCTTTGGAAAGTAATCGAGTCTGCTGAAGAGAGATTCTTCAACTACTTCTAGAGAGCCATATAATTTGTCCAGTCTCCGCATTTGTAAACTGGATTATTAATGTGCACTGCCCTAACCTTGTTGCAGGTTGCAATGACTCACTATCAAGCCACTTACAGAGAAGGGCTAGCTCTTTTCTAGGTTTGAGACTTAGTTCCTCCACAGCATTGCAAAAGCTTGGCTTCCAGGACAGATAACCGGCAGAATGGTTGTTGAACACCTTTAGTGCTGCTGAGATGAGCCAGATACTAAACCAAATCCAATGCCCCTGCAGTTCCTGAATGAGGGCACTGTGGAGTCTGCTTTGCCAAATGTGTGTCCTGAGATGAAAGGAAGGTCAGTCTGTCCATGTCTGTGCAGATGGGACTGGCATCAGTAGCAACTCTTGAATGTAGTCTTTGCTGCAATTAAACTGCAGAAGGAGCTGTTGTGAGTCTTTTGTGCTGTAGGCCTTGATTGTCAATACCTGGACTATGTGAAAGGCATCTTGGCTGTGTGGTGTGGATGTCTTCTCCCTGTAGTCCTTTTCATAACCAAAATGCATTTGCACTTTTTTTTTAGTAAGTTGCATTGGATGTTGTGACGACAAAGCATGACCGATTCCGGCTGACCGCTGTTCAAGTCAACTGCTGCTTCATATAGCTTTGCCTCTGCTATGGTGGCTTCATCTACAGGCTCTTCCCTGAGTACACTTACTGTATGTAGCCTTTACACATGTCTATGCAAGCTTTCTCCATTTACACTTGAACCTTGCATTTTGCATAATTGTTCTTATTCTCTGCTGTGAGCTCGTGCTGCAGCTATGCTGATCATGGATTTGTTCAAGGGTCGCGATGATGCTATCAATACATCACATTCTGAACTGACATCCAGGCCTTGGCAATTTGCATTGCTCGGGCTGGAAGCTGACATTATCAGATGGTGCATTCAGATGCGTTCCTGCTCCATGGACGATGCTTTTAAAGTCGAGTTACCTTTACAATCTGCTGCCCTCGCAGTGTGCGTGTACAAAGTTAAGCACGGAGTTATACACCTTCTCAAAAATCACCCAAGCCAGAAGCTTTCTTTGAGGTTTTTAAGAAGAGCTTACTTGTGAAGGACATTGCTGTTTCAAGGGCAAATACGCAGAAGATGGAAATGGATGTCTACCTATCATGTGTGCTTCAAGTTGAAATCCAAATTAACCTACATAGAAAATTATGTAAAAATTAGGTTATGTTAAGGAAGTGATGTTTATTCAAAATAACCTGCACACAAAATGTGCTGTGCTTCTGGAGGCCAGAACAAGGTTATCTCCCAACACCCCCTACCCCCAGAAGTATCCAAAGCTGTATATCTATTGAGGGGAGCAGCCACAGAAGTACACATTTCAGAATGATGAATCAGAACCTGATAAATCTGGTTTGATGAATAGTTATTGATCACACTGAAGATTTTCAACAATGTCTTGTGCTGGAGATGTCCACCACAGAGAGGTTACCAGTTAAAACTGTGGATGTGTTGTATTAAATTTTGTAAATCATTGGATGAATCTCTGGAGGGCGAAATTACAACTTAGCTCTTTCTGAACTCTTAGAATGTGGGGTGTGCATGTCTGTTAGTTTGTACAGTGTCTGTACAAGGTAAAATGCTGTAGGTCTGTTCATGTCTGTTGGTCACTTCAAGAGCTAGGTTAATGGATTCTTTCTTAGTGTCTGCATTTCAGCTTATTGTTAATATATATAGACAATAATACCTTTTGTGAATCCAAGGAATGTGCTACTAGTTAATGGGAGAGGGAGGGGAGTGATCATAAATTGGTTTATGAAGGTATACTGAGCACTGTGATAATGGTTGCAGGATATATTTGAAAACAGACAGGCTGTGTTGAGGACAAAAGATCAAAGATTTTGTTTGTTTCTGGGTCTCTCTGCCTTGTGAGTCCTGTAAACATATTGGGCTGCCTTTCCCTCTTTCACTGGAATTCAACTAAGGGCCAGAAATGGTGTGTGGCCAAGGGGTGGTTTCACAAGAGAGTCGTAATTCAGAATTCCCCCAACAATAGTGGCAATCAAGTGGAGATTCCTGAAATCTTTGTGGAAATCTTTTTGACTTGCAACATAGTATTTTGTGTGGTTTATTTGTGCAATCTATTTTATGAAAATAAATTAGGCTTAATTTACTGTGTTATGCTTGTCGGCTTATTACCACATCTCCTAGATCAGGGGTAGGCAACCTTAAGCACAAATGATTTCCTAGCATGCATTATTCATTAATTTGAGGCAATACATAGCTAGATGTATTTAAATGAATAATCCCCAATTTCAAGTTTTTATGGTATTTATCTGGCCCACTGTCCACTCTTTAATACGTGATCTAGCCTACAGAGGCAAAAAGGTTGCAAAAATAGATGCTCGAATAGCTTGGGTCTGACTAACCCAGCCCATTACAGTGCTGAGCCTCATCCATCCCAAGTGGAAAATTAAATTGGCAGTAAATGAATGGCTTATATCGGATACCCACCAGGGAAGCTGGTTGAAAATCAACCCTGTAATAGATCCTGAAGAAATCACCAATGTCTTCACAACTATGTTATGTAGATTAGAGCAGGAAAATTGTGAATTACAAGCTCAAAAACATAGCAAAAGAAATTACATTTTATGTATTGTTGGGAGAGGCTTGAATGAATATACACTATGGTGGGACTTATAAGGCACTGCAAGTTTAGACATTTTTAAAAATAAACTGTAACTGCAAAATTCTTAAATATAGGCATAGAATGTGGAAATGTCAAACATGTCAGTGAGAATATATTAGAATTTAAGCCTTGCTAACTCACTACTTCTCTCAAAGGCACAAATAAAATTGATTACATATCCTCAGAAACAATTGCTGTGAAGAAAAGGTAAGGGATAGGTAAAAGCTATTGTTAATAACCAGAGAAAAGGGCTTCTTGTTTCCCACCAAAATAATGAACTCTACTCTACTTTAGAGCAGTTGGAGGACTATTCAGATTGGGAAGCAATTGGGAGAAATAGATTTCATTGTTAATAAATGAAGGTGTTCAATTACATAGACACCAAAAATGCATGGATAAATCCACATTGTGGTAACAAATGATGCCAGAGTTTGCTAAATATTACTACGTTTCTGTCAGGTTCAATCTAATTCTCTGTCATAGAATCCTTTTAATCATTAAAGTGAATGTCGGAAAATGTTATCTCATGGGATTTGGCATTAGAGGTGGTGCAAGGCAAACACACGATAGAAATCATGTGCAGTAATAGTTCTATTTTCAATATTGGAATAATGCGGTATTAGCATTGCTACTTACTGAGTTAAGTGGCAAAGGCAGAGGCTCCAGGAGAACATTTATGTTGAAAGGCAGTAAGGTCTAGTGAAACAATTTTTTGGAAGTCATATCACCTGGTGCATTCAATTCTGACATTCATAAATGCTGCACTGTTTTGCCTTTAGAAAGTAACAAAATAAATCATCAATGTTTTACATATATGGAATTGTCTGTGTAGTCTAATATTTACAATTAATTCACAGTTCTACATTTAATTGTTTATAAGTTCACATAATTGTTGAGACTTTGTTCACTGAATATCTCTGAGCTATTCACTGAAATTCTGTGTGAAGTAGTTAATGACGCCAAAGAGGAGTAGCAGATTCTGACGGGGTGTGTCTGTGTGTGTGGTTTAGGAGGTGGTATGCTGTGTACATTCTTCATGCTCAGCTTCTGTGTGTTCTTCTCAAAAAGACTCATGGTTTACAATGCCATCTTAACTGTTCCTTCTCATTTGGCGTGGGATGGGCCAGAGATTCCCATAGGTCAGTAGAGATGTATATTTTTTTGAAGATTTCTAAAAATTCTTGACTCAGTGTTTCTGTACATCTGGTAGTCTCCTGCCATCTCAACATCCACTCTTAGCTGATCGCAAAATCATCAAATTTAACTGTTTTTCAAATACTCTAAAGCACAATTAAAGTGACCAACATCAAAATCTTCTAGATCTATAAAATTATAAGAATGCTTGCTAAGAAACTGGAGTTCCTTCTTTTTTTGATATGTTTAATTCTTGTGATTAGTACAAATGTGCAATAAGATCCCCTGATAAAATTGGTGAAAATACATTATAAATAGTGCAGAGGCATAGAGCATACTCCATGTGTTAAAATTGGACCTGAACAGTTTCTGTGAGGAGATCTTCATACAGAAGATTGTCACACAGACCACGTGTTAGTGCTTAAAGAAATCTTCACACCCACTCCCACAATACAACAACAGCAGCAACAGCAGTCATAGAGATGAGGAACAGTACAACGGAAGTAGCTTTTCATGGTGTTTGAGGTCACTGGCCCATCCAGACCTACTTGATGAAGTGACTGCATTCACAAGGCACATACGCAGGCTAATCAAAGGCCAGTGGCCAGAGTATGCAATTCTCTGATGGTTTAAATAAAGAAACTGTGATCATTAAGGGTGGCATTCTTTTTAAGTTCTGTATAACATTGACAATAGAACATTGACTTCAATCTTTTTTTTCATTTTTAGAATCTTTTTATTGGTACGTAATCTTCAACAGCTGTAAAATGATACAAAACTTCAACAGATTAATATGTATACAATTAAGAAAGCTGAAGAAAAAAACTGATCGTAAAATATAAAAATGGAAAAGAAAAATATAGGAAAAAGAAGGGAAAAAAAGAACCCCATCTAACTAGGAAAAAAAACCCACTAGCTACAAAAACAATCCATTAGGAATCAACCCCCCGGAACAATACGTTTGACCATCATCTAAATATATTAAAAAAGAGTCATCAACCGCCATTTCATATTTATATTTTTAAAAAATTGGAAGGAAACCATATAACTTAATTCAAATTAAATGATAATATTTGGCAAAAGAACCCCATCTTCTCTCAAAATCAAATCTAGGATCAAAAGTTCTACTTCTAATTTTTTCCAAACTAAGACATAACATCACTTGAGAAAACCATTCAATTAATGTAGGGGAAGAAATATCTTTCCATTTTAATAAAATAGCCCTTCTTTCCAGTAGTGTAACAAATGCAATTACATGTTGATCTGAAGATGAGATACCCTGAATATGATGCGGAACTATTCCAAATAGAACAGTCAATCTATTAGGTTGTAAATTAATTTTCAAAGCATTAGAAATTGTAGAAAATAAAGATTTCCAAAATGATTTTAATGAAGAACATGACCAGAACATATATGACAAAGTAGCTACTTCAGTTTCACATCTATCGCAATAGTTGTCTATACTAGGAAATATTTTAGATAGTCTCTCCTTTGTTAAGTAATAATGGTGAACAATTTTAAATTGAATTAAACAATGGTTGGCACATACAGAAGAAGAATTCACGTTTTCCAAAACTCGAAGCAAATCTTCATTAACAAAGGCCATATTAAGTTCTCTCTCCCAATCTTGATTAATCTTTAGTGGTAGTTTCACTTTTTGTAACAAAAATAAATTATAAATTCTGCTAATGGAATCTTTCACTAAGGGATTCAATTTCAAAATGGTATCCAACAAATCAGATTCTTGTAAATATGGAAACTTAGGTAAATATTGTAAAAAATGTCTAACGTGAAAATATTGCAAAAAATGTGTATGAGCGAGAGAAAATTTATTAATTAACTCCTCAAAAGTCATCAATCAACCATCACAAAATAAATCTGTAAAAGAATGGATTCCTTTATTTTTCCATAGAAGAGAAATGGGGTCAGTTGTTGAAGGTTTAAATGAAATGTTTCGATATAAAAAACTAGACAACTTAAATTGTTTAAAATTTTTAAAATTACAATCTTTCCCACTGTCTGTAAGTAGTTTGTACGTTCTCCCCATTAAAACCCAGATTACCTCTAGTTGTCACAATTTCCTTCCACACTCCAGGTGAAGTAAAGGCTCGGGTTAGTGAATTGTAGACATTCTATGTTGGCGCTGTAAGTGTGGTGACACTGTGGCTTGGCCACAGCACAGACCTCAACTATGTTGGTTGTTGATGCAAAATGACTCAGTTCACTGTATGTTTCAAGGTTTCACTGTGCAAATAAAGCTAATCTTTAAATCTCTTTACGACTGAGAGAAGTTACATGCAAGGTATCAATGCAGACCCAAATATTGCCTTCTCTTTTCCAAACCCCACCAATATGCTTCCTAAATGGTTCCAGCTTCTTCCCAAAGGTTCTGATTCCCATTGGCAATGAAGAAACCATGAGGTAAATGACACCAGTAAAACGTCACAGGTGCTAAAGAGAATCATGCACAGAAGTGCCCAGGCCAATTTCCTGATAACATATGGAAAACTGTTTCTAGGTGCAATTTGTGGAAAATGGACAGTTGCAAACAAGTCTAAAATTGAGCTAAGACACTGTGCATGGTCAAATAAAGCAGCTGGGAGTGGTTCTTACAAAATGATGTAAGTCAATCAGTTTGGTGTTATAAAAGGTTAATGAGGCTGCCAAATAAAAGCAAATCAGAAAAGACCCAAGAAATTAAATTAAATTAAATATATAATTACAGTTATATAACTCTATAGGGATGCTTCAGAAGGATCACAATATATGCGGAATCCAAGTGCACTCAAATAGGTTTCTATAGCAACTATAGCAACTAATCAAGGGACAAAGTTTCTGTCTGCTTCCTTGCAAGTTAGTAATGTAGAAGGAGATGGTGTCTAGGACAAAAAAATACCTCTATGTCAACAAATCTAGGGACAAAATTGTTATGTTTTCAAAAGAATAAAAATGGGAGAGCAGGATAAACATGTAATCTTCATTTTTTTATTTTAGCGAGGCACGCACTTTGATGTGGTGGTGTAAACACATCTACTATTTGCATAATTTCAAATGAGTTATGTTAACTAAAAAGAATGCTTGATCAAATAATATACTTACAACATCACTCAAATATGAAATGCACAACACTCTTCACTGCTTAGCTATAAACTCCAGCTCAACGAAAATGCATCTCAAATATATATATGTATAGGTGTCCTCCATTTACAAAGGTAGAGTGTTCCTATGAAACCTTTCTTAAGCTGAAATGGTGTAAAGCAAAGAACCATTAATTTATATGGGAAAAATTTTTGTAAAAGTGAAAATCCTCTTTGTAATGTGAAAACAGGTTACTAATGTAGGTCTTTTATAAAAACAAAGTGGCATAAAGTGTACATTTGTAAAGCGGGGGACACCTGTATATACATACGTAGAATACTAAAAACTACAACAGTACAACTACTATATTAACATCCACTCTATAGAAGTTTTCAATTGTCCCTTTCAGACCTCAAAATTTAATCGTTGTGGAGGATTTCTTACTTTTGTGGGATAACATCTTTCCTGATGGGGTTTGGTGGGGGGAGGCAGGGATTACTCTGCTTGGCAGATGAGACTTGTGGCTGTGAAACAATCTCAGGTTTGGAGGCTTCCTCCATGGTGGTTGTAGGAGCTGTCTCTGTAGAAAGTGATTCTGCCAACTCTGGATGCCTTTCTCTTTCTTCTCAATGATGCTCTTGGCATCTTCTGGATTGGTTGGTATCCGAAAACAGCTGATATGCTGATCAATCCCAGGCCTTCAAACAAAGTTTTGAGTCAATGCTTTCATTCTGACTGGCAAATAACTCATCTAATACTTTAGCTCTCATCTTTGGATGATGCAACAACTCTCATCAAAGGGACAATCCATCAGCATTTCCATGATTAGTTGTACTTTTGAATTTGACCTCGTATTTGTGCCCTCCAAAGAACAGAGCCCACCTCTGCATCTGTGCTGCTGCCCTTCTGTGGATTGAAGATGGACATTAGTGGTTGATGGTCACTAATTAGGGTAAAATCTCTCCCATACAGGTGCTGGTTGAAACGTTTTACAAACCAAACCAGACTCAAGGCCACTCTTTCAATCTGTGCTTAGCTTTTCTCTGCAGCGGTAATGGAGCATGATGCATAGACAGTTCCATCACTTCCATCACTCATTACCAGCTCTATGACTGCACCTATACCAGAAGGCAAGGTGCCACAGGCTCCTTCACTGGTCAATGTGGATCATATTGTGTGAATACCAGTGTCTGACATCATCATTTCCTTTGTCTTTTGGCAAGTCATCACTGCAGATCAGGAAGCAATGGCAATGGACAAAGAAGTGTGAGGAGTTGAAGGGTGGAGAGCTGTAGCCAAGTTTAGCAGGAACCTGTAATAGCAATTGACAAATCACAAAAGGACTGTGGCAGTGACTCTTTTCTTTGACCTAGGGCCAAATACCACTGCTTGAATTTTCTCAGCAGACTTAAGTAATTCTTGTGTGTCAATGGTGTGATGCTTGGTTTAAAGAATTTACACTTGTTTCATTGTGCGCTAAGCCCATAATGCTGTAATCTTTTAAATACCGTCTTGAGATTTTGGAGATGTCCCTTGTCATACTTGCTGGTTAACAAAATCATCATCCTGAGAGCCTGGACTGTCTTACAGCACTTAGTCCACAGCTTTCTGCGAGAGTACAGGTGCAGATGCTACTCTCAAAATAAACCTATTGTAGTGATAAAGCCCTTTGTGGGTGTTTAAGGTGAGAAGCACTTTGGATTCTTCTTCATATGTATATGAAGAGATATATGTATATGGAGATCCATATGTAGGTAGGCCCCAGCTAACTCCACTTTGCTGAAGTCATAGAGTCATACAGCACACAAATAGGCCCTTCATCTCATCTAGTCCATGGTGAAACCATTTTAACTGCTTACTCCTATTGACCTACACCGGGACCATAGTCCTCCATATCCCTACTATACAAGTGTTTTCCTTCAGAAAGGTTGGCAAAGATATGCTGTATCCTGGGTAGAGAGTATTGAATACTTTCAGTACTGGGTTGATGGTGAAGTTAAAATCATCACAGATCCTGCAGACCCATTCGTCTTGGCTACTGAGACCACTGGCATTGCCCATGGGCTGCACTCAACCTTGGAAAGAATTCCTTCAGGCTCCATGCAATCTCGCTCACTTATGAACATGTACTAACTTACTCTAAGTACATGTTTGTCTAAAGTAAGTACATGTTTCTATGTGTAAGGATAAGGACAGTCTTTCTAAAACTTGGGTGAGGCATTTTCATTGAACACTATTTTACCCTTGATATTTGAGTTTTCCAATGGATCCTTGAACATTGCTGGTTCCAATATCTTTCTTAATTTGCTATCTTAGTTTGGTTCCTTAAGGTTGTTTGGTTCCTTAAGGGATGGTAAGGGGGACAAGCTCCCACTACATATTAAATGCTCCCAATTGCGTGAATCTCAATTAGCCTCTGACAACCAAGTCCAGCTCCTGGCCTTCACATGTGACTTAGCTACTAAGCCTTGTAGAACAATTTCTACTGACAGCAGAAAGGTAAAAGATGGGTTACTGGCACCTTAAAACCAGTCACTCCTGACAGATGGGGCTCATCAGCTGCAGTTGAAAGCTCATCGAGGAGAAGGAAAATTCTGATCTCAAACTTCCACTGCCTTGCAGCTATACCCACTCATGGGGAAGGCTTCGGGAGTAAACCCTAAGGGAAAATTCTGAAGCTGGGGTCCCTAAGGTAGTCCTACATTGTGTTCAAAGCTGACTGGCACCTCCTGCGATGCTGTTGGTACCAAACTGTATCAGTTTCTGCCATTCCTTTGGGTTCATCATTGCGTGGAGAGGGGAGCCTGCTACATGGGCAATGGCTTGCTCTCCATATCGTATTGCCCTGATTTGCATATCTAGACATCTAGAAGGAAATATCCATGGTCAGCTCTGACCGAAGGAGGCCTCAGCTCAGTTCAGCATGCTGGGGATGTGGTATGTAAATAGTGGATGGATCTCCAATCCATTTGGGATTGTCTCAGCTACTCACACCCTGCAATTCTGGCCCTTCTGTTTTTTTGCCACAGAAAAAAAGCCCAAGGTGGTTTGCTGGTTATATTTCACTGCTATGAATGTCATTCCCACCAAAGTTCCCTTTTCTCCAGTATAAGTCCTTAGTTGGATATCTGCAGGCTTCTGTTCAGTATCTTTGAAATACCGTTCAAACTCATTTTGTTGAATGACTGAAACAGCTGAGCCAGTGTTCATTTCCATTTTAATTAATTTGTCATTTACTTCTGATGTAAACCATATTGCTTGTCTATTGTTAATTTTTACATTGTAAATCTGAAGGCTACTCGGACCTCTGTCACTCTGATTTTCACCAACAGCATGCAAATTAGGCTCTTTTTGAAACTGCAGCTTGACTTTTTGTCTTTTTCACTTCCCTGTGCAGTCTGTTTATTTTTGTCTGGCCAACATGCACTTTGTATGTGTCCTATTTTGTTGCATTTTCTCCGGTTTTCACCTTTAAACCTGCACTGGTCTGGTGTATGCGAGCCCCTATCACAATGTTAACACAATTTGTTTGGCCAGGCTGGTTTCTGTTTAGACATTGCAGTTTTGTTCACACTCACTTTCATTTCTGACTGCAATTCAATTGTGTCTCTGACCGCTGCTTTCATTGATACAGTGATTTCAGCTGCTCTTTTAAATGTGCATTGTGCTTCAGTTAGGAACTGTTTTTGAATGTTTTCTTGTAAGGTTCCACAAGCTAACTGTTCTGTCTGTGCATCACTGAGCCCATTACTGAACCTGAAATGCTCAGACAATCTCTTCAATTCAGCCATGGAAGCTGAAATGGACTTCCCTTCCTTTTGATTCCATTTATGAAACCTAAAACTTTCTGCAATCAACAATGGTTTTGGTTCTAAATGTTCCTGGATTGCTTTTACGATAAAAGCAAAGCTCATGTTGGCTTGCCTGGTTATTGTAGTCAAACCTTAATGTGAACTCAGCTCCTAAGTCTTTCCACTTAATGCACTCAGCAAAACTGACACTCGCTTTTCATTGGCTATTTCATTTGCTTCAAAATACTGCTCAATTTGCTCAGTATACAGTATCTAGTTATCTCTTGTGCAATCTAACCAATCTTTCTGATGCAGCCAGTCATTTCTGCTTTCTTTTATTTATGATTATTATCATCCGGTTACTCACTGTTTATGAACCTATGAATTCCATCCATTTTCTGCATTTTTTGTAACTCAGCCATCTTTGTTCCTTTCCAAAGAAGTACATGTTGTACTTCTTTTTAACTGGAACTCCTTGCTACGATTCAGCAGGTAGGTAGTTGTCTTGGGTTCATTTAAAACTTCCTCACTACTGTTACGTTATAAATCCAAAACATGAATCTGATTGAAAGAAAAAGACAGGAGACTGGGATAAACTTTTCATCTTTACTTTAGTGAGGCGTGCACCAAATAACATGGTGAAGTAATGACATATGTCTTTCATGTAGTTCTACATATAACCCATAATTAATTACGTGAACAACAAAGAATGTTTAGCCAAACAATGTGTTTACAATATTACTCAAATATTACTGAAATATTAAATACACAAAAATGAGGCAGGATCATCAAGGAAACATTAATGGAAAAAGTATTACATTTCAGCAAAGGAAGCATATGGACCTCAATTACAGAAAATAAATGGGGTTTGTTTTAATGTGATCCTACTACACAGGAGGACACTGGGGAAGAGTCCTATATACTTGCAAAAGGGAATTGAAGGTGAATGGTGGGTTTTAACCATATATCAAAAAATATATATTTTAACCTTATTTTCAAATAGCAAAAATGTGATTTAGAAAGCATGTCAGTGCCTTGATTCTTTTGTTCTTTTTGTTCTTTTACTTTATCAGGTGAACAAAACCAGTGAACGCCAACTTTTATGAATGAAAACCTCATTTGTTCTCACTTGGTGCAATGCAGCAGCCACCGTCACATAACCCCTTGCCACCACCAACCCCCTCAACCCACATTAATAATTGAAGATTTTAATATCTCAATCCTTTTAAGACATTGGTACTGTGCCAGGATTTCCAGAGTCGTTGACAGCCTTAAGGCTGGGCCAGCTAGCCTACTGAGTGTATTTTTTATCCATTTTGCTCACTTTCTAACTAGATTACAAAATATTGTTAAAGATTCAAGAACTCCCAGTAATCTCTCATGCCATAGAAGGAAGTTACACAGCCCAGCTTAGGAAACATTGAACAGGATTGAACGAAAAGTTAGCTCTGTGCAAATTGCTGTCCATTATGGGGAGACTAATTTCATGTAGTATTAGGAGCAAGAATGAGAGGAATATTAATTACCACGGCAATATTGGTGAATCTGAAAGATACTCTCTATAAACCAAAGCAGGTGTTCCTGTTTCAATCCATTCCTCACAAATTCCACCTTTTAGTTAATATTTATCCTTATCTAATCCTGCTTTAATTTTAGTATTACATATCTAAATGTATCCAGGAATCTAAATCAGAGACATATTTCACTGTTCCTTTTATCAGAGCCCTCCAGCATTCCAATTTGTTTTATGTTGCACTTGTAATCGAATCAAAGTTGATTTAACTGACTGCAGTTCTCTGGCAAACTTCCCCGATAATGGGCTTCTTAAACTTTCCAGCTTCATTCCTACTCTTCTGCTCACATGGCACATGTGGTAAAATAAAACCACGGTATTATGTCCTTATGCTTTTAATAAATGTTAACCGTATCTATGAAATAAATCTATTGTTGATTACTCTGTCAAATGTAAATGATGTGAAACATTGCCAATGATATACTCTTTTGACCATTGTTTGAAATCTAGGTCTTTTCTATTATGTTGATCTGCATCAATCATGGAGACACTTGAACAATGTTGAAACTGATGCCCTCCTGTTTGTTAAGCTCTTTCTGTTCTGAACTTCCAATTACTAAGCCCTGAGGCATTCAGTCAAGATATAGCAGAGGCATTGTATGTTGCCATTAAGGTCAATCCTGTCTACCCAATTTTCACAAACTTTTCAATAAAATGGTCATTTTCTATCACAGCAACTTGATTCCTGCAACTACTAAGCCAAAATCAACCCGGTGCAGACAAATGATATGAATTTAGGAACTTGCTGAGAATAATGGCTTATCATGTTGCCGACCCATTTGGCAAATTTATCCAGTATGTCACCTATAAGCCTAGACTGGACACACTGCATCTGTGTCTGAATAGTTGGTGAACAGTTGAAATATTTATTTCTAATTTTTTAAAGTGATCATATAAATGCCCTGCATTCTCTGCTCTGCCCTAAGATGTTCTTCTACATTCCATCATCAGCTTCCAGCTCTTCAGTGGCCTGGAATTAATGCATCAGAAGTCTATCTTTAAATCTCTTCACCTATGATTAAAAAATCTTTATCCATACATTTGCTCTTTCTAGCTGTGATCACACATGAAGCTGCTGTGTGGACCCAAAGATCAATTGTACAAATTTGAGTCCTCCTCCTGGTCCTCCCTATGCACTTTGCTGTAAAGTCTGATGTCTATGCCAATGAGAGGGATACCCAGGCCTGGTTGTAAAGCTGACAGATATCTACACCTCAGCCCTCTGTGCAAAGGGAAAATGATGCACTGTTTATAATGCTATTTTCCAAGTGCAAACTGCATCCATTAAGTAAGCATCCCCAGGTGGTGCTTACTTTCAACCATAAGGGGCTAACTTTTCTCTGAAGGAGCCAAACAACTCGGAACTTGGCAGCTGCACCCATTGAATTGTTGGCCTTGTGAAGTTTGATCTTTCACTTAGCCCAGTGGGATGTTTAATTAAATTCAAAGCTATATAAGCACGTCTGTGGTTAACTAAGGAAGTGAAGGCTGATGTCAGTTTAAAAGAAAAAACATAGCACAATGCAAGAATCGATCAGAGAATCATGAAACTCAGGTCTCAAGATGGCGCTTATGGAGTAAACCGCTTTTGGCTTTGCTCCAAACCTTATATGTCTTTTTAACCTACAAACACCCCTTAAATGATCTTTTTATATTTATTCTAAAGGGGTTTAAACATACAGAATTTTTCTTTTTAACTATTCGATCTATTTTCAACTCACTGAAATGTCTAAAGTAAAAGAATCGAAACAGACGAAAGAACCGATAACTTTAGAAACTATTGTAAAGCTTATAGAAGATAAATTTGCGGGTCTGGAGAGAAAAATTACCGAACAGCTTGTTGCGTTTGATGAGCGTTTAAAATCATTCGAAGGGGAACTTAAAACACTTACACTGGAACTACAAAAGCAACAAGCAAGTATTTTGGTACTTGAAGAAGCCGCTCGCAAGAAAGAACATATTATCGAAACTTTGCAAGCTTCGACTTCTCAACAGATGGATCGTTATAAATCTAAAATTACTGATCTTGAAAATCGCTCTCGAAGACAAAATCTTTGGCTAATTGGGATTCCGGAAAAATTTGAGAGCGGTGATCTTACCGTTGTCTTTTCTAAACTTCTAACGGATGTCTTCGGTTCAGAAGTTCTGGATTCTCCTCCAATAATCGATCGTGCACACCGTGTCTCTCGCTATCATTCTGATTCAGATAAACCACGGCATGTAATTCTCCGGATACATTACCCTCATATCAAAGAGCGTCTGATTAGGGCGGCTCGGGAAAAGGGTATGATTAACTTCCAAGAATTTAAATTTCGTATTTTGGAAGATTATAGCCCTGAAGTTTTAAGGGCAAGAATGGCTTTTAGACCAGTTATGTCGAAATTTCACCAGGAAGGCTACAAGCAAGCGCTGTTATTTCCAGCACATCTGAGAGTTACTTCTGAAGACGGAACTGTTCGGCTGTTTAAATCTCCAGCAGACGCTCAAAGTTTTTTGGAACAATGACACTCTATTGGATTGACTAATGTAATAATTAGTCTATAAATTTCGATCTCTTACAGAATGATGGGTTTTTTTAGGTATGGCTGACATGTATTTTTTATATATTGTAAAAGTTCTCTTTTTTTTGGTTTATTCTGATTTTATTAATTTTTTATATTTTATTGATCTATTAACCTTGAAAATAATTGATTAAGGTTCCTTTTTTAAGTTTGTATAAGCTTTTTTATATTTTTAACATTTAAATATTAAGATTTTTTAAAAAAATAATAATAAAATGGCGTTTCTTCTTCCCGACAGACTTTAGTGCTTGGAACGTCATATCCGTTTTGAAGAGTTTGAAAGTTTTAAACTCTCATTTAAAATACTAATTTAGTAGTATTTATTTATGGGTTTTATCAATTTAATTTTTTTAACCCTTTTGTTTTATATATATATATAATACTAATTTTATATTTTAACTTTTGTTATATTAACCCTTTCTTATAATATGGGTTGTTCGTATTTTTTTCAATTTTTTTTTGTCTGAGTTGCTGTCCTGAGACACGGAGGTAATTTTAGTATTAGATTGCCTGCTTGCCTCTTTTTGGCTTTTTTCCTGGGGTTTCGAGGGTGGAGGGAGGGGGATTTTTCTTTTACTTTTTTCTCTTTTTGCTTGCTTTTTGCATAGTTTTATTTCATGGGCCTATATGAAACTACAAAAATGGTTGCAGTGCTGTGACTTCCAGTTTCTCCTTGAACTCACTTTCTTCTTCCGGGTTCATGAGTTCACTTTTTTTTAAAACTTATGTGTTAACTGTAATAAATATTGTCAATATGGATAGGATTATTAATTTTGTTTCTTGGAATACTAATGGTTTAAATCAAAAGATCAAACGGAAAAAAATATTCAAAGTATTCCATAGAATGAATGCCAATGTTATTTTTGTGCAGGAGACTCATGTAAGGAAGGTGGATAGTCAAAGTTTTTTTAGGTTTTAGAAGGGCCAACAGTATCACGCAAATTCGCAAGCCAAAGTAAGAGATGTTTCTATTTTTATAGACTCATCAACTTCTTTTAAACATCATGAAACAATTTCAGATCCACAAGGTAGATTTTTGCTTATTACTGGACTACTTTTTAATCAAAAAGTTGTTTTTGTTAACGTTTATGCTCCAAATACTGATTGTCCTGAATATTTTAAATGCTTATTTACATCCTTTCCTAATCTGAATCAATACAGACTGATAATGGGTGGAGATTTTAACTGTTGTTTAAACCCTGTGATGGTTAGATCCAAGCCTACCCAAACTCTTCCAAATAAATCGGCTTCTCTTATTAACTCTTTTAAGATTGATTCAGCTATTTGTGAAATTTGGCGTTTTCTACACCCTAATGACAAAGAGTTTTCATACTTTTCCCATGTTTATCATAATTACTCAAGAATTGATTACTTTTTCATTGATCACCATTTACTCACAGATGTTACTGATTGTAAATATGACTGTATTACCATATCTGATCATGCACCTCTGAAGTTATCTATTAAAATAATGGATTCATATATCAATGCTAAATTTTGGAGGTTTAATCCTATTTTATTGCAGGATTTAGACTTTGTTAACTTTATTAAACAACAAATTGATTTGTTTTTCTCAACAAATTCTACAGCAGAGATCTCTAGTGGAATTTTGTGGGATTCTTTTAAAGCATATATTCGTGGACAGATTATTTCATACTCTGCTGGAGTTAGGAAACAAACTAATTCTAAAATATTAACATTAGTTGATAAAATCAAAGCAATTGATAAGATTTATTCAATGACCCCTAGTAAAGAACTTTATAAAGAAAGAGTGGAACTTCAAATGGAACATAGTTTATTATTATCCTCTTCAATTGAAAGTCAGTTAATTAAATCAAAAACTCAATTCTATATGCATGGAGATAAGTCTGGTAAATTATTGGCTAATCAATTGAAAATTGTTTTGGATAAACAACAGATTACTAGAATTCGTAAACAAGATGGTACTCTGACGATCGACCACAAAGAGATAAATAGAGCCTTTCAAGGTTTTTATAACTCCTTATATCAATCAGAATTCACTAAGGACTCTTCTATAATAAATGAATTTTTAAGGAAATTGAATACCCCAAAAGTAACTGTTGAGGATAACGTAATTTTAGATATACCTATTACGGAGTCTGAAATAGAAAAGGCTATTTTTTCAATGAATTCTGGTAAAGCTTTGGGTCCAGATGGTTTTCCCATAGAATTTTTTAAATCTTTTTCTTCTATACTTTCTCCTTGGCTTTGTAAAATTTTTAAAGATGCATTAAGTGTAGGTAAATTACCACAATCTTTTTATGAAGCTTCTATTTCTTTAATTCTTACAAAAGATAAATACCCTACTGAATGTGCATCCTATCAGCCTATATCCTTGTTAAATACGGATTTTAAGATTTTCAGTAAAATTTTGGCTATTAGATTAGAAAATATATTACCTCGAATTATTTCTGAAGATCAGACTGGATTTATTAAAAATCGCTATTCATCTTTTAACATTAGAAAATTAATTAATATTACTTATACTTCATCTAAAATACCAGAATGTGTTATCTCTTTAGATGCTGAAAAAGCATTTGATAGAGTTGAATGGCCATATTTATTTACTACAATGCAACAATTTAATTTTAGTTCAAAATTTATATCATGGATTAAATTAATGTACCATAAACCTTTAGCTTCGGTTTTTACCAATAATCAAAGATCCCCTTTTTTCAGCTATTTCGTGGTACAAGGCAAGGTTGCCCTTTAAGTCCTTTACTATTTGACATTGCTTTAGAACCGTTGGCTATAGCTATTTGTGAATCACCTAATATTCTGGGTATTACCCATGGGGAGAGGACGTATAAAGTATCATTATATGCTGATGATTTGTTATTATATATATCTGACCCTGAAAGATCTATCCCTGCTATTTCGTCTTTGCTTGCTCAATTTCGTAATTTTTCTGGTTATAAATTGAATTTTAACAAGAGTGAACTATTTCCATTAAATATGCAAGTTCCAATTTATAAACATTTACCATATAAAATTGTTGCAGATTATTTTACTTACCTAGGTATTAAAATTACTAAAAAAATAAAGATTTATTTAAGGTTAACTTTTTACCTTTAATTGATCAAATTAAGCAACTTGCTATTAGGTGGTCTCCACCATCTTTGTCATTGGTTGGTAGAGTTAATTCTATTAAGATGATGATACTACCTAAATTCTTATATTTATTTCAAGCATTAGCAATTTTTATTCCTAAAGCTTTTTTTGATACTATTGACTCTAAAATATCTTCTTACTTGTGGCAGAACAAAAATCCTAGATTGGGTAAAAAATATTTACAGAAGCCTAAGAAGGAGGGCTGCTTGGCTTTACCAAACTTAAGATTTTACTATTGGGCAGTCAATATACGGTATTTAATATTCTGGACACAAGAATGGACTATAGCTACTTGCCCACAATGGGTAAATTTGGAATATAAATCTGTGCAAGATTTTTCACTGATTTCAGTCTTAGGATCTTCACTTCCTTTTTCTTTATTCAAATTGAATAAACAGATAACTAATCCTATAGTCAGATATACATTACGAATTTGGTTTCAATTTCGTAAATTTTTTGGTTTGAATAAATTTATTTTATCATGTCCTATAATATCTAATTTTTTTTTGGCCTTCATCTATGGATCAAGCTTTTCTTTTATGGAAAACTAAAGGTATAACATGTTTTCGTGATCTGTTTCTGGATGATAACATTATGTCCTTTGAACAGCTATCTAATAAATATAATTTACCTAAAACCCATTTTTTTAGATATTTGCAAGTTAGAAATTTTTTGTATAATGAGTTACAGTCTTTTTCGAAAGAATGTCCATTGGACATTACAGATAGAATTTTAGCCCTTAATCCTTATCAAAAGGGTTTAGTAGCCATCATTTATAAGATGATCATGAATTTACAGTTAGATGTATCAGAAAAAATTAAGAAGGAATGGCAAGAAGAGTTGCATTGTCCTATATCTACTGAGCAATGGGAAAAAATTTTATTATTGGTAAATTCGTCCTCTATTTGTGCTAAACATGCCCTGATACAATTTAAGGTTGTACATAGAGCTCATATGTCTAAGGATAAACTGGCTCGATTTTATTCTCATCTTAACTCAACCTGCGATAGATGTCATTCTGCTGTTGCTTCATTGACTCGTATGTTCTGGTCTTGTCCTTGTTTACAAAATTATTGGAAAGATATTTTCAGTATTTTTTCAAGAGTTTTAAATATTAATTTTCAACCGCATCCTCTTACTGCAATTTTCGGTTTACCAATGACAAATAATAATCGTTTATCCGCTTCATCTCAACGAATGATTGCATTTGTTACATTAATGGCTAGAAGGTCTATTTTATTGAATTGGAAAGAAATTAATCCTCCAACTGTATTTCAGTGGTTTTCTCAAACTATTTCTTGTTTGAGTTTAGAAAAAATTAGAAGTGTGGTTTTTGATCCTTCAGTTAAATTTGAAGAAACTTGGAGACCTTTTATTCAACATTTTCACATGAGTTGAATTGTCTTTTCCTAAACCTTACTTATATTATCCTTAATTAATTGGATGGAGGTTCGGAGTTATTGGCACTACTGTATATGTACTTAATATTATTCAATGGCCCATGTTGGTTAGTGTTTTTTTTTTTGCTTTTTTTTTCTCTTTTTTTTGGGGTTTTTCTTTTTTTCTCTTTTTACTTCTTTGTTCATTAATGTTCTGAGTTTGAGAGGTTATATATTTTTATTATTACATATCTGAATGTCTATTTAAACTATTAATTATGTACTCTCAAACATTTTGTATTCATGTTTCATTTATGTTTGTTTAAAACTAATAAAAAGATTTAAAAAGAAAGAGAATCATGAAACTTTTAGAAACCAGTAAAGAATGATCAAAATATTCTAAAGAGGAAGAGGATTAATGAGACTAAACCAACAAATTATATAAAAAGAGACTGTCTTTAAGAATTCAATTGACTTATAAAAAGGAGACGAAGGGAATTAAATAAAAACACAAAATGCTGGCAGAACTCAGCAGGCCAGACAGCATCTATGGGAGGAGATAGGGACGACGTTTCGGCCCGAAACCCTTCATCAGGAGTGAAGTAACGTGGGATGATCGAGGGGGGATAAGAGGTGGGGGGGAGGGATGAAGTAGAGAGCTGGGAAGTGATAGGCTAGAGGGAAATGGGCTAGGGGGAAGGTGGAGAATTATGGGAAATAAAAGAGAAAGGTAGGGTTGGGGGGTGATTATAGTGAGGGAGGAAAAGAGAGAGAAAGAGAACCAGACTAAAATTATAGATTGGGATGGGGTAAAGAGGGGGGGCCAGGGTTATCAACGGAGGTCTGGGAGTTGAATGTTCATGCCGGCAGGTAGGAGGCTACCTAGGCGGGAGATAAGGTATTGCTCCATCGACCTGCATGTGGCCTCATCTTGACGATAGAGGAGGCCATGGACAAACATATCGGAGTGGGAGTGGTCTGTGGAATTGAAGTGTGTGGCCACAGGGAGATCCCGCCACTGCTGGAGGACTGAGCGCCGGTGTTCGGCAAAACGGTCTCCCAGTCTGCGGCGGGTCTCTCCAATGTATAAATGGCCATATCGGGAGCACCGGATACAGTATATCACCCCAGTTGACTCGCAGGTGAAGTGGTGCCTCACCTGAAAGGACTGTCTGGGGCCTGGGCTGGCGGTGAGGGAAGAAGTGTGGGGGCAGGTGTAGCACTTCTTCCATTTGCAGGGATAAGTGCCTGGAGGTCGGTCGGTAGGGAGGGATCGGGGGGGGGGGAGGGGAAGATGCGTCTGGTGGTGGGATCCCGTAGGAGGTGGCGGAAGTTACAGAGGATTATACATTGGATCTGTAGGCTGGTAGAGTGATAGGTGAGGACCGGGGGACTCTATCCCTGGTGGGCTGGCGGGGGGATGGGGTGAGAACAGAGGTGCATGAACTACGGGAGATGCGATGGAGGGCAGAGTTGATAGTGGACGAAGTTGATACACTATCAATAACTCACTGAGACGTAAAGGCGAGATATCGGCTTTTATTGACTGGAAGAAGAAACAAACAGTGAGTGACCACCATACTACATTTTGGAGACTGGGAGGCCGGGCTCAGGCCTTGATCGCCTTTATACAGGGGTCTGTGGGAGGAGCCACAGGAGCAGTCAGCAGGGGGCGTGTCCAGACAGGTACACGTAGTTCACCACAGAAGGGAAGCCCCTTTCTTTAAAAAAGGAAGACATCTCCTTCGTCCTAGAATGAAAGGCCTCATCCTGAGAGCAGAGGCAGAAGAATTGAGAGAAAGGGATAGCATTTTTGCAGGAGACAGGGTGGGAGGAGGAATAGTCTAGGTAGCTGTGAGAGTCTGTAGGTTTGTAGTAGAGCAAAGGGAGTTGTAGGCTTTAGTGTGTGAGGCACAAGAAGTTAGCATGCAAATGCCACAAGTAATTAGGAAGGTGAATGGAATGTAAAAATCAGGTAAATTTTGATGTAACCTGCAGGACACTTATGATGCCTCACTTGGAATATGAGCAAGTTGTGTCTATACTCACTGGAGTATTCAGGTATGAGAAATAATCTTAGTAAGATGATAAGACCATAAGGCATAGGAGCAGAATTAGGCCAAATGGCCCATCACATCTTCTTCGCTTTGCTATTCCCTTTCAATCCCATTCTCCTGCCTTCTCCCCGTAACCTTAAACTTGTAGGTTTTGAAAGTGATTAACAGCCATAGTCTTATTGAATGGCGAATCAGGCTCCAGGAGCCTTCTCATGCTTCTGTTTTATCTTCTATTGTAAGTAGTTTTGAAGATCATATTGACAAATCACTATGCCTAAAGTTTATCAGGATTTATCGGTGAGATTCAGCTTTTCTCAATGTTCTCAGATCTGGTATTGTTTTCTTTAAACAAAATCCTCTATTCTAACTAAAATTTGCAACCTCTTGCAATTTGATTTCAAATAAGTTCTCAATCCTGTTATGCAGAGCCAGCAGTACAACTCATGTCAAATATTTACCCGAAGAACAGTTTTCCTGAAGACAGTTCCCCTGGTGAATGAGTCTTGGGTGTCAATGGTTAACAGTTAATAAAGATAGGATATCATTCTGTAAAAATATAACAGTGTTTTTTAAAATTAAATTGAAATATTTGGCCTCCAAGAAATTCTGACCAGAAACAGGTCTTGGCCTGAAACAATGAACTGTTTATTCATTTCCATTAATGCTACCTGGCCTGTTAATGAGTTTTACTTTGGATTTCCAGCATCAATAGACTCTCGCATGTTTGTGCTTATTTTATGCTGGTTTTGGCTACTACCTTGATTCCCTAGCGTTTCCCTCTCTTGTACATTTTTCATATTATTATGCCAACAAAAATCCAGAAGATATTCTGCTACTAGCGAAATATAAATGCTGTGTTGGCGCGTGGCCTAGTGGGCAAGGCATCAGACTAGTAACCTGAAGGTCACTGGTTCGAGCCTCAGCTGAGGCAGCGTGTTTGTGTCCTTGAGCAAGGCACTACATTGGTCTGCGACGTCACTGGTGCCAAGCTGCATGGGTCCTTGTGCCGTTCCCTTGGACAACATTGGTGGCGTGGAGAGGGGAAGGCCTGCAGCTTGGGCAACTGCCGGTCTCCCATACAACCCTGCCCAGGCCTGCGCCCTGGAAACCCCAGGCGCAGATCCATGGTCTCTCAAGACCAACAGATGCCACCACCATGGATGCTGGAAATCTGGTGATAACAGAAAATACTGGAGGTACCAGCAGGTCAAGCAACATCTGTGGAGAAAGAAATAGGTTGTCAAAACAATTTCAAATTGTCTATAGAATTTTATTATAAACATGAGAAAGTCTGCAGATGCTGAAAATCCAGAACAACACATACAAAATACTGGAGGAACACAGCAGGTCAGGCAGTGTTTATAGAAATGAATAAACAGTAAAAGTTTCAGGCTGAGACCCTTCTTCAGGACTGAAAAGAAAGGGGAAAGACACTTGAATAAAAAGGTACGGGAAGGGGAAGAGAGATAGCTAGAAGGTGAGAAGTGAAGCCAGGCAGGTTGGAAGGAAAAGGGCTGGAGAGGAAGGAATCTGATAGGTGAGGAGAGTGGGTCATAGGAGAAATAAAGGGAGGAGGGGACCCAGGATGAGGTGATAGGTAGGTGCGAAGAGGAAAAAGGCCAGAGTGGGGAATAAAAGAACAGAGGAGGAGGAGAAAAAATTCTTTTTACTGGAGGAAGAAATTGATGTTCATGCCATCAGATTGGAGCCTACCTAGACGAAACATGAGGTGTTGTTCCTCCACCCAGAGGGTGGCCGCAACTTGGCACACAAATAAATCTGAAATAAAATACACACAAACACAAAATGCTGGAAATGCTCAACAGGTCAACAAGCATCTGTGGAAGGAAGGAAAGAAGATAAGTTAAGTACAGGTTGAAAATCCCTCATCTGAGATTCCGAAAGCTGAAAACCTCCGAAATAGGTAACTTTTTTTGAGCGCTGACATGATGTCACAAATGGAAAATTCTACAAGGCATTGGGAAGGCTTCCAGTGATGCACGGATCTCTGCACATCACATACAGGTCTGAGAAGTGACCTCACATATGTAAGGAACAGGAGTTAACAAAACATTGAAAAACAGCATAAAATGAAAAATGAAGATCTCAACAGTGTATTGAAAGAGTGGATTGATCATCTTCAGAATGAACATGTGCCACAATGATATGCTGATCCTGAAACAAGCAAAGATCTATCACGACAAACTGAAAATAGAAGATAATTGTGACTATTCTGTAGGCTGGTTGCTTAAATTCAAGAAAAGGCATGGCATTAAATTTTTTTTAATTCTAAAAATTCTTAAGATAAACCCTCTGCTGATCACGATGCAGCAGCGAAATTCATTGACTAGTTTGTGAAGATTGTTGCTGATGAAAATTTAACATCAGAACAAGTCTGCATACTAGTTGTTTTTATACCTTGCATAAAACCTAAAAAAGGTAAAATACAAATACAGTATACATTGACCTTTTAATCAAACCAGAGCATGGTAGGTGGAGACTGAAAGGCTGCTGTTGTTTATTATGCTTCAGCAGCTGATTCAGGTATTCTCCCTCTAGTGTGCTGCTTTTGTTACTCTGTGCGTAGTATATTTTTGTTACATTAATAGTATGTAATCATTTTTGCTATTAAGTAAATATTTCTATTGAATAAGTGTAAGACAAAAACTGCCTACCAGTAGCACATAAATTCAGAGTCAGAAGTGATGGTGGTCCCAAGCTCTCTCACCATATATTCCAAAATAAAAAAAAATCCAAAATCCAAAACATTTCTAGCTCCAAACATTTTGGATAAGGGGTGCTTGACCTGTATTAAGCTGCAGAAAGACTGGAGGTGGAATGGAGAGGACATATGAAATATTTCTGAAATATTTCTGAGGAAAAGCTGTAAAGCTAGCATCTATCCCTCACAACAAACCATCCCTAATTGTTCCCATTAACCCTGATAACCTATATTTTTTTTTGGTGTGAAATTCAGACAACAAGCTACGCTCTTTCTCAAGTTCATTCAGTACAAAACAGCAGCATTTCCTTGGTATGCTCTTTACCATTCTTTTCTCCACTAACAGCACTAATTGATTTCAAAGGAAGAAGCATAGTTGCCCTTGTCAACACCTTCTTTCAACCAATGCAAGTTAAGTAGATTAACTGGTCATGAGCCTCAACCTCAAACGTATGGAAAATAGTTGATGAATTTCCAATCAATCACTTGTAACTTCATTGCAAATGTAATTCAATGCCCAAAAAAGCTTTTGAGGTTTCATGAAAGTTACCACATAATGGCTTTCTTGTAAATCATCCTCTTTCGATTGTCAGCGAATGCTGTTTACTTGTTGAATTCTGTCACAATATTATGTTTTAGTACTAGCTGGTGCTCTGATAGTGCTGCAATACACGATGTTTTCGTGCATTACTGCACTGTTCATACTGGACATGATCAATGAAATTGCTCTTTAAATGGAATGGCTCAGAATTTAGCTTGTATTGATATGCTTTAGAAAGTTGATCCAATCCTTACTGCCAAAGTCTTGTTTACCCTCTGGTCCTTCTGTCGTAGAAAATGCTGAGTGAGAGGAAACAAGTGGCAGAACAAGCTCCACTCACAAAACTGTACCGAGTGTCACATCCCGGCCCAGCTTATTGCCAACCCTGTCATTAACATTTATTATGAAACTTTAATATACTTAGGATTATTCAAGCAATTGATCATTTTTAAAAATCATTCTATAAAAAATAGAGACTAAAAATTATAAAAACTAAGAGCATTTTGACAAAATCTTCAATTTAGATAAGGCAAAAAACATTTCTCCATTATATTTTAATCAATACGGTGGTGAGATCTACTTTTTTATATAATATTTCTTTATTAATGCAGAAATAAGACACAGGAACAGAATTAGGTCATTTGACCCACTGATTTATTTTCTATTTCACCCCCATTCTCCTGCCTTCTCCCTGCAACCTTTAATGCCCTTACTAATCAAGAAACTTTCAACCTCTTCTTTAAAAATACCCAATGACTTGGCCTCCAGAGGCATTTGTGGCAATGGATTTCTCAGACTCACCACTTTCTAGCTAAAGAATTTCCTCCTCATCTCTGTTCTAAAGAAATACCCTTGAACTCTGAGGCCACGCCCTCTGGACATAGACTCACAGTACAGGAAATATCCTTTCCTATTCACTCTATGCAAAGGTCTTTCAAAGTTCAGTACATTTCAATGAGATCCCGCCTCATTCTTTTAAACAGTGAATACAGGCTCAGAGCCCTTAAATGATCCTCATACATTAACTCTTTCATTCCATGGACATTTCACTAATCTCCTCTGAACCGTCTCCAAGGCCAGTACATCCGTTTTAGATAAAGGGGCAAAACTACTCACAATATTCCATATGGAATTGGATTAATATCTAATAAAGCCACAGCATTACATCCTTTCTTTTATATTCTAGTCCACTTGAAATTAATGCTAAGATTGTTCAAATTCAGGTCCAAGTTTATTGTCATCCAAACATTTACATATACAGTATGCCTGGCTGGTTCTTCGCTTATGAAGATCAGGAGGGAATATCTCCATCACTGTAGAACTTTTCTTCCCACCTAGTTTATAGTGAGGATCAGTGCGCAGACTGGTTTCACTCTTTAGGCTGGGGGACGTTCCACAGTGACACAGCGAGCTGCAACGATTGCAGAGACCGCAAGACTGTAGGCTGAGTATTGGAGTTTTTCTTTCCTAGACAGACTGCCTGGCAAGGCTAACAAGTCCCATCGGAGATGTCCTTCCCGTAGAGTGGCTACCAACTAAGTCTGATGAGCCCAGCCTGCCTGCCCAGTTATACCGCTGGACACTCAGTCATGCCATGGAATAACGAACTTAATAAGAACAGGGACGCCACGTGAAAGTGTTGCTATGGGCACAGTAGAGTAGGAGAGGCCATACGTAAATGACTTCCTGCATAGGAGGACAAACAGTGGTCCTGCAGTGATCACTAGTGTCCTGTTGCAGTCATCTCAATAATAAGGAAATGCTTTGAGAGATTGGTCAAGGACTACGTCTGCAGCTTGCTACCACCCACACTGGACCCCCTACAATTCGCGTACCGACACAACCGATCGACAGGTGACATAATAGCCGCTGCTCTACACACCATCCTTACACACCTAGAGAGGAGGGATCCTTATGTGAGAATGCTGATCTTGGACTACAGTTCAGCATTCAACACCATAATTCCATCCAGGCTCGACAGAAAGCTCAGAGATATTGGCCTTGACCTTACGTTGTCCAGCTGGATCCTGGGCTTCCTCTCAGATTGCCGGTAGATAGTAAGAGTGGGTTCCCTCACCTCCAGCCCTCTGACTCTTAATACAGGAGTCCCTCGGGACTGTACTCAGTGTACTAAGTCCCCTCCTTCACTCCCTGTATACCCATGACTGTGTCGCCACCCACAGCTCCAATTTGCTAATTAAATTTGTGTTGATACCACATTGATTGGCCTAATCTCAAACAATAATAAGGTGGCCTACAGGGAAGAAGTCATCTCTCTGACACAGTGGTGTCAAGGAAACAACCTCTCCCTTAGTGTCGCAAAAACAAAGGAGCTGGTTGTGGATTACAGGAGGAATGGAGACAGGCTCACTCCTATTGATATCAATGGATCTGGGGTTGAGAGGGTAAATAGCTTCAAGTTCCTCGACATCCACATCACCGAGGACCTCACGTGGTCTGTACAGATCCGCTGTGTGGTGAAAAAGGCACAACAAGTCCACTTTCACCTCAGACAATTGAGGAAGTTTGGCATGGGCCCCCAAATCCAAAGAACTTTCTACAGGGGCACAATTGAGAGGATCCTGACCAGCTGCATCACTGCCTGGCATGGGAACTGTATGTACTGCCCTCAATTGCAGGATTCTGCACAGAGTGGTGCAGACCGCCCAGTGCATCTGTAGTTGTGAAGTTCCAATGATTCAGGACGTTTACAAAGACAGGTGTGAAAAAAGAGCCCATAGGATCATTGAGGGCCCAAGTCACCCCAACCACAATCTATGCTGCTACCATCCGGAAAATGGTACCACAGCATAAAAACCAGGACAAACAGGCTCCGGAACAGCTTCTTCCACCAGGCCATCAGACTGATTAACATGCTGATTGAGTGTATTTCTATGTTACATTGACTGTTCTATTCATTATAAATAATTATAAATTACTATGATTGCACATTTAGATGGTGACATAACATAAAGATTTTTATTCCTCATTCATGTGTGTGAAGGATGTAAGAAATAAAGTCAATTCAATTCAATAAACGACACTTGGAAAGAAGAAGCTATGGGAGACGATTCACCTTCCTTAAGTGACCATGACGTCCAGCCCAGGACTCACCCGTCCCCATATATACATATAAACCGCCAAACAAAACAACATTCCTCAGGTCCAAGGGGCACAAGACAGTGCAAATAACTCACACATAACATGTAAAGAAATATTACCACAAATAAGTTAAAAAGTAAGAAAATATATTCCAAAAGATTTATATTTAGCATAAGGTGCATGACCATACAGTTTCCTACACTGTCTGCACTTCTTTGCCTATTCTCCAAATCTGTTCAAATCCTTCTGCAGACTCAATACTAGCTGCCTTTCCACCTATCATTGTATAGTCCACAAACCTGGCCACAAAGCCATCAATTCCATCATCTAGATCATTAATATATAACATGATAACGAGCGGAATCAACCTGCAAGATACTACTAATTGCTGGCAGCCAAACAGAAAAAGCCCTGTTTATTCCCACTCTTTTCCTCCTGCCGGTCAACTAATCCACCCATGCTAGTATCCTTCTGTAATACCCGGGGCTTTTATCTTCATTACCAGCCACATGTGTGGCATCTTGCCAAATGCTTTCTGAAAGTCCAAGTGAACAACACCCACTGACTCTTCTTTGTCTATCCTGCCTGTTATTTCCTCAAAGAATTCCAACATTTTTGTCAGGCAAGATTACTCCTTAAGGAGACTATGCTGACTTTGGCCTATTTTATTATATTTTTCAAAGTACCCCAAAAGCTCATCCTTAATAATGGACTCTTACATCTTGCCAAACACTGAGGTAAGGCTAAATGGCCTGTAGTTTCCAGCTTTTTGCTTTCCTTCTGTCTTAAAGAGTGGAGTGACATTTGTGACATATCCAGTGCAAGGAATTAATATCAAATCCACCAACCTAGTCAGCCCGCAGCTCCAACTGGAAGCTTCATCACTCAGCTGTTTGAACATGCCTAAGTGCTGGACTTTCATGCAAGTGTTTTCAGGCACAGATGTTCGATATTAAGTGAATTGTTACTGGGCTCTACACTAAATCCAGCAATAATGTTCTTTTGCTAGAATTCCTCAACATAATGTAAGATCTGAGAAATCGCTCATTTCAACGTGTATCTTAGGCTTGGCTATTAGGTGGCAACAGGGTAGGGAAGTTCTCTTTATAATTACCTTAGTTTAATGTTTTTACTTATGTACAAGAGATGATTGATAAGTTCATGGCCTAAGGTAGAAGGAGTCAATTTTAAAAAAACTAGCACATTTATTTTTCCTACATTTACACACTTAGTCCAGTGGTTGTGAAGGATACAGATCCTTTCTTTGTAGAACTCGGCATCTTGGACGTCCAGAAGCGATCCACAGCATGGGGTAATTGATAAGTTTGTGGCCTAAGGTAGAAGGAGATGAGTTATTAATTTCAAACTTTCTGCCTTATCTCTCAAAGAGTTGAACTACACGTGCATGTAACAAGTGCTGTATAACTCATCTCTTTCTACCTTAGGCCACAAGCTTATCAATCACCCCTGCTGTGGACCACTTCTACAACGAAGGGATCTGTATGCTCCACGACCGCTGGACTAAGTGTATACATGTAGAAGAAAACTATGTTAAATGTGCTAGGTTCTCTAAAACTGACTCCTTCTACCTCAGGCCACGAAGATATAATCACCCCTCGTATGTAATACATAAGTAAAAATGGACTTTTACCACTGTACCATTGACAGCATACTCACCAACTGCATCTCAGCGTGGTATGGCAATTATCCTGTATCGGACCACAAAGTACTCCGGTGTGTGGTGAAAACTGCCCAGTGGATTATCAGCACCCAATTGCCCACCATTGAGAACATCTACCATAAACACTGCCTGGCCAGGGTGAAAAGCATTATCAAGGATGCATCTCACCCTAACCATGGACTTTTTACTCTCCGCCCATCCAGTAGGCGCTACAGGAGCCTCCGCTCCCACACCAGCAGGCACAGGAAGAGCTTCTTCCCTGAGGCTGTGACCCTGCTGAACCTCACATCACAGCACTAAGGAGTATTGCACCCATATTGTACTGTCTCAGTACTTTTATATTTGTATGCTGTAGCACTTACTTTTTATTCGCAGTTATTTTGTAAATAACACAATTCTTTGCAAAGCAAACATGAGGAAATCTGCAAATGCTGGAAATTCAAACAACACACACAAAATGCTGGTGGAACACAGCAGGCCAGGCAGCATCTATAGGAGAAGCACTGTCGAAGTTTCAGGCCGAGACCCTTCGTCAGGACTAACTGAAAGGAAAGATAGTAAGAGATTTGAAAGTAGTGGGGGGAGGGGGAAATGTGAAATGATAGGAGTAAACCAGAGGGGGTGGGATGAAGCTAAGAGCTAGAAAGGTGATTGGTGAAAGTGATACCAAGCTGGAGAAGGGAAAGGATCATGGGACGGGAGGCCTCGGGAGAAAGAAAGGAGGGGGGATGTACCAGAGGGAGATGAAGAACAGGAAAACAACTAAATATGTCAGGAATGGGTTAGGAAGGGGAGGAAGGTCATTAACGGAAGTTAGAGAAGTCAATGTTCATGCCACCAGGTTGGAGGCTACCCAGCCGATATATAAGGTGTTGTTCCTCCAACCTGAGTGTGGCTTCATTTTGACAGTAGAGGAGGCCATGGATAGACATATCATAATGGGAATGGGACGTGGAATTAAAATGTGTGGCCACTGGGAGATCCTGCTTTTTCTGGCAGACAGAGCGTAGGAGTTCAGCGAAACGGTCTCCCAGTCTGTGTCGGGTCTCACCAATATATAAAAGCCCACACTGGGAGCACTGGATGCAGTATACCACACCAGCCGACTCACTGGTGAAGTGTCGCCTCACCTGGAAGGATTGTCTGGGGCCCTGAATGGTGGTGAGGGAGGAAGTATAAGGGCAGGTGTAGCACTTGTTCCGCTTACAAGGATAAGTGCCAAGAGGGAAGATCGGTGGGAAGGGATGGGGGGAACGAGTGGACAAGGGAGTTGCGTAGGGAGCAATCCCTGCGAAAAGCAGAAGGGGGGGGAGGGAAAGATGTGCCTGGTAGTGGGATCCTGTTGGAGGTGGTAGAAGTTACGGAGAATTATACGTTGGACCTGGATGGAGGCTGGTGGGGTTGTAGGTGAGGACAAGGGGAACCCTATCCCGAGTGGGGTGGCAGGTGGATGGGGCAAGGGCAGATGTGCAGGAAATGGGAGAGATGCGTCTGAGAGCAGAGTTGATGGTGGAAGAAGGGAAGCCCCTTTGTTTAAAAAAAGAAGACATCTCCTTCGTCCTGGAATGAAAAGCCTCATCCTGAGAGCAGATGCGGTGGAGATGGAGGAATTGTCAGAAGGGGATGGCATTTTTGCAAGAGACAGGGTGGGAAGAGGAATAGTCCAGGTAGCTGTGAGAGTCTGTAGGCTTATAGTAGATATCAGTAGATAAGCCATCTCCAGAGATGGAGACAGAAAGATCAAGAAAGGGGAGGGAGGTGTCAGAAATGGACCAGGTAAATTTGAGGGCAGGGTGAAAGTTGGAGGCAAAGTTAATGAAGTCAATGAGCTCAGCACGCGTGCAGGAGGCAGCGCCAATGCAGTCGTCGATGTAGCGAAGGAAAAGAGGGGGATGGATACCCGTACAGACTTGGAACATGGACTGTTCCACAAAACCAGCAAAAAGGCAGGCATAACTGGGACCCATAAGGGTCCCCATGGCTACACCCTTGGTTTCGAGGATGTTCTTTGCATTCTTTGCATTTCTGGTTAGACGCTAACTGCATTTCATTAGGCTTTGTATCTGTACTTGGCACAATGACAATAAAGTTGAATCTAATCTAATCTAATTGTAACATTTTTCACATTGTATTTTAATGTTAATATTTTAACTATCTGAATTTGAGAGATAGATTCCTGTTAATTGAGATATATCAAGACCAGTACATTTTTGGTTCAATTAAGAGGCTGTCCCAATTAGCCAAATTTTTATGGAAATAGTTAAAAAGGTATAAAAAAGACAAGCTACCATTTAGCTGAGTAGCCAATTATATATTTAAATGAAATACAGAACAAATTATAACACTATCAATACTACTACAGTACTATAAAACTTGTGTATTAGATGCTAATAGCTGGTTTAGTGTTTGTCCATTGTATCCCACAATGACAGGAAACCTTTGCGGGAGAGTTTTTAAAGTAGAAACACCATTGCTCTAGGGCTTTTCCACTCTTGACCTCAGAAGTCCAAGTCTGGTGGCACAAAGGTCATCATAACTTGCAGTTGCAGTGGTTGACCATGACTTCTTCGGTGTCATTTGGCCTTCACTCTCCACAGAACATCGTATAACTGTCTTCTTAGCCATTGGGTCTCCCTGTAGAGCTCACCCGTTCAGTCTGCCAGAGCTGACTTCGAATACGGACAGGCATGTGCCTATCTCGCAGGGGTATAAGGCCTGCCAGCTACCCTTACTTGGTTTAGCCTGCTTGTTGAGGCGACGTACAAGGGTGTGCCTGCTGTCATATGCGAGCAGCTCCTTTGAGCCACAAGCGAGAGCTGTGTGCACGCTGCCCTGTTCTTTTGATTAACCATCAACGAACAAAATCAGTGCAGACACCTAATGCAGATAATGGATTGTCTTCATACAATTTTTGATGATTGCATCTTCTAAGTCTTCATTTACATTGTAATACTCAAAATGATTGTAGATATCTTCAAATTATTCATCATTCCTAACTTGTCGAAGTAGTGAAATCATTTCATTTTCAGGGCAAGCCTGAATGCTTGAAACCACTGTGAGCAAAACGGTTCTGAATTGTCTTACTGCTTATTTCTTGCCTAATATCAGTGACAACAATCACTGCTTTTTAAATTGAAGCATTAATTTAAAAATACAATATCTCAAAATTGGTAGAAAAATTGGTGTGTGCACAGCTGGCCAAACTCCACCCACAGCATTGCACTTTTGAAAATTTGTCAGATCTGTTTTAGACATGCGTAACTAGTTATCAATGGCTAAATCATCATTCAACCCACACTGCTTGATTCAAGGGTGTGACGGGTCCCCAAATGTACATTCAGCATCCAATCCAGGTACCTGTGACCCAGCGGGGATTGTAGGTGACAATTACACATAATGGGTCAGGTCCTGCTCGACCTGCTCAATGCTTATAAAAAGTTAATAATATAAATATGGAATAAATGTAATTCAAAGTATCATTAAAATTATAACCACTACTACCAAAGAAAGATGTTCTAGACATTAAAGATTACAGTTTAGATTTTTTTTTTCACAGTAGGGGTTATATGTGGGTACATAATATCCTATGTAATGTTCTATGTTCTACATTCACAGGGATGCTCTATGCTGCCCTTCCAATTGCATTAACACACAGCCTTTATGGACCCAATGGGCTAATTCTTCTCCTATGTCTTATGATCTAAGTATCAAAAAAAAACTGCTACAGGAATTCAGCGCGTTGAGCAGCATCTTTGAGAGGAAAGGAATTGTCAAGGCTTTGAGTCATAGGCCTGTTGTCCTGATGCACAGTGTTGACCTGAAATGTTGACAGTTCCTTTCCTCCCACAGATGTTTCTTGAACTGTTGAGCTCCTCCAACAGATTGTTTCTGCAAATTCCAACATCTGCAATCTTGTGTGTCTCCAAAATAACAAAGAAATTTGCTGTGGAGTGCACCACTTCATTAAAGACCTATTGAGTCAACAAACATGTTACTAATAATAGATAAGTAAAGCAGAATATTTTGGACTAAAATTTGGACGATCAATTGGTGCTATCTTTCGGAACCCAGGGCTGTAGACCAAATTTATTTAATTATGTTTCTGTAAAAACATAGCTTATGTAATTTATGTGGGGCTTTCCCAGTTCTCAAACTATTTAAAATTCAGAAAGTACAAAGTTCAAAGCAAATTTTATTATCAGTGTACATACATGTCACCCTGAGATGACCCACATAACCCTGAGATTCTTTTTCTTGTGGGCATACTTAGCAAATTTATAGAACAATAACTATAATAGATCAATGAAAGATCAAGTAGAGCATGGAAGACAACAAACTGCAAATGCAAATACAAATAAATAGTAATAAATAACGAGAACATGAAATAACAAGATAAAGGGTCCTTAAAGTGAGATCATTGTCTGTGGGAACATCTCGATGGGTGAGTGTAGTTATCCTCTTTTGTTCGAGAGCCTGACGGTTGAGGGGCAGTAACTGGATCCGGTGGTGCAAGCCCTGAGGCTCTTGTACTATTTCATAAATTCTAAATCATTTCATATGGCAATATGCAGCATTATTTTCCTGGAAGACTGCAAGTTTTCAAACAATGTTCACCTATGTCAGCCACATTTGCCAATTGCTATTAATTTACTGTTGTAATGCATTAGATGTTGCTAGATATTAGAAGTTAGTAAATGGGAGAGGTATATCAGGAGCAACTGATAGAAAATTCCAAGAGTTTACTGTGTTTAACTGTGAAGCAGGGGACTGCTATTTAAGAAAATTTTACTTGTTCCATACATCATTGAGGTCATTTTCAAACCGATCCAACAAATCATGCAACACTCAGTGGACAAGGTATTGTAAATCCTCTGAACAGTAATTCGAAAAGCATACACAGAAATCAAAAATAAAGTCTGCAAAAACTTATAAAATTGCAATGTTTCTTCAAAAGCTACAGCTGTGATCTGGACATAGCTTTTGATTTAATTGTTCATGAAATGTGGTTTTCGTCACTGTGGATGATGTTTCATGCCCAATCTATCTGCCTTTGAGAATATGCTTTAAAAGTAGTATCATGAACTGTTGGATTTGATGGTGTGCTAATTGAATGACAAATTGGATCTGCTTTTGCTACAAAGGGCAAAGATAAAGTTTTCCATACTTTTAGGTAACAATCAAAGCTTGACTGAGTTGGAACTCCTTGGCTAGAAGATCACTTTGAGCTATAAATCTCATTTGGGAGTTTATGAGAACTCACATTCTTTGCAGTTATTACAATATTCATCTACCTCTTAATCTTAATATTAGTAAGTGTCAATCAAATTGGTTGACAAGAAGTTGATCAATATGCAAAAAACTGGAGGACCTCTGCAGGTCAGGCAGATCCTTGGATGGGATATAGACAATCAAAATTTCAGTTCAAGGCCCTCTAACTGGACTGAAACAAGAAGAACCAATAGAAAAAAGTGGAGGGAAGATGTGAAGTAAGAGCAGACAGGTGATAGGTGGATTCAGGTGAGGTGACAATGATAAGTAGATGAGGCAGGGAGAAGAGTAGGAATGGCAACAGAAGTTGGAATTGACAAATGGCTGAAATCTGACAGGAGAGCAGGTTTACTGGAATGAAAGGAAGGGAGGTAGAAAGGGTTAGATGGAGAGATTGGGAGATGAAAAGGGGATATGTTGATGGGGGCCGGGTGGAGAATTCAATGTTAGTGTTGAAGACTGCCCAGGTGGAATATGAAATGTTGTTCCTCCTGTTTGGGTTTAGACTCACTTGGCAGTAAAGGAAGCTGAAGACAGACATGCCAGTGTGGAAATAGGACAAGAAATAAAATGGCTGGCAAATGATATAGAGGGCCATGATGTATAAAGTAGAGACGCTTTGCAAAGTGGTCACCCAATCCGTTTCCAATCTCACCCATGAAGAGGAGGTGGCAATGAGAGGATTAACATGTGAAGTCTTAATGGTAAGGTCTGGGGAGTCTAAGATCAGAGGACACAGCCTGAGAATAGGGGGTATCATTTTGGAAAGGAGATGAGGTGGAATATCTTTAGCCTGAGAGTGGTGAACCTGTGGGATTCATTGCCACTGGTAGCTCTGGAGACCAGGTCACTGGGTATATTTAAAGCAGAGTTTGATAGATTCTTGATTAGGGATACAGGGAGAAGGGAGAAGAGTGGGGCAGAAGAGAGGGAAAATGGATCAGCCATGATGATATGGTGGAGCAGACACAATGGACCAAATAGCCTAATTCTGCTCCTATATTTTATGGTCTTATAAGAGATTGACAGCGCTTGTCATTTCTAAATTACAAATGCTTTGCTAACTGGTTTGCATCCTACTTCCTTGCTCATCTTGGTAAATTGTTAATTAGGTTTATTTTTGTCAGTGCACTAATGTACTAACGTAGCAGAAAGCTTTGTATGCTATTCATACTGATCAATTCATCACAAGGGAGTACAAGGAAGAAGCAATAAAAGAATGTAAAATAAAGTGTAACAGACCAGTTCTTTTGGTTTTTTTTGTCATTGAGGAAAATTCAGTTGTCATGACACCATGTCACCTGGTTCTCCATCTCCTTCCTGTACTCTGACTCATCGTTATTTGATATTCAGCCCACTACAGTCGTGTCATCTGCAAACTAATAGATGGAGTCGGAGCAGAATCTGGGCACACAGTCATGATTATATAGGGGGCTGGGGTGTAGCTTTATAAGCATCAGCATTGAAAATAATGTTGGAAGTGATACCTCCTATCATTATTGTTTGTGGTCTGTTGGTCAGGAAGTCAAGGATCCAGTTGCAAAGAGAAATACTGAAACCCAGGTTTAGGAGCTTGCAGATGAATTTGCTTGGAATTATAGTATTGAAGACAGAGCAGTAAACAATGCATTGTCATCTGACTTAAGTGTCTTTCCTGTTCTGATACTCCAGAGATGAGAGGAGGCGCAATAAAATGGTGTCTGCCTTGGACCTGTTTCAGTGGCAAGTGACTTACAGTGGGTTAATGTTGTCTGGGAGGCTGGATCTTTGCCTAAGATGGGGGTGTTCACTTGGCCTCCTCCTCTATTTAGTTATTTTATTGTCCGCCACCACTCATATCTCTACATGACATTGGCTCTGTTTGCTGTTTTAGCATTAATGTAAACCTTCTAGTAGCTTCATTGGGTTAGTTTTTAATGCTGATATGCTCGTGGAATGCAGCTTGCAGATCGGTTTCCCACACTTCTCACAATTTTTAAAAACATTTTTCGGAATCTGAGCATCATTGGTGTGGTTAACATTGTATTACCTATAACTAATTGATGGACTAATTGATGGATCTGATGGATAGGGGAATCAAGGGATATGGGGACAAGGCAGGGACTGGGTATTGATAGTGAATGATCAGCCATGATCTCAGAATGGCGGTGCAGACTCGAGGGGCCGAATGGTCTACTTCTGCACCTATTGTCTATTGTCTATTGTCTAATTGCTCCGAAACAGAGGAGATACTTCGCCATTCACATTACTGTGGGTTTGCAGTCACATAGAACTGAGTTGATGATGGCAGATTGCCTACTCTGAAGGACATTTTCAATCTAAAAGGTTTTATACAGTGATCCAATAGTTTCATGGTCATCATTATTAGAAACAGTTTTTTTTTCTCTTTTTATAAGAAACAATTTAGTAACTGTATTTAAATTCTATGTCTGCCATGTTAGTAGCCCAGTAGCTTAATCACTGCATTAATACCAGAAACTGCCAGAAACATTAAAAAGAACAATAAAACACAAGTCAATATTTCAGGCAATGACCTCTTGGAGGATCAATGAAAAGAGAAAGAATTGAAATATTTTCATACTTTGTACCTACCATTGTTCTTCATGCATTAGCGAGATGTTGTTATGACTGAGGAGCCATTATAGAGAAATCCTACACCAATGTACCTGATTTACATTGACATATTATGCAAGCTGACATGAATCCCCCGCCCCCCCCTAGTTACTACACACAATGAAGTCACTGGGTTTCAGCTACAGCCCTGAATGCGCTGGGTCCATAAAAGTGAAGTTTGAAATCATGTTTCTCAGTCTGTTCCATTTTAGCATCATTGAGCATCACTCTATCTGTTTAAATGAATAAGAAACAATCTTCGAGGGTTTGATAGGGTGAATGTTAGGAGGACACTTCTCCTCAAGTGTGAGTCGAGGATGAAGGGTCCTTAAAGACTGAAATGAGGAGACAGTTTTATTTGTCATATGTACGGTACATCAAAACATATGCAGTGAAATGCATTATTTTGACATCATAGCACATCATCACAAATTGTACTGGGGGCAGCAACAAGTGTAACCACTCTTCTGATGTCGATATAGCATGCCCACAACCTACTAATCCCAACCAGAACCATACACCTTTGGAACGTGGGAAAAAAACCAGAGCACCTGAAGGAAACCCATATAGTCACAGGGAGAATGTACATCTCCTTACAGACAGTGGAATGAATGAACTCTCAGTCAGTAATTGCTGGATCTGTAAAGCAATTGTGTAAAAGCTATCAAGTTACCATGTCACCCTTCTACAATACCGTGACACCCTTCTCTCAAGAAGGAAAATGTTATTTTCTCAAAGTTTGTCTTAGGAACGCCTTGATTTAGAAAGCAGTAATTTTTTGAGTCATAGAGCGCAGAAACAGACCATTCAGCACTCCAATGGAAGCAAGAACCTGCAGAACAACACCCATGATACAGGAAGAACACAGTGGGTTGGGCAATATCTCTGGATGGAAATGGACAATTGATATTTCAGGTCAAAATCCTTTAACTGACCAAAATCCTTCAAAACCCAAATTTTGACTGTCTATTTCCTTCCATATCTGCTGCTTGACCTGCAGAGTTGCTCCAGCATCTTATCGGTTGATCCATCTTTATTAATCTTATATAGTAACACTTCATCCTTGGCCTTCTATGTTTTACTTATTTGAGTGTTTTTTTTATTGTTGCAGCACTTGCACAAAAAAAAATCTCTCTCTACCTCAACTCCCCTAGTTCCTCACCATATCTACGGTATGTATGTCCTAAACTTACGAGTCCTCTCGGGATCTATCACCTCACACTTACCAGGATTAGATTCAATCTGCCATAGGTCTGCACATCCTACCAACTGATCAATATCATCCTGTATTATAAAATTTTATCCCACACCATCAATCACATCAACATTTTTTGACCACAGCATACATGATTCTATAGCTGAAGGTTGGAGAACTTTCTGACTGGCTGCATCATATCCTGGTCTGGAGGTTCCAATGCACAGTATTGCAAAAGACTGCACAGAGTTATAGACTCAGCCCACTTCAGCATAGGCAGAATACTCCCCAGAAATGAGGACATCTTCAAGAGGTGGTACCCCAAGTAAGTGGCATCCACCATTAAGGATCTTCACCAGTGGGGACATGCCATCTTCTCATTATCATCTTTGAGGAGGATCGGGAGTCAAAAGACTCACAGTCAGAGATACAGAAAAAGTTCCTTCTACCCTATCATCAGATTTCTGAATGATCCATGTTCCTATGGTCTTATGCATACTTTGAATGGAAGGAATTGTAGTATCACCACCCATCCCAATAGCTTCCAATGATCCTGAACCCACAGTCACCATTGCGAACATTAGATCAGTTTTTTGGAGAGTGAACGCATGGAAAGAATTAGCTCATATGGAGTCCATGGCTGTGTCCTTATATCCTGTGTAAATCAGCTGGCCGGGGTATATGCAGACACTTTTAACCTTGCACAACTTCAATCTGAGGTTCCCACCTGCTTGAAAAGATCAATGTCATCCTGGTTCCTAAAATACACAAGATAACATGCATAAGTACTGCCCAGTGGCTCTGACATCCACCATCATGAAGTGCTTTGAGAGGCTGGTGATGGCACACATCATCTCCTGCTTTCCAGGAAACTTCAACTATCACCAAAACAGGTCTATGGCAGACTTCAGGATAGAATGGGTGGGGAGGGTGGTGTTACATGTGCTCCTGTTTACATCAATGGTGCTGAGGTCGAAAGGGTTGAGAGTTTCAAGTTTCTAAAAACAAAAGTCAGCAATAGCCTGCCCTGGTCCAGTCACACTAACACCCAAGAAAGCTCATTCGCACCCCTACTTCCTCAAGAAACTAAATAAATTTGGAATGCCCTCTTTGACCCTCACCAATTTTAGAAGATGCACCATAGAAAGCATCCCATCAGGCTGCATCGCAGCATGGTAGATCAACTGTTCTGCCCATGGTAACAAGAAACTGCAGAGAGTTGTGGAGGCAGCATAGTGTATCAAGCCTCCCCTCCATGTGGTCTGCCAACACTTCTCACTGCCTTGATAGAGCAGCCAGCATAACTACTTCCTCCCACCCCACCCCACCACCACAACCACCACTTTTGTTTTCTCTTATCCATCTGGCATTTACCATTTCTCTTTTCACTCCGTCATCTTCACAAGACCAGATCATCACTGATTGGTTTCCTCACCTCCTTACCTTCATCCCATGGTATACTATCCTCTATTATCAGATTCCTTCTTCTTCAGCTCTTTGCCTTTTCCACCTATCATCTTGCAGCTTCTGACATCACAGACTTTTCATCTTGTCCCCTATCTTCCTATCTTCACCCCTCACCTTTTATTCTAGTTTCCGTCCTCTTCCTTTCCAGACCTGATGAAGGATCTTGGCTCGAAGCATTAATTGTTCATTTCCCTCCACAGAGGCTGCCTAACTTCCTCCGGTGTTCTGTGCATGTTATTCCAGATGTTCAGCATCTGCAGTCTCACTTAGGTTAGTATAATCAAAAATCCCACCCACCCTGGACACTCTCTCTGCTTCCCCTTCCTTCAGACAGAATGTGCAAAACACTGAAAGCACATACCACCATGCGCAAGGACATCTTCTATCATGCTATCAAAAGATTATTCAATGGTTCCCCAGTGTGATAAGATGGACTCCTAACTTCACAAACTACCCCATTGTGATCTTGCTTCTGTTTACCTGCACTCACTTTCTCTGTACTGTAACACTTAGTTCTGCATTCTGTTACTGGTTTACCTTGTACTGCTTCAAGCACTACTGTAATGAATTGATTTTCAATGACAGTATGCAATACAAGTTTTTCTTTGTATCTCAGTATATGAGACAATAATAAATCAATTTACCAATTTCCTACCATTTCATTATTACTTCTTGTTGCACTATATCAGTATTTTTGTAATTTATAGTAATTTTGTCTTTGTATTGTACCTCTGCCACAAAACAACAAATTTAATGTTATGTAAGTGAGTGATCATAAATCTGATTCTGAAGCCAAATATTTGCTGAAGAGTTAATAAAATGAATGTAGAGTTTTGTTTATATCACAAGAGATAAATCCTTAGTCCAAAATGCTATGATTATGGATTTAATAAATTACTTTAACTGTCATAAGTGTTGTTCCTGGAAATCTTTTTTTAAAATATCATCCCCACAGTTGAGTCCTGACTGCCTTTGCTCTGTAACAAAAGTGGCATGTTAACATGAAAGCCCACTCAGCTGAATCCCTAAGGATCCTGGGAAATATACATATTTTCTTCCTTCAAATGAGCTGAATTCATTCCAGCTTCTCCCACTCCACCACTGTATTTCTGATAAAACAGTAGTACATTGCTTACCATAGTAATGAAGAGAGAGTAAACCTGAGCAAATTTGCCTCTGTACATTAACTGTCACTTAGATCAATATTAATTCCCCCTAAATATTTTCCCTGATTATATGGAAATATTAATTGGTTCACTGTACAAATTACAAAGAGAAAACACAACATATCCTCAGATAAGAAACAATTGGAGTTCTGAAGTTTGTCCATACAATACTCCATTTCCCTGAAGAAAAGATTCTAGTCCTCTTGAAGATGCTGAAGAAAAGAATGGAGTTTCACAATCAAATGAGATCACACTTTTTTCTTTTAAAGTCAGGATTCTGCACAAGAGTGAAAGTACATACAAAAATGTTGGATAAGTGAATGAGGCTTTTGGGAATACAATTACCATTGAGTAATAAGCAGATGGTTGGAATATTTTAAATTACAACTAGTTTGATTGGGCAACCTACATCAAGGCGTTGGAGAGGTTCCACCAAAACTGACTCCAAATTCACATAACTGTGTTAATAACCCAACAGAAACATTTTCTCCCAGGAAAAATTCCCCAGCTTTGAGTCTTTAATGCATTCATTCAGCTACGCTGGGCCATTTCACTTGCATGCCCAAAAACAAACTCTTGAAACAGTCACTATTCTTAGCTTAGCTTTGGGATGAAATTGCAGATGTACAGAGGAAAAGATATTCTCAAAGATTCACTGATTAAAATACCATTTCCTGTCAGTCTCTGACTCATGACAGCTGAAAGTGGCGATGGAGCACTTGTGATGCTATTGAGAACCTCAATTCTATGCATCTGAAACACATGGAATCTGATAACTTCAGAAATCATCTACTCATTTGTCCCCTCTTGTACTTCCTACACCTTCTTTGGAAGTATCTGCAGGTTCCATATTAGAATCATCAAAAACCCACAGCAAGCTATCCCCTATCCCAAAGGACTATGTCAGAAAAGAAAATAGCCTTCATCTTTGAGTCTGATGTTTTGAACTCAATTTCACGCAGGAGACCACCGCACAAAAATCTAACCTGATGCTGAGGAGTGCTGTGCTGTGAAAGGGCAAATTTATTCTCTGTGAAATATCCCTGTGAATATCCTCTCAACTTGATTAGTTATCATTGATGTGTCTCTTCTGGGTGAAAAACCTTTACAAAGTCCAGGCTATAGGTGAGCACAGTCAACATCCAAATGATCAAAGACATAAGAAAGAAAAGACCAATAAAGCAGGGAGAATATAAATCTGATAATGGATACTTAGAGTGGAGATTTAAACCAATGCAGAAGCACAATGGTTGACTCTAAGGAACAGAAAAAGAGTAAAGATCCGGTGGCTGTTCAGATAGTTGATGGTAGTCATGAAGGGGGAGTATGTAAGTACTGAGAGCAATTAAGCATGTAGAAAAAGCATATTTGCTAAAGAAAAACAGATTTTAATTTATAAATGAAAAAATACAAACAAAAGTACAATTCTAAAGGCAATGTATTTCAAAAACATATTCGGGGTCATTTTGTCGAACAAAATGTTCTTCAACTGACTTGGGAATTTTTCTACATGGCATCCTTCCCAACAAATATTTTATTGAAGCATGCTGGTTTAATGGAAACACAGCCAACACTTTTTAGTAGGGAAGTTAGTACCGAAAGAATTCAGTGACTTCATCCCATGAGAATATAATGTTTTTCATTGTTATAAACAGTTAGGCAGTCATGTTAAAAACAATATAGGTAACAATATAATATTGTTTTTGGTCCTTTATCATCTGTAATATTTGCAGAAAAGAAGTTTAGTGTCAGTGTGATATTAGTATTAGAGTGATATTATTTTCCAAAAAAAATAAAGTATGCAGTATATTGAACAACATCAAAGTTGAAAACCATAAGAAGCATAACAAATCAAGAACAAGCAAAGAAATTTCAGCTCTTTTGGAATCTAATATCAGACTAAGCAGAACAAAGTTGCAATAAGTTTTATTTCCTTGGAATCATTTTGCATCAGGATTTACCCAGAACCCATTCCAACCGTGTGTTGCTCCCTTTGGATCCTATTTCTACCAATATTATCCTTGAATTTGATCTAAAATACATTGTTCCTTGGCTGCGTGCATAATGACATCTAATGCAAACGTTCCATGAACTCATTCTCAAGTGTGCCCTTGCTTATGCTAGATGCTAAATCTATACATACATGGATTAATGTTTCCCATCAGTTCACTATTATTTTTATGGCGAGCCACCATTATTTTGCATTAATGTAAATAGGGAGCCTATAAATCACTCCTATTAATGTTTACTTCCTCCTATTTCCACACAAACTAATTACGGTTTGTGATCTTATGGAGGCCAAATTTCTTCTTTGCTCCTGTCCTATTGCCAACACTCACCATTAGAATTACCATCTCATTGCTCTTCTTCCATTCAGTTGGAAAGATGAAGTACCCAGCCTTGGTCTACATCTCCAAGCCCTTCTGCAGAGTCCCTGCTTCCTCAATACCACCAGATTCTCCACCTATCTTTGAATTATCCGAAAGTTTGGCCACAAAGCTATTAATTCTGTCATCCATATGAATGAATGAATGAAATTAATTTACTTCGGTAGTACAAACATAACAAAAAGCATCATTTACAACAATAAGTTCATAGGATAAAATTACAACAAAAAAGATAGATATTCTTCAAAAACGGACTGAAAGGCTGTAGGCTAAAACTAATGTGAAGTGCACCCAGAATTGACCTTTGCGGAACACCACTAGTCTCAGCAGCTCACCAAATTGACGACCTTTATTCCCACACTTAACCTTCTGCCAATCGTCCATTTTTCTATCCATGCTAGTGCTTTTGCTTTAAGACAATGGGATCGTAACCCATTTAGCTGCCTCATGTGTGTACTTTGTCTATGAAATAACATGCAGACGTGATAGGCCAAATGGCCTAATTCTGCTCCTATGTCTTATGGTCTTATATAATAAACAGAAGGGATTCTGCAGTTGCTGGAAATCCAGAGCCAAACACAAAAAATTCTGGAGGAACTCAGCAGGTCAGACAACGTCTACAGAGAAGAGTAAGAAGTAAACAATTTGGGCCGAGACCCTTCATCAGGACTGGAAAGGAAGTGGGAAGAAGCCAGAATAAGAAGTTGGGGGGAGGGAAGGCGCACAAATTGCAGGTTCCAGGTGAAACCAGGTATGGAGGAAGGTGGGTGGGTGGGGGAGGGAATTGAATTGAGGAAATAGAAGGTGATAGGTGGAAGAGGTAAAGGGCTGAAGAAGAAGAAGGAATCTGATAGGAGAGGGGAGTAGATCATGGGAGAAAGGGATAAAGGTGGGGCACCAGAGGGAGGTGATGGGCATGTGAGGAAAAGAGAAAAGAAGGGAGCCAGAAGGGAGAAGTAAGAGAAAGTTAGAGAAATTGATGTTCGTGCCATGAGGCTTGAAGCTACACACACATGTACAATGTCCTGGGTATGTTACTCAAAATGGCCTCTTTGGTTTGTTACAAGTAGGAATGTTTCTTTGTCGGATAAGTGTTTCTCTAGCCGTTGTTTCATTTTAGAATGGCTGATATGGTAATTGTATTCATTTGTTAATCAATGGGGAATGTCATTGTGTCTTGTGATGCTGGGAACTTGGGGGAGGGGTTTTCGCGGGTTTTTTGGGAGAGGCCGAGGAAGACACTGAAGAAGGTGGACGTGTGCTGGACTGCTCGAAAGACCACCGGGGTGGTCCCAGGTGCGACGGCCGGATGGGTCGATTGGTTCATTGATTGAGCTCCAACGAGTGCACTAAACAGACTGAACTTTGATAAGTGGCGCCTTTTGTTTTTTTCCTTGTGTATAGATATTGTATTGCTTACTACTCTTTTTAATTTTAGTAAACTCTTTAAAGTGTATTTCATAACGGTATTTGTTGTGGATTTGATACTGTTGGCGGGCTCGAGGCGTAAACTCGATTCTCACAGCACCTGCGTGTACGGGAGGTGGGTTGGAGAGTGGCTGGATCCCCTTTTTCCCCTAGACATATACCAGCCTGTTGGGTAAGGGTTACACACAGAATATGAGGTGTTGTTCCTCAAACCTGAATGGTTCTTTGTGCTTCATTGTGGCAGTAGAGGGGAGCATGGCCCAGTATCTTGGAATGGGAATGGGAGGTAAAGTTAAACTGGGTGGCTCTTGTGAAAACCCACCTTTTGTGGCAGATGGAGGAACGATGTTCAGCGAATCAGTCTCCCAATCTACATTGGGTCTTCCCAATGCAGAGGAGGCAGCACTGTGAGCACCACATGCAGTAGATGACCCATCAGGTTCATAGGTGAAGTGCCACTTCACCTGGAAGGACTGTTTGGCACTGTGAATGGTAATGAGGGATGAGGAGTAGGGCAGGTGTCACACTTGTCCCACTTGTAGGAGGGAAATCAGAATCAGAATCAGGTTTATTATCACCGGAATATGTCATGAAAATTGTTAACTTTGGCAGCAGCAGTACAATGCAATACTTGATAATAGAGAAAAAAACTGAATTGCAATAAATATATATATATAGTTAAATATATATACATAGAAAATAGTTAAATTAAATAAGTAGCACAAAATAAATAGAAATAGAACAGTAGTGAGGTCGTGTTCATGGGTTAAATGTCCATTCAGAAATCAGATAGCAGAGGGGAAGAAGCTGTTCCTAAATCATTGAATGTGTGCCTTCAGGCATCTGTACCTCCTTCCCAATGTTAACAGCATGAAGAGGGCATGTCCTCGGAGATGGGGAGTGTTAATGATTGCTACTTTTTTGAGCATCACTCCTTGAAGATGTCTGGGATACTACGGAAGCTGGTACCTACGATGGAGCTGACTAAATTAACAACTCTGTGCAGCTTACTTCAATCCTATGCAGTATCTCCCCCCCCCCCCCCCACCACATACCAGATGATAATGCAGCCAATTAGAATGCTCTCCACATAGAAATTCTGTCAAAATTTGGGAGTGTTTTGGTGACAAAGCAAATCTCCTCAAACGCCTGATGAAATATAGCCATTGTCTTGCCTTCATTATCACTGCATCAGTATGTTGGGACCAGGTTAGATCGTCAGAGATATTGACTTCCAAGAACATGAAATTACTCACTCTCTCCACTTCTGATCTCTCTAGAGGATTGGTATGTATTCCCTTGCTTTACCTCTTCTGAAGTCCACGATCAGTTCTTTGGTCTTACTGATATAACCATATAACATATAACCACATAACAATTACAGCATGGAAACTGGCCATCTTGGCCCTTCTAGTCCTTGCTGAACGCTTACTCTCACCTAGACCCACTGACACGCACTCAGCCCATAACCCTCCATTCCTTTCCTGTCCATGAACCTATCCAATTTTACTTTAAATGACAATACCGAACCTGCCCCTACCATGTCTACTGGAAACTCATTCCACACAGCTACCACTCTCTGAGTAAAGAAATTCCCCCTCATGTTACCCTTAAACTTTTGCCCCCTAACTCTCAACTCATGTCCTCTTGTTTGAATCTCCCCTACTCTCAATGGAAAAAGCCTATCCACGTCAACTCTATCTACCCCCCTCATAATTTTAAATACCTCTATCAAGTCCCCCCTCAATCTTCTACGCTCCAAAGAATAAAGACCTATCCCAGTGTATCTCAGTCCTCATGAACATCTGAGATTCTGCCATCAATGGTTTATCATCAGCAAATTTATAAATGGCAATTGAGCCACACAGTCAGGGGTGTAGAGAGAGTAGAGTAGTGGGCTAAGCACATACCCCTGAGGTGCACTAGTGTTGATAGTCAGCGAGGTGGAGATGTTACTTCCGATCCACACAGATTGCAGTCTTTTGGTTAGGAAGTCAAGTATCCAGCTGCAGAGGTCTAATTTCCGAAGCTCTTCAATCAGAACAGTAGGAATGATGGTGTTGAACACTTAGCTGTTGTCAACAAACAGAATCAAGTCATAGGTATTACGTAAGAACATAAGAAATAGGAGCAGGAATAGGTAATCTGGCCTATCGAGCCTGCTCAACCATTCAATAAGATCATAGCTGATCTGGCCATGGACTCATCTCCACCTACCTGCCTTTTTCCCATAACCCTTAATTCAACCCGAATTGCAGTGGGTCCGGATCCTTGCTTAGGTAAGAGTTGATTCTAGCCATGATCAACCTCTTAAAGCACTTCATCACTGTAGGTGTGAGTGCTACTGAACGATTGTCATCCAGCTCTTCTTGGGCACTGGTATTATTGTTGCCGTCTTGAAGCAGGAGGGGACTTCTGACTGTAGCAACGAGAGATTGAAAATATCTTTGAACACCCCTACCAGTTGGTTGGCAAAGGTTTGCAGAGCTTACCATATACTTCATTAGTATCTGTCTGTAGGATTCACAAATAGAGAGATCCCAGCAGAAAGCAGAGAGTGGAGAGAGAGGGAAAGATCTGTTTAGTGGCAGGTATTCCCCTACTGGGATCAACCACAAGCCACTGTATAAGGCCATTTTATAGGCATTCTGCAAGTTGCTTCTCTTGGAATCCAGTGCCAACCTAATTTTGCCAGTTTACCTGCATATTGAAGACCCCAATGACCACCATAATATTGCCATTCCTGTACCTCTATCTCCTGTTGCAATTTGTAGCCCCACATCCTGACCTTAGGAAGCCTGTAGGTAACTCCCACCTGTCTTTTTACCCTTGCAGTTTCTTAACTCTCCCACAGGATTCTAAGTCTATTGATCCTATTTCATTTCTTAGCAAAATTTGGTTACATTCATTACTAACAGAGTCATCCCACTCCATCTACCCTCTTGCCTGCCTTTTCAATAGGATATGACTGCTTAGATGATTAGCTCTCAGCTGCAACCTTCTTTCAGCTGTGACTCTGTGACGCCCACAACTTCATACCTGCAAATTTATAACTGTGCTATAGGTTTATCTACCTTGTTTCACATATTGCGTGCATTCAAATCTAATATCTTCAGTCGTGTATTCATCACTCCTCTTCTCAAATTTAGTTCCATGTTGTCTGAAGTTAAATTCTCATACCTTTCTGAAATTTTTATCTCTTCTTTTTATTCTGTAGATTTCAGTAACATCTCCTTCCTTTTTAATTTATCCATTCTTTTCCAATCTGTTAAATCCACCCCCTTTTACTTAATTAGAACCCTTATACATAGCCTTGGTTATGCCAAGACCCTGGACCCAGCATGGTTCAAGTGGAGGCTGTCCCATTAAAACAGCTTCCTCCTTAACCAATACAGGTGTCAATATCTCACAAATTCAAAACCACTTCTTCCACACAAAGTTATAGCTTGCCATCATATTAACAGCCAACAGTTAATTATCAAGTGGTTTGTTTAGTATGTGCAGAAACGTTAAGGAAAATCACTCAGTACATTCTAAATGTAAAGCTTAATTAAATTTTGGAATGAGATCAGATTCTCACAAATCTGTTGCAGGTCTATAAAAATGTGGTTAGACCACATTTTGTTTTCAATTCAGTTCTAGTCACCTCATTATAGGAAATGTTTGGAAGCTTTAGAAAACGTGCAGAGGAGATTTACCAGGATGCTGCACGGATTAGAGAACATGTCTTAATGAGGATAGGTTGAGCGAGCTAGGAGAGAAAGAATGACAGAGGTGACTTTATAGAGGTGTACAAGATGATAAGAGATATAGATGGAATGGGCATGCAGAGACTTTTTTCCTAGGGTGGAAATGGCTAATACAGGTGGCAGAATAACTTTTAGGTGTTGGGAAGAACTTTAGGGGGTGATGGGATGGGGGAGTGTCAGAGGCTGGCTTTATACACAAAAGAATGGTAGGGTATCGGACACATAACCAGGGGCTGTGGTAGATGCAGATGCATAAGGAATATTTAAGAGATTCTGAGATACCTTAGAGTATAAAATAGACAGCTATGTGGAAGAGACATGTTAGATTGATATTGGACTAAGTCAAAATCAGCACAACATCGTGGGCTGAGAGGCCTGTACTGTGCTGTGCTGTGCTGTTATATCTTCTATATTCTAAATAAACACTAATTTGCTGAATTTTGTAGTGTTCAACTCACTTCTGTATGAATTGAGTTCTGTGTATCTATTAGGTTCTCCTCCTTCAAACATACTTGGAACTAGTTTCTCTCCAGAACTTTGTTGCAGCATATTTTTCCCCAGGAACCATGCTTTCTACAGGAATTTATTTGCATCAGGTTTAATTGCTTGGAATTAGCTTACAGCAATTTTTTCTAGGAATATTTTTGCCTCTGATTGCTCTGCTGTGGTGTTCTAGACGTGAAATATTTACTATTTCTCTTTCTGTGGATGCTGAGGGATCTGCTCGGGCGTAGCTGCATCTTCTTGTTTTTATTTCGGGTTTCCAGCAGTTTAGCAGTTTTATTTGATTGCACCAGGTTTCTCCCTCCAATCTTTCTGAACATGGTTTACCATGGAATCTCTTTGCTCCAAGATTTGTTCTGGTCATCCATTTGTCTTTACCCCAGAGATTATCTGCACTGTGCTTCTCCCTTCACATATCTTTGCAGCTGTCTTCGCTTCTGGCTTCCAGTTCAAAACAATTCCAGTGGTAATATCCAGTCCAGAGAGGTTCCAGTGGTTAAATCAAATTCAAAGATATTTCAGGGGAAAAACCTGGCCAAAAGAAAGCTCTTTTGGTGTGAAAGAGTTATAGGGAATCTATCTAGTTTGAAAAATCTCTAAGGAAAATCTAGATTCAACATGCTACAAGAGAAAAACAGAAGTGCAGAGAGACTCATGTGAAAATACATCTTGAAAATTGGTCCCCTTGGCAAGAATTGGTTTGATTGGGTTTTACAGGTTCTGAGATGAAGATTGGTGTAACGAGGTAATGGAGTCACAGAGGAATACAGCACTGAAACAGGCCCTTCAGCCCAACTTGTTCATGTCAACCACCCAAACTTGTCCCATTTGCTTGCATTTCACTTATATTTGCTCATATCTTTCAAATTCAAGGTTTCCCAGCATTTTTTATGCAATGGGTCTGTACCATTAGTTGAGGGTTGTGGAGACCCCAGGTTGGGAACTGCTGCTCTAAACCTTTCTTATCAATGCATTTATTCAAGTGTCTTTCAAAATAGGATTTTCTGGAGAAAAGAGCTAGTAACAATACATTCCAGGGAGAAAGCAGGGTCCCAAAGAAAAGCAATGATGCAGAAAGCTCATGCTACTGGGTATTTCATGATGTCTGTGGTGAACTACATATACCTGTCTGGACACGCCCCCTGCTGACTGCTCCTGTGGCTCCTCCCACAGACCCCGGTATAAAGGCGATTGAGGTCTGAGCCTGGCCTCTCTGTCTCCAGGATGTAGTATGGTGGTCAACCACTGCTTGTTTCTTCTTCCAGTCAATAAAAGCTGATATCTCGCCTTTACGTCATCTTGCTGACCGACCAGCGCTCGGTTGCATTCATGTTCAGCAACCAACAGTGAGGCAAATTCAAAAATGATAAAATTTTGTGGTGGAGAATAGAACTCTCCGCCTACAACTATGATATCCTGTACTGGCCTGGAAGGCTCAATGAGCCCCCTGATGCCCTATCCCGGGGAGCGTGTGCGAGCACACAGCTTGACCAGCTATATGCCCTCCATGCACATCTTTGCCATCTGGGGGTCACCCGATTTTACCATTTCGTGAAAGCCCAGAACCTGCCGTACTCCCTGGAGGATATCAGGACGATGACTGGGGACTGCCAAGTCTGCGCTGAGTGCAAACCGCACTTCTACCATCCTGAAAAGGCGCAACTTGTCAAGGCCACCCGCCCCTTTGAGCGACTGAATGTTGACTTTAAGGGCCCCTTTCCCTCCACCGACCGCAATGTCTATTTTCTCAATATTATCGACGAATACTCGCGGTTCCCCTTTGCCATCCCCTGCCCTGACACCACTACCACGTCCGTCATAAAAGCCCTGCGCCAGCTCTTCACTCTGTTCGGATATCCCTGCTATATCCATAGTGATAGAGGGTCCTCCTTTATGAGTGACGAGCTGCGCCAGTACCTGCTGGCTAGGGACATTGCTTCTAGTCGGACAAAGAGTTATAATCCCCGGGGAAATGGACAGGTGGAGAGGGAGAATGCCACAATGTGGAAGGTCACACTTTTAGCCCTTAAGTCAAAAGGGTTGCCGGTCTATCAATGGCAGGAGGTCCTCCCTAAGGCATTCCACTCTATCCGCTCCCTGTTATGTACGTCCACCAATGCCACCCCTCACGAGCGCCTATTCTCTTTTCCCAGGAAGTCTGCCACTGAGACCACCCTACCAGCTTGGCTGACGTCCCCAGGGCCAGTGCTGCTCCGGAAACATGTGAGGAGTGTTACGAATGTGCCACAACTCTGAGGGGCCGAAGGGTACAATGTAGCCCCCTCCTCCTTGAGAATCGCAAGATCGCTATTAATTTGGGTCTGGGACCCAGGAAATGAGAGAGAATCCACAAAGTTTTGGAATGTGTCCTGGCCTCAGTGGAAACAAAGCCCCTGATAACAGCTATTGTCTCTTGAAGACAAAATTGTGTACTGAGTACTGTACTATTCATTGAAGCCCTCAGGGGGTGACCAGAGTGGGCTGGTTGAGGGATTGCATCATCCCAACCTGATTGACAGCTGAGACCCCGTGAGTAAGGATAAAAGAGGGTGTGGGGAACAACCCCTTTAGACGCACCAGGAGAAATGCTAGAAATCCCGTGACAACGTTTAATAGCGACAGCCGGTGGGGGGCTCGTGTGCGTCCTTTCCCTTGCCTGGGATTGGCGGCCTCATCACAGAAGAACAGCTTTAGCTAAAGGAGAGGCCACAAGTGAACGGCCACACTAATGAGATTTCTGACGGATCGAAATCATAAAAAAGGAAAGCCGGCAAGTTTCTAAAAATCTCTCTCTCTCCAACCAAAAGGCTGCAGCCTGAATGAACTGAGTGACTTTTATATTTCCATCGGACAATACATTATCCCCCTAGACAACGATAGAGCTATTTCTTATTGATTATTATTATACCCGCACTTTTAGATTTGGTATTGATGACGTATATTATCTGTATGTTTGCATTAATATTATTTTTGTGTATTTTTACTAATAAATACTGTTAAAAATAGTACCATCAGACTTCAAAGGACCTCTCTATCTTTGCTGGTAAGTGACCCAGCTATGGGGTTCGTAACAAAGTGGGGGCCTCATCCCGAGATTCGATACCAAATTGGAGGGCCAGTGAATCAGGCTTTTGAGTCCAAACGTGGGTCTAGTTGCGCGGGTAGCCAGATGGGAAACCAGCAAAGATGGACGTGGTTGAATTTATAGAAAACCCAACTCTGGAGGCGCTAGAGGTGGCCACAAAGTCAGACTTGATAAATATTGCGAAAGGACTAAACCTCGCAGAGATGAGATTGTCGATGAAAAAGCAGGAGGTGCGGAGGGCCATAACTCAGTATTATATTGTGAAGAATGTGTTTTCAGCTGAAGTATTGGAAAATATCCCTGAAAAGGTACCAGCTAGTGGGATGGCTCAGTTAGAGTTGGGGAAATTGAGGCTGGACGTGGAACAGAGGAAGAGGGAGCATGAGCTCCAGCTAAAGGAGTTAGAGCAGGAAAGAGCTGAAAAGCAAAGGGAGTATGAGCTCCAGCTAAAGGAATTAGAGGTGAAAAGGGAGCAGGAAATAGCCGAGAAGGAGAGAGAGTATAAGGAGAAAGAGAAGCAGAGGCAACATGACTTGGACATGGAGAAGTTAAGGCAAGAGCGAAGAGCTCAAGGGTCAGACCGAGAGGAGTGGTTTAATGTTAGTCAGGAGTTTACGTTAGTACCTCCGTTCAAGGAGACGGTTGTTGATAGTTATTTCTTGCATTTTGAAAAGGTGGCAGTGACCCAAAGAGCAATGGGTGGCGTTGTTACAAGCTGTGTTAAAAGGAAAGGCACAACGGGTATATGCGGGGTTGTCCATGAAGGAGGAAGAGTCGGAGAATTATGAGAAAGTAAAGGAGGCCATTTTTTGGACCTACGAATTGGTACCTGAAGCGTATAGAGAAAAGTTCAGAAATTTAAAGAAAGGGAGGAATCAGACGTATACCGAGTTTGCCTATGAGAAGGGTGTGCTCTTGGATCGTTGGTGTACAGCAGAAATAGTGGAAAAGGATTTTTGGCATCTCAGGGAGTTAATTCTGATTGAGGAATTTAAAGGTTGTGTTTCGGATGATATCTGGATGTATTTGAATGAGAAACCGAATAAGTCCATCTCCGAATTTGCTAGGCTTGCAGATGAATATGCCCTAACCCACAAGACAAAGTTTTCCTCGAATAAAAGTTACCAGAGAGACCGTGGGAATGGTAGAGAAAGCCCGCTGGCTGAGGCAGAGGTCCCGCTGGGAGCTAGTGGTAAAATTGAGGAGGAGAGGCAAGACGTCAGGAGAGGTCCTGGCTTGACCTGTTTTCATTGTGGAAAGGTGGGTCATATTGCATCTAAGTGCCTTGCTCTGAGGAAGGAGACAGGAAAATGGAAAGCAGCAGTCCCTATAGGATGTGCTGTGGTGATCAGTAAATCGACGAGAGAGCCCCAGGTAGACAGAGTACAAGAAGGGTCTGAGAAATGTATTTCAGAGGGAACCGTGTCTGTGAGGGAGGGAGACACCCCAGTTCCAGTGCTGATCTGGAGAGACATGGGAGCTGAACTGTCATTGATTAGCAGTAAGATACTGGATTTTGGTTGCAAGATGGGATAGGTAGCTTTGAGAGGCATAGGAAAAGGGACAGAAGCAGTGCCCTTGCATAGGATCATTATAAATTGTGATCTGGTATCTGGACCAGTTGAAATAGGGGTGTGATCAGAATTCCCGAGAACTGACGTGGACGTCCTTCTTGGTAACGATTTAGTCAGTGGTGAGGTTTGGTCGGCAATGAAGCTGACGAGCCAGCCTGTAAGTGTTGAGGACCCACCCCTAGATTCCAAGATCTATCCCGCATGCGCGATCACTTGCAGCATGTCGAGAAAGGCAGCTGAGAAAGAGACCAGTTTAAATCAGGCCATATCGATTTGGGCAAGACGTTTTTACCGACCCTGCACCAAGAGGGGTTAGAGGGTGGTAAAACGGAGAATAGGAAAGTGAAAGAGAGTAAGGGAGAGGAGGTAGACCTGCCCTTAGCCAGGAGGAAATTTATAGAGGCATGGAGTAAAGATGAGAAACAGATAAGGCTGTTAAAAGGTCCAGAGTTGGATACGGATGATCTGTCTGGTTTGGCAGAACTGTTTGAAGAAGTTGAAAATTCTAAAGGTGTTCCCGATAATGAAATGAGGGCAGTCCTAGATGAAAAGGATGCCATTACCTTGAAGAAGTCTGCTGGGTTGGCAGATGAGGTTGTTTCAGCCCGCGGGATTGAGTTTACTCCGGATGGAAGTTGCCCAGAGAGTAACTGGGAGGATCAGGGGAATTTAGAATTTGAAAAGGGCATGGGTATTGAAAGCCTGGAAGAGGCAGATGTCCAGTTTGAGTGTGTTCAAAATGTGGATGCACGTAGTACTGAACCTAGTAATGGAGCTCAGAGAAAGTCTGAGGTATTTGATTCAGTTGAAAAGGAATGCAATCCTTGTGGGTCAGATGGACTTTGTTCAGTGAAGAAAGGGTTAACCTTGGTAATAGTGGGAAGTGAGAATTCCCAGTTGTTTGTGTTCAAAGGTGTGTTAAAAGTTAGTGAGGAGATAAAAGGTGATGAGATGAATATTATTATTGAAGGAAAAGGGAAAAGTGTAGTTCCTAAATTGAATGAAGAAAATTTAAAGTCTGGATTGATGTCAGAAGCAGAAACCAGGCTGCAGAGACAATGGCTTGGTAACACATTGCCTGTGAATCAATTACAGGTTGATTTGGAATGTAAAGGTGCCCCACACGCTATTGTTATTCAAGAGTGAGCTGTGAAAAGGCAGAATTTGAAATGCTGTTTGAACAAAGAGGAATCGCTTGCAGAGTTTAAATTGAAAACTAATAGCATGAAGGGTCCTGAAGAGAAAACTAGCAACTTGCTTAAAATTAAGGAATTGTGTGGAAATTCGGAAAATGGTCTAAGTTTGGAACACATTGTTGATAAAATAACTCCTATGAAAGGAGCATGCAAAAGCTTATTCCACACTAGTATACAAATTAACCACGTGGGAGTTAACTGGAAAAGGTGCGAGTGTTGATGGGATGTCATTTTAAATAACAGGATCCAGTTTTAAGGGATTTCGACAAAGCATGTGAATAATAAAGACAACCCCCAGGGAAGATTCGCTGTTAAGTTTGAAAGTAAAATAAAGATTAGTATTTGCATGAACTTTTGAAGCATACACGTAAGCTAAGATCTCAACTCTTTAGTTTCTGTTTGCGGAAGAAAAGAAAAAAAATAGGTGGTTATTAAATTGGAGTCTGATGCTACAAGAATTTATTAAGGTACAAGATGTTAAGATATTAAAGGAAGTGACAATGTAATTGTTAACTGTTTAGATGCTGAATTGAATGTATAACTGTATTACTCTGTAGTGAAAAAAAAACCCTTTTGTATCGTGTAAGATTTTAAAATCCTGTAAGACTCTGTATTAATTCATTTTTACCGATGGTAAAAATCTTTGCAGGAAGGAGGTGTTACGAATGTGCCACAACTCTGAGGGGCCGAAGGGTACAAAGTAGCCCCCTCCTTCTTGAGAATCGCAAGATCGCTATTAATTCGGATCTGGGACCCAGGAAATGAGAGAGAATCCACAAAGTTTTGGAATGTGTCCTGGCCTCAGTGGAAACAAAGCCCCTGATAACGGCTATTGTCTCTTGGAGATGGAATTGTGTATTGAGTACTGTACTATTCATTGAAGCCCTCAGGGGGTGACCAGAGTGGGCTGGTTGAGGGATTGCATCATCCCAACCTGATTGACATCTGAGACCCCGTGAGTAAGGATAAAAGAGGGTGTGGGGAACAACCCTTTTAGACGCACCAGGAGAAATGCTAGAAATCCCGTGACAACGTTTAATAGCGACAGCTGGTGGGACTCGCATGCGTCCTTTCCCTTTGCCTGGGATTGGCGGCCTTACCACGGAAGAACGGCTTTAGCTAAAGGAGAGGCCACAAGTGAACGGCCACACTGACGGGACTTCTGACGGATCGAAATCATAAAAAAGGAAAGCCCGCAAGTTTCTAAAAATCTCTCTCTCCAACCAAAAGGCTGCAACCTGAATGAACTGAGTGACTTTTATATTTTCATCGGACAATACATTATCCCCCAAGACAATGATAGAGCTATTTCTTATTGATTATTATTATACCCGCACTTTTATATTTGGTATTGATGATGTATATTATCTGTATGTTTGCATTGATATTATTTTTGTGTATTTTTACAAATAAATACTGTTAAAAATAGTACCATCAGCCTTCAACAGACCTCTCTATCTTTGCTGGTAAGTGACCCAGTTACGGGGTTTGTAACAGGAGTAATAAATACTCCCCGCTAGTCAAGAGGGTTCACCTTCTACATGCGAACCCCCAGTATGCCTACGTGGTCTTACCTGATGGGCAGGAGGACACGGTCTCAGTCCGCGACCTGGCGCCCGCAGGAGCAGCAGACCACTACCCCGAACACTCCACGGTAACTATGAACCCTGTACCCGAGGTGACACCGCGCACACCAAACCCTACACAGACTCCTCACGACACTCCTATACCGGGCATCTCATACGCGTAGATACCAGGCACCTCGCACATGCGTGAGGAATCACTGACGCCTAGTGGGCTGACACCTCCAGTTAGGCCGGAACCAGCACAACCTCCGTCTCCGGTGCAAGCACCATCGGCACCCGTGCAATCACAGCCGGTGCTACGTAGATCGCAGCGACAGATTCGACCACCTGATAGACTTAACCTGTAAATATACTTGTAAGAAACTTCGCCGCATGGGGACTCTCTTTTAAAACAAAGGGTGGGGGTGAATGTGGTGAACTACATATACCTGTCTGGTCATGCCCCCTGCTGACTGCTCCTGTGGCTCCTCCCACAGACCCCTGTATAAAGGCGATTGAGGTCTGAGCCCGGCCTCTCAGTCTCCAGGATGTAGTATGGTGGTCAACCACTGCTTGTTCCTTCTTCCAGTCAATGAAAGCCGATATCTCGCCTTTACGTCTCAGAGAGAGTTATTGATGGTGCATCAATGTCAACATTAGATTTTTAATCACAAAACTTCCTTGAGCTAGGTTCACCTCCAGGAATCTTTTTGTGTCAGGTCACATTAGCAGCAAATTTGAATTTGGAACATTTTTGTCCTGGTGTTTCCTCCAATACACATTTGCACCTGGGGTTTCTGCTGGGAACTGTTTTCACAAAGTGTTCCCTGGAACATCTTTAATCAACTCTTTCCCTCAGTGACATTTTGCACCAGGATTTCCCTTTGCAACCTTTTTGAACCAGGTATTCCCCTGCAATTCGCTTGAAACAATATTTCCCTGGAGGTTTCTTTAGGTTTTTTGTATTTATTCATACCAGGTTCTTTTTCAGCTCAATCCACTTGTATTAGCTTTTTTGCTGTTGGAACTTGTTTGCAACTGATTTTGTTTTGAAAACCTGTTGCATCCATTTTTTTCAATGTGAGTCACATTGCATCAGATTTTTCCCAGAACCTTTTGCCATCAGATTCTGCCTTAGAACCCATTTGCACCTCTTATTCCTGGCATGACACTTATGTACCAATTGTTTCCATTTGGCTCCCGCTTTTTTCCCTGAACCTGATTATAACGTTTATTCTAAACCAGTTTTCTGTTTGTAGCAGCTTTTCCCACTTTAAACTTGTTTGCTCCAGATTTTGCACCCAGAATCTTTTTTGCTTTAGGATTCTCCCTTGGGACCTGTTACACCAAACTGTTCTTCCTGATTACTTCACACCTGTGTTCTCCTCAATGTGAGTGTGCCAGGATTTTCACTCATAGCTTTTTAAAGCACAATTTTCCTCAGATTTTTTTGTGTCAGTATTGTCCCCTGGTATCTCAATATGTTAGTAAGGTTTCACTGGGGTCCTACACCCCCTCACGCCTCATTCTTCTAAACTCCAGTTAATACAAGCACAGACCCATCAAATATTCCTCATAAGATAAATGTTTCATTCCCAGGATCATTCTGGTAAACCTCCTCTGGATCCTCTCCAATGCCAGCACATCCTATCTTAGATATGGGGCCCATATCTGATTCCTCATGACATCCAGTGCCTCTCAGATATAATGATTACATCTAATCCAGCACCTGTTCTGGCAGTGACAACCACTCTCTGTGTAAAAAAAAACAGATCACCTTTCAAACTCTTTTTTCCTTCAACTTTTGCCCTCGTTTTTAATACCCCTGCAATGGGAAAAAGATTTTAGCTATCTACATCATCTATACCTCTCATAATTTTATATGCTTCCAGCAGATCATCCCAAACCAGGAAAAACAAATCCAGCCTATCCAAACTCTCCATAACTAAAATCCTTCAATCTAGGCAAAATTGCAGTGGCTCCCTTTTATAGGATACTTTTCCCTGACACATAACTACTTTAAGTTATTTCTTCAGGTACACCTTTGCATTGGACTTTTCTCTGGGTCCTGACAGCTCCATGTATTTCCTCTGAAAATTGACTGTCCCCGAGTTTTCTCCAGGACCTCAGCAATTTGTTATGATGTAATAGATTTTCTCCTGGAAATCTTCATGAAATAAATTGATTTTCCCTGTAAACATTTTCCTCAGATACTTCTGTGGAAGCTGCTTTCAACTCTTATTTCACTGGAACCCATTGCCATCAGTTTTTGTTTTGCCCCTGGAGGGTGTTGCCATTAAAATTATCCACTGGAATAGTTTATGTTGGGCCTTTACCCTAGAACCTGCTTCCACTATCATTTTCATCTGTAATGCACTTACAGCAGCCTTTTCCCTTGAAATTCATTTACAGTAAGTATACCCACAGAACATACTTGCACTACGTTGTGACTGTGAACAAAGTCACTGGAGAGACACTGAAGATGATAATATAGAAGTCTTTATTCATCACAAGAAGCAGGGACCATTGTGGACACACTCTTGGTAGAGGTTCCCAAAACCAAAGATACATCACATTTTTTATACCCTTAAGATCAACGGAAACAGTAGGTGATATGATACAAATACATTTGTTACAATGACATTGTTTCCTTCAATATTCAATACTTACAGTTTAAGATGGTGCTACTGGGGACGAGCAACAACTTACAGGCAGTACTCAAAGCAAAAAATACTTTATTAATAATGCTTCTCTGTAAAAAAAATTATGGTAAACAACCACCAGAAACAATGAAGAGGAGAGCAAAGGCAAAGCTGACTTGAGGGTTGAGGTTGCGGGTGTTCTGCAAAGTCAGAGCAAGGTCGAGGCATGTTCGAAAAGAAGTTGTCAGAGACATGCTCGAGATGGTGTCAGGGCGTGCAAAACGGAGTAAAGTCAGAGCAGAGGATTTCAGAGCCCATCCATCTAAACCGAGAGAGAGGTTTGATCGATCTAAGCACTGGGCCGATTTGGAAAGGTTAAGGATGGGCCGGAACGTGGCAGTGGGGTCCAGGCCCAGAGTGTATCGATGATACAGGGCCCGGGTCTTGGAGCAAGGAATGGCCTGATGTTTGGACAATTTATATGCCAAACAAGACAGATTGAAAAGGCAGGGTATTAGGACCAGAGGCAAGGATCAGACTAGCTCTGCTCACTGGCCAACGATGTTTGCTCCACTCTGAGGCTGTGGGCCTGCTCCGGCTGCTCTGGGCTTCGTGTCTTCAAGCTCTGCCACATTTTGCTCTGCTGTGTGAACTGAGGCTGAGGCTGTGAACTTACTTACATTTACAATAAAAACTGAAGCATGGTTCTTGTTTCAATTAATATCTACTATATTCACATAATCCAGAATACTCCAGAACACAATACACTTCCCTCTCTCCACTACCCTCAAACAAGTAATCCCATAGAACCTATTTGTACCAGGATTTCCACTGAAACCCTTGCTTGCAAATGTTGCCCCTTCAACTTATTTGTGCATGACTTTTTCCTTAGGATCTCTTTGCTCCAGGTTTTTGTCTTTTGTTGTTCAATATCTAAAAGATGAATGCATTGATATGTTTCATTTATCAGTCTTATTTCCATTACCCACTGATTATTTTATAAAGACAGCACAGCTGCTAATAAATCAAGCTTTGTACCTTTATGGCTCATGTATAATTTTGGGTTTGAGATCAGAAGCAATGAAATGAGTGGTTGAGTATCATGCAGTAACACAGTTTCAACAGTGAAATGATATTTCCAGAATAGCTGCTCTGTAATGCTCCATGATGCCAAGCTTTTGAGGTGAGACTGTTGGTAAAGACAGATCTGAGTAGGGCAATTCACAACAGTAGAATAACTGCAGAAGATTTTGGAAGTTCCCATTCTGTTTTACAACTCAGAAATATTATGAGGCAAAAGCACCGGATACTTTAGGGTTTTCTGGCTTGGAACACAGAAAATAACATACAGAAACCAATTACTAAAATAATTGAATATTAAAACAAATAAGTGAAAAAATAAGTACCAAATGAACTTCTGATGAAATTAAAGAGCAAACACGAGGAAATTCAAACAACAACACACACAAAATGCTGGTCCTGATGAAGGGTCTCAGCCCAAAATGTCGACAGCGCTTCTCCCTATAGATGCTGCCTGGCCTGCTGTGTTCCACCAGCATATTGTGTTTGTTGTTGTTCTGATGAAATTTGCAGTTCTTCTCAACTAATCAGTGTTAAATTAGAAACACTCAATTCGAACTGCAAGTGCAGTACATATACCAGTTATAGTGCCAGGTTTGTACAGGCAGGCACCTCCCAGTCTCCACCCAACTAACAGGAATCAACTGCCACTCATTTCCAACTCATCACCTGCAGCCTATTTAAACCCAGCTCTCATCCATAGCTCTTGTTCACTCATTGAACCAGCCAGCACCAACCAATTACTCCTAGCATTCAGTGAGCTTGTTGCTTTGTTGTATTAAGTATCTGTCACTCTTGTTTTGTGAGCCCTCGTGGCTTGTTACTTTGCAGTTTCTTAGTCAAATATTGTGTACTACTAATTCATCTCTGCTGCTCTGCTTTTGTGTCAAGCCTCCTCAACATCTCCAAAAAGGATGAGTGAACTAACAATTGACCCATGATAGTAAGTTTGCCTAAAGGAAGTCATCCATCGACAGGAGCACGAATCCCAAAGCAGCTGGAAACAATTGACCATCTGCTTGCCACTCTCAACCAACTCTCCATCTTCATACAGCAACCTAGCATCAGTCAACATCCTCCCTCAGAGCCCCAGATTCTGGTGCCCAAACACTTCGACAGATCCCCAACATGATGCCACAACTTCCTGTCCCAGTGCGTCTTATGCTTCACATTCTAGCCATCTCTGTATTCTATGGACCAGACCAAGAATGCTTTCATCAACTCTGTCCTGACTGGATGAGCTATAACCTGGGCTGCTGCTAAATGGGGCAATAAAATCACCATTTCCAGTAAGTATAAGGAACTCACCAGGTTTTTGACCTTCTGGAGAGTTGGGGTGGGGGGCAGTGGGTCATATTCCTTGTCTATATCAAGGCTCACACATGGTGCTGGTATATACAAGACTTCTCATGGCAGAGTACAGCTGGAATGCAGAAGCATCACTGACCCATTGCCATCATGTCCCCTTAAAGCACTTGAAAGACTAGCTGTCTACCTGGGAGATGCCCACCAACATTGAAAGTCTCATCACTCTGTCCCTCCAAAATGACAAGCATCTTGCGGAAGGACCCCAAGATAATCAGCCAGAACCCTATTTCTGATCCCAGAACCATATCAGGCTGCAGGACCTTCATCATGAATGCTTCCAGAACCTATGCAGGCAGGGAGAGCCCCCTTCACCCCCAAGAGCATGAATGTTGGTCGTGAAGCAACTTAAGTGCTGACTGCAGAGCAGCCGATCATCCACATAGCAAATGTCTATTGCGTCTGAGAAAACAGCATCACCAGGTAGTGATAGCACCCTCGACCTTTCATTCCTGTACCATAGCCCGACTCACTCTCTCCGTCCTCCTCCACTCCCTGAGGGCCCTACACACATAGGAGGCAATGGTAGATTCCACTTTCAACTTTCTGGACCAGATTCTGTGAGTAGCTTGACTCCCTAGTGAGCCTTGCTCTCACCTCTTCTGCATCAAGGCCATTGACTGATGTCCCTTGAGGTATGGGATGGCCAGAGCATGCACACGGCCTGTGCACATGAGCATTGGAGAGCACCATGAGTCAATCCAATTCCTCTTTATCAACTCACCCAGAACTGACCACTCCTCTCATCTTGGTTACACCTGGCTCTCTACTCATGATCCTCACTTTGCCTGGTCATCTGCTTCACTGCAGACTTACCTGCTGGACCACTACCTGCAACCTTAGCTGACTCCTCCCCATAAATCCATGGCGATGTGAGAAAAACTCAACCTCACCAATCTCCCACGGAAGCACCAAGCCTTACCTATCGCCTTCAGTTAAAGGGAAGCCAGCACATTGCCACTTCACAGACCACAAGATTGCACATTTGACCTATTTCCAGGCACTATCCCTCCCTGAGGTTGTCTGTCTTCCTCTCCCCTTCTGACATCCAAGCCATCAATGACTACATCGCCACAGTGCTAAAACATGGCTTTGTTCAGCCATCCAAGTTCACAGACATTGCAGGATTCTCTTTGTCAAAAAGAGAGATGGGGGTCTTCATCCTTGCATTGACTAACGCAGCCTCAGCAAAATCACCATGAAAAACCGCTACCCTCTCCTCTTTATAGATAGGGCACTCTGGACAATCCGTGGGGCCTATATCTTCACCAGACTGGGTCTACTGAGTGCGAGCCACCTGATCCACATCCACCAGTGAGATGAGTGGAAGGTGGTCATCTGGTTACCTTGTCGCGTTAAGTATCTGTCGCTCTTGTTTTGTGGTTGCTCATGGCTTGTTACTTTGCAGTTTATTAGTCAAATATTGTGTACTGCTAGATCACCTCCACTGCTGTGCTTTTGGTTTGAGCCTCCTCTACATCTCCTGACATATTATTTCTGACGTTAGAGTGAATATTTTAATTTAAAGGAGTTGAAGTAAATGTCTAGGCATTTTAGTTTGACAATTTTGTTAATGATATATTGCAATGTAATTTTTTGATTGAGTTTTACTGTTTGACAAGTAAAGGACCAGAACTATCATCACCTACCCTAATATCACCTGCATCATCAATGTGGCAATAGGCAGGGCTACTTGCGTCCTATATTCAGCATTACTTGAACTATTGGGAGGAGTTGCTGCGAGTCCATCTGCTAAGGAGTAAAACTGCCAATCCAAGACAGAAGAGACGTATATTGTTTGAGCAAACAATTTAAATTCTAAGTGATTTGATTTATCATAAATGGCTCAAAAATACACTATTGGTGTGTAAACAGAAGAAGGTTGTGAATAGAGACATTGGTCTGATCAGAGACCTAAAAGAAAATCTAGTCATAAGGCATAAACCATAAATGAGATACTAAGGGACTGAAATACTTTTCGCATGCCATAGGCCTGAGCAGATTTTGCATTGCACAGAGGGAGAGAGTTAAAAAGAAGCGAGTAGGGACAGTCAGTAATTTTTTGTGTGCCCCACAGTCCCAAGGAAATAATGGATGCACATAATTAGGCACTTGGCAAAGACCAATAAAAAGAAACACACATGAAATGCTGGAGGAACTCTGCAGGTCAGGCAACATCCATGAAAATGATCAAACAGTCGACATTTCGGGCTGAGACATCAGGTCTGGAAAGGAAGGGGAAAGACACCAGAATAACAAATTTGGGGTAGGGAAAAGAGGATAGTTAGAAAATGGCAAATGAAGCCAGGCAGGTGGGAAAGGTAAAGAGCTGGAGAGGAATCAATCTGATAGGAGAGGAGAATGGACCATAGGAGAAAGGGACAAAGGTGGGTACCGGGGCAGGTGATAGGCAGCTGTGAAGAAGTGTGAGAATTCAGGTTATAAGGAGAGATCATAGGGTGAGTGAGCCATTGTTAGAGTGGGGAGTTGAGGTTTAAAGGCATAGGCCATAAGTAAATTTTGTTTTCAATATTTAATCTTTATTTCTTTGTTATTGCACATTTAGAGCAATGGGGGGTGCCAGACCGGATATTGGAAAGCTCCTCTTGTGGGTTGTGGGATGTGGAAGTGTCCCTGACGACCACACCTGCAAGAAATGCATCCAGCTGCAGAAGTAGTCAGAGCTGTAACTGGCACATCTAGCACACACTTTACAGTACAGGTGACCTGGGTTCAATTCCCGACGTTGCCTATAAGGAGTTTGTATGTTCTCACTATGACACATGGGTTTCTTCCAGGTGCTCCAGTTTCCTCCCACGGTCTGTGGATGTGGAAGAAACCAGAGGCATTGATAGACAGGACATACAGGGAGGTAGTTACACCCAAGGTGTAGGACAGAGATAACTGGGTGACTGTCAGGAGGGGGAAAAGAGATAGACAGCTAGTGCAAAGTACCCCTGTGACCATTTTCCTCAACCACTGGTATATCACTTATGATAACGTTGGGGGGAATGACCTGGCAGAGGAAAGCCACAGCAGTCAGGTGTAAAGATAGGAAATTTGTTGCCTAGGGGAACAGAAATGAGATTCTGTGGACGAAAATGAGATTCCTGGATGGTTTATTGCCTCCCAGGTGCCAGAGTCAAGGACATGTCTGATCAAGTCCACAGTATTTATGTCCTCGTTGTCCACAGAAATGGTACCGGAGGATTGGAGGGAGGTGAATGTTGTCCCCTTGTTCAAAAAAGATAGTAGGGATAGTCCAGGTAATTATAGACCAGTGAGCCTTACATCTGTGGTGGGAAAACTGTTGGAAAAGATTCTTAGCGATAGGATCTATGGGCTTTTAGAGAATCATGGTCTGATCAGGGGTAGTCAGCATGGCTTTGTGAAGAGCAGATCATGCCTAACAAGCCTGATAGAGTTCTTTGAGGAAGTGACCAGGCATATAGATGAGGGTAGTGCAGTGGATGGTGATCTAAATGGATTTTAGTAAGGCATTTGACAAGGTTCCACATGGTAGGCTTATTCAGAAAGTCAGAAGGCATGGGATCCAGGGAAGTTTGGCCAGGTAGATTCAGAATTGGCTTGCCTGCAGAAGGCAGAGGGTTGTGGTGGAGGGAGTACATTCAGATTGGAGGGTTGTGACTAGTGGTATCCCACAAGGATCTGTTCTGGAACCTCGACTTTTTGTGATTTTTATTAATGACCTGGATGTGGGGGTAGAAGGGTGGGTTGGCAAGTTTGCAGATGACACAAAGGTTGGTGGTGTTGTAGATAGTGTAGAGGATTGTCGAAGATTGCAGAGAAACTTTGATAGGATGCAGAAGTGAGCTGAGAAGTGGCAGATGGGGTTCAACCTGGAGAAGTGTGAGGTGGTACACTTTGGAAGGACAAACTCCAAGGCAGAGTATCAAGTAAATGGCAGGATACTTGGTAGTGTGGAGGAGCAGAGGGATCTGGGGGTACATGTCCACAGATCCCTGAAAGTTGCCTCACAGGTAGATAGGGTAGTTAAGAAAGCTTATGGGGTGTTAGCTTTCATAAGTCAAGGGATAGAGTTTAAGAGACGCAATGTAATGACGCAGCTCTATAAAACTCTAGTTAGGCCACACTTGGATTACTGTGTCCAGTTCTGGTCGCCTCAGTATAGGAAGGATGTGGAAGCATTGGAAAGGGTACAGAGGAGATTTACCAGGATGCTGCCTGGTTTAGAGCATATGGATTATGATCAGAGATTAAGGGAGCTGGATCGTTACTCTTTGGAGAGGAGGAGGATGAGAGGAGACGTGATAGAGGTGTATGAGATATTAAGAGGAATAGACAGAGTGGACAGCCAGCACCTCTTCCCAAGGGCACCACTGCTCAGTACAAGAGGACATGGCTTTAAGGTAAGGGGAGGGAAGTTCAAGGGGGATATTAGAGGAAGGTTTTTCACTCAGAGAGTGGTTGCTGCGTGGAATGCATTGCCTGACTCAGTGGTGGAGTGGTGGAGGCAGATACACTAATGAAGTTTAAGAGACTACTAGACAAGTATATGGAGGAATTTAAGGTGGGGGGTTATATGGGAGGCAGAGATTGAGGGTCGGCACAACATTGTGGGCCAAAGGGCCTGTAATGTGCTGTACTATTCTATGTTCTATGTATTCTCAAGTGGGAGGGTGAGCAGTAAAAGGATATGGTGGATGTGGGTACAAATGAGGTGGGTAGGATGGATGACAAGGTCCTGCAAACTGAGTTCAGTGAGTTAGGTGCGAAGTTAAAGGGCAGGACATCAAGGGATGTGATCTCAGGAGTGCCACTTGTGCCAAGTTGTAGTGAAGACAGAAATATGAAGATTGTACTGTTTAAACTGTGGCTTAGAAGCTGGTGCAGGATGAAGGCCTTCAGATTTTTAGATTATTGGGCTCTCTTCCAGGCAAAGTGGGACCTGTGCAAAAAGGACAGCTTGCACCTGAACTGGAGGGGGACTAATATCCTAGCAGGAAGGTTTGCTAATGCTGCATGAGGGAGGGAATTAAACTGAAGAAACAGGGGGAAGAGAACCAGAGCTTCAGAACAGAACAGATCGTGGAGTGGTTGTGCCGAAAGATGGTAAGTCTACATACAAATTCAGCAATCAAAAGGTCGAACATGGTGGAATTAATGACTAAGGTTCTGAGCTGCATATATTTCAATGCAAGGAATATTACAGGAAAGGTTGATAAGCTTAGGGCATTGATAAGCACGTGAAATTATGATATTGATGCCATTTGTGAGATATGGTTGCAGGAGGGGTAGGATTGGCAGCTGGTGTTCCATTGTTTTAGATGTGGTTGAGAGGATGTGTGGCATTACTAGTCAGGGAGTGCTCAGTCAGGACAGACTGGAAAGCTTATCTAGTGTGGCTCTATGGGTAGAACCAATGAATAAGAAAGGTATGACCATGATAGACGACCCAGCAGTCTGTGGGATTTAGAGGAGCAACTTTGAGGAGAAAGGAGGAAAGCAGCAGAAAGGAAATATAGACCAGTTAGCCTGAACTTAATAGTTGGGAAGATGTTGGAGTCAATTGTTATGGATGAGGTTATGGAGTATTTCAGGACACAGGAGAAGATAGGATAAAGTCAGCATGGTTTCTTTAAGGGAAAAAGTTGCCTGACGGCCCAGTTGGAATTCTTTGAGGAGATTACAAGTAGGATAGATAAAAGGGATGCGGTCAATGCTGTATATTTGGACTTTCAGAAGGCCTTTGACAGGGTGCCATACATGGAGGCTGCTTACCAAGTTGCAGGAAAGTTACTGGCATGGTTAGTGTATTGACTGACTGGTAGGAAGCAACAAGTGGGAATAAAAGAATCCTTTTCTGGTTGGCTGCCAGTGTGTAGTGGTGATCCGCAGCCATCAGTGTTGGGACCACTTATTTTTATGTTGTATATCACTGATTGAGATGATGGAATTGGTGGGATTGTTGCCAAGTTTGCAGATGATACAAAGATTGGTGGAGCGGCAGGTTATGTTGAGGAAACAGAAAGGCTGCAGAAGGACTTAGACAGATTAGGAGAATGAGCAAGAAAGTGGCAAATGAAATACAATGTTGGAAAATTCATGATCATGCACTTTGGTAGAAGAAATAAATATGCAGACTATTTTCTAAATCCAAAAATCTGAGAGTGCAAAGGGACTTGGGAGTCCTTGTGCAGAATGCCCTGAGGGTTAACTTGCAGGCAGAGTTGGTGGTGAGGAAGGCAAATGTGATGTTTACATTCATTTCAAGAGGTCTAGAATACAATAAATAGGTCAATAGGTCAATCAATAGGTACATTTAATGTCAGAGAAATACAATGCATACAATATACACCATGAAATTCATTTTCTTTGCAAACATCCATGAAAACAGACGAGTGCCACAAAGAATGAAAGACAGTTAAATGTTAGAACCCCAAAGCCACCCCTGGCTCCCCCCTCCCACACACAAGCAGCAGCAAAGCAATGACTCCCCCACCACCGAGCACTCAAGCGTGCAGCAAAGCATCAATAAAGACACAAACTTGCGGTACCCCAAAGATGACTTATTCACCTAGTAATTCAACGTACCACAGAGTCTCTCTCTCTCTCGCGCTCTCTCTCTCTCCCTAATAAGGGGAAAAGAGGTGTCCCAATTTCACAGCAAGAGGGGAGACATAACAAACAACTCACAGATTTATGAAGTTAAGTCTTTTCCGAGCTCTGCGCCCAGAGAGCTGGACCCAGGGCTCAGGTTGGACACACAGCCCACGGCAGCTAACCCGATGTTCCATGTTCTCCTGCAACGCCTCAGTCAGGGGCACTGGACTTGCATCAGCCTTTCTTCAGAGCCATGAAAATCCATTCTGCTAGTCTTCCAGGCTGTGTCCTTGGGATATCAAAAAGCGGCCAGTCAGAGTGTAACTCAGACCCTGAGTTGGATCCCATTCCCACAAAGAACCCGTCAGAGTGTAACTTCAGGTCAGGGTCTTCAAAAAAAAAAACTTGAAAACGGTAAAAAGAGATATCAGGGAAAAAAGAGATATCAAAAACAGAAATAGAGCTGTTTCTGAAAATGCAAGCAAAGGAGTTGCCGTTTAGCACCATCTTGACTTTGCTCCACCCTCCGAGCAGAGATGTGATGCTGACGCACTGGTGAGGCCTCACATTGAGTATTGTGATCAGCTTTGGGCTCTTCATCTAAGAAAAAAATGTACTGGCATTGGAGAGGTTTCAGAGGAGGTTCACAAGGACGATTCCCAGAATGAAAGGGTTAGCATACAAGGAACAATTGATAGCTCTGGGTCTGTACTCAATGGAACTTAGAAGTATGGTGGGGGGGGGGGGGAATCTCTTTGAAACCTTTCAAATTTTGAAAGCCTAGACAGGGTAGATGTGGGAGAAGATAACAACTGATAAAGAGCAGGTACAGAAATCTTATCTGCAAATAAAGTGAAAATGATCTTCTCCAACTGTGATTCATCCTAGGCTGCTGAAGGAAGTGAGGGAGTAAAACAAAAAGATCCCAGCTATAACATTTCAAAGCTCTATGGATTCAGGTGGCACCAGAGGATTTGAAGATTGCAAGTATAACACTCTCATTCCGGTAACTACACACTGGTCAGTGTAGACTTGATGGTGGGGAATATTCTGGGAAGAATAATTAGTGACAGAATTAGTAGTAATATAATCAGATTTGGGTTAGAGAAAGCCATAGCGAATTGTATCTACCTAACTTGATAATCTTTTGATGTAGCAGCAGAGACGGTCAATCAGGGAAAAGTCATTGATGCAGGAAATATTAACTCAGAGTATGCTTTTGAGATGATGCCATACAATAGCTTCGTCATAAGGACTGATGTCCATGAATTATAAAATCTGTAGAAGAATAGATAGAAAATTGGCTGAGTAACAGGAAACAGAGTAGTACAAGGCTGGATATCCCCTGGGATGAGAACTAAGACCACTGATTTTCATGATTTATATTAATGTTTTGCATTTTGGTTCTCAGGGCACAATTTCCACATTTGCAAACAACACAAAATTGGAAGCTGTAGTGAATATTCTAGGGCTCCTGCACTTTCTGCATTGACTTCCAACAGGATCTGAGGGAAAACATTATCAGGTCCTGCGGACTTACCCACCCTAATTTGCCTCAAGACAGCAAACACCTCCTCTTCTGTCATCTGTACAGGATCCATGACTTTGATGTTGCCTTGTCTCACTTCTATAGACTCTGTCCATTTCCCGAGTTAATACAGATGTATAAAATCAACTTAAGATCTCCCCCATCTCTTTTGGCTCCATGCATAGATTACCACTTTGATCTTCCAGAGGAACAGGCATTCAGGAAATACAAATAAATTAATAGAATGGGATATAAGGGGCAGATGACATTTTATGGTGAAAAAGTGCAATGTTATACTTTGGAAGGAAGAATGAAAAGAGGTCATATACTCTCAGTGGCCACTTTCTTAGATATCTCCTGTACATAACAAAGAAGCCACTATCTTCATGATGTTACTGCTGCTGTAGCCCATCCACTTCAAGGTTCAATGTGTTGGTATTCACAGATTCTCTTCTGCACACCATTGTTTTAATGTGCGGCTATTTGAGTTAATGTCACCTTCTTGTCAGCTTGAGCCAGTCTAGCCATTCTTCTCTGCTTCAACTATACCCAATAACTTGGCTTCTACAGCTGACTGTTGCAATGAATTCCACTGATTCACCATTCCCTGGCGAAAGAAATTCCTCTGCATCTCTGTTCTAAATGGACATCCCTCTAAGTCTATGTCATCTGGGCCTAGATTGAGTAAGCGCCTTCTTCCTAGACTACACTCACTTCTGCCTCTGTCACATGAAATTCTGGCATATTGTTAGTGCCTTCCACAGTGAAGACTGACACAAAATACTAATTAAGTTCATCTGTCATTTCTTTATCCCCCCCCCATTGATACCTCTCTAGTGTCATTTTTCAGTGGTCTGATATCCACTCTCACTTCTTTTTTACTCTTTATATAACTGAAAACACTTCTTGGTATCCTCTTATAATATTAGCTAGTTTCCCTTCACATTTAATTTTTTTCACTATATTATGTGATCCCTCTTTTGCTTACATGCCATCTTTGACTTTCCTCATCAGCGATGGTTGTACCATCTCTTTTTGGAATACTTCTTCATCTTTGGGATGTATCTAACCTACACTTTCCTAATAGCACTCAGAAAGTCCAGCCACTTCTGCTGATATCCCTACGTGTCAATTTCCAATCAACATTGGCCAGCTCCTCTCTCATGCTTCTGTAATTCCCTTTACTCCACTGTAATAATGTTACATCTGACATAGCTCCTCTCTCTCAAATTGCAAGGCGAATTCTATCATATTACGATCACTGTCTCCTAAGGGATCCTCTACCTCAAGCTCATGGATCTGACCTGCATCATTACATAACTGTCAATTAAAATTTGCCTTTCCCCATGTAGTCTAAACCACAAGCTTCTCTAAAAATCCATCTCATACACATTCCACAAATTATATCCCTTTGGATCCAGCACCAACCTAATTTTCCCAATTTGCCTGCATATTACAGCAGGAGGTAGAAAAGGCATGTCAGAAGGGCAATGTCATGATAATTGTTGGGGATTTTAACACGACAGTGGATTGGGAAAACCAGGCCAGTACTGGATCTCAAGAGAGAGAATTTGTAGAATGTCTAAGTGATTGCTTTTTAGAACAGCTTGTTGTTGAGCCCATTAGGGGATTGGCTGTGCTGGATTGGGTGTTATGCACTAATCCGAAGGTGAAAAGAAAGCTTAAGGTTAAGGAACCCTTCTGGAATAGTGATCACAATATGATCAAGTTCACTTTGAAATCTGAGAAGGAGAAACTGAATTCCAATATATTGGTATTTCAGTGGAAAAAAAGGAAAGTACAATGGCATCAGAGGGGAACTGGCCAAAGTTGACTGGAAAGGGACACTAGCAGGGAGGACAGCAGAGCAGCAATGGGAGGAGTTTTTGCAAAAAATGCAAGAAGTGCAAGACAGATATATTCCAAATGAGAAGAAATTTTGCAAGGGAAGAAGGACACCATCGTGGCTGATAAGTGAAGTCAGAGCCAAAGTAAAAGCAAAAGAGAGGGCATACAAGGAAGCCAAAGCTAGTGGGAAGATAAAGGATTGGGAAGCTTTTAAAAATTTGCAGAAAGAAACTAAGAAGGTCAATAGGAAGGAAAAGATGAATTGTGAAAGGAAGCTGGTGACTAATATCAAAGAATACACTAAAAGCTTTTTTAAGTATACAAAGGGTAAAGGAGAGTTGAGGGTAGATATAGGACCAATTGAAATGACGCTGGAGTTATTGTAATGAGAGGCGCAGGGACAGCAGAGGAACAGAATGCGCATTTTGCATCAGTCTTCACAGTGGGAGACATCTTCAGTTTTCCGGATATTCAAGAGTGTCAAGGAAGTGAAATATGTGCAGTGAAAATTACAACTGAGAAGGTGCCCAAGAAGCTTAATGGTCAGAGGGTGGATAAATCTCCTGGACCTGATGGAATGCACCCTCTGGTTCTGAAGGAAGTAGCTGGAGAGATTGTGGAGGCACTAACAATGATCTTTCAAAAATTGGTAAATTCTGACATTGTACCGGATGACTGGAAAATGTAAATGTTACTTGGCTATTTAAGAAGGGTGGGAGGCAGCAGAAAGGAAACTATAGACCTGTTAGTCTGATATCAGTGGTTGGGAAGTTGTTGGAACTGATTGTTAGGGATGAGATTACGGAGTACCTGGAGGTGCATGACAAGATAGGCTAAAGCCAGCATGGTTTCCTGAAAGGAAAATCCTGCCTGACTAACCTACTGCAATTTTTTGAGGAAATTTCAAACAGGATAGACAAAGGAGATGCAGTAGATGTGGTGAACTTGGATTTTCAGAATGCCTTTGACAAGCTGCCGCACATGAGGCTGCTTAGCAAGATAAGAGCCCATGGAAGTACAGGGAAGTTACTAGCATGGGTGGAGCATTGGCTGATCGGCAGAAAACGGAGAGTGGGAATAAAGGGATCCTATTCTGGCTAGCTGCCGGTTACCAGTGGAGTTCCACAGGGGTCGGGGTTAGGACCAGTGCTTTTATGATCTAGTTCAATAATTTGGACTATGAGATCAATGGATTTCTGGCTGAATTTGCTGATAATACAAAGATAATTGGAGGGATAGGTAGTGTTGAGAAACCAGCGAGCCTTCAGAGAGACTTAGATATTTCAAGAGAATGGGCAAATGAAATACTATGTTGGAAAGTGTGTGGTCTTGCATTTTAGTGGAAGAAGTAAATGGGCAGACTATTAGTTAGATGGGGAGAGAATTCAAAATGCATAGATGCAAAGGGCTTAGGAGCCTTTATGCAGGATATCTTAAAGGTTAACCTCCAAGTTGAGTCAGTGATGAAGAAGGTGAATGCAATGTTGGTGTTCATTTCTAGAGGTATAGAATATAAGAGCAGGGATGTGATGCTGAGGCTCTATAAGGCACTCATGAGACCACACTTGGAGTACTGTGTGCAGTTTTGGGCTCCCTATTTTAGAAAGGATATACTGACATTGGAGAGGGTTCAGAGAAGATTCATGAGAATTATTCCAGGAATGAAAGGGTTACCATATGAAGAACATTTGGCAGCTCTTGGGTTGTATTCCCTGGAGTTCAGGAGAATGAGGGGGGATCTCATAGAAACATTCTGAATGTTAAAAGGCCTGAACAGATTAGATATGGCAAAGTTATTTCCCATGGCAGCGGATTCAAGGTCAAGAGGGCACGACTTCAGGATTGAAGGACATCCATTTAGAACAGAGATGCAGAGAAATTACTTTAGTCAGAGGGTAGTAAATCTGTGGAATTTGTTGTCACGAGTGGCTGTAGAGTCCAAGTCACTAGGTGCTTATGGCAGAGATAGATAGGTTCTTGATTAACCAGGGTATCAAAGGGTATGGGGAGAAGGCAGGGGAGTGAGAATGACTTGAAGAATTGGATCAGCGCGTGACTGAATGGCAGAGCAGACTTGATGGGCTGAATGGCCTACTCCTGCTCCTATATCTTACGGTCCTATAGTCTTATATTGAAATTCTCCATGACTATTGTAACATTGCCATTTTTACATGCCTTTTCAATCTCCCTTTGTAATTCATAGCCCGCATTGTGGCTGCTGTTCGGAGTATATAACTCGCATCAGGGTCTTTTTATCCTTGCAGTTTCTGAACTATACCCATCCTATAACATCTTCCAATCCTATGTCACCTCTTTCTAAGGATATGATTTCATTTTTACCAGCAAAGCCAACCCACCCCCTCTGCTTATCTGCCTGTCCTTACAATACAATATGTATCCTTGGATGTTAAGTTCTCTACTATGATATTTCATCCACAACTCAGTGATACCCACAATGTCATACCTGTCAATCTCCAACCGCTCTACAAGATCATTTACATTATTCCATATACTGTGTGCATTCAAATAAGTCACTTTCAGTCCTAGTTTCTTCACCCTTTTTGATTTTGCCCCCTGTTACACTTCAACTCATCCTACTGACTGCAATTTTGCCCTGTCATCTTCCTGTCCTTCCTCACAGTCTCACAGCACATTGCATCTACTTGTATACTAATCTCCATCCTTAGCCCTGTCACTCTAGACCCATCCCCCTGCCAAATTAGTTTAAGCTCTCCCCAACAGCACTAGCAAACCTGCCCTGAGGATATTGGACCCCCTAGGCTATAGGGTTAACCCCTCCTTTTTGTACAGATCATACTGTCCCTAGAAGAGACCCCAAATATCCAGAATTCTGAAACTTTAACATCTGTCAAATCATTCTATTACACTCACTGGCAGGTTGCATAGGCAACAATGAAGAGATTGCTACCATGGAGGTCCTGCTTTTCAGCTTTCTACCAAGATCCCTATATTCACTCTTCAGGACCTCCTCCCTTTACCTACTACCTTTGTCATTGGTACCAATCTGTATTATAACTTCTGGCTGCTCACTCTCCCCCTTTAGAATGCTGTGAAACTGATTTGAGACATTACTGACCCTGACACCAAGGAGGCAACATACTATCTGGGTTTCTTTTTCACATCCACTGAATCGCCTGTCTTCTCCTCTAACTATGGAATCCCTTATCACTATTGCAGCCCTCTTCTCCCCTTTTCCTTTCTGAGCCAAAGAGCCAGCTTCCCCATGTAGGTCACACCCCACCCCCCAACAGTATCCATAGCGATATACTTATTACTGAGGGGAACAGCCACAAGGGATTCTCTGCACAAGCTGCCTATTCACTTTCCCTCTCCTGACAGTCACCCAGTTACCTGCCTCCTGCAAATTAAGAGCTACTAGGAGGTAGTTGCCCCATCATTCTCCCATAGGAGCTGAAGGTCATCGAACTACAGCTCCAGTTCCTTAACATGGTCCCTATGGAGCTGCCATTTGATGCGCTTCATCCGGATGTAGTTATCAGGGAGACTGGAGGTCTCCCAGTGTTCCCAGATCTCACATAAAGAACAAACTACTAACCCTGGGTCCATTCCCACCACACTACATGAGAATGTGTACTAATAGACAAAGAGAAACAAAATCTAGCTAGAATCTTATTTAGAGCCTCCACCTATTTTTGCTCATTCCTGTTGTGCCGAAGCCTGCCCACTCCTGCTCCACTTACACCTCACTTCTTTTTATTGGCCTTTGCCTAGTGCCTCAGAGATTGCAGTCTGCTAAAATGTCCCAAAGGGCCCTGAGCTCTTTTTAAACCTCATACACCTCAGTCAAACAAGGGACTGCTTGGGATGATTGCAGCCTGTGATTCTTTATTTTTTGCTTTTTGCACTATTCTCTGTAAACTCTAGAGACTGTTGTGCGTGAAGATCCCAGGAGATCAGCAGTTTCTGAAATACTCAAACCATCCCATCTGGCACCAAAATCATTCTGATGTTTGGATTGAACAACAAATTAATGTTCTCTCTCTCTCTCTCTCTCTCTCTCCATCTTGTTTTATGGCAGATGGCACCCAGCTTAATGGTGCATTACCGCCACCTTCTGCTCCGGAGTGTGCGACAGACTCACATTCTAAATCCCTTCACCCAATCACACATACACCCATACCCTAACCTATACTTTATCCTCCCATCTTTGGCCATCCTTGTACCCTATTCCTGTTTATCCATCATATCCTGTAAAAAAAAACCCTGTACCCCTCAAGAAAGCTAAAAATACCCTAACCTGTGTTCTCTCACCCATGCCCAGCAACCCTTTTAATATCAATTCCTGCACCCCCAATTTCCTTAGATTAATTCTCATCACCTCTCTTTGTATCCCATACTTCCTACAACTCAGAACTACATGTTCTACTGACTCCTCTTCCTGACATTCCTCACACAATCCTGTCTGGTGTTTCCCTGTCAATTTCAGTGTTTGGTTTAGTGCACAGTGCCCCAGCCTTAACCTAATCCACACAATTTCCTCTCTTCTGTATCTACTACCTACCCTAGTACCTGCAACACTTTTTTGTATTTGATATAAATGCCTCCCTTTCCCCTCCCTGTCCCATCTTTCTTGCCACATTTGGTTGATTTTTTCCCTGATTACACACTTAACCTCTGCTTTACTGATACTAATGTGCATTTCTGTACTTTCTTTCTTTAATGCCCTCTTTGCTAACTCATCCACCCTTTCATTCCCCTTCACCCCTACATGAGCTGGAACCCATAGAAATTTAACCTGACCTCCCTGATTTGTAACCCTTGTGACTGACTGAAGGACTTCATGAAGTACATCTTGCCGGCTGTTTGAGTGAGAAGACCTTAAACTTGCTAGAACTGAAGATGAATCTGAGTGTATCAACACTTTGATTAGTCTAGCTTTCTCCACCCAATACAACGCAACCAACACTGCCATCATCTCCAATGTATACACCGCTAACTTATCAGATGTTCTTCTGCTGATTGCAATTGCTTTTGCTGGTGTAGCCAACCCAAACCCTGTCACTCCTGTTTCAGGTTCCTTAGCACCATCTGTATAGACCTGAGTATAATCACTATACTTTTCCATCACATGACAGTTAAATGCACTTACCAAATCAGTTTCATATTTTCCTTTCCCTTTTACCTCTAACAAATGCCAATCTACATCAGGCCATACAAGCTTCCATGGAGCTACAACTGGATAAACTACTGCAGGACTTACCCTTAGATCAAACAAATATTGCTTAGATCCACATGATCTAGCAATATCATTCCCTACCCGACTAAAGTTTTCCCTCTGAAACCTCCCATTTTCCCAGGGCTCCTGCAACACTCCTTTAGCAGGGTGAGAATTATTGTGTCCCTGCAAATTAGCCCAGTAGTTTGCCATCAATTGCATTCTTCTCAATTCCAAAGGCATTACTCCCATTTCTACCTGCAGGGCTGATACTGGTGATGTTCTAAAAGCCTCACTGCACACTCAAAACCTGAGCCTGAATCACATCCCATTTCCTTATAAGAGACCTAGCTGCTGATCCATATGCTACACTTCCATAATCCAACACAGATCTTACTAAAGCCACATACATTCTCTTCAATGCTGAACAACTTGCTCCCCATTCCCCACCAGTCAACATCTCATCACGTTTATTACTTTTTTACATTTCTCTTCAACTTTCCTGATATGATCTGCCCATGTTAATCGTGAATCAAATATAACTCCCTGAAATTTAAATGATCCAACCCTTTCTAATTCAATCCCATACATCCTTAACTTCTTCCCTACTCAATTCTTTTTCTAGTGAAAAATACAGTTTGAGTTTTTTCTACTGAAAATCTACATCCCCAATCATAACCCCACTCTACCACTTCATCAATTGCTCCTTGTAGTTTCCTGATTATATGCTCCATGTTCCTGCCTCTTTTCCACAAGGCCCCATCTTACGCAAACAGTGACCTACCTATATCCACTGGTACATTTGTGAAGACATCATTGATCATAATGATGAAAAGTAATGGGCTAATCACACTACCCTGAGGTGTGGCATTTCCCACGATGTACTGTTTTGATCATTCTGATCCAATCCGAATTTGTATTTTTCTACCAAACAAAAAAATCTTTAATCCAATTAAAAACTCTCCTCCTAACTCCTATCTTGAGCAGTTTAATTAATAATCCTTCCTTCCACATCATATCATAGGCTTTTTCAATGTCAAAAAACACTGCAACTACTGATTCTTTATTTGCCTGGGCCTTTCTTATTTCAGTCTCTAACCTTATCACTGAGTCCATGGAATTCCTTCCCTTCCTAAAACCACTCTGATAACTTGCCAGCATTCCTCTCTTCTCAAGATCATACGATAACCTTTCAGTTATCATCCTTTCCATTACCTTACATATATTTGATGTTAGTGCTATTGGCCTGTAGCTAGTGGGGTTTGACAGATCCTCGCCAGGTTTCCTTATTGGAATTACTATGGCTTCTTTCCATGCACTTGGTAATCTTCCCTCTTCCCACACTCTGTTATAAAAATGCAGTAACTTCAAGAGCGCTCCTTCTCCTAGATTTTTTAGCATAACATAGCATTTTAGATCTTTCCCCTGGGGAGGTTGGTCTCAATCTCTTTATTGCTCTCTGATGCACCATCAATAACTCTCAGAGATGTGAGGCAAGAGATAGGCTTTTATTAGCTGGAGGAGAGCACTATCAGCAGCAAGAGACGATCACACAACATCCTGGAGACTAAGGGAGGAGCAGTGCCTCCAATCGCCTTTATACAAGGATCTGTGGGAGGAGCCACAGGAGCAGTCAGCGGTGGGGGTGGGGGGGGGGGGGTTGTCCAGACAGGTATATGTAGTTCACCACACTCTCACCATTTCTGCCAAAGTAAATGGATCATCAATTATATCATCTGTTTCTTCCCTCCTGTTTAACACACCTGGGTATTGATTCATTGTTCTTTCCCTTCTCCTTCTCCCTTGTTCAAACAAATTTTCTGAACTATGTATCTTTACAAATGACTTGGCCATGATCTCAGCCTTATCCCTGCTGGAGTCTGCTGTTTCCTCCTCAGATATCATTACTGGATATTCCCAATCCCTTCCATCTCCCCCCATCCTCTTAATCATTCCCCATACCTCTCCTACAGGCATTGTTCCTCTTATTTTGTTGCAAAAACTCCTCCAACTTCCCCTTTTAGCTTGACGTATAGTTCTCACCACTGCCTGTGCCTCCTTATATTGAATCAAATGCTGCATATTATGGGTTCTTTTAACTAGCCTGAATGCTCTATTTCTGTTTTTCACAGCCCGACAACATTCCTCTGTCCACCATGGCACTAGTTTTCTATTCATCCTATTTTTACTCCTGGGTATAGATCCTTCTGCTGCCATAATAATTGCTGAAGTCCCCTGACTGTTTAATTCATCTATATTTCCAGAAATGTAAATCTTTGTCAATGCTTCTTCACTTAACTTCTGGAACTTACCCCAGTCTGCTTTTCCAAACACCCACTTTGGGATTCCACCACCTGGTCTTACTTCAACTCTTTCACCCACTGAGCATAAAACTGGGTAGTGATCGCTGCCTACTGTTGAAGCAGTCCAAACTCCCCAGTTACTAATGCCAGCCAAGACATTAGACATTAACGTAATATCTAATACCGACTCAGTTCCTGTTGTTATGTTTATCCTTGTTCCTCTACCAACATTCGTACACACAAAATCCCTTTCTTCCATCAAATCTTCAATTACTTTTCCATTTGAATCTGTAATCGGATCCCCCCCTATTGTGCTGTGAGCATTAAAATCTGCACACCACACTACTTTATGCCTGTTTTGTCTTTGTATCCTTGGTAGGCTGTCCAAATCCAACCTTTTACATGGATTGTAGTAGTTAATTATAACCACTCCCTCCCTTCTCTCCCACATTTCCACCACTATGTATTCCTGATCATCTCCCTTTTCCAGTACCCTATACGGTATACTTTGCTTGATTAACATAGCACAACCCCTTCCTCCACCTAGATTTCTATCTTTCCTAATCGTTATATACCCATATACCACAAAGTCTAAAGCTGGTTTCAACCAAGTTTCCTGAATACACACTACATCCGGTTTTACAACCATTTCCTTAATAAAGTCCTTAAATTCCTGGCCATTGGCCAGTAAACTCCTTGCATTCCATTGCAAAAGAATCACCATAATAAGTACTAACCAACCTATGACACTTCCTGGCTTGACTGATTAGTGAGGTTCTCCCTCACTTCTTCCCATGTCAGTCCTACTAACCCTGAATGGTTTACTGCTGCTTTGACCACCAGCTGAATTTTGTCACTTTTTGACTTTACCCCAGCCGTACTATTAATGACTCCTGCAATGAATGTTACTAGAGCTTTTTTTTCTACATAAATCCTGTCACTTATTCTTTGCTGCATCTCTTGCATCCCTATTGCTCCCTATTCATTAGGAGCATTATTCTGTTCTCATGACATTCTTACAGCTTCTGCATTAGTGATCTTCCTTTTCACTCTTATTTCTTGAATTTTATTCTCCCGTCTCATAACCTCACACCCACTATATGCCACATTATGAGCTCCTCCACAATTGCAGCATTTTGGTTGCACTCCTGTTCCACACTTTCCATATTCATGATCACCCCCACATCTAGCACATCTCCTCTGTCTTTTACAGTTTTTAGCTATGTGCCCAAACCTTTGACAATTATAGCACCTCAATGGCTTTGGCACATATACCCTTACTGGGTAACTTATGAAACCCAGGAACACTTTCCTTGGCACTCTTTCTTCTTCAAATTCAATCAATACTGATTCACTTTCCTTTTTCATTCCCTCCTTTGTTGTTTTCAGTCTTGGAATATTACTTTTCTCCCTTTGATATTCCTCTTTAACTCCTCCATGTTTATACTCATTAGTACACCCGTGATCACTCCTTTACAACCACCATTTCGTGCTCCCACCCTCCCTGTATATTCCATCTTGCATTTTCCTATCTCTTTTAGCTTGAGTGCTTTCTCAAGTTGTTCCTCATTTGCACATCTTACCAATAGATTGCCATCATTAAGGACTTTTGCAAATACTATTTCCCCTATCTTATTTGCCAGAGTTGTTAGCACAAACAGATTAATTTTCTTAATGTGTCCTTGAACCTTCTCATTAAACCTAATTATGACAACACTTCCTCTCTGAACTTGTTCATCTTCCTCACTTTCAGAACTCTCTCCACTGTCATTTCTTATTCTTTCATTCCATCTCAGTTTTCATTCACCCATCCCCTCACTATCTCCTCATTCCCTTTATTTCTCCCTTCACAATAATCCATTTCTCCCCAGCTGCCTACCTCTGATCCCAAATCCCTATCCCATTCCTTCTCCACTCTCTTTCCCTCAGCCCCTCCTCTCACCTTGTCTGCCATTACCAGACCCGGGCAGCCCCCTCCCAGCAATTCCCACTCCTTCCCCACTCTCTTCCCCTCAACAAGTTCCAAACCACATGCACCAACTCCCAACTTAATGTCCTCACCATGTCTGCATGCTTTTATGGATTGAGTTGCTGCCACAAGAATGGCTGATTAGATATTTACATTAATAAGCAGGTGTACATAATAAAGTGGCCACTGAGTTTAAGTTTGAGAGCCCAATCCTCAAGAACAAAGTCTGTAGATATATGCTCAGTGATGAAATCCTGGATTTCATAAAAAGGCATAGTCAAAAGCAAAGATCTTTACAGAGATCGCCACACCTGGGGCCTTGTGTCCACTTCTGGGCACCAAATGTTAGGAAAGCTGTAAATGTTTTGACTGGGTGCAGAAGAAATTTACTTAATACCAGGGATGAGGGACTTTAGTTAAATGGATAGAATGGAGATGTTAATTTTATAACAGAAGAATTGTAGCATGATTTGTTAGAAATGCTTAGAAGTGTGAAGGCTGCAGGTGGGGATTAACTGTTTGTATTTGGGGAGGGATCAAGAAATAAGAAACAAAGAATGAAGGTGATTTGAACCAGGATCATATGTAATTAAGATTAAAAGGCACTGGTAAGGATAAAAGTAGAGGCAGATTTAATTGTAGCTTTCAGAAGTGAGCTGGTTAATATCAGAAGAAAAACAATTCGGAGTGCCATGTGGAGAGAGAAGGGAAGTGGGATTGGCTGGATCATTTATTGAGATGGTAGAGATTCAATGGCTTAAATGATCTCCTTCTGTGTTCTATTCTTTCTCTGATTTTCTGCCATAATGAGGTGGATACCAAACACATGTGCATCTGCAGCATTTAATGGTCCCACATCAATGATAGCTGAAGTAAACTTAGTTATTTTTTATTGTATTATCATAGTACATAATGGAAGTTAGCAAATGGATTTTCCTTTAACTTTCCAGACAGAAAGATTATTTCCAAAGTATGTCTGGGTTGAGAAGCCAATTTCTTGATTAAAGTGTACACATGAAAAATGTTTTTGTTGTTTTGTCCAGATGATGTTTAATGTCCTGCAGCTGCCCCTTTGCTGAGGAGCTAAATAAAAGAGATTAATGTTGATATAATCAGTCAAGAATTATAAAGCTGATTTTGATTATTGTTTTATAGTTTAATATATAAATTGTCTTTCAGTGATTAAAAAGCCTCAAGTAATCAGTTTAAAAAATTAACCATTTATATTTTGTAAGCAAATGAAGTTAGATACACATCTGTACAATAGCTGAGAAAAACTGCATTATGCAATGATCACTGACGTTCCACCTATGTAACTGACAATTTTGACATTTTTGCAAACTACTTGGCTCAATTCTATTCATGGATGTGCTGTACTAAGCTTGGATCTTGCTATATGTTTGTGCTATGTTTTGAAATCTATAACATGTTCCAATAGTTATAACAATTGCAAAAAATAAAATCTCAGACAATATAAAACAGCTTAGTTCATGCAGCCACTCCTTTCAGACACATGCGTTCCACTCTAATGTGATCTTTTACTGCCATTAAATCATCTCAAAAAAAGAAAGCTGTGGTAGATATTTTGTTGAGCTTCAAGCAATGGGTCTGTGAGAATTATTACATATTCTGGAATTTCTTAATTAGGATCAGAATTTTTATCTATGTTCACATCTTTAGGATTTTTTATTGGTTAGATGATCCTCAGGCACAATTTTACTATCAGTGGCACTGGAATCCTAATAGGTGAGTAGATGTTCTCCTAAGAAAGTGTTCTTTTCCATTGGCCCATTGTCTAAAGTATGTAGCAGCTTCCCCCTAGAAACAAATCTTTTCAATTTTTGTCTATCTTCTCCCCATTGAGAACTTCCATTGTCACAAAGGTCTGCATGTTACAGTACTGACCTGTGCTAGTTTTTCACAAATCAAATGTCAAACTGGAGAAACCTATTTCTAGCCACGCGCTAATAGGTTTTCCTTCCACAGTCAATGCAGCTGCTCCTAATGGAAAGTGAAGGTTCAAATGATGACACTAGTTTGCAATATCTTTGAAAGGATGAGATTAATTATACATATATCATAGGTATCCTTTCGATCTTTCAGAAAAAAACAGTTAATGGCTTTTACCTCCAAGTTAGGAGGTTCTGGATATCATGAATCGTATTAATCAGGATCAGATTTAGATTTATTATTAACGACATCTGTAAACTTGCTGGTGTTTTTGGTGATATACCAAATCTGAAATACCTTATGAAATATAGCTCCTGGCATGTCTTCTTCATAATAGCAATAAATATGCTGGGCCCAGGATAAATCTTCAGAGATGTTGACATTTAGGGACTTGAAGCTGCTCCTCCTTCCCATTGCTGGCCTCCCGATGAAGATTGGTGTGTGTTCTCCCACCTTTCCCTTCCTGAAGTCCACAACTAATTCCCTGGTTTTACTAACATTGAGTGCAAGGTGGGTGTGACACTCAATCAGGCACTCTATCTTAGTCCTGTACGCCTTTTTGTCACGATCTGAGATTCTGTCAACATCTGTGTCTTCAGAGAATTTATAGTTGCTGTTTGAGCTGTGCCTAGCCACACAGTAATGAGTGTAGAGAGAGTAGAGTAGTGGGCTAAGCACACACCCTTGAGATGTGCCCGTGTTGATTGTCAATGAAGAGGCGATGTTATTTCCAATCTGGATTAACTGTGTCTCCTGATGATGTGAAGGATCCATTTGTAGAGGGTAGTTCAGATGCCCAGGATTTGAAGCTTGTTGGTTACTACTGAGGGGTTGATGGTGTTGAACACTCAGATGTAATCAATAAACAAGAATCCGACAAAAGTATTGTTGCTGTCCAGGTGGTCCAAGGCATCCACTGTAGATCTATTATTATGGTGGGCAAATCACAGTAGGTCCAGGTCTTTGCTTAGGCAGGAGTTAGTTCTAGCCATAACCAACCTCTCAACTCTCTTCGTCACAGTAGATATGAGTAGTTCAATGACTGTCACAAATGTCTGTTATAGCAAGATGTTGTCATTCAGAAGATATTGAAGAAATCAGATTTTGTAGCCTTTGGTTACTGGCTTGATAATGAGTGTCAGATGCAGGAACTTGCAAATCTGTCAGTCTGAATTCCAGTTAACATTCCAACAATCATGCCCATTAGTGTCTTCCAGGACTAACTCCATTATTCTTCGTGTGTTCTTCAGAATCAGAACTATGTTTAATATCTTTGGCATATGTCATGAAATTAGTTATTTTGCTGCAGCAGTACAATGCAATACATAATAATTTTCAAAACTATAACTTACAGTAAGAAATAGATATAAACATTTTAACTAAATAAGAAATGTAAGAAGAGAGAAAAATATAAAATTAGTGAGGTAGTACTTGTAGGTTCATTGTCCATTCAGAAACCTGTTGGTGGAGGATGAGGAGAAGCTGTTTCTGAAACATTTAGTGTGTGTCTTCAGGCTCGTGTTCCTCCTTGGTGATAGCAATGAGAAGAGGGCAGGTCCTGAGTGATGGGGGTTCTCAATGATGGATGCTTCTTGAGGCATTGCTTTTTGAAGGAGTTCTCAATGCTGAGAAGGCCAGTGCCCATGATGGAGCTGGTTGAGTTTACATTTTTCTGCAGCTTTTTCCAATCCTGTTCAGTGGGCCCTCCATGCTAGATGGTGATGCAATCAGTAAGAATGCTCTCATGGTGCGTCTGTAGAAATTTACAAGAGTCTTTGGTAACATAGCATGTCTCCTCAAACTGCTAATGAGCTATATGTGCTATTGTACCTTATTTGCATCAATATGTTGGATCCAGGATGTTGACACTCAGGAACTTGAAACTCCTCACCCTTTTCACTGCTGATCCCTCGATGAGGATTAGTGTCCATGAACTTCACTTTCCTGAAGATCACAATCATTTTCTTGATCTTACTGACATTGAGTACAAGATTGGTGTTGTAACACCACTCAACCAGCTGATCTCTCACTCTCCTGTATGCCTCCTTGTCAACTGGGGAAGAGAACTTAACTTATAGTCGGAAAGTGCAAGTCATAGTAAGTGTCTTCCCTTCATCCTATTTTGCTTCTCCTATGCAGTCAGAATAAGGGCAGAGATTATCTAGATCTTCCTCAGAATGCAGCCATACCATTTTCATCTCCCTGAAGGTCTAAACAACAATTTATTTGTTTTAATGATCATGTTCTTCTGGAACTGAAATGAATAAAGAATATTTGGAGGTTTAATGTGTCTCCATGTTGGCTATTCTTTCAACGCTTTTAAAGGATAAAGAAGTTTTGGAAAAATAGGATAGGACAAATATAAACAAGAGAAAATCTGCAGATGCTGGAAATTGGAGCAACACATACAAAATGCTGGAGGAACTCAGCAGGCCAGGCAGCATATATGGAAAAAAAAAAGCACAGTTGACATTTCAGGTCGAAACCCTTCAGCAGGACTGGAGAATAAAGCTGAGGAGTAGATTTGAACAGTGGGGGGAAAGGAGAGAGTAACACCGGGTGATAGGTAAAACTTGGAGCAGGAGGGATGAAGCAAAGAGCTTGTAAGTTGATTGGTGAAAGAGACAGAAGGCCATGGAAGAAAGGACAAAAGGGGGATAGGAACACCAGAGGGATGCAATGGGTGTGAAAGGGGATTACATGAGAGGGAAAAGGAGATGGGAAATGGTGAAGAAGGGAGTCACTACTGGAAGTTTGAGAAAGCAATGTTCATGCCATCAGGTAGGAGGCTATCCAAACGGAATATAAGATGTTGTTCCTCCTACCTAAGTGTGGCCTTATTCTGACAGTGGGGGAAGCCATGGATGGACATATCGGAATGAAAATGGGAAGTGGAATTAAAATGGGTGGCCACTGGAAGATTCCACTTGCTCTGGCAGATGGAACAAAGATGTTTGGCGAAGTGGTCTCCAAATCTACGTCAGGTCTCACAGGAGGCCACACAGGGAACTCCAAACACAGTAGATGACCCCAACAGACTCACAGGTGAAGTGTCGCCTCACCTGGAAGGACTGTTGGGGGCCTGATTGGTAGTGAGGGAGGAAGTGTAGGGGCAGGTGTAGCACTTCTTCTGCTTGCAAGAATAAGAGCTAGGTGGAAGATCCATGGGGAGGGATGAATAGACAAGGGAGTCACACAGGGAGCAATCCCTGCGGAAAGCAGAAAGTGGGGTGTGGGGAGGGAAAGATGTGTTTGGTGGTGGGATCCATTTAGAGGTGGTGGGGGTTTTGTAAAATTATGTGCTGAACATGGAGGCTGGTGAGGTAGTAGCTGAGGACAAGAGGAACCCTATCTCTGATAGGGTGGTGGGAGGATGAGGTAAGAGCAGACGTGTGAAAGAGATGTGGTCGAGGTCAGCTTTGATGGTAGAGGAAGGGAAGCCCCTTTCTTTGAAAAAGGAGGATGTCTCCTTTGTTCTAGAATAAAAAGCCTCGTCCTGAAGTAGATGCTGCAGTGATGGAGGAATTGGAAGATGGGGATGGCATCTTTACAAGAAGCAGGGTGGGACAAGGTATAGTCCAGGTTGCTGTGAAGAATTGAGAGATAGGGATGGCATTTTTACAAGAAGCAGGGTGGGACAAGGTATAGTCCAGGTTGCTGTGAAGAATTGAGAGATAGGGATGGCATTTTTACAAGTAGCAGGTTGGGACAAGGTATAGTCCAGGTTGCATTATAGACATCAGTAGATAAGCTGTCTCCGGTGATAGAGACAGTGAGATTGAGAAAGGGAAGGGAAGTATCGGAAATGGACCAGGTGAATTTGAGGGCAGGATGGAAGCTGGAGGCAAAGTGGATAAAATCGACAAGTTGAGCACCAGTTCAGGAAGCAGCACCAACCTAGTCATCAATGTAGCATAGGAAAAGTACGGGACAGTCACCAGTGTGGGCTTGGAACATAGACTATTCCACGTAGCCAACAAACAGGTGTATAACGACCGGACATCCATAGTGAAAATAAGATGATCAGGGCAAGGGAACTTGCAATCATTGAAAGGATCCAGAATGTGTGAAGTGTCATGGATATAGGTAGGAAGGGACTGAACTGGGGGTGGGGGGGGGGGGGGAATAAAACAGCGTTAAGATATGCAGATATGAGTTCAGTGGGGCAGGAACAAGCTGAAACAATGGGTCTACATGGACAAGCAGGTTTGTGGGTTTTGGGTCGGAGGTAGGAACGGGAGGTGCAGGGTGTGGGAACTATGTGGTTGGTGGTGGTGGATGGAGATCTCCAGAGTCAATAAGGTTAGTGATGGTGTGGGAGACACTGGCCTGGTGTTCCTTACTGGGGTCCTGTTCGAGGGCTAAGTAAGAGGAGGTGTTTGAGAGCTCAGCAAAGTAGAGGTCAGTACACTAGATTACTACAGCACCTCCCTTATCTGCAGGTTTGAATGTGAGGTTGGGATTAATGCAAAGGGAGTGGGGAGCTGAGCGTTCGGAAGGAGTGCGGTTGGAACAGGAGAGACGAATGTGAAAGTCTGGACAGTTATTGTCCCATCAGCAGTTGGCAAAGTAAAGGTCCAGAGCAGGCAGAAGACCAGGGCGATATCCTGGAAGAGGAGGACAGTTGATGATGGGAGAAGGGGTCCTTGGTACAGGATGAGGAGTCCTTGCCAAAGAAATAGGTTCAGAGACAGAGGCGGCGGAAGAAGAGCTCAGCTTCATGGTGGCCGCAGAACTCACTGGTGTGGGTTCAGGGGAACAGAAGTGAGGTTCTTACTGATGCAGAATGTTCTGTCTCAGAGAGACCAAGATCGGAGGGAATGGTGAAAACCTGCATCAAGGAGAACTGGGATTGGATGGGGAAAGAGGGTTGGTAGTGTCTAAGGGGAAGTGAGGTTTGGAGTGTTCAGGGATGGTGGGGTGAGAGGAAGGTGGAGTCTTTGAGTGCCCAAGAACTGGTGGTGGGACCTGAGAGAGATGGGTTTGCAGAGTGGTAATTGGGGAAGGACAGGCAGGGTTTCCAGTGGCAGCACATGAAGACCCAGCCTGGAGGTCAAGGCCAGAGTCTTTATAGGATAAATATAATTTTTAATGAGTTTTGGGTGTTTAAACTGAAGTTGGTGTGCAGCAAATTAAAAACTCTTTCAGGTGTCTAGCAGTTGGACTCCCAATCCATTTTTGAGTTGATAGGTGGCTATAAAGGCTAATATGGGAGCTGTATACTCTTCTACAGATGGGGCATGCTTTGTCCAATTGGGTTGGCAGGTGGGTAGTTTGTGAGGTGGCCCGTATCTTCTGAAAGGTCTCATGTGTTCCCAGTCCATGACCTCAAGTTTCTCAATCATCCGAAATGATCCTTTTCAACACTGAGTAGTCATGAGCCAATTATCCCTAGAAATGAGTGTGGAAGGAGGCTTTGAGCATATTCTTCAGTCTCTTCCCTTGTCTGCTTAGTTATTTCTTATCTGGACTGTACTCAGAAAAGCAATTGCTTCAAGAGTCTGTGCCCAGATGTGAAGAGCATGGATTGCCAAACATAGCCAACTGAGTGTAACTACTGCCTCAAATCTGGGTATAATGGCCTAGATGCGGACACAGCTAGTGTTTCACTGGTTCTTCCAGTAAAGTTGAAGGATTTTGTAGAGGTAGCATTAGTGTTATCCTTCTAGTGCATTGAGGTGGCTGTAATGGTTAGTCCAAGTCTTGTAAGCATATCAAAGAGCAGCAAATACTGCTCCTGGTAGGTCATGAGTTTTGTGCTAAGTTTGAAGTTTTGATCTTCAAATACTCCTTTTCCTTCAATAATCAAAGGCTGTGCTTACTTATGAAAGAGTCGATGAATGTCATCATCAATGTTTGCCTTTGTTGAGATGAAGTGGTTCACATTTTCCAGTATTTCACAATGCACCTTTATCATTGGAGGGCAGTGTGGTGCCTCTAGGGCAGCTTAGTGAAGAATCTTCATCTCAAGAATGTTTGGTGTAAGGCCCATCTTCTTGTATGAGTTATTGAAAATGTTGATGATGTCAAGTACAACCTCTTGAGAGCGCAGACATGTGGAACTCAAGTACTGAGATCTGGGTAATTTGGGAGTTTAGTGGCTGTAGGTTGAACAGCTTCCCATTTGTTTTGAAGGTCGTTGGAGCTGTGATGCACAATTATAGCAAGAAAATTGAATTAGCTTTGGGGTAATGATGCAACTGATTCTGATTCATGGGAATCCATGTTGAAGTCTACTTTGACTAATGGGAAGCACTTTGGAAGGCATCGGGCCCTTAAGCCAAATGCATATGATGCTCCAGACAACCCATCAATCGCACCTACTCTAATAGCCACAGAATTGGAAGATTGTGCATAGAATTCAATAGACACTAGGAAGTTACTAAGACAAAATGGTCTGTGTTATAAGGAGACACTGGATAAACTAGGGCTGCTTTCTCTGGAAAGAGGCTAAGTGGGTGATCATAGACATGTTTCTGAAATCATGAGGGGCACAGATAAGGTGAATGGTCACAGTCTTTTCCCGAGAGTAGAGAGCATATGCTTTAGGAGAGGGGAAATATTCAAAAGGGACCTGAGGAACAACATTTCATGCAGACAGTGGTGGGTATAGAAACAAGTTGCCAAAGTAGGTGATAGAGGTGGGTACAACTACAATCTTTAAAAGACCCATACATAAAACCCAAACTTTAAATTTTAATTACGAACCACAAGAAAACATTTACAGAATGAATAAATTCAAATGGAAAGGTAATACTATTAAATACCTAGGAGTGCAAATACCTGAGGACTTGTCTACTATCTATGACCATAATTATATTCCCATAACAGCTGATATTAAGGCAGACTTAAATAGATGGTCATTGCTGCCAATGAATATGTATAATTGAATAGAAGCCATAAAGATGAATGTATTACCTAGATTGCTCTTTCTTTCTTGATCATTGCCTGTTGAAGTACCTTTGAAGCAATTTAATGAATAGAAAAGAATGATTTCAACATTTATTTGGGGAAAACAGAGACCAAGAATTAGATTTCCACATTCCAGCTGCCTGGAATGAGGATAAAGGAGGATTTGCTGTGCCTTGCTTTGAAGACTATTATAGAGCAGCACAGCTGCGCAGTCTGGTCTGTTGGTGTGACCCTAATTGTGAGGCAAAGTGGAAGGATTTAGAACAAAGTCTAATAAATATCCCTCTCCAATCTTTACTGGGGGATAAAACACTCCAAAAGAAGCAGTTAAATAAACTGACTAAGTGGACAACAGTCCCTCTAAACATCTGGTATTAAAGACCCAAAATTTGAAAGAAATGTAAGAATACTATGTTGGGTGGCACATGACACAGAATTCCTTCCAGCACAATTGGATGGTAGATCTACACATTGGACAAGTAAGGGAATCACCTCATACTGTACAATATCCTCCATTAAGGTTTGGAGTCCTTTCAACAACTCACAGAAATGTATCACTTAGAGAAACAACACTTCTTTAGATATCTTCAACCAAGACAATATTTTAATAAAAATATTAGAACTATTGGAGAGAAAAGGTTAAGTTTTATTAATATATTCATTGATGTGTATAAAGATAATATTAAAAAGAAACTGATAACCAGGATTTACTCGATTTTACAATCTAATAGGGGTCTCTCCACAATGTATATTAAATCAAAATGGGAGAAAGAAACCAACATAAAATTGACAGAAGATGTTTGGTTAAACACATGCAGAACACATTTGACTACTTCAAGCTCAGGGCTGTGGAGGGAATTCACTTGGAAGAATACCTTAAGATTTTTCATAATGCCAAAAATAAAGAAGTTACAAAGTAACAGACCTGAACAAGGTCAATGTTGGAGAATGTGTGATAATTGATATGATATTAAATTATCAAATTGATAATTGATAATGTGTGATAATTTGGCTGATCATTTTCATATTTTCTGGGAGTGTCCAAAGGTTTTGTCTTATTGGCTAGATGTGGTAACAGAGATTAAAGTCAATAATCAGCCCAGAGATTAATTTTGACTTTAACGTTATTTATTTGGATAATGTACCAAATGCGCTCAAAAAGCATGAAAGATATTTGTTACAAATACTACTAGCAGCCAAGTAAGAAAGCGATTACCAGGAAATGGGTAAGCACAGGACTCCTACAGTCCTGGAATGGATAGAAATAGTTCAAGAAATTTATGTTATGGAATGATTGACTTTCTCTCTGAGACATGCCACTAAAATTTTGAAAGATACTGGGAAAATTGGACATTTTATTTGAACCTGAAATGACTTCTTCATTGTACATTCTTTGGTTTGAAGAACTTTGTTTTATTTCTTCCTTTGAGGGAATCTGTAGAATGGACTTTACAAATCATGGATCTTAAGGTCCCCTGAGACTCTGAAGGACAATTATGGACATAAGAGTTTGGTTAACCTTGATACAGCAATGTAACCCATTTCTCTATTCATTTTTTCTATTATAAGTTACGGATTTTACTTCACCTATGATGACCCTGTCTGTTTTTATCCTGTTTTTCTGTTATTGGCAAAACCATAAAAATAAGGTTTAAAAAAGAAGATCCATGTACAGATACATAGATGGGAAAGTTTTAGAGGATATAGGATAAATGTAGGCAATTGAGACTGCTCAAGCAAGCACCTTGGTTGTCAAGGATGAGTTGCACTGAAGAGCTTGTTCCTGTGCAATGGAACCTGATACTACTGTGACTTTAGTGCCTTTAAGTAGTAGTTGAAGAGAAATCATGTTCAATCTTGAAAAGCTCTTTAAGAAGATATGCCTTTCCCATGGATTTACATTGCAGCATATTTGCCAAGAAATGGTACTCACCATTGAAAGTAGGAAGTGAAGAATAAAATACTCTTGACTCTCAGATAAATACAGAACTAGATACAAAATGGTGAAATAACTGGTCAAAGTATGCGTGCAATAAAATGATGCCTATCAGCTGTTAAGTATTTAATATTGTCCATGCAGGATTAACTTACAGTACATGCTCTTACTTCAGTAGCATAGACACCAAAGTTACAATACTGTAAATGATATTGTAACATGCTTGCTTGGTGAGGCAGTGCGCTCTGTCCTCAGTAAGGGCCTCACCTTTGTCCCCCTTCTCCACACCTCAGCAAGTTCCACGTACGCCATGACGCTGAACTCTTCTTCCGCCGCCTCCGCCTCCGAGCTTACTTCTTTGACAAGGACTCTCCTACCCCCACCGATGACCCCTTCTCCCGTCTTCAACCCTCCTCCTCTTCATGGACACCCCGCTCTGGTCTTCTGCCTGCTCTGGATCTCTTTATTGCTAATTGCTGATGGGACATCAACCGTCTCGACTTCACCACATAGTGTTCCAATTCCAACCTCACTCCTTCCGAACACTCTGCTCTCCGCTCCCTCCGCAACAATCCCAAAGTCACTATAAAACCCGCTTATAAGGGTGAGCTGTTGTAGTCTGGGGTACTGACCTCTACCTGGCCAAGGCACAGCGACAACTCTGAATCCTCCTCTTATTTACCCCTTGATTATGACCCCACTAAGGAGCACCAGGCCACTGTCTCCTATACCATCATCAACCTTATCAGCTCTAGGGATCTCCTATCCACTGCCACCAATCTCATAGTTCCCACAGCCCACACTTCCCGCTTCCACCTCCTACCCAAGATCCACAAACCTGCCTGTCCAGGTAGACCCATTGTCTCAGCTTGCTCCCACCCCACCGAACTCATTTCTGCATATCTTGATACTGTTTTATCCCCGCCTTGTTCAATCCCTTCCCACTTATGTTCATGACACTTCTCACACTTTGAATTTTTTCAATGATTTTAAGTTCCCTGGCCCCCTCCGCCTTATTTTCACCATGGACGTCCAGTACCTATATACCACCATCCTCCACCAGGAAGGTCTCAAAGCTCTCTGCTTCTTTTTGGATTCCAGACCTAACCAATTCCCCTCTACCACCACTCTCCTCTGTCTAGCGGAATTAGTCCTTACTCTCAATAATTTCTCCTTTGGCTCCTCCCACTTCCTCCAAACCAAAGGTTTAGCCATGGGCGCCCGCATGGGTCCAAGTTAAGCTTGCCTTTTTGTTGGCTTTGTGGAACAGTCCATGTTCCAAGCCTATACGGGTATCCACCCCCCTCTTTTCCTTCGCTACATCAACGACTGCATTGGCGCTGCCTCCTGCACGCATGCTGAGCTCGTCGATTTCATTAATTTTGCCTCCAACTTTCACCCTGCCCTCAAATTTACCTGGTCCGTTTCTGACACCTCCCTCCCCTTTCTTGATCTTTCTGTCTCCATCTCTGGAGACGGCTTATCTATTGATATCTACTATGAGCCTACAGACTCTCACAGCTACCTGGACTATTCCTCTTCCCACCCTGTCTCTTGAAAAAATGCTATCCCCTTCTCGCAATTCCTCCGTCTCTGCTGCATCTGCTCTCAGGATGAGGCTTTTCATTCCAGGACAAAGGAGATGTCTTCATTTTTTAAACAAAGGGGCTTCCCTTCTTCCACCATCAACTCTGCTCTCAAACGCATCTCTCCCATTTCCTGCACATCTGCCCTCACCCCATCCTCCTGCAACCCCACTCAGGATAGGGTTCCCCTTGTCCTCACCTACCACCCCACCAGCCAATGTATAATTCTCCCTAACTTCCGCCACCTCCAACGGGATCCCGCTACCAAGCACCTTTCCCTCCCCCTCTCTTTCTGCTTTCCACAGGGATCACTCCCTATGCGACTCCCTTGTCCATTCGTCCCCCTCATCCCTTCCCACTGATCTCCCTCCTGGCACTTATCCTTGTAAGCAGAAGAAGTGCTGCACCTGCCTTTACACTTCCTCCCTCACCACCATTCAAGGCCCCAGACAGTCCTTCCAGGTGAGGCGACACTTCACCTGTGTGGTATACTGCGACCTTTTATATATTGGTGAGACCTGACGCAGACTGGGAGACCATTTCACTGAACACCTGCACTCCATCTGCCAGAGAAAGCAGGATCTCCCAGCAGCTATACATTTTAATTCCACGTCCCATTCCCATTCTGATATGTCTATCCATGGCCTCCTCTACTGTCAAGATGAAGCCACACTCAAGTTGGAGGAACAACACCTTATATACTGACTGGGTAGCCTCCAACCTGATGGCATGAACATTGACTTCTCTAACTTCCATTAGTGCCCCTCCTCCCCTCCTTACCCCATCCCTGATATATTTAGTTTTCTCCCCACTCCCTTTTTTTTCTCTCTTTCTGCCCACCACTCTGCCTGTTCTCCATCTCCCTCTGGTGCTCCTCTCCCCCTTTCTTTCTCCCTAGGCCTCCCATCCCATGATCCTTCCCCTTCTCCAGCTCTGTATCCCTTTTGCCAATCACCTTTCTGACTCTCAGCTTTACCCCATCCCCTCTGGTCTTCTACCATTTCGCATTTTTCCTTCCGCCTCCTACTTTCAAATCTCTTACTATCTTTCCTTTCAGTTACTCCTGACGAAGGGTCTCGGTCCAAAACTTCGACAGTGATTCTCCCTATAGATGCAGCCTGGCCTGCTACATTCCACCAGCATTTTTTGTGTGTGTTGCTTGAATTTCCAGCATCTGCAGATTTCCTCGTGTTTGGTTATATTTCTAACACAGATTTTCTTTCAACATTCAGTGGCAGAATAGTACCTGCTGTGAGGGAATAGGTCCATGCTGTTGGAATGGTCAGAAATAACAGACTCTATTGAAATTGATGACAGGGTGATTTCCATATTCCATATGGAACAGAATCAGAATCAGGTTTATTATCACCATCATGTGTTGCGAAATTTGTTAACTTAGCAGCATCAGTTCAATGCAATACATAATATAGAAGAAACAAAATGAAATAATAATAAATAAGTAAATCAATTACAGTATACATATATTGAATAGATTAAAAATTCTGCAAAAACAGAAATAATATATATTTAAAAAGTGAGGTAGTGTCCAATGGCAGATGGGAAGAAGCTGTTTCTGAATCACTGAGTGTTTGCCTTCGGGTTTCTGTAACTCCCACCTTAAGACCATAAGATATCGGAGCAAAAGTAGGCCATTCAGCCTATTGAGTCTGCTCTGCCATTCAATCATGGGCTGATCCAATTCTTTCAGTCATCCCCACTCCCCTGCCTTCTCCCCATACCCTTTGATGCCCTGGCTAATCAAGAATCTATCTATCTCTGCCTTAACTGCACACAATGACTTGGCCTCCACAGCCACTCCTGGCAACAAATTCCACAGATTTACTACCCTCTGACTAAAGTAATTTCTTCTTATTTGGAATATATCTGTCTTGCACTTCCCTCATCTTTCACAGAATCTCCAACTGCTCTGCTGTCCTTCCTGCTAGTGTCTCTTTCCAGTCAACCTTGGCCAGTTCCCCTCTCATGCCATTGTAATTTCCTTTATTCCACTGAAATACCGACATAATGTAATTTAGTTTCTCCTTCTCAAATTTCAAAGTGAACTTGATCATATTTTGATCGCTGTTCCCAAAGGTTTCTTATCACCTCCAGTTCATTGTACAACACCCAATCAGCATGGCCAATCCCCTCGCGAGCTCAACAACAAGATGTTCTAAAAAGCCATCCCTTAGACATTCAACAAATTCTCTCTCTTGAGATTCAGTAATGGCCTGGTTTTCCCAATCCATTTTCATGTTAAAATCCCCAAAGATTATCATGACATTGCCCTTCTGACTCGCCTTTTCTATGTCCTACTGTAATTCGTAATCCACATCCTGGCTGCTGTTTGGAGGCCTCCAACTGCCATTAGGGTCCTTTTACCCTTGTCATTTCTTAATTCAACCCATAGAGACTCTACACCTTCCAATCCTATGTCATCCCTTTCTAATGATTTAATATTATTTCTTATACACGGGGCCACACCACTTCCTCTGCCTACTAGCCTATTTTCCCGACTCACTGTATATCCTTGGACATTCAGCTCTCAATGGCAGCCATCCTATAGCCAAGTTTCAGAGATGACCACTGTGGTGAACTATGTGCCTGTCTGGACACGCCCCCTGCTGACTGCTCCTGTGACTCCTCCCACAGGCCCCTGTATAAAGGCGATCTGAGGCCTGACGCTCGGCCTCAGTCTCCAGGACATAGTATGATGGACACTCACTCCTGGTTCCTTCTTCCAGTCAATAAAAGCCGATATCTCACCTTACGTCTCAGTGTGAGTTATTGATGGTGCATCAACCACAACGTCATACTTGCCAATCTGTAGCTGAATTTCAAGATCGTCCATTTTATTTCTCATGATGTGTGCATTCAAGTATAACATTTTCAGTCCTGTATTTGTTGCTTTCTGTTTTAAGTGCACCATGCCTCTATTGCCCTGTAACTCATTGCACTGGCTGTGATTATACCTGATGGTAACAGTGAAGAAAGGGCATGCCCTGGGTGCAGGAGGTGCCTCATAATGGATGCTTCCATTCCGAGACATTGCTCCTTGAAGGTGTCCTGGTTACTTTGTGGGCTAGTACCCAAGATGGAGCCAACTTAATTTACATCCCTCTGCAGCTTCTTTCGGTCCTGTGCAGTAACGCTCCCCACTCCCCCACTATACCAGACATCAAAGGCAATTCCTCTCTTCAAATCAAGTCTTTATTCTAACTAGTACCGGTACTTTTTTGAATAAAAACTCTACTGATAGTCTGGCTATATTATTCAGAATATTTCCAAAGCATCAGCACAGCTTCCAGCCTCCTGTGGAAAATAATAAATAATCAAACTTAAACCAGTCCAAGCTGGGGGTGTACCAAGCAATGGTGTTCTATGCCCTCCCAAATGCTTCAGTGAGTAACTCACTGTACAAAATCCTGAATACTCTATTTGAAAACTATGGGCCTCTCATTTATCACTCATTCCAATTGGGTATGCAGATTGCAGAGCACAATTATGTGATGAATAAGTTGGAAATAATCATATGGTTCTAAGAACATTATATCTCCAATATAATAGTTTGGCTAGAAGTCTACATTTGCGTTATCACAATACTATCAAACATAGACTATTGTTCAAATATTTATTCACTGAAAAATAAGTTGATACATGAGTGCTTTTATTCAAAACTTTCAGTTATTTCATAAATAATCACATGACATGATTTCAATAGGCTGTACATCAACATAAAGATCTCCATGGCAATAACAATGTACCTAGGGAAAAAGTCACCATCTTTAGGGTAAGCCTTTAAAAGAGTCATGGGACATTATCCATTGTTAAGGACAATGAATGCAAGTTTGTTATTTATAGGTCAGATAATTCATTTTAAGGGATTGAAATGAAGAAATTGCAGTATGTAGTCTCAAACTTAGATTTGATATTGTCTTGAAGAGCTCTTCAGTATTGTTAGCATAGATAAAAGGATTTAGAAACAATAATTATCCTCTGCAGTGGCAACCAAGAACATCTGATTGCTTTACTGCTTTGTAACATGGCAACAAGGTTATTAAAAGAATTAAAAGCCTTTATTTGCTACCATTAATTAGTAATGCTCAAATATCAACTCTGTTCAACACGCCTGTTTAATGATTCAGAGCAATCATAGGCTCATCCACCCATAAAATCTCTGATCACTGGTGAGCTATCCACATGCACATGGTTGCTATATTCCTTCAGACATGATTTACTCAAGCTGATTACCAAGTATGACTATAACTTTAGGTGGATATTGCACAACAGTATGAGGGTCAAACAGAATGTACACAGGAATTTCAATGCTCATACTACACACATTTCCGTACATGATTATTTGATTGGTGAGTTGGGGGTAAAAGTGGAATCTGACTCATTCTTGTCACTTCCAGAATTCTGGGTATGGTGGGAATGCACTGCACAAAATATCACAAGTTTGTGGGTCAGGGTTTTTGGACATTTTATTAGTTTTCCAGGATATGGATGTTGCTGGAAAAAACCTGCATTTATTGACCTTCCCTAATTGTAATTGAGAAGATGGTAATGATGTGCTTTCTACCGCCAATGAATGCTGTGTGGGTGAGGTGCTTCTGCTGTTACATCCTTTCTATCCTCCCTGGTCCCAACTCTAACTTCCTACACTGTTTTATTTGTCCCTCCTCTTCGCAGCACAAATAACTAAAATAAAAATGCTAAAAAAAATCAGAGTATACTGGTCAGCAGCTGTGCAGCGACAAACAAAGATACAATTTCAGATTACTTTCATTGCCATCTGGTTTTCTGTTTTTATTTTGGATTCTAACAACATTGATCTGTTGCTTTTCATTTACAGAAGGTATTTCTTCCCTCATCCCTTTTGCCAGAACATCTTACTGGAGCGTGTAGCAAAGCTACATACAATTAGTCCTCACAAGTTTTCACATATTTGTTTTAATGGACAATAAATCATTGGGTCATCTCATAATAATAATAACAATAATATGTATAATATTTGCATAATGTGCTCTGTGCCTGAATTTACATGCCTGTGAAGATTCTGCAAGTTTTTCATGTACCTGCAACTCAATGTAATCATGCATGTGAGAATAAATTCAACTTGACTCAATATTCCCTCCTGTCATAGAGAAGGAATCCTCACTTCTCACCCTTTTCCATTTGTCTGGATAAATGCTCCAAGCACTGGATGGTGTGACATGGAGGAGAACTCGGAGATGGTGATGATATGCACATGTACCTATTAGGTCCCTTCCATGAAGGACCAAACCAGTTGCCTTATTGGAGCCTATCTACTTACTCCATTATTGGAGCACCATGGAAAAATCGCACATGCATTACAAATGCACAAGAGCTATCGATCATAGCAATTCTGACAACACTCAACCTTCACCAGCAAGAAGGACAAAGGGAGAAAATGGATAATGACATCACCACCACTTGCCATTTCCCCTCTATGTTACATGGATATGGTAAATTGCAGTTTTTCCACTTATGCTGGGTCTAAATCCCGCGACTTTCTTCTTAACAACGCTGTGGAACTATCTTTGCTAGGGTATTGCTGAAGTTACTAATGAAAAACAATTAGGAATATGCAAAGTCACTCACCTTTCCTTCAATATCCACATCCTGTAAAGAGTATATGATGTTTTCACATCATTTCTTTGTTGTCTTCTCCCACAACAAGAGATAAGTAAGGCTGCTTTCTCTGTAAATTTGTTCCCAAGTTCATATCTATATGATCTCTCCCAAACTGATCTCATCCATGAGAACTCATCTAACTTCCACAAAACTGCTAGTCACTGAACTCACCTTCATGACCAAAATGATATCTAACATCATTAATTATATCAGAAACAACTGGAAGGACTCAACAGATCAGTTAGCATCGACGTGAAGAAAAATAAAGCTGATGTTTGAGATCAAGAAACTTCATTAAAACTGGAAAAGCAAGAACACAAGCTTACATTTGAGAATCTGTTGACTTTTCAGCAGAATTTTCATTTGACTGAGAACCATTTCAATGGAATAAATTCTCTTCAAATTTTTAAGAATCCTTGCTACTTCAAAGGCCAACACACAAACTATAGGAGCAAAAAGAATGACATTCTTAGACTGCACTCATGTCCTTACAGAGGTCACCTGGTTATTTGCTTACAGCAATTATTAGCAATAGCTTAAGTGAGTCTCAATGACACACATGCACAAAAAACATTCTTCCCATAAATAATACTCTTCAGCAGCATCCCCAATTTTCTCTAATTTCCCCTTGGACACTCTCCCACCATTCTTCGATCATTCCATTCATTCAGTGGTAACATACACTAGTAGTTGAAAGAGTTTTGTACGTTATGGGCCCCTGCAAGGACCAGAGATTGCACTTGCAAAGATTAAATTTTGTTTGCTGGAAACATCGATACAGAATTCTGTGTTGCAATTAAAAAAGAAATCTGACAGAGCTGTGCTGTGAACCTCAATTAACGTTCAATATCTTTATTTGACTTGAACAACATTGTGAGAATGACTCACACAGCTGATTTTATAATGCCATTAAAAAGCATTGATGCAATTTCTTCCCTAGCTTTTATATGGGAGAGACTATAATGCATTATAACCAATGATGTATTTTTGGAATATGATAGGTGTTGTTAGGGAACAAGTTGCACAAAGTATTATGAAAATTCCTTTTCAACTTGACTTGCTGTACTTATCACTACTAAGGAATTAAAGTAAAACTTATAAATATCTGATGGAAAAGTTTACACACAACCCACATACGAGGTGGGTGGGGTACCCTGTGGAGAAGTGTTTCGTCAGTGTCAGGTTTTTAGACCGAAAACTCTGCTTGTGGGTCAAAAGGATGTTCAACAAACTATCTGGTATAAAATGCATTACCCTCCCATCTCCCTGAGATCCTGTCAACGTTCTGGCTGCCACAAGTATATCCCTAGAAGCAATGAATGCCTCCCAATTACCTTCTGTCTACCTCCTCCAACAATAGCTTCAGAATGTCGAACCGTCAGAAAGGGAAGTCGGCGGAACACACAGCAGTCCCTATCAAGAGATCAGCAGTGGAAAGGGAGAGTAGTTTCAAGTTCCTGGGTATTAACAGCTCTGGAGATTTGGGACCAGCATATTCTTGCAATTACAAAGAAGGCAGGACAGCAGGTATATTTCATTAGGAGTTTGACACTTGTTATGTCACCAAAGATTTGCAAATTTCTACAGATGTACCATAGAGAGCATTCTAACTGGTTGCAACTCCATCAGATTTGGAGGGACCAATGTGCAACATCAGAAAAAGCTGCAGAAAGTTGTAAACTCTACCAGTGCCATCTGGGCACTACCTCCTTAGCATCGAAGATGTCTTCAAAAGCTGATACCTCAAAAAGGTGGCATTCATCATTATCACTCAGTACATGCCCCCTTATCATTTCTACCCTCAAGGAAGAGGTACAGGAGCTTGGAGACACACACTCAATGTTTCAGGAGCAGCTTCTTCCCCTCCACTGTCAGATTTCTGAATGGACAATAAATCTATGAACACTATATTACTTCCTTTGTTTTTTTTGCACTACGGATTTAATTTATTTTTTAATAAAACATATACTTTTTATTGTAATTTAAAGTTTTATTATTATTATTATATATTATGATGCACTGCTGCTGCAAAACAACAAATTTCCCAAGATATGCCAGTGATATTAACACACACAAAATGCTGGTGGAACACAGCAGGCCAGGCAGCATCTATAGGGAGAAGCGCTGTCATCAGGACTCATTGGGTCTCGGCCCGAAACGTCGACAGTGCTTCTCCCTATAGATGCTGCCTGGCCTGCTGTGTTCCACCAGCATTTTGTGTGTGTTGTTTGAATTTCCAGCATCTGCAGATTTCCTCATGTTTACCAGTGATATTAAACTAGATTTGGTCTGACTATCAGATTATTCCTCAACTACAGTCTCCCACTACTCCAGTCCTGAGGCTTCTGAAAACCATCAGTCATTATCCTACTACTGCAGTCAAGACATGCACCTTATGTGCTACAGCTTCTATCCCTACCCTATGATCCCTCTTGCACTGCTTCCATGTCAAAAAGTTTCCAGTCACTGGGAAGTCCACACAAAAGGCTCCTTTAGTTAATTTCTCAAAGACAATCAAGAAATCCTAATGTCCATATTTCTAAATCTCACAATCATCCCAAAGGCCCACTACCACTGCATTACCATTACATCCCCAGCAACCCCAAACCTAACCCACTTCCTCAGATTGAACAAACCAAACTCATCTACATCAGCACAAATTGAAGTGATTCAGGTGATTATACTGACATTTGTCAATAACCAGTAAAGCACTGCTGAATATGTTTTCACTGAGCCATTGATGCTTTAAAGCAATGATTTAAAATAATCAAAAACTATCTCAAAATAAAACTTGGAAGACAAATTACCTTTGCATTAATTTCCTCTGTGATCTAGAGAAAAAAAATGTACACTCTACTTGATATAATATTTCATAATTATCCAAGAAAGATACTAAAATATTTAAAAAGGTAACTGATTCCAATGCAGCATATCATATATAATCTTTGGAACAATTATAGAATTCTAAACATTACATTTAAATTCTCCACCTAGCCTCCTTTAAAATGCTCCTTTAGACCTATTTCTTGAATTAAGCTTTTGACCATCTGCACTATTATCTCCCATTACTTCAGTGCCACATTTTGTTTAGAAGTACCTAGAGAATTTTCATTACCTTAAAGATACTATATTAAAACAAACTGATTTTGTTATGTCAGTTATATATACAGGAAATGAGCAACTGTCCAATGAATGCAAGGAATATTCAGGGCACAGCCAAAAAGACACCCAAAGACAATGATTCTTTTATATATGCAGGCAAAATGTGCCCCTCTGAACGTAGTCAGATTCAACCTGCCATACAAGCACCTGGCAAAAGAAAAAAACATCATTATCTATCAGAAGGAGCAGGATTAAAGTGGTAACCTGATGAATCAATATAAAAAAAAATTAGAATTAAATAGTAGATGTGTTTAATCAATAAATAAAAGAGGATGGCCTAAATATTGGACATCAATGAAAAAAACATTGTGAAAAGGTAATAGCATGTTTAATGTGTGCCAATTATGCTGGTATGATTATTTTCACACTATCTATTAGCTAGCATTTATTGTAAATATCATGGTGTTCTGCTTGATACTTCCAATGTTACTTTGCATGGCTAATTGTGCTTAAAAATAACAAAAGCATTACAATATCAATCACATGTCTGATGGGTTTCCAGCAGCCAAGCAGTGCAGGCAACAACCCCAAAAGGATCCTCTGTAACATCACCAAACACATACAGCAGCAAGTGGTGCATTTGATAATACAGCACAGAGAAGATCCCGACAGCAGATTGTGTCACATTACCAAAAGCCCGGGAAGAAGGAAGGGAACTACTTTTTGCAATTAATTCCTGTACTTGAGTGTGGTGAACTCTTGTAGATACCATATTGTTGAAGATGTGGCTAGATAAATTCCAAACATCATGATACTTGTTCTCAGAGTTTTCAGATCAGCCTACAGAGGACGAGTGGCTTTTTAAACAACAATATGATGGATAAAGCATTACAAATATAGTCCTGCTGGAAGCGATGAATGATTTGTTAAACTTGGGATAACAGAGGTTCATGTTTCAATATTTTACGTTTGAGATTTAAAGCTAAAGTAACAGAAGTAAGCAAAATTATTTGTATTAGCATAAAGCATGATGGAAACTTCGCTGTCCAATATTTGGTGCAATAATCCCATCAGAAAATGTTAAGGATGCTATTTTGTAAACCTATGGTGATCCCTTTACACTGAGTGATAAAATCCAATACCTAGGCCAATATAACTTAACATGTGAAGACGAGTGTGTCATTAACATGTCAACTAAATCAATTCTTTAATCCTTTCCTATAGAGCAAATATTGATAAAATACATGTAATGTTATTTCATCTTATTAATTTTATCATTTGTTTATCATGGGCAAACCAATAACGTAGAAACTGAGAACTGGTCAAAGTATTAAATCATTCTTTGTGTGTGATCTATAGAAGGATCGGTTTGAAATCACTTAATCAATCCAAATTTACATCACACATATTTAGCAGACAGAAAAAATATTTGTAACATGGAATTAATTCCATCCAAGTTAAAAAATGTAGCATTTTCCATTATGCGAGTAAAAACTATGCAAAATAATAGCTCTTGCATTTTATTAATAAGTGAATTGGAAATGGTGTAGCATACTAAACTATATTAATGCCTGGATTAAAGTACATAGATCATAATTTGCAACAGCAGATATTTGAATTAACAGCATCAATTGAAAATTCTGTCCTATGTGAGGAATGCCTTACAAGTGAGAGCTGTCAATGCTTACAGCACCAGGAGAAAATGGCCCTTATAGAAAGGATCTTGTTTGATCTCAATAGGAAATAAAAATTTAGTAGTTTGTTATTGTCAGTGTTTGATTCCAAGCTAGCCTGATCCACAATGGTGGAACTTTGCTTGTGCCAGGATCTTCCGTGGTATAACATCAATATTTCTGTTTATCTGGACTGCAGCATCTATGACAGTACAGGATATTTGCCATAGTGGTCCCATTGATATCAGTGTCTTACATTTTGAGTATATAAACTGGTAATGCTGGCTTTCAGTAACATAGATCAGAATTTACAACAGCAGATGTTTGAATTAACAGTGCCCACTGCAAATTCTGTCCTGTACTCTATTGTCATCTTTACTTTGGTGGCATCCTGAACCTCCTAGTGTGCCAGACTTGAATCTTTTCCAGCAGAACCTTATGATCAGTATTAGCGAAATGACATCTTGTGCTGCCATTACTATTAATAGACTCCCCCGAGCTACACCACAACTTCCGCCTGTAGCTGACTGCACTGATTTTTTTTTTATTTTTAAGAATTACAGACATTATTGTTATGTTTTGTAACTGCAGAAATGAATCAAAAGGAAAACAAGACAGCCCAGGAGAACGTGTAAGATTTGTTTCTACTTTTGTGAGGTGTGCACTTACAATGTGGTGGTATAATGACATTTGTATTCATGTACTTTTACATATAAGCTGTAATTAATTATGTAAACAACAATGAATTATTAATCAAACTATACTTACAATATTACTCAAATATCAAAAACACAACACTCCTCCCTACTTAGCTATAAACTCCAACTCACTACAGAATGCATCTCAACTTATTTACACATATATACATACACATGCAGTATACTATATAATACAACAACTACATACAGTATAAATCCACAGCTTTGTAAATTTTAAATTGTCCCATTTAGGCCTAAAGATTTCATTGCTGTGGAGGATTTCTTATTTTTGTGGGATAACGTATTTCCTGACAGGGTGGGCGGAGGGGTCACTTTACTTGGCAAGAGGAACTTGTGGTTGTAAAACAATCTCAGATTCTGGGTTTCCTCCATGGTGGTTGCAGGAGTTGATTCCGGGACTGCAAGAAGTGGTTCTTACAGTTCTGGACACGTTTCTCCTCAACTGTGCTCTCCCCAACATCAGACACAATCTCCACTGTGTAGGAGAGTGGTCCAGTTCTGTCCTTAATTTTTCCAAGTACGCAATTTTGATCACTTCTGAAGTCCCTCAGCAGATCTACTTGTTTAGGAATGAAAGATCAAACCTCCTTTTTTGAGGAGCCTTCAATTTGTCTCAACAGTTTGTCCTTCATACTTATTCTGAGAATGGGTCTGAGGAGCTGCAACTAGGAATGCAAAGAACAACCCAGGAACAGCATAGCTTGTGAATCGTTGGTTATGGAGTGTGCTGCAATGCAACATGTAAGGAGGAAATTGGTGAGCTTCTGATGCAGTGTTAATGTAGTGTGCTCTGCCGACATTGTTTGAAGTGTATTCTTTAGATTCTGGACACACATTTCTTCCAAGCCATTTGTAGCAGAGTGGTATAGTTCAGATGCAATCTGTCCTACTCCATTCATTTTCAAGAATGACTGAACCTGATCCGCAACAAACTGGGGTCTCCTGTCACAGAATAACTGAGAAGAAGTTTCCCAACATGTTAACAGAGGGAAACTGTAGAGGAAGCTATTGGGAATGCTTCTGGCCCCTTGGTGGCTGCCTCCACTACTATCAAGAAATTTGTGCCTCTGAATGGTAGGGAAAAATCCACAAGAATCCTCTGCTAAGGCAAGGCAGGCTATTCTCAGGGATTGAATGAAAGGTGCTGCTCTTAGCATCCTAAACAGTGCATGACAAACTGCTCAATGGGCTAATCTATCCCAGGTCACCAGGGAAAACCTCTTCACTCAGAGATTTGTGAGAATGTCAAATGAGCTGTCTGCATAAATGGTGCATGTAAGTTTGATTTCAATGTTTAACAGAAGTATGGATAGGTACATGGATGGTAGGGGTATGGAAGACCATGGTCCCAGTGGAGGTTGATGGGATCAGGCATCAGCATTTAGCATGGAAGAGATGGGTCAAAGGGCCTATTTCTGTATGGTATTTCTCTATGACTCTATGACCAGACAAAGCTTTGAGACAACACTTTCATTTTGACTATGCCAAGATGGCTGGCATGTAGCACCTCTAACACTTTAGCTCTCAGCTTGGATGTTACAACTCTCAATTCCCACATCAGGCAATCCCTACTCCTGGAAAAGGTTTTTATTCCAGTGCTGGTAGAATGGGGGAGCTGGAATTTCTGCTGCACTTTCCATCCATTATGAGTGGCAATGGGTACAGTGTGGGTTTTCTTCTAGTTTCCCTTTGGATCACCTCTGTGGTAAAGAGAGACTTTCAATTTGCGTTCGGGAGAATACATCAAGAGGAGTGTTCTCTTTTGTAAATTTTTTGGGTATTTCCCTTTTTAATGGTAAATGCAACAATTCATCAGCATTTCCATGATTAGTTGTCCTCTTGAATTTGATCCTGTAATTGAGTCCTGCAAGAAACAGAGCACATCTCTGTATTTGTGCTGTTGTTGTTAGTAGACCACCTTTCTGAGGCTTGACAATGTACACTAATGGTAGATGGTCAGTAATGAAGGTAAACTCTCTCCCATACAGGTAGTGGTTGAAATGTCTACACCCTAAACAAGGCCTCTCTGTCAACCTGTGTGTAATTTTTCTCTGCAGCAGTAAGGGAATGTGATGCAAAGGTTACGTGGCATTCACTTCCATTATTCATAACATGTGACATAACTGTACCTACATCTTAAAGTGAGGTGTCAGAGGACAATGTGGATCATAATGTGTGAGTACAGTGTCTGACATCACCATTTCCTTCGCCTTTAGGTAAATCACCTCACAGTGCTTTGTCCATTGCCATTTCTTCCCAATCTATAGTAATGAGTTCCAAGGGTGGAGCACAGTAGCCTGGTTTGGCAGGAACCTGTTATAGTAATTGAAAACTCCTAAAAAGAACTGCAACCGCGATAAGACCTTTGGCCTTGGGCCGTTCACCATTGCTTAAATTATCTCAGCACACTTGTGTAATACTTATGCGTTAACAGTGTGACCATAGTATGTCATGTTTGGTTCAAAGAATTCACACTTCATGTATTGTGCTCCAAGTCAATTTTCTTCTAATCTTTTTAACACTATCTTGAGATTTTGAAGGTTCTTTGTCATCCTCACCTGCAATAATGGTGTCATTCAGATAACATTGAGTGCCTGGGCAGCCTTGCAGCACTTTCTGCCAGAGTGCAAATGCAGATGCTACTCCAATAACAAGCCAATTATAGTGATAAAGCCCTCTGTGACTGTTTACGGTGAGAAACACTTTGGACTCTTCTTCCATCTCCATCTGTAGGTAGATGTCAGCTAAGTCCACTTTGCAATCTGGCTCACTGGCTACTTTATCATGGTGGTATAAGGAGCTGGACAGGTTTCATAAAACTTAGATGTGACATTTTCATTTAACACTATTTTACCCTTGATATTTTTCAGTTTTCCAATGCCATTCTTGAACACTGCTGTGGCGTCATCCAGTACATTTCTTAATTCACTTTCAGTTGACTCTATTGCAGGGTACGTGGCATGAAAATGTGGATGGAACACCAGTCAAGTTGTAGTTCTCTCAGCCAATCATGACCCCACAATGCTGGCTCTCCTGGTTCTACCACATACAAGCCCAATGTGGCTTGTTGGTTGTTATATCTCACTGTTGCACATGTCATTTCCACAGGAGTTACCTTTTCTCCCGTATACTTTTTAGTTGGATATCTGAAAACTTCAGTTCAGTATTTTTGAAATGCCATTGAAACTCATTTTGTGGAATTTCTGAAACAGCTGAGCCAGTGTCCAATTCCATTTTAATTAATTTGCAGTTCACTTCTGGTGTAAGCCATATTTCTTGTCTCTTCTTGTTTTCACATTATAAATCTCAAGGGTACCCAGTTCTGTATCATTCTCATCATTGTCAGATTTTTCATTAATAGAAACATAGAAAACCTACAGCACAATACAGGCCCTTCAGCCCACAAAGCTGTGCCGAACATGTACTTACCTTAGAACTACCTAGGCTTACCCATAGCCCTCTATTTTCCGAAGCTCCATGTATCCATCCAGAAGTCTCTTAAAAGACCCTATCATTTCCGCCTCCACCACCGCCGGCAGCCCATTCCATGCACTCACCACTCTCTGCATAAAAAACTTACCCCTGGCATCTCCTCTGTACCTACCTCCAAGCACCTTAAAGCTGTGCCCTCTCATGCTAGCCATTTCAGCCCTGGGAAAAAGCCTCTGACTATCCACACAATCAATGATTATCATTATCTTGTACACCTCTATCAGGTCACCTCTCATCCTCTGTCGCTCCAAGGAGAAAAGGCCGAGTTCACTCAACCTATTCTCATAGGCATGCTCACCAATCCTGGCAACATTCTTGTAAATCTCCTCTGCTCCCTTTCTATACTTTCCACTTTCTTCCTGTAGTGAGGCGACCAGAGTTGAGCACAGTCCTCCAAGTGGGGTCTGACCAGGGTCTTATATAGCTGTAACATTACCTCTCAGGTCTTGACTCAATCCCATTGTTGATGAAGGCCAATGCACCGTATGCCTTCTTAATCATAGAGTCAACCCGTGCAGCAGCTAGGATTGTCCTATGGACTTGGACCCCAAGATCCCTCTGATCCTCCACACTGCCAAGCGTCTTACCATTAATGCTATATTCTATCATCATATTTGACCTACCAAAATGAACCATTTCACACTTATCTGGGTTGAACTCCATTAGCCACTTCTCAGCTGAGTTTCGCATCCTACTAGTTTTACATCCCGCTGTAACCTCAGACAGCCCTCCACACTATCCACAACACCCCCAACTTCTGTGTTATCAGCAAATTTACTAACCCATCCCTCCACTTCCTCATCCAGGTCATTTATAAAAATCATAAAGAGTAGGGTTCCCAGAACAGATCCCTGAGGCACACCACTGGTCACCGACCTTGCAGAATATGATCCACCTACAACCACTCTTTGCCTTTTGTGGGCAAGCCAGCCCTGGATCCACAAAGCAATGTCCTCGTGGGTCTCATACCTTCTTACTTTCTCAATAAGCCTTACATGGGGTACCTTATCAAATGCCTTGCTGTTGCATGGGGTACCTTATCAAATGCCTTGCTGACTATACAAAGATTCAAAAACTTTATTGTCATTCTAACCATACATCAGCTCTGCAGGGCAGAATGAGACAGCGTTTCCCAGGAGCAGTGCAATCATAATATAACAAAGGCAACACTAAATAATAAACATAACAATAAACATAACACTTCAGTGTTCTAAACACTCATTGTCAAAACCATATACAGTGCTGCTAATAATTTTATTGATTAAAAGGAAATGCTGAGATGTTTATATGGTATACCATTACATCTGAAATGGACTTTCTTGCAGGCAGCATTCATTATTATTCATACTTTTCATTTTATGTCATAGGCTGGGTATCTAGTTTGAGTGACTTACATCCTAGAACTTCATAACTTTCCTGCAATCTGTAAGGCTTCAGTCCTTAAAGTGATGAAATATTCACCATTGCTTGGATGAATGCAGTTCCAAGAATAAATTTCAGCAAGTTCATCCGAACCAAGACAAAGTAGCCACTTGATTTGTATGTCATTCACAGTCCTAGGCATTTATTCCTCTATATCACCACCAGCCCCTCTCAATCATGGGGCCTCTGCCACCAGAGGGACAAGGGCATGAGAAAATTATTCATTTAGCTCATTGTCACACACCATTCTGACTTGGAAATATAATGCCATTCTTTCATTTCACTGAACTAAATTCTGTGACTCCCTATGCAACAATATGATGGGAAAAAAGTCAGATTCTGGAAATCCAAAACAAAACCAGAAAATCCTGTAAGTCAAGCAGCATCAATGAGAAGGTAGACAAAGCTGATGTTTCAGGTTAAGAACCCTTTAATGGAACAGCAAAAGCTTGAAAATAAACTTGTTCCAAGTTGAAGACAAGTGGAGGGGTGGACAGCATAGAGGAAATGTTGATGCTAGGGTTTTTAAAAAATTCTGAAACTAGTAAGTACTTTCAAAGCCACCACATAGAGACAGAAGAGAAAAAAGGAACAAATTGACATAGAAATTTACGGTCACATCTGTGAAGTGAGAGAAACATGAAGTATGATTAGCATTCAATTCCTGCCATTGTCTGAAAGGAATTTGTATGTTCTCCCTGTGACTGTGTGTATTCACAGGTTCAAAGGTTAATTAATTATCGAAGTATACAACTCTGAAATCCTTCTTCTCCATATAGCCACAAAACCAAGAACGAAAAGAACAGCAGCATGATCATCAACTCCCCAAATCCCTCCTCCCCACACAAAAAAAATGAGAAAGAGCAGGCAAAAAACACAGAATAGGGAAAAAATATAAGACTGAGAAAAAGTGTATAGTCCAAGTCCATATCGAAAACAGAAAACCTGGGTAACATTCTCTGGGCACAGCAGCAGAGCAATCCCACCAACAATCAAAAGCCAGGCAGCTGGTGTTCACCTTCTACATTTGCCTCAATGTTTCAATTCTTTGGGTGATCCAGTTTCGTTCCACCTTCAGGTAGATGCACAGGTTAGTAAGTTGTATATTGGTCCCAGAAGTATGACACCACTTGCAGGCAACACTCCACCCCCCCACCACTTCCGTCACATCCTCAATCAGTGTTGGTCACTGACATAAAGGATGCATTTCACTGTATGTTTCGATGTTTTCACATACATGAGATGAATAGACCTAATCTTAATCTCTTTATCTTGATAAATTCAATGTTAAAATCTAATGGTTACAATATGCACAAGCAGAAGACTAGATACTGTTCCTCGAGCTTAAGAGGCACAACACTAGATCAATGTAGGAAGATGAAGACAGACAGGGCAGAGAAGGAGTAGAGCAGAGAATTAGAAACTCAGGGTTATCCTTCTGGTAGGAGGTGTTCTGCATTGTTGGTATAACCATTGAGGAGGTGACTATATTGTGTGTATGAATACAATACATTAAATTGGAAGAACTGCAAGTGACTTGCTACTGCATTGGGAAGGACTGCTTAGGGTAAAAAAAGCAGTGTTGCAGTCCTCAAAAGTTGCACGGAAGATTACCATGAGAAAGGAAATAGATGAAAGAGTGTATCAGTAAGTTGCAGAGCAAATGAGTCCTTCAGTGTGCTGAAAGAGTAGGGAAGGGAAGGCAAAAGGTCTCAGAAATTATATAATTATACAAGCTATTCCACTGAATGTGTGAGTGTTGGGGGTGTGCTAGAAGGTGAGAGCAAGGATAGTGTGTTCAGGTTGGATGGAGATAGAAGGAAAAATGCAGGAAATAGAGGAGACGGTTGAGAGTTCTTTCAAGAAGCTAAAGTTAAGGAAAAGGAAAGATATTTTAAAAGCTAAGTTGTGAAAAATCAAATTGGCAGAGCAGATACAATAGAAATGGAGAAACTTCGAAAATGCAGTGTCCCCTTACTGGAAGTAAGGAGGAGGAGCTGTAGTCAATTAGCTGCGGAAGCTGGTCAGTTCATAATAGAAATATGAGAAAATCTTCAGTTGCTGGAAATCCAAGCAACATACATAAAAAGCAAAAGGAATTCAGCAGGCTAGGCAGCATCTACAGAAAAGTGTTAAACAGTTGATGTTTCCGGCCAAGGCCCTTCATCAGGACTGGAAAAAAAAATCTGATGAAAGGTTCATAATAGATACTGATTGCAAACCTCTGCCCTGAGATGAATATAGACATGTCAATAAAGCAAAGGAAAAAGTCAGATATTGGTTATGTGAAGATGAAAATACAATAGAAAATGGCAGAGAGTAGTCAAGTGTTTGAATGCTGTTTGAGTGGAAGAACCATCTTTAATATAGCATCAATACAACAGAAAAAGAATTGAGGTTAGTAATCTAAATAGGACTGAAGTAAGGGCCTTACTATGTATCAAGTAAAGACACAGGCACAGCTTAGGCTCACATGAGATCCCATAACTATACCTGTGACTTGGAGAAAGTGCGTGAAGTTGACAAAGGTTCTGTCTCTGTTCAAGAGTGAAGAACTTCCAGACTTCTGTAGTGAGAGAGGGAGCTGCAGAGATAATGGATCTCTATAGTGAAAATGAGCTAATTAGGATCACAAAATTGGAAACTATCAAAGTGGCAGAGGGTGTCAGCAGTATCACCTTTGTAAATGGAAGTTACTGGAGAAGGGGAAGAGGAATAAAGTCAAGGAAATTTTAAAAAAACTATTGGAGGAAGACAGAAGGTCAAGCAGCATCTGTGAAGGCAGAGGAATGATCAATGTTTTGGATAAGAACATGTATCAGGAAATTGATATGACAGGTTCTATATGACCCATTGACTTTTGCCAGCAGTTGGTTTTGTTCCAGATTACAATGTCTTTAATCCCTTGTGTTTCTATAAAGTCAAGATAGGAAGAAATAAGTTTGTGGAGGAAGGAAAGACGAAACAAAGCAACTATAATGATATTCATGCTCCTGAACCTTGAGGAGGAGGTAGAAGTACATTGTGCAGGCTTGGAGGACTATGAGGCTGGATGTTGTAGAGGATAGATCTCCCAAGCAAATAGGATCAGTGACTGTCTGAGAGACAAGGACCTGCTGTTCATTTCTGGGGAGGAAGTGACTGAGACCTGATATCTAGCTTTTATGAGACAGATGACAGTTTGCCAAACCATAAAAACACTGTCCATATTAGAAATCTTAATGAAATTGAACTTGGTCTTTATTGAACATAGAACTATATTTTCAGAGGGGGTGGGAGTAGGAAGTAATTAGAATAAATATATGCAATGGAAACATTGAGATGAGCAATATTGTGCTAGCAGTTAACCATGAATAGCTCTCGAGAGTAAGGAGGAG